>NC_138346.1:144744344-146181844 GCF_046562875.1 Panthera onca
AAAGCCAGAGAGGCCAGGCCTGCCCCCAGAATCACCAGTCTAGTTCCCAAAAGGAAGAAGCGCCAGGACTGGGAGAGGCCTGTAGGATAAAGACCGAGGGCAGGGGTCCTTCATCCCCCTCAATGGGGCTTGGTCCCACGGGCGCCCTTTGGCTCCCAAGATACGAAGACTCCTGAGTCCGAGGCCCTAAGAACACTCTGGGGGGGGGGGGGGGGAGGGGTGGTGAGCTGGGCGGGGACGCAAGTGGTGTTACTGGGCGCCCCCAACCACCCTAAGCCTTTCCCTCTACCTGAGTGCGAGGGCAGAGGCTGCGCTCCCAGGGCCTCCCCGTCCCGCCCGCCGGCCTGCCGTCTTCTGCCCTAGGCTCGCCCCCGGCCCCGAAGGCGGCGGGAATCAACGCCCTGCCCGCAACGCCTGACCCGAGCAGCAAAGGAGCAGGACGGGGACCCTCTGAAGGAGGCGTAGGCAGCCATGCGGAGGGCGGGGAGGAAAACCATATTTATTGGATTGGCATTTCTCTTAACGGAGCTCTTTCCTAATGATATTTACTTAACTGTATTTGACAGCAGTTACGAACACGTCTCCGGTAAACAGGATCTATACTCCTGCGCCTACAACTGCCTGTCAGCTCCTAAGCCAATCGCAGTAATAACCGCTGCATCATTTTAAATGTGGCTAAACCGACGTTGGACAAAATCAATCTGCCATATGCTGGCTCTGAAGGAAATCACTTGCACAGTTTGACGAATGGCTTGCAGTCCCTCCAGCAATCCATAACTCGCTCTCTTTCTTCTCCTTCTTCCCTCTCTCTCTGCACCCCCTTTCCCCCCCCCCTTTCCTCGGAGACGCTCCCCCTTCTGTTTTACCCTTTTTCGCCGACTCCAGGTAATCCGAAATGGCACTGACCCTTCTCATCCTCCGATTACCTCTCTGAAGCATGAACTTGGGATAAAAATCACACATCAGAAAATTCGCGGTAATTATTTTGCGATGCTATCAGCACCGATCAATCACGCGCGCGGCCCACTGCTGGAATGCCCGGCGAAGCCCGGGACGCGGACCCGCGTCCCGCCTGACTGACAGTTTTGGTAATTAAGTGATTGTATAGACCTCTCCGACTGTTCTAACAACCTTGTCAGGGCCTGTCTGTGGACAGAACAAGCTGAAATCAATGTGCTTCCTGCTCTCTGAGCAGTTCTGATCGTGTACTCAGACTGATCCGGGAGGAGGAATCTGACAAAAGGAAAACAGCAGCTCTAAACGATCGGATTATGGGGGAGGGGCAGGGGAGAGGTAGAAAGTTTACTTCTTTGTTGCGGGAAGGAAGGACTGGAGGCTTGGACCGGGTCTTTAGAGCGTCGCTGGGCCGGGCGGCTGGCGGGGGGTGAAGCGAGAGTCCGGAGGCCGGGTACTCCCCGGCGCCCCGGCTGGGCTGGAGGTAACCGCCCCTCCCCTCCCTCTCCGGTGGGACGGGGTAGGGGGTAGGGGCCTTCTCTGGTTGCAGCCCAGGGGCCCGGCCAGGCCGCGGACCATAGCGTCCCCGCACGCAGAAGCCACGATTCGGCGGTTCAATACGTTTTCACCCGGATTAGAGGCAGAGGCTGGAGGCTCAGTGTAAATGTCACGCAGCAGCTTTTAATAAAGAAATGTTCAGATTGTTAGACTGCGCAGTACAGTGTGAGTTCTGTGCCCCCCTCTTCCCAATCCGGCTTCAACCTCCCCCCCCCCCCCCCCAACCATTCCCGAACACACATCACACCTCATCGCGCGTTACAAATATATTACATATTCAGAGTGATCTCGCCGCGGCGCCTGCGGGAGGGGCACTCTCCCGGAGCTTAACATGCACCTCGCGGAGGGCTGCAGGACGCCGGGGCCGACCGCTGGCACCGAGAAGAGGAAGAAGACCCAGACCGGACCTGCTCTGCGGGAGCTTCTTTTACACTCTCCCCCTCGAGTCTTGGAAAGGAATTCCCATCGGGAAGGGGGTCCTAAAAGCACCTAGCTAGGGGGCGGGACCTCCAGTTCTCGGCCAAGGGGCTCCGGTTAAGAGTATTTTAATTCTTTCACATCGGCCCTCCCAAACCTTGAAAACCTAACCAATTGAAGGCACACACACACCAGGGGAAAGGTAGCAAAATCAATCCGCCGAGTTCAAAGAACCGAGGCGCGGGAGGAGGCTGCAGGGTGCTCGGCCCTGGGCCGAATGCGCAGCAGAGGGTCCCATCGACCCTGCCGAGACCGCGGACCCCACTCAGCAGATTCCTGGCGGTGTGTGTGTGTGTGTGTGTGTGTGTGCGCGCGCGCTAAGGGGCGGCACACCCTAATCTATCCCACTGCTTGTCTGTCTCTTCTCTGCCAGCCAAGAGCCGCCCATCCTCAGAGAGAAAAATGTGAGTGTGGGCACATTACGCACCATTAGGGAGACACTACAGTTTTAATGTGGCCTAATTAGTGCCGCTAACCGAGCAAATATTATTATATTGAATAATGATAATATGATGAAAATATTAATGCTTTCGAACTTTGCACGTGGGAGCCGTTCCTTCGGTTCTCCCCGGACACCCCAAGCATGCTCAGACCCACTAGCAGGCGCAGTCCGACGCATCCCTGGGAAGGCAAGCCCACAGGCCAGCTCAGAACATTCGTGTGTCATCGCAGACACATTAACCACACCCTGGGCCACGCCACTTATCACCCGCCACGCAAAAGACCTCCTTCTAATGGCGTCTTCTTCTTCTTCTTCTTTTTTTCTTTTTTCCCCTGTAGCAGGCCGTAAGAAGCAAACCATACAGGAGTCCGCCGGAGTCCCTCTTCAACTGAGCTTCTGCTCTGCACCCCAGGAATGTTGAGGTGTGCGCGCCCGGTGCATTCTGCTTTAACTAGGGCCGCCAGGCAGGTGGAGTTGCAGGAGAAGGACCCATTTAATTAGCATTTAAATTCACAGCCCCCTCTTGTTGCCAACTACTTCTCCCTTGGGAATTTGGTGAAAAGTAGGCATTTAACAATTAGGAAGTGGGGAAGGCGCCTCAAAAATAGAGATTCAAAATCTAAATTCTCTTAGCGAATTTGGAAGACCAAAGGCATGAGGAAACGCGAATGGGTTGGCTGGGAGGCACGTTAGTGGCTGGACGTGGTGTGCCCGCGTCCCAGATGATTAGCACACCCACTCCCTCTCCCCTTTACGCATCCCACCCGGTTCTTGAGGAGTCCAAGGAGACCGAGCCGAGGTGGCTGGCTACCCTGTCCTTGCTGCCTGAAGACCCGCCAGTTCTTTCCTGGTTGCTGAGATGGATGTGGGCAAGGGCCTAAGAGCGTTGAAAGTAAAGCGATCGCTGGGTCCCGGGAAATGGGGATGCGTGGTCCTGGCCAGAGAGCGCCCCCTCTCGGGCTGAATTGCTTCCTCTCCCTGCTTGCGGCCCACAGTTCGAATTTCTGCACATTTTTGGGAGCTCCTTCCGGGGAAGCAAAGTCCCCATTAGCTGATCCCGTTGTTCTCGCACGCAATCCCTTCTCCCCTGCCCGGTGCGTCTGGACTAGAAATCGCCTCCTAGACACTGGCCCAGTTCATCAGGTCCCAGGGCAGGAGCGGGCAGTTCCGCAGGGTTGAATCTGGCAGTTGGAGATTCTGTGGACCTCAGCGGCTGCCTGAGCGGTCGCCTACCCCGCTAGGTCTGGGGAATCCAGCCCCTCCCGCACCAGAAGCAGGAGCCGGGGCGGGGAGCTTTCAATTTGTTCCAGTGATGGCTCTAACTTAATAAGGCGATTGATTAGCACTCAAAGTGCCGTTTTAATTAGCCGCTTGTTAATTAACATCGCAAATGAATTTCCCCTTTTCTGATTGGCATCTTCGCCCAGCGCTCTGAGGCTTTCTTTTCTCCTCTGCCTCCGCCCCAACATTCGCTCTTAACCTCAGGAGTTGATACAAGCTCCAACTACCTTACTGAACCTTAGCGGCCTCAGAATTATTTTTATAGTGGGGCGTGGCTGTGTCACCCGGGGGCCCTTTCATTTCCCAGGAGCTGGTCTTCAATGGACAATGATTTAGTTTAGGAGGGGTGAAGTAAAATCCTCCTCCCCCCTCCTCCTCCAACTGCCTCCACTTTGTCATCTTCTGTATCTCCACCCCTGCCTCTAAGGAAGACTTCTTTCTCCCTACACATGTGGACCCGTAGAAAGAAGAAAGGAAGTGGGAGTAGAGGTGGAGAAGAGTGGTTACATTTAGTTTGTGGGGGAGATTTGACCATCTCGAGATCACATCAAACGTGCTGCAAAGTTCTGCTGCGGAGGTCTGTAGGCATGCGTAGTCAGTTTCTGTTCCCTCCACAGTGCTCTAAGAGAATTTCGTACCTTCCTGCAGCAGAGATCTCTACAGCCAACATATGCCCACAAATTGCTGCCCAGCCCCATTGTCAGGAGAGTAAAGGTTTGGATGATTTGTGGACATTATTGCACCATTAATACTCTTAGCTACGCTACAAATCCCTCTATATATCTCTCTACTTGGGATGTACCTGCTTTTTTTCATGACCAAAGATACACTTCATTTCCTTCAGGAAACCTCTCTGCTCCCCCAACTCCTTCCAAGGCAGGACTCCCAGTCTCTCTTTTGTATCCTCATGATAGCAGGCGTCATGGCATTTATGACAATTTCCATCATGTTCAAGCTCTCAGCAGCCCTCTGAGGTGGGCTAGTGTCTCATTCTCAAGCCCCTGGCAGAGAATGCACACACAGTGTTTATTGACTGAGTGAGTGAACAAAATGAGTGAGGGAAGGAAGAAGGGGAATTAAATATGGTTGCTGTACGGTACCTGTAGCTGGAAATAACTGCCACCTTCGCGTTGTCCACTTGTCAATCTCTTGCTTCACAATTTGCAAGGAGATTTTACATAGAAGGTCTTATTTGGTCATCACAACCACTCTATTCTAGGCAAGGACTATTCTTCCCTTTAATGGACAAGAAAAGTGGTCATCAGAAAGGTTAAGTGCCTTGCTCAAGAGCATTGGAAAGTGGCAAAATGAGATTAAAACTCTCTCTTCCAGCATTCTTTCTCTACTATCTCCACTGGCCTGCCTCCTGATTGTTCTGGCACAACATATATCTGACTCCCAAAGGACTGCCAGCTTCACTAGGTCTCTGCTAATCTTTAAAGCTGTGATGAACTTATAGCTCTCACAGATTTTATTATGATACCAGCACTATCTCTCAAAACTTTTATTCCTCTAGGACGATTAGTATTTGCAAAGGCTATCATTTTAACTTATTATTCTGTTAAAACAGTTTTCAGTGACCTTATTCTTTTTCATCTACTCTACTTGTCTCTCTTGGCTCCCGTCGCCACTTTCCTGGTTTCTGTCTATTTAAGGGACTCAATTTCAGTATTTCCAAGTCTTTCTCTTGATTACATTATATTTCTAAGCAAATATGCATCAAGTCCTTAAGCAGTTGGAAATATCTTTATATACTGAAAAGAAAAATAAAGAAAACTTCCCATGCTCCTCTAGCTTTCAAACGCTGAGAGGTCAGGATGTGGTCAGGGAGTCAACCTTACTAGGGGGAGAGCTTATATGTGCATCTGGCATCTTTTATAGAAAGAAACAATAGCGGGCTTTCTCGGCTGGGGCCTCTTGGCGCCGCCCTGTGGACGGAAGCGCCTCTGCACTTCTTTCCTGTAAATTGGCATTGTCATCATGTGGACCTTTAGAAACGTTCGAATTAAACATGATAAGAAGAAACACCAGTTCCAAGTTCAACGTAATCTAGAGATGCATTTCTTCAAAGTTCAGTTCCTTTAAAAACCGATGCTCCAGTTTAAACACAATCCCAAAACTCTCTTGTCAAAATGAATGAAGAAAGTATATATATATATTAAAGAACAAAACTTGTTAAATACATGAATGTTTGAATCATGATTTTGGCAGGGAGGGAGCATCTTTAGTGGTAATCAGGACTGACATATCCTTTAAAGCAGAAGGAAAAGTTTGTTCTCTATTATCCACATTTGGCAAATAACTGTTTTCTGTGCAAGAATTCCAAAATCTTCCAAAAATTAAATAATTTTCTTTCTTTCTCGTGTCTTTTTCTTTAAGGACATGAAGGCCTGGAAATGGAAGAACATTTTCAAACTTATGTTGCTTTAGGGACTATGTTTATTTGTGTCTTAAATTCAGTGGGAAATTCTGAGATTAAATCCAGTTAATGCATTTCCTTTCCTATACTTGGGAATTGAAAATGTTATTAGTCTACACCCTGTTCTATTTCTGAATTTTTATTTTTAATGAAAAGTTAATTATGTTTGCTCTGCTAGACGGTACATGATTTCCTGGGTGTTTAGATTATATACACTGTCAGGAAAAAAAAAACAATGGCAAAAGAGGAGTGTGTGTGGAGAAAAAAGAACTAAGAAAAGTTAAGAAACAAAAGTCCAGCTCTGAAGAATTTGGCTTTCATTAAGTTTGCAATGCGGTCTTTGGGTCTCTTTTAGATAGATATTCAGGCCACCACTAGCATTTCCTCTCTAGTAGGGACCCAAAGATAGGAGCCTTGATAAAAGTCAAGGTCATATTTTCCCCTCACAATTGTTGTTCCTGAAAGCTGATCTCCTAACATCTCACCCAAAGAAATCTTCTATGGTCTTAACCTTTTCTTAAGAAAACATAATCTGAGACACGCACAAGGTGGGGCCTACTGGGCTTCCGGTTTCTTTGCTTTTTAGAGTTTTCACAAAAGGAACGCTATTTTTTTTCTAAAACTTCCACCTTCCTCTCTTCCTTTCTTTTTAGATTTCGTTTTTATTTTCTCATACGGCCACCTCTCTCTCTTCCCTGCTAATGTTGTGAATTATTCCAAGCTAAAAATCCTGTTAAACTGCCCAACACAATCTGTGCAAGAAGCCTTTTGAGCTCTTGAGTCATTTTAGGCGTCAGAGCGAAACAAAAACAGGCTTAAATGAATAATTTATCAAGGTCGAGAATACCTGATTTGTGCAGTGCCGGTTAGTTCTGGATCAAAATTTGTTTTTTCCTCCTCCCCCCCCAGAAGAGTCAGAGAGGGAAGTGCGGGTGGTACCCCGGGTTTGGGGGCGAACGCACTTCATTTGGGAAGTGGTAGGTGATGTCAGAATGAGAAGATCCCTGGTTGGTATTTGAGGGGAGAATAACGTGTAGCATACACCTGTAGTCTGGGCAGCCCCAACGCGCTTCCCACACACGCCAGGGGTGCGGGATGCCGAGGCCACTAGAGTGTTCGGTTTCCTGGCCGCATGTATGTGACGCCAGGGGCTTCCCTAAGATTAGATGCGCGCGGAAGTCCGGGACCGGTGGTTCCGAAATACCCGTCCCGCTGGCAGGCCGACGCGCGGCTGGCAGGCTCCCAGGAGCGTCTGGTCAGTGAGCAGTTGCCTCGTTGAAGGCGGCGGATTCAACCCCTCTCCGGGCATCACCCAGGCCCTCTGCGGCCTCCCAGCGCTGAGGAGCTCACCCCCACCCCGCGGGCCCGCCGCGCGCTCTCCAGGGGCTCTCCGCGGCGCCTCCGGCCCGCTACGGCCTTGGCCCGCAGCTCGCCCCGCGTCCCCGCCCCGGCTCACCAACCCCGACTCCTCTGCCAAACTCCCCTCGCCTTAGGAGAAAAGCGAGAGCTGCCAGGATTGTACATCTCCTCGCCTTGGTCTTTTCTCTCCCTGCTGTTCTCCTCAGAGACCGACCCGTGGAAAAAAAAAAAAAAAAAAAAAGGACGAAAGAAAGAAAGAAAAAAAAAAAACGGCATAAAGATAAGAAACAGCTCAACACAGCCTTGAAATAGCGCGGGCTTTTTCTGGGTCAAACACAGCGAATTCCCTAGGAAAACGCAGGGAGGGTGAGTCTCCAACCTACTCCCTTCCTGACTGAGGGCTCACACGATGCCGTTCCGACAGAAAGGAAGTATCTCGTCCCAGGAGGTCATTTGCCTCCCCGACACCACCCGGCCCCACCCCCGTCCTCAACAGAAAAAATCTGTCCCCCAGAATAAGACTTTCAGAACTGCAACTAAACCCCAGATTTCGGTCCGGCCCTTGGAGACTTTAAAGGCCATTTCCTACCATCATTCTGCACCTAGTCACGGAAGCGATGCCAGCCACTCAGATTCATAGGGTTCTTAAAATGGTAATTTGGAGTAAAATGTAACTCAAAGAACTTTGAATCATTCATTAGCACCTTATAATTACTCTGCTAATTAGGTTGACACGGCACTTAATCAGGAGTAATACGCCGTCTTGTCACTGGCACTTCCCATTACTCTGACATTCAACAAGAGACAGGTTGGAGACGTCCTAGAGAAAATAATGTAAGTTGATACCCTCCGACGAGGCGTCACAGTCAAGCCACGCTCCAGGTCCCAAGTGGATCCGCAGTGACTGTTTCCTTTCCAAATGAGCGGACGGATAGGTGGGGGGGGGGGGGGGGGGCGGAAGGAGGGAGGGAGAGAGAGTGAGAGAGGAGAGAACTGGCTGGTGGCGAGGCGGAGTGCGCGCTGCGGACCCGCCACCTGGGTTCCTGAGCCCCGCTCCAGACTGACAGTGCGGTGAACCATCGCCGCCCGCGCCGCTAGAGAACGCCTCGGGGCATTATTTACCCCGCTCAGGAGAAAGTGTCTGGCCAGGCATTTTTTTGCAGCACCGGCCCTGATTGGTGACCACACTTGGGTCCGCGGTTTTGAGCAGCAGGCCCCTTCCCCACCCCACGCCTCCCGTGAGTGCCGGGTGGATGCGTTCAACCCCCCTCGGAGGCCGGCCGCCCAGCAGGGCCACAGCCCGGGCCCCTGGTCTCTTTGGGGGCCAAATCGGAGGTCCGAGTCCACCGGCCCACCCAGCGGTCCGGCTGCTGGAGTTACACACTTTCCCGTGGATTCCTTCAGGGATCCCCTTCCTCTGCTCTCAGTGCCCTCGGACTATTTAAGCGCGTGTCTGGGGATGCTGCGAGGGCGGACGCGCTGGAGTCCAAAGGTAAGCCAGCCAGATTCCTTTTCCCTCACGGTCCTTTCTCTCCTCCCTCCCCGGACTTCGTTAGAAAACGGACACATCGTTGCTACTCTCTAGGTGGATTTTTTTTGTTGTTGTTGTTTCTAATTTTACCCCCTTGGTTCCCCTCTCTAGTCTACCCCGGCTCTCCTCTCCGCCTTTGCCCGCGCACGTGATTGTGGACACCGGCACCACCGCAGGACTAGGTGTTGGGCTTTGGGCTGCAGGCAAAGGGTTGAGCAAGTTCTCAAAAGAGCAGCGGGGTCCGAGCCGCGCTCGCTGACGGGCTCGAGAGTCGCGCGTCCATTGGCTCCCAGTACGTCGGCGTCGCTTGCTCGCGCGGGCGCGGCCAATGGGAGCGCGGGGCCCGGCGCGCGGCCTCGGTGGCGGGGGCGCGGGCCCCGCGCAGCGCGGAGAGCGGCGGCAGTGGCCGTGACGTCACGTGAGGGGGTCGGCGCCGCCCGCTCGCAGCCGGATTACAAGCGAACGCGCCCGGCAGCGGCCGGAGTCGCTCGGCGCCGCGTCTCCGCCGCCGCCTCCGCCTGCGCCTGCTCCTTCTTTTCCTTCTCTTCCTCTCCGTCCTGCGTGGCCGCGACCACTGCGGCGGTGTCTTCACAACTTTCCGAGAAAGTTCAGAAACTCGGCTCCAGAGCGGCCGAGTCGCCCGCGGCAGCCACCTCGGGGAGCTGCCCGGGAGCTCCGAGGGCGCGCGCGACCGCCGGGGCTTCGAGGGCGCTGCACCTGCCAGGTCCGCCGCCGCCGCTGCCGCCTGGTGCCAGGCTGTGGGCAGACCCAGGCGGCGGCGGCAGCGGCGGCGGCGTCGGGGTCACCTCCTGCCGCCTGCGTCTTCGTCTGGGTCCCCTGCGCCGCCACCGCCTCCCGCACGTGCGCGGTGGTCCCTGGAGCGCAGGCTCCGTTCTTCCTCGACAATTTTTGTAACTTTCCCCCTCTGTCTCCCCTTCTCCCCTTCTCCTCACCCTTACTTTATGAATAAGGAAAACAAAAAGTGTCCAAAGTGTCCACCGATTGCCACCTCCCGATTATCCTTCCTTCCCTCCTCTGCCCCACTTTTTTGTTTTTTCAAAGCGGCGACAACATTGTTTAGTGTTTATTTTGTTTTACGATCGATAGCTTCCTTTGCTCGGTCGCGGCGGCTGCTGAGCGGCGAAGTGGCGCGGACCTCATGTAGAAATGACAACAATGGAAGGGGCCAGCGGGTCGAGTTTTGGAATAGACACGATTTTGTCCAGTGCCAGTTCGGGCAGCCCCGGCATGATGAATGGAGATTTCCGCCCGCTCGGCGAGGCCAGGACCGCGGATTTTAGGAGTCAGGCCACTCCGTCCCCCTGTTCGGAGATTGATACCGTAGGAACGGCGCCTTCTTCTCCCATCTCCGTCACCATGGAGCCCCCGGAGCCGCATCTGGTAGCAGAGGGGCCCCAGCATCACCACCACCTCCACCACAGCCAGCAGCCGCCGCCGCCAGCCGCGGCCCCCACGCAAAGTTTGCAGCCTTCACCCCAACAGCAGCCGCCGCCGCCGCCGCAGCAGCAGCCACCGGCCCAGCAGCTGGGCCCGGCCGCCTCGGCCCCCAGGACTTCCACCTCTTCTTTTTTAATCAAGGACATCTTGGGCGACAGCAAACCTCTGGCGGCGTGTGCGCCTTACAGCACCAGCGTCTCCTCTCCCCACCACACCCCGAAGCAGGAGAGCAATGCGGCGCACGAGAGCTTCAGGCCAAAGCTCGAGCAGGAGGACAGCAAAACCAAACTCGACAAGCGGGAAGATTCCCAGAGCGACATCAAATGCCACGGTGAGTCGCGCCGCCTCGGCTGGCTGGCTGAGCCGTGTAGCTTCTGGTCCTCTGGTTCTCGGTCTCCCCTTCGGACCCCTGCGAGTCTCCGATGCGGGGTTACTCCGGGAGCTTCTGGGGCGATCGTGCCCGGGTCGAAAACTGCTAGCGGGAGGGAGGCCTGGGCGCGCGACTGGAGGACTCGTCCGAAGTTCGGTTTATTGTTACATTGCCACCTCTCAACCTCCCCGCAGTCCCACTCCTTTCTTTGTTTTACTTAATTTCAATGTATTAGGAATAGGGCGGAGGCGGAGGGGATCTGACGGGCATACTTTCATTGATAAAAGGGAAGTACTTGAGATTTTTCTAGCTGAGACCTTGGGGGTGGGAATGGGGGGAGGTGGGAGAGAGGAACGCGCTTAGCTAGCGTGGTGTTTAGGGGTGTGTGCAGAAAGAGTTTATTCTTTAATGTAAATTATTTCGTTCTTCCCCCCCCCCCCAGCACACCATATTTTCTGAACACCGTCACAGGAATCATCAGATTTAATGAGGGAAAATTTTCCGAGTTGAGTAACAAAGCAACTTTTTAAAATTAGATTGTGATTGATATAGGGAAGCCGATATGGTAAAAATTTATAGTTTTTCAGTTTTTAAAATACCCTTCTGACTCCATGGCCCCAACTGAATCTTTGTATTTTAGTAAGATTTTCGTCTCCCTGCAAGTAATTGGGAAGTGGCGCTTATGAAAATAAAATTGGATGGAATTTGGATTTATTTATTTTTGTAAAATCAGAAGATGGCAGTTGAAACTGTCCTTCAACTCCCTTTTTCCATTTTCTACTCGTACAATTTTATAAGGAAGTGTTCTGGTCTTTGCATGACAAAAGAGTTTTAATGTGCCAGGAGAGTTATTTTTTTCCCTTACTAATAAGTTTATTGTTATTATTATTAACCTTTGCCATCTCTGGGAAAGATGCGTGCTGACTATCTGGAAGGTAGGATACTGGCTCCTCGGTTTACTATTATCACATTAGCATAATAGTGCCCAAAACAGATGTACAGTCTGGTCTGGCGATTTTTTGTGCACCAACCTCCCCAGTGGGTCAATTAGAGAGATTATTGTTCTTCCTGCAGGGAAGATCAAGGAGCGCAGCAAAAACGGGTACAAACAGAGAGGGGCTGACATATCGATTTCCCAGCATTTCAGTAAAAAACCAAAGTTGACAAATAGAATCCGGAAATCTCTGGGCTGTCACCTGGATGGGCTCAGTGATTTTGAGCTCTGCTTGGTGTCTGGGTGACATATTCTCTCTGAAGCTTTACAAGACTCAATGCAAGCAACTGCAGAGAACTTGATTCCAACATTTGCCAAGTGCATCTGAAAAAGGAAAACAAGTGCCTGTAACTTTCAATAAACAGAAAAAGTGAAATGAAAAAGGTGTCCCTTCCTCAAAACAAAACAAAACAAAACAGAGTGGAAAGATCTTTTGAAAACTCCCAAATCAGGCAAAAATGAGGTCATAGTGAAAACGGTTAAGGAATAGGACAGCGCCCCCCCCCCCCCCCAGTGAAGGAAACAATAACGAAAGGACCCTACTATATTGTAAAATATTGTTTTTTCTTTTTGACTTCCAAAGATGGGAAGATCAGACAACCTTTTAGAACCCTTTTAGGAGCGCCGCACAAAGTTCCAAACTCCTTGGCCTTGGTCTTCTTTCTTCATACTGGATAGGGTCCAAGTATGTGTGTGATGAGGGTGGCAGAGTATAGTCCCCTGAGACCAGCAGCTGAGTTGGGGATGTGGAAGTGTGTGCCAGGAAGGCATTTCCCCCTTCCTATTCCACAGTACCTTACGGCTATGGGTTTCTACCATAGGAACAAAGGAGGAAGGAGACCGGGAGATTACAAGTAGCCGGGAGAGTCCCCCTGTGAGAGCCAAAAAGCCTCGAAAAGCCAGGACAGCTTTCTCTGACCACCAACTCAATCAACTGGAGCGTAGCTTTGAGCGGCAGAAGTACCTGAGTGTGCAGGACCGCATGGACCTGGCAGCTGCACTCAACCTCACCGACACCCAAGTCAAGACCTGGTACCAGAACCGCAGGTAAGGGAGGCTGTGGCAGGGAGCAAAGGCATCTGGCCATCTAGGTCATGACCATCGTGCCAATCTTCTCCCCTCCTGGCCCCGGGAGACCCCAGGAACTCAGATAGAGGCCCCAGAGTGGGCCCTGGGGGTTGAGGGGGGGGTGGGCTTCCAGGCTGAAACAGGGATTAGCCACATCCCCAAGGTGAGAGGGACCGATAGGCAGCTGGAGTTTGGAACATTTTGCATTGCTGAGTGTCTTAACATATGCTGCTTTCCCTCTCAAACCCCAGTGGCTGGAATCCACCCCCCCCCCCGCCCCCAAATCGATCAAGCCACACCTTCTCAAATTGAGACATCTGTGCAGCTGACACTCAGGCCTATAGAGCCCGTGCCGTGCACCCTTTGGGCCTGCCCCAGGCTGGTTCCGAATGTCTACAGCTGGCCACACAGCCTGGCTATTTCGGTCCGGGAGGAACTGCCCCACTGGCCTCAGCTTAAATGTCCTTGCCTCGGCTTATGAGGCAGCCGGCCAGGCATCCAGACCGAGGGTCTGTCCCCTGTATTTGTCACCTCAGAGCCTGCCAGGAATCACTGCTTCTGTTGAAAGGAAATCAGGAAAGGGCTTGCGGGCCCTTGAAGTGTAGTGCGAGCCCAGGCAATCTGAGGCTGAAGTTATGCTGTGTTTCCAAGCCTGGCAGTTGTCTCCCTTGTCTCGATTTTTTTTTTTTTTAATTTTGGTCTCCTCCTCTTCTCTCATTTGTCTTCTAATAGTCCATAAGTGTGGTTGGAAATGCCCATCCAGTTGTCATCTTTACCATAATTTTCTGTCTCATTACATACGGTTTCAGCCACCCTAATTCTGTCGGAAAACATTAGTGTCATTTGTAGCCAATTTAAAATGGGCGACATGTTTATTAATTTGGCTGAAGCTGCCGGGTACGGATGGCCCACCAGCCCTGAGTTCTTTCGTGGGGCATTTGAGCAAAGGCCTGATCGCCTCTTCTTCCTAGCGGGGTATGGTGGGGGAGGGAGGAGACTGAGAAGAGCTGATCACAGGTTTTAATTGTTACTCTCTCCCAGAGGAGAGAATATCTTGAAATGCATTTTTCCCCTCCTGAAATGGCCCCAAGGTACTGTCACCTTGGGAGAGTCCTCCCTCAAACCAATTCCATTTTGAAACCTTGCTGCCTCCCTTGCCCCAAGCCTCCCCCCCCTCCGCCCCACCCGCTGTAAGGTCCTATCAGAATGGGGAGAGAGATGTATCTCCACAGCGCTGGGGGACTGAGAGGGGCTCAGGAGTCTCTGTGTCCCTTTGTTTATGGTTTCTACTCACTAGGCCTGGAGGAAGGGGGGAGGGGCAGAGAGTGGACACTCTGGGATTGTTGGGGGGGCCACTTGGGGAAAGGAATTAGAGGAGGAGGAGAAGACCCGCCTATAGAAAGAGTGGTCCCAGTTGGCCTTCAGGAAAGTTTCAGGAAGTAGCCTAATTATAAAGGGGGCAACAGCAGAGCAGAGGGTCAGGTAAAGGCAGCAAAGCTTGTAGAATTTCATTTATGAGTGTCTCAGATATTAAGGGTGTAATTTACAAAGTTGACTTGAATTTGGGTTACTCTGTGAGCAAGATCGTGGGGGAGGGGGCTAGGAGGTGCGGTTCATTCCTGGTTCTCAGAGCTCTCGGTTTTCCTGTCCCCCGAGAAAGAGAAGGCAGGAGAGGATGAGAGAAGGGGCCTTGGTGCCTGGACGGAGCCCACAGCGGCGGGGTGCCTGCACGCCTGCTTTTTTTCAGGACCAAGTGGAAGCGGCAGACCGCGGTGGGCCTGGAGCTGCTGGCCGAGGCGGGAAACTACTCGGCCCTGCAGAGGATGTTTCCGTCGCCTTATTTCTACCACCCAAGCCTGCTGGGCAGCATGGACAGCACCACGGCCGCCGCGGCCGCCGCAGCCATGTACAGCAGCATGTACCGGACTCCTCCCGCGCCCCACCCCCAGCTGCAGCGGCCCCTGGTGCCCCGCGTGCTCATCCACGGCCTGGGGCCTGGGGGACAGCCGGCCCTCAATCCCTTGTCCAACCCCATCCCAGGCACCCCGCACCCCCGGTGAAGAACGAGCGACTGACAGCGCCGCGGTCCCTTCCCCGCCCCCTCCCCGACCGGACAGCTGCCCCTCCTCTCCCCGCTCAAGGCCGCGAGGCCTCTCTCGATAGCGACCCCGGGAAGCAGGGAAGTGAGAGAAGAAGCCGCACACCAATGGGAGGGGGGGGGGCCCAAAGAGGAGCCAGCCCTCCACTCTTCATCTCCCCACCCCCAGAAACAGGGCTGGAAAGCTCCCCACAGCAGTGTGACTGGCGAAAATGCTGCCCCCACAGAAAGTGCGACCAGTAAGTGAAAACATCAACAAAAACAAAACCTCAAGTTCTTTTTAAAAATGACTTTACGGACAAGCAGGAGGGAGGGAGGGGGGGAGGGGAAAGGAGGGAAGAAGGAAGGGCACGGAGAGGAAGCCGTAGAGGCAGAGAGAATTGTAGATGGACAGCCAGCCTCAGATTCCCAGGCACAGGGCGTTGCTGTGGACATTCCGTCTGCCCCAGAGAAAAGAGGAGGGTAACTGAGAACTTTGCACTGATTTCTCATGACCTTTTTTCTTTTGGAAAAGTGGCATGCTCCATAATATGAAAAAAAAATGTACATTTGAAAGACTGAGTGATAAGTGATATATCATATTTATTATATGTTGTCCAAAAAAGAGTCACTTATATACGTTAGTAAAACATGATTTTTCTTTTCATGTCTTTTTGATTCAGTAAAATAAATGCTTAGACAAAAATATAGATTTTTTTGTGATTGAAAATTACAAAAATAAAGTTTATCTTTTTTTAACAAGCGATGAAATTCAAGGGAGCTGATTTTACTAAAGCAGAACGTACTATGATGAAATGCCTGACTTGGTTTAGGGGGAAAAAATCCCTCCCATCATATTAGGAATTTACAAAATCTGTAACGACTTTGGGTTGAGTTATATAAAAGCAGCTCCAGTTTTCACGCTGGTCTCTTCCGAGCCGTTATTTGATGTGTGAATTCCTTTCTTTTTAAGAGGATGATTTCAGAGCAGCCCGGGAGGCGGAGGAGGAAAAGTCTCCGCTTGTAGGCCGCTGGTGCTGGCTGAATGGGGCGGCCAACTTCCCCCGCTCCCAGACTGCCGGGCAGCCGCGGTCTGTCGGCCCCTCCTCCTCCTTCTCCTAGGCTCTTCCCGGGGCAATGAGGGTCCCCAGCGCTGGGCTGCGGGCGGGTGGACGCTCCTCGGGCCTCGCAGCTGTTCTGCAGCCCGCAGCCCGGCGCCCACGCGGCGGGACAGCCTGCGAGCGGGCGGCTGCAGGGCGCGCAATTAGGACGCCCGGGGGACTCGGAGAGGCCCGGCTAACAAACCTTCGTTGCGGCTTTGATCCTTGCGTTCTCGTTCCCCAGCGGGCATCCAGCCCCCACCTCCGCGCCGCGCGCCGAGGCTCTTGTCCTAGTGAGTTTGTTGTGCTGGGATGCCTTGGAGCAGGAATCCAAGTCTGGCCACGACAGGCTTGCCAAGCTTTTTATCCGCACCCATGGATGGGTTGGGACCACAAAATGAGGGGCCCTGCCCAGAGGATGGAGGTCTCTGGGAGCGTGTGTGAATGGATGTGTAAATACTTGTAGCATCTCTGCGAGGGCTGCAGGTGCACCCCCCCAGACTGGCTCCCCACCAGGCTCAGCACTCAAGACTATCTAAGGGAACAACAAAACAGGGGTTCAGTTCTAGGGCTGCTCCCACCTTCTGCAGCCCCAAGGGCATTTCCTGAGAGCCAGAGTTAGATCCCCCAGGTGGGTATTCTCATATCTCTAGCTTCACTCCTGCCCTGGTCCGTGTCAAAGGGACACACAGCCAGAACACATCCAGACCCATCCTCCAACTTTCTCTGATGTTGAACCTTAGTAGAGTTAAAAACATTTTTTAAAAAGTGGAGTGCTGTGGGAGTGTGGATTGGGGAGGGGTGGGAAGGAAGAAGGGAAGAAAGGGGTGAAATCCAGGAGGAAATTGCCTCAGGCGCCTTGATCAGTCTTTGGCTAATTAGGGAGTGGTTTGCAGATTTCTATTTAGCTCATCAATTTGCTTCAAAAGTGGTCTTGGTCTTGTTTGATTCTAACAAAAGGGTCTGGACTGGCCCTTCTCATTTTCTTCCTGCTGAGCTGGGGGCACACTCAAGATAGCTGGGTTGGGCTGGAAACTGGGCACCACTGTGTCCAGTGGGGAATGCCCAGTGCCTGGGCACTCTAGCAGACTCTCCTTGTTCCATCTTAGCTGCTGGTGGGTTTTACAGTCAAGTTTAAATGCCTCAAAAATAGTCTGCCTGGGCCTAAAAGGGCACTCTCCACGTCTTGGGGGGAGGGGGAGGAGAGGGGTGTGTGTACTACAGCTTTTGTCTGCCCTGGCCCCGGGGCCAGTCAGCTTCGGGCACAAGAGGGACCTGGAAGTCACTGGAGTTCACACATCACACATTCCCTATGAAGAATGACCCCAGGTCCAGTTGGGAAAAACACATAAACAAACTTACAAATACAAGCAATGCCACAGCACCCATCTGCTACCAGCAGTCAGCCCGCAGCTCACCAGCCACTCTGCGGAGGAGCCTGCCTGTTGCCCCTTCGCTCTCAAGGCTGAACTTGGACTCCATAGGTGGACAATGCAGGGGGAAGCGCTATGTCTATACAGACCAAGTTTTCTTAATTAGCCTTATATTCCACTGCTGTTAGCCATTACTCTGGATCCCCCAGAGTCCTCCTAAATTTGCTTTTCATCAGAGTCATGTTTTCTTCAATCCCCTAAACTGGGGAGCTAAAAGTGTCAGTTCCCCCCTGAATTTGTTTTAGTTATTTCCTGCCGCATAAAAGTTGGCAAACTGGATATTAGGGATGGGTGTTGTTTCAGGAAGAAAACTGAGTGCTGGATTTCTTCTTTTCATTCTTTTCTTTCTGCTGCAGCACTGCCAAGGGCACTTCATCAGGTGCCCTTCTATCTAAATGTCCCCAAACTATGGCTTAAAAGTCAAATGCAAACCCATCGTTTTCCTCAAGAGGGGTCCTCTGTTCCTCTGTGCTTGTCCAACAAAGATGGGGGTTGGCTAAGAAATGAGGAGTGCAACCCTAGGTTTTCTGAGAAGCAGGAACAAAGATAACAGGCAAAGGTCTTTTCTCATGGGAGATCTGGAGTCAGTTATGGAAGCCCAGAGGACAGCTGTCCCTGGGAGCTGTGCTCCTTTTCTTTTTCCTTAGCTTCACTTGGTGTCTGAAGGGCACTCCACGGTTGGATTTTATTTGGATTGCGCCTTTGATTAAGGTGGGGACTGGTAAATCAGGGAATTGCAGTGGCAATCTTTGCTTCCTCCAGAAACCCAGGAAAACGAACTTGTTTCAGAGAGATGTTTACACACCCACAATGACCCCCTTAGATTTGCCCACTCCAATATCCGCTCTGGGACCACAGCAAACCTAGCAGAAATCTGTAGTCAGGTGAAGTAAAAAGTTAACTCCCCGGCCAGCAGCCAGCTAGTTTAGTCCAAGCCAGCAATTTTCAGTGAGTTGTAAAGTAACGATTGCAGCCTGTCTCTAGCCTCCAGCAAATATACCTACACCTTGTATCAGTTTATTTTTGCTCCACCCCTTAAAATGAAAGCCCACACATGGCAAATTAGACAGCGGATTTCCTCTGTTGCAAATAAAACCCACTTACCCTCAAACCAAGACTTCCCTCCTCCTTTCTCCCTGCCTTCTGACTCCTACCTAGGCAGCCCTTCCCCAGGAGTCTGCTGAATCCCACCTCCCCGCTTTAAACTGCAGCTTGTGAGTAGTTTGTTTTGTTACATTTTTTAACTTTCTAAAAATATTTGGAAAAGCTCTCCCCAGGGCTAGGGAAACTTTAGTTCCTGTTAAGCCATGTGGTTACAAAAATACACTGGAAGAGAGCTGCTTAGTTTTCTAAAGAGCCAGGCACGGCTTGAAGTCAACAGGCTTGGAAAGAGATTGACTTTTCTCCACTGGTGGGAATGGGCAAGGGCAGGGTGGAGCCTCCAAGGGGATTGATGTTTCCTCCGTAGCTCGGAATCCTTAGTGTGGGAAAGCTGCCTGTTGCCTTGGCTGTTGGCTAGAGAGGTGCGGGCAGAGGGATGAGTAGGGGCTTTCCCAGGGTTTACCTCATGGGCCCTGGAAAGTGCTTCTGGGCTCCTTGAGTTTCCCACTAGGTCTTTGTCTTGTCCCACTTTCTTGGCTAGTTCCAGCCTTCCTCTCTACCACTTGATTGTTTCCCTGGAGCATGGCCAGAGCCCAGTGCCCCTTCCTTCTTACTTCTGGCAGGCTGAACACCCCCAGGGGCCGAATGGGGGGTTCGTGTGTAGAGTTGGGTGTGTGCGCTTTCAGAGAAAGGGAGGTGTCACTGGCCTCTTGCATTGGAAAAACAGGTCAGCTGCCTCAGGGCGGTGCGGTGACCCAGAAGGGACTTTGTTCCTCCCCTCCTTCCGGCTGAATTTTGAAGGTCTCTATCAGTCCGAATGTTACGGGGCGGACCGTCTTGGCCAACACTGCATTCTCAGTCTTTCCTCTCTGTCTCCTGGTCTCTTCCCCCGGGCCTCCCTCTCCTGAGTTCTCTCTCCTAGCACCACAGACAGCTCCCAGGGCGCGCGGTGGAGCGGAGAGCCGGGGGCTGATGGGTTCCCTGCAAAGCCTAGGCGACCGCAAGGGGCGCGCCGGGGAAGGGTCGACGGCACCAGCGGGGGAGGTCCGCGAGGTGATTACAAAGAGCCCTCCTGGCAGCGTTTCCTGATTAGCTCTAAGTCCAAACAGGGTCACATTCCAAAGAAGAAAATCTTCAGATCAATAAAGCAATTCAAAAACCCAAAGATCTCGGGGTAAGTAGTGCTCAGTGACAGATCAACTCTAAACCGTCCCTATTTAATAAGTTCTTAGTGGAAGCCGACTGGGGAGGAGTGGGGCCTCAGGTCTGTTGCTTCGAAGCCCTTGCGCCGCGGCCGCAGCGAGGTCGCCAGTGGAATCGCTCTAAATGGCACTTTTTACTTCCTTCGCTCGCGCTGCCCTGACTGCTCCGCGAACCGCCGCCTCGGCGGACGGAAGCCCGAGAGAAGCGTTCCCGAGGCGGCTGCCCAGCCGGGAGGGTGGAGCGAAAGGCCGGATCTCCACCGCGCTCTCACCCCGGTCCTCCTCCCGGGTGAGAGTCTCCCCGCTTCCGCTACTATCGGGTCCAGGACAGCGGGTCGCCTCCGCGGGAGCTCCACCAAAAGAAGAGGACCTTCCAGAGCGCGAGGTTGAACTTGATTTACGATAAAAGGGCTTTGTTACTTTGTGGAGCTGATGGATTCCCGCCCCCACCCGCCCCTATATCTGGCCGCCAGACTCGATTCTTTACTGCAGAGGCCCTAGATGTGGCGGTCCTCCCGCCTTCTGCTAACGATTCACACACACATTGCAGCCCGCGGTTTGAGCGGAGGTTCCTAAGGTCCGCGGCCGCGCTAGGGCTCCGCACCGGATCTCCCAGCGTGCGCGCCCCAGCCGAGATTCTGCTCTCCTCTGCCCCAGGACAGCCCCGCGGCCACAAGTCCCCGCGCCCGGTTACCGACCGTGTTTCAGGGAGGAATGCGTGCATTAGGACAGGGACCCTATAGAGCAGGGGCAGGAGTCCAGATGCTTTCACGATCCGTGCTTGGGCTGGGCCTACAGAGCAGGGCCCTTCTCTCACATCTCGGTGGACTCGGGAGAGATTATAAAGACTTCTCCTTTTCCGGTAATCATGTAAATCTTTGCCCAGGTGGGAGCTCATTTCTGTATTCCCTTTCCTTTCCTCCTCCCCTCAAAGGGCCTCGTGGCTGCAAACGACTGCCTCCTTCAGATTTTCCCTCAGTTCTTGAAGCCAACTCCTCTTTGTTGATTACCTGCCCCCTCCCCATTACAGTTAGAGGGATGGAATTGCTAAATGGAATTTAGAGCGGATAGAGACTTGCAGTGGCACGGATTACTTACATTTTGTAGGTTCCGGCACCCCTGGGGAGCCCCCAAAGAGCCTGGGGGCTGTAGGAAGCAGTGTTACAGGGTGCGCATCTTTACCTGAAATGGGAGGGAAAGTTATCTATAGAGTAATATGTATTTATAATGCCGCCTTAGGGGAGAGAAATTAGGCATTGGTGGTACCTTGATTCCCCACTCCTATGCTGCACCGTACCCACGATGGAAAACTAGTCTACATTCTGTCGACAAAAAAAAAAAAAAAAAAAAAAAAAAAAAAAGAGGCAAGCTCAAAATCGTCAAACAGATTAGTTTGTTTGGGAGTAGCAGAGGAACTGCAATTTGGGACATGATAACTGTAGCAAGCTACAGGCAAGCGTATTGAGGGTTTGGGGCAGGCTATATTTATGGGTAGAGAATGTAAAGAGAGGAGAGTTCAGTTAGAATCTTTTAAAATAAAAAAACAAATGGAGACCAGCTTTGAAAATTCCCTGAGCAGACAAAACCAGTCCAGTCATACAAATAAAGCTCAATTCAGCTTGTTTTGTAAGATCAACCAGACCTGGGTCATTTCTTGTTCATGTCTCTGGAAACCATAACCCCAAATTCCCCAAGGTTGATATGAAGTAACTCCTGACCAACTCTCTATCAACTTAAGAAAATTCCAACATTATCAGCTTTTTATAAGTCAGGAAATTATGGGAAATCAGTCTCTCAGTCCCTAAATATTGTTTTCCTGAGGGCACACGTGTGAGATTTTACATTTTATATCCTCTGGTTCCATTTTAGTTTGAAATTCTGTTACATTTCCCCCTTTTGATCAAGATCTTTAATAGAAAGCACCATTGATCAGTTATGTCATTCAGGTGTTGCTTGTTAATTTTTGTCAAAGGTGGATTGCATTGTATGTCCTGTGAAGCCGAGGAGGACCGCCAGGTGTCATTTACCATGAAGCTGAGAAAGGCCATCCTCAGGAGTCTTGTCACAGGGAGGAGGGAAGTGATATGGAATTTCTTTGGGTTCATTTGAGCAACAAGATGATTGAAAATTAAGAATTTCAGTTATATCCCTCTAAAGTGGACCATTTAGTTTCTGTGGTCAGTTGAGTTTCAGGAAAAGCCTTTGAAAGGAAAAAAAAATAGTATATACATTTGGGAAGAAGGCATTTGTACTAATACAAAATAGTAGAAATTTGATAAAAAAGATTAAACTGAGGACCAAAAGCCCACTGATAGCTATTGATTGAAATGCACCTCTCAACCATTTTCCCCAATTGCCTATGTTAAATAGATTGAAAATGTCCCAGGTTCTGGGAGCTTGGCCAACTTCTGCTAACAGCTTGATATTGTCTTTTGTTATTTTTAGTTCTTGCGTTATTTTCCCCGACTTATTGACATAAAAACAGCATTCTTCTCCAAGTAAGGTGCAGCTTCCCCCTGTGGGGCAGTGAGGAGGTTTAGGGCTCTGTGGTTTCATAGGATTACTTTCAAGGCTGTCTGTTTGGGTTTGTTGATATTCAAAAGCTTGAACAGAAGCATTGAAAGTGGTAGACATGACTATAGAAAAGATTGTGAATTGCTTTTTCAAGGTCTGCTACTCCCGGTCTAAGGAAAAAGAGCTCTGGCGAAAGCATGCCCCAAACCCTTTCTGTCTACCGTAGGGTTATAGGTAGGCAGCCACCCCAAATTATAACATTCCCAGTTCCAACATGTCCTTTTAGCTTGACAGGAGAAAGACCTCAGAGTAGGTATATAAGTAGTAGAGGGAAGAGTTTTTCTAATTTTGGCATTAGGGGTGAGGGTAATGATCCTACAACCTCCTTTCCAATTAAGGAGAAGTATAGAATATATGTTTCTTCCGCACAAAAAGAAATACCCAGTGTATTCTAAGACTAAGGCATAATTCGTTCTCTTTGCCCAGATTCTTATTCCTGGAATGAAAGAGGGAATCTCACGATCAGAAATATGATCATTTATACAAAGTTCTTGACAATCTGGTTTATGAGCACTATGGGAATGGTTATGTAAGCATCTTAAATATCTATAGAAGTAGAAGAAAGTAGATTTGAAGACACAAGCGAACTGATCTAGCATAAGTAAGGTTTTGTTGGAGATCTGGAAGATATCTAGGGAAAAAGTAAGTTTCCACCATTCATCAGATTCTTGGTTAACTCCCAGTGAAATACCACTGAATGAGAACACATTAGCTTCCCATTTTCTGGCATTATTATGGCTTTCATTGCCCCACCGTTGAGATATATTAATGGAGGAGATGATATAGTCTTCTGGACGCCAAATAGGGAGGGAGTTCATGTGGATTTGGATCATATAAAATAGTATGGTCACAAATATTTAATGGGAGATATCCTAGAATTTTGCCATTTCTGTCACTGTTTGTGAAACATAAAGAAAAATTCTGCATAAGAGTCCAGACCTGAGTGAGAGATAACCCTTTATGAGTGGGTAGCACACAATGGAAAGCCATAGTATTTGGTACCAGTCTTCTAGAAGGAATAACATGTGTGGTCTCAAAGGTACCAAAGGAAAATCTTACATTATTTACCAGATTGGTTTTCTTTTCTTTTCTTTTTTCTTTTCTTTTCTTTTCTTTCTTTTCTTTTCTTTTCTTTTCTTTTCTTCTTTTCTTTTCTTATTTTATTATTTAAAACTTTTTTTAAATGCTTATTTATTTTTGAGACACAGAGAGACAGAGAGACAGAGACAGAGCATGAGTGGGGGAGGGGCAGAGACAGAGAGAGGCAAAGAATCAGAAGCAGGCTCCAGGCTCCGAGCTGTCAGAACAGAGCCCTATGCAGGGCTCAAACTCACAAACTGCAAGATCATGACCTGAGCTGAAGTTGGACGCTTAACTGACTGAGCCACCCAGGTGCCCCTTTACCAGGTTGGTTTTGTTATCTAAAGACAGCAAAGATAAAGACAGTGGCCAGGCCACCAATTCAGGTTCATCATGAGTAATACTTGGTCTGGCACAAAAACTAAGGAAAGAACAATTAAAAGCCTGAATGATCTGATTTAACAAAACAGAGAGTAATTAAAAACAAACAGACAAGAAAGTTATATAGGCCTGATACGCATATCTTGAGTAAGCTGTCTACTTCAGATGCCATCTGCTTCAGTTCCTACAAATTTTCAGTTTCAGATCACCAGTTGGTGTACAGCTTCATTCAGATTTGGGGTATTTCTTTAGATGTGGTGTATGAATCCCAGATATCTATTCCTTGAGGTCTGGCTGCACAGAGATTAATTAATACCTGGTAGGGACATTTTCAGCAAGGTTGAAGAGAGTCTTTTTAGCGATGTCTTTTCCAATAGACAAAATCTCCAGACTAAAGGTATGATGTTTGACGTCTTCATCTCCAGAGAGCGCTCCATGGAAAGACTGTTCTACCAGAGCATGATTATTTTCTATGGACTTCATTGGGTGTTTGCAAAATTAACGTATACACCTCTTTGTTAGTTTTGGGTTAAAAGAAGCAGGGACTAAGTGCATTGGCTATCCTGTAATTATTTTAAAATGTGAAAGTTTATGCATCCAAAAGAAAGTAGGTCTAAGATTTAGAAGGATCAAAAGCAATGCTTTTGCCCAAGGTATTTGGATGGTTTCCACTAATTTAGCTGAGTCAATAATTCCATTTGTATGTTAGACCAGTCCTGAATGTTGAGGACAACAAACACAATGAAAATGTTGCAGAATTGAGCAGACAGCACAGGCTTGTTGAAGTATTTGGCCAGTAAAATGAATTTCCCCATTACTATGAAGACCAAGGGGGAAATAATATTTTCCAATAGGATTTTAGCTGCAGAAGAGTCACCTGTCTACATGGGAAATCTTCAGTCCAGTGTGAAACCATGCAAACCATTACTGGAATGCACTTATATCCATGAGATGGGGGCAGTTGTATGATATCCGTTTGTCAAGCCTCAAATGGTCCACTGGGTAAACTAAAATGTCTAGGGGCAGTATGGATGAGTTTCCTTGGGTTAAATTTAGGACAGGTGGAACAAGAAAAAAAAAACTTTTTTTTGTGCCTTGCAGATGTTTCCCACCATTATTGATTCATGAACATTATCATTTTATCAGTTGACCAATGATTTAATTCATGTATGATAGTTAATAATGGAAACTTTAGATTTTCTGGCAGGACTGGTTGTCAGAAACCAGAATTTCTTTTCTTCATGATACCAATAGCCTTTACACCTCAATTTATTTTTTATTTTTTATTTTTTTTAGGGGCTAATTGTTGTATATCTCTTAGGTTGTCACCAGAGGAAGTAGTTTTCTGGACCGTGATAGAGGTTTGCTCTATGGATCCTGTAAAAGCAGCATTTTTTGCAAAGACATCTGTGAATGGTTTCCTTTGGCTTCCAGAGAGTCAGACTTAGAATGCCCAGGGCCTTTAATAATAGCCAGAACTTCTGGCAGGAGTATAGTATCTAATACATTTTGGACACAAGGACAATTTTTAATGTTCATTTATTTTTGAGAGAGACAGAGACAGAATGTGAGTGGGTTGGGGGCAGAGAGAGAGGGAGGCACAGAATTTGAAGCAGCCTCCAGGCTCTGAACTGTCAGCACAGAGCCTGACGTGGGGCTCGAACTCAGGAGCTGTGAGATCATGACCTGAGCCGAAGTTGGACGCTCAACCGACTGAGCCACCCAGGTGCCCCACAAGGACAATTTTTAATTTTGTCTTTGCTGGAAGGAAGGAAACTTTGTTGTTTCCATAACATTCCAAAATAATGGGCTAGTCTGAAAGTATATTAACTGTTAGTATAGATGTTTGTAGATTTACCCTTAGCTAGAGTACATGCTTGAGTAAGAGCATGTAATTCAGCTTGTCAGGCTGAAACAGCCAAAGGTAAGTGTGCAGCCTCAATGACCTCAAAAGGTGTTGATAATGCACATTTAGCACACTATTTACCATTTTCATTTATCAGGTAAGAGCTATCAGTAAACCATGAGAAATCAACATTTGCCAAGGAGGTTTCTTATAAGTTATCAGGAGAGGTTAATGATCTGTCAAAGTCAAATAGTCATAGGGACTTGACTCATGAAATAAGGAAGAGGAGTGGCAGGGTTGAGATTGATACAACAAACAGTGATATGAGGGGAGGTTAGCAAGAAAATTTTATAAAAGATGGCTTAATGCAAAGTGTTGGGTGTGGCTTGAGTTCTAGAGAGCTTTGATAGCATGAGGTAAAAGGCTGTCAAGGAGGATCCTATAACTATTTCTTCAGTGGCCTTTCCCAGAAGTGACAGCTCTAAGGCATGGAGTGTGGGGTTGTGGGATCTAATGTTGGCTGTAATAACCTAGAGTTTGGTGTGGTAGCCTCCGTTTTTTTGGGTAAGTACTCTGGGGGTATTTCCCTCCTTTTCAAATACAAAAAGGAGAAAAAAAGGTAGTTGATAGTTTTGATATCCAAGGACAGGTAGATTCATTAAGATTTATTTCAAGGTTTTGAAAGCCAATTCATCTTTGTTTTCCTAGGTAATAGGGTCAGGTTTAGTAGTTTTTAATAAGACACATAGGGGCTGGGCCATTAAGAAGTTTGGAATCCGATTGCAACAATAACTAGCTCAAGAAAGCTCTGTAACTGACATTTGGTTTTAGGTTTTGGGAAACTCGAGTTGCCATGAGGTCTACCAGGGCCTAGATGTAACCCTTGTTTTGAGATTAAATGTCTTAAATATCTGGCTTGAGTTTGAACAAATTGCAACTTTTTCTTTGAGACTTTGTTTCCCTTAGTGGTAAGAGTTTTAACAGGCAAATATTGTCTTCTTGTGAGGAGACCTTAGAAGGTGAGCAGAGAAGTAAATAGTCTACATATTATAGTAAGGTGGAATCTCCAGAAAATTTTATTTTGTCTAAGTCAGCTTTTAAAATTTGTGAGAAGTATAGAGGACTTTTAGTATTCAGTACTGTCCAGGTATACTCTTATCCTTTCCAAGTAAAACCAAAAAGATATTGGCTAGCCTTATTGATTAGAATACTAAAGAATGCACAGCATAAGTGGATTACAGTGAAAATTTTGCTTTTGGTAGGGATGGATGCTAATAATGTATGGGGATTAGGGATTACAAAATGGCAGGGAATAACAATGTTATTATGTATTGCTCAGAGATCTTGGACAAATCTCTATTCTTGACTATTAGGTTTTCTTACAGGTAAAATAAGGATATTAAAAAGGCTGGCACAAGGAATAATAAATCCCTGTGCCTTTTAGCCTTCTATGATAGGTTTTTATGTGAAGCTTCCTTGTTCATAGGTATTGGCTAATTTGGGGGAGAGGTTTTGAGGGGTCAATTTGGATCTTAAGGGGGAGGGGGGCACTATGAATTCTACCTATGTCTGTAGAGGACTTTGCCCATAGAGTAGGGGACACTAAATCTAATAATGGAAATGAGTCTGAAATTTGATCTTTATTGGTTTGTAAAGTACATGTGAAAGAAAAAGGGTTTGGAATTTATTGGGGATTAGGCTCAAGGGATTTTAGTTCAGGAGATTTGAACTCAAAAGTTATTTCTCATTTTCAAGAGAAAGAAATCTTATCCTAATAAGTGGTCAGGAGCAGATTCATTGAAGAGAAATGGATGTTTATCTTGCAAAGGTCCCAAACAAAGAGGTATAGGTTTAGAAATAGGGACATATTGTGGTTTACTTGAGATTCCCACGATTTGAGTAAATGTATTACTCTGAGGGAAGACCTGTTTAATTGTAGAGGGGTTGACCACTGGTAGAATAGCTCCTGTGTTGATTAATATTGTAAGGGGTTGGTTCCCAATCTGGAGAGTAGTTCCCCCAGCCTATTGAATGGTAGAATGAACAGTCATTGTGTTTCTTCAGAGTCCCATCATTGGGATGAGTCTGGCCCCGGGCTCATGGAAGGCTGTAGTTGTCTAGAGCTTTTTTATTTGTAGCAATCCTTTCTCCAAAGGCCAGGGTTTTTGTTGTTGTTGTTGTTTGTTTGTTTGTGTGAATAATGACAGAGTTTCATAGAGAGAGTTTGTGAGATTCCATCTTTTGAAATTGGAAATTTAAAATTTTATTTGCTGTTGGTTTGGATTTGCCTTTGTTTTCGATTCATCTTCTAGGGTGCAGGCTAACTGATGAGCCAGATTGACAAGATCAGGGATATACATTGTTTCCCAGTCTACACAGGTTCTATTGACTAACAGATCTCTGTTTAAGCCATTTATAAACATTGAATTAAAGGCCACCCGATCAAGTGGGATTCATTCCTGGGATGCAGGGCTGGTTCAACATTCGCAAATCGATCAACGTGATACATCACATTAACAAAAAAAAAGAGAAGAACCATATGATCCTGTCAATCGATGCAGAAAAGGCCTTTGACAAAATCCAGCACCCTTTCTTAATAAAAACCCTTGAGAAAGTCGGGATAGAAGGAACATACTTAAAGATCATAAAGGCCATTTATGAAAAGCCCACAGCTAACATCATCCTCAATGGGGAAAAACTGAGAGCTTTTTCCCTGAGATCAGGAACACGACAGGGATGCCCACTGTCACCGCTGCTGTTTAATATAGTGCTGGAAGTTCTAGCCTCAGCAATCAGACAACAAAAGGAAATCAAAGGCATCAAAATTGGCAAAGATGAAGTCAAGCTTTCGCTTTTTGCAGATGACATGATATTATACATGGAAAATCCGATAGACTCCACCAAAAGTCTGCTAGAACTGATACATGAATTCAGCAAAGTTGCAGGATACAAAATCAATGTGCAGAAATCAGTTGCATTCTTATACACTAACAATGAAGCAACAGAAAGACAAATGAAGAAACTGATCCCATTCACAATTGCACCAACTAGCATAAAATACCTAGGAATAAATCTAACCAAAGATGTAAAAGATCTGTATGCTGAAAACTATAGAAAGCTTATGCAGGTAATTGAAGAAGATATAAAGAAATGGAAAGACATTCCCTGCTCATGGATTGGAAGAATAAATATTGTCAAAATGTCAATACTACCCAAAGCTATCTACACATTCAATGCAATCCCTATCAAAATTGCACCAGCATTCTTCTCGAAACTAGAACAAGCAATCCTAAAATTCATATGGAACCACAAAAGGCCCCGAATAGCCAAAGTAATTTTGAAGAAGAAGACCAAAGCAGGAGGCATCACAATCCCAGACTTTAGCCTCTACTACAAAGCTGTCGTCATCAAGACAGCATGGTATTGGCATAAAAACAGACACATAGACCAATGGAATAGAATAGAAACCCCAGAACTAGACCCACAAACGTATGGCCAACTCATCTTTGACAAAGCAGGAAAGAACATCCAATGGAAAAAAGACAGTCTCTTTAACAAATGGTGCTGGGAGAACTGGACAGCAACATGCAGAAGGTTGAAACTAGACCACTTTCTCACACCATTCACAAAAATAAACTCAAAATGGATAAAGGACCTGAATGTGAGACAGGAAACCATCAAAACCTTAGAGGAGAAAGCAGGAAAAGACCTCTCTGACCTCAGCCGTAGCAATCTCTTACTCGGCACATCCCCAAAGGCAAGGGAATTAAAAGCAAAAGTGAATTACTGGGACCTTATGAAGATAAAAAGCTTCTGCACAGCAAAGGAAACAACCAACAAAACTAAAAGGCAACCAACGGAATGGGAAAAGATATTTGCAAATGACACATCGGACAAAGGGCTAGTATCCAAAATCTATAAAGAGCTCATCAAACTCCACACCCGAAAAACAAATAACCCAGTGAAGAAATGGGCAGAAAACATGAATAGACACTTCTCTAAAGAAGACATCCGGATGGCCAACAGGCACATGAAAAGATGTTCAACGTCGCTCCTTATCAGGGAAATACAAATCAAAACCACACTCAGATACCACCTCACGCCAGTCAGAGTGGCCAAAATGAAGAAATCAGGAGACTATAGATGCTGGAGAGGATGTGGAGAAACAGGAACCCTCTTGCACTGTTGGTGGGAATGCAAATTGGTGCAGCCGTTCTGGAAAGCAGTGTGGAGGTTCCTCAGAAAATTAAAAATAGACCTACCCTATGACCCAGCAATAGCACTGCTAGGAATTTATCCAAGGGATACAGGAGTACTGATGCATAGGGGCACCTGTACCCCAATGTTTATAGCGGCACTCTCAACAATAGCCAAATTATGGAAAGAGCCTAAATGTCCATCAACTGATGAATGGATAAAGAAATTGTGGTTTATATACACAATGGAATACTACGTGGCAATGAGAAAAAATGAAATATGGCCTTTTGTAGCAACATGGATGGAACTGGAGAGTGTGATGCTAAGTGAAATAAGCCATACAGAGAAAGACAGATACCATATGGTTTCACTCTTATGTGGATCCTGAGAAACATAACAGAAACCCATGGGGGAGGGGAAGGAAAAAAAAAAAAAAAAAAAAAAGAGGTTAGAGTGGGAGAGAGCCAAAGCATTAGAGACTGTTAAAAACTGAGAACAAACTGAGGGTTGATGGGGGGTGGGAGGGAGGGCAGGGTGGGAGGGAGGGCAGGGTGGGTGATGGGTATTGAGGAGGGCACCTTTTGGGATGAGCACTGGGTGTTGTATGGAAACCAATTTGACAGTAAATTTCATATATTAAAAAATAAAAAAAAAAATAAAGGGGCAAGAGAAAAAAAAAAAAATGCTAAAGCCATTTAAAAAAAAAAAATAAATAAATAAAGGCCACCCTGAGTCAACACCTCTAGGGAGTCCAGAATTTAAAATAAACGTGGAGTCTGCTGTAGCAATCATGAACAGATTTGGCAGGCTTTTGGATGCATGCCTGAATTTTGCTCCAGTCTACTGGTTTAGGGAGAGCCCTTGGGATGGCAAGATGCAGCCATTTGGCTATGGCATGAGCTTAGTTGTATAAAAGAGCTGGTGGCTGAGTTACTTGGAATTCTAAAGATTGTTCAGGACTTTCCACATTAGCAGTTTTCATCCAATGCTGGGCTTGACTTTCTCCAACAAACACATGGACTAATTGACAAAGATAGAAGTGAGGTTGATAAGTTTGAATTACAATGTTGAATTTTTCTGCAAGTCTATGAGGATCCTCGGTTACCTTGGGAAAATATTTTACTATATAAAGCTCTAAGTTCAGATTTGGTGCATGGGACATAAGAAATTAATGGTTTAGCTGGATCCTCAGAAGACCTAATTTTAAAAGGCAGAGTTTTAACAGACTTGGTTGGTAACGTTTCAGCAATAGAGAAGAAGGGGAGTTCAGATAAAGGAAAGGGTTAGAAGAAGACAGAGGTGAATCTAGAAGAGGTGGAACAACCTGGGGCCTGGGCCAGTGTTGCCAAGGAAGAGGCTTCAGATTTTTTCTCAAATCGTCTTCCAGTAGTTTATTTGCTTCAGTTACTTAGAAATAGTATTTTGTAAAGAGGCAATTTTCGAATCCTGAATACGTTCAGAAGCCTCCAGGTACCAATTAAAATAGCTATCCCATTCCGATTGTTTAATTCTATTCCTGCAGTCTTCTAATTTAGTCTGGAAAAAAGCAAGTTTGGGGAGATTGGAAGTTCCCCATAATAGGCACTGAAGTTCTAAATTACCTTTAGTAGGATTGGTCAATTTAGTTAAAAATGCGCATGAGGAGAGGCCATAATTTTTTCACATAAAACCATCCAGGGTCCCTGAAGGAGGGCCACCCTTAGTGCATTTAGATGACTGGGATCCTGTGTCTCAGAGGTTTCCTTGAGAGCAACAGAAAACAATACTCTTAAATAGCCTGATGGGTATGCTTTCAGGGTTGGGAGTTTCAGGGCTGGGAGTTGTGTTTTGTTTTATGATGTGCCTTTCACGGGATACCCTTTTTTTCTCCCCTGGCAGATGGCCTTTGCGCTAGCTGTCTGACCCATGACCAGGTGTCCCCTTGTTGCATGGAAATTGTGTTGCATTTGGCAGGCAAACTAATGTCAACCTGGCCTGTCCCTGACCACCTTATCCTTTCAGGGGAGTCTGTTGCTTCCGAGACCAAAGTCTTTGAAACGAGGTGGCAACCACTCTAGTATAATTTATTTGCTCAACCCATGCCCACTAATATCATGTTTAAAAAAAATTGTTTTGCTCTTAAGAATTCCAAAGAAACTATACTGAAATTCTAGTGTGCTTCTAATAACACAACGAACGAGTATTTACCAAAAGGGACAAAGCTTTTAAACAGATCCCGAATAAAGTCAGAGAGCTCAACCAAAGGCAAGGAGCTTGGAATCCAAGAAAAGACTTCACTAAATTGAAAGGAGACAATGACCCGCAGAGGTAATAAATGTAAGGGACTCCTTGTGGGTACCTCGCTGGATTCCAAGGGTTGTTCTTTGAGGGTTGACTCCTTTGGATCCTACTTCTGATGTCAAGGAATGTCAACTGAAAAATGAGGTAAACTGAGTCAAGCTCAAAATTGTCAAAAAGATGAGTTTATTTGGGTATAGCAGAGTAATTGGAATTCAGGACTTGCAAACTGTACCAAGCTACAGGTGAGCGTGCTGAGGGTCTGGGACAGGCTGTATAAATGGGCAGGAAATGTAAAGGGGGGAGAGTTCAGTTAGAATCTGTTAAAGTAAAAAACAGAAACCAGCTTTGAAAATTCCCTGAGCAGACAAAACCAGTCCAGTCATACAAATAAAGCTCAACTCAGGTTATTCTTTAAGATCAACCCAACCTGGGTTATTTTTTGTTCATGTCTCTGGAAACCATAAGTAAATTTTTTCTCTGAGGTTGATATGAGGTAGCTCCTGACCAGCTCCCTGTCTTGAAAGATAATCCCAACATTACCAGCTTTCTGTAGATCAGGCATTTACGGGAAATCAGTCTCTCAGTCCTTAAGTTTTTTTTCCTGTGGGCACTTGAATGAGATTTCCCATTTTAGATCCTCTGGTTCCATTTTAGATCAAAATTATTTCATAATTTAAAAGCCAACTTGCTGATAGTGTTAGGAAAAGGCTATGGAAGTCAGAGCTACTTCCTGCTGAAGGGAGGCTAAGCTTGATGTGAAAGTGGAAGTCTTCCAGGTGAACAGATCACAGTAGGTCTTTTTTTCTGTAGAGAGGTTTCTGGTTGTATGAACTGCTATGAAATCACTCATTTCTTTTCTTTTTTTCAAGTAGGCTCCACACCCAGCGTGGAGCGTGAACTCATGGCACGGAGATCAAGAGCTGAGCTGAAATCAAGAGTCGGATGCTTAACCAACTGAGTCTCCCAGGTGTCCCTAAATCACTTTCTAATAATCTAATTCAAAGCTTTTGATTTTCTAATAGTTCTCATTTGAGAAAATTGGCATGTCATAATTTCTGAAAGATCAAATGATGTTTGCTAATAGACTGAAGGAGCTGATTGCCCAACTTCCTCTTGCATCACCTCCTACTTCCCCAAGCTGGGCATCTGCAGGTCATTGGGCAGGAAAGTCCTAGCCTAGATATCAACAAAGAGAGTTGTCCACTGAAAACAAAACAAAAGAAAACAAAACCTCACATTGTTATTCACCTGTTCCATTTCCTACAAACTATTCTATTTTGTTTTATTTTTAATGTTTATTATTTGTGAAAGAGAGACAGAGCATGAGCAGGGGAGGAGCCGAGAAAGAGGGAGATACAAAATTGGAAGCAGGCTCTAGGCTTTGAGCTGTCAGCACAGAGCCTAACATGGGGCTTGAACCCACAAACTGTGATCATGACCTGAGCCGAAGTCCCAGGCTTAACTGACTGAGCCACCCAAGTACCCCCTCCCCACAAACCGTTCTAGTAATGGAAGCTTACCAAATCGTTTCCATTAAGAGGATTTCAAAGAGACTCCTACTTCCTCACCAGACTTGAGTGACCACATTGTGGGATTACATGAAACATACTCATATGTAAATAAATGTATAATTGTCACATAATCTTTCATTGCTATGCATCAATAGATTTAACCAGAAAGTCACATTAAGCCCAAATGAATAAATGCAGGCATGGGATGTTTAATTTTGTCTTTCTTCTTTTCCGGATTGCTTTAGAAATTTCTGGCAATCCGTATTTTGGAATCCTCCACGTTATTCTCTAGATTTATGTTATAGCCTATTATCAAGAACCAATTGTTTGCAGCTGGAGATAGCTCCACCCATTCCCATCATGTGTCAGCCTTCTGCTGCCCTCCCCCTCCCACCCGTGTCCACTCAGAGTGCAGGAAAGAAAGCAGCTGCCCAATCACTTGGGTTTCCGGGTTTCCTTTGACTCTGCTTACTCTTTGCTAGTCATTCAGTCCCCGGGTGGAGTTTTCCCAGGTCGGCCCGGCTGCAGAGACCCAGCCCAAACTTGTTATTTTTTTCGTCAACTTCTCTCTTGTTACCATTTTTGGTTTAAACCTTTCGCCCCTGACGGTGCCTAAGGGTTGACATTATGCAGCTCTGCACATGTTACCGTGCGTCCTGTGGCCTAATTATCCCCAAAGAAGGTACAATTAGTTTCACTTGTGGAAAGTGCTCCCACGAAGATATTTATTAGGGTAGGATTCGATTAGAATTTATATAAACACCAAGACTTTCCCACCCCGTTTAGTAAAGCAATAACGACTACTTTCATTTCAGGAATTGGTAATAGACATGCTGGCCAGGAATCTGGTGAGGAGCGTCAGGTGAGTGAATTCCAGAGCGGAAAGCCCTGGCCTGCCTGGAGACTTTTAAAAAGGCGTAGGTTCGTAGAGTCTATTCTGCCCGCCATTCTCACTCAGCTTTTATCCTCTGATTTTTGCTTTGCCATTTTATATGTCTGGGATGTTTTTAAGGGGCGAAGGTGATGGACCAAACATTGCTATTGAAGGATGTCAATGCTGAAAAGTTGAATTAAGCTTGTAAATTTATTGCATATTACTGTTTTGGAACAGGACTTAAAAAAAAAAACACCCAACTATTCAAAACGTTTCTTATTAACAGTGGTGTTTCATACCTCCCTGGCATTTCAGGGCGTTGCCTTTATTTGGCAACATGTTTTACAGGCTATTTTTTTTTTTTTTAATCCTATGAATGATTTAGTCCCGTAAGGGGAGCATGACTTTAACTTGGTTCTGTTCAGAAACTTGGCAAAAAAGATCTTTTCCAACATCCACATTAATAGGTAATTGGATTTTAAGCAGAACTGATCTTGATGGAAACCCAAGGTTGGAAGGAATCTCAAAGGTCATCTAGTTTAATACCTATACTAAGCTTTAGTTCTTTCTACAACATATTAGGTTAGTTTTTTTTCTTTCCACCCCTACCCCTTCTCCCACTTTTTTTCTGTGAAGATAAAGGTTAAGGAAAGAGATACTACAAGATTACAGCGTTTTCAGATGCTTCTTGACTTTCAATTTTAATGGAGTTAAATTTATGTGGTCAAATCCTACTGCAAAAGAAACTTGGGATGTTTTGTAAAGATTATTAAATAACTTTCCTATTGAAAAAGTAGTGCATGCTCACTGTAAAAAATTATAAAATACTGAAGAGTCAAGAGAAGAGAAAAAGTCCATCTTTTATCACTCAAAGAAAGCCACTACTAATATTTGATTTGTTATTTGTAGATTTTTGCCGTGAATTTTTATATAGTTGTGATCTATTTCATCTGGGATATCATTTATGTTTTTCCCATGTAGTACAAGTGTTTCTCTGTATTATTTTAAACTTTTGTAAGTATCATAGTTGATATATGTATTCTCTTCCATAAATATGTCATAATCCAGTCAACTCTTCTTCAATAGCTGGACGTTCAAATTGCTTTCCTTAATTTGAGATAAATAATGCTTGAATGAGCATGAAAGCAAGATCTTGGAGATCAGGTCCTATATGTTATTTGCTGTGTCACATTTATTATTTATCTTGTTTAGGGTAGTGGAAGCAATGAAATAGCAAGATGATCATCTCAAAAGGGGAAATGGATTACCCCTGACCAAAGGTAGTGGTTACAGTGAATAGTGCAAATTCAGCCTTAGTGAATTGAAAGCAACTTGAGTTAGCCTGTATATGTTGTGGCAAAGTAAGCTAAGAACACCACTCACCCTTTTTTTATATATGTTTTGAGATTCCCTGACTTTGGGTATGATGAAGCCTTCTTATCACGGGAGGAGACTTGCCTGGCTGAAGAGGGAGGAAGAGGTTAGGTCTCTTCTGATTTAGGTTGGTAGCATGTTGCCTGCCTATCTTGCCCTACTGTTTTCTGTGCTCCAACTATTCTGTGGGTAAATAGAAGGCTTTGCCTCCTAGGACTGTCAATCTGGCACTTTTCATCAGAACTAAATTCAGGTTAAAGAAAAAAGAAAAAAGAAACATAACCCACAAAGAAATTTGAGGGTGGGGGTGGGCCTTAAGGAAAAGAAGGAAATAGCAGTAGTCTACCCTTTCATTTACATGACACACATTAACCGTAACATAGAAGTTCCAAGAGAACTGTCTTGTTCTCTTGTCTCCAGGAGCCCATGTAGGGCGCTTTAATTGCCACATTTTCAAACCGATATAATGGTGGGGATGTCTTAGTAATTACCTTAATGAGATAACACCTTTCCTTCCCTCAACCTACTCATTATCACGCCTCTTGTTCAAATTTCAACTACAAAGAACTATACTTGTAAAAAAAAAAAGTCTGAAATGTATTGTACCAGGTCTCATACCCTTAAAATAATCACATTGCACATATCTTAAAAATATGAAAGAAATAGTACACATAGGCAATTCACATATGTTAAAGGAAAGGCTTGAGATAAGTAAACTAAACATCTGGGTGCCCTTTAATTATTCTTGGTTGGATTCTTTATCTTGACCTATAGTGATGCTAAGGTGCCAAAGTGATGAATTTTAAGATGTTGGGCTGTGAAGACGTGCAGCTGCAACACTGATGGATTTAGGAAGGGATGGTAACAAGGTTAGCTGCATGTGAAGTGTGAATTGAGATTTTTGCAAAGAGACTGTGATTGCAGATGGGCATAATGTTGTACCCTTGCATGAAATCTTGCTATTATTGTATAATGGTCAGACAGAGTGTGAAATGACTTATTACTTTTCTTTTATTCTTTAATGAAGTTGGTTAGAGTAGCAGGACTACTGCTAGTCAATAGTAGTAAAGCACACACACAAAAAACTATATGACAGGTGCTGACATATTAAATATTTATTTAGTTTTGACGTTTTCCCCCCTAATTTTCATGAATATCCATATGCAAACACAAGCATCTCTTTATCTATATAGGCCAACTTGCACTGATTTGCGTATCTGCACTTAGCCTTATTCTCCTGTATAAATATCTATACAAGTCTGTGATGGATAGAAAAGATTTCAACGTCCACGAAAATTTTGTGGCACTTTTAAGTGTTTGAAAATGCTGAAATGCTTTGCGGTTGATTTCTACATGGAGTTCAGATTTGAAAACTCTATTTGGAGTTACATGGGTAATGTGAAGTATCAGTTTATCACTCTGTTGACTCGAAATACTTTATGGAACAGAACATAATTAAAACCCATTTTGAGGCACTCTCTCTAACATGCTTAGTTATGGGGAAGATCAAATCATGGTTCTTCTGTTTTGTAGTCTAGAGTACATATCTTTCATTGTAGCACAGAGCCCATAATGTAAATGTTTCTTTACTTCCCCATATCGGCATCACAAAAAGATAATACCTTAGGCTTTACGAGTCAAAATGCTATGATGTTAAAAACAAAACAAGACAAACAAAAACCCCTCTTTCTCTGTAGTCAGTTTTCCAGTCCAAGATGCTTGTGTTAAAAATATGCATTAAAGAAATATTGTGGGGTGGTGCTTGGCTGAATGGCTCACTCAGTCGAGCATGTGGTTCTTGATCTTGGGATCATGAATTCAAGTTCCATGTTGGGGGTAAAGCTTACTTGAAAAAAAAATTGGTTTTTTTTTGATGAGGGATTGTATTCATTATAGAATGATTTCTATATGGTCTATAAGAGTCATAATAATTCTTAATGCATTGGTGATATGAATAAGGAGTGTTTAGAAAAGACACAGAAATATGTCTTTAATATATCCCCTTAAATTGAAAATTTAACATTTTATTTTTTTTTTTTTTTAATTTTTTTTTCAACGTTTTGTATTTATTTTTGGGACAGAGAGAGACAGAGCATGAACGGGGGAGGGGCAGAGAGAGAGGGAGACACAGAATCGGAAACAGGCTCCAGGCTCCAAGCCATCAGCCCAGAGCCTGACGCGGGGCTCGAACTCACGGACCGCGAGATCGTGACCTGGCTGAAGTCGGACGCTTAACCGACTGCGCCACCCAGGCGCCCCTGAAAATTTAACATTTTAAAAGAAAGCTTAATTCAATTGGTTTGCATATTTTCTATTGTTATATAGTTAGACCCTGATATAATCAAAATTCTTGTTCTGTGTTTGGAATATACTGAGAGTCAGATGGTGTTCTTCAAAGCAATGCGGATAGGCCTTTAAAAACAAACTTAGAACAATTGACCTAGAAAAACAATGTTTAGTCTTGTCCCTCAGTCCATATTTATTAACCTTCTTCCCATCCCCCGGCCCGCCCTTTTTCTGGCTTAACTTGCTCCATGGGCAGAAAGAATTTCGTGACTGTGTAGTTCCTCATCACTCAAAGGATAGAATGACACTTTTATTTGGATGAAAGCTGGAAATATAACATATATCATACTTCAAAAAAATTCTTTTTTGGACAAATGTTATCTTTCACTAGGAGCCTCTTGGAGTGACTGTTGTCTAAGATAGCAGTGGAGTGAGTGTTAGAGTTTCTCAAGATTGTTCTAAGAGTATATATGGTGTGGGGCATTATGCATAGAGCAGATTTTTGAGGTATCTTAACCACACATATTTGTGATGTTAGTTTTAGGAAAGACATACACTCCCACTGCTTACATGGCAACTTGGCCACATCTATAGAAAACTCAACTTTTGGCTTTTGGCAGCTTTATTCTATATTCCCTAGAGAGAGAAGGACTGTGATTGGCTTGCAGTCTACTAAGATCGGCCCTTCTATAATTATATGAAAGTGAATCTGTTTAAGAGAACTCATTATGTGACATGGGTGAGAATCTCTTTCACTGCCTTATCAATTTCATGTTTTTTAAAAATTGGCCGAGTTGTATCTGTTGCAACATTTTAGGAATCCCCCACAACTTAACACCAGTGTTGTAAAACTTTGCATACTTCCTCGTTAAGGAAAGGTTTCATCCTACTATAAATACACAGTATGTACATAAACACTTATCTCAACTAATTTTCCAGCTGATAACTTTACCCTTGAAGTTTACTTTCCAGTTGCATTCTAGGATGAGAGATATTGGTCTTTACCTTTGAAAGTTCTTAATGGTAGGGGTGCCTGGGTGGCTTAGTCAGTTAAGTGTCTGACTCTTGGTTTCAGCTCAGGTCATGATCTCATAGTTTTATGGGTTCAAGCCCCACATCGGGCTCTGTGCTGACAGCATGGATCCTGCTTGGAATTCTCTCTCTCCCTCCCTCTCTGCCCCTCCCCAACTTGCACTGTCTCTGTCTCTCTCAAAATAAATAAATAAACTTAAAAAAAAAAAAGAAAGTTCTTAATGGTAGTTTTCCTTAGCAAGATATGAAATAGTCCTTGTGGATTGGTAAGGGAATAATGAAACACAACACTCAAAGTCTCTAATTAAAGAAAAGTGCCATCACATCTCTCTAAGCACTGGTTTCAAAATTCTGGATGGTTATCAAGAACATTAATCTGTACATACTTCCTGATCATAACTAGTGAATTAACATCTAATGTTATCCTCAGTATGTGTTATATATGTCTTTTTGTCTCCAATCCTTAGGTCAGGGCCTATGCTAAAGTAGGAACCAAAAAAAGTTTATACAATTGAATGTGAAGTCACCAATTAATTAAAAATATTCTATCCAAGAGATGTTTGCAAGTTGATATATATTTCTTGAAGGGAAGAAGCATATCTGATCTTTCATTGTGTTTCAAGTACCTAGCATAACCATAGGGGCACAATGAGTATTTGTTAACACTGTTGACTGTTGGTGATATAGTGCAAAATTTAAAAAGATCTAATTTTTTTTATTAAATTTTTTTTAAAGTTTATTTATTTTTGAGACAGAGAGAGACAGAGCATGAACGGGGGAAGGGTCAGAGAGAGAGGGAGACACAGAATCTGAAACAGGCTCCAGGCTCTGAGCTGTCAGCACAGAGCCCGATGAGGGGCTCAAACTCACGGACCGCGAGATCATGACCTGAGCCGAAGTCGGACACTTAACTGACTGAACAACCCAGGCACCCCTAAAAAAATCTAATTTTAATTTTCAGGTGGTTTTTGGCTAACAGCTTGTAGATGTCAATAAGAAGACAGCACTGATAAAATTGTACCAGCTATAGGACATCAGCTTATTCTTGAACTAAGTGTACCACTGGCCTACTTTTTATTCAACTTCCATTTTTTTCATAGCTCCAAAGTAGTTATTTGACTCACTAGACTTACTTGTTGCTGATCATGTGTAGCAAGTAGAGAAATGCACAGAATACTCCTTTCCCAACTCTTTTCTAACAGTGAGGCTCTTTAATAGGGATAGGAGTGAAGGCCCATGTCAGGAATTGACTCCACTTTCCATTGGATCCTATATTCTAAATTGTATTGGTAAGTAAATTCAGGCAGCTACATAAGCTAAGAAAAGGAATAGAGAGACCTTTAGCTTATTAACAATAGTCTTAACAGGGTAATGACAACCGGGAAAATAAATTGAGTTGGCAATTTAATACATATAATTCAAAGAGTAAACAGAAGCAGCTAAATTTCATGGTTAATAGTAGTACTATTGAAACAAGGCTGTTGGAAGACACTGTTAATGAAAACAGTGACTTTCAAAATGAAGCTACGTTTAGCAACTATTTTGCACTGGAAGTATTTGGCATGATGTTTGGGCTCAAAATTACTCTTCTGTATTGCTTAATGCACTGTTAACTGGAATCTGAAATGCGTGTGGCAGGAGAAGAGAGAAAAAGGATGCTTTTTCATGTAAGAAAGCTCACGTCTAGTTTCTCTTTGGATTTTACTGCACCCATATTTTAAGATGCTTGGAGAACAAAAGCATAGCAATAGAGAATAATCTGTAAAATCTTGTCAGGTATTATTTATGTATTATTATTTTGTTGGAAAAGATGTGAAAATATGAAGAATTAGAAAACAGAACAGCTAAAATAAGTTATAATGAATCACATCTCAAAAAACACACACAAGGGAATAAAAATGTAATGACAACACATTTTCATTATTCTGAAAACAAATTCTGTCTGACGGTTAAACCCTATTAATTGGGTATTTTAGCTACTTACCGAAGGAATAAGACTGGAATAAGTAGCCTTTCCTTCTGAGGTATAAAATGGAACTAGTATTATTTCATTTGGGGATCTTCTGGTTCTTATGGAAAGACTGAAGAATATGTGGAAAGAATTCATTAATGTATTTCATATGGGGCTTCAAATTTCCTAGATGCTTTCAGTACCAAGGTATTTGAAGAAAAGATTGAAGAAACAAATAGGAACTTTAGACACATGACAACTATCCTCAGAGTACTACAATGATTCATAATTCACAAGAGACCAAGGCTCAAGTGGATCGTACTTTTTATGGTACAAATGGGATTAATATTGCACATCATAGATACAACATGTCTACAACAAAGAAGACCACATTTCAACTCCCTCCTACTGTATTAAGGCTTAGGAAAAACAACATTAGAATATTTTCTAAGTTTCCAAATTAAAGAAAAACCTATGGTTATTGCTGTTCAAAGTTGGAGATTATTTTAGAATTATTTTATTTCTTAGGGTGCTCAAATCGACTCACGCTATCTAACATCGCTACGATTCATACTTACTGTTTGTGAAACATCAAAACGTGTTATCACCTTTTCAACTTAGAAATTGTCTTGCTGGAATATAAACTTCAAGACTATCCCTTTTCTAAGTTATAACTCTAGGAAAGAAGTAGATCCTAATACTTATTAGTGTGCACATGGTGCATACCTCGGTGAGACTTACATACTCCTCAACCACTGTGAAAGTGTTGGTTGTGGACAGCAAGGGGCAGAGCCGGATAGATTCCTGCACAAATACACGGAATGGGGCTTGAGCCAATTTCTGGAGTCATTCTACCCTTTCCCTTCTCTATGTCAGTGTCTTTTCTCTGCTTTGTTTCCTTTCTCCTTCTGCTCTTTCTACTCTTTCTTCTTTTTAAAATCCATTTTAGGGGCGCCTGGGTGGCTCAGTCGGTTAGGCGTCCGACTTCGGCTCAGGTCACGATCTCATGGTCCGTGAGTTCGAGCCCCGCGTCGGGCTCTGGGCTGATGGCTCAGAGCCTGGAACCTGCTTCCAATTCTGTGTCTCCCTCTCTCCCTGCCCCTCCCCATTCATGCTCTGTCTCTCTCTGTCTCAAAAATAAATAAAAACGTTAAAAAAAATTAAAAAAAAAATAAAATCCATTTTAGCCTCCATTTAGTACTTTTGCTGTTATTTTGTATATTTGATTACTTGTCTTTCTCCTTAGACTAAGCCTTTTGAAGACATACAATGCACATTAAAAAAATTCCCTTAGTGCCTGTCAGAGATGCTCAATAAAGGTTTATTGAGCTCCTGCAAACTAACATTCTTGTCTTGTAAATTATGTATGAGGCCGTCAGGATTAAACTCTAGAATCAGGATTTTTTTTTTTTCTTTTTAGTATCTGCATATATAAATTTAAATTTCTAATTTGTTTAATTTAGGCATAATATTGAAGTGTGATTGGTTGGGATTTCCAACACAATGTTAATGTGTAAAATATTAAATGTTTGGCAGATCAGAATCTCCTGTACAGTTTCTTATTTATGAAATGGAGCCTGTGGTTTATGAGGATTTTTCTCCAAAACATATTAATCCCCTATTTCTTTTCTATAGCAGCAAAGAAAGGCTCGAATATAAGATTTTAGAAAGGGAAATTGGAGCTGTGAAATCTTATGAGCTAGCTCCTTTCTAAAAAATATTATATATATATATATATATATATATATATATATACACACACACAATACATTTATGTATGTGTATGTATGCAATATAAGTATATGGTATGAATATATAAAATTTTATATATATGCATGTATATGTATATATGGAGAGAGAAAGAGAAAGATGTCTCCCATTCATAGACTTTGGGAAAATTAAATAAAATTTATTGGTGAAATGTCTAAGAAATGTAAGAGTTGGCATTCACCAACTATTTTGACTGTATTTTATCATGAAGTAATTTTTGGTATTTATTAAAACACTGCCTTAGCTCCTAGTTTATTACTGGTTCATCTAATTTGAAAGGATAATTGGAGAGCACTGATAGATGAATATGAAACTGTGTCTGGTCTCCTTATATCTTCTGCTGGGGTTCTGTCCAGTGTTTCTCTGCGATGCCAAATGACCAGGGAGTCTTGGCAAAGAGAGTCTTCAGGTTTTGGCAGTCAAGGATGGGCCTACATTTTCTCAACTGCCCAGATACTCTGTGACTTTCAGTCTCAGCAGGCATCCCCTTCTCTTCCATAGCAACAGTACCTTTCAGGGATTACTGTGTGTTTTGTCTCCTACCTCCTGTGGGAGAATACCACTATTTCTAAGCTGGGATAAATCAGGTCACTGGCTAGAATTCAGTATGGCCCTGTTAGACGCTGTTTCTAGAGTTTGATATAGGCCTTCTTTGGGAGATAGAGGGAAAAACATAACCAAATTCAATATAATGTCAAGTTCCAGCTTGTATTTTCTTTTCCTGCTGTGGGTGTGTCAAAAACGACCTCTCTCCTTTATGAAATAAATATAGATGTAAGTAGTATGTGAGGAACTAATCCTCAATTGTAAGGTCATTTCCATAGAATATTCTTTCATTAAACCAAAAATTTACAGTGCATAAAGGATCAGATACCTGAAATGAGACAAGACTACATTTTTAGAGGACTTCACTGAAAGCATTTTATGGTACATGGATCATTTTACTGTGAACATTCCTAGTGATTGGTACAAACCTTTGCCAATGAATGACAAATTTACAGACACATCATGTCAGCCAGCAGTATTTTGCGGCTTTAATTGCTTTAGCTTCAGGCATTCCACGTCAAAATAGAGTGTTTAATGTCCTGCAAATTGTTCTGTTTCTTTGCAACATTAAATTATTCTGTAATTTCCCTGTTTTCTTTCTAATGCATTGTCCATTAAGTCCTTTAATAATTTATCATTTAAGACGCATGATGCAACTTTAAATAGCCTATGCAGCTTCTTTTTTTTAGAAGATTCTGGGTGTCAGGAAGACTAGAAAACCTGAGATGAATTTGCATAAAGTGCTTACCCCTACCTTATATCTCACTTAAAGAGATCCTCACTGGGGCGCCTGCGTGGCTCAGTTGGTTGAGCGTCTGACTTCGGCTCAGGTCATGATCTCGCGGTTTGTGGGTTCGAGCCCTGCATCGGGCTCTGTGCTGACAGCTCATAGCCTGGAGCCTGCTTCAGATTCTGTATCTCTCTCTCTCTCTGCCTGCTCCCCCGCTCACACTCTGTCTCTCTCTCCTTCAAAAATAAATAAACATTAAAAAAAGAAAAAAGAGATCCTCATTTATGTTGGTTAAGTTTTGTCTTAATGTAAAGCATGCCATTTATTTATTTATTTATTTTTTGTATGTGATTTATTTTTATTTTTATTTTTTTTAACATTTATTTATTTTTGAGACAGAGAGAGACAAAGCATGAACGGGGGAGGGTCAGAGAGAGGGAGACACAGAATCTGAAACAGGCTCCAGGCTCTGAGCTGTCAGCACAGAGCCCGACGCGGGGCTCGAACTCACAGACTGCGAGATCATGACCTGGGCCGAAGTCGGCCGCTTAACCGACTGAGCCACCCAGGCGCCCCAAGCATGCCATTTATACTAATAGATATGTAATATTATAATACTTTTCAATTTTAAGTAAAATCGTATTTTTACTTAAAGAAAAAAACTCCAGGAAGGCAATGAAGAATCCATTAAAAGGAAAAGGATAATATTCTATGCAGCCAAGTAATTTTAATGATAAAGTTGATTTTATTCAGTAGAGTCTGAGAGAATGAATGAGATGAGAAAAGGTTATTTGTACCCATTTAGTTAAGCCAAGTTCAACAAAGATGTATCAAGACAGAAACACAATCTTTTTTTTTTTTTTGAGATTAAAAGAAATGTTTACTGATTTTAGAGAAAAAGAGAGAAAGAGAGGACAAGCAGGGGAGGGACAGAGAGAGGGGGATAGAGGATCCGAAGTAGGCTCTGTGCTGACAGCAGAGAGCCCGACGCAGGGCTCCAACTCACAAACCATGAGATCATGACCTGAGCCGAAGTCAGCTGCTTAGCTGACTGAGTCACCCAGGTGCCTCAACAATCTTTGAGATGTCTTTGGTTGTTATAGGTTTGAAGCAGATTGAAAAAATAATCTTCTGCTTATATTATATCTGAGTGTTAATTGTTTTTAATGGTTAGAATTTTACCTTGTGTTCATTTGTAAAGAATGACCCTTGTCCAAGTTCGTGTTTCTGATGTGGTACACTGCTGTGTGCATATATGTTGTGTCTTAGGTATTAAGATAAAATAGCAAAACTCAGATAAATGTATAAAAGCTAAAGAACACCAAACAACTGTTCTGCTCTATTAATAATGCCATGTTCACAGATAGACTATTCTTTAGTTATATATGATCATTTAAAATAAGTTTCAAATGAATAGCAATAACACATTCCTCAGTATATAGAAAATGTCTCCCTATTCAAAGTAGTGTTAGAGTCTTAAAAGACCAAAAAGAATTTATCTTCTCTGTTTTGAGTACTTATATTTGCAAAAATGGGAAGTTTTATTTAAAACATGAAAAATTAAAATGTATACATCCGCGTGTTATAGTAATGGATTTAATAGTATTCCCCTCTTGTTTCTTCAATGATTATATTTACGATCAAGTTCCCACAATGTCCTTGGACAGATTTAACTGTAATTTGGTTATTGGGCCTTTGTGATCCTGAAAACAGATTGACAATGATATAACTGGTATCTTAAGAAGTTTGGAGCACTGTGGCAATTTCTAGTCCAAACTTACCTAATGATATATTCAAGGCTTTTTATACTTTTTGGGCTCATAGAGAAAGGTGTGTTGTCTTATTAAATAATCTCCAGAGATATTTAACCCAAGATTGATACCATCTCTTAATAGTTCCTCATATGGAACAACACTTCACACTTCAATGGTATTTGTGAATCAACCATAATACTTATTGTGGGATTTGAAAATAATGTACGATGACATTACAATTGAAATATTTTAGCACCTTGAAAAGGGTTGTTTCAAATGGCTTTAACTTTAATGTTTCATTTTGGCAGGGGAGTATCTTAAAGGAAAGATTGGTCAGAGTGTATATTTTGAGTAGGATTTTAACTATAACCTTAATTGATCACTTATATAACCTTAACTGATCACCTATCTATAAAGTACTTTTTTTTTTAAGATGAGAGGATTAAAAGAAAATATATGTGCACAAAACTAAAGCTGTACCATGCCTGGATTTGGTGGACTCAAATTCTATGCTAACTTAGAATATGAAGTGAGGAACCTGTATCTATGTTGACCTTTGAAGCCTGAATTAAAAGTGTTACAGGCTTGCTTTTTTCAACTTTGTGTTTCCCAAACTGAGTGGAATAAATTCAGAAGAGGTTGTTGATATTCAGAAATTCAGAAAATATTCTGAAATTCAGAAGTTGATAATTTAGAAGAGGTAAGAATATACTTTAATAAACAGTAAATTCCTTCCCTGCATCAGAAAAGAGCATACTTGGATTATCAAGTAAATTAGAGTTATCCGAAATAACGTATATATTCTTTCATTTCTGTTTATTCAATTTCTGCTGGAAACTGTGGCCAGAAAATTTTATGAAGCAACGTTGAGATACATGTGGCCTAGCAATTCTAAGAGGAAACTCCCTCCCACTTCTCATTTCCAGAATGTCCATGGTAATTAGAACTGTCCTCCACCAAAAAAGGAGAAAGCTAAAATAAATCACTTACTCTTCTGCTTGCTTCCCCAGGCTGGAGCCTCTTTTCCTTGCTGTCTTTTTGGAATCCTAAGGAATAACGTGATACTCCATCACATGCCTGGGGTGGGGAGGGCGCAGGAAGGGTGAGGAGAGGGGTATTGTGGCTACATTTCTGTATTGAATTTAATTTTTCATTGATAATTAGACTCTCAAAGCCACCTGATATTTTTGACCAGCAGGAAACAAAAGCCCACTGATTGACTCAGGGGATGCGGGGGAGCGGCCCCCACTGTGCTCACACAGCTTCTCCACAAAGACTAAAAACAAGAGCTGTGGCAAATTGGATCACCATGCAAGTTCCAACTGGCCCATTGTGTACAAGTAGTAAATTGGGAGCTGATATTTCTGAGAACTATTTATTAGCAAAGCTTGGTGTTTTACTCCCTCCCTCCCCCGCCTTCCTCCCCCCCCTTCCCTTACTTGTTTTTTCTTTTTTTCTTTCTCTTTTATTTTTAGCAAACTGGTTTTTTACCAAGTTAGGTGAGCAAGCTGAAGCACTTAACAAAAAAAATCGGGTGATTGATTATCCAAAGAATTGTGCAGACGAGAAACGTACTGATTCTATGTAACAAATTGAATAAAATTTTATTCAGTCATTTTAATAGGTATTTATGTGTGCATAATTGTACAAAAGGGAAAAATGGACGGCATACTTGTAAGAGTTTACTGAAATGCGAAAAAACAGGAAAAATTGTAAAAATTCAATCTTATTGCTGCATGTATTAAGATTTTTAAATGAAGATGTCTCACTGACAGCTTCCGGTGGAGTGATCAGTTCTAACCATTTAGTACAAAAAAGGTGTGAAAATACTAGCCTGTGGCCAGTTAGCAGAAATTGTAGTTATACAAGCCTAGACCTGCATGTCTTACAGAAGAATTGATAACTCTGGAGTTTTTTCAATTTCAGTAATACAGAGAGGGAAAAATGGAGTCTGTTTCATTAGTTCCTTATATATGTTCTAGCTTTGAGAGTTTTAGTTTTTCTTGACTTGGGAATATGGTATTATTTCTATGACCAGTATCATAGGGGAAACGTATACAGAAGCTTTTATAACTGTAAACATAAATAAAGTTTATATTAATCTTTAAGAGTAAAGTTTTTGAGATGATACCAGTTCATATTATGGGTATTTATTCATTTTATCTTTTACGACCACTACCACGTATGGTACATTTTTGTTTGTGCTTCCATTTTCCACCAGTGTATAATTTAATTCTTGTTAAAAAATTTTTTTAATGTTTATTTATTTTTGGGAGAGACACAGAGCTTGAGCAGAGGACGGGCAGAGAGAGAGGGAGACACAGAATCTGAAGCAGGCTCCAGGCTCTGAGCTGTCAGCACAGAGCCTGACTCAGTGCTCGAACTCATGAACCGCGAGATCATGACCTGAGCTGAAGTCAGATGCTCAACAGACTGAGCCACCCAGGCACCCCAGTGTATAAATTAATTCTATGACTAATGAACTGATTTTGTGAGAAAGCTCAAACTAACATGGTTAAATATTGGTGTCCCAGCCCAGAAACATCAGGAAGACTATCACAGAGAGGATGCATGCGTGTTCTGGTCACTATTTTGCATCTGAGTATTACTACTCAACCATCAAATATTAATAAATGCTTGTGGTGCCCAATAATTTATAAGGTATTGCAGGGAATGAGAAGAATATGATGTTTGGTTTCAGACATCCAGAAGTTGATAATTTAGTAGGTAAATGGAAGTTACCAACAAAAACAATTAGCAAACTATTTAATTGCAGAGGTTGTGAGTGTGATATTGCAGAGCTATGGGTATTTGAATGCCCATATTGAGTTTAAGTATGCTTCTAGAAAAAATGGAAGTGTAGCCTTTCTTAACCTGGTTGCTAGCATAAAGTGGGTGGGGTTATTTGCCTCAGAAAATTATAAGAGAATTCAAAGGTATCTTAAAAATTATTTTTATTTTTAAAAAATGTTTGTTTATTTTGAGAGAGAGGGAGGAAGAGAGAGAATCACAGAGCCTGACGTGGGTCTTGATCTCATGAACCATGAGATCATGACCTGAGTCAAAATCAAGAGTCGGATGCTTAACTGACTGAGCTACCCAGGCGCCCTTGAACAATTTTTATAAGAAAAAAAATTCATTTAATTCTTGGGAATCAAAGCAGACAATGGAGACTCAGGATTCAGAGATACTGAACAATCTCAAAGACTAGGGGGATGTTCTTGGAACAGGGCGCATTGTAGAAAAGTATTCAGTTTTTGCCATTACATATATATTTTTTTTAATGGAGAGAACTTGAAGAGGAGCAAAATAATGTATATTCATAAGTTCCTAATTGAGTTGCTGTAGGATTAAATGAGATAAGGCATATCAAGTGCCTGATACATACTAGGTTTTCAAGAAATATGAGTTGTTTTTAAAATAAAGCTGTCAGGAAAGGTTGAGTGTTTTCTCAGGTCCTGGGAATAGAGAGTGAGTGGAAAGTGATAGTGCATGGTTTTGCTCTCTCAGTTTTCAGGGGCTCCAATGGGCATGTATTTGTTGGATGTGACGCCCTGAGCTATCCGGTTCCAGGTGCGATCCTTACAGTCTTAGCACTGCTCTCTAATGTCTGCTTCCCTTCCCATCACCACAGGAAATAGACCCAATTTCCAGGACCCAGTGGATTCTTCTCTACACCATTTGACATTTTTGCCCTTCATTTGGATCTTGTAAAAAAATTCCCTCTTTCCTTGGTTTCTGTGACAATCACCATCTCTTATTTTTCCCACTTTCCTCTCAGTTTCTTTGATGAGTTCTCTTTCTCCATGAGCATGCACATCCCTCACTTTCCCTGCCCCAAACCTGAGTCCTCTTCTCACCCTCCTTTTCCTTTTACTATAGAAGCCTCCCTAGGAGATTCTCATCTCCTGAGAACTGACATCAGTTTTCATGGAATGCCTGACAGTTGTCCATGTCCAGCTCCAGCCTCTCACTGGGCTCTAAAAAGGCATTTCTGGTTTTTTTTTCCTTGTGTCCTCTGCAGTTGTCTTAAATTCACTGTGTCCATACAGAATTTATTTTCCACGGCAAAAGCATTCCTACTCCTGTATTGTGTATTTAAGTTAATGGTATTCCTATCACAGGGCATTCAAATGTACCTGTGCCTGGGACTGAGGGGTTTCCCAGGACACAATACTTTCACGGCTAAAACTGCCAAAGCCCTGGGCCATCCAGGACTAACCAGACATATCTGAGTTTTCCTCTACTTTTCCTTTCCCTCATCTCCTACTTCAAAGTGGTTGCCAAGCTCTGAGTATCCTCTCTCAGGACTCTCTCGAAACCTACCCTTCTATTTTATTTTCAATATGACTGCCTGCATTCAGGCCTTTATTATTTCATATCCGGGATATTGTCATAGGATTCCACCTGGTGTTCTTGACTATAGTCTCACTGATGCACTGACAGAGTTGTCTGCATACATACAGATCTCATCATCAGGGCACTATTAAGCAATAAGCCAAAACATTAGGAAGTGATAAATCCATGGAGGAAATTGAGTTCTGCCATAGATTAGAGGGTTTTGGCTCTTCAACCTGACCACAAGAACCCTGTGACTCTGAAAGGAACAGATTGTAACCTCAGTATAATAAATCTCTGTTAGAGATCAACACAATTTTCTCCTCAGCATCTGGATCAATTTTTCCCCTCTGCCTGGACAGCAGTGCTTGCTTTTTAAAAATTGCTATGGGAACATCAACTTGCATTATAGCTGAATCAAAATAAAACAAAAAAAAATCTGTGATCATCTATGTACAAAGAACTAGGTACTAGTGATAGGGAAAAGAGATAAGAAAGAGAAAATATACATTAAAAAATTTTAATACTTATTTTTGAGCGAGGGGAGGGGGAGAGAGAGAGGGAGACACAGAATCTGAAGCAGTCTCCAGACTCTGAGCTGTCAGCACAGAGCCCGACGCGGGGCTTGAACTCACGGACCCATGAGATCATGACCTGAGCCGAAGTCGGACACTTAACCGACCGAGCCACCCAGGCGCCCCCTACTTTATTTATTTTTGAGACAGAGAGAGACAGAGCATGAACGGGGGAGGGTCAGAGAGAGGGAGACACAAAATCTGAAACAGGCTCCAGGCTCTGAGCTGTCAGCACAGAGCCCGATGCGGGGCTTAAACCCACAAACCACAAGATCATGGCCTGAGCTGGTCAGATGCTTAACCCACTGAGCCACCTAGGCACCCTGAGAAAATATACATTGTAACCAAGAAAAAATTAGAAATTTTGCCTCTCTAGAATATTATCTTAAACACACCAAAAGCAGCCCACCTACCCACACCCTACTCTGGGACCTGTCTGCTTCAACTACAGTCTTACTAGTGGCCACATCATCTATTGCTTACTAATAATATGCTCCTTCATTGTGTCAAGTACATACACTTGGAGTGTGTGGTGGTTTTAAAATGTATCCATAAAGTCTTTGTTACTGTACTCTTTAAGATGTGAGCTCAATTCTCTTCCTCTTGAGTGTGAGTTGGACTTAGTGACTTGCTTCTAATGACTAGAATATCAGAATATTAGTGCCTTCTGAGACTAAATCATAAAAAGCATTGTGACTTCTTTCTTGATTTCTCTTGGATCACTCACTCTTGGGGAAGCTGGCTTGCATGTTACGATGTTCTCCTTGGGGAGGGGTAGGTGCTGAGGCTTCTTGACCACAGCCAGTGCTAACTTGCCAGGCATGTGAATGAATCATCAGTGTGGAAACAGATCGGCCAGCCCCAGTGAAGCCTTCAGGTGACTGTAGCCTTAGCCAACCTCTAGACTGCAACCTCATGACTGACTCTGAACCAGAACCAGCCAGCTAAGCTGCCCCCAGATTCCTGACCCATGAAACTGTGTGAGATAATAGGTGTTTATTATTGTGAGTCATTATGTTTTGAGGTAATTTACTACATAGCAATAGTTAACCAATACAGAGTAGTTTTGTTGGATCCTTTCTTTCCTACTTCTTTCCTTTCAACACCCATTCCAAAGATTCAGACCTTCAGATCATAATACATTTTTGCTGATTCTTCTGCAAAGAAGCTGTATTCTTTTCTCCTCACTTATTATATTTCCTGCTCTGTTATATTCCTTCATCTCTGACATCTTGACTTCCTATGCATTCATTTTGAGGGTCTTCCCATCCTCTACTTGTACAGAGACCACTCTCTATAGGTCTCTTGCATTTTTTAATATCTTGTGAGCAGAAAGACCAACTGCCTTTTTGTTCTGGATGATCTTTTCAAGTATGCAGGTTTGCTTACTGTCCAGTATAATAAAATGATACCTTCTATTGGAGCAAAGATCAGACAGACTTGCTTGCTGCTCATTATAGAAGATTTGGGTTTCCTCAGCTCAGTATTCCTCAGCTGTGATGCAAACCTACTGTATGTGCGGGATCCACCAGCCCTTCTGTATCACCCCTGTGGCATTTGGGGAGTAGGGGTAACCAAAACAAAACTGATGTGCAGGTGTCTGGTTGTGCCATGAAAAAGTAGGACCTTTGTCTCTGATGCAGGAGCTCATGACTTCTGCAGGCTCACTTGTAGGCTTGCAAGTAAATTAAAATCTCAGACTCTTCATAGTTCTTGACAGTTTTAACCCATTCTCCGCAATTCCCCCTGAAGCTGTAATCATGCCCCTTTTCAGGTCTCTTATTCGCCAAATGAAAACTATCTGTGCTAAATCTCTAACTGCTTCCCATTTTGATTGCATTTTGTTTTGTTTTGTTTTGAATACATCTTAGTAAATGCTTCAGGAAAATCTCAAGCATCCTCTTCTCATTTCTGCCTTGGAACTCTAGAAGGTGACAATATTTTTTGTCTGTTTTATCTTCCTCTTCCTCTTCTCTGTGGAACCATGACACCTATTACTTATAAGAAATGTGTGAAACTTCCCTCCTCTGGGAAATAGTTTCCCATTGTTCTTTTTTCTCATTCTGGTCATCATCTGAATCTCTTCCATCCTTGCTTTCTTCTACTTCCCTCAAGTACGTAACTCTTACATGTTACACAGCAGTAGTTAATGGGAGACATCAGCTTATGGTTTTTAAAAATCATCTGTTACCCCACACAGATGTCTTTTCTCCTGTATAGGGTAAGAAAGTCCTTGAAATCAAGAGACTTGGAATTTGTTTTCTTAATAAAGACATGCAGATCTGGATAGAGTATGCTTTACATTGTGGTCACTTACCCAGTGCTGACAGACCTACGATGTCTGGTTTCCTTGGATAGTCTGAATCTCATCTGGTGACATTGCCTTGTTTTTCCAACATAGGATTAGAAACAAGCACTGATAGAGCTCCAGTACCAAGAAGCAGATGGCAACCCTTGAAACTGCCTCTGGCTGACTACCACAAGGCCATTCCTCTTTTTTAGCTCAAGACTTTCTTACCAGTCTTAGCCTTTATCCAAGACTTCTTACTCTTTCCCTCAGGCTCCTGTAGTGTAAGTCGTCCTCTGGAAAAAAATACCACCAAAGCTCTTCAATCTTTTGTCCATTGAATAACTCTTGAGTCCTCTTTCTTATGCCCTTTAATGCTCTCTCTCTGAGATAAGATTGGGCTCCCTGGTTTCATATTCTATTCTCTGTGGGAAAGCATTAAAAATAACTAAACAAAAGATTTTACTCTAAGGAGAATATCTTTTTGGTCTCTTCTTTTCTTTTTGATGTTTAATCTATTCTGCAAACACAGAATTTTGCTTACTCTGTCCTTCACTTCATATACCTGTACTCCTGGAAGTTCAGTCCTTGTGGGCAGTTTTGTTTTTTGGGTTTTTTTTTTTTTTTTGGAACATATATATATGGCTTTTAGAGATCCTTTCCCTTCTCCACACCCACTCTGTTGACAGGCTTGTGAACTTGAAGCCACATGTGTGTATGTGTGTGTGTGCTCGTGTGCATGCGTGTGCACACATTAGAAAGAGAGAAAGATTTCTTACTAAGCAGGCTCTTTCCAATGTCCTCAGCTAGTTTTGGAATCTGTGAATAGGGTGAGGAGGCAGAAGGTGAATTTACCGCCTGATGATTCATAGGGCCAACAGCTTTTTCACTTCCATAAAGTTACAAGATAGCAGTTTTCCCTACCAGTTTTTTGATTTGACATCCTGTAATTTGAACAGTTCCAAGGACTAATATGTAAAGTAGTGAAAGGGTGAAATTATGGCTCATTTTCATGTTGTGGCCATGGAACGTGAGGATTCATAACTAAAGACATTTTATTGATAACATGAAATAATATAAGAAGAGTGCAGTATAAACTTTTTAATTGTCATATAATCTTTTATTATGTATGAAATTTTCTTCAACATAAGTTACAACTTGATTAAATGTGATAGACATTTTAAAATCTCTTTAAAGTAAAAAAATTCTCTGTGTACAATATCTTTTGTCTACAGTATAGCAAATATGATACCTTTCATTTCAGGATTTCTGCTTAACATAAGCAAAACCAAATAACCAAAAAATACAAACCAAAGCTACTGTGAATACCAGTATTGAACAAAGCATCAAAAAGACAAACATAGGATAATTTTTTTTTGTTTAGAAATGCAGAATTAATACTAAAGTTAGTGCATCCCCCCTGACTCCCGGGGGAAAAAAAACACCCAAGGAAATAATCACCCACCTCCAGGGGTAAACTTTGCTTTTCAGGGGCACAATCTGACTCTAGATTCTCTCTCGGCTCCTGTGGATAGCACAGCACAGGGTCATACTGAAGACTTCCAGATATTATCACCACAGCAGTCCCAAAGCCCATGCACTGATGATGTGGGATTTGTTGTCAAAGACCTCTTTGATGGCCTCAGAGCAGTGCTTCATTGGGATGTTTGAGAGTAAATCCTTTTGGGGGCAGATGTCGGAGATAAATTGTTCCACTCCTCCAGCCAAACCACAGTAGTCCAATGCAGAGTGGATGGCTTTTAGCATCCCGCTGGGGCTTGTCCTTGGTTTTCAGCTTGGTGTAGGTATCCTTGTAAAACTCCTGGACTTAATCACCTCATCTTTGTGGGAATATCCCAGCTGGCTGCAGCTATTTCAATGGCAAATGTCACCAAGAGGAAGCCAAAGAATAATCCCAGCATGCACTGGGGCTCCTGCACAGCAGCCTAGCAGCCGAGAAACCCCACCAGCATCCTGAGGCACCAGCTGTAATCAGAATATATACTCCACTGTAGAAGCTGGAATGATTATTTCCAGCTCCAAGATGCTCTTGGCCTCAAAGTCGATTCAGAGCTAAGTCCAATGGCAAGGAATACAATCCTGGCAAGCCAGAAAAATGAAGTTAAATCCAAAAATCAGGTATTTGATGCACTTGGTGCCTTTTTTGACCAGCATGGTAAAGGCTGGACAGGCTGGCCTACTGGTGTGGCCCAAGGGGTGTACATTGCCAGGACCCGAGGTGTCAGTGGCAGCCTAAACCTCTTTTTGATACTGTCTTTCTTGCAAATTGCTATTAAAAACCTAATGAAAGGAAATTCTGTTAGAAAAGTCTATCATTTTGGTCTTGTAAGAATAGAATATTTGTTTTTATTGCAGAGTTATTTTTCTCTCTAGACTTTAAAAATATTTTTTACAAGCGACTTTCAGAAAAAATTAGCTAAGCACGTGTAGACAATTTCACTTGACATCTCAATATTTAAAGGTTTCGCCCCACCCTTGGTCCAGATTATTAACTACATTGCATACTGTGGATTTTCGAGAAGTTACTATGTGACTGGCAGAAATAATTGGCTTAAATTACTGTGATATGTATCACAATGTCTGCTGGAGACATACATATGTTTTTCGAAATTGTAAACTATTTCAAACATACAAAAAGTAAAATAATATAATATATAGCCAGGTTAAGCTTATAAACTTTTTTCTATTCATGTCTCAAATTCCATCCTCTCCTCTGCCTCTCTAGAGGTAAACTTAATTTTGCTATATCACGGGTGGGATTCCCCAGGAAGCAGGCTCTGAGACTCTGGTATTTATATGTGGAGGTTTGTGGTGGGGTGTTTTCAGGAGACATACCTGTGAAGGGTGAGGAAAGCAGAATTGGGTAAAGCTTTTAGCATTTTAATTATATGTCTTGGCGTGGTTTTCTTTAAATTTATCCTCTTTGGTTTACTGAGATTCTTGGATCTGTAAATGTATGTCTTTCACCAAATTTGGGGCATCTTCAGCCATTATTTATATATTTGTTGGTACCATTTTCTTTTCCCTCCTTCTGGGACTCCAGGAGGATGAGTAATAGACCTTGTGATATTGTTCCAATATGAAGCTTTGTTTATTATTGAACCTTCGCCCCTTGTTATTCTGATTGGATAATTTCTACTGATCTGTCTTCAAGTTTACCGGCTCTCTTATCTCTGTACTACTACTGAGATCTGTCTATTGAGTTAAAAAAAATCTGTTATTGTATTTTTCAGTTTTAGAATTTTCACTTAGTACTTATTGTGTAGCTTCTATTTCTTTACTGAAAATGCCTAAATTCCATTTGTTTCTAGGTAGTTGTTTGCCCTTACTCCATGTGGCCTGGCTATAATAACTGCCATAGCTTTTTTTGGTTTGATAATTCCAATATTTGTGGTCATCTTAGTGTTGTTGTGTGTTGATTGCCTCTTTCTTTCAGTTGTTTAGATTTTCCTAGTTCTTTGCATGTTGAATAATTTTGGACTGTATGTTGGCCATTTTGAATACTGTGTTTTGAGATTCGGAGCTCAGTTAAAATCTGGAGAATGGTGTCGGCTGCTGCTGCTTCTCTTTTTTTTAAAAGCAAGCAGTTAACACCATGAGACTTATATTTCAAGTCCTGACTTGGTTTCTGTGGGCTTAGATGTCAGTTTAGTTTTCAAAGACTCTGCAGCACTATTCTGGTTTTCACAGTTTGTGCACCTTCCTTGGTGGTCTACAGAGGTTCAGTCCTCAAAGCCTTTGCTGTGCTGATTCTGGTAGATTTTGTGCATGTTCAGGTTGAGAGTGTGTTCAAGGCTTCATACAGAGGTTTAAAGAATCATTTTCAGCTTCTTTCTTTTCAGATTTATTCTGCATTTCTGTACTATATTGTATGTATGTGGGGGGGGGTATCCATATTAACTTAGCTTATTATTTTGACAAAACCAGAAGCCTACACAATTTCATTAAACAATTTATTACATTCGTGTAATTTCTTTTACAACACAATGATGTAATTTTGATACTTAAAAGTTGTTTATCAAAAGTTCATGTAACAGATGATTTTAACATTCCCCTACTATTTCTTCAGATCCCTTTGCCATTTTGTTCATGTTGACCCCCAGAGGCTTTCACTCCTGAAAGCCAGCACCTGCATTGTTTTGCCAGAAAGCTGCTTTTAGGCTGTGAGTGTATAGTTTGCCTGCAAATGCCCGAAAAGTCTAGGAATTTACATCCTTGGCGGATAGCCCCCAAACCAATGGCCAGTTGGGACAGGGGTATAATACTCCAGGGCCCTCACTCTGGATCTGGACAGCCCTTAGTTGTAACCTAAACGGTGCAACCCACTGGTAGAATGGAGTTAAGGTTATCCCTCATGAGACTTTGCTGAGTAATGGCATCCTGTTCGGCTCCCTTAACATTTTTGCCCACTTCCCCATTCCTTTGCTGTTTTTTCTTGGAAGGCTTCTTCATAAATAACTTTCATATCAATCCTTGTCCCAGGATGTGCTTCTGGGAACACACTGCAGCAGATAGAATTCTAAGATGGCCCTCAAGATTCCCTGGTATACATACTTTGCATAAGTAATCTCCTTCTCTTGAGCATGAATGGGGTCTGTTTTTATGATGAGAAAGTCACTTCCTTAATTCGGTTGCATTATATGGCAGAGGTGATGGGATAATCACTTCCTTGATTATAATGGACTCTGTTTTAGCACTCTGGAGAGAGATTCTCCTGGGCTGGAGAGAAGTAAGCTATTATATTGTGTGGGGGCCTCATGGCAAGGAACTGCAGGGTCTCTGGGAGCTAAGACTGGCCCCCAGCTGACAGTCAGCAAGAAAGGTGGACCTCAGTCCTGCAATACAAGGAACTGACTTCTGCCAACAGCCATGTGACCCTCAGGAAGGTCCACAGCATGGCTCATTCTGTGGTAATAGAGCATAGTCATAAGCATGGGCTCTGGAGTCCAGACTGTTTTGCTTAGAATTCAGTTCTTCCACCACATTCTTTTTTTTTTTTTTTTTTTTTAATTTTTTAATGTTTATTTTTGAGAGAGAGAGACAGAGTATGAACGGGGGAGGGGCAGAGAGAGGAGACACAGAATCTGAAGCAGGCTCTAGGCTCTGAGCTGTCAGCCCAGAACCCAATGCAGGGCTCAAACTCACAGACCATGAGATCATGACTTGAGCCAAAGCTGGACGCTTAACTGACTGAGTCACTCAGGCGCCCCGTTTTTCCACATTCTTGTAGTGACTTTGGGCAAGTTAGTTAATCTCTCTTCCCTTTCTATTTGTAAAATGGGAATGCTAATAGTACTTATTGCCCAGGATTGTTATGAGAGTTTACTGAGTAGCTATATACCTTAGAATAGTTCATGGCACAAGGAAAAATACTTTGTAAATGGGAGCTTTTGTGATGGGTAATATTGCTAAAATGCATGAATTATTATTACGTAATAATAATAATTACAGCAATAGTTATTAGTAAATAAGATATATTAAATGCATCAAAATATAATGTTAAAATATCAACATTTTAATAAATATGTAAAATATATGAAAATATATCAAATGTATTTTATGAAATACATGAGCTAATCAGTCCTTTAAATAATAAATTTAAAAAAAAATTTTTTTAACGTTTATTTATATTTGAGACAGAGAGAGACAGAGCATGAACGGGGGAGGGTCAGAGAGAGAGGGAGACACAGAATCTGAAACAGGCCCCAGGCTCTGAGCAGTCAGCACAGAGCCTGACGCAGGGCTCGAACTCACAGACCGCGAGATCATGACCTGAGCCAAAGTCGGACGCTCAACAAACTGAGCCACCCAGGCGCCCCATAAAATTGTTATTAATAGTGGTGGCATGGTAGTCATACGTTATTAGAGGTGTGGAATTATGAGGCCTTCCTCCTATCCTTCTTTCTTTCCAGCTACTCTTCATGTCTTAGAGCCTATCCATCCTCCAGGGTTCAGCAAAAAACATCTTTTCTATAAATTCTTCTGTGATGCCACTTACCCTCTGAAATTTCTTTAGTATATTTATGTTTTTCTTATATGCTTATAACTCCTCTGTCATTGTCCCCTGGTTAAAAAGGCCTTATCTTGAACTGCATATGATAGAAGCTCAATAAATATTTGTTGAGTGAATGCATGAATTAAGAGCATTAATAAAACTTTTAAGAGTTCTTAAGCTATTCACTTACCTTAATCTATTAATTTCTCCCTAGCCACACTGAGTGCTATTCTAATTCTTCACAGGAGCTCTCAAAATAAAGATTTCAAGTACACAAAACAATGCAAGCTTTCATTTGTTCTTTTTGGAAATCTGTCTTCATGGGGATTCTCTGGCTGTCTTTTCTTGGACAAAATGGTAGTGTGGAGAGTAGCCAGGGGGAGTTGGAGGGGTTTGAAAGCATGGTGATACTAAGTGGGGGCAAATGCTGTCTCTGCAGATGGGAGTGTTGTCAGTTCATTTAAAAATGATTTGGAGGCTCTTTTAAAGTCTGATTTAAAAATTCTATGTAACCTACCAAAGGTATCCCTTTGGATTGGAAGTAGGCATTTGCTTTGTACAATTGGACAACGGTTTTGAGCCTTGCATGTTGGTGTTCAGAAGATGCTAACTTCCTAGGTGGACATGGATGCTAGCATCCATTTCTAGGATGCTAATTTTCTCAGGTGGCTCACCCCACGATGTCAGAATGAGAAGATCATGTTTTTCTTTGACAGTGAGAGTATAAGGATGGGTAACATATTAAATAGCTCTTAGAGGATATGAGTGGTGTGCTTTTTGTTACCCAGAACACGTGCTTTTTCTCTTGTACAATGCAAGATAGATATGGCTATAATTATCATATTACCTAGCCAGTTAGTTATTCTGTGAGACTGTGATTATGCAGGGTGTAGAGAGAACTTTATTTATGAACTCATTCTCAAGAAAAAAAGAAAAGCAAAAAGCTAAGCCAGCACATCATCTAATTCTCAATGTAAAATAATGCAGAAGTGCGGAAGATGAACATCTGATTTGTCACATCTGATACACTAATGTTTTATCCAAAAGGAAGAACACATTGTAACTTGCTCAGTCATCTGCATAAACACCACCTGGCCCTTTACAGGCACCTACTCAAATAACAGGAGTCAACGAATGGCAGCTCTGCTCATAGCCTTTTCACTGGTAGAAATAGAAAAATCTCTTTTCTTTTTTAAAAAACAAAGCATTTATGTATCAAAGCAACATCTAATATATTTTTTTCCAACGGCATAAGACCTAGGTGATTAAAGTGAAGCCACTAGAACCTTCCATATTAGGGAATATATGATCACAAATTACCCAGTTTTTGAACAGCTAGAAAAATTTCATTATCCTTTAAAAAGAGGGTAGATCAAACCATTCCTTGTACAAACCAGACCTTATTATTATTGCAACATGAAGCACGTTCTCCCCTGGGTATATCACTTAGTAAGTCTTGCAATGGAATAGCTATAGATTTTAGTGTAAAATATTTTGCCAGAGATGGGAGATTTTTTTCCCCTCTGAACTGACACATTCTGGTTGTATGCCTCAGTGATCATACCTTTGTGCTACATTGCACACATGGAGGTAGCATCTCTTTTCCAGTTGCACTAATATAAAAATGAGGGTCCTGGATACCTAAAGTATATCATACCAGTTTGCATGCTTTCAAAGAAAGGGTTAAAAAAACAAATCTCACTTGCCTTTACATTTTAGATTCAAGCTGGCTAACTAGGAGGTGTCAACTACTTTGTTATTTTTTTTTTCATTGAGGAAACCCTGGCAAAGTCTCAGTGTATTTCTGTCCACAGAGGACAATTGAGTAGCTTAGTCTTCTGGGCACACCAACTTGTTGTTTTTGTTTTATTTTGAAGAGGAGACAGTGTTCAAAAGTCATTGAACTCTGCCCTTGGCCCATTCTTTTATAAAGAGTGCATTAGGCTCCAAAATTCTTATCTTTAAATATATCTTCTGGTCGTCTGTTACCCTATTCTTCCTGGGGCCACTTGAAAAGTGACAGTTGGTAGCTCTTTCATTGGGTTTCTGGATCACATGACCTGAGTTAATGCTTTTATTAATAGCCTCCTTGTGCATCTTAAATGGTGGGGGTGGTTGGACCCTTCCTGTTTTTGCTTTAATGTATCATGATATCATACAGTTTAATTGACCAGGAAAATCTACGTCAACCCAAGACAAATGTTTAATTTTGTTTACACTGTTTACCTGCATATTTCATTTGCCTTTCATTTGACATTGAATACTATTTTAATTGTATCTCTCGATTCATGTTGGAAAAGTATGCCATGGATTAGGGAGTGAGGAGGAGTTTGCTCTTTTCCCAACTCCCAGTGCAGCCTGGAAAGTCATTTAATTTTTTATTTATCCTACTAGCAAGTTTAAAGTTCTTACTATGTGCCAGTGTTGGGGAGAAAACAATGAAAGGTAGACATGATCCCTGCCTTCATGCTTTATGCTTTATAGTCTAATAAATTTGAACAAATATTCATGAAATTTAAAATTCCAGAAATAATTCACAAGACTCTTTTCTTCAGGGCCAGAGAGAGGGTGTCATTCCAGCATTTAACATGAAATCACACTTTAAAAAAGTACTTAATATACACTAAGCATTATATTACATGTAATCTCATTTAGTCTTCTGCAAACTCACAAAATAGGTAATATTAGACTAATTTCCTAGATAAAGGAATTGATACATGAAAGTTCCTATAACTTTCCAATGTTAAACAGATATCCAGATCTATCTGATTGTAAAGCCTGATTACTGAGTATCTGTATTGTTATCAGGAGCTGAACACCCTACCTCTGCAACATGAATCTAAACTTACATTATTTAGATGAATAAATCAAAAATATCATTTCCTTTTTACGATGACCAAAAGTTGTAAACTGAAATGTCTATATAGAAACCAGGCAGATCCCCAAATATAGTGAAGCAGGTGGGTAATAGGGAGTGGTGGGGACTGGAGTAATTTCAAACTTACGTTCTTTGTCAGGCGGCAGGTAATTGCTGCCATGTGGGAATGAAGGCCCAGAGTCAGTATCATTCCAGACTGTGTAGCACCTTTTTACAAATTAGATAAAGGCACTCCTTCATTTTGTGGATACAGACCTGGCACAACAAATAAGTATGCGTTGCATGTCAGCCTCACTTACTACTTAGGTTGATTCTCTGTGCAGAGCACAGCCTATATGGTCTTTCTCAAGAAAAGCTTGATACCTGGATTTTTAAAGTGAAATTTCCTGGCTTTTAAATGTTGATAATGAATTCAAATTAAAAAAATCACTGTGTAGATCAAATAAAACTTATCTATGTGTTGAATTTGGTCTCTCCTGGTCACCATTGAAACTTCTGATTTATAGGCTAGCCCTTAGAAGTCAGAAGTAACAGTTTTTATTAATTTGGTTACCATGTTCCTAAAAATCTAGAGTCAAAGTGTTTTAAATTTTGATCCCAGAAGTAAGAAGCATTTTAAGTATCTGAATCCTAAAGGCTAATTTGAAGAGAAATCATCTTTGTCTCTGAGAAGTCTGTGTTAGTCATGAAAAATTCTCAGGTGTTTTGCTATACACACACACACACACACACATATATATATATATATATGTATATATATGTATATATATATGTATATATATACACACACACACACACACACACATATATATATATATATATATATATATATATATATATATATATATATGATTACCTATATATAACATGAGTACTTGAGAGTTAAAAATGCATCAAGGTTAATTGTAAAAAGTCAGTAGAGGGGCGCCTGGGTGGCGCAGTCGGTTGAGCGTCCGACTTCAGCCAGGTCACGATCTCGCGGTCCGTGAGTTCGAGCCCCGCGTCAGGCTCTGGGCTGATGGCTCGGAGCCTGGAGCCTGTTTCCGATTCTGTGTCTCCCTCTCTCTCTGCCCCTCCCCCGTTCATGCTCTGTCTCTCTCTGTCCCAAAAATAAATAAAAAACGTTGAAAAAAAAAATTAAAAAAAAAAAGTCAGTAGAACTTGTGTAAATCTCAAATTACCTTGATTTTTTTTTTAGATATACAGTATTAGTTGTGGGCTGTGATTGGTGTTACCATAATATTTGATGATGCTAATAAGATGAGCTAAGAATAAACGCCAAAATTTTTTCATTATCTCACCCATAATTTACCTTCTGGTTATGGAATTAGGTTGTCCCCAAATAATTTTTCCATAGTCTGAGGTAATTATTTCTCATTTTAAGTTTTAGCTTGATTAAGTTTTATCTTTATAATGACTCATCCTTTCTATGTTATTTTATTTAAGCAAATAAACCAAATCATGCCCTACTTTGGTCAATAAAATCATGAAAGATATGTATTGCAGTGAAAAGGGATAGGTACCAAAGGTGTACCTAACAGCCCTTGTGTCTTCTAAACTAGTACTTGAGGGAAATCTTGTCCTGAGGAATAATGGGAAGTTGCACACACACACAAAGAACAAACTGATATTTTTCATGGAGGTGAGAAGAAAATACCAGGTCTGTGTGAATGATTACTAATGACCTAATTTGATGAAATGCACTTCTTTCCAGGGACTAGAGTTCTTTGGACGTTATGTAGTCATTACTTTTGTGAAGTTCCATAAACAGAAGTCCCTTTTTATCTGCAGGGAAAGTAGAGCATAGGTCAGTGGGAACATTTTACTTTATTTTTCCTTCTTACCCACAGATGAAACTTATATAACTCTGTGCCTAAGCTCTTAAGGACCCAAACTGCAAACCTGCAAAAACTTAAGCCACACGTGTGAAATTGCCACAAGCATATCTAATTGTATAGGTTCTAATGCATTCTGGAGAAGAGTGTCCTTTTTGTTCAGAAAGAAGCCTAGAACTAATTTCAGTTGGGTTTCTAAAACCTGACACTGAATCAAAAAGGTTTCACTAGAAAATAAGTTGGAGCTGTAAAGTAAGGACATAGTTTTTCTTGATTATTATGGCATTTAAGGGCATGTATCTTTCTTGCCAGAAAAAAAAAAAAAACAGTATCAGTGAAACAGATCTTTTAGGACATTCAGTTGTCATTTTTCCCCTGATATGTTATTTTTGGCTAGACTATTAGAACTGGAAGGAATCTTAGTGATCCATTTCATTTCTAAACTGTGATACTTGGAACCCCATGTTGCTTTGTATATGTTTCAGTATTCCTCTAAGAGTTTAATTAAAATTTTATGAAAAATATGTGGTCAATTCTAAATTAACTAGGTTATCATCATCAGTAAAGATGAGGTAATTGTTAGGGGTTCAGAGCCCCAGCCACATTTCAGCCGAAGTGGCTTTGATTTTATTCATTCAATTATTAAGTAAATATTTATCTAATATCTATAATATGGCCAGACACTATTTTAGGTGTTGGGAGTAAAGTATGGAACAAGGTAGACAATGTCCCTGGTCTTATACAGAGTATGTAATGGGATAGAGTGGGATGGGGACAGGAATGGATTTCCAGTAAGTGTGCTTGAGGAATAACTAGAAGGCCTGGAGCAGTTACCCACAATATGTATCCAGTATTCATGTTCTGTTCACTCTGCTAGAGTGCAGTGAACAAAGAGAAGAAAGCTAAGAGATGAGGTTAGGAAGGTATCAGGACAGGAACACATAGGTCCTTGAAGACATGATAAGGAGTTTGGATTTTATTATAAGTGCAGTGGGAGTGACATGATCTGATTTATGATTTAAAAGGATCATCCTGGTTTCTGTGTGGCAAATAGCTTACACTGAGGCCAGAATGGAAGCAGCAAAGACTTTTAGGAGATTTGTGTAGATTTCTCCTTTTGAGCATGATGATGTAGATTGTGGCAAGGCAGTGTTCCTATTGAAAACAATTATGAAAAACTGGGTGAATTTTAAAACTGATGATATAAAAAGTGCCCGAGAGATATGGGAGGACAAGTTAGACTACAGTTTCAGAGAAAGAAGCTGATGATTATCCCCCTCTGAGGGCAGGTGATGATTGTAGGCATGGCCTAAGGATCAGAATTTGTCCCAGGCTGAACCTACTTCTGGGAAAATAAAGGTTTTAGTGATTGTGTGAAGCTAGAGTGACAAAATTCAAGACTGGAGACATGTCAGATGCATGGCCAGTTTTCCCTATAAGACATTTGCTGAGTTTCGAAGCTTTACAGGAGATTAAGGAGCTAGTTTGAAAGCTTCCAAAAAGTAGAGTGAAATATCTCATAGTCTTGTGATGCTCAGGAAACAAAGAGCATTCCAGGGGAGGAGGATTAAAAGGAAAGTAGGCAAGGGATGAATTCTCTAGAAAGAGTGGTGAATTGATCTACAGGTACTTTTTAATTTGAGATACTTACTAAATCTGAGTGCATCTAGAGTTTTAAAATCCAGACCTGGCTTTTGGCAAGAGACCATTCCTGGGAGGCAGAGAAACCAGCAGAAATTTGGGCTTTTTTGAGGCTAAAATAACAAAAGGGGAGATTTAAGGAATCTCCGACACATTATCTCATCTTTCTTTGAAGACATTTGCCCCATTTGAAGCTGTGTGGAGTAGAAAGCTAAAGAGCTAAGTGGTAAACCTCTGAAGAGAAGAACTGAATCTATCTCAGACTTTCAGATTTGGTAAATCAAAGTCGTCCCAAGGTTATAATTAAAAGTCCTGGGAAATCATGCCTTAGGAACAGGATCAAGAGAACTAGATTGGGTTTTCCCAAAACTTCATCACAGCCCTAGTCCAGCTCAATCTTGGGTTGGCTTGAAAAGATTGATTCTGCCAATAGCTGCCCTTGCTATTGCTGAAATAAAAAAAGGTTTTCTGGAGACTCTATGGTTTTTTGGAATTGGAAAACAAGCCAATAGAAAATACCCACACAAAAGCACAGAGAGAAAAATAATACAAAAACAGGTAAGTGCAACAGGGACATTCTGAAAAGGACACGTAACGGAAGTCCCAGAAGGAAATGAGGAGAGATTAGACTATAAGTGATATTCGGAGAGTTAATTTGAAGAGTTAATGACTACCAGTTTTCCAAAACTATTATAAGTATCAATCCACAGATTTAAGTAGTATAAGTACAATGAAAACAGTATCTGGAATCTCATATATAAAACTGCTTAAAACCTAATGAGTAGTGGGGTGCCTGGGTGGCTCAGTCGGTTGGGCGTCTGACTTTAGCTCAGGTTATGATCTCACTGCCTGTGAATTCAAGCCCCACATCGGGCTCTGTGCTGACAGCTCAGAGCCTGGAGCCTGCTTCAGATTCTGTCTCTGCTCTCTTTTCCTCTCCTGCTCATCCTCTGTCTCTCTCTCATAAATATAAAATAAAACATAAAAAAAATTTAAAATGAGAGAAAGTCTTAAATTAGGCCAGAGAAAGGGGTGCCTGGGTGGTTCAGTTGGTTAAGCATCTGACTCTTGATTTTGGTTCAGGTTATGATCTTACGGTTCGTGAGTTCAAACCCCATATCAACTCTGCACTGACAGCACAGAGTGTGCTTGAGATTCTCTCTCTCCCTCTTCCCCTCTCCTGTTTACTCTCTCTCTCAAAAATAAACAAATAAACATTTAAGACACAAAAACATTGATAAATGTTTAAAAAAAATTAAGCCAGAGAAAGATTACTTTCAAAGGAACATCAACAAGACTTACAGCTGACTTCTTGACTTAGACCATGGAAATCAGAAGGCAATGGAATAGCATCTTTACCCTACCCCCAGTTTTATTGAGAAATAATTGACACACATCACTGTATAAATTGAAGATGTACAATATGATGGTACCATATACAATACGTATATTGTGAAATTCTTACCACAGTAGGTTCAGCTGACATTCATCTTCTCAAATTAATAGAACAAAAAGAAAAGAAAGAGGGAAAGAATAAAGGGGAAATTTTTTCTTCTTGTGGTAAGAATTCTTAGTGTTTACTCTTTTAGCAGCTTTCCTGCATATCATACATCACTGTTAGCTATAGTCATTATGTTGTGCGTTACATCCCTAGTGCTTATTTATCTCATAATTGGAAGTTTGTACCTTTTGGCTATCTTCCTCCAATTCCCCTTCTTCCCACCCCCTGCCTCTGGTAACCACAAGTCTGATAACTTTTTCTATGAGCTTGGTTTGTGTTTGTTTTGTTTGTTTGTTTTTAGATTCTACATATTGGATCATGCAGAATTTGTCTTTGTCTGGTTTATTTCACTTAGCAAAATGCCTTCAAGTTTCATCCATGTTGTTACAAATGGTAGGTTTTCCTCATTTTTTGTGGCTGAATAATATTCCATATTCATTCACTGATGGACACTTAAATTGTTTTCATGTCTTGGCTATTGTAAATAATGCTGCTATAAATATAGGGGTGCAGGTATCTTTTTGAGTTAATGTTTCCATTGGATATATTCTCAGAAGTGGAATTGCTGGTTTGTGTGGTGGTTCTGTTCCTAATTTTTTGAGGATTCTCCATATTGTTTTCCATACTGGCTGTACCAATTTGTAATCCCACCAATAGTAATCCACCTTTTCTCCACATTCATGCCATTCATTTGTTATCTCTTATTTTTTTCATAATGGCCATTCTAACAGGTGTGAGGTGATATCTCATTGTGGTTTTAATTTGTATTTAATGTGTATCTTAATTTGTAGGACTAGTGATGTTGATCATCTTTTCATGTACCTAATGGCTTTTCTTGTATCTTCTTTGCAGAACTGTCTATTCAGGTTCTTTGTCCATTTCTTAATTGGGTTATTTGTTTCTGTTTCTGTTTTTGTTTTTGTGGTTTTTTTTTTCTATTGAGTTGTACAACTTATTTATGTTTTAGATGTTAACCTTTCATCAGATAGGTGTCATATCCAAAAAGATCATTGCCATGACTCATGTCAAGGATATTTATTCCTATGTTTTCTTCTAGGAATTTCATGGTTTCAGATCTTACATTTAATTGTTTAATCTATTTTGAGTTAATTTTTGTGTGTAATAGATGGATCCATTTTTATTCTTTTATACATGAATATCTAATTATCCCATTGTGACAATTTATTGTAGAGACTGTCTTTTCTCCATTGAGTATTCGTGTTTCTGGTAGCAAATATAAGTTTGCCATACATGCTTAGGTTTATTCATGGGCTTTTGATTCTGTTCTATTGGCCATTTGTTTTTATGCCAGTACTATACTGTTTTGAGTACTATAGCTTTATAGTATAGCTTGAAATCAGGAATTATGATACCTTCTGTTTCTCAGAAGTGGAATTGCTGGATTTTATGGTAGTTCTATTCCTAATTTTTTGAAGATTCTCCATATTGTTTTCCATACTGGCTGTACCAATTTGTTGTGGTTTATTTTATGGTTCCAAATTTTAGGAGTGTTTTTTCTACTTCTGTAAAAAAAATGCCTTTGGAATCTTGATAGGGATTACATTGACTCTATGGATGGCTTTTGATAGTAGTGACATTTTAATAATACTAATACTTCCAATTTATGAACACGGATACTTTTCCATTTACTTGTGTCTTCTTCAATTTCTTTTACCAATGTCTTATAATTTTTAGAATAGAGCTCTTTCACATCCTTAGTTACATTTATTCCTAAGTATTTTATTTTTTTGATGCTATTGTAAATGAGATCGATTTCTTTTTCAGAAATTTTGTTAGTGTATAGAAATGGTACTGATTTTATATGTTTATTCTGTATCCTACAATTTTACTGACTTTATTGATTGTATCCAACAGTTTTTTGGTTGAGTCTTTAGGATTTTCTATGTATAAAATCATGTTGTCTGTAAATCTATGTAGGATTTCCAGTACTGTGTTGAATAGGAGTGGTCAGAGGAGGTACCTTTGTCTTGTTCTTGATCGTAGAGGAAAAGCTTTCATCTTTTCACTATTTAGTATGATGTTAGCTATGGGCTTGTTACATATCCTTATTATGTTGGGATGTGTTCCTGCTATGTCTAATTTGTTAAGAGGTTTTTTTTTTTTTTTTAAATCATGAATGGATGTTGAATTTTGTCAGGTGTTTTTTTCTGCGTCTATTGAGATGATCATATGATTCTTTTTCATTCTATTAATGGGATGTATCACATTGACTGATTTCCATATGTTGAGCCATCCTTGCATCTCAGGTGTAAATCGTACTTGGTCATGGTGAATGATCCTTTTAATGTGCTACTGAATTCAGTTTGCTAGCGTTTTATTGAGAATTTGTTTTTGAGAATTTTTGCATCTGTATTTATTAAGGATATTGGCCTGTAGTTTTCTTTTCTAGTTTTATCCTTTCTGATTTTGGTAGAAGGATGAATCTTGCCTCATAAAATGAGTTCATGAGTTTCTCTCCTCTTTGATTTTTTGGAAGAATTTAAGAAGGCTTGGTGTTAACTTTTCAAATGTTTGGTAAAAATCACTGGTGAAGCCTTTTTGTTCTGGTTTTTCTGTGTTGGGAGTTTTTGATTGCTGATTCAGTCTCCTTACTAGTAATTGGCTTATTCAGATTTTCTAGTTATTCTTCATTCAGTCTTGCTAAGTTGTGTGTTTCTAGGAATTTTTCCATTTCTTTTGGGTTGTCTAATTTTTTGGCATTAAGTTGTACATAGTAGCTCTTATAATCTCTTGTATTTCTGTGGTATAAGTTGTAATGTCTCCACGTAAGAGACAAATTGTAAGACTGGATGAAAATATAAAACCTAACTATATGCTGCTTACAGAGAATAAAGAATGCAAATATTTGAGGACATAGAAAGGTTAAAAGGCTAGAAAAAGATAAGCTTAAAAACACTGACCAAAGAAAGCTGTTTCAGCCTTACTGATATCAGACAAAGTAGACCTTTAAGGTAAAAAGCACTATTGGTGATAAGAAGAATATTTCATAATTGTAGAAGGTACAATCCAACAGGGAGAAGGCTATTGCAGTAATCCATGGCAGAGATGATGGTGATCTGGAGTAGAAAGACGGCTGTGGATGTAAGATGATGTAGTCAAATTCTGGATATGTATTGTGGGTAGGTGCCAATAGGACTTGCTATTGGGTTTGGTATGGGATAGGGAAAAAAAAGAGGTGTCAAGGATGACTTTAAGGTTTTTTTCTTGAAGGACTAGGTAAACGGCAGTGCTGTTTACTGAAATGGAAAAGTTTATTCAGATGTAGGGCTAGGAAAGAGAAATAAAAGTTATTTTTTGGCCCAGTGGAACAGAGTTCAGGGAAATAGCAGTAATTCAATTTTGAACATATAGAGTGATGGTGCTGAGAAGGCATTGGATACATGAATCTATAATCTAGTGTAATTCCCTCATTTTACAGATGAAGATATTGAGGCTTCAAAATTGGCTTGTAGTTACATAGCAAATAAATGGCACAGCCAGCACTAAAATCCAGATCATTTGGAGCTAAGCCTAGTGTCTTAAACCATACTATGTGTTACTTCTAAATTTGCCTCATTGAACTTTAGAAAATATTTCATATGGAATAGAAATTGTTAAAGTGTTACTATGTACCAAGAATTGCACTAAATACTCAGGATACCTTTTCTCTTAAAGTCTTTTCTTTTTTCTTTTATAGCCCAACAAGGTAGATACTGTTATTATCAATTTTACAGTTTAGAAAACTGAGCTTTTGACATTAACTTATGCAAGGTCACATAAGGTGAAGCTATTCAAATTAGCTTGTCCCCATGTTCTTAACCACTATGCTTTACCTTTTCCAGCATGCTAGAGAATACACATCAAATAGTGCTGTGTCCCATTTCGTTTTCTTGATTCTTTCGTGGGCTTGTGATTAGTTCACTTGCAGACTATTTGACTTTTTGGCCTCCAGTTTTTCCTTTAGATTTTGAATTTGACCAAGGAGCCATTTCCATTCAGTTACATTTAGGGAACTTACTAATACTTACATAGGACTCTTTTCCCAGGGCCCAAGAGGAATGCTTCATTAAGACATAGTGATGGCTTCTTGTTTCAATAGCTGTAACTGCTGTCTTTGGAACAAAGGAGTAATTAGAAATCATTTGTAATAAAAGCCTCCTGTCTTTTTCTGATATAAGGGCCTTTGTGTTTTTGTGCAGTTCTTTGGAAATTACAGGAAAAATAAGGGAGACTAGAAAAAAATTCCAGAAAACCCAACACCTCATCCAAATTACCTCCCCAACCAAAACTGAAATGTCCTCAGAAGAAGAGGCTTTTTTTTTTCCTTTCTTTAATCTAAGGGCAGTATAAAAGCCTAGGTAGTCTCCGGGACTACTTTAATCAACTTAATGCAGTCTGTAGACTTCAGGCTTTGGGTCAGTACAAAGAGATACTCAGATGTAAGCCAGTGAGTGAATGCTTTCACAGGGCACTGGACTAAAAAACAGCTCTATGCGATAAAAGGAGAGGTCCAACAGAAGTCAATGATATGGTCCATTCTGGCTGGATTGATACAGTCTGGAAATGGGTTATGTTGCTAAAGGTATAGTGGCAAGAGCCAGCTGGTCCCTCCATCTAGCACAATTTCCTTCACAAGTCGCCTGTGTGAAAAAAAAAGTGCATGGTGATGGACCTTTGTTAGTTCAAAGGTTTTTACCTCTTTATTCTAAAGCCCCATTGTGAATTCACAGGGCTTAAAATATGTATTACTGTCCCTTTCATTTTATCATTCTAAAAGAAATCAAAGACAAAACGTTTTTCCTCCCAATGAGCTTATCTGTTTGAAATCATAGGGTGTTTGTACATATGGTCTTCTAAAATCTCAACTGAATCTTTGTAATTTCATTGGGAGCTGGTGAGACCTTTTTCTTCCTAAAAAGTTGCAGGGAACTCTTGCCAAAAGACTGATTTACTTTCTCTTCCTCTTCAGTTATTAAAGTTTAGTTGATTGTAAAATAATAAACTACAAGCACATTTTTAAAGAGAAAATGTGAAAGGCTGTTAATCGCCCCCCTCCTTTTCAATGACAGTTGACTACTTTGTCTTGCTATCATCTCAGTCCTTGAGTATTTCTGTCTACAACTTTTGCTTCAGCAAAACTTCTGGCTAAATAAAATAGGTTTTGAGACTCAACATTGTGTATTACATCAGGTGATACTAGCAAAAACATGAATATTTTAGCTGTATGATGAACATAATACTCTCATGAACATTACTAATTGCTGTTTGCTATGCTTGGCCTGAGGAATTTTTCCTGAAGACACATATTTTATATTGCGAATTGCTTGTTCACTGGATTCTTCGTGTACTATTTTTTCTCCTCTGACACAAAATCCGCACTTTAAAGTCTATCTTTTATCCATTCGATACAGTTAAATGTGTAATTTCAGTGATTGACAGTTTATAAAAAAAAGGAGAAATGCTGTTTTTTTTTTTAACTGGGAAAACAGAATAATCTCTTACCAGTACAAAAACATCGGTGACACTACCCAGTTTCCCAAAGAAATATTTTGCTCATCATCTCCTGAAATGTGAATCACAACACTCATGACAGGTGAATGAAGAGAGGAAAATTAAGATATGGGCACAAACAAAGCAGCATTAATAATTCAGGTAAATAAAATTTGTATACAAAAGAAAGCTGTCAAGGTGATGGAGAATGTTTCTGCAACTACAGGACATTTAGGCAACAGGAAAATGAGTTGAGCTTTGAATGTTTTACATTCCACGTAAGGGCTTTATATAGTTTGAGTTTTCTTTTCCTGGTTCCATTGTTGTAGCAAGCATTATTTACTATGATTTAGAATCTTTCCCAGGTGAAATGAATTGAAGTGTTTCCCTTATACACATTGCTACAAGTTTAAAGGACCAACCACAGGTAGACTGTGAACTGTTCTTTAATATTTTATAGTTTATTTATATTAGCTTTAATTGGTTAAAAGCCATTCCTTTCTTACCTGAGCCATTTATACTGATTTTGTCACATCTCATTGGTAATGCCCCTCAGTGGGTGGTTTGGCTGCTTTAATTGTTAAGGCATCGTGTAAAAACATTATTCACTAAAGTTATCTTTAATATGTGAGTTAGAAGAACAAGTGGCGTGGACAACAATCAAAAGATACATTGACAAGAATCACTGTTTTCAAGAAAAGACCTTATAGGAAGCTAGAGAAGCTGTCATCACCTGCATTAGAATGATACCTGGTTGGGGTGCCTGGGGTGGCTCAGTCAGTTAAGTGTCCTGCTTCAGCTCAGGTCACGGTCTCATGGTTTGTGAGTTTGAGCCCTGCAGTGGACTCGCTGCTGTCAGCACAGAGCCCCCTTTGGATCCTCTGTCCCCCGCCCTATCTGCCCCTTCCCTGCTCATGTGCGCTGTCCCTCTCTCAATGTCTCAAAAATAAACAAACATGTTAAAAATAAAAGAATGATACCTGGGTTTTTGTTTTTGTGTGTTTTTTTTTCTTTTTTAGCTTTCTTCATTGATTCAGCAGGTATTGACTGAGAGCTCTTTATGTGCCTGGATTTGAAGATAGGAAAATAAAAGAGGTTCATATAAATATAGAGGGGTTCATAATCACAGTTGAGGTACCAAGCAAAACAACACTGAGGAATAATGGCAATTGGGTGCAGAAGTGGGCAAAAATACTTCAGGAAGAAGAAAGAACATGGGGCCTGCATAGTGAAATTAGGAGTGTGCAAGTATTTGAAGAGGCAGGCTTGTGTGTTGAGGGGGACGGGGTAGAGTGGGGGGGGGGGTGTAGACGAGGCAGGCATGGGCCAGATTGCAATTATGCCATAAGAAGACAAAGAACTACTGATGAATTTTCAGCAGGGGAAAGGCTGATCAAACTGGGGCTGTGGAGAAATCACCTTGGCAATTGCGTGGAATATGGATTCAAGAGATACTGGCTGCAGAGTGAGTAAAAAGGACACTAGAATAATCTGGGGGAAGTATGATAACTTGTGTTCATTAAGGCAGAGGGGATGGCTGGTTGGGTGTAGACTCATGAGCAGTCAAGGGGGTAGAATTGATTGCATTTGGAGATTGGATATAGGGGTCGAGGGGAAAGGTAAAGTCTTGTACAACTTCCAGGTTTCTGATACGAGAGGCTGGATGAAGAGTGGACAGATTAGGAAATGTAGGAACAGAAATGTGTTTCATGGTGGCAGCAGTTGTGGGTGAGGTGGCCACATCAGGAGCTTAGTTTTAGACTTGTTGGGTTTTAATTTTGTAAGTCCCACTGTCAAGAGAGAATTCTAGATTAGAATATTTTATTTCTAATAGTAGCTAAGGGTTCAGATAAAGGTTCATGACTTTAAAATAACTTTTAAAATGTCCTTTCAATATTTTGTTTCCTTTTTAAATGGAAAAATACATGTACATGGTAAAAAAAAATCAATCACATGGATGCAATAAAAAACAAATCTTCCTCCCATCCCAGACCCACGATTTCTGTCTTTAGATGTAGCTATTGTTAAGTTTTCAGAAGGGCACACAAAATTTTCTTTCCAAGTACAAGCACAGGTATGTTTGTATAAATAGGTGTGACTGTGTGTAAATATCAATATATATACATATTTAATTTTATTTATTTTATTTTTTAAAGTTTATTTATTTTGAGAGAGAGAGAGGGAGAGAGAATGAATGGGGGAAGAGCAGAGAGAGAGAGGGAGAGTGGGAGAATCCCAAGCAGGCTCTGTACTGTCAGCGTGGAGCCTGATGATGGGCTTGAACCCATGAACCACGAGATCATGACCTGAGTCGAAATCAAGAGTGACAGACTTAACTGACTGAATCACCCAGGTGCCCTATATATATGTTTTAAATAGAAAAGGTAGTAGATTATATTTACTTTTCTGCATGTAATTTGTTTTTACTTTTCACTGTACCTTGGAAATCATGCCATATCAATACATATAGATCTACTTCATTCTTTTTAGTGTTTGTGTATATTACCGAGTGTCTTAAACACTTTTTTTACTGGTGGTTAAGTTTTTTTTTCTTTCAGTTAAAAAAAATTTTCTTAACGTTTATTCATTTTTGAGAGAGACAGAGCGTGAGTGGGGGAGGGGGAGAGAGCGAGACAGACAGACAGACAGACAGAATCCAAAGCAGGCTCCAGGCCCTGAGCTGCCAGCACGGAGCCTGACACGGGGCTCGAACTCACAAACCGTGAGATCATGACCTGAGGCGAAGTCGGACGCCGAATGGACTGAGCCACCCAGGTGCCCCTCTTTCAGTTTTTATGATAAACAATGCTTCAGTGAACATCTTTGTATATATAGTTTGGCTTATTTTTGCAAGTAAATTGCTAGTGAAGTTGCTGAAGGGTAAACCACTGGCAGTTAAATTGCTGTGAAATGTACTGTCCAATCGCTTTCCAAAGAGGTTATGCCAATTTACATTTTCACCACTTGTGTATGAGGGAGTCTGCTTCCCTATATCCTCGCCAGTATTGAGTACTACCACATATCCTGCGCTTTGCCAATCTTGTAGTGAATAATTGCATATTGTTTCAAGTGGATTGGTGGCTCTAAGCCCATGAACCCAGGTTGTCACTGTGACTTCCCTGTAGAGAGATCTGTTTCCTGGAGAACCTGTAGTGTCAGTGTCTTTAGGCCTTTTCTCTTGCACTAGTTAGAGTCTAATGGGGTTGCAGACACTCCTATGATCTCCTGCCTGAAGGGTGAGTGCTCCATTGCCAGTGCTCTGGGAACCAAGGAGAGAAATCTGTTTTCAGTACAGAACTCATGCCCTTCACTGTATATGGGGTCCCCAGGTCAAGGACCTTGTTACCAACCCTCCCCCCAAGTATGAAATCTCATCTTTTTTCCTAGATGAGAGAGGGGGCAGGGATGGAGGAGGAGGTATGGGGGATCCAACTGCTTCTCAAACAAAGGTTTCAGCTAATTCTCTTTATTTTTAGTGCTTTTCCCTTTCACCTCTGCTTCCAAAAGAACCTGAAATTCTTACTCCTGATCATTGCAGCGTTCTGCCTTTTTTTTTAAAATGTAAATTTCAGTTAGTTACTATGCAGTGCAATATTGGTTACGGGAGTAGAGTTTAGTGATTCATCACTTACATACAACACCATGCTCATCACAACGAGTGCCCTCCTTAATACCCATCTAGCCCATCTCCCACCTGCCTCCCTCCATCAACCCTCAGTTTGTTCTCTATTGTTAAGAGTCTCTGGTGGTTTGTTTCCCTCTCTCCTCTTTTCCCCCTTCTTCCCATTGTTCCTCTGTTTTGTTCTTTAAATTTCACATATAAGTGAAATCATATTGTATTTCTCTTTCTCTGATTGAGTTATTTCACTTAGCATAATACATTCTAGCTCCATACACATCATTGCAAATGGCAAGCTTTCATTCTTTTTGATGGCTGAGTAATATTCCAGTGTGTGTGTGTGTGTGTGTGTGTGTGTGTGTGTGTGTGTGTAACAGATACACATACATATACATATACATATACATACACACACACACACACACACACACACACCACATCCTCTTTCTCCATTCATCAGTTGATGGACATTTGGACTCTTTCCATAGTTTGGCTATTGCTGATAATATTGCTATAAGCACCGGGGTGCATGTACCCTTAGAATCTGTATTTTTGTATCCTTTGGGTAAATACCTACCAGTGCAATTTCTGGATGGTAGTGTAGTTCTATTTTTAGTTTCTTGAGGAACCTCCATACTTTTTTCCAGAGTGGCTGCACCAGTTTGCATTCCCACCAATAATACAAGAAGGTTCCCCTTTCTTTGCATCCTTACCAACACCTATTGTTTCTTGTGTTATATTTAGCCATTCTGAGAGGTGGGAGGCGGTGTCTCATCGTGGTTTTGATTTGTATTTGCAGGGGTACTGCTTTATGAAGTATTTGGTTTGCTGTTTCCCCCACCACCAGTTTAGGATTCAGTGCTCTCGGGTCTGCTAAGTCATTTGCCATTCTCAGTGTATTTACCGTTTTGCAAAGATCTTGCCCCCTCTCCTGTTTACCCTATCTCACTTAAATAAAGTGTGTGATGTATTTAAAGGGAGCAAGAGTGGAAGGTGTGCATTCAATCTGCTGTTTCATCTGGTAGTCTATGAATCCCTCTACTCTCATTTTCCTCATCTGTGGAAATGGGGTAATAATAGTATTTTCCTCAGTTGTGAAGATGTAATTGAGGTAGTACAGGGAAAGTACAAATCATGATCTCTCAGTAAATGTTGGTTGTTAGTATAGTATTAATACCTTTTACTACCTGTAGGACTACATCCCCTCCCACACTTTTTGGAATATATTGCAAATGAATGACATCTTTGTTTCCTGCCTGAGTGTCACAGACAGCAATTACCAATGGATTGGAGCACTTGGCATTTTTACTATAGGTGCTGGGCCAGAGATTAATCTGAGACAGAAAACAGGCTATATTTAAAAAAACCACCTTCTTCTCTGACACGGGTCAGATTTGTGTGCTTTGCTCTCTTTCTACTGTTGACATAATAAAGTGAGGAACTGACTTTTCATTGGGAATCCCCAAATGTCAGTGTGGGTAGGTCTTCTCTTTGGGGGCTAGCTGGTTTCCTCCAAGGGGAAATGTGTCACGGTTTACCTGGGAATGGCAGCCTGTTGCTAGGCCTTGGAGAGCTGAACAGGGTAAAGGCTCTGTGGGCTTTGCTCTTCACGACGTAGATTTGAGCAGAAGCTCTGTTCATTGTCACTTCAGTCCTGTCTTCAGCTATGCCAGCGGCCCTGAGTGTTCAGCCTGCCAAGAAGAAAACCTCTTATCTCCTGCTGGGGTGGGAGAGAGCAGTTTCATGGCTCTGTAGGATGTGGGGGCAGTTCTGGGAATTGAACGGCTCTTTATACCAATGCCTCACAACCTTTAATGTGTTTACAGATCACCTTGGAATCTTAAGCAAATTAGTAGGTCTGGAGCAGTACCTGGATTTCTTTTTTCTTTTCTTTTTTTTACTTTATTTATTGGGGTGTCTGGGTGACTCAGTTGGTTAAGCATTTGACTTCAACTCGGGTCATGATCTCACAGTTCGTGAGTTCAAGCCCCACAATGGGCTCTGCGCTTACAGTGTGGAGTCTGCTTGGGATTCTCTCTCTCCTTCTCTCTGCCCCTCCTTTGTTTGTGCATATGCGCTCTATCTCAAAATAAATAAAACTTAAAATTTTATTTATTTATTTTGAGAGAGAGAGAGAGAGAGCGCATGCATGAGAGTGGAGGAGGGGCAGAGAGAGGAGAGAGAGAATCCTAAAGCAGGCTCCACTGTCAGCACAGAGCCTGATATGTGTGGCTGGAACCCATGACCATTGTGATCATGACCTGAGTCAAAACGAAGAGCCAGGCACTTAATTGACTGAGCCACCCAGGTGCCCCTGGAATTCTGTATTTCTAACAAGCATTTTAGAGACGCCTATGGTAGCTGGTCCACAGACTGTGAACAACAAAGCTTTATACAGACTACTCATCCAACTCTCCTGGTGCCTTGTCCTTCTTTGCTTTCCTGGGGTTCTGGTGGCATGAATAAGGTGAATAAGGTTGCTTTTTCTTAGTTTTTCCTTCTACAGGTTCGGGCTTCAGATTTTCTGGCTTTGTGAAATGAACGACCACTTATTCACTTCAAGTGAGATAAGAAAATCTCTCTTCTGTTTTTGTTTCCTTTTCTGTCCTCTTTGTCCTTGTAGGTTTGTAGCCTTCAATTCCTCTTTTGTCATTTTAGTAGGGGGCCAGAGGGAGTAGAGATAATACAGGAGTTCAAATTGCCACATTCTCTGAAGTCAACTTAGACAATTACAGGTGTCTGAAAAATACTTTCCAACTGTAAAGTTCTATGGAAGTTAGTTAAGGGATTATTTGTTGAGCATACCAGGAGATAATGTTCAGAGGTCCCCGTGCAATCTTGTTCCATCCAGTACATAACTACTTGGTATGTATGGCTAGGATCCCTCAGGTGTAGAGGTGGGATTTCGAAGAACAGGAAGAGGGAGAAAATGCAGTAAAAGTAGGAATATGGTGACTTTGGGAAATTATGGATTTAGCAATAACCAGTTTACTGTTGCATATCTTTTGGAATTTTCCCACCTTAAATATTGGAATAATAAGACTTTAGTTCTGATTGAATTTAAGACTGAAGGTTTGCCTATGCAAGGGTAGCCTCAGAGAAACAACCACAGGGTATGAGCTAAAAAATATTCTATGTACAACTACCTATCATTTTTCTACCACATATATATGTAAAGGCAGATATATCCCCTCCAAGTATATATCCATATCCTCTAGGATCTATTTATGCATCTGGCAGCAAATACAAATTAGATTATTTTCCTCTTCTTTTAAAACAAAAGATAGCGGTTATATATATTATTCTACACATTATTTTTTTCCATAGAAGTATTTGGTATACATCTTCATGCTTTTTAGTAGTTGCATACTATCCTACTATATGAATGTACCATAGTCAGTTTTGTTCATGGACATCTGGTATCTGGGTTGTTTACAATCTTTTGCTTTTACAAATGTTGCTGAAATCAATGTAATTTCATGTGTGTGCTGATAGATCTTCATGGTAAAATTTTTAAAATGGAATTTCTAGGCCACAGGGGACATTACATTTATCAATATTGCCAATTATCAATTGTTTTCCATAAGTATTAAACAAATTTACACTTCTGCTAAGCAATGCTTAAAAGTGCATATTATCTCACAAATAATACATTAACAGTTTCATATCTTTGCCAATAGGATAGTTTTTTCTTTTTTCTTTTTTTTAATGTTTATTTGCTGTTTTGTTTTTTTTTTTTGAGAGAGAGAGAGAGAGAGAGAAAGAGAGAGCATAAGCAGAGGAAGGGCAGAGGTAGAGAGGGAGACAGAATCTGAAGCAGGCTCTAGGATCTGAGCTGTCAGCACAGAGCCGGACGTGGGGCTCAGATTTACTAATTGTTGAGATCATGACCTGAGCTGAAGTCAGAGGCTTAACCAGCTGAGCCACCTAGGCATCTCTGATAGGTTTTTTAAAAACGTATTTTTCTGGGGCACCTGAGTGGTTCAGTCGGTTAAGCATCCAACTTCGGCTCAGGTCATGATCTCACAGTTCAGGTCATGATCTCACAGTTCGTGAATTTGAGCCCCATGTCAGGCTCGTGATGACTGCTCACAGCCTGGAGCCTGATTCGGATTCTTCAGAGAGAGTCTCCCTCTCTCTCTGCCCACCCCCCGCCCCCCGGTTCGTGCTTTGTCTCTCTCTTAAAATTGAATAAACATTAAAAATTTTTTTTAAAGGCATTTTTATTGGCATGTATGAGGTTGAATTTTTGCGTATGTTTAAGGGCCACTTGTATGCTTTATCTGGTATGTGTACTTTTCAGATATCCACTTTCTTTGCCAGTTTTTCTACTGGATCTTTTCCTTACATATTTTTTGGGAACTCTTTATATATTAAGGAGCTGTGGCACACATCCTAAGGTGATCCCTATTGAGTGATACCCTTATATAATTTCCTCTCCTTAGATGAGGGCAGAACCTGTGACTTCCTTCTAACAAAGAGAATATGTCAGGGATAAAGAGATTTTGTAGATCTAATTAAAGTCCTTAACCACTTAATTTCAAGTTAAGCAAAAGGGACATCCTGGGTGGACCTGACCTAATCAGGTGAGCCCTTTAAATGGGACTTGAGAGGTTAGAGACTGAGAGCAGCAGAAGCTTGTTCTCTTTGTTGCTGGTCTTGAAGAAGTAGCTGCCATGAATTCTGACAACCACATGAGGGAGTTTGCAAGTGGGTCCTTCCCTAGTCAAGCCTCGAGATGAGAACATAGCTTTTAGGTTTTGAGTCATAATTGGAAAAACTTTCCCTGTTCTAAGATTATAAAAAATTTCTGCATGTTTTCTTCTATAATTTTTAAGATTTTATTTTTATACACTTAAAGATATTTGATCCATTTTGAAATTAGTTTGGCTTAAGGTGTGAAAATGGATAAAATTTGTTTTGTCTGGATGGCCACCCAGATATCTTGATACTCCTTCTTTAGTGGTTCAACTTATACCTCTTTGGTTGGAGAGGATATTTTTTTTTCATGAATTATCTTATGTATTGGGATTTTCTAAACTTTTAATGTTTTGGTAGCATAATTTCTTGAATGTAATTTGATACATTATTTCTTTGAACTTTTTTTTTTTAATTTTTTTTTAACCTTTATTTTTGAGACAGAGAGAGACAGACATGAATGGGGGAGGGGCAGAGAGAGAGGGAGACACAGAATCGGAAGCAGGCTCCAGGCTCCGAGCCATCAGCCCAGAGACCGATGCGGGGCTGGAACCCACGGACCGCGAGATCGTGACCTGAGCTGAAGTCGGATGCTTAACCGACTGAACCACCCAGGTGCCCCTCTTTGAACTTTTTTAAGGGGAACCTATTTTCTTAAAAGTCAGGAGTTTTAATTGGTCATCTTTGTATCTCCATGGCTTACCCCGCTGTTTGGTATATAGTAGACTCTCAATAAAAGTTTATTGAAGGAATGAATAATGGTGTTCATACAATGCTGAATGTAATTTATAGAATGCTTTAGCTCAGTGTTAACTTTCCTTAGTCAGCAGTTGAATCTCAGTTTAAGGAATTAGGATTTTGGGCTCAAGCTCTGTCCCTAAAATGAGTCTATAGATACATATTTGGTACATGTCTATAGACTTATGGTTGTAATCTTGACCAATAAAACTGAAGAGAAGTGAAGCATATAGCCATGTGTCTATATTCTCAACCTGCATTTGAGAGAGAGCAAAATAAACTTGACTGCAATCAGTTAATAATCATTTGCATTTATGGGAATCACTGCTCAAACCTCTAGTTTCTATAGGGAAGAATCTTCCTCTTGCCCTACCCTTTAGTCCAATCCACAGAGGAATTCACAGAGGTACCGTGATTTATCTATCTAGGGGGTTTGGAAGAGGAACTGGGCGTATAAAGCCTGGCCATTTTCTCCTGTGTGCATGTGTGCATGTGTGCATGTGTGTGCGTGCATGTGTGCTCACACTCATGTGTTTGTATGTGTGTGTGTGTGTGTGTGTGTGTTCAACTGCTTATAGGAAGCACACATTCCAATCTGATTTTCTATGTAAAGGTTCTAAAGTAGAACTTGGATGAACAGATGGTAGTATTTACACAATGGGGTCTTGGAGAATGCATTCCTTCAATGCTTGATGTTCCTAATGGCCGGATAGGTCTGCATTTCTGCACTGCACAGAGTTGAGTGAATGAATTTACTTCCATCCATTGATGACACACCTAAGTCATGTCCTTCCACCTTGACTGGCCTTTGCTAATAATCCTGCTGATAGTCTGATCTCTATCTCTTGTGTAGCTCTCAACTGGTTTGGAACTCTGGCTGAGTAAAGGATTCTATTTAATGGGCTTCCTCAAACCTCATGAGCATTAATCTGAATTACTTTAATTGTAGTCTTTTCCAGATCACCTCCCTAAACTCTGTCTTCTGAAATTACCTAATTCACCCAAGTTTTCTTTTAGCAGGGCTAAGTATTTAAAATTGAGATGACTGACTAATTTTACTGATGGTGGGGTGGTGTGTTTAATGTAGCTTAATATCTCATCTCTATATACTCATTGAAGGCAGTGCATTTTATGTATATAGGTTCATTCAGTATTTTCAGAGAATGAGCAGAGCCTGTGAAATTCATTAAATATTGCCACAATAAGAAAAAAGGACAAACCACAAGAGAAAAACAATCTGTACATGAGATTTCACTGCAAACTAGACTGTTTCAGTGTTTATAAATATTCGTCTGTGGAGAGAAGTACATGTATTATAATAATTATGCATTAGTGCCTCATTAGTAGGGGGTTACATCCATGCTGTTTCTTTTTCCTCTAGTGTATTTCTGATAAGTTAGCATTTTTAAAGTCTTATTTAAAATGTAATAAAAACAGAGAAGAGAGAATGCGTGTATATTCAGGAGTAGATCATTTGTAATTCCTTCAGCTGTGTGAAGAAACATTTCATGGACTTCTGAACCTACAGAGAAGATGTAAAATATTGCCTTCCTCATTCAGAACCAGAATCTAATTACTTGAAAAGTGACAAGCGGGTCATATCGGAATAGAACTTTTATTGTATTGATGTTTTACTTTTATTTTTGTCAAAACAATTTTTTTAATGTTTATTTATTTTTGAGAGACAGGAAGAGATAGAGCATGAGTGGGGCAGGGGCACAGAGAGAAGACGACACAGAATCTGAAGCAGTATCCAGGCTCTGAGCTGTCAGCACAAAGCCTGACATGGGGCTTGAACCCGTGAACCATGAGACCATGACCTGAGCTGACATAGGACACTTAACCTACCCCAGGTGCCCCATGTATTGATGTTTTATTTTTGATGCCATTATATACATTTAAATTCTCGGTCCCTGGGGAGCCTGAGTGGCTCAGGTGGTTAAGCATCTGACTCTTGGTCTTGGTTTTGGCTCAGGTCATGATCTCACAGTTGGTGGGATTGAGCCCCAAGTCGGGTTCTGTCCTAACTGCAAGGAACCTGCTTGGAATTCTCTCTCTTCCTCTCTCTCTGCCCCTTCCTTGCTTGTGCGCACTCTCTCTTTCTCTCAAAATAAATAAATAAACTTAAAAAGAATAAATTCTAGGCACTCAGTTGATTAAGCGTCTGACTCTTGATTTCAGCTCAGGTCATGATCTCATGGTTCGTGAGTTCAAGCCCCGCATTGGTCCCTGTGCTGATAGCTCAGAGCCTGGAGCCTGCTTCGGATTCTGTGTCTCCCTCTCTCTCTGTCCCTCCCTTGCTCATGCTCTGTCTCTCTCTCAAAAATAAACCTTAAAAAAAATATTTGGTAGCTTTCTGAATCTTGGAAAGGGAGAACCGTGTTGAGGATGATACAGACAGGAGGTAACAAAACGCAACATCCAAAATAACATGGAGGCCATCACTGTTGTGGCCACTGTGTGGACGGTGCTGGCCCCGGCCCCACCGTTGTTGCTTCTCAGGATCTCCATCCTCCTGTCCCTGCCATCACCACCGCAGACACACATCTTCCTGGTCCCTGCAAGTCTGGGCTGGGTGCTTTGTTTAGCATAGCCTAGATGCAATGAGGGTTCGGAAAACAACTATCTGGGATTTTCAGGGACAACGTCAAGAAGAAATTATGAGTAGGGACTCTGGAACCAAAGTTCTTGGGTTTCAATATGTTCATCTATTTATTGGTTGTAACTCTTGGCAGGTTACTTGACCTCTCTGCATCTCGGTTTCCTTTTCTGTAAAGTAGGGATAATAGTTATAACTGCTTCATGGGGTTGTAGTTAAAATTAAATAAGTTATTTGAGGCAAATTGCTTAGAAATGATGATAAATATATGAAATGTTAGTTATTATTATTACTATTATGATTTCAGATTATGTAGTGAAACTTGATTCTTCCCCTTAAGATGTATGTGGAAGAGGAGGATTACACAAATTTAGAAAAGGAGTTCATACAGTGGGCATCAAGTATTTATTTTCACAGGTGTCCTTCCAGACTTTCACACACAGATCCATTTGCAATGAAGACCTCTGTGTGTGTGTGTGTGTGTGTGTGTGTGTGTGTGTGTGTGTGTGTGTGTATCAGTTAGGATACTCAATTCAAACCTAGTTCAAAGAACCTCAGACACGAAGAGTGGGAATTTATTGGCTTTTATAATCAAACCACAAAGAGGACAGGGATGCAGCAAGGTCTTAAGGACAACTGGAAGCATAGCATTCAGTGGCACTAACACTCTTTCCATCACTTACCTCTGTTTTCTCTTGGTCTATCAGTAACATTCTCTTACGTCGAATTCTTCTACAAGATGAAAAGTACCATCTCTGGCAACATTGGGCCTTATATTTTTCTGCTTCAACATCAGTGAGGAAGTGGAAGTGTCTTCCCCTGATGCCCAGGCAAGGAATTCTGGGAACAGGTGTGGGTTGGCTTGGGCCCATCACTGTGGCTGGGTAGGTTATCATCAGGGAGCATGGAAGCTCCTACTAAGACTGCATTTTTCAAATTTGGGAAAACCATTTTTCAGAAATAGGGAAGGAGTATTTGGCATGCAGTTTTATGTACTTTATAATTAACCTTTATGGCAAGCTAAAAATTCCTTTAAATTAAAAAATCTATTTTTAAGATAGAAATAAAAGTCACATATAACAGAAGTGCTAGGTACTGATTTTTAATACATTGGAGATCAGCAGTGTGTTAACTTGGGCTGCCAGGTTAACTTCTACGGTTCCTTGGAATAAACCTCTATCATCTTTCAATCTTTGAATATCCTGAGTTGCAAGGGAGCTTTAAAAAACAACTGTTACTATTTGCAACCACTTATCTGTGTGAATCAATTCTCTGCAACTAAACAAAATACAACAAAACAAAAAACAGGGATACAGCTATGACTGTGGCTGTTATCTGCCACTCCCAATTTCCTTCTTTTTTTTTTAAGTTATTAATTCATCAATAGGAAAAGATCTTTTATTTTTATTTATTTATTTTTTAAATATAATTTATTGTCAAGTTAGCTAACATACATTGTATACAGTGTGCTTTTGGTTTTGGGGGTAGATTCCCATGATTCATTGCTTACATACAACACCCAGTGCTCATCCCAACAAGTGCCCTCCTCAATGCCCATCACCCATTTTCCCCTCTCTTCCAGCCCCCCATCAGCCCTCAGTTTGTTCTCTATATTTAAGAGTCTTTTATGGATTTGCCTCTCTCTCTGCTTGAAACTATGGTCTTCTGTTCAGTTTCTCAAGATCCACATCTGAGTGAAAACATATGGTATCTGTCTTTCACTGACTGACTTCTTTTACTTAGCATAATACCCTCCAGTTTCATACATGTTGCTGCAAATGGCAAGATTTCATCTTTTCTCATTGCCAAGTAGTATTCCATTGCATATATAAACCACATCTTCTTTCTTTTTTATGAAATTTATTGTCAAATTGGTTTCCATACAACACCCAGTGCTCATCCCAAAAGGTGCCCTCCTCAATACCCATCACCCACCCTCCCCTCCCTCCCACCCCCCATCAACCCTCAGTTTGTTCTCAGTTTTTAAGAGTCTCTTATGCTTTGGCTCTCTCCCACTCTAACCTCTCTCCCACTCTAACCTCTTTTTTTTTTTTCCCTTCCCCTCCCCCATGGGCTTCTGTTAAGTTTCTCAGGATCCACATAAGAGTGAAAACATATGGTATCTGTCTTTTTCTGTATGGCTTATTTCACTTAGCATAATACTCTCCAGTTCCATCCATGTTGCTACAAAGGGCCATATTTCATTCTTTCTCATTGCCACGTAGTACTCCATTGTGTATGTAAACCACAATTTCTTTATCCATTCATCAGTTGATGGACATTTAGGCTCTTTCCATAATTGGCTATTGTTGAGAGTGCTGCTATAAACATTGGGGTACAAGTGCCCCTATGCATCAGTACTCCTGTATCCCTTGGGTAAATTCCTAGCAGTGCTATTGCTGGGTCATAGGGTAGGTCTATTTTTAATTTTTTGAGTAACCTCCACACTGTTTTCCAGAGTGGCTGCACCAATTTGCATTCCCACCAACAGTGCAAGAGGGTTCCCGTTTCTCCACATCCTCTCCAGCATCTGTAGTCTCCTGATTTGTTCATTTTGGCCACTCTGACTGGCATGAGGTGATACCTGAGTAAACCACATCTTCTTTATCCATTCATCCATTGATGAGCCTTTGGGCTCTTTCCATGATTTGGCTATTGTTGAAAGTGCTGCTATAAACATTGGGGTACACGTGCCCCTGTGCATCAGCACTCCTGTAGCCCTTGGGTAAGTTCCTAGTATTGCTATGGCTGGGTCAAAGGGTAGCTTTATTTTTAATTTTTTGAGGAACCTCCACACTGTTTTCCAGAGCAGCTGCACGAGTTTGCATTCCCACCAACAGTGCAAGAGGGTTCCCATTTCTCCACATCCTCTCCAGCATCTGTTGTTTCCTGAGTTGTTCATTTTAGCCACTCTGACAGGTGTGAGGTGGTATCTCAGTGTGGCTTTGATTTGTATTTCCCTGATATTGACCGATATTGAGCATCTTTTCATGCCACTCCCAATTTCTAATTTTGTGTTCAACAAAACTGCTGGCTGTTCTCATTGATTGACTTCATATTAAGTAAATATTGTACATTTTAATTTATAAAATTAATGTATACTAAAAATATTGCTTTCAGATGTTTTATTGTCTTGTAAGATTTCATTGGAAAGGGTTCTACTGGTAAAGATCTGAAAACCAGTATATTAGAGCAGGGGTTAGCAAAGTTTCTGTAAAGGGCCATGTAGTAGATAATTTAGACTTTTGTGGGCCATATGGTCTCTGTTGCAATGATTCAACTCTGCCTTGATAGTGTGAAACCAGCTATAGATGATACATAAATGAACTGTGGTGACTGTTCCAATAAAACTTTATTTACAAAAACTGGAGGCAGGCTGGATTTGGCCTGGGGGTTGGGCTGTAGTCTGCCAACCCTTGTATTAGAGCTTTTGCCATAAATGGATAAATTGGACTATTCAGACTACTTACATAGTTACCTTTAATAAAGGAAGCGCATGAGCCTTGCTCTCATTCTGTATTAGGACTTACTTTCAAGAGGACTCGTCTTAAACAGTTCTGATTTTAGTTAAAATTACCTTACTGGTAGCTTAACTGAAATTGTTTGGTCTCATTGTTTTTGAAATCCACCAACTTTAATTTTGTTTAATGTTTATTTATTTTTGAAGGATAGAGAGACAGAGTGAGTGGGGGAGGGGCAGAGAGAGAGGGAGACACAGAATCTGAAGGAGGCTCCAGACTCTGAGCTGTCAGCACCAGAGCCCGTTGCGGGGCTTGAACTCAAGAACTGCGAGATCATGACCTGAGCTGAAGTCAGACGCTTAACCGACTGAGCCACCCAGGTGCCTCTAAATCCACCAACTTTGAATTATCCCCAATATGCAATGTTTTATATGTTCCTTAACATAAAATAATCTGAAAGAGTTTGTATGCCTTATATTTGATGATAATTATTTTTTACGATAGAGATTTACTCATGAACCCAGTCTTTACTTCTAATCTCATTTGCTAGAGTAAGTGAAGAGTTTAAACTAGGCATACTAATCTAATCTTCCAAATTGATGCTTCTTTTTCTTTTGTTCACAATAGCTTGTATCATCTGAAAAAGGGCCCGAATAAATGTATCATTTGTCACTGGCTAAAAACTGTCATCATTAACTTGATTAATCAAATGCTGCTCTTAAAGATGGATTGAAACATAAAATAGCCAGCCTGGTTCCATATAATGAAGAGATTAATTTGGCACACAAGACAACCAATTTAGTATTGCTCAATGATCATGCTTTATTTAGCAAGCCATCAATTAGTATTTTTTTCCTTGATATACTGTTTTGTCTTTCTAAGAAGAAACAGTAATTTCCTCAAAAGTTAATCTGCTTCCTGTAAGCATAAAAGGTTATTTATCTTAGCACTCTTAAATTCCAGAATGTGAAATTCTGTCTTATGAGTAAAGAGAAAATTAATGATGGATTAAAAAGCTTACAATGGAAATCTTTAGTTTGGGATATTGCTAATTTTCTTTTTTGTAACATGATTAGGGTTATGGTAGTAGAAGGCACAGCAAGGGAGACCCAAAGGCCTCTGTTCTTACTTCCTTTGGTTGGAAATTAAAATGGCCTGTATACACGTACTAGGATATAAATTGTGCACTAACTTGCAAAGAAGTTAATTAGATTTTACTGCCTTTTTTTTTGTGTGTGTGTGTATGTGGTGGTTGAGAGGTTTTTAGCAAAGTAAAAAGAATATTAAGCCACAGTATTAGTTCTCTTTTTGTGATTGATACTTAAAGCAACTGAGAGAGCTATATTCATGAGGTTTATGGGGCATATGGGTTTTTTAATCATCCCCTGTTGAGTAGCATTTCTTATTATGATGGGAAGAAATAGCAGCAAATATTTCATTAACTAACTTAGGGCTAATGATGCTTTCTGAACATGGTGTTTACTGTGAATGGGAAGTTGGATTTGATGTTTAAAGGGTTCTGAGTTGGCTGAGATTTCAAATGCTAGACTTGAGGAATTTTTAAAAAGAGAGTGATGCTATTTCATTAATAGTTGATGGAAATTTACCATTTGAAAGACTGATGTGTTTTACAACCTATTACAAGTTATTAGATGGCATGCCATTTATGGATTTGACAGATTGTTGAAATCTGTTTTGTTTTGTTTTTTGTTTTTCGTGGGGAGGGGTGTTGACATAACGCTATGTGTGTGAAGTGTGTGTATTTCTTACATATGTGTGAATGGTTACTGTTTCTCCCTAAGTGTGTCGGTGTCCTGGTGCTTGTGGAAGCTTTACAGAATTCCAGGGGACTTTCAACATGGATAAGGAGACTGTAGGTGGTGGCCTAAGCTAGACTTTCCTGGTTCCGCAATTCATCTTGTAGGCTTTCTACCCACTGATGAAGCAGGATAACAACCAAATAAAAAGTAGTGATTAAACATTCCTTAGGTACCTAGTATTGTGGGCACACTGGTGTTTAATGATCTTAGTGTGTCTTCTTCCTCCAAAAGACAGGAGTCTTTGGAGGCTGTTTGGAATTGGGTCCATAATCGAAGTGGTCAAACTTTCCTTGTTGCTACTTGAAGAAGAGTATGTCAAGGACAAATATTTCAAAATTGTTGAATGAATTTTAGAGACTTGTTTCCCAAGAGGACAATCTTGGACTAGGAGCCAGGACTACTGTGGTCTAGGCCTATTGCCACCAGTAAGTAATTGTGTCACCTTAGGCAAGTTTCCATGCTCTTTCAGAGGTTAGAAAAGTATAGATTTATTGCTCAGATAGAAAGTGGGCAACATGAGAGGACAACATGAGAAGAATACATTAATATTTTAATAGTGTTCAGAGGCATAAGCATGAACAGTTGTAGAAAATATGTACTTGAGGGAAAAATAAGTTTATCATTGAGAATGGATTCCCACAAAGCTAAAAGAATCTGTTAAGGATTGATGGCTTGACCTTCAACCCATCCATATATTTTTCATTTCTGAAAAGCAAAAACATCTCTTCCTCTCCTTCCTGCTGCCCATCCTCCTGATTACAAAAGAGAGGTTTTCTTTTGGTAGAAAATTTGGAAAATACAGATTACAAGGAAGAAGTGAAAAAAATTTTATTCCCCAGAAATCAAGCCTTTAGGATTTTAATTATTGTTCCTTTCCTCTGTACGTGTATATGTATATACATATAATTGGAATCACACTGACTGTAGTATTTCCAGTGTATTGTTTTAATTTAATAGTATACTGTGAACACTTTCTCAGCTCGAGTATTCTTCTAAAATATAATTTTAAATTAGTATTCTAGAACATGCAACTTATTTAAAAGATTTTCTTTCCCATTACAAAATGTTCATTGGCAACAAATTTGGTAAATGTAGAAAGAGAGAAAGAAGAAAAATAAAATCAATGATAATTCTATTCACAGAAATCAGTCTCTGGTCTGTTTTTCTTTTTCTTTTTTTTTAATGTTTATTTACTTTTTTTTAAATTTTTTTTAACGTTTATTTATTTTGGAGACAGAGGGAGACAGAGCATGAACGGGGGAGGGTCAGAGAGAGGGAGACACAGAATCTGAAACAGGCTCCAGGCTCTGAGCTGTCAGCACAGAGCCCGACGCGGGGCTCGAACTCACCGACCACGAGATCATGACCTGAGCCGAAGCCAGCCGCTTAACCGACTGAGCCACCCAGGCGCCCCTAGTGTTTATTTACTTTTGAGAGATAGGGCACAAGTGCGGGAAGGGCAGAGAGAGAGGGAGACACAAAATCCGAAGCAGGCTCCAGGCTCTGAGCTGTCAGCCCAGAGCCCAAGGTGGGGCTCGAACTCGCGAACCATGAGATTATGACCTGAGCCAAAGTTGGACACTCAACTGACTGAGCCACCCAGGCACTCCAGTCTGTTTTTCTAACCATTTTCACTATGTTTATAATTTGTCTTCTGCCTTTTGTTTAACTGTATGACATAGATATTTTCATTTATTATTAAGATTTATCTTAAGTGTGTTTAACATTAAACATATTGTTTAATGTACAATTGTACATTAAACAACTGTACTGTATTGTACAGTCTTTGTAATTAATGTTTCTGTATGGCTAGTTGTGTTTATAATATATATAATTACATTTCACCAGTCATGCACTTGACATATTTAATGAGAGCCTACCGTGTACTAGACACTTGGCATATACTTGTGAACAGAGCAGATGGTCCACATTATGGAAGATAGTATATATTCTTTCAAAATCTGTTTCTGTTTCTTTTACCAACATGTCTTTATTTTGATCCTGTTGTTGTGATCCTGTTGTTTCACTAATTCACCACTAGTGCACCTTAGATAGTTGTCAGTCTTTCCCTGAGAGTATTGTGATGATGAATATTCTTACAGCCAATTATATTCTCACATTCTTAATTATTTCTCTTGATTAAAAGGCATATGTATTTTTAACACTTTTGATACCTACCATCAAAATGCCACCCAGAGAGTTTGGATCAATTTTTTCTTTTTATTGCAATGACTGAGGGCCATATTTCCTTGGTAAAAATGGCATATCATTGGTGTTTTGATGATTGTGTCTTGCTTTTATGCCAGAAAGTTCCCTCTTCTCCCATCACTGCTAGACTGTACACATTTAAAATTTACATGATTTTGTTTAAAAATTTTGATTCCCAGTCTACATGAAAATGATTTATTTTTGTGAATAACAATGTAAGGATCAACTTTCCCCCCTCTTACATAGCTAACCAGTGACCCCAGCACCATTTATTGAATCATTACTCTTTCCGCACTGATGTGAACAGCCATCTATGTATATGCTTGGGTGCATTGCTGGAAGTTCAAGAGCACTTAGTTATGTGCCACACTCTTATTGTTCATTTTAGTGTCTGGTAGCACAGCTTCCTTCATTTCTAAAATCTTTCAGCGTTTCCTTTGGTTTACCTTTTTATTCTTTCAGATGCATTTTCTCCTTATTCAGATATGGTCTCTGTTTATTTTTGTTTTTGAAACGGAGGTGACTGTGTTCGCAGCTGTTCCTGTGGCAGGGAAAATAAGGTCAAAGAGCAGAGAAGAAGCCAAATGCTGTTGTCTCTGTCAGCCTTTTTCTTGTTGACTTTCCCGTCTCCAGAAATTTCTCCTTGTTTTGATTTGTAGGTGGCACCTCTCCTCTGCTTCTGGCACTGCAGTGGATTTTTTAAAAATGTATTTATTCTGTAATTTTTGCATTTTGGGGAGGGAGAAGAGGTAAACATGTCATTTATCAGCCATCTGAAATAAGAATATTCAGCCCATTTTTTTAGAAAAGTGAGCATAGCGTAAGAGCTGTTGAAAGTAGTAAACATACAGAAGTCAATGTCATGGCGGCTCAGCAGCTCTGGCCTGTCAAAGAAATATGCACAAGTACGTTCCCAGCATTTGGATCACTGAAGCTTTGCCACAAGCTTTAAACATGTAATTGTTACTGCCATACTCGAGAAGGAAGACGAGAAAGAAAATTATGACAATTGTGGCATGTTTGTTCTTTTAGCAGCTGTAACTTGGCCAAAATTTTTCTGGATGACGTATGTAGCAAATGCCTCTGGCACCCTATGTCATATCTCCTCAGCCCACCTCTGTTTACAGCTGCAACTCCAGTGGACAGTTCCATTCAAGTTCATACTCACCTTGTGCTGACGATACCATACTCCATGTGTGCACTGTGTTTCTTTCCGTTCTCTTCCCTAGGGCTTTCTTTGATGCCGCAAGAGTCTGTTCAATTCCCCATGCAGGCCCCAAAGTGTAGGGATGTTAAGGCCCCCAAGCTCAACCCTCAACCAGTGGGGGATGAAACACAGTGGATAAAGGCTCCAGCCTCCTGTCTTTTGGGTAGACAATTTGGGGCGGGGTGATCATTGTGTGTTTCTCACGTGGTCCTGACTTGATCGAATCTTTGTTGCTTATAGTAGGGAGGCTGGTAATACAGCCTTATTTTGTGTTTTCCTTCTTTCTTCTCTTCCTCTCCTGGTTCCCTCACCTTGGAATCACCTTCCAAGAAATCATTTGTACCTATGGTCTTGTCTCAGACTGTTTTTGATGGAACCCAAACTAAGACAATATCATTAAGTATCTACTCTAGAATTTTAATGAAGCTTTGAGGTTGAGGTGCTTCACTGCTGGCCTTGACCGCATGGAGGATGTAGAAAAAGAATAGGGAACACCACTGGGGTTCTCATGTTCTATTGACCTCCAGAAACATTATCACATATAAGACTATAACTGCCGAGAAATTTTTCTAGTTTTTCAGCATCCCAGGGCCACAACAGTGTAGATAATGAGAGTAGGGATTATGAGTAGGATAATGAGAGAGGGAAGTAGCTGCTACTGTGCCTTTAAAAAATTAAAAAAAAATTTTTTTTTATTTTAGAGAGACAGAGTGTGAGCAGGGGAGAGGGGCCGGGGTCGGGGGGTGGGGAGAGGGAGAGAGAGAGAGAGAGAGAGAGAGAGAGAGAGAGAGAGAGAGAGAATCTCAAGCAGGATCCCTGCTCAGCATAGAGCCTGACACAGGACTCGACCAAGAGATCATGACCTGAGCTGAAACCAAGAGTCGGTCACTTGCCAACTGAGCCACCCAGGTGCCCCAGTTGTGTGCCTTCTGTAGGGCTATTTTTATGGATTACATTTAATCCACTGAATAAACCTTAATGATGCACATTAGAATACCCACTTTACAAAAGTCTGAGGATAAAACAATTAAATAACTTGCCCAAGGCCACAATATCCAGTAAATGGCAGATTATAGCTACTAGGAATTCTACTTCAAAATCCATGCTTATTTATATGATTCCGATGGTACTAATTTTAAATCGATAATTTATTTACATTTATTCACATGTTAAATATTTTAAAAAACTTTATTTTAATGATAAATATTGTTAAAACTCTTATTCAAAGTAATATGTGTACCTGCTACAAAATTTGAAGATCCAAGAAGGTATGCAGTGAAAAACACATCTACCTCCCACCTCTGCTCCTGTTTAGGAGGTATCTGCTGTTTATTGGTTTCTTGTATATTTTCCCACAGTTATGCTCTGTGTATATGTATTATTTTATTTTTAATTTTTACATTTACCACTCACATTATTCTTTTCTTGGCCTAGCTATTTTCACTTAAGATATCTCAGAGATCCTTTCAATTATTCACAGAAAGGTGAAGTTATTTCTAACTGCTGCAGAGTATTCTATTGTATGGATGTATCCTATATTAGCTGTTAAATTTTATCATTTAAAAAGTTAATACTTTTTGATATTGGTTGAAACAATTATTTTAAAATTCTTGTAATACAAATTAGTGGCAAAAATTACCTATAACTTTAAAACATAATGAGGCGCCCAGGTGGCTCAGTCAGTTGAGGGTCCGACTCTCGATTTTGGCTCAGGTCATGGTCTTACGGTTGGTGGTAAGATCAAGCCCCACACTGGGCTCTGCATGTTCTCTCTCTAAACAAAACCAAACCAAACACCAAAAAAAAAAAACCAAAAAACAAACAAACAAACAAAAAAAAACAACAAACCCGTATAAGGAATGTTATCTAACAATCAACAGTAAATGGTCCTTTAATCTGTTAATGTATAGGAAATTTTGAAATTAGTAGAATTTAAATTCCTTTCAATTAGATATCTCTGTCTGTCTCTCTTTCTCCCCACCACCCTTGATAACCATCTTTTAAAATCGTGATATGCTTACTCTCAGAAGTCAAGGATTGAGTATGGAACTTGGTCAGTGTCTGCTTTAATTCCATTTCTGTTAGTTTAGAGGTCTTTTCAGAAGCAGGCACAAATCTCAGAAACTTGGTTTTAAAAATTAACATTTATAAGGTGGTTATAAATATATATTGGTTATAGATTTTTTTCAAAGACATAAAAAATTCAAAGTGCGTACATAAGATGACCCTGGTTTATTCCTACTTAGATTTATAAAGCCCTCTTAAAATCTGTGTTCGGATCATACCACTTCTGTGAGTAAAGGAAGATTCCGTGAGCCTCCAAATGAAAGTAATTAAACTAGTAAATTATAATTTGCAAAAGGTTCGTATTATCTTTTACTCTATCCTGTCTTGGAATTATGCTGGAATAACCTCACTCAAGCTCAGTTTTTTAAAAGCTGTCCATTAATGTTTTCCATAGACACATATGTATTTGTCTTTTCCTTTTTAAAAAAAATTTTTTAAAATGTTTATTTATTTTTGAGACAGAGGGAGAGACAGAGTGTGAGCAGGGGAAGGGCAGAGAGAGAGAGGGAGACACAGAAAACGAAGCAGGCTCCAGGCTCTGGGCTGTCAGCACAGAGCCTGATGCAGGGCTCGAATTCACGAACCACGAGATCATGGTCTGAGCTGAAGTCTGACGCTCAGCCTACTGAGCCACCCAGGCGCCCCTGTATTTATTTTTTCTTAATTAAACTTTTAGTTTTGACATAATTGTAGATTCACACACAGCTGTGAGAAATAATACAAAGAGATCCCATGTTCCCTTTAACCAGTTCCCCTCAATAGTAACATCTTGCAAAACTGTCAATTACAATATCACAACCAAGATATTGACATTGATACAGTCAAGATACCAAACATTTCCATCACCATAAGGATCCTTCATGTTGCCCTTTTATGACATCATCTACTTCCCTACCTCTGACACCCTTTCTTTAACTCCTGGCGACCACTCAATTGCTCTCCATTTCTATAATTTTGTCATTTCTAAATTATATAAATGTAATCGTATAGTGCATACATACATTTTTTTATAGGCTTCTTTAGGAATAATGACTAAAATCATAGATAATATTCCTAAATTGACTTGACACATTTTCTATGTCACATTGGGCTGATTTTTTTTTTTTTTTAAACACAGCAAATCATCCCTTACGTGTTCAACATTTTCATTTATAGAAACTCATTCAGGGGCGCCTGGGTGGCTTAATCGGTTACACGTCCGACTTCGGCTCAGGTCACGATCTGGTGGTCCGGGAGTTCGAGCCCGGCGTCAGGCTCTGGGCTGACGGCTCAGAGCCTGGAGCCTGCTTCCGATTCTGTGTCTCCCTCTCTCTCTGCCCCTCCCCCGTTCATGCTCTGTCTCTCTCTGTCTCAAAAATAAATAAACGTTAAAAAAAATTAAAAAAAAAAAAAAGAAACTCATTCAAACCTATTGAATTAGATTAGGTTCCCTGGATACTGACTGGGAGGTGGAGACTTGTTTGTGCATAGAAGGTCTACAGGGGCGTGGTCTCAGTAGACACGCCCATAAGGAAGTGAGGGAAGTGGGCTTGGGCCAAAGGACAAACTGCTGCACAGTACACCCGCCATTGAGGCCTCAGCTCACTTTACCAGGAGCTCTGAAACCAGATGGTCCTTCACAGCTGTCCGAAATTGAGAGAGGGGGGCTGGACTTCTATATTTCTTAATATATATTTTATTTAAGCGTTTCTTTTAATGTTTATTTGTTTTTGAGAAAGAGTGAGAGCACATGTACACATGCACACGTAGGGGAGGGGCAGAGAGGGAGAGGGAATCCCGAGCAGGCTCCTCGCTGTCAGTGCAGAGCCTCACAAGGAGCTCCAACTCAGAAACTGTGAGATCATGACCTGAGCTGAAATCAAAAGTTGGATGCTTAACCGACTGAGCCCCCAGACACCCCCTCATATATATTTTAGAATCAGCTTAAAGATTTCTACAACCTGCTGGGATCTTGATTTGAACTGTGTTGAATCTATAAATCTATTTGGTAGGAAATGACATATTAAGAATATTTTATCTTCCAGGCATCTGTGTGGCTCAGCCGGTTAACAGTCTGACTTTAGCTCAGGTCGTGATCTCAAGGCTGTGAGTTCCAGCCCCGTGTCAAGTTCTGTGCTGACAACTCAGAGCCTGGAGCCTGCTTCAGATTCTGTGCCTCCCTCTCTTTCTGCCCTTCCTCTGCTCACGCTCTGCCACTCTCTCTTTCAAAAAAAAAAAAATAAACGTTGAAAAACAAATTTAAGAATATTGAATATTCTAATCATTAAATATGTGTATCTATTCATTTAGGTCTTGTACTTTTCAACGTCTGTACATAGTTCGTCAAATTTATACCCAAGTATTTAATGTTTTTGCTGATAATGTAAATGGTACTTTTTAAAAATTCAATTCTCAGTTGCTCGTTGTTTGTATGTATTGTGATCTTTCTAAACTGAGCTATTAAACTGACCTATTAGTCTTATTTGCTTTTTTGAAGATTCTTTAAGATTTTCTCCTTAAATTAGCGTTTATCTGCAGAGAGAGTGTGTGTGATTTTATTTCTTCCTTTCTAAGTGGTATGGCTTTTATTTCTTTTTCTTGCTTTCTCTAACTGGCTATGTTCTACATTTCAATGTCAACCACAAATGGTAAGAGCAGACACATCTCTGCCTTGTAGCTGATTTTAGGGGGGAAACATTTAATCTTTCTTCTTGTCCTTTTTCTTCTTTACTTGGGAGGGGGTACAAAAACTTTACTGTTTCCACCTGGTCCAGGCCTGGGCGAGGGCTCCGCGGTGGTCAAAAACCTGCCTAGGGGCCGCAGGGAGGGCCTCAGCCAGAGGCCCTGACACCAGGGCCGGGGTGCCAGAGGGGCCCCTCAAAGCCTGCCGGGCTCCGGAGGCTCCTCGTGGTGCCGGAGGCTGGGCGTTTGGCAGCTGTGCCCGCCCAGCCCGGCCCGGGGCCGCCGGCCTCCCAGGAGAGTCAGGTGGTCTCCATCTTCTGGATGAGCTTCACCTGCTGACCCCCCGGCGGTTCTGCAGGAGGCCCCGGAGATGGGCGCCTGCGCGGTTGGAAACGGGCGCGCAGATAAAGGGCCGGGTTCAGGGTCCGCTCCAGGCCCCTGGCGGCTCGCGTGGCGTCCAGGGCTTTCCCCCAGCTCTTCTTGGGACGGCTTGTGCCTCTGCTCGTCCCGGAGGAGGCCGGCCGCCGCCGTGGCTCTGCCTGTTCAGGAGAGGCCTTCTGGCTTCACCTCCACCGGCTCTGGAGAAGCGGGCCGCGCTCCGGAGCCACCTCCTGGCGGCGGAAAGAGAAGCGGGAGAGAGGTGGGTGCGCGAGCCCGCGGCTGCGTGTTGACCAGGCGGTGGGCGGCTGGGCGGCTGGGCGGCGGCCCCTCGAGGGGAGGCTTTCCGACCGGCCCCGGGGCTCGTGCTTGATCCGCTGTGAGGAGCCGAGCGCAAAACACGGGGTCTTCAGGTCCAGGAGGCACAGGGGGCCCACGATGGTTCCCAAGGTTGGGACTGGAGAGGGGGTTGCGGGGTTGGTGGGAGGCTGGAAGACGGGGTCCCCGGGACTGCTGTGCCCAAGCACTGTGGAAGCAAGAGACAGATCCATGGGACCTCCAGGTGCACTGCTGAAAACATTTAGTCTTTAACATTGTGGATGACGTAAGCCACAGGTGTTTTGTAGAAGCCCTTTATGGAGTGAGGCATCTCTCTTATGTTTCTGGTTTGCCGAGGGGTTTTATGGTGAATGGATGTTGATTTTTATCGGATTTGTTTTCCTGCTGCTATTAAGACGATCATAACAATTTTTTCCTCAGTCTTTTGATATGATGAATTACATTGTTTGATGTTTTCAAATGTTTAGTCTTGCATTCCTGGGATAAACTCTATTTGGTTATGCTATATAATTTTTACAAATGTACGCTGGATTTAATTAGCTGATGTTTAGTGAAGATCTTTGTATCTATATTCATGAAAGATAATGGTTTGTTGTAATGTAATGTTGTATTGTAATGTTGTAACCCTTCGTTGTCAGGGTTATGGGTAGCTTATAAAATGAGACAGGAAGTGCTCATTTCTATTTTTTAAGCAGAGGGTATGTGGAATTGACATACTGTTAAAAGTTTGAGTAATTTTGCTAGTAAAGCTATCTGGGCCTGTGGATTTCTTAGTAGGAAGTTTTAACTACAAATTTATTTTCTTTAGTAGATACGGCAAAACTCAAATTACCTTCCTCTTGAGTAAGCTTTGGTAGTTTGTGTCTTGTAAAGGTTTTGTCCATTTCATCTATTTTGTCAAATAAATGGCCCTAAGATTGTAATATTCACTTACCTATGACTGTATGATCTGTGGTGATATCTCCTCTTTTGTTTCTGATGTTGGTAATTTGCATCTTCTCTCCTTTTTTCTGAATCAGTCTGGCTGGAGTTTTACCAATTTTATCTATCTTTTCAAGGAAATAACTTTTTGTTTCACTGATTTTATTTCTATTTTTGAATTTATTGATTTCTCCTCTTGTCCCTATTATTGCTTTTCTCCTGCTCGCCTTCGGTTTAATTTGCACTTCTTTTTGTTTCTTATAATGAAAGCTTAGATCATTGATTTGAGACCCCCTTTTTCTCTAATGAAAGAATTTAATACTATACCTTTCTCTTTATGCCTTGTTCTTGCTCTGTTTAATTTCTAAATATTATAATTTTTTTAGGTATATTTCTGGTTTTGATTTCTAGTTTAATTCTGCCATTGCCAGAGAACGTAGTTAATGTCATTCGAATTATTTCAACTTTGGAGGAGGGCATGATTTATATCCTGGAATATTGTTTGGTGAATGACCCACGAGCACGTCAGAGAATGTGTATTCTGGTAGTGTTGGGTGTCAGTTATGTCAAGCTGGTTAATAGTATTGCTCATATCTCTTTTATCTTTACTGAGTTTCTGTTTTTTGTATAATTACTGTTGAAGTCAGTGGTATTGAAGTTACAAGTGAGACTTGGTAGCTTGGTGGTGGGAGTTGGGAAAGTTCTCTAATATACTGGCTTGGCCTTAGTCCTTTTTTTTAAAAAAAAAAAAAGATGTTTATTTATTTTTGAGAGAGAGAAAGCGCACGCACAAGCATAGAGAGGCAGAGAGAAGGAGACCGAGGATCTGAAGCAGGCTCTCAGCTGACAGCACAGAGCCTGATAACAGGACTTGAACTCTCAAATTGCAAGATCATGACCTGAGCTGAAGTTGGACCTTCAACCAACTGAGCCACCCAGGTGCCCCCAGCCTTAGTCTTAGGCAGGCCTTGTACCCTTGAGTCTTGGAGGCTGCTTTTCCCAGCAGACTAAAGCTTTGTCCATAGAGAAGCAGGGTGGGGCAGGGCTTCAGGCTTTTATTGCTGTGGAGCTCTTCCTGTCCTCTCATCCTGCACCACCATAGGAAACTTTCTCTGACGGTCTGCCCTGAATGTATTTTATGTACAACGGTAGGTCAGAGGAGAAGGGCCACGTGAGCTCTCTTTGTTTCTGCAGACATCAGTAACACTACACTCTGATACTACGGTACACTCAGTCTAACAATTTGTTAAAAATTTTAGTTGAATAATTCTTAGATCCTTTCTTGGTACCTCGAGTCTATTCTCCTTTGCTCTATCACAACTGAGCCAGCGTTTGTGTGTTTGTCACCTTAGAAAGGCTTTTCTTTATATTTCTGGCTTCTTGGCTGCCATGTGACTTTTAGCCCTGGTGGATTCAAGAAAAATTAAGATTTTGTGCTTTATCTGGATTTGTTGTTGTTCAGGTAGTAGTGATGCTCTTTCCAGCTTTCTACATAATAGATGGAAGAGGAATCCCTTCAGTTAGTTGCATCTTTAAGAGGCCATTCCACTGCCTATAAGGCCAGAGGCTCTGGATGGTGTGGTATGTGGATGCCATGGTTATGTGTCTACAGCTACACCTTTGCTATAAAGCAGGTCCCTTGGTTTGATGGAGTATTTTGTGGGATCTCATGTTGGTGAATTAAGCGCCCTCTGAGTCCTTGGATATTAGTACTGGCTTAGGCCATGATTCCGTGTTGTTCCCAGGGATGATCCCATATAAGGTGAATCTCTACTCCTTCAAGGATGCAAGACTTCGCAGCTATCTATCTTGTCACAAAGGGGCTATTTGGGCTCAAGGAATGGTGCCGTGTTAGGGACTTAGCATGGATCTCAGTTGCTGCCAGGTTGAACATTGAGCAGCGGTGGTAACTAGATCAACCATGGTAAGTGGAAGCCCATAATATTAGGCCCATCCATATCCTGCATCCCTGCTGCCCTGTTTACTTCATTAATGAACTATGCTAGCACTGTTACAGGAAATGACAGGGGTTTCAGGACATCAACTGGCTAAGTCCTACTGTCTCTGGCTATTTAGTAACTCTTCCATGGTGAATGCCTTCTGGTGATAGTGAACGTGAAATACAAAGATTTTCACATTTTGTGCTCACTCTCACGTATCCTTCTGAATGCCTTGTCCTTAGACTGCCTTGTTCTTAATCCTCCAATCCATTCCCCCCAAGCCTCTCTGAAAAGACAGCTAGGACATTATCTGCTGCCCATAGGTCTAGGTATAGTTCTTACCCTGGGCTACTACTCTTTTCACAGGAGATGGATGACAAAATACACTACCTGGAGCTCTGTCCATTGGGAGGATTTTACCTCCTTGCTTTCTGTCACGATCACTCCTGAGTGGGATGTTGTACAACAGAAGTCTATTTTTGGCTTTTACCACATACTGAGAGTATGTACCAAAATCCATCTATGAACCAAACTTTACATTCTTTTTCCACCATCAGCTACTCTTAAGTAACCCCTCCCCATTCCATACAGCTGTGGTTGAAAAGTGAGTGGGAGATGTCAGTGCAATAGTGGTGGACAACAGGCAGGACATGACTCACCTGTTCATGCAGCCTACTTGTGATTTCTGGTTGTATTCATTCCCAATGCTGAAAGCATGGCTTCCATCTCATTTTGGATTGTTGCTGTGCCTTCTCAACCTAATGACTTTTGTCATTAGCTCATGATGGGAAGCTTTGGCTGCATGGTTACTTGATGCCCCTATCAGATTCCTGTTAAATGGTAGGAGTTGCTTTTGAAGTGGTGTGTGCATCTCTGCTGCAGATGGCATATCTTTGCCCCAGATTCCCCAGCTGTGTAGTATCTTGTGGGAGGGCTGTCCTGTGCATTTTAAGATGTTTAGCAGTGTCCCTTGCCTCAACCCACAAGATGCCAGTAGCCTGACTTCTCGCCTCCCTTAGCTGTGACACACAAAAATGTTTTCTTACATTACCAGATGTTTTCTTTGGAGCAAAATTTCCCATGGTCCAGAACTACTGGTCTAGACAATGGAGGTCCCTTTGGACTAGATTATTAGATGGGGATGGAGAGTTAACATAGTCCTAGGGGAAAACGATAAATGTATATTGTCAGTCCCATGAGAATGTAAACTACTTCTGATCTTTTTATAGGAATGGAAAGGAATACATTCCCCGGATCAGTGGCCTCATACCAAGGGCCTGACGCTGTGTTTTTCTGTGCTGGTAAAGATACCACATTTGGCACAGCAGCTGCAATTATGGCTACTGCTTGGTTTATAGTACTCTGCTCTCATGCACCATGATCTGTTGGATTTTTTTAGGGGCCAGATTGGTGAGTTAAATGGAGATACAAGAGGAACCATCACCCTTACATGCTTTAAATCCTTAGCATCGTATTAATCTTGCCATTCTCATCAGGATATGATGCCATTTTTTATTTACTGTCCTAGGAGTAGGCTAGGAGTAGAAGGAAATTTCTAAGGCTTTTGCATGGTTTTCTGCCTTACAATAGCTCTTACCCCATGGGTCAAGGAGTCAAATGTGGGTTCTGCCAATTACAAACTATGTCCAGTCCAATTACATATTTGGAGACTAGGAAATGATCACCACTGGGTTGAAGTAGTGATCAATGGATTGAGTAGACCCAACATGAGCCAGAGCTTGGCTACAACTTCATATTATTAAAGTGCTTCCTTATGGCCTCACTCTAAAAAGAAAGCCATGATGGTGCTTTGGGTCCCCAGATAGCCATGTCTTCTCAGACCCTGTGTCCAACAGTTCTCAAAAGGTCTGAATATTCCCCCTCTTCTATTGCATGGTTATTCAAGTAAACAGCCATACATTTCTTTAGGGAAGGACTGGAGAAGTACTATTGAATACATCTGAGGCAGTGTTGCAGGATTCATTCTCCTAGGGACTTGGCCTGTCTTTTGTCTAAAAGGGGTTCTGGATTTGAGAACTGGCTCGGTCAGGTGAGAAATTGTGACTTGACTTTGGTGGCTGCTCTTGGTTCCCTAATTATGTATCTTTGAGTGTATAAATTTAGGAAATCCTTTGTTGCCTGCCCACCTTTTTTTGCCCTTGTGAACACTGTGTTCCAATAACCATCTCCGTATCTCTCTGGAGGTTGTGGTGTCCTGGCTGTCACTCCTGTGTTACCATTCGTCTCAATAATTGGGCCCACTTTGCTTTGGTTGGTTCTGTGTTACAACTTGACTTCTTTTATTCCAGGATTCTAGAATCTCTGTTCTATAGCAGTATCTTCTGCCACCAGCCTTGGCCTACAGAGTGCACCACTGAGCTGCTCAGTAATGCTGGTATCTCTTTTCCTAGCACATTCCATATCCATAAGTTTGGTAAATGAAATGTACTCTGGTCCCTTTAATGAACATAATTGGTTGGGGGATTTTCTTAAGTCGTATATCCATTCTAGCATACCAACTTGTATGATCTTTTAAATTCCCTTTTCCCAAATTACAGTAATTCTGTAATTTCTAGTTTACTAGGTATGAGCCACTGATTTTCTAGGCTTTCAGGAGCTATCCTAGCAGTGTGTTAGCATTGCTTACTGGGATCATTACCATAGACTTAAATCCCCCCAGTAGCTGGGAGATGGGTAAATCAGCTCTGAAGAAGAGATTTCATGGAGCCATGAAGTAGATACCACAGTATCTACTCACTAACTCACTGAGAAACACACTATACCCACAGTCATTAGTTTTGGAATGACTTTTGTCAAAAGTAATACAATCCAACATGGTAGCACTATTTCCAAACAAGTGACTCAGACTATATAGTACAGAGGATTTAAAGACTACATGCTGTAGGTATCAAGGAAACACAAGATACTTATACTAAAGGAAAGCTTTAAATGATATGACAGAGTTGTGGGGAATTGCACCTGCAGTCAACAGACTAATCAGTGAACAGGTCAGAGGGAGTCTTCCAGTCAAAGAGAAAAGTTAGCTCCTTTATATTGTAATATAAAAAACCCCAAACTGAATTCATCTACATGGACAGTTCACTGAGGTCTGTTCATTATTATTTGGCCATTTCAATCCCGTAGAGAGGTGATAGTCACCAGTGCTACAAGTCCTTCAGTATACAATATAATGATAATAGCAAACATTTATTGAGTTTTTTGATGATTGATAAAACATTATCTTCCTAAATACCCACGTATACATGAGAAAGATGATCATAAGGAAATGTGACCCTTGTCATAGTTGTAACCTGCATAATTCTGTACTTATTCCAGTGAAGTTTGTTATCATTCAAACAAATTCATTGCTCTTGTTCTGGAATTGCTGTCAGAAAGTGTGGAATGTTACTATGAGATTGTCGAATGTGGTAGTGTCATTCTGTGCAAGAGGATTTGGTGTTATGGAAACCATTGAGTCATTCACGACCAAATTGGGTGAATAATTTGGAAAGGTAGTCAAAGTAGATAAAACAATTTTGGTTCTTTAAAATAAAAGATTTGGCTTCTTGACTACTAAGCAACAGTAATCTCTGTTTTCTTGGGTGTTTGGAAGCCATCTCTAAAGCATTTCTCAAAAAGTAGTGTAAGAATATCCTCTAAGCAATGGCAGAATTGTTGGAATGAAAGTGACTTCCTAAGGTGAGTACCTGAAGAGCAACACTTACTTGTATTAATTTCATTAATTAAATTTATTTTACTTTGTACACAGGCAAAGAAATGGAGGGGAACTATTATATTGACTTAAAAATGGGTGCATTTCCTTAAATGCAAAAAGAATAACTTTATCCATTTTCTTTTTTTTTTAAAGGTTTTATTTTTATTTATTTTTTCTTCCTCTCCCCCCATGGACTTCTGTTAAGTTTCTCAGGATCCACATAAGAGTGAAAACATACGGTATCTGTCTTTCTCTGTATGACTTATTTCACTTAGCATCACACTCTCCAGTTCCATCCACGTTGCTACAAAAGGCCATATTTCATTCTTTCTCATTGCCATGTAGTATTCCATTGTGTATATAAACCACAGTTTCTTTATCCATTCGTCAGTTGATGGACATTTAGGCTCTTTGCATAATTTGGCTATTGTTGAAAGTGCTGCTATAAACATTGTAAAAGTTTTATTTTTAAGTAATCTCTATACTCAACGTGGGGCTTGAACTCACAACCCTGAGACTGAGTTGCATGCTCTACTCACTGAGCCAGCCAGGCGCCCCAATTGTATCCATTTTTTACACTTAAGTCATAGTTGCTTTGCTCAGTCTATTTCATAATATAAGGTTTTGATAGACTTGCTTTCATATACCTTATCTTGAGAATCTTGAGTTGTGTCACCAGAGTGTAGCAAATTGTAGCTATATTCTTAATTTTCCTCTATATATTCACTTTATTTTTAAAATTATTGACTGTATTCTCTAGGCTGAACTTTTCATTCCTGTATATTTTGTTTTAAATGCATGTTTCTTGATGAAGATATTGACAATTTAAATACAAAACTTGTTTTTCTATTCATGTTCTTAAACTTATAATACAAAATTATGTGTTTTTATAGGAGGAGCATTACATTTGATGACTTCTGACAAATCCCATAAATGTCTTTTGACATTTATTTTTATTTTATCTCTTCTACTAGTGGGTAGATCAGTTTTATTGTAGCCTTGGATGACAAAAATGTGTGCAAGATATGGTCAAAAGGATTTAGGAAAATTGACATGTGCTAACATAAAATGATTTAGATCATTTTATAAAGGTAAAAAAAGACAATTCGGAAAATAAACCACATCCACATTCTTAAAAAACAAATGCTTCTTGTATGGATGTGTCTTATCACAGGTAGACTGCTGTGCATGTTAGATGCTGTATGTTAAGTTGCACTGAGGATTTACAACAATTTTCATAGGTGTGAAGGTGTGTAGGTAACTTCAAAATTGATTGTGTCAAATGTCATGCTTAATTAAAAGGTGTTCGTTGCAAATGTAGATCTAAATTTAGGCCTAAGAATTTATCCGTCCTCCCCCATCTTTCTCAGAAAACCATCCACTGTAATTTGGGGGCTTGCTGAACAACCCCAAACAGAGGATTGCTTTTTGTTTGAAGATGAGAAGAACATTTCTCCTAGCAATGTGTGCAAAGAGCTTACTATATAGCAAGCACTAGTTACAGATTTGATTTGGGCATTTATATCTTGGCTGAAATTCTCATTGAAAATTAGGATTTTTAAAAAAAATTACACTTTAGTTTCCTTGCTACAAAGTTGTTATATTGCGCTGCTAAAACAGATCCTATAGCCCCTGTCGTTGTCAGGCTAAGAAATCGATGTTATTATTCTAAAAATTGGTCACTGCTTTGAAACAGAGGCACAATCAGTCCTGTAAAACAGCATAGCAAATTTGTTTAGAAACAGACCAGATTGTTATTTTGCCTATAGTTTCATCAGCGTGGTTTATTACATTGTGATTATGACAGTTTGGTAGTGATAAACTCCATTATCACTGAACATGCTGAAAAATAGATCTTGGTCTTAAGCACTCCTCTTTGACAGTCTTTTATCATTAATGATATATTTCCACGTTTCTGTATCATGCTACTGAAATTTGTTAGATGCTAAAAAGTAATCATTATATAAATGGCAGATTTTTTTTGGTAAATGTGCAGATTTTCTGCACATTTTCTGGCTAAAATTAAAATTTCAACTTTGGTAGAGAAACCGTAAAAATGAATTCAACTTCCTGAAAATACTTAAAGGAAATTAAAATGCAAAGAGGTATTTTTAAATCTGGCTATTCTGTTCCAAGTCAAAAAAAAAAAAAAAAAAAAAAACCAAAAAAAGAAAAAAGGCTATTCTTTTCCAAGCAAGCAATCTCTTGTAAAAATCCACTTTGTTGCCTCTACTCGAATCATAGAGCAAGATTGCCTCATTCACTAGACTTTGGAAATAAATCAAGGACCATTGTACGTGCTACTAAATAATGTCTGTGATATCACACACCCAGCAAAGATACCTTCTTTTTTAGTTGCCTCCCTGTCTAACTTGCTCTGTATACTAATGTGGTTCTGTGATGATTGTGGGAGATGTTGATATTTGGGAATGCCGCCGATCGGCTTTCTGGTTTCAGAAATTGCACCAAAGACTTGAGGTTTTAGCGGAATTGATAAGAGGAAAGCCAACATAAGAGCTCTTGCTTTGATGCATGTTATAATAGCCAGCAAACCCCACCATGGGCAGCCTGAGAGCAGGCCACTACTCTGAGGAGCACTCAGTTCTTTGGGGCTGATTATGGCTTATTGAGGCAGAAAACTTGTTCGAGTTCAAACTCTTTGAATTCCTTGTTCACTCAATAGTGTGTCAAAAAAGAGCATTCAATGTTTCATGTCACAAAATCACCGCCGGCCTAAATTGTTCCTATTTCTCTTTTGCATATGGTGTGCAAGAAAATTTTCAGCACTCTTCCGTAGCACCAGAACGCTTTGATATGGGTAACATTGCCATAACAGCCTGCATTAAGGAACTTATATTTTATTCTTCTTTTCAGTGTACATAAAAATCCCAGCTTAGTCCTTTTTTGTCTTTTAGATCCTTTGAACTCTTTCAAGCTATGTTTCAAGACTTTCTGGGCTTTGACGGGGCTGGGCATTCACTGTAAAAGCAGTCAATGCCTCAGTGAGACCACAAGCAAAACTGTGAGTGTCTTAAGCAGGGACCACACAACTCTTGTGAGTATTTGCATATTTTAGCAACTCTGTTGAGTGTGAATCTCAAAGCCGAGAATGCTGCTCATTAATTTCCTTCATTAAATATCTTGGGCCATCTACTTTTCTGAACAGACATTACCTGTGTTGGATCCCTTGGAGCTGATTGTGTGGGTGTGGGTGTGTGCGCATGCTGGCTGGAATATAGGTGTGTATATGTGACCGCCTGCTTGTGTATCAGAGTCCTGGCTTGATGTTATCATTAGAGAATATGTTTACACTGCAGTGTGAGATTCTAGAATCAAGTGCTGATTCAGACACACAAGTATATACCCTGAAGTAGCCAACTGTGGGCTCAAAGAGAGCCAGGCTAAAGCTGGACTGCCCAGTTCATTTTCCAGTTCAGTAGCTGTAGTAATCCAACTTCGCCAGCTGCTAACAAGATTGGGTCTGAAGTTTACCTCCACAATGAGATAATCAGATTACCAGCCACAAAGATCAAATAATGACCCAGCTTTCGAGCAAGTTCAGCAGGCCCTTGATAACACTGTGTGGTCCTTGAGGCTTGATTAAAAAATTAAATGGCTAAACTTTGCCTCAATATTTTGCATTGGGATTTTGAGTGACTTGATGATTCTTTTCATGGTGGACTTTCCTATTCTTCTGTAGGTTTGAAATTAAGAGGTAGGAGAAAAGGAGGATGCTCCCGCTGTGCAGTTGTTCTTGAGCTGGGCTTTAAATGAAGCATGTAGAATTTTTAATTTGGTGGCGTAGGGAAGACAAGGCAAACTCAAAATCACTCGTGAGCAAGGGGCTGGCCTGTAACAAACTAACAACCGTTGCCTGTGCTCCACGCTGTCTCCCAGTCCTGTGCTTCTGGACCAGAATGGATTTGGTCTTTCGCTCCCAGGCCAAAAATGTTTGAAAGTTTTGGTTTTGGCTACTATATGATAGCTGTTTTCAGTAGTAAAGGGATTATTCTGAGAGGCATACAAATGTGATTGTCTCACAGCAGATGGTGCGCACTGCTTCACCTTTGAGAAAAGTTAATTAAGCCAAGCATATTGTGCCCATAGAGAGGAAAATGTAGATGAATATTGAGCAATCAAACTCAGTGTCTCCTTTTTTCATGCCTTTGCAATGGGACACAGAATCCCATTGAAAAAGAATTATGTACAGAATCAAATTAATTCACATCCAACTTTACTCTCTTCCCACGTTTTAACAGGGGTGCACACCAGGCCCTTCAGAAGTTTTGTCCACAATCAATGGGCCACACTGCGGTGTCCACTAAATTAAATGAACCAGTGCAGAAGAATCTCTTGTGAGATATTAAAAGGGTGAAAGGCTGTTTAATTCAAATCCTTCCGTAGAGTCTTTTCACAGCCCCCTTTCCATAGTACAGTATAAATTATTAACTAACTCCTTTCATCTGAGATCAATTTACAAAACAGAAACAATTACCCCTTGTTAATGAGAGTGAACGCTTCTAATAATTATGAAAGTTGCGTTTGATTCGGTTTCCTCACAGGTCCTTGTTTACAATCTAATTTAGAGTTGCATCAAAGTGAAATAAAACAGGAATTCTCAGTTTGAGAAATGGCTGGTCTTAAATAAATGGGCTTCACATGTTAATGAGTGTTGCTTGAGGAATACATTCAAATATGGTTCATTGATACCTGCTTCCATTTCATTAATTTGACTCTTGGACGGGTGCTTGCAAATACCTAGGTTTCTCAGGGGGCTGCTTTTCAGTTTGGGGGTTTGGGAAGGTGTTCACGTCACTGGCTCTACAAGTGGCGGGTAATTGTTGATGGACAGGCTTACTTGGAGGAGAAGAGGGAGAAAGGGCTTTACTGTGGCCTCCCGCCATGCTGAGTAGTTTGAGGCCTTAGGCAGGCTCCATGGGCTTAACTTTATCTTTCCCTTCAGAATCAGTGACGAATCCAAAAGGATAAAGGTAGACTTTAGACACCAAAGGAGCATTGCGACTCAAATAGAAAGGCAAATTTTCATCTCAATTGGATAAAGAGGGGGCAGAGGAAATGACTCAGATCAATGAAAGAAAAGGCCAAGTCTGAGGTAGGCCCAGCAGCTGGGTTTCTGCACCTGTCCAGCCCTCCTTCCCATGACTGGCCAACCCCCAGGCTCAACTATTATTTTGGTTTCTCAGGGTGTATTCAGAGAGGCGAACAGTGTTTGTGGAGCTTGAAGGGGAGAGGGAGGCAGTCATTGGAAGAGAAGGGAATGGTAACACAGGCCAGCAGAGGCCAGAGTACTTACTAGGAGGTCTTCCTTGTCTATGGGGGAAAATCCCAAGTAGGAAGAATTTCAGTAACCACCTCAATCATAGAAAAGTGACTTTATAGATGAAGCCTTACAAATCATCACTTTGTGGTAGGTTACAATAGCTCACTATGGGGAAAGGAAACAATATTATCTGAGGACCTAGAAATGATGAACATAGTAGACAGTAGTGGCCATCTAACTGCTCTGATAAGAGAACTTTATTTTAGAAGTGTTATTGCAGAAATTAAGTCCTTAAGTAACTCATTTTTTGTATAGATTTTACCAAAATCTCTTGTGAAGGAGCACCAGGGTATCATTTTAAGTATGCTGTATTTTTTTTCCTATACTTTAAAAAAAAATAAGCTTTTGATTTTTAGAATAGTTCTTGTGGAGATAGTACGGGAAGTTCCCATATACATCCTACCCAATTTCCCTCATTATTAACATCTTCCATTAGTATAGTACCTTTGTCACAACCAGTATTGACACATTTTAAAAATTATTTTCAGCTTTTTGAAGTTTGTTCATTTTATTTATTTATTTATTTATTTATTTATTGAAAGCGAGAATGTGTGTGGGAGGGACAGGAAATTCAAAGCAAGCTCTGTGCTGATAGCAGTGAGCTTGATGTGTGGCTCAAACTCATAAACTGTGAAATCATGACCTGAGCTGATGTCAGACATTTAACCAACTGAGACACCCAGGTGCCCTAAGACTATAGCTTGCTCAGATTTTCTTGGATTTTCCCTGTTGTCTGTTCCAGGATCTAATCCAGGATACCACATTACATTTATTTGTCCTCCTGGATATAAGTTTCTTGATTTTGATGGCCTTGACACTTTTAAGTAGTGGTTGGATTTTTCAGGGAAAATCCTTTCATTTGTCTTATGTTGTTCCTATCATTAGATGGGGGTTACGGAATTTGGGGAGAAACACAGATGTAAAGTGCCATTCTCATCACATCCTATCAAGTGTACGTTATCAAAGTGGTGTCACTATGGTTGTTAGCCTTGATCACCTGAGTGACGGTGTGTGTGTCCTTTCTCTGTTGTAAAGTGACTCCCCCCTCCCCCCCCCCTTTGCATACTGTTCCTTTTGGAAGGAAGTCACTGTGCCCAGCCCACACTTAAGATGTGGGGAGTTATCTTCCACCACTAGGAGGGTGCAGATATCTATATAAATTACTTAGAATTCTTCTTTTTAAAAAAGATTTTAAGTAACCTCTACACCAATGTGGGGCTCGATATCAACCCCCGAGAGGAAGAGTCACATGCTGTACTGAGTGAGCCAGCTGGGCACCCCACATGACTGAGAATTCTTATGCCTGGAGTATTCTTCTTTTGTCCAACTTATTTATTTATTAATTTATTTACTTATTCATTTATTTACTTATTTTGAGAGTGAGAGAGAGAGAGCAAGCACATGTGCAGGGAAGGGGCTGAGAGAGAGGGAGAGCTAGAATTCCAAGCTGGCTCTGCACTGTCAGTGTGGAGCCCAACATGGGGCTCAAACCCATGAACTGGGAGATATGACCTGAGCTGAAGTCAAGAGTCAGACACTGAAGCAACTGAGCCACCTAGGTGCCCCAAAATTTGTGATCTTTTTTTTTTTTTTTTTTTTAATGTTTGCATATTTATTTTGGAAGAGAGACAGAGAGAGTGCATGGGGGCAAAGAGAGAAAGGGAGAGAGAATCCCAAGCAGACTGCGTGGAGTCTGATTTGGGGCTCAGTCTTACAAACCATGAGATCATGACATAAGCTGAAATCAAGAGTCAGATGCTTAACCAGCTGAGCCACCAAGGCACCCCTTTTTTTCTAACTTCTTTATTCAGTCATTTATATCATTATTCATTTTATGCTTTGGGTTATAATCCAGTACTACTTTATTTGTTGGGTTGCTTAAATTGTTTTAGCTTTTGGGAGCTTTATCATTGGCTCCTGTGTCGCTTTGGCAAACTCCATTTTTTTTTTTTTTTTTTGAGTACTTCCTTACTTTCCCACATTGTAAGATGTTCCAGACTCATCTTGCATATTCTCTGTCCCAGCCAGCCCCATACTCAACCTGGAATCACTTATCCAAGAATCTCTGGTTTGTTGTATTAAAAAGTAGTATTAGAAACCAAGATCTGGGAGCTAAGTGTCCCTTATCTTTTTAAAATGTTGCACTGCATTAAGGAGATGAATTGTGAACTCTAGTAACATCCATTCATCTATCCAAACATTCACTGCAAAAATTTTTGGAAAGCTTACAATGTACCAGGCTCCGTGCTAATACTGGGAATAAAAAATAGAGCAATATTTGTTTATATAGAAGTTCTCAGTTGGCTAGTAGCAGGAGCTTAGGCCCCTACACAAATGCCATGATGAAATCTTATTTAATTTTATTTGACAAATAATTGTCATGCGCAGCAGAAATTGTGCTGAGTACTTGAGATACAAAGAGAAACATAGCCCAGTGGTTGCCTTCAAGGAATTTACATGTAAGTGAGGTGGGAATGGGGATCAGAGAACACATGTAAACAATCAAAATACAGTGCGGTCTGGGATGTGGAATCTACTCCCAGTAGATAGTTTGAGAGTGGGATAATGCATCCTTCCCCAAATAGCTTTCCAATGGACAATATCCAAGAGCAATACCTTAGTCCCCAAAGGTCTGTACTATCAATAAATCTAGCCGTAGTCTTTATTTTTATTTTTAAAGTTTATTTATTTTGTGAGGGTGAGTGTGCATCTGTATGTGCAAGCTGGGGAAAGGCAGAGAGAGAGGGAGATAGAGAATCCCAAGAAGGCTCCTTGCTGTCAGTGCAGAGCCCAGTGTGGGGCTCAATCCCACAAACCATGAGATCATGATCTGAGCCAAAATCCAGAGTCAGACACTTACCAAGTGAGCTGCCCAGGCACCCCTAGCTTTAGTCTTTCTTAGTGTCTGCTTTCTCATGTGTTAAAAAATTCTTCAGGATTTTACTCGTATAAAATGTTTGCCCTATCTCACCAATAGAACTGAGCTTGTATAGAATAATCCTTAACTTATCCCACAGACTGCTCTAGAAAGAGTGTCTGTGTCCAACTTTGAAGACTTTGTTCTTCTTGTCACTGCTGCCACCCCCTGGAGCTAGGACACATTACCGCCCCCTTCCTTGAAGCATTTTATATTGGGGCTAAGTTCCTTGCCTTTGTTCTATTTACTCAAGTATGGAACTGTCCAGTCTTGCAGGTTTGGAGACTGGATCTGCAGCTTGGATGTAAGTATTTATATGTAATGGAAAAAATTAATAGGTACGAAAAATGCTGTAACTTAGCCTGACTTTGTGCAGGATTGCTAGACTTGGAGTCATGTCATTTGGGTGTATAAATGGATGACTTTGGCCAAAGCTGTTGATGGCAGCAGTGAGTTTTCATAGTGTCCCCTCAGTCTCCCCCTTCTAGGTATGTGATCTTGGATAAGTTGTTCAATATTTCAGACTCTCAGTTTTCACATTTGTAAGGAGTGGGAGTATGACAGCTTTGCTAACTTCTTCTTGGGGCTGTTGTGACTATCCAGTGAGTTAATGGATGGGAAATCATTTTTCCTAATGAAGAGTGTGATAATAATAGTACTACTAATAATTATTTTTGTCATCAAAATATTCATTGAGTTTATAAGCACATAACTTTGGAGCTAGATAGACCTGAGTTTAGTGCTTCATTCTGTGTCCTTGAGCAAGTTATTTACTGTCTGAATCTCAATCTCCTCATCTAGTAAAGGAGTGATAGTATCAATTTTAGAAAGGGTGCCAACATATGTGATTGTATACTTGGTGTTACAGATGCATGTTTGTGTCCTCCCAGGATTCCTATGTTGAAACCCTAATCTCCAGTAGGATGGTATTAGGAGGTGGGGGCTTTGAGAGGTAACCACCAGGTCATGAGGGTGGAGCCTCCATGATAGGCTCAGTGTCCTCAACAGAAGGGCAAGAGATCCACCTTCTTTCTTTCTTGCATGTGAAGACACAGCAAGAACATGGGTCTTTGCAACTCAGAAGAGGGTTCTCCCCAGAATCTGTACTATGTTGATGTTGCCATCTCAGATTTTTACCTTCCATTACTGTGAGAAGTGAGTTTCTGTTGTTTAAGCCACTCAGTATATGGTATTGTGTTAATAGCAGCCGAGCTAAGACTCTTGGACTAAGGTTATTTATTGTCCTTATCTAAACAACACTGATGACAGGATTCACACCTAAGAGAGGCATTAAAAGACGTAATTTCTGTGAAGATTAAATGATATAATTGATTCACTCCTTTAAATATTTATTGCTATTTTCTAGGTGCTAAAGAATATCAGTGGGGAATAAAGCACACAAAAATTCCTATCTTTAGGGAGCTAACATTCTGGAAGTGGGGGATGATATACAATAAAAGAAAATTAACAAGTCCTGTATGTAGACTATTAGGTAGTAGTAGGTGTGTTATGGACAAGGATTAAGCAGAAGCGGGGATTTCTGATTTTAAGTAGGGCGGTCAAGGAAGGCCTCACTGAAGGAGGTGGTCTTGCGTAGTGATTTATTTATTTTTATTTTAAATAAAAATAGGAGGTGAAGGAGGTGAAGGAGGTGAAGGTGAGAATCAGAAGACAACCTGGGGAAGAGCTTATGGGGCAGAGGGAAGAACAAATATAAAGGCCTGAGATGAGCATTGACAGCAGGCCTGGCTGATCTTGAGCTTTGTAATTAAGGCAGGACACTGATGGGGCAGTCTGTGTTCAAGACTGGGTTCTGATTCCTTTTTTTAAATTTTTTTTAATGTTTATTTTTGAGACAGAGAGGGAGAGAGACCACAAGTGGCGGAAGGGCACAGAGAGAGACAGAGACACAATATGAAGCAGGTTCCAGGGTCTGAGCTGCCAGCACAGAGCCTGACATGAGGCTGGAACTCACAAGCTGTGAAATCATGACCTGAGCCGAAGTCGAATGCTTAACTGACTGAACCACCCAGGCGCCTCAGTTCTGCTTTCTTCTTAGAATGCTGATCCCAAGCCACTGGCTCTAAATTGATTTAGGATACTCTACCAAACTTGCACCATTAGCTGGCCACACAGACTGCCACGTATTTTACCCTAAGCCTGTTCATGATGGCACAGTCCATCTGGGCTGGCTTGGTTTTAAACTGAAAATAAGACCCTGGCCCACCTCTTTTAACTTGCAAAATCTAAGAACCCTACCCAACCAACCAAAAATGCTCATCATGCTTTAGGATGAGATTCTTGGCCTCTTTCCCTCAAATTAGAGACTGAGAATGCATGCATACCCCTGGAGGCGGAGGTGTGGGGGAAGAGCTTGCAGTGGCATTCCAAGCTTGAATTTTCCTGAAACCTTGAGTTTCTCTTAACAATGAGTGCAAAATTTACAGTATGCCTGTTCTATTTTTGTAAAAGAGTAAACTTTGGAAACCATGAACACTCCAAAAATAAGCTATATTTATCCTGAAGCTTGATATCCCCCTTAGTACCCTGCTGTGTACCCTGTGGGTACCCCATCTTGAGAAATACAGAAAATTGGGCTATACTAAGTAGAATTATCTTGGTTTTGAGGTTAAATATTCTGTTCAAACTATATTAGATCCACGAATCTTGCAAGTGCAAATTTGCATGCAAATTGTCACCTGTGCCTAATTTCCTTGTAGTCATGTTGTCTCTAAGATACAGATTCCCAAAGTAGTTAAGCATTGCCTCTTTTTGCTTCATGTTTGCTTTCCTCCCTTCCTTCCCTTCCTTCCCTTCCTTCCCTTCCTTCCCTTCCTTCCCTTCCTTCCCTTCCTTCCCTTCCTTCCCTTCCTTCCCTTCCTTCCCTTCCTTCCCTTCCTTCCTAAATTGAAATATATTTGACATATAATATTGGGTAAGTTTCAGGTGTACAACACGTTGATTTGATTTTTATATTGCAATATGATTAGCACCGTAGTGTTAGCTAACACCTCTATTGTATCACGTAATTACCATTTCTTTTTTGTGGCAGGAATAATTAACTCTAGTCTCTTAACAAGTTTGATGTTTATAATACAAACTGCTTTCTCCCCCTGTCTTCTCACTCCTGGCGTGCTTCTCCTTTTTGTATGTTCAGGTCTCTTTTGTCGTCTTACCTATTTTGTTTAAAAACATGTTTGCTGAGGCCAGACTGCCTTTTTAAATTTTTAAATTATTTTAGCACTATGATTGAGCTATGCTGCCTGGGTTTTAAATCTCCCTTCCATGAGTTACTGGCTCTGTGACTTAGACGAGTTACTTAATCTCTCTATGCCTGCTTACTTAATTTTTTTTTATTCTTAGTGTGCGAGTTGGGGAGAGGGGCAGAGGGAGGGAGGGAGGGAGGCAGAGAGAGAGAGAGAGAGAGAGAATGGATGAATGAATGAATGAGAATCTTAAGCAGGTTCCACGCTCAGCACAGAGCCCAACACAGGGCTCCATCCCACTCCCCTGGGATGAAATCAAGATTTGGATGCTCAATCAACTGAGCCACCTAGGTGCCTCTATGCCTGCTTATTTTAAAATGAGGATAATGATAGAATCTACCCCCTAGGACTGTTGTGAGGAGGAAATGAGTAAATGAATCTGCAAAATGCTTATAACCGTGTGTACACATAGAAAGTGCTCAGTTAGTGCTATTTGTTGTCTGTTATTACCAGTGTTTGTTCTTTTCTGTACTTGCCCACTGGAGTGTGCTTAACACAATAGAGGCATTCATCTTCGCCTTCCTCCACTCAAAGTGCTCCCTTCCAAGTGCTCTCACAGTACTTCCTACAAAGTAACCCTTCTCCATTGTATTGTGATGATTTGATTACAAAGCCTTGTCTCTTTAGGCTAGTTGGTGTGAAATCTTGCCCACCTCCCTTCAGGGCACATTTGGCAATGTCTGGACACATTTTGCTATGTCAAATCTTGCCAGTCACTCAGCCTCATTTGTGCTATCATGTAGTATGTAGAGGCCAGGGATGCTGCAGAAGTGCTAACCATCCTGCATTACACAGGATAGGGTCACAACAAAAAATTACTCTGCTCCATATGTCAATAGTACCATGGTTGGGAAACTCTGCCCCAGGCTTTGAATCCAAAGGGCAAGGGTCCTCTGTCTTTACATACCCAACTCTGGTATAATGCCTGGTCTGGAGGAGGTGCTCAAACTATTTGTTGGATTGTTCCTGTGCGAACGGTGTTGATGCAGAGGACATGATATTCTAGAGGAAGTTCTGCCTGAATAAATACTTACAGAAGGCTATCAACCATGGTCTCTGACTTGGGCATTTTCATAAAATGTTTGTTCATAAGTCTCAGCACTGATAGCTTTGCAAGAGAGGCTCTGTCTAATGCTGGATGTCTCAGCATTTTAATTCCTGTCTTTTCTGTAGCATCTGGTCAACGGTGAAGGCCTAATCCACATGGATCCTCTGATGCAGAACCACAGAGAATGAGTTTGACTCATTTTAGATCTTGACCTAAGAAGAGTCCTAAGAAGATTTCTAATCTTTTCTCTTCTTGTCTTTCTCTGCTTCCCTCTCCACAACCGTCTGGAAATGGCTAGAACAGATGTGACTCCTTCCTTGCCCAATCATGGCTGGAATTGCTAAGTGGATCAGCATGGAGGTGCAGCCTTTTCCCTCTGCCTCGCCAGTTGCTACCAGGCTGGGGACAGAGAGGAAATGACTAAAAATTGAACGGAGGCCTCCAGCAGGGCTGTGAGGAGATCTAGCCCATTTTTAGCACCTTTTAATGTGAAAATGTCTCTCAGCAGGATATCCCCCCTCATTGTTTGTTTAGTTATGTGATCAGGAAGTGGACACAATTTTCTTGAATTATTCCTGCCAGACACTAAATTATATCTCAGAGAGCAAAGCTTTTGATTTTTTTTTTCCATCACCATTCATTTTCATTTTTGTTATCACACAAGGCTGGCTGGTAGCAGAAGCCATTTTGTCACTAAATTCCATTGGAAGTGGTGGGGGGGGGGGGGGCGCAGAGAGCCAGTTCAGAGAATAAGCAAGAGAGTCGTGCAGTTTAATGGTATCCAGAATAGAATCCAACTAAGTTTCCTTAACATTCTGAGATATCCACACGGATTCAGAGGAGGGATCCCAGGATCCTCCTAAACCATCCCAGGAGAAGGGGTCTATAAAGGATGTTGGCTCAGATTTGCCCAGTATGGGGTAGGAGTAGGAGGCTGGTTCACTCTGTCTATGAAGTCATTACTAAGCAGGGTGGGAAGTAAAGGGTTGGGATCAGAAGAGAAAGAGAAATTACGTTGTGCTATGTAAAATGAACTAAAGCTGACATTGGTTATAAGTGGAAGAACTTCTGTTAAGGGAGGAAAAATGATAAAATGTGATTGAGCTACGAAAAACTGCTAACTTTTAAATGATTTCTGAGATAATTCTTTTGACAAGAACTGCCTGTGTGTGTCCAGTTGGAGCCATGTTTATACACAAAAATTATTACAGTCAACAGATATGCACCAGATGGCTTCAGGCATGGGTGGGTGCTGGGATAAAGAAATGAAAGACATAGTGTCTTCAGAATCGTCCTCTTACCTACTGGATAATCAAATTAATATGCTTGTGACTAAAATCCATTATCTGTAATCATGTTTCTGATAGTAATAACTCCAGTTGTTATTTGTTGTGAGAGTAAAATGAGATAATTTATATATGAAAGCCTGTCCATTGGAAACTATAAAGCACTATATATATCTGTCACTTTGTTTTTAGGATGTAAGTATAGAAGTGGCCTATATCACTTCTACCCACATCTTCCTGGCTTAAAACACAGACAAGTTAATACAAGGGCATCTGGCAATATAAAGGAGCATGTGGATATTTGGCAAGCACTAATACGTTGTTTTGGAGGGGCAGAGGGAAGGGAAGTCTTGATTACCTAAATGCTTTACAGGAAGATGATACAGGACTCCCCAGAATGAAGTAGTGATTAACCTTTATATGGTAATGAATATTTGTGCTACATGATTCCCTGTGCATGCAGAGACCAATTCTAAATTTCCAAATTATTGTTGCTTTACTTGTTATGTCCTATCAGGAATTGACTAAACCTTTCTGAGCTTTAGCTCCTTCATCAGTGAAATGGGCTTGGCAATGCTTATCTTAAAGCCCTTTGTGAAGGGGCACCTGGGTGGTTAAGCATCTGACTCTTGATTTCGGCCCAAGTCATTATCTTGTGGTCTTGTGGTTTGTGAGTTTGAGCCTGGCATTGAACTCTGCACTGACAGGGTGGAGCCTGCTTGGGATTCTCTCTGCCTCACTCTCTGCCCCTCCCTTGCTCTCATGTAATCTCTCTAAATAAATAAATAAATAACTAAAACAAAAAAAAAGTGCCCTTTGTGAAGATTAGAGATAAATTTGTGAATTGCCTTTGCTCAGTGCTGGGCACCAGGAGATCCTTAAAAAAAAAAAAAGTACATATTAATGTTTTCACCTACTTCCTAGCATTATAAATGAGTAAGTAGAGACCTATCAAGTGTCTCTATGCCAAAGATCCAGAGCTGGAAGTAGATCCCAACTGTATTTCTCCTAGTCTGATGTGCTGTCCCTTCTACTACCCTTCTCATGCTATCACCATGACTTGAGTCATCTTTTGAAAATAATTTTTAAATGAGAACCACTACTTGGTTTTATGCAATATTGTAACTGGTGCCTTTCCTTCAGGTTTCCTTTTTGCCCTCATTCTCAGTTGGTCTTCTAGATTGATCTTTTTCCTGTCTTACTACATCACCTACTACATCAGCTATGAGTCTTTCTGCCTAGTTTTCAAAGTCATCTATGATCTGTCCTTTGTAAGACAACCCATAATGGGATCTATTATTTGTGTGGCTGGGGCAGTATAAGGAAACCTAACTTACCTGCAGGAGTTTCGGAACCCCGTGTTTGTTTTCTTCTATCTTCCTAAATACTTACATGTGCTACACCAGAGACTGGCAGACTTGCCTGAGAAGGGCCAGAAAATCAATACTTCAAGCTTTATGAGTCTTAGAGTTACTATCACAACTATTTATCTCTACTGTTGTACGAAAGCAACTGTAGAGAGATGCCTGGGTGGCTTATTCAGTTAAATGTCCAACTCTTGGTTTCAGGTCAGGTCATGATCTCCTGGTTGGTGGGTTCGAGCCCTGCATTGGGCTCTGTGCTGGCAGTGTGGAGCCTGCTTGGGTTTCTCTCTTTCTCCCTCTCTCTCTCCCCCTTTCCTGCTTGTGCTCTCCCTCTCTCAAAATAAGCATTAAAAAAAAAAAAAAAAACCAGCCATAGACTATTTGTAAACAAAGGAGTCTGGCTTTGTTCCAATAAAACCTAACTTAGAAAAATAGACTGCTGGCTGGAGTTGGAAAACTCATGTTCTACACTACAGCTTTACTCAGCTTATTCTTTTCTGTTTCATTTTTTCCTAGCACATAACCTCTCTTCCATATATGGACTTGTCTTCTTGCTATCATATCTACATGACATGAACATTCTTCTTTTTCCTTTGTCCTCGATTGTATAACTCAAGAACATGGAAAGTCCTTCTTTCTAACTATTGACACTCTCATCATTATTTCTGCTGTCTGCCTGTCTAGTCTGAATCATACCAACTATAGCATTCAATTATGTAAATGCAATTGATTGTTAATTTTTTCAAATGTTGTCTTAGCTTCCTCAAATTAAGTACTTTTTCTGTAGTCCCAGACTGTACCTAATACAATATCACTGGATACTACAAAATAAATATAAATTGGTTCATTTTCTATAACCTATATACTACATTGACAATTTAAGAATTTGGCAGAAGACTTCATTCAGAACGATGCTGTGGAAGATCATGATGAAAAAGTTGAAGAAATTGTTGTCTGGTAAAGCCTAACTCAATAGATGTGTCTAGGAAGTCATTTCTATATTTTTATTTTTGATATAGACATTCTTGTAAATATGGATTCACCTGAAGAATGATGTGCTTTGGATAGAATTCCTTCACATATTCCTATCCCACTGTCTTTGGTAAAATTAGGAAATGGGCCTAGAAAAAAAAAAAAAAAAAGACTTTTTCCACCGGGCCAGTATGGGTGAAGTACAAAGGAATTCCACAATGTGAATGTTTTGGAATGTAATAGAACTTTTGTTCAGATTCCACAGTTCTTCCACCCATTTCTTTTAAAAAAGTAAATGCATATTAACAAATGCTTGATATTTAGGATTTAATAATGTGTGTGACTTTCACAAAGGAAGCTGTGCTCAGGTGCTGAGCAGTGTTTCTGATACACTTTGGTTTTCTTTTTTGCTTGGGTTTTTATAAGTAAACTTTCTGGTTTAGTCAGTTGATCTTGGATGTTTTGTATTAGATCCAGCTTTCTATGAACCTTTTTTTCCACCAACTTTTCTGTCTATAGATAGGTTGTTACTAATCTTTTTAACTTCTCTAATCCTTTTGTCCCTGTCAGGTTGGTCAGGTTTTCTTCATGTGAAATTTCCGTGACCAGTTCATCTTCCTGCAGCCTTACCTTTGCCTAAACTTGTAGACAATTGAATACTTGTATCACCCATTTTCCTACCCTAGAATTTTGGCCCTTACTGTTTATTTTTTTTTCTTTTTCTCCATTTATTTTCTTATATCACTTGGTTGCCATGTTGTTGTTAAACTAGAAGTGTTTGATCTCTTGGGTCTCCAGTGAGACTGTAAGCTCTCCAAGGGCAACTAATTATATATTTCTTTGGACTTTCCTCACTACTTGTATACTGATCTTGATTGAATGAATTGAGTGGCTCAAGATTTACAAGCATAGAAATACACCAAATGAGTGTATGTACTGAAGGAAGAGGTTTGTATGTAGTATATCAAAAAGGCTCAGATAATGTTGGCAAGCTAGAAAAGCACAGAAAGATATCTTAGGTCTTCAATACCTTATTTTTCAGTTGCCAACGTAAGTTAGACAATTGTTTTCAGTAGACTTTGTTCCACTATTATTAAGAAAATATCAAGGGGCACCTGGGTGGCTCAGTTGGCTGAGTGACTGACTTCAGCTTAGGTCATGATCTCACCCTTTTGTGAGTTTGAGCCCCACATCCGGCTCGCTGCTGTCAGCACAGAGCCCGCTTTGGATCCTCTGTCCCCTTCTCTCTGCCCTTCCCCAACTTACCCTCTCCCAAAAATAAACAATTAAAAAAATATCAAAAGAGAGCTCCACAATTTCCCAAGAGCCTAGAATGTTTGGACTACTGAGGTCATTAATGTCACCTAGTAGTGTTAAATGTTCATCCTTTTTTTTTTTTTTTATGTTTATTCATTTTGAAGGAGAATGCATGCATGTGTGCACGTGCAGGTGGGGGAGGGGCAGAGAGAGGAGGAGAGAGAGAATCCCAAGCAGACTCCACACTGTCAACACGAGCCATGACCTGAGCTGAAATTAAGAGTCGGATGCTTAATGGATTGAGCTACCCAGGCTCATGTTCATCCTTTAAAAGCCCTAAGAAAAGGCTTCCACATCTGCTCACTTGACATTTATTCATGAAAGGCAGGCAGTCAGATGAGGGCTATTTATTCACATATCTGAAGACTGTTTGGGGTTAGTTGAGGGAGACTGGGTTATGTACTTGCTTGAATTAAATCTCTTGTTTCAAAAATGAGGGAAAGTCCCTTATTTCAAAGGAAAATTTTGTAATTATCTTACTGTCACACCTTAGTTTCTTATAAATTCCTAAATCCGTGTTCTGCAATTTTGGCAATACATCTTGCAAGTAAAAGAGACTAATGAAAACATTTCCAGAAAATACCCAAGCCCCCTCTTTGGATTTAGTAAACTCTAGCATTTTAATGGGAATTTTAATTTTGAAAAATAAGCCCTATTTTTTAAAGAGGTAGGCAATTAAAACAAATAGCTAGGATGGAAACTTAACCTGTACTTCATTAAAATGTTTTGTGGATATTGCCCTTAGCACAGCTTTGCTAGACCTTTCCAGTGCTGCTAATCTCTCTGGCTCAGTTCTCTACTGGTCTCTAAATGTGTTTGCTCCATACAGTTTGTGTGCTGGTTCATTCGTTAATTCAGCAAGTATTAAGTATCTACTTCAGCCATAGATGCACTCATACCATTAAACATGCCATCAGAAATGAGCTTGAAAACTTTTAGGGACTTGATATATTGCATAAATATCAAATTCACTTGTTAAATATCTGCTTAAAGAAATTGCTTTATTTTGCCAACTGCATGCCTGCCTTTTAAAAAAAGCAACACAGTTCTTTAACTCTTTAAAGATAAAATGTGGGTCTTAGGCATCCTTGCATTTAAAATGCCTATTATGGGTAAGCACTATCTGTGTATTGAAGAAATAAATAGATAACCAACATGCAATGTGACAGTTTATTTTTTTACTTAAAAATTGTAAGAACATTCAACATGAGGGCTGTCTTAAAATTTTTTTTAATGTGTAATACAGTATTGCTAACCACTGCACACTGTTGTACAGAAGATTTCTAGAACTGGTGTAACTGACACTTTATACTCACTGAGCAGCCATTTCCCCCTCCCCCAACCCCTCCCAACCACTATTGCACTCTGAGTTTGATTATTTTAGATATTTCCTATAAGTCAAATCATGCAGTATTGGGCCTGCTGTGATTGTCTTGCCTCATTTAGCATAATCACTATCAAGTTTGTCCATGGTGTCACATATGGCAGGATTACCTTCTTTTTAAAGGTCAGAATAGTATTCCATTGTATGTTGATGCCACATTTTCTTGATCCGTTTATTCATCAGTGGACGTTAAAGTTGTTTCCATTCCTTGGCTTTTGTGAATAATGCTGCAGTGAATGTAGAAGCACAGCTCTCTCTTGGAGATCCTGATTTCAGTTCTTTTGGATACATACCCAGAAGTGAGTTTGCTGGGTCATATGGTAGTTCTATTTTTTTATTTGTCTGAGGAGCCTCCATACTGTTGCCTTAGCAGCTGTGCCGTTTTACATTTCTATCAACTGTGTAAGAGTGCTCCAATTTTGCCACATATTTGCCAACAATTGTTGTTTTTTGTTTTTGGTTTTGTTTGTAACAGCTATCCTAACAGGTGTGAGGTGATAATTCATTGTGGCTTTGATTTCCCCAGTGATTAGAAATGTTGAGCATCTTTCATATGCCTGTTGACCATTTGGATGTCATCTTCGGAGAAATGTCTATTCAAGTTCTTTGGCCATTTTTGAATTGGGTTATTCAGAGACTGTCTTTGTCCCATTGTGTATTCTTGGTAGCCTGTGGAAGATCAATTGACGGTAAATGTGTGAATTATTTTTGGACTCTCTATTCTGTTCCATTGGTCTGTGTGTCTGTTATTATGCTGTTACCATATTGTTTTAACAACGGTACTTTTGTAATATATTTTAAAATCTGGAAGTGTGATGCATAGAAAACATCAGAATAGAAAGGGAAGAAGTAAATTTATCTATTTGTAGATGGCATAATATATGCAGAAGACCTTAAATGTGCCACACACAAAAAATCTATTTAAACTAATAAATGGATTCAGTAAAGTTGCAGGATACAAGATCAATATATAAAAATCAGTTGCGTTTATATTCACTAATAAGAAACTAAAAACTAAAGAAACTAAAAACAGTCCCTGTTGCAATAGAATCAAGAAGAATAAAGTACTTAGTCATAAACTTAATGAAGGAGGTCAAACACTTGCACATGGAGAACTATGAAAGATTGTTGAAGGAAATTAAAGAAGTTACAAATAAGTGGAAAAACATCCCATGTCCTAGGATAGGAAGACTTAATATTGTTAAAATGTCCCTATTACCCAAAGTGATCTACAGATTTGGTACAATCCCTATCAAATCCCAATGACATTTTTTACAGAAATAGAAAAAAAAGGGGTGCCTGAGTGGCTAGGAAGGTTGGATGTCTGACTTCAGATCATGGTCTCATGGTTGGAGAGTTCGTGCACCACGTTGGACTCTGTGCTGGCCTCTCTCTCAAAAATAAATAAACATTAAAATTTTTAAAAAAGAGGAAAAAAAGTCCTAAAATTAATATGGTACCACCCATACACACAGATCCCTACATAGTGAAAACGATCTTGAGAAAGAAAAGTCTTGCTGGAGGCATTGCAATGTGTATGTTTTTAGTAGGGAAAGTACTTGAAAAAATGCATTTGAAAAAATAAGGACTGGGACAATGTAAAAACCTTGTTAGAAACTGCAGGTTTATTATACTGAAAATGAACAAAATTTCAGAAGATAGGATTTTGAAAGATACATTGGTTTCATGGTCTAAACCAAGTATTTCTAAAAGTGCTTAGTGTTCTGTGGAATAGTAATAACAGATCTTTTGCAAGGAGGAGTGTTCTGTGATCACCTAAGTTTGAGAAATACTGGGTAAAACAAAGTCAAGGCAGTTTCTTTGTATACAGGACTTGTCTGAGTCTTTAATAGGCATTGTGAACACCAAGAAGAATAGAGTGTGTAGCATATCTCAAACATGTATGACCATGATATCCAACTAATACAGAACATTTCTCAGTAGTGATGTTTCTGCAAAACATACTTCAGAAAGTGCCATTTTAGAGCAATGATATTCCAGTTGTGTTAAGTCCTAGAACCCTGTAGAGGTGCTTGGACACGGCCACAGAGAAGGGGAGGAAAGGTAGGAGTGTATCCTCCCATTGTAAATGATCAATTTTATGTGTAGATATTTGAATTCTACATGACATATCGACTCCCATAAGATATTGGCAAATCACTGTTATAAGGGCTGGGGAAATTTGTGTTTTTCTTTTCTTTTTAAAAAAGAAATGCTGAGGAGCACCTGGGTGGCTCAGTCGGTTAAGGGTTTGACTTTGGCTCAGGTCATGATTTCACAGCTTGTCGGCTCAAGACCTTTGTTGGGCTGTGTGCTGACAGCTCAGAGCCTGGAGCCTGCTTCAGATTCTGTGTCTCCCTCTCTCTCTGCCCCTCTGCCACTCATATTCTCCCTCTCCCCCCCACTCATATTCCCCCTCCCCCTCTCCCACACAGACACAGATAAAATAAATAAAAACATTAAAAACATTAATAAATCATTTAAAATAAACACTGAAGGGGGCTTGGGTGGCTCAGTGGGTTAGGCATCCAGCTTTGGTTCAGGTCATGATGTCATGATTTGTGAGTTCAGCCCCACATTGGGCTCTGTGCTGACAATGCGAAGCCTGCTTGGGATTCTCTCTCTCTGACTCTGTCTCTGTCCCTTCTCTACTTGTGCACTCAATTGCATTCTCTCTCTCTCTCTCTCTCTCTCTCTCTCAAAATAAACTTAAACACTGAAATTTCCAAATATAACTTTAATGTAGCTGTAAGATTGTCTATGCAATAACAGATTTCAAGAACATGTGCTCTGCCAGTGCTATTTAGAAGGTAATGCTGGCATACTAAGGCAAGGTTGCATGCAGCGCAGGTGCGTCCCTACAGACATCATGAAGTGTGGACTTGATGTGCTACACTTTGAACTTCCTTTTCTTCAAGGTCTTTTCTATGGACTCACCATATCTTGACTTTTAAGTTTCTTTGTGTCCCTTCTTAAACATTAAATTGTTATGAAGATCTTTGGTCGTATAAACATATAAAGGTTATTGATGAATAGTCTTTATTAAGAAATACTGCATGCATATAAAAGGTGCGAAGATAAAAATGTATCAAGCATAGTATAGTTAACCCCTTTCTATCCACCACTGTGTTGAAACCCTCTGTGCTTTCCCTAAATTCCTGATGTCCTCCACCACCCCCTTTCCTGTAGGTGGAGTTTATCATTGGTATGTATTTTCTTGAAACTTTATTTCATAACTATGTATACCTAAACAACATGGTATGCTTCTGCACATTTTTATACTCCCATAAAGTTATCTTTATGGATTTGTAGCAATTGTCTTTTTTCACCCAACATTGTGTTTATGAAATTTATCCATATTGAGGGGATCACCTAGTTCCTTAATCTTCACAGTTATGGAGTATTGCCTTACTTAATGATACCATACCGTATTTTTTAGTCTATTCCTGATGAACATTGAGTTGTTTTACTTTTTTTTTTTTTTTTTTTTTTTTGGTAATTACAGAATGAGGCTGCCATGAATGCTTTTAATTTTTCTATGTGCACATGTGCAAAAGTTTCTTTAACAAGAAGTAGAATGATGGGTCATAGGGTGGTCCTATGTTCAGCTTTATTAAATTGTTCTCAAGTGATTGTGCCAATTTATTTGGTTACCAACAGTTTTTAACATTTCGCTTGACTCTGCATCCTTGCAAACACGGAATGGTAAGGTTTTCACCAATCAGGTGGGGAATATTTTAATATTTTAATTTGCATTTTGCTGTTCACTTGTGATTCTACATAGCTCTTTATTGGTTTTTGGCCTTTTGGATATCTTATTCTTTGAAATGCCTCTTCATTTCTTTTGCTTATCTGAAATCTTTCATGTTTTTCATAGCCTTTCTCTTTTTTTATCACAAGTTGGCAATGGCACTTTATTTTTTCTTTTCAACTTTCTGTTCTGCGGCTTTCTTGACCTTTTTGGCCCAGATGCCAAAAAAGAGTTTTATGTCCATTCTGGAATCTGACAAGGTTATTTTGTGGTTTTCTATGAGAAAATTCAATCCTACCTTAATCACACTTAGACTAGTTGAAGAAGAAGAATGTGGTTTTGGCCTGTAGCCTTGTGTGATGTCTTGAATAACCTCTCATCTCTCAGAAGGCTGGATTGAGTTGATGGCTACACCAGGCACAGCGGAGTGGAATGTGCCCTGTCAGGAGTCAAGCCCAGGTGAGATACTTCGATCTCCAGGATGAAACTGGAGATTTAACAAGACTCTACACTTCAACTTAGCACTTTTCATCTGGAAACTCAAGGCATTCAGGAAACACTAATTAATTAAGCTTTGCAACAGCCTTGTGAAATAGGTAAGGATATTCAGGAATGTATCTCTAGGGAAACAACATGGCAGCTGTTTAGCAACATGCAGGAATACTAAGTGGCAGGCAGTAATGAACTACAGAACTGCAATTAAAAAATGATAAGAGCACTTGGAGGTGGGGTTCTGGTTTGGAATTTGGCCTGGATCCTGGCACTAACAGCTCTAGTGCTGGCAGGAGGCTGGTCCAGGCAATGAGTGCTGCTGAAAGCCCAGGTAGTACCTCAGTGTTCTCTTAGATAAGATGATGTTTGTTTCTTTATTTAATAACATTAGCTATTGCTGCTCATGACTCAAAGCTTGCTTCTTTTTTGAGGAATGAACAGAGGTAATGCAGAAAACCATCAACAAAATATGTACCCTTTGGGGTAAAAATTTCTATTTTTGATAATCAAGAGATTACTCATGGGTTTTCTTCTTTGTATCAAGACTGGGGGTAAGGGAAGCTAATTGGAAACAAAAACCACAACAACAATGCCAGCATTTAGGATTTTAGAAGAAAAAAATTAAGTGATCAAAAGTTGAAATTTTAGGGACATCAGAGTAGCTCAGTTAGTTAAGCATCTGGCTCTTGATTTTTGGCTCAGGTCATGATCTCAGGGTTCATGAGTTTGAGCCCCACGTTTGGGCTCTGTGCTGGGTGTAGGGCCTGTTTGGGAATCTCTCTTTACCTTTGCCCCTCTCCCTGACTTGTGCTTGTTTTATGTCTCCTTTAAAAAATTGGAATTTTAAATAGCTTTTTTTAGTAAAGGAAAAATGAAGTTAGGAGGATGATCTGTGTTGTCTCTGTCTCGAAATTTTCCACTTTAAGATCCTGAATTATTCTTTATTGACAAAAGCTATGAGCTCAAATTAAAAAGAGTTGGGTGGATTCTAGAGAATTATTAGCTCTTCGTGTTATGGGGAATAAAATGAACATTTATTGGGTATTTCTACTTTGTGCCAAGTATCTTATGTAAGTTAATCACACTTACACATGTATATATAAAAATACATTTTTTTCCCCCATGCAACTAATAAATTGACCTTACAGAAAGGCATACAATGAAAATAAAATAGGGGTACCTGGGTGACTGAGTCAGTTAGGTGTCTGACTCTTGATTTTGGCTCAAGTCATGATCTCAGTTTGTGGGATCAAGCCCTGTGTCCAGTTCTGCACAGACAGTGAGGAGCCTGCTTGGGATTCTCTCTCTCCCTCTTTCTCTACCCCTCCCCCCCAAAAATAAATGAACTTAAAAAAAAGAAAAGAAAATATCTCCTCTCTCCTCATTCTTTTGTAAATACACTTACAGAAAAGTTTTATGTATATACCTATATGTGTAGAAATATATATAGGGTGTATGTTATATGTATGTATATGGGTACATAATACATGTATACTTCTTAATATGTGTAATTGACACAAATGGGGTCATACTGTGCATATCACTGTCTACATAACTTTTAAAATGTAATAATATATACAGGAGCTTTTTCTACTTAACCACTTCTAGACCAATCTCATTAATTTTATTGGCTGCATGGAATTCCATTGCATGAATGTACCAGAGTATATTAACTTGGTTCCTGTTGATGGACATTTAGATCATTTCCTCGTTTTATAATGACCAGCATTTATAAAGATGTATCTGTATCTTGGCATGTATTTTGAGTATACATATTCATAAAAAAAATTTCCAACAAGGCAATGGCTGGGTTAAAGTATATGGATGTTTAGAAGTTTAACAGGTATGGCCAAATTACTATCTAAAAATATTATGTAAATTTATACTGAGTAAAGATTTAGTGGAAGTTCCAAAGGAACTTGAATAAGTTTTTATTTCCACACAGTATTGCCAACTCTGGGTATTGTTTTTTTTAAATTTTTTCCAGATAGGTGAAATATGACATCTCATTTTGATTTACATTTCTTTGAATTTAAGAAGTTGAACAATGTTTCATATGTTTATAAGACCTTTGTCTTAGTTTTATTATGAACTATTTATGGCCTTTGACTATTGTCTGTTGTAGTTTTTATTTATTTATTTATTTTTTTTTCTTCAACGTTTTTTCTTTATTTTTTGGGGACAGAGAGAGACAGAGCATGAACGGGGGAGGGGCAGAGAGAGAGGGAGACACAGAATCGGAAACAGGCTCCAGGCTCCGAGCCATCAGCCCGGAGCCTGACGCGGGGCTCGAACTCACGGACCGCGAGATCGTGACCTGGCTGAAGTCGGACGCTTAACCGACTGCGCCACCCAGGCGCCCCTGTTGTAGTTTTTAAAAATTGATTTAATGTCTTTTAAAATTAGGAAATAAGCTTTTGGCATTCATATCACATATATTTTTCCAAGTATTTTATCTTTTGGCTTTACTTAAGCATTTTTTTTGGTACAGATATTTGTGTCTATGTGGACAGTTTTTCATTTTTTGTTTCTAGTTTTTATGTCTTGTTTACCCAGATCTTTCCAATTGAAGTTTATATGTAAAGCTGCCTATGTTTATTCTAGTGATTTCACAGCTTTTATTTTTGCAATGTTTTTATTCCTCTGGGATTTTTTTTTAAAATAAGAAGTGATACAGTGTTGGGTTGCACTTGGAAGCAGACTGAACAAGTAGGGGCTGTGGTAGGCAGGCTCTGTAGTAACAAGAGGATGAGGGGACCCCTGGTTCCTGCAAGGTGATATGATGGGCTTGTTTGAATAATTTTGCAGGCTGTCTGGGAAGCAAAAGCAGTGGGGTTGAGCAGGTGGAGAGCAGCTGGTCCTGCTCACAGGGAAACTAGTTGAGTGGGGAGCCTTTCCACTGTGGGAAGGATCTACTTGGTGAGGGCAGGGGAGCTTAAGCCTTCGGAGCCATCAGGCTCTAAGATACCAAGGCAGCACATGAAATTTTATGCCTTACACTACATAGTCGGCCAATTTCGGTATTTTAGTTCAGTAAAACATCTTCATTATATCTATTGATGTAAGAACATGTTAAAAAAATAAGGTTTTGCAGTATTCTTCTCTGAAAAAAAATACTGCATTTAATTGTTAAACCCTATGTTTCTAAGTAAGATTTTCGTTTAAAAACAATTTTATACAGGCTTGGAAACCAAAGGACTTCACGCGACTATTTCTGATGTATCACTAAAACTGCTCCACTCTTGAAGATAGTTAAGAAGAGGTAAACAATGAATAATGAAACATATGTAGAAGATACAGTCCCCTAAATTCCAGGCTCTTTAACTATAAAGTTGCTCTTTTTAGCTTTGTAATTATAGGTATTTTGGAAGAGACACACTTTGAAACTAAGTAAATACTTCATTCCTCATCAGACTTAGTTTATTCACTTGCTTTATTCATATGGACTCCTGGTTTTTACATATTTTAACAGGTTATAGTTCACTAATATTTTTATTTTAAGGCCCACATTGTCCCCAGTTTGGTCAGTGAGAATCCATCCCTTCAAGTGGATTCTATGTTGAGGATATGGTTGCGTTAAAATGTACCATCTTGCTACCTCTTCTTTGTTCCATCTCAACTCTTCTCTGCTTTTGTTTAGATCGACTATTTTTTAAAGTAACTTTATTCCCTTTATTGACAATTGAGCTATAATTTTTTGATGTTTTACTTCAGTGTTTATTTAGGATTTATGGTATCCACCTTTAATTTATCACAGTCTGTTTTTAAGTAATCAACTACATGTGTCTTATAAGAACCATAGAGGGGAGCCTGGGGGTGCTCAGTCAGTTAAATGTCTGACCTCGGCTCAGGTCATGACCTCACAGTTTGTGGGTTCTAGCCCTTTGTCCGGTTCTTTTGCTGTCAGCACAGAGCCTGCTGCAGATCATCTGCCCTCTCTCTCTCTGTCCCTCCCTTGCTCTTTATCTCTCTCAAAAACAAACAAATATTTAAAAGAAAAGAACCATGGAGCAGTATACTTCTAATTCAGTTCTCCTGGCATCTAGACTATCATTGTTCTACATCTTATTACTGTATTTGTTATGAATGCCATAATGCAGTGTTACTATTTTTGTTTTAAAATGTCATTTATATTTTAAGTGAGTAAAAAGATAAAATACTGTTATATTTACCCAGACTTATTTACCACTTCTTGTGTTCTTCATTGCTTTGTGTAGACTTGTCTAGATTTCTGTCCATTACCTTTTTTCTTTTGTTTGATTGACTTCCTTTAATAGTTACTGCAGTGCACATCTGCTGCTAATGAATTGGTTTAGTTTTTATAGATCTGAAAATGTCATTATTTCATGTTCATTTTTGAAACAGATTTTTTCTTTTTTCTTTTTAAAATTTTTTAACGTTTATTTATTTTTGAGACAGAGAGAGACAGAGCATGAACGGGGGAGGGTCAGAGAGAGAGGGAGACACAGAATCTGAAGTAGGCCCTAGGCTCTGAGCTGTCACCACAGAGCCCGACGCGGGGCTCGAACTCACAGACTGTGAGATCATGACCCGAGCTGAAGTCGGACGCTCAACCGACTGAGCCACCCAGGCGCCCCCAGATTTTTTCTTAGTATAGAATTCTGGGTTTAAAGGTATTTTTACTTTCAAGACTGAAGATGTTGCTCCATTATCTTTTGGCTTCCATTGTTTCTGATGAGAAGTCTGCTGTCAATGCTATGGTTATTTCTGTAATTTGTCATTTCTTTTTGTTGGTTTTCAACAGTTTGATGTTAGTATGTCTTTGTGTAACTTTATCCAAGTTTCTTGGACTCCGTTCACCTTCTTTAATCTTTGGGTATATAATTTTCATTAACTTACAAAATATTTAACCATTATTTCTCAAATATTTCTGTTTCGTTTTCTTTAGAGACTAATTATTCATAAATTAGGTCACTTGGACTTGTCTTTTTTTGTCTTTTTATGCTGTTTTGGGGTAATTTCTATTGTATGTCTTCAAGATTACTCATTTTTTCCCCCGCAACTTGTAATTTATTCTTACCTTGTACACTTTTCATCTCAGACTGTAGTTTTTATTTTATTATTTATTTATTTTTAATGTGTTTTTAAAAATATTTATTTTTGAGAGCGAGCACAAGTGGGGGAGTGGCCGAGAGTGAGGGTTACAGAATTCAAAGCAGGCTCCAGGCTCTGAGCTATCAGTACAGAGCCTGACACAGGGCTCAAACCCACAGACTGTGAGATCATGACCTGAGCTGAAGTTGGACATTTAATCACCTGAGCCACCTAGGCACCTCTGTAGTTTCTACTTGTAAAAATTTACTAGAGGTTTTAAAAAAATATTTTCCATATTTCTAGTTAACATGCTCAATCTTTCTTCTAGCTTCCTGAACACATGAAATGCAATTATAATAACTGTTTTTAATGTTCTTGTCTACTAATTGTATTATTTGTGTCCTTTCTTGGCTGGTTTTCATTGACTTCTTCTCATCATGTGCCAGGTTTTTCTTGCTCTTTGAATGCCTAATAATTTTTGGTTTGATGCCAGATCTTGGGATTTTATCTTTTCATGTGCTGAATATTTTTATGTTCTTAGAATACATAATATGTCTTGCCTTTAATCTTGGTTCAGCATGACCAGAGTAATGTTTATTCAGGGGTACCCTCTTTTGCCATTCTTTAATGGTGGGACTGCTAGTGACAAATACTGTTAATTTACCTTTTATCTTACAATGTCTTGATTTCCCTTTTATTCTCAAAAGATACATCTAGTTTTGCTAGATGTAGAATTCACAATTGATGGTTCTTTGCTTTCTGCACTTAAAAAATGTGCCACTTTCTTCTGGTCTTCATGGCTTCTGATGAGAAATCCGCTGTAATTTGCATTGGTATTCCCTTATAAGTAATAAGTCATTTCTGTCTAGCTGCCTTCAAGATTTTTTCTTTGGTTTTCAAAAGTTTAATTACGATGTGTGTTGCTGTGGATTTTTGTTTATTTTCACCTTCTTAGAGGTGTAGGTTTATGTGGGGTTTTTTGTTTTTTGTTTTGTTTTGTTTTGCCAAATTTGTGAACTTTTCAGACATTATATCTTTGAATACAATTTTAGTACCACTCTCTTTTCCTGTCCTTTTGAGACTTTGGTGATATGCACATTGGGTCACTTGTTAGTGTCTCATAGGTCCCTGAGGCTTTCTGCCCCAACCCCTCACACCCCCCAGTTCTACTTTCTTTTCAGATTGGGTAAAATCTATGAATATATTCTCAAGTTTACTGACTCCATATTCTGTGATAGCCACTGTACAATTAAGACCTCTAAGAGATTTAAAATTTTCTGTTATATTCTTCATTCTTATAATTTCTATTTGGCTTTTATTTATAATTTCTGTTCCTTTGCTGAGATTTGGTATTTTTTGACTTGTTCTAAGAGAAGTTGTACTTGCTATTGAAGTATTTTTATGATGGTGAAATCTTTGTCACTCAATTCCAATATCTGATTGGTGGTGGTATTGGTGTCAGTTAATTTTTTTTTCTTCCTTCAATTTGTGATTTTCATGGATTTTGGTGTGATGCCTTTTTAAAAATTGTATCTTGAACATACTTGATATTAAATTAGGTAACTCTTGAACCTATATTTTAGTAGGCAGTCACCCTGTTTAAGTTTAGCAAACAGATCATGGCTTACTTTGGTTAGACTGTGATTCCAATGATACTGTAGTTTATAGAGTATTTATGGTGCAATTTGGTAATGTTGGTTTATCTCCTGTGGTTGGGATGTCAATGGATCCCTCCTGGTGCTTCCCAAGGAGCAGAAGGGGTTCTGCAGGCCAGTGCCTGGTATTTCTAGGTTAAGGAGTGTAGTCTCAGTTCTGGTGGGAAGGAGAGCACTTGCTCTGGTTGCTTAATCTCTACCAGGCTTCTGACAGTTTCCCCTTGCCTTACCTTTACCTTGATGTTATCAGTAGGACTCATTTGGTCTGGAAGAGGAATAAATCTACCTTGGCCACTTTGTGTTGCTAAGTTGGAGATTGGAAAATACCAGGCTTTTCCTAGAAAAAAGTAGGAATAGTTGAGTGATGTGCTTATTTCTAAATATGATCCATTCTGCCCTCCATTTATCAGAAAAGATGATCTTTTTTTTTTTTTTTCAAATCTTTTTTTTTTACATTAATTTTGAGAGAGACAGTGGGAGTGAGGAGAGGCAGAGAGAGAAGGAGAATCTGAAGCAGGCTTCAGGTTCTGAGCTGTCAGCACAGAGCCTGATGTGGGGCTTGAAGCAACAAACAAGTGGGATTGTGACATGAGCCAAAGTCAGACGTTTATCTGACAAAGCCACCGAGGTGCCCCAGAAAAGGTGATCTTCTTAAATACAAATCTGATTAGGTAATTTTCTTGCTAAGGTCCTTCCATATTTTCCCTATCATATCTGGGGGAAAAACTCCAAATTCCTTACCTTCCCCTGCATGCAAGGTCACATTGGCCTTTCCTTTGCAGGCCTTTCTAACCCACTGTCTGCTCTTCCTCTCCTTTACTGTGCTTCAATCCATTGATAGTCCTTTAGGCCTTGAAGATGCCCATTCTTTCCTACCTCAGGGCTTCTGCATACACTTTTCTAACTCCCTGCAATTCTGTGCCCCTGTTTTCTCTTGGCTAGTTCCTCAGCTGCTAGTCCATCCCACTTTGGGGTCATCATCTCAGAAAGATCTTCCCTTTCTCTGTCATTTTCCATCTTTATATCTTCCTTTCTTTATAGTGCTTGTTAGAATTTACAGTTGTTTTACTTGCCTGTTGCTTTGTTTTTTGTCTCCCCCCCCCCCCCCCCGAATATAAGTTGTATGAGGGCATAAGCTTAGTCATACTAGGTCATTGTTCTATTTGTTAAATAGATGAAGGTAGAGGTTTAGTAACTTTTTGAACCACAATCAGTTAAAATGTGGCTGGGAATTTAAGTACATGCCTGCAAGTTGATCTGCACAGACACAGGTGTGTTTCTTGCCATGTAAAGTCTATCTCTGTAGTCATCCATTTTTTGATTCACTAGATAGGCATTTATTGAGCACATGCTAAGTGTCATCATGTTTTAGGGATGGGGCTTATGGGGACAGAAATGGAAGACACTGTTTGCGACTTGAAGTATCTCACATCCTGGCAGGAGACCTAATCAATAAATAACTAGTTACAGTGGAGTCTGATAAGCCCTGTAGTAAAGTGCTGAAGAGGAAGGAATCCTCCTTGGCTCCTGAAGAAAAAGAGATGAAGATGGTTTCTGGAGAGGATGCTGCCTGAGCCGGAGTTTGGAGGCACATCTCGTATTTATTATACTGGAGCCTAATGTAATGCCAGGAGTACTTGAGACACTAATGAAGTTTGGTTATTGTACTTGAGAATAGGAGAACCAGAAAACTGTGGAAATGAGGATGTGTGGAAACAAGCTCTAAATAAAGCAAAAGTAGCGTAGGAAAAGGAATGGAGATGTGCTAGAATATGGCCCATTTGAAGAAATGCAGAGACCAGTTTGGGAGAGGTAGAGGGGGTATGTTGGGGGGTGGCGGGAGATGAAACTAGCCAGGGCACAGGGGCAGATCATGAAGCACATTATATACTGAATATGAAAGGGGAGCCATTGAAGGACAGTGGTATGAATGTAGCTTACGTTATTTCGAAGCAACAACTAGAGAAAACATGCTTGTTTCTGTTCTATTTGGGTAAGAGTTTTGCCAGAAGATTTGATGCATCCTTAGATCAGACTTCTTTTGAAAAGTGTAGGCTTCTATAATGCTGATTTTACAATTACTTTGCTTTTTCCTGAGAGAAACTCACTTTAGTGCCTGGCAGTCATATGCTGTTTACATTCTTAACCACTTTAAAAATACCTCAGAAACTGCTGTTATACTCTTCTCTGCAGGCCTAGGAAGAAGAATTGACCTGTAACTTGCTTAGTGAAACCCTCCCTGTACATGATTTTCCCCAGGTAGAGGATTGGGGCATGCAGGGTAAACTGCAGGCCCTGAATGTGTCTTTGCCTTCCTCTTTGGAGCCAGAGACGGTCTGGAAATAAATACCTTCTTAGGTTGAGTTAAGTTCAAAACAACATGCAAGGCACCCAATTTACACCTGTGGGGAAAGAGGACGCTTCAACTAGAGCTAATTGAATAGCTTTGCCCTTATAGCAGCTTCTTGTGTTTCTGCTAGTGGAAACAAGGCCCCTGGAGAACTAAGAATCAGGTGGCCTAGTTTCCCTGGGAATCCTTGTATTCTGGAGAAGTACAGGATTTCAGAAGAAATATTTCCTGTTTTTTGAACACGTGGAGTGTGTGCAGGATAAGTAATCTATTAATTCTCTGACACCTGCAGGGGGGCCCTCAGCTTGACAACAAGCTGACAATGGAGAGCAGTGTCTGGGTGTGGGCTATGGAAAGGGGACCCCAAAGCAGAGTACAGGGTCCTACCCTGAAAGAATCCATCATTTAGGGCTTCACAGATACTTGTCTCTGGAGGACTATTCAAGTAGTAACTAGTGAGTCATGACAGATCTGAGCAGACCTGCTGAGTAAGTCTTGCAGAGAAAGAGGGGAGTGCCACGGGATGGGATAGCCAGACAAGGCTTTCCAACGGTGATGAATTAGGAGCAGGACCTTGCATTAATCTGGAATTTGACTTGAAGAGGAGATGTAAGGCCATTGCAGATAGGTGGAAAGCAACAGAAGGTGATAGATAACCAGAAGTATCTAAAAGTCCTATCTAATCCTATCTCTGCCCTGCTTACAACCTGTCCCTTATTCCTCATCACCTGTAGAATAAAGTGCAAGCCCTTAGCCTGACATATCATTGGCCTCTGCTTAGCTTTCCAGCTTCCTCATGCTTCCCAAATTGTGCTGTGGTCATTATGACTTAGCAATATCTTCCTTTTATGCCTCTTTGAGTACTCTATGCTCTTTCATGCCTTTGTGATTATGCCTTGAATGTGTCCTCTGCCTAGAATGCTCTTTCTTGCCCTGTCAGCCTGGTGAAGTCTCACTCAATCACCAGAGCTCTTCTAAGACCTCACTAGCTGTCCAGGTCATTTAGTGATGGGAGTCGGGTTAAGTGTGTTGGGTCTGATTCCAGAGCCTTTGCCTTTCACCACTGTTGTGTGGCCGGGTCTTAATATATGAAGGTGACTGAGTGATGAAATGGAGAGGTCAATGCCACTGAAAGAAGAGTTTAATAAAATGCATGATTTTTCTAGAAACAAGTGGCATGGCTTGCCACCCAGGGCCACAGAGGAACACCAGGAAGCAGAAATAGGAGCGGAAACAGGTTTATTGGGATTACCAAGGGAAGGCCAGGTAGGGCAGGGTAAAGAATTCAGGATTGGCTACTTTACAATAGGGCATTAGGAGTGGTCTCTTGTTGCTTGTTACCTGACCCTGGGATGATTGCCTTTTGAGGTATGTAGTCTAGATAGAGGATTTTTGTTTTGGACTGCTTAGTTTGCATCCAAAGGCAAGCTCCTGGCTTGGTTCTTTGCTACCTGGAACAATTGGCTAGCCCTAAAAGAGGCAGTCTTTCCCTTGTCAGAAAGGTTTTTAAAAAAATTTAAGCTTAAACATCATAATATACAGGGGAGTACAAACGCTATGCTATCTGTAAGGAAGACTCCATTATTCACAATAATTTCATGCTCTTCAGAGTTAGTCTTAGTGGGTGAGTTGAACACTTTGGGAAGAGAAGTGAGTGCTCCATGTTCTAATTCCTTCCTGCTATGTTACTTTGAGCAAGACCTGTTTTACCTGTGGGCTTAATTTCTCTCATTTGTAAAGTGACTACCTTGGTCTTAAGTTACCTACTGAGTATTTTTTTATTCTATCAATATATTCAGTTTTCTCATAGTGTAGGAATATTGGCAAAGTTTAGCTGATGGATATAGAATTGTACCCAAGCACTTAAATGAGTGATTTCTTCTTGAGTGTCAGAAATCAATTTACTGATATAATACTGTCTAATATCAAGGTAGGGATTTAAAAACAAACTGAAGTCTTTTGAATGGAATCGGGCTGATTCATCGCCGGTTCGCGGAGCCAGAGCCCGGCGGAGTCTGAGTCGCCGCTGCAGCTGCTGCCGTCTTCGCCGCCTCCGCGTCACCGCAGGTGGGAGACGAGAATCCAGACCGCGGCCTCCCGTCCCCGCCCGCTTTTAGGAGGGAGAGAGAAAAAAAGTACTTGGGAAAAGTTATACCTGTCAGTATTAGCAGGAGCTTAAGAAGAAATTTGTCAAACAACGAATTGAAGCTTAACACCACAAAAGTTGTAGTTACTGACCAGAAATATGGACAGACTTCTTAGACTTGGAGGAGGTATGCCTGGACTGGGCCAGTGCCGGAAGATGGCGGCGTAGGAGGACGCGGGGCTCACAGCGCGTCCTGCCGATCACTTAGATTCCACCTACACCTGCCTAAAGAACCCAGAAAACCGCCAGAGGATTAGCAGAAGGGAGTCTCCGGAGTCAAGGGCAGACGAGAGGCCCACGGAAGAGGCACAGGGGAAGTGCCCTGCAGGTCCTCACCACGCCAGGGACTCTCCAAAATGACCAAACGGAAGAATTCCCCTCAGAAGAATCTCCAGGAAATAACAACAGCTAATGAACTGATCAAAAAGGATTTAAATAATATAACAGAAAGTGAATTTAGAATAATAGTCATAAAATTAATCGCTGGGCTTGAAAACAGTATACAGGACAGCAGAGAATCTCTTGCCACAAAGATCGAGGGACTAAGGAACAGTCACGAGGAGTTGAAAAACGCTTTAAACGAATTGCAAAACAAAATGGAATCCACGATGGCTCGGCTTGAAGAGGCAGAGGAGAGAATAGGTGAACTAGAAGATAAAGTTATGGAGAAAGAGGAAGCTGAAAGAAAGAGAGATAAAAAAATCCAGGAGTATGAGGGGAAAATTAGAGAACTAAGTGATACACTAAAAAAAAATAATATACGCATAATTGGTATCCCAGAGGAGGAAGAGAGAGGGAAGGGTGCTGAAGGGGTACTTGAACAAATTATAGCTGAGAACTTCCCTGAACTGGGGAAGGAAAAAGGCATTGAAATCCAAGAGGCACAGAGAACTCCCTTCAGACGTAACTTGAATCGGTCTTCTGCACGACATATCATAGTGAAACTGGCAAAATACAAGGATAAAGAGAAAATTCTGAAAGCAGCAAGGGATAAACGTGCCCTCACATATAAAGGGAGACCTATAAGACTCGTGACTGATCTCTCCTTTGAAACTTGGCAGGCCAGAAAGGCTTGGCACGATATCTACAGTGTGCTAAACAGAAAAAATATGCAGCCGAGAATCCTGTATCCAGCAAGTCTGTCATTTAGAATAGAAGGAGAGATAAAGGTCTTCCCAAACAAACAAAAACTGAAGGAATTTGTCACCACGAAACCAGCCCTACAAGAGATCCTAAGGGGGATCCTGTGAGACAAAGTACCAGAGACATCACTACAAGCATAAAACATACAGACATCACAATGACTCTAAACCCATGTCTTTCTATAATAACACTGAATGTAAATGGATTAAATGCACCAACTAAAAGACATAGGGTATCAGAATGGATAAAAAAGCAAGACCCATCTATTTGCTGTCTACAAGAGACTCATTTTAGATCTGAGGACACCTTTAGATTGAGAGTGAGGGGATGGAGAACTATTTATCATGCTCCTGGAAGCCAAAAGAAAGCTGGAGTAGCCATACTTATATCAGACAAACTAGACTTTAAATTAAAGGCTGTAACAAGAGATGAAGAAGGGCATTATATAATAATCACAGGGTCTATCCACCAGGAAGAGCTAACTATTATAAATGTCTATGCGCCAAATACCCGAGCCCCCAGATATATAAAACAATTACTCATAAACATAAGCAACCTTATTGATAAGAATGTGGTCATTGCAGGGGACTTTAACACCCCACTTACAGAAATGGATAGATCATCTAGACACACAGTCAATAAAGAAAAAAGGGCCCTGAATGATACATTGGATCAGATGGACTTGACAGATATATTTAGAACTCTGCATCCCAAAGCAACAGAATATACTTTCTTCTCGAGTGCACATGGAACATTCTCCAAGATAGATCATATACTGGGTCACAAAACAGCCCTTCATAAGTTTACAAGAATTGAAATTATACCATGCATACTTTCAGACCACAATGCTATGAAGCTTGAAATCAACCACAGGAAAAAGTCTGGAAAACCTCCAAAAGCATGGAGGTTAAAGAACACCCTACTAACGAATGAGTGGGTCAACCAGGCAATTAGAGAAGAAATTAAAACATATATGGAAACAAACGAAAATGAAAATACAACAATCCAAACGCTCTGGGATGCAGCGAAGGCAGTCCTGAGAGGAAAATACATTGCAATCCAGGCCTATCTCAAGAAACAAGAAAAATCCCAAATACAAAATCTAACAGCACACCTAAAGGAAATAGAAGCAGAACAGCAAAGGCAGCCTAAACCCAGCAGAAGAAGAGAAATCATAAAGATCAGAGCAGAAATAAACAATATAGAATCTAAAAAAACTGTAGAGCAGATCAACGAAACCAAGAGTTGGTTTTTTGAAAAAATAAACAAAATTGACAAACCTCTAGCCAGGCTTCTCAAAAAGAAAAGGGAGATGACCCAAATAGATAAAATCATGAATGAAAATGGAATGATTACAACCAATCCCTCAGAGATACAAACAATTATCAGGGAATACTATGAAAAATTATATGCCAGCAAATTGGACAACCTGGAAGAAATGGACAAATTTCTAAACACCCACACTCTTCCAAAACTCAATCAGGAGGAAATAGAAAGCTTGAACAGACCCATAACCAGCGAAGAAATTGAATCGGTTATCAAAAATCTCCCAACAAATAAGAGTCCAGGACCAGATGGCTTCCCAGGGGAGTTCTACCAGACGTTTAAAGCAGAGATAATACCTATCCTTCTCAAGCTATTCCAAGAAATAGAAAGGGAAGGAAAACTTCCAGACTCATTCTATGAAGCCAGTATTACTTTGATTCCTAAACCAGACAGAGACCCAGTAAAAAAAGAGAACTACAGGCCAATATCCCTGATGAATATGGATGCAAAAATTCTTAATAAGATACTAGCAAATCGAATTCAACAGCATATAAAAAGAATTATTCACCATGATCAAGTGGGATTCATTCCTGGGATGCAGGGCTGGTTCAACATTCGCAAATCGATCAACGTGATACATCACATTAACAAAAAAAAAGAGAAGAACCATATGATCCTGTCAATCGATGCAGAAAAGGCCTTTGACAAAATCCAGCACCCTTTCTTAATAAAAACCCTTGAGAAAGTCGGGATAGAAGGAACATACTTAAAGATCATAAAGGCCATTTATGAAAAGCCCACAGCTAACATCATCCTCAACGGGGGAAAAACTGAGAGCTTTTTCCCTGAGATCAGGAACACGACAGGGATGCCCACTGTCACCGCTGCTGTTTAATATAGTGCTGGAAGTTCTAGCATCAGCAATCAGACAACAAAAGGAAATCAAAGGCATCAAAATTGGCAAAGATGAAGTCAAGCTTTCGCTTTTTGCAGATGACATGATATTATACATGGAAAATCCGATAGACTCCACCAAAAGTCTGCTAGAACTGATACATGAATTCAGCAAAGTTGCAGGATACAAAATCAACGTGCAGAAATCAGTTGCATTCTTATACACTAACAATGAAGCAACAGAAAGACAAATGAAGAAACTGATCCCATTCACAATTGCACCAAGAAGCATAAAATACCTAGGAATAAATCTAACCAAAGATGTAAAAGATCTGTAGGCTGAAAACTATAGAAAGCTTATGCAGGTAATTGAAGAAGATATAAAGAGATGGAAAGACATTCCCTGCTCATGGATTGGAAGAATAAATATTGTCAAAATGTCAATACTACCCAAAGCTATCTACACATTCAATGCAATCCCAATCAAAATTGCACCAGCATTCTTCTCGAAACTAGAACAAGCAATCCTAAAATTCATATGGAACCACAAAAGGCCCCGAATAGCCAAAGTAATTTTGAAGAAGAAGACCAAAGCAGGAGGCATCACAATCCCAGACTTTAGCCTCTACTACAAAGCTGTCATCATCAAGACAGCATGGTATTGGCATAAAAACAGACACATAGACCAATGGAATAGAATAGAAACCCCAGAACTAGACCCACAAACGTATGGCCAACTCATCTTTGACAAAGCAGGAAAGAACATCCAATGGAAAAAAGACAGTCTCTTTAACAAATGGTGCTGGGAGAACTGGACAGCAACATGCAGAAGGTTGAAACTAGACCACTTTCTCACACCATTCACAAAAATAAACTCAAAATGGATAAAGGACCTGAATGTGAGACAGGAAACCATCAAAACCTTAGAGGAGAAAGCAGGAAAAGACCTCTCTGACCTCAGCCGTAGCAATCTCTTACTCGGCACATCCCCAAAGGCAAGGGAATTAAAAGCAAAAGTGAATTACTGGGACCTTATGAAGATAAAAAGCTTCTGCACAGCAAAGGAAACAACCAACAAAACTAAAAGGCAACCAACGGAATGGGAAAAGATATTTGCAAATGACACATCGGACAAAGGGCTAGTATCCAAAATCTGTAAAGAGCTCATCAAACTCCACACCCGAAAAACAAATAACCCAGTGAAGAAATGGGCAGAAAACATGAATAGACACTTCTCTAAAGAAGACATCCGGATGGCCAACAGGCACATGAAAAGATGTTCAACGTCGCTCCTTATCAGGGAAATACAAATCAAAACCACACTCAGATACCACCTCACGCCAGTCAGAGTGGCCAAAATGAAGAAATCAGGAGACTATAGATGCTGGAGAGGATGTGGAGAAACAGGAACCCTCTTGCACTGTTGGTGGGAATGCAAATTGGTGCAGCCGCTCTGGAAAGCAGTGTGGAGGTTCCTCAGAAAATTAAAAATAGACCTACCCTATGACCCAGCAATAGCACTGCTAGGAATTTATCCAAGGGATACAGGAGTACTGATGCATAGGGGCACCTGTACCCCAATGTTTATAGCGGCACTCTCAACAATAGCCAAATTATGGAAAGAGCCTAAATGTCCATCAACTGATGAATGGATAAAGAAATTGTGGTTTATATACACGATGGAATACTACGTGGCAATGAGAAAAAATGAAATATGGCCTTTTGTAGCAACATGGATGGAACTGGAGAGTGTGATGCTAAGTGAAATAAGCCATACAGAGAAAGACAGATACCATATGGTTTCACTCTTATGTGGATCCTGAGAAACATAACAGAAACCCATGGGGGAGGGGAAGGAAAAAAAAAAAAAAAAAAAAAGAGGTTAGAGTGGGAGAGAGCCAAAGCATTAGAGACTGTTAAAAACTGAGAACAAACTGAGGGTTGATGGGGGGTGGGAGGGAGGGCAGGGTGGGAGGGAGGGCAGGGTGGGTGATGGGTATTGAGGAGGGCACTTTTTGGGATGAGCACTGGGTGTTGTATGGAAACCAATTTGACAGTAAATTTCATATATTAAAAAATAAAAAAAAAAAAAAAACCAAAAAAAACCAAACTGAAAACAAAATAGGACTCGTCTTTGTAGGAAGTTGGAGGAAAGAAGGATAAAATGAGTCAGATAGATTTTCTCTGTGTTGGCCTTGTGACCTGAGGCAGGATTACCCTCTGATTCTCAATTTCCTCTTCTGGAAATGGGGTACTAACATAATATACTCCTCAAGGTTTTTGTGAAGATTAGATGTGGTCATGTGTGTAGAGATCTTTGCATAGTATCTGGCGTATAATACATAGCCCAGTGAACACTAGCTGTGGATAGTGGGTTGGTGTCATAGGGACTGTAAGGGATATGGGTAGTTAATTGAATTTTTAGGGAGACCTCAGGCTTTGTTCACTAGCAAGTATTCCAGTTACTATTTTAATTTCAGGTTGGTATGCCCTAGAACTCAGAGTCAGGTTTTTTGTTTTTTATTTTTGGTTTTTTTTTTTGTAGTGGTGATGATACCCCTGACATCTTGGATATAAGTATTAGTATAGCCCAGGAAAATCCTGAATACTAAAAGTACAGAATATAATTAACGGCAGTAACAACAGCTGCAACAACAATATAACAATGGTCAGATCTTTCTACAGAGCCTGTGCTCTTGACCATTTTTGTTTCCCTGAGATTCCTGACAGTCCTCCTTTAAGGGAAGGGGGAGGCCAGTATTATTATTCCATGCCTGAGACACTCTGATGTGTGCAGTATATAAAGTGTCTGCTGATGACAAAGCAAGAGCTTGTGTGATGTCATCAGATGGGCAGGGAATAGCGCTTGTGAGCCAGCTGCCTGAGGTACTAAAAGTTTCAGAATGCATTACCCTTGGAGAGAGATTCATTGACATCTTCTACTAAAATACACATGTAATCCTGGAAGGCATGGTGCATCCATCCTTTACCATGTTTTCTGAAATCATAAATCAGATTAGTAAGTCTCTTGGGCAGGAGGCAAGGGAAGGTATGGAACATAGGTATTCTTTCACTTCTAACAATAGTTGAATACTAAACTGTGTATCTCCTCTGTGCCCAAATCTATTTTTCTTTTCAATGGTTTTATAGTTGAGAGAAAGTAATCTATGTAGTACTCCGTATAGTATTGCATTTTGTAATACAAGAAAACAAAAATCTTTTTTCTAAATGAAAAATACCTTTGGAAAGCTTGTAGTAGGTATAGGCTAGTTCAAGCTCAAGCTTTCACTTTTTACTTATACTTTCCTGATCTTCATCATACTCTCTCTCTATGTATATAAGTACATGTCCTTTCTTATTGCTTTATTGACTGCATTTAACTTATATTCTCAAGTTACTGAATAAAGTACCCTATTATGAAAGGCCCCAAGGAAAATATGAAAATCAGTAAATAAAGGACCTTTATCCTCAAAAGTCTTATAATATAGTGGAGAGACAGGTTACAAAGCTGGAGGGCAGTGGGTGCCTGAGTTAATGGCTATGGAGACACAAGGGAAGACCATGGATACCACCAAGGATGAGACGAGAAAGGAGAACAAGGCAAACATTGAGGTTTTAAGTTTGGATTATTGGAAGAACCATGGTGCCATTGGTTGAAAGGGGAATGTCAAGAGGAGAAACAAATTTAGGGGAATGGGGATAGGATATGTTGTGTGTGATCTAAATATGTCAGGTTTAGGTGACCTAGATTTGGATGCTGCTTAAGATGTTCAGCCATGTTGTCATCTCTAGTGAAGGTGAGTGTATTGCTGAGTTCTACCTCAAACTCAGGCCACTTCATCTTCCTGATACTTATTCCACAGGACTTTGTGCTAGGCAATGAAAATGGATTAAAAAGATACAAATGGCATGATCTTTGACCTCCCAGAGTTCGGTTGAGTGGGTGGGACAATTTGTTTTCAACAGTGCAAGGCACTAAATAGTGCTATGGGCAGTGATGTATAGAAGGGCAGAAGAAGAAGCCATAGGGGGCAAGCTTGAACCTGAAAGCAGCTACCTGTAGAGGATATTCTGAGAGTCCAAAGATCAGCATGACCTGGAAGACCTTCTTGATGAAACTATCCAAAATAAATAGACCTCCTTTCCCAGCATCAGGCTTAGGAAAAATGAATAAAGACAGGGTAGCAAGTGTACGTTTTTATAGTAGTAACCTTATTTATATATGTGGTTAAGGCAACGTCCCTAATTGATTTTTATCTTTGTGCAAGGAAAATGGTTTTTTTGATACCCAATGAAGGGGAATTAATGCTTTGGTCCCTAGGAGTAACCATTGCTACTGGGGGTGGGGGAGCTGAGGGAAATCATCCTCCTTCTTGCCTGCCACTTTACTACTCCACTTTTATCAGGGTGCATTCTGGGTTCTCTATCTCCTAGAGCCTGCTGGCAGTGTGTTGAGATCCACTCAGTGTTGACTGCCTGTTACTGCTACTGAGCTTTGTTCTTATTGGCAGTGGTGACTATGACCTTGGAGTCTAAACTTTGACAGACTGCAAATATGATGGGACAGGCACCTGCTTAATGTGGTTATCGTCTGGGGCTGCCTTTGTCCCATGGATATGATTTTAGAGACCCTGTATATTACTCGAAAATCCTCACAAGGGAAGTTTTCCAGTCTTATGGAGGAGGTTTTGAAAGGAGCCAACTTCCTAATGGTTATTTATGTGGTCATGACAATGGGATTGGGGGAAAGTGAGAATATATTGGAAAACATTCTTGGGACAAGGCAAGCATTCGAGTACTATGGAAATTTAAGAGCAATTTCGGGGTTAGAAAATTTAACTTTGGGAATAATAGTTGTTACTCTTTCTTTAGAGCATACACTGGTAACAGATAGTAAGGAGGTCAGAATAAAGGCTCTACTACCTCATTAAAATAGTGCCATCTAGTGGTGAATATTTCAAATTGTAGCTAGGTGCCCAGAGAGTTGTCCCAAGCCCTCAGGGGGCTTGGTTTAAAGATCAAGCAGTATTTGTAATGTTCTCATTCACTTATTCATCCATTATTTCACTTAATTTATTTATCATTTACAACACAATGGGCATTTTGATGGGTGCTTTGTGGGAAGAGGTGAGGAGGACACCACCAACCCTGAACTCAAGGTATGCACATGGTAGACCCGTGATTACGGTACAGACATAAGAGCTCTGGAAGAAGTACATTCTGGACCCAGATGACTCAGATGTCACAGAGTTTTCAGTGACATTGCTGGAAATCCCTCTCATGTATATAGAGGACTTAATTTACAGGGGGGATATCAGCAAGGAAGAGACAAGCTATTAGAAGTGTTATCCACTTGAACCTGGGTTGGATTCCTGACCCTGCCAGAACACTCTTTTGGGTTCTCATCGTATCTCTGCCCTTACCTGTAAATCAGGAAACTGAAGGAACTTAAGTTTGTTGTCAAATGGAGCTCTCTTTCTATCATGGGCTTGGCTCTCGGTATCCTAGGATACAACTTGATGGACACAGGTGGTATGTTTAAAACCCTGGCCATTTTTTCAGGAACCAATTAATAAACTTGCACATGACTTATCGGGCCTTTGGTCATTTATATTTTCCTTTTCTTTATGCCCTTGGAGTTTTATCCTAAATCTATTCTTTCTGTAACTGTCTCTGTGTGATCTACAATTCTCTTTTGGAGGAAAACTCATTGTGCGATCCTGTGGAGGTATCTTTCTAACTCCAGGGGTTGTTTTCTCTTAAAACCAGCCAATAATGTTGACCTACCTACTTTAATGAGTGTTGGTAAAGTGCTTTAATTATGAGTTAGTATTTTATACCATCTAAACACAAGCAAAAGACTTGTTAAGCCTTTTCTTCACTTGTTGTAAGTTTCATTGTGTGAAGATTTCCCGTCATACTGTTTTGGGTAGAGTTTAACACTTAAAAAATGTCTAGTTCATTTACTTTTTAACACTATACTTCTTAAGTAAGTCTTTTCACTTTCCTTTGAACTGGATCTTATGGGTTTCCTTAGTTTTGTCCTCCTTCCTTTCCCTATGTTTTTTCAAATCTCTTTACTTCCCATGGTGTGGCTCTCCTTTATGGTCATAATTCTTACCTTTATTTTTCTTCTTGCCTATCCAAACTCTTTTTAATCTGTTATTTATCTCTTCTGGTTCTGCCAATTCTACGTTTCTCTCACTCTGTTTGACTTTTCCATGTGTCTTTCGTTATGCTTCTTTTGGTGTCTTGATCTTTGAGTTTCTACCTCTCACAAGTTTGTAGGTAGTTGCTGACAGAAAGTTCCATGTTGAGTTTGTCCAAGTGACTGCCATTGGAACACCACTCTACTGGTCTGAGGGAGAGAAGAGGTCTGTCAGGAAGAAATAATGAATTTATGTATTGATTCATTTATCAGACATGGATTAAGTTAATGTCTAGTAGGTATCAGGTATGGTGGTAAGGGCACAGATAGAAGAGACAAGTTGTTGCAGATACATTGACAGATATAACGAGATTGAGATCATCCCTGCTTTCAAAGATCTCATAGTCTAACGAGAAATAAATAGGTCAACAATTATTATGATACAGTTATGATGGAGCTAAAACAGAATTAGGTGGAAAGCATTATGAACATGCAGAGATCTGAAATAATAGTGTCTGAAAGATGTGGGAAAAATTCACTATGCAAGAGGCATTTGGACTGGGACATAAAGAATGATTTGGAGGCTTATTGGAAGTAGTTTGAAACCATGAAGGGTATTACTGGGTGAGAGATGAATTATGGAAACATGAAGCCTTAAATGCATGTGGTGGGTCCAGGGAAATGCAGATGGGAGATGCGGGGATATAGTGGCAAGTGATGAGACTAGAGATATGGGAAAGAGACAGTTTGGTGGAGAGTCTTACATTCTGTGTGATGGAGTAAAGGAATCCTGTAAGTACTGGGGAGCCATGGGTGGATGGCACTTAACTATCTGGATTATGTGTAGGGTAAGGGGATGGATAATAGTGAATAGATCTGTTTGACATTACAGAAGTCAAATGGACAGAATTGGTGACTGATTGGATGTGGAAGGTGAAAGGCAGTGGACATTAGGAAACGTTTGCTTTCATTGGCATATTTACTCCCTAGGATTTCAAATTGTCTTGAGTTCCATCCTTTTTTTATCTCCTAGTGTTGCCTTTTGTAGTAGGATCCTTTTGTAGTAGGATCTTTCCTAAAGAATCTAAAATTTGAAGCCTCTTTTCAGCTTCTTGGAGAAGGTGTTCTAAATCGTGGTACTTCTGTTTTCTTTCTTGGATTGGGCTGACTTGTCTGTCCAACACTGGTGGTTCTCAAGATAATCATTGGTTCTACTCTAAAGCTTCTGAAGGAGGCAGATGATGGGAAACAGTGTCCCCATAATGTGTATGTGGGTAGTGGTGGTGGTGTTGAGGGAAAGCTCAAGAGAATTTCACTTAATCATTATATAGACCAAGTCCCCTGTAATTGTTGATTGGGTGGAGGGAGAAATAATGCAGAATGGTGGATAACCTGAAAAGTACATTATTTTATATTAAATTATTACATGTGGAGGGAGAGACTTGAGAAGTCTGATTAGCAGGCTTTCCCTTCTTGCTGTATTTTACTTAGGTCAACATTAAAATTGTTGTAGGTTTCTCACATTCAAATAATGGAGTAGGGAAGGATGTCAAACTGATAAATTTTATGGAGTCTTCTGACCAGGTTAGGATTCTTTTTCCTCAGGAGGATTCACTAAGAGATAATTACCCTGAATTAGGATATGACCTAACATGGTGATTTAAATGACAGACATCAAATTTGAGGTCTAGCAGCACTTCCTGTACTCTACAACTCAATCTGTTAATTCAGTTGACATTTTTTAGATTACATGGTTTTTTTTTTTCTTTTTCAAGGTCACATAAAATTCATTAACTCTAGGGGTTTATGATTCTCCCTGCACTTCTCCAGTGTCTTGAGTGCATAACACATTGTTTCATCATAAGTATCCGAATATTTTTGCGGAGGCAATGATGCCCTTGTCTTGAGTCTTCATCAGGTGCATTAGATTGATTGCATTAGTAGTCTGACTTTTGCATCCTTGCTGTATCTATGCACTTTGAGCATATGGCATTGTAATTCCTCTCATTGGAGTTGATTTCTCTGCCTTTAGATTCTGAGTTGCCACATGACTTTCTTTGGCCAGTGGAATGTAATTAGTTGGACTATAATTTTGATGTTTGACCATTGACACATTTAGACTTCCACCGTTCACTTCTCTACCAATGTACATCTGACTTTTACAAGAAAATATGCGCCTCCTGAGCTTTTCGCATCAATGGGAAGTTTGAACTCCTTAACCTGCATGACAAATCCTTCTCCATTCCCACCTGTCAGCCAGCCAATGTAAAAGCGCAACCTTCTTTCTCCTCTTATGCTATTCCAGATTGTCTTGTGTCTACTCTGTTCCCCCAAGAAGTCTCTTGTATGAATGATAAGCTTTCTTTCAAATTATCTTGGTGTGTGAAATATCATCAGTCTTGACATCCAACCTATTAACTGGGGAAGGTGGAGAGGCAGTGTCCATCTCACCTCCACAGCATGACTACAAAACAACTGTTCATCTATGTGATACTTGCAGATGTTTGAAAAAAAATGCCTACACATTTGTGCTTCAAGTGTTGCTCCGCTGTCATGGCCATGAGAACATGCATGGGCTAGCCTGCTGGAGGGTGAAATACATGGAGCAGAGACTGGTTGCCCTGTCACCCCAGTCAGTACTCAGTCAACAGAAGTGACCCCAGATATGTGCGCAGGCTAAGCTAACATCAACAGAGCTTTCTAGTCAACCCACAGTTAACCTGCAGATGATGAGTGAGGCCAGTCATAATCAGCTGAGATTAGCTGAACCCCAAACTTGGAAGCTAAATAATGTTTGTTATATATCACTGAGGTTTGGTGGTTGTTATGCAACACTGTTGTGGAAATAGATAATGGATAAACCAAGTGTGGGGACTTCAAGACTGACCATGGGATAAATAATATAAAGTCTCCAAACTTCAACAACTGTTATTGAAACCAAGTCCAAAAATGAACCAAAGGATTATAGTGCAGCTCACGGTTAGCCCTCTTTCCTTCTGTTTTTAAGAGTTTATTTTGTTTAATTTTTGTGTGTGTGTGCTAGGACTCTTAATAAGCAATTCAAAAAAAAAAAGCCTTAAGTAAGATTAGCAATTTGCACCTTTTTAAAAAATTAACAGCACTCTGTTGTTTTGATATTGAGCTCCATTATCAATTTGCATCTTTAAAGAGGTGTAACCTTTCTCAGATATTTTGCTCTGTGTTCTTATATTTAACTAACAAGACTTGATTTTTACATTGCTTATGTTGCATTTACTTCTGCACAATTAAAGTAAGAGGAAGAGAACAAAAAACCCAAGTCTTCAGGAATTAGGGGCATGATGTAGATTTCTGAAACGTGGGCTATCCAGGACTGATGGGAGATCCTGTCAAGGAGTCCTTGATATTAATAAAGGAAGAAAAGTTCTAGAATTTCAGGAGACATATGAACCAAAGTTTTTGCATGCTTAAATGATTGCGTACTGTGTCTTCTTATTAAACCAATGCCAGGGTACAGCCTGTCATGAAGTCTTGAACTCTTTTCATATGACAGGTGCATCTTGACCATGTCCCCTTTCCACTTCATTTTGCCTTGTCAAATGTCTAGCTCTCTGCACCCAGATCCTCCAAAAAGGAATTTCTGGTTGGTCCACATTGGGGTCATCCTTTGCTTTCTAGTGTCATCTTCTATAGAAAGAAGATTCAGGTTGGTGGCAGTGAAATCCTTCTTCGCAAGGTAAAGGTACACTAAGTATACTTTATTGCTTAGAAAAACAAAATACTAACCATAATGTCCAGCAGAAGGAAAATCTCTTAAAAAACTAGAATGTTAGTAATAAGCTGCATTTTTTTTCTGGTACCTATGTCAAACTTTTAAACACTTCTGCATCTTCTGGAATTCAGTTTGAATCTAGTCAGTGAATTTTATCAAACTATGAACCAAACTGATACATATATTTTAGTTTTTCAATAATGGCCCTGTTTAAAACTGGAGCTTAATTTATATTTCCTTAATTTCCTGAGCTGGAACCAGGCATCAAAATTTTCTTGAGCTGAATTGATACTCTGCTGACTTAAATCCCTGTTGAGATCCTAGGAGAGGGCAGTAGTTCTTGGCCACTTTTCAGAGTTGTGTGTGAAATCTGAAAGTCTTGGCTCTATCCTTGATAAAAGCCAGTTTCACCTTGAATGAACTTCTAGTGGAATAAATAAAAAAGATGATGTCATTCATTGCAGAAGAGGGAAAAGACATGACCCATTCAGGCAGATTTTATGTTTGTCTTCACCATGTAATTGAAATCATTTGTTAAATCTTACTTTTGACATCAGTCCAAGCAGTTTGCCAAAGGATATGTGAATGTGTTGTTCTCTGTGGCAGTGTTCTCTCAGTATTTATATGGAATTCCCTTCGGGGAACCTGATCCTGGAAATTTCCAAGGGACAGTTGTTAATTTCTAGTAATCATTAAAGTACAAATAGTCCCCCCAATTTTTTTTTAGCTCCCATATTTCTTTAATCTAAATTATAGATTTGGAGGGGCACCTGGATGGCTCAGTTGGATGAACACTCAACTCTTGATTTCAGCTCAGGACATGATCCCAGGTCTTGGGATTGAGCCCCATGTTGGGCTCCATGCTGAGTGTGGAGCCTGCTTGGCATTCTCTCTCTCTCTCTCTCTCTCTCTTTCTCTCTCTCTCTCTCTCTCTCTCTCTCTCTCTCTCTTTCTCTCTCTCTCTCTCTCTCTCTCTCTCTCTCTCTCTCTTTCTCTCTCTCTCTCTCTCTCTCTCTCTCTCTCTCTTTCTCTCCCCCTCTCTACCCTCTCTCCCCTGCTCACATCTCTCTCTAAAATTTTTTTTAAAATTACATTTTTGGAAAACATATATACAAATATATAATCTATAAACATAATGTATAAAAATAATTGCATCACTTAGAATTTGAGAACATATTAGCCACATTGGTTAATTTAACCAAGGTTAATTCTAATAATGGACTCATTTACTTTTCCAAAGATAATATAGACAGGACTTTCTCACGCATATTGAAAAACTCAAAGAGGAATAAATAGTTAAGGTGCCAAATGTGTTTAAGAGTTGTTATATAAAATGGGCTGCATTTGAAAATAAAGAAACAAAGATGCCTAAAAAGATAAGGCATAAAAGGAGTTAAGGTGATACTGAGTAGGTTTTCCAAAAAAGTAGCCACAGGAACCATTAACAAAATTTAGCCTCTGGCTCAACAGTGAGTAATAGGGCATTCAAAAGAAAAGATGTGGTGGTCTTCACTAATGAGGAGCTGGCAACTGCAGCTGAATTTAAATTTCAGGCGACCACTGCTCTGATTTTTTAACTTTTTCATTTTATGTTTTCTAAACTACAAAGTAATCTGTTCTTGTTATAAGTGAAATGATGTAAAGATGAATAAGGAGAACACGAATTATTACTGCCCCTTCCATTTCCAGCCCCATGCTTTTCAAGGATTCTGTGTTAGCTGACTGGTTTGGGCCTCTCACATTTTACTCCTTTTTTCTTACGTACAGATACGTAAATACATGCTCATGCATAATTCAAAAAAAATCGTACTAAGTAGGACCATACTATGCACATTAATGTGCAGTTTGCTTTTTCCTTTGGAGTATATCCTGGACAATCCTGAGAGAGAATAAACACAGCCAGTTCTATTCTTTTTCATTTTTATTCCTACTTTCTTTATGTGAAAGTATGTATGCACACACAGAGTTTTACATAAATGGGATCGTTTAAAGTTGTTCTGACTTGCTTTTTATTGTCTTCACTGCCTTTTTCCTCTTTCTCTACTCCTACCCCTTCCTTTTCTCTCTCAGCCTTGTTTATACCTACATACACAATCTGGTGTACATCCTTCAAGTACTTTTCTCCATTCTCATATAAGCCTTATGCACAGGTGCGTGTGCACACACACCCATGTAGGCAGATACATTTCACTTTGTGTCTTAATACTAAAATGTGCTTCGGGTTGAGGTTGGACAAGGTGTCCCTTTTAAATCTCTCTCCTGGATTCCTCTTTAGATCTTATCTCATGAAGTTTCTCAGTGGTTTTGGCCTTAGCCCACTGATCTTATTATTACTATTTTTAATAAAAGCCATCTAGGTTATTTCATGCATTCATACAATTTTATTACCACCCTTTTGCTGTAAATGTCTAAATCTACATTTCCAACTTTTGGTGTGGATATTCAACTTGCTGCTGTACATTTCCACCTAATTTTTCCATAGGTACCTCAAATGGAACATGCCCCAACTCCTTCCTTCCCTTCTGCCCTTTGCATTCCTATTATTTATCGCAATTGATGCTATCATCATCCATCTGGATGTCAGGCTAGAAACCTGCTACTTAAAATCAATCACCAAATTCTGAAAGCACAATAGAACTGTTAATATCAATGTTCTATTTGTTCCTTCTAGAGTAGAAAATGCAAAATATTTATCAAGATTTAAAACAAAAACCAAGAGAGACCATGAGCAGAAGGAGAATCTGGGAAAGAGTACTATGATCCCAGGGAAAAGAAGAGCAATCGGATTCAAGCAAGCATGGACACTCAAGCTACATGGAGAGCATACCCCTGGTCTTGGCCTCCACCCATTGCCCATGCTAGGGCCTTCCATACTAGAAAAGTGACTTCTATGTTACTGCTTTTGTGTCTCTGCTTCTTCAGCCAGTGTGAGCAATATAGAACATAGATTTGACCTTTGAATGACTTAGCATTGTGGTACATGGATGAATGTGGCTTCTTTTAAGGACTAAAGTTAGTTCAGATTTAACCAGCAGAAGAATAACTGAGGAAACAAGGACCATGAGTGATGGAGAAAGCTGCCATCAGAAGGCCACTGGGTTACTTGTGTGGGCATTGGACAATAGGCTGACAAGACTGCTCTCAGTTCTTCTGAGGTATCATACCAAATCAGCCATTGGAGTGAATGCTTTCTATATTGTGTGTGGCTGGTTAGTATACTTAGTCTATGTTCTTTCTTGTACTCTAAGAGCTAGAATAAATGTCCTCTGTAGCTCCCCGAGGCTTAATTACATTATTGTCCACTGGAAAGAGAGTTTAGATATTAGGAACCAGAAAAATCTGGCATATGTAACTATGGATACAATGGAACAAAGTGTTGGGAAGAAGATATAGATGGCAGTGTTGAAATAAGACTGGTAATGGGAAGGAAGAGGAACCTACAGTTCTGATGATGAGTGTTGTTTTAGTGAAAACCCTATTTTATCATCATTGAATTTTTTTTAAGCCTTTGAGGAACACTTCACAAAAATGATGAACTAAAATCTCTGGGTCTCATTTGTCATGGATACTTAGTCTCCTTACAGACTATTTTGGTAGTTTTGGCAGTTGTTATGGATATGAATCTTAAGTCATCAGGATTTTTATATTAGAGTATGGCAGTAGAGCAGCCATAGGATGAGTTGAGGTCACTATGATGTTAGGCAACATGTCTGTGATGAAGAGCATTGCAAGATTAATGAGAACTGGAGGTTCCTTTGGAATTCCTTAGTCTTCTCCTTGGCGGAGAGGTTCATGCTTCACAAGCACTTAGGAACAGACCATCATACTTCATTCTGGCTACCAACTGCTGAAAGCTCTATGTTATTTAATGAAAAGTTTGAAAAATATTTTATTGTCCTGAAGGCAGGTTCATAGCACAGGGATCATCTTTCTGGTCTGAACCTACTCCTGTAGATCATACATGTGTAGGAGACTCTTTGAATATGGGCATTTTCAGATAAAGCCTGGATTGTTAGTTAGGTACCATTGTGGTTGCTTTTTAGTAAGGGAAATTGGATCCAATTTTCAATGAGAAGTGGTTTGGCTCTCCATATCCTCAGGGAGGGATTAGCAGCAAGAAGTTACGGAAGAGAGCTATTGGTTCCAATATTAGTAGGATTAAGATTATTTGGAAATTACAATGGAGTAGGAATCAAACATTTTTGCAGAAACAGAAGGCTAGTTTTTGGTCAGTTATGTACCTATGCATCATAATTTCATAAACCTTGGTCCCAAAGATGTCTAGTAAAACAAATGAGTTCACATTCTAAAAAAGTCTGCAATCTTCACATTTAGGGGCACCAGAAAAAATGGGAGTTAATAGGATCATCTGGTTTTCCATCTCTCCTGGGCCAGTGCCTAAATGTGGGAGCATAGAACAGCTGAAGATAAATGATGAGAGCTGGTCTAGAACTATTTTCCTAGACCTTACATTTAAAAACCAGCTAATCCTAATCATGTACCGTGTTCCCATTGACGAACAAAAATAACTACCATATATAATGATGTTCTTGTGTGAGAGGGGGAAAGACTGGAGGTTTATGCTGCCCCTTTAGAAAAATTCCCCCTTTTCTGTCTCCTCTGTAGGAAGTGTCAGAGGTAAAATGAGATGACCAGCCCTAGGAGGTCACCCCAATTTAGTCAATGCTAGCGGATTAGTATTAGCTAACTAGGGGGACAGATTTGCTATTTAATCTAGACTGAAGAAAGCAGAGAGGAAAAAGGGCCAAGAATGCCATGGACTTGAGAAGCCCCCCAAACAGTGATCTCAGAGAAGGGAGTAGAAGGTTGGTCACTGAGTTCTACAGAGTTACTTTTACCCAGAGGGAATGTAGGGTTTTTTTTTTTTTAATGTTTATCTTTGAAAGAGGGAGAGCACGAGCAGGGGAGGGGCAGAGAGAGAGAGGGAAACACAGAATCCAAAGCGGGCTCCAGGCTCTCAGCTGTCAGCACAGAGCCCGACATGGGGCTTGAACCCATGAACCATGGGATCATGACCTGAGCTGAAGTCGGATGCTTAACCAACTGAGCCACCCAGAGTGGCCTGAGTGAATGTAGGTTTTAACAGCAGTATTAGCCATATAGGAAGCTTTGGGCTGTAGGGTAGAGAGGTCCCAGTCACATCTCTTGGGGTAGCAGAAGTTTTGCTTTTGGGAGCATTCAGTTGCTTCAAAGCCTTATTTTTTTGAACAAGGTATGAAAAAATAGGGAAAAATATATCCATTTCAAGGTCGCATGAAAGGCACAATTTAAGTAATGTCCTTTGCAATTCTACTCCATCTGGGGAAATTGCTTGCTACTCCCCTTCATTCTTAAGGCCTTCCTTAGGTGTTCTTGTTTTTCTGGCTTTCTGCACTACAAGATGGCGCCTGATGGACAATAAATACACTGCGCTGGAGATGAATTTCAAATGTGGAGTCTATGAGCAAATCTGAAATTTAGCCAAGTATCTTCTCCTGTTCCTACTTTTTATTCCTTATAATTTCCAAGAAACTTCCTGCTAGCAGACTTCTCAGACAGTGACAAACTGAATCCTCATTAAAACAAAGAAAGGTTAAGGGGAAAAAATAACCTATTTAAAATGAGGTAACTCACCAGTCTTTCAGCTGTAAATTGACAATCGGATTTATATAAATCCATAATTGTATCTCTTTTACCTGCAGTTAGGCTAGTTAATGATGAAAAAAAAAAAAGTATACAGCTGATTGTGTAGCTTTAATGAGGATTCTTTTTACAGAGTTAAAAAAATCCACCAAATTAAATTCTGCCAATTTACTCCATTGCAAATTGAGCACCACCCTGTGAGCAGGGGGAAAAAAAAAGAAAAAGAAAAAAAGAAAAGAAAAAAAATCATCAAGTAGCTTAAATCAGTTACAGCTAAATGTGTAAGTCAGCATGTGCTTTAGCCTTTAGTCATGAAGAATATATTAGATTTTAAAAATAAATGGCTTTCTGCTGAGTCTTCATTGCAATGGCTTTCTGACTTTTAATTAAATTTTTAGTACTTGTGGATGCTTCCTCATGTACTCTGGCCACAGAGCTCGAATTGCCTCCATCATTAAGTGGAGTGGAAAACCAAATTGGAGATTATTAAGCTTGTTCATTTCTTTGTTATCGGTAGCTGGTGAGTCTCTCCTTTTTACTTGTTAAATAAGGATGGAGCTTTCTACCAGGATATTTTCCAAGAATGAAATAAGCTCTCGTAAACAGAGCATGATTAGCCCTAATTCGGGAGCTTGTTAAATGTTCCTCATTATACATTTCTGGTCTGTTTCATCAGTGTTAAATGAACTTAATGTAAATTAATAAAAACAGGTTTGCATTATTTGTAACAGGATTGAGAGTAAAGAAGAAAACTGTAAGCAACACTAAACTCAGCAACTAATGTTGAAGTTTGCACTTTCTCTGCTGCCCTTTCTGTTCTATGGAATTGAATAAACTGTTCCAAAGTTTTAATATTTAATCTTTTGGAATGGAGCATTACAGTTTAGGTCTTATATTAGAGACTTTAATTGCTAATTTGGTGCTTTTCTGCAAGTCTTGTTTTTGTTCCTTTTGAACTCCCCAGAAATAAAGAGATTTAGGAGAATAATGTATTGTATGAACCAATCTTCAACAAAGGAATTTGAATTTTTATACCAACAGGGTTAAGAACAACATAGTTTTGGCTATAGAACCTAATAGTTGGTTGGTTTTAAATTCTTGTTTTGATTTATAAAAATGAGTGCATTGCAGATGCTTCAAGGCAAATGTGTAATGTAAAATTCACATTGTTTTAAACAGTGACACTTCTCAAAATACAAGCCTGCTTCTCCTAATTAAGGAGAGAAGCCAAACTAAAAAGACTTAAACATGCATGGAAGGTCAAAAAGCTAAGGGCCAGTAATCTAAATGATAACATGATTTATCTCTAAGATGTGGAATTAGATGCCTATAAGCAAGTAAGAATAATTGGGGAGCCCAGCATTTACAATTTTGGGACCTTCATTAACTCAAATAGGATGTGCCTAAATTGCAAACTCCTTTAGATGATGATGTCAGGAAGACGAGGCTACAGTGTTTTCAAATTTATGGTTATTGTTGGGACCAGTGGGACATCTGTATTTGGGGTCATGGTTATTTGTTAACTCCAAAAATATTGTAAATGTGCAGAAGAACTGAACTAGTATTTAAAATTTTTGAAACCAAGTTAAAACTTGAAAATCATGAGAAAAGTGTATCATGGAGTTCTCTGGAACTTTTTACTGAAAATTTTGTGGTTTCTCTAACAGTGGATGTTAACTATTTGTTTAACATTAGTGGAAACACATGTAGCAAAATCTTTATTTTCATTAGAATTCTCAGAGAACGTCTTGTTCACCGTCCAGAATAATGCAAACAAAAAGTATATGCCACCAATACCACCCATGGCAGATAGAACTAATTGTTCACAGAATGCATTTCTGCTCAACTTGGATTGGCCCCAGAATCCTTCTTAACACAATAATCCAGGCAGCTCCTACCAATATATTACAGTTGTTATGTAATGAGGTGTTTTTTTTTTTTTTTTTTTTTTTTGCCATCCCTATTCTAATTGGTGAAATTTTGGATTACTTAGAGTGAGCTAGAAAATCTCTTTAACTTTGTGGCTGAAACATTTCAGAACATTTTTGGCCTTAGAGTATGGTGAACACATTTTAATCTTCATGTCGTGACTCATTTTAATCTTCGCTCCTTGAAGAACTTGTCGTAATTCATTGCCAACATTATGAAAATTAATTTTATTTTCATAATTACATATGCATAAAGTACATCAAATTGGACGGAAATCGTACTGAACTGAGGATATTTACTAGAAAATTTCTCTTCTTCCTTCCCTCTTCCCTTCCTTTTTTCCTTCTTTTCTAACAAATCTTTGATCCCTTGGGATTTGGTCAAATAACCGAGAAATAATTTAAGTTTTCCAAAGCATGGCTTGGAGGAAAGGCAGACAGTAGGCCTTCTGAAATGACCAGTCAGTGTTAAAATGTTGTCGATCTGGCTTTGTCACAGGACTCTCCACTGTGAACCTCAGCCTCATTCTGCTTTGTTGCTCTGTTTATATTTTGCCCTAATTCAGCTCTAACTGTATCCTCTGGTATTTCCATGCTCACATTCTTGTTATGAGTGAGCTTCTGTCCTGGGTCCTTTTACTGGATTAAGATACACATAGCCCTCTCCTGCCTTAATCCCCACCTAAAGCATTAACAATCCATTCTGGTTAGTTGACAGCTTTTATTTGCACAACGCTATTTAATAGTTTGCTGGGTTTTTAGTCAATGTATTTAGTGAATGAAAACTTACCCTTGTTGGTGTGTACTAAAGACCACCAGTATTTCTGTGTTTCTGTGAGTGTGTGATGGTCCCACAGAAAAATTCAGGCATTTCTGAAAAACTTCAGAGAATCCAATTTTTACCTTATAAAGAAATGTAGGGGCGCCTGGGTGGCTCAGTCAGTTGAGCATCTGACTTCGGCTCAGGTCATGATCTCATGGCTCGTGGGTTTGAGCCCCACATTTGGGCTCTGTGCTGACAGCTCGGAGCCTGAAGCCTGCTTCAGATTCTGTGTCTCCCTCTCTCTCTGACCTCCCCTGCTCTCACTCTGTCTCTCTCTCAAAAATAACTAAATATTAAAAAAAAATGTAAAGGTTTGACATGAGGCCTGCATGTGGACTTAATGTGGTAACAATAAGTGGCTCTAGATTATAAAAAAAAAAATTTCAGAAATACACAAAAGTGACAGTATTTTAAAATATGAGGAAAAAGGAATCATAGGTCTGTAAGATAATAGTGATGATATTACAGAAAATATTAATTGAACACATACTATGTGATAGGCAATATTGCAAGAGCGTTATATGCATTAACTCATTTCATAACCACAACTACCTTATGGGGTAGCTACTCTTATCCCCATTTGATGAAAAAAGACACTGTATCATAAAGACAGAAAATGAGTTGGTCAGTGTAAACAGATAGCAAATGTCACAGCTGGGAACTGAGTCCAGGGAGTCTGACTCTAGAGCCCACATTTGGTTTGGTTGCTTTTCCCAAAGCTTAGTGCTTGTTTTCCTCTTAGTATTCTTGAACTTAATATAAGAAAGGAGCTATGTAGGTATAGTTACCACATCATAAGTCAAGCTCTTGGCAGAAATAACAATGCTAGAGAATAGAGGAAAAATAGAGGCTTCTGGAGGCAGATAGAACATGGGAATGCCAAAGGACATTCATTTTTATCAGTACAAAGGTGCTAACCTCCAGGAAGTCAGAGTGAAACCGGAATCAGAAAAGTGTTGCTGAATTTCAGACTTCGGATAAAACTGGACCTAATGTAGGATTATTCTTTGTTACCAACTTTCCTTATTGCCTCTGGTATTGGGGGAAGAAATGAGATAATCGTGTTCACAGGCATCAAAGGAGGTGAGTAACCAAAGCTTAGAGTTGGTATAAATAAAGCAGGGGCAAATCAAGGTGAGGAGCTGGGTCAAAATCTACCATCTAGTTAGGCAGGCATTGTGGAAGAAGTAGAACAAGGAAACTAGAAAGTGCATGTAGGTATTCCAAGTAACATTGCGTGGTGGGGAAAATGGGGGTGGGGGGCCTGGGACAGGGGTCTGGACATTGGTTACCACCCCAGTCATCTGGCAAAACTGATGGTGGTATACTCTGGACAAGCCAGTTGTCATTGTGTTTTGGATGGATTCTAAGAAGTTACCTTTTGGAAAGAAATTACTGTGATTTTCGTACTTAGCATCTAATTTGTATGAGGTCTTACGCAGAATCCTAAAATGAACACAGTCATCCTTGTTGGTAGTTTAAAAAAATTACCAACAATCATGTTTTCCTTTGACCTGACTCATCCTTCCTAATATTAGCAATGCTGATTTATTTAGTTGAGAGTCACCTGGACAAGTGCTGTCAGCCCGCTAGTTAATTTTTGTTAAAATTCTCTCTTCTCTGCCACGTTTGAGGCAGGTACTGAAAGGGCCCAGGTAGGTGCTACTTTACACAAGTAGAACATCATCTCTGCCAGGCGTTGTTCTGCCTCTTGGTCCTTTATCAGATGAATGTACACAATGTATTAGACCCTATGCATATGACACCAACACTTGAAAAAACTCAATGGGGGAGATCTGTAATTGTGACTTCTGACAGCTCTAGTTTATTTCAGGGGGAACAAAGAAAAGCAAAGGAGGGAACATTACTTATTCATATAATCTTGGGGAAATCTTAACAGGTGGTGAAATCTCTTTCTAGAATCCTATGTAATCTCATCAGTCAAAAGTAATTCTTGGGATATTTAGCCCAAGTAAGGATGGCCACACAGGCTGCTCCGATGGACTTCTTTGGGAAGGCTCTTAGATGACTTTTGAGTGATTTTTCATTTATGTTTGCCAACTTCATAGATTTTTCCCAGCATAAAATACAAAAAAGCAGAAGGAAACCCTGAATATATTTAAAAATGATGTCTATTTCTGCACAAACTTGGCAGAGAGGAGTTTTCTCAGAAACAGTTGAGTTCATGGCATCACTCTGACAGGGCAAAAGTCTTCATTGAACAAAACCATTTGCCTTCCCCCATCCTGCCCTTCCTTCAGTTTGCCTCTGCAAAAACAGTCCATGGATAAATAAACTGGCAAAATTGGGAAACCAGGTGATCACAGCAAAATGATATAATAGTAACAGCTACAATTTATTAAATAACCAATCTATGGCAGGTGCTTCACTGGTACCATCTCTTTGAATTTTGATGGCAGCCCTGTGAGATAGGTGTTGACCCTGTTAGTTGGGATGAGAAAACCAAGACTTAGAAAAGTCAAGTGACCTGCTAAGATCATCCAACTATTCAGAGGTGCAGCTGGGGTTCAGGAACAGGTCTGCTGGGTTGTAAGGCCAGTGCTTTCAACACCATACCTGCCATGCTGCTTCCCTATGGTACCTGCTTTTTAAAATTTTGCGTCCCCTAACTCCTGCCAGAAACAAAGGAACAGCCGTTGCCATGTTACCAAGTTAAATACTGTGAGGGGCCAGGCAGCCTCACCTGGATATTTCTGATCACTGTGTGAGAGCTAATGCTTTGGGTACAAGCTTGAGAAAAAAAAAAAAAAAAAAAAAAAAAAAAAGAGGCTTCCCCAGGCAGGCAGGTGGGTTGGCTAGCTGGGATTAAGGCACAGGGACTCTTTGCTGAGCAAGGTGCTCCTTCCTGTCAGAACACATTTCCGTAGAGCCCCGCAAGCTGGTAGCACCTCCTCTTGCTTCTGCCTCCTAGTGGGCTGTCTGAGGGAGGCTATACATATGTATTAAGTTATTAAGCGGTGGTATGGGTTCTCACAAGTTCAAACACAAAGCATGCTGTGTCTCTGCTCCAGCATCTCCAGGAGGGCCTGGATTAATAGAAATGCAAATAGAGCATCTGCACAAGGCCATATGATTAGAGCCTCCCCCTCACACCTCAAAGTCAAGAGCAGAAAAACACTGCATGTGAAACACAACAAAAAATGGTGATATAATATGCAAAGTCTGTTACCCGTTTCAACAGCAGTCAGCAAAACATTTCTTCTCACACCACTCACAACAATTTCTGCCCCAACTTTATTATGTAAGCTCATGTTTTTCATCGGCATAAACTTGCTGTTGGTGTGTTAGAGTCCCTACTGACTCCTTTATTGCCTGAGATTCTGCACACTGCTGTCTGGCCTGCTCTAGAAAGAGGCTCTTAAAAAGAGAAGTGCGGCCTTCATTTCTATCTCTGCTCTCTTCATCTCTTTATGCAAGGGTCCCTTTAATGCAAGGGTCCCTTTAATGCAAGGGTCAAAGAAGCACTCAGCCCAGAGTTTACTTTTCAGTTTTCAGAGAGGGCCAGGAATCCAAACTTTCCAGCCTTGGTCTGGTGTGAGTCACGGCTTCCACAAGTTGGTTCAGACTGTAGGGCCGAGTCATAGGTCTTGTCTCCATTTGAGCCCAGTAGCCTTCCTCTCTTCTGTGGCTGCAGTTTTAATTCTGTACACTGACGGGGACCATATACGAGCACCTAGCCCCAGTGGTGTTCCATAGGTTTATGCGATGATTTAATTGCATGAGAGAATTGCATGACTAAAAGGAAAAAAAAAAAAAGTCTGCTCGCCTCTCCGTGCATGCTGTGGGCAGGAGGGGATCCATGTGAAGGAGTGCGGATGATTTAGTGCAGTCATCCCACCTGGAGAAACTGCTTGAAGTCCACATGCAACTGGCCCTTATTATTTTTTTAAAATACTTATTTATTTTTGAGAGAGACAGAGCACGAATGGGGGAGGGGCAGAGAGAGAAAGGGATACAGAATCCAAAGCAGGCTCCAGGCTCCAGGCTCCAGGCTGTCAGCACAGAGCCCAAAGCAGGGCTCAAACCCACAAACTGAGAAACCATGAGCTGAGCCAAAGTCTGACACTTAACTGGTTGAGCCACCCAGGCATCCTGCAACTGACCCTTCTTGGTCTCTTCTTTCTGCTCTTTCCTGCCTCAGAGTTAGAGGGGACAGTGATGTGGCTGAGAATGAGTCATGTCTAGGGATGGACTGTGAGGTGATGCCAAGCCAAGATAGTTGGTATTTTCTAGATTCAGGCAGCTTTATGAGTTGAGTGACTGCTGAGCTGTTGGAGAGTTGATGGACTCATCAAAAGGATGCTTGTATTTTTCCTTGTATTTCTAGAGAATGTTATTTATTAGGGGGAATTGCCTACAAATTGTTGCAATAGATTTTCTGAGCTTATTCATATAAAGCATTCCATCTACCTCCTTATTCACTTACTATCCCTGCCCCAACACCGTTCCCTATCTCTACCCTGGACCACTGCCATCATTTTAGGGCCACTGGGCTCTTTCCTGCTGCCATTCAATTCAAACATACACACTTCTTCCAGATTCATCGTTCAAAAACACAAGTCTGATTAAGTAACTTCTCAGCTAAACATCTTCAGTGATTTCCCATTGCCTAATAAATAAAATGTAGTCTTCTAATTTTGGCCGTTAAAGCTCTCTAGGCTGTGGCCCCCAGCTGCATTTTTCAACATTTTAAACTGCCTATATTCCATTCATATCATGCTATTTTCCTTTCTCTGTAAACACCTTCACACCATTCACCTCACTGAAAATGAAGCTCCTCTCCTGGTCCATACCCACTCATGGATCTATCCTTCAGGACATATTTGTTTTTATGTTTATCTTTTTTGAGAAAGACTGCAAGTGAGTACACTGGGGAGGGGCAGAGAACCTTCAGGAAGTATCTTAACTGTTACCTTCTGTTGGAAGCCTACCAAATACATCCCATGACTACATATCACACTTCGTCCCTCTTTTTGGCCAACATCCCACTTTCCCCTATACTTGAGGCAATGCTGGTCACTTGGGTAAGCATGCAGTAGATAGTTGTTGAACAAATGAATAAATGCTGAGTGAATGTGCATCTCTGTCTTATCTACCCCTAGAGTTTGTGAGATTCCTGAGGAGGCAACAGTGTGAGGTAGCAGAAAGAAACAGGATTTTAGGCTAGAGAGGACTGGTCCCGAGGCTCTTCGTGGCCATTTATTAACTGAGGGACTGTGGGCAAGCTACCTAACTTCTTTGTGCCTCACCTGTATTGATGCCTGTTGAATGTGTGAACTTTGGTTGTGCATTTTTTTGTTCATATGCATATTCTTTAATCCCTGGAAGTGTTGAAAAGCAAAGTATTGCCTGTCTCACAGATAGAAAACATTCTCCTCACATATAAATCATGGCATGAACTGACATCATAATACACACCACAGACCTAGTAAGATTTCACTTGAAAAATAATGAGGCAGGGAAGTATTACATGATCACTAGCATCTCTCTCTTTGACAACTAACTCTGAACAATAGAAACTATATTCTTGCTTGTAAAGACTATACGTTGTGATAGTTTAACTAATTTGGGCACCCAGTAATAGAAATGACAGTGCTGCTAATCCAAGTGTCTATGGTGAAGAATTTCTTGGAAAAAGAAAAAAAAAGGAGGGAAAACTTCCCACGGTGATTTCTTGCATCTGCAATCCTAAATCTAATTTAGTATTAGTGCTCCTGACAGGAAAAGAAATTTCAGGGCAGTTACTCACACTTCTGAAGGTTTTATTTGGTTTAACCTCAGAAATAACTGTACTGATGGTGCTGAGTGCTCTCAGATGCAGGTTTTTTTCTCTGAAATAATGGACTCCTGAGTTTCTTCTCTTCCTAAAATTAGGTCTGAGATGCTGTCGGAGCTTCCTGATGAGTGGCTTTAACTACCATGTGATGTTAAAACATAAAAAAGTAATCCCTTGCCCACTTAGTAAGGTGTTTTTTTGTGAGCACATAAGAAACCAGGAGACCTCACTGACCACACCATAGATTTTAATGTGATGGACAATGGACCTCGTTGGAGCCTCATGTCCTTGTTGTCATGCATCTCTCCTGTGAGCCAGGACTCTCTTTGTTCCACAGCCACTGCATTATGGGGAGAGTTCCATCCATGTCCTAGATACTCTGGGGGAGTCATTTTCATGTTATTTATAGTACTGTCTCCCTTTTCTTGATATTTGTCCTTTTCTTACAAAACTTCCCTCTGGCCTCTTGTTGAACTACAGTAGTAAACATAAAACTCCTTTTTCTGTTGGCCATGAGATAAATAACTGAACAAGAAATAGTTAATCTTATCATGAACACGACAGGTATAATACTGCTTTATGTCATAGCTCTGGCAGGAGGAGTTCTAGTTTTGGTATAGGATGTAATTTAACACAAGGCAAAGTTTTTATTTTTTTCCTTGTCTGATATAATCCCACAGAACTTTGAAAATCACTAACATTAATATAGTTCTTGACATATCTATAAAGTATTTCTCACAAAATTTAAAAAATTTAATAGAGTATCCTTGTGGACTTGGATGTTATTTTTATTTTTCTGATGATGAAACTGTGGGGAGGTACGATTTTGTGATTTGTGAGAAATCCATATTTGGTCATTCAGACGATGAAAATATATTTCTCATATATATTTGTTATTTGTCCGCAGTTCTTGGCTCACAGCTCCCCAAACCCTTGGAATTTCCTAAGTGTGGCAAGTGATGAAGGTGTCTTTTGTTACATTAATGACGGTGACTTTTCGACACTGCCCAACACCGGGGGCTGGTTGTCAGGAGGATCAACTCTGTGATTAAAGAGTTGAAACTTGGAGGTCTAATCCCATCTCTGGGGAGGGGAGAGAGGCTGGAGGTTGAATCCACCAATGGTCAATGGCTTTGTCAGTCATGACTGTGCAATGAAGTCACCATAAAAACCCAAAAGAACTAGGTTCGAAGAGATTCTGGGTTGGTGAATACATGTAGATTGGGGAGAATGGCACACTTGGAGAAGGCATGGATGCTCCACACCCTTTCCCCATACTCTATCTCTTCATCTGGCTGTTGGTTCAAATCCTTTATTGTATCCTTTAGTAAACTGGTAAATGTGTTTCCCTGAGGTCTGTGAGCTGCTTTAACAAATTAAAGAACTTAAGGAGGAGGCTCTCAGAACTTTCCATCTGTAGCAGGTAGATTAGAAACACAGGTAATAGTTTAGGGCTTGCAACTGGCCTCTGAAGTAGGGGAGAGGAGCAGTCTTGTAGGACTGAGTCCTTAACCTGTGGAATCCGATACTATCTCTAGGATACCATCTCCAGGTAGTGTCAGAACTGAGTTGAATTCTTAGACGCCCTGCTGATGTCTGAGAATTGTGTTGTATGGGACGACCTCCCTCCCCCCGACTGTGGAACTGGGTGTAGGAGGCCTTGACAAGTTGAGTAATAGAAACCATAGAGCACCTTGTAATGATTCCAGTCCTGCCAGCAGTGGTTTTCAGAGACACCAGGACTTGGAACTCCACCCATAGACAAGTGAGAATCCAGGCCGGTAGACATGTCTGGTACCTGGCATGAAGGTTCCAGATCATAAAGTTTAGGGAGATTTGAGGCAGGAATGAAACCCAAGTGAAAGCCAAGCATGCTGTCTAGTAGAAGTGTTGTTCTGAAGGGACAAGAGGGGGAGGCATATCCAGGGAGGAGGTGACAGGACAGAACATACGCCAGCACATCAGGCCTCTAGGTGCAGATTATAGAGACAGAGGTGGACCTTGGCAGGAATCTGAGTCGTTGAAAAATAGCTGTAGCTGTTTTGTATGGGACATTTGTGGCCTTGGCCATGAGCAGGGAGGAGTGGGCTAGGATGTCAGATCATGACTTTGGGAATGTTAAGTTTTAAGAATGACAACACCCAGAAGATACAGCACATCAAGTGAAGAAACATTTGAACATGTACTTAGTGTCAAAAATAGAAATAGCCTTGCATCTAAGAATTTCCTAAGCCATCCTTTTCTTCTTTCTTTCCTTTTCTCCTTGCTTGACTTCCTCATCTCTCTGTATCCTCCCTCCTTCTCTCCTCATCTTCCTTTATTTAGTTTCTCATAGTGCAACTAGTTGACTTTGCTAAAGACTGTGAGACTCTTAGGATGAAAATGTGACTGAGAGAAACATTTACAAATTTTTTGTCGATGTGAAAAACTATGTGCCTATCTTTATTTTTGTCCAAAATGTTTTAACTTTTCAAGGAGGTGAATTCATGGGTTGGAAATAAAAATGATTTTTAGATGTTTATATTGAATGCCTATGACTCTGAGTGTGTGTGTGTGTTGTGTGCACACACAAAGAAATATAATGCTTACTGTTTGGAGTATTTAAAAGGAGTAGCCATACTTTGAAGTCATAAATTAACTTTTATTTTTTATTTTAAGTTTATTTGTTTTGAGAGACTGAGAAAGCGAGCTGCGGGGGGGGGGGGGGGGGGAGGGCAGAGAGAGAGGGATAGAGAAAAATACCAAGTAGGTTCCGTGCTGTCAGCACAGAGCCTAATGTGGGACTCGAACTCATGAACCATGAGATCATGACCCCGACCTGAGCTGAAACCAAGAGTTGGACGCTCAACTGACTTGAGTTACCTAGGTGCCCCCGAAGTCATAACTTAACTTGTAGTATCTTTATATTTTTTATATAGTTCATTCCATTTATGTAAATACAGCAGTCAGTATTTTTGCTGAATTACTATCTTTTTTTTTTTTTTCAACTAACTCTAAGCTTCCCATAAATCTCTGGTCCTGACAATAATTTATATTTCATTATTTTATTTTTTTAAAGTTTATTTATTTTGAAACAGCATGAGTGGGGGAGGGTAGAGAGAAAGGGAGAATCCCAAACAGGCTCTATATGGTCAGTGTGCAGAGCCCAACATTGGGCTTGAGGTCCCGAAAGCGTGAGATCATGACCTGAGCCAAAATCAAGAGTTGCATGCTTAACCACCTGAGCCACTAGGTGCCTCTGTATTTCATTATTTTAAAATCTTCTTCCCATATGATTTAAAATAACCCTTTATTAGTCTTTACCTTGCCTTCACTTGTTGGGTAGGTACTTAAAGCAAGTATGAAGATAGAATAGGGGGGTTAAGGTAACTGAGTAATTTATAGAATCCTAAACCCTTTGCTATGGAAGCAAAAGTATTTAGAGCTTGAAAATGGGGATGGTCTTTCTATGTGGATAACAGTTAGTCTGGGTAGCAACACACACTTTTCATGATCTTTTTCCTTTGTAGACACGTGACTATACAAAAACTGTGTTGTTTAGGAAGAGCATGGAGTAGTTGATCAAAACACACAAGTTTACCCTAGGGCTATAGCTATTCATGTTCCTTTCTTTTCAGAGAATCTATGCATTAAGTCCCAATGCATTAAGCTTTGAACAGGTTATAGCACTAAGTCAATGAGATGCATTATCATCATTATTACCATTTAGCATTCACATTTCATCAGCATGCACTTTTCCTAGCTCAAGATAGCAATTTTCAAACCAATGGATGGATTTAAGCTTTATCTTCATGAGCTCATCACTGAGATTCTAGTACACTTTATACTCATGGAAAATACTACCTAATGTTCTAATTATGTATGTCATTTTATTTGAACTCAGAAATTTCAAAATCCCCTATGCATAGGTTTTCCAAGTGATTGCCCTCATCAAAATTACACAGCCAAAAAGGAAGAATAATTAGCAAAATGGGAAGTTATATTTGGGGCTCATATAATTTTCCATGCTAATTGCTCATCTTGGGAGCCCATTCTGGGAAGCTGTCAGGAAGTGGATTTTTAATATGTGTATACCTGGATGTAAAGCCTTGCCAGTGTTCTTAGAGAAAGTGAACAGCAGTTATCCCAGAAAATTCCCACCTCAAGTGATAGAGGGAAACAGCATTTCCTTTTACCTCCAGAGATCCTCACCTGAGATTTTCTAGGGGCTGATCCCAATTCATTGTATTTTATGAAAGAGAAAGAGGCGACTAAGGAATATTCTCTCACTTTACAGATAGGCTCACTGAAGTTATTTGTCCCAGGTTGTAGAGTAGGACCAAAAGAAATACCTAGTTCTGAATTAGTGTGTAGATAATTCACCAACTTAAGAAAAAAATAAAGTAGGACTAGAAAATCAAATAAAGAGTATATTTACAATGACAATAGAATGCACAAAGGACCTCCTAATTTTTCCCAGCCTCTCACCTCCCAAGCAATTATCTGGCTAATAATTACCTCTTGTCTTTTTTTTCTTTTCTTTTTTTTTTTTTTATTGAGATGGATTTATTTTAGCTAGATACCAGGAGAAGGTCATGGAGAGACCCAAGACTAGCTATGAAAAATGGACTGGGCCAATTGGATTCTTTTGAGGAGTTGTAGAAGTTGCTCGTGAGAAGATTGGACAAAACAGCGTGCATTAAAAGATAGCGTAAGGTAGGGTAAGTTCATGCTGGGCCATGTGCAGGCTAAGGACAGCCAAGGAAACTGCCTGATGGGCAGGAGAGTGAGCTGCCACTCATCCTAAGTCAGAGACAGATCATGAAGACTCACACGTGAAATGAGTTGTTCCCTAGAGTTAATGGGATTTACCCATTGAAGCCTGTTGCATTTCTGGGATTCCTTTAAGATCTCTTTGTTGTTACTCACACATATCCTTACGTTAACTCACTTATTACCTCCCAACATTCATTCTTCTTCCCTCCCTCCCTCCCTCCCTCTTTCTCTCTTTCTCTTTCTTTCTCCCTTCCCTCCCTTCCCTCCCTTCCCCCTTTCTCTTCTCTTGTCTTAAGTTTATTTTTGAGAGAGAGAGCCAGAGAGCAAGAGCATGCGCATGAGCAGGAGAGGGGCAGAGAGAGGGAGACACAGAATCTAAAGTAGGCTCCAGGCTCTTAGCTGTCAGCACAGAGCCTAATGCGGAGCTTGAACCCACAAACAGTGAGATCATGACCTGAGCAGAAGTTGGAAGCTAGCCAACTGAACCACCCAGGTGCTTTTCTTTTCTTTTCTTTTCTTTTCTCTTCTTCTCTTTTCTTCTCTTCTTTTCTTTTCCTTCCTTCCTTCCTTCCTTCCTTCCTTCCTTGAATGCAAGCAGAGGAGGGGCAGAGAGAGAGGAGAGAGAATCCCAAGCAGGCTCTGTGCTGTCAGTGCAGAGCCTGACGTAGGGCTCAAACCCACGAACTGTGAGATGACCTGAATTGAAACCAAAAGTCGGATGCTTAACTGACTGAGCCACTGAGGCACCCCTCCCCAATGTTTTCTTGAGTGAGTTTTATGTGATGTCTGCTACTTGTAATCAAATCAGCTAAACATAAACCCCTTTTACAACAACAAGTGACATTCCTCTTTCCCTCAAAAGACTAACCACATTTCTCACCCTCTATTACAAAGCAGTGTTGCATTTATCTCGGCAGTGAGGGAGAACATAGATGTTTGTCAGGAGCCACTTTTGTTTTTTTCTCCGCTGATTTATTACTCTTTAATGCTTTTGGTAATCCTGATAGAGAACAGATCACTTGAACTCATAGTCTTCAAGTAGCTTTTATTCAAGTACATAATCTGCAAATAAGTAACGCAAAACCTTCAAAAGCAGAGCCTGAACTGGCGGTGTTATCTGGCATCTTCATGGTTTCTAATCCTATCAAAGTTCTTCGTAGAAGTAGGAGAACCTTATTGATTTGTCCATTGCAAGAGGGCAGCAGTTGGGGGTCAGAGAGAGAGAATGAACGAATGATGAACAACTGAGTTACAGTGTTACTTAGCCATAAGTCATCAGATAAAGTTCCTTGTTAATCAAACTTTGTATTTAACAGACAGAGAGTCACACATAGCAATACCCTCCTTCAGTCTCTTGTGAAGCTGGTGAGCTGAATTGGGGTTCCTATAGGCTTCCATAATGTCAGCATATCAGCAATTCTGTATTGCTTGCTGAGAATCCCTTAGTTCCTGTTGTGTTGCAGCTCTCCAAAGTGGTAGGGGAGAGAGTGACCTGGACCTGTTCAGATTTTTTTGAGAAAAGTTCTGAGCTCACTGTTATGAGGGAGGTATAAGATGAAGGAGGAAGTGGGGTGCTACAGGTAACCCAGATCTGAAACAGAAAACCTCTCTCTCCACCCTGAATTTGTACACAGTGGTATTTTCCTGCTGGGTTCCTGAAATCATTGTCTGGTATTTGTGCCCTCCTTGCCAAGTGATGGATCCTGGGCATTTCAGGTAACAAGCTACCTGCTGTCTGAGCGGAAGCATTTAAATACCTGCTGTTTTTCATCATTCGAGTAGTTTCCCCCTATGTTTCTCCTGCTAGGGAGCAAGGCCACCATATGTACAGGGCCACATGGCTGGCAGAACGTGAAGATCACGTTTGGTGTTGGATTTATTTGATGGCATATCTCTGGCAGCTGGGCTTCTGTTGGGTTTACTTTGGCAATTCTGGACAGGAAGATATCATCATTATGCTCTAACTTATAGAATATCTACTGGCTTCCAGTCTAAGCTGAAGGGTTGGGCACCAGTGAGTGTGATTATCATCACCTAACAACTAAAGTGGAATCATAATAAGTTCTCCAGATATTAGCTGTAAACCTTAGAGTTGTTCAGTTTTAAAGAGTGGTTAAAATCGTGGTTTCTGGAGTGGTTAGGCTTGGGTTTAGATCCCAGTTTCACTTATATTGGTGTTGGGCATGGAGCAAGTCACCTAGCTTCTTTCTCCAACTCTCTATTTACTCATGGGTAAAATGAAGATAAAAACAGTATCCACCTCACAGAGTTGTCTTGAGGATAAATGAGGTAATGCCTGTGAAGCTCTGACCTTATGTCTGTCATACAGTGAATGTTCAACAAACATTTGCTCCCTTGGCTTGTGCCAGATGGTCCTTCTGATCCTTCTCTTGTATTTCCCCTAACCCAGTTAGCAATGCTCCAAAGTATTAAATAGCTTACAGAAAAGATGTAAGATTTATTTTCTACTTTTCTCCTTAAATATTTTAGGAAACTGAGCTTTGCAAGATTTATGCCAAATACAAAGCAGTTCAGAGGAGTATAAATGCTGGCTGTTTTTGTAGTCCCGCCCTTAAAAAAAAAAAACAACTATAGGTGCATGAGACATGAAGACAACGTGATAGTTCTCTTTGTGATAAGTGTCCCTTTGGGGGTTATGCTTAGTTTTCTATTGGTGACTTTAATTGTCAGGGATTTTTTTCCATCTTTTTTGTTCCCACTGGTTATACCCTAGTTCAAGGTCTAGGCAGAAGAATGGAATCAAAGAATCCCAGATCCTTGATTTGAAAAGGGCTTGAAAGGTCATTGATTCTTGTTGCAGGTGGCAGATTGTTCTTTTGTCATGTTTTGGATGTACTCTAGTAGTTCTGGAAAGGTCTTATGAGAGAAGTGTTAAGGAATTATATGAAGAAAAGTTGATGGCTGTAGACGTACCCTCATAAGAAAGGCCATAAAAGATTTTTGAAGGAGTGGAAAAAGAAAACGATAGATTGAAAAAAAAAATTGAAGAATAACAAGTTTGAAAATTTAGACTCCATAAGAGTAAAGTTTACATTTGAATCAGGCTGCAACCAGAAGGTTTCTGAAGGTTTTAGGAATGAGTATCATGATGTTAAGTTTCATGAAGCACATTTTGAAAATACCTCAAGCTGAGTCTGCTTTCTAGAAGGCCCAGAAAAAGGAGCTCTCTCCTTCCACGAAGCTGTTAAGGTTGTTAACATTATGATCAAGATTTTGTTTCTGAAATTATAATGTAGGGACTCTTAATTTTTCCTTGATTTTTTTTTTTTTTTTAAGTGAAGGATTTATCTGCAGGCTGTGAGAGTTGTAACAGTAAATAATCATGGGACTAATCACGATGGGACTAATCAGCCGTGGAAAAAACCAGGCCATGATGCTGAATGGACTGAAAATACAAAGTAAAGATCTGCCTTCGTCTTTTTTCATCTCAGGTACCAAAGTTGGGGTATAAACCTTGGACTACATGTGCCCCTGTGGATCAGCACTCCTGTATCCTTTGGATAAATTCCTAGTAGTGGAAAGTTTGGGTAGTTGAGAAATTATCCTGTTGATTTTAAATTTCTGGAAAAATGAAAAATGAACGCAGGCTTCATTTTAGTCCCTGCAGTCAAACAGAGCCAGATGAAATGCCAAATTAACAGACCACATGGGCTGTTATAAACAAGTCAATCCCATTTACTTATTACAGCAATAGAACACGTGTAATACACTGGCCTCTTTTTACCTACAGAGTATTGCTCGTTATAGTGAGATGGAGGTGGGGCTAGTGGAAGAATATTTGCATGACAGAAAATCTATATGTGTAGGAAATAAGACAATTTGTTAGAAAATTAGGAATGTTATTGAATGATCTGTTGGCCTGAGCTAGTTGGATTATTCACCATTAAGTAATTACTTTAGATGCAGCAGGTGACCTTGTAACCAATTCAAATATTCTAACATAGAAATCTTCCTAATTATAAATTGGTTTATTACTTTAAGAGAAGGCCAAAGAAGAGAAATGAGGTTAAAATGAAGGGATCCTGAAGGGAACACTCTATAATAGAAGCCATTTGACAGAATAAGTTCACATCACTGGAGGTGATAATTTTGTGGAAGTGTATATTTTTAAATACGGACCGTGTAAATATAAGTATATTGGTTCAGAAATAGCCATTTAAATTTAATCCTAGATGCTTCTTTCTTTTTTCAACGTTTATTTGTTTATTTATGAGAGGGGGCCGGGGAGACAGAGCGCTAGCACAAACCAGCATGCATGAGCAGGAGGGGTCAGAGAGAGAAGGAGAGAAAATCCCAAGCAGGCTCCACACTGAAGCACAGAGCCTATCGTGGGGCTTGACCTCAGGAACTGTGAGATCATGACTTGAGCCAAAATCAATAGTTGGACGCTTAACAGACTGAACCACCCAGGTGCCCCATCAATGTTTCTTTCAAATGCCAGTGACAATTCAGGATTTAAATCACTTAGGTGGAAAATAACTTCACGACTTAATATCACAAGGTGGGCATGTCAATGGGTCTTGTGTCATGTAGGCACTTAGGTAACTGGTAGCAAATGCAAGTCCTTGAGAGAGGGAGTGGAAGTGGGATATTAGCATTCTTGGTTCTCAATACCTTATCCTCCCCCTTTTGAATATGGTGCCATGTGGGTTTTAAGGAAATATCTCAGATCTCAGGCAACCAGCTGGATAGTGATGTGGGCAGAAGTTGAGGCCCATTATCCAGAAATTTACATATATTAAAGTTGATGAAGTCTTCCCATTGGCTCTCGAAGACCTTCAATAGTTCTAACCTTTGGAGGCAAGGCACCAGATGCTGGGAGCACAGATATGGAGACAAGCAGAACTCTTCTGATTCTGCAATAACCGTAAGATTATTTATTTCTCCTCTCATCCGCCCTGTAGACAATCAGGATTTCTGTTTGATTGCTGAGACTCTGTCCCTACCCATGCTTGGCAAAAACGTTTTCTTATCTGTGCAATAGATAAGCTGTTTCTATCATTTACTGCTTTCAGCTGACCTGTGGATATTTCACCTCTTACCCCATTCGTCCCCCACAGATGAGGAAATGGGGACTCAATTGAAACCCCACACTTAAAACAGTGTTAAATTAGGGTAACAGTGCAGATCTCTTGCCCCTAAAGCTAATGGTCTCATCTGCATCCTGATGCCACCTCCTCAGGCTTGTGTAGTGTCCCTTTCAGGAACATTTGCATTTTCTACCATAGGATGTTAAGGTTTTGACTCCTGTTAGAGGACTTTTTCCCAGCGTTGAGCAGATGGTCAAGTGTTTGTTGGGTGGAGGGCCCTCCTGATCCTCCCTGAAGTCATGCAGTTTATTCTTTAGGTAACAGTCGGGCCCTATCCCCAGAATTTGAGCGTATAATTGTGGTGTCATTGTCACCACAGGCTTCTAAATTGTGTGAATAGGTGAGGTGTGGCAAAGGAAAGGAGAGAACAAAGTTCTCAGTCTCCATTTTATGAGGAGGAAGCTGAAAGGTAAACATTCTTGTGAGGCACAGACAGGTTGTGTTACATTAACAGAGTTAAGGCAAAGTCCCAGATTTTGGCCTTTTCCATCAGTGCTTTTTTCAGCAGACCCTGTAACCACCATCTCTTTTATAGAACACTGGAAAACTTCATTTGCTAATGTAGAAAACCCTTGAGCTAAGCCCAACTCACTGTGTGGTTAACAAGGACAATTCCTTTAAAATGTTTTTTTCCCCCCTTGCTTAGTGTTGCTGGCATCAGGTATAGTTATTTATATGTTTTCCATTTGCTGCTTGATTTATTTTGGAGACTGACACTTTTACAAGCTGACATCTCAGCATACAGACACTTTTTTTTTTTTACTCCACTGAATGCAGTTGATGCTACTTACTGGATGCCATGCCGAGCAAATCCTAGTTAAAGGCTTCTCTTTGTGCTGCAATCCATCACTCCTTTTACAGTTCTTTCTCTGGAAGAGTGTAAACTGCCTCCTAATTTTGGCATCTGCTACCTGCCTTTCTGGCTGCTTCCTGTTGCTTCCTGATATCACTCTGTCAGGTAGACACTTGAGGATTTCATCGCTACCCAGGTGTACAGCAACTTCAAAATGAGAGGTTTTGTTTAAAGCTTCTTTTGAGATCCTTGTGATGGATGAGTACTTAATAGGAAATGAGCTATTGAACAGACAACTGTTAATCAGCTACTATCAGTGGGTTGTTGCTTTATTTCCATTTGAAAAACATTTATTGTCCATCTATAATGTACCAGAAGATTTAGGAAAAAAAATAAGGCGCTGCTTTTTCCAAGGAGTTGTCAGTGTAGTAAAAAAATTGCATGATCATCTGTTTGATAAAACTCTGGAGTAAGTCAACTTGCCTATAATTTTTCCATTCTTTCTACTTTTTTCTTTTCTTCCACGTCTTTTTTCTAGAACCATATAGAACACCGTACACTAGGACCTCATCCTAGGTCTGCTGTAGAACCTTTGGACTCCCTCAGTTCATAGCTGATTAAAGTAGAGAGAAGCAATGACCCTCCGTGCAATATGTCATTGCCAGTGGAAGTGGTTGAGAGCTGATGGTGTTTCAATTGGCTATTGATACATTCCTTCCCCTTTCTCCAATGTTTTCTGACAGATACATGGGAACTCAAGATATCTGTTCCGACTGAAATTGGCACATTAACTCTTTAAGGAGTGATGTTATTAAAGTGCACCTAAAACTTCTTACTGTTTCCTCAGTAGCCCTTGAACTTTTCAGTATATGCCTGGTAGGGCTTGCCAGGCCAGCCTTGGAGAAGTGGTTTTCAAGCTGATGACTGTTGAGTGCTGATCAAACCCTGTTATGTATCCTATGTTGAACCAAAGTCTCTCTAGTCTAATTTGTTTCTGGTTGGTTCAACAAAAGTGTAGTGACTGCCTACTATGTGTCTGGTACCAGATGCTGTGGGGTAAAAAGATACGTTCAGTTTTTCAGCATCTCACTAGGTAGGAGGTAAGACTGACAAATACATAAAAAGCTTTGAATACAGGGTATAGACTGTATAAGTGCTAGGCTACAAATACAATTGAAGTGCTGCATGAAGAGAAAGGAGCTCTGATGGGAGGGTCAGGACAGACTTCCTCCAAGCTGTGGGATGTAAGCTGGAAAAAGGATGGCATGCATGGGTCAAGGCTCTCTCTTGGCAAGGTTGCAGTTCTTAACTAGAGGGATGTTCCTGGAACTTTGAGGGCAAAAGCAGGGGGAGAGGAGAGAGGATTATTGTTAGGACCTAAGATTGGAAACCCCAATTTTTAGTCTAGTTGTTGAGGCCAAGAAAACTCGTGTAGGATCTCTTAGATGGTATGTGTGAGAGCAGAGATATGTGTGATTGTGTTGGGGGAGGAGGGACCTTGAGATGAGGGATGGAGTAAGTGGTAACATTATTGGACTAGGTGAGGACGGCTGAGAATATAAACCAGCACTGCCGTGTGTGTCTGCAGGTGGAGCAGAGATTGCAAGGGTTTGATAGCAACTGGCTTTGATGGTGAGAGAGAAGGGGAAGAGGATTGTGTTTTCAAGCCCGAAGTGCTGAGAAGGCAGTCCCACTCTTTAGATAAGAAACACATGTAAATTTGTGGGGAGAACTGGGGGTGTTAATACTCTATGCGTCCTTGGTCTCTTGTGCAGAGGATGTTGAAAGGCCCTGAAAAATAAAGTGCCAGATAATTCAGGATGACATTTTAACCTACACATTTGAGTGGGCTACGTGTAATGTTCCTTCCTGATGGCAAGGGCCATGGCTGGTGTTGCCCACCCAGGGCTCAGTGTCTGGCAGGAGGCCAAAAAATATTAGCACAAAAGGTTCCAAAAAGTCCTTTCTAAAGAAACATGTTAAATTTTGTTTAATTCAATATTTTATTTGGCCCTGAACCCTTTCGGTGAAGCTGTCTTATAAATGTCAGTCAGAGAATTCTCCAGAATACACTTTAAGAAACACTGCCTTAGGGTACTAAATGATTTAAGGGTTAAATGAGTAACATAAACATTCTAAAGAGAGAGGGAATTGAGGTATATGTCTGTCTATCTATCTGTCTATCGCTTTCTCTATCTAACCAAACCAAAGGAGTGAGATCTTTGGAAGGAGTGCGCCTTGGCAAGGGCATAGCCACAAAAAAGGATGAATGGCTGACCTTTTCCCCCTCACCTGATCACAGGTTTTAAAAGACTTGCCATCAATTTTAAAACATGTCTTTAAAGCTCTAAATATGGCCCTAGGTCTTTACTCTTTAGACTCAAGTTCAAGATGATGGTCACAAGCATGTCCTGGAGGCAGTTTTGAGCTCTTTAAAATCTTCATTTAGTTTTCAAATGTTTATCAGTGCTCCCAGCACTGTGGATGGCCAAGAGAGACTTTCAGAATTCAATAGAAGTATGAGAAACGAATGGAGCCCAGAATTTAATTATTTTTAAAAAATAGGGTAATGGTTCTTTTAAAGGGGAAATGTTGCAACACACACAACGCACGCAGTGACACACACTGAAGGATTTAGATTTTATCTTTTGTATGGAAACTCTTTCAGGGATGGGTAATATGCAGAGAAAGAATGTCAATGCAGCAAATACTAGTGATGTTTATTTCTTTGTTCGGATGGTTTTTAAGAAGGAGAGCAATGTTTATTGCAGCATAGCCTTTTAAAACCTAGGCCCCACTGAAAAACTGAGGCACTTTAATAATCTCTGCTTTATATATCAGTATTATAATAACTATATTCCACAGGCACTGTATTTACATCTATCATGCCTGGAGTCAAACCTTGGATATTTCGTGGTTCTGCTACAGCACATGTTCTGTTACTGCTTACTTAATAACTAGTGGCCATGCTTGCCTCTTGTCAAAAAAGACTGTTATTTCATGAATGATTAAAGTGCTAGAAACCCGATTTATGGCTCTCTGGCTCAAAATGCTCGTGTGGCTCTTGTCTGATTAAAGGTACCTATCATCGACACATATTTCATTTACAGTGTAATTCTTGGGTTACCAAGGTAACATTCAGGTTAATCAGCTGCACCACACTTCGCCTAATTGAGGGAGAGCACTTCAGCTCCCACTTCAGCCCCTGAAAGATGACAATCTTTTTTTCTTTCATTTTTTTTTTCCCCAGTATGACATTTGGAGGCTATTCCAGATGCTCTTGACTTCAGAACCATTTCCCTCTCTGGCTCTGACACATGGCATTCCGCCTTCATCCTGGCTGCTCTTGAATAACTGGCTTTTACAAAGGCCATTTCCCTATTTGTTATATGTAAATAGGGTGACACTATTATGTACTGTTCTCTGCAATTACAGTGAGGTGGTTGAAGTTATTTTGTATATTAATATCAGCACGTTGGAACGTGTTTCCCTATTTAGTCTTTTGTTCTTGGTTTCCTGACTGCCTGAGCACTTGAGATATGAGCGAAGAATTTTATCTGCAGCAGGGGATTGAGACGAGCCTGGGCTTCCTAAAAACTTTGTGCGCAAAGCTGTTAGCTGAGATTTCCAAGTGTCTTTTTAATTCTCTCCTTACTTCCTCTCCCTCTGAAAAAGTACAGGGTTAACCCGTCAGCTGGCTGCTGGTGGCCACACTAAGGAGGCAGATACTACTTGGCATCAACCAAAGTTCTAAATGGAAAGCTGAGGATAAATGGTTTTGAACCATTGAAAACAGATGTATGGACTATTTAGCCTCCAACCTCGGGAACCCCTGTTGGAGAGAGGCAGTGTAAAAGATCATGCAAAAGCAAGGCCTCTAAAAATTATTCTCGATCTGCCCAAGGTGCTGATGTTCAATTAGATGAGTTTTGACCTTGACTAGGGAGAATTCCAAGCAAAACTGGTTATGATTAGCTGAACAAAGATCTCCCTGTTCTATAGGAGTTTACAGTCCTTCGTCTCCGCGTGTGAGACATTGGGCCTTTTTATGTGATATTTGCTACAAATATTTCCCTAGTTTGCTGTTCACTTTGCAGTTTTAGTTCCTTTGAATGACTTAAAATTTATATGTAGTTAAATCAGATAGTTTTTACTTGGTAATTTCTTTCACTGTTTTAAGCTTAGAGTGATGTCTCTCCAAAACTTGGGTATTTGATACTGTTTCTTCTTGCTGTTGACTGATTAATTTTAAAACATGACAGAACTTTTAAAACTTACTTGGAATTGATATGGGTACATGGTACGAGGTATTGACCAAACTGGCAGCTTATCCTGCTGGCCAGTAAACACTGTTCAGTGAGCCAACATTCCTCTCTTCTCCTGACTTGTGATTTCTCCTCTATCACGGATCACACATACAATTTACTCCTGAGTCCTCTGTTCCATTCTCCTGGCTTGGCAGTCCATTCTTGTATTAGAATCATGCCTGTTTTAACTAGTATTGCTAATTGGTATTCATTAGTATGCTTACGGCTAGTATTGCAACAAGGAATGAGGATACTTTTGCACTTAGTAGTTAGCAGGGAAGATTTTAATTATAACTTTATTATTATTATATGGTATCCTATGAATCTGTTGGCACTTGAATGTGTATATAGGCTCAAGAAGTATGATAAAAGCATGTTCACTCAGCTTTAGACTTTGTTACATATTTAAGAGTGGCATTATTGTTTGTTTTGTTTTTTTTTTAAGCTTCTGAAAGGGATATTCAATACATGTGCTGTGAGATCTGGTTATAGAGAACTAAAAGCAAGCTGCCATTAAACCTAGGCGAAAACAAAGCAGAGAAGAATATGAATGACAAAAGCTACCATTTTGTACCCAAATGTTAGTAAGACCATTATGGGCATCCTTGAGCTATAGGATGCCTCCTTGCCCTCTCTCCTCCTCGCCTTGTTCTCCTTTAAAAAAATTTTTTTTGATGTTTATTTTTGAAGGAGAGAGAGACAGAGCGTGATGGGGAAGGGGCAGAGAGAGAGGGAGACACAGAACCCAAAGCAGGCTTCAGGCACCGAGCTGTCAGCATAGAGCCCAACACGGGGCTCGAACCTGTAAACCATGAGATCATGACCTGAGCCGAAGTTGGAGGCTCAATCGACTGAGCCACCCAGGCGCCCCTCGTTCCCCTTTTAAAAATACTTTTTAATGTCATCATGAATAAGGCAGCTTTGGATAGTACCTTTTAGTTATTCAAGGAAGAAGTTACATATCCTTGTAATGATCATCATGATTGTTAGCAGTTATGAATTCGAGAATGTTGATCTCTTATTCACCTTCAGCCCCAAGATCTGAATCCTTGTTTGAATGTATATTGATGATGTCATACACGTTACACGAGACACAATCTCTTCTAAAACACACAGTCTGCTCTGGATTGATTACTCTGTTGACCAGAATTTATCTGTTTTCAAATAAGGATTTTTAACCAGATGTCATCTCTGCAAGTTTTTCATGTTCCAAGAATTAGCTTCTAATCTCTGTTTAGCTGAAATTTAGTTAGCAATGTTGACACCTCTGCATTTTAACACTGGGATTTCTTTGTGGGACACAATTCCTTTCAATCAACTTAATATCCCATCTTGGTCTCTAAGGGACAATAATTGAGTTTAGGCTAGTTTTAAATAGCGATAAGGACAGGGAACACAGATGGGTATTTCATTGATTAACACTAACCCTGGCCTAAGGCCCCAGTGTCAGGCATTAGATTAGGACATTATGAAGAGAATGACAGAGTTTTGGTACTTTATTCCTCTCAATAACATTCTTTCACATATTAAGTTTATCCCCCCCTAGGTAGCTACTTTATCATGCAGAAGACCTTAATCCACTGATGTGACTCTCTCTGCTCTCACTTTGATGCAGCCTCTGTTTACAAGAGTAATGCGGCCTGTGTAAGACAAAGTACTCAGGACAAGGACAGCTGAATAAGGCTTTTAGATGCACAGTGATCCGACCTAAAAACAAAACCCACACTGCACACACACACACACACACACACACACACACACTCACACTCACACTCACAAACATAGGCATACATGCGTACACAAATGCTGATAAAACTGAGGCTTTTTTGGAAATGCAATTATGATGCTTGCAGCCCGAAGAATCAGACATTAGGATTTCATCAAGAAGACCCTATGTTACTGATCTCCTTGTTTGGCACTTTATCTTTTCTTCACCTTTGACCTTTCTTTCAGGCTCTCTTCAAGGCATCATGAACGTAAGCCCTTGTGGGGTTCTTTTAGAAGTAGGATTGCTGCCATCCCCTCTGGTGAATTGAAGCAGCTGCCGGAATCAGTGACAAGGTTGGGTCCAGACTTGGTATCCTGGCTGGGAAAGAGATTATGGGTCAGTCCCCAGTGCTAGGATACAAAAGATTCAAGCAGTTCAGGATTTTTTGGATATCCGAAAAAGATTTCATGAAATTTGTAAAGATCTAACCGTGCATTGCAGATTTCATGTGGTCTAAATAGCTTATACTAAGTCAAGCTCTGGGTAGTCAGTAAATGGTATTTTCACAGCTATGCAGTTTTTCCAAGATTGAGCTGCACTGCAATAGTTTAATTCTACCAAATGGTTAGTGGATGAAGCAGGTGGCCTTTTACATTTATCTGCTTTCGCTGTTAGGGGGTGTCCCAACTTTAGAGGATCTCTGTCTTACACTGTGAAGATTTACATGCTTACTTACTGTAGTTGAGTTTAGATGATCATGCAATGACTTTTTGATCCTTTTTATTTAAAGCACTGTCAAGTTATAACCTTAGATACTAGAAAGAGTTTTGTGTGTGTGTGTGTGTGTGTGTGTGTGTGTGTGTGCATGCATGCATGCATATGTATATGGAAAAAGTAGAAAAATAAACTTCCATAAAAGGAACAAAGAATATATTATAAGACCTTTATTTTGTTCTTGGTCATCTCATCTTTCACCACAATCTCAAAGAGAAAAATCTTCTTTAAGGTTTACCTAAAGTTAAGAGTTTAAAAACAATTTGTAATATTCATGTCTGAACACAGTAATGAAGAAAAGATGTATTATAATTACAAGTGGGATGTGTACATTTTTGATTACCCAAAATGCAATCTAACAAATATTTAGCATTTTGAAGAGAGAGAATTCAGACTATTTCTCACAGCCTTGCTCTTTATCTTCTTTCATTTATTTTTCCTTCAAAAACTTTTTTCCCTCCAACTCTTTTTTTAAAATAAAAAAAAATGTTTATTTTTGAGAGCGAGACAGAGTATGAGCAGGGGAGGGGCAGAGAGAGAGACAGAGGGAGACACAGAATCCGAGGCAGGCTCCAGGCACTGAGGTGTCAGCACAGAGCCTGATGCAGGGATTGAACTCATGAACCATGAGATCATAACCTGAGCCAAAGTCAGGCACTTAACCAACCGAGCCACCCAGGCACCCCTCCCTCCAAATCTTTTAAGAGGAATCTACAAGGTGATTGCTTGGCAGTGTATAGTGTGATCACTGTTTGTTATAAATACTAACAAATTTAGAAAAGCAAGAGAGGGGCACCTGGGTGGCTCAGTCAGTTGAGCTTCTGACTTTGGCTCAGGTCATGATCTCATAGTTTGTGAGTTAGAGCCCCGCATTGGGCTCCGTGCTGACAGCTTGGTGCCTGAAGTCTGCTTCATGCTTCAGATTCTGTGTCTCCCTCTCTCTTTGACCCTCCCCCGTTCATGCTCTGTCTCTATCTCAAAAATAAACAAACATTAAAAAAATTTTTTAAAAAAGCAGGAGAGACCCCCATTTTTGAAAGACAGAACATTTGGTGTGAAATGGCTAAAGAGCAAGCCTTCTGGCATTGACCATGATGGTGGTCAGGGGCACACAGACATTTCCCTAGTCCCCACAGTGAATACCCACTGCCCTAAAGCAGCCTTCTTCAGTGAGCAGGACTATTGAGGGACAGTGGCATTTTTTTTCCTTTTTTTTTTTTTTTTTAGCTCTTCAGAGTGGTAGTGTGTTTGAACGGTAGTATGTTTGAGAGGTAAACAGTGCTGGTTCATACCAATTAATTGGAACCCTGCTAACTCGTTTGGATTAATTCAACAAAAATCTGTTGAGAACATAGCACTGCCAAAGAGTACATGCTACACATATGGAGCACTAACTCTGGAGCTTGCTACCAAGAGCACCACCTCAGCTAGAAAAGGACACTCCTATCGAAGTACAAAGCTGAAAGATCTTAAAGACCCTCTGGTTTTGTGGTTCTCACATTTTCTTCAATCAAGATCTCTTTTATTATCTTTATGGTGCCCACATTTTGGAAGATAATGAAATACTTTATGTGTGAGTTTGGTTTCCATTAGGCTAAAAAATCATTGCACATAATTCATTTCAGGAGTAGTAACATCTATTTGGGTGGGGGTGGGGATTCCTGAAGGATTTTTGGCCCCAGTTTGGGAATCTGTCATCTTGTGTGACCTTGTTAAATCAATAAAGGTTTTGAGTCAACCAGACTTCCCCACCCCCCACCTCCCACCATGATCATAAAGTTAGTTTGAAGTGGAGTAAAAACTAGGCTGAGTTTGAAGCAGAATAAAAACAGTAGGCTGCATCTAGTAAGTGTAGTCAAAGTTTTTCAGAGAAGAGGTAAAAAGTATGGCAATAGTGCTTCATCTCTAGACTCGTGGCATCCATCTGAAGGAAAATGTGTTGTTATATATATTAATCTTTCATTTTAGATGTTCTGGGGAAACTCCTAATGACTAATTTCTCACACCAACAATCACAACAAACAAAAACATCATGTGCTACAGGCTCTTTTTGACACTTTCACATGACGTTCATCATTATGATGATTGGCTTTTATGGTATTCATATGAATTTGACCTCCACCAACCAAAGCCAGGGAAATCGATTAGAGAGGAAAATTTATCCTTAAATCTTATGTTCCCATGGGGGCTGCCTGTAGCCTCTGGGTAGCCAGGAGCTGGCATGTGGCTCATCTCTGACATAAGTCTGAAACAAAATGAGGTGGATACTGAAGCACAATCCTTCAAAAATAATAACTCAATTAATAAATAATAAATAAGCTTCCCTTGGCCCATTCAAGTTCCCACCTCAGCTAGTGCTTTCATGCCATTTAAGTCCTGAATGAAAGCTACTTTATAATGAGGCACAAATCTGATACGGAAAATGAAGCAGTTGGTCTGAATTCCTAGGTTAGGTTTTGTTTTGTTTTGTTTTGTTCTAGTAATAATTTGCTCATCTCACGCTGGTGGATTTGGTCTCTTGCATTCTCTGGCAGTCAAGGAAAAGTTAGCTCAAGTTTTGCTCCCTCTGCCATTAACAGATGGCACGCAGATCTAAGCGTAAGCTGTGGCTCCCGGGCCACAGGCAAAGGGTGAGGGCCGCTCCCCCGTGGACACCCTCAAAAGGCCCTAAGCTTGAGTAGCACAAATGAAAAGGTCTAGTGCTGGTGTTAATTACGCAGAAACCACACAGAAAGTGCTCGCTGTTACTGAGTTGAGAGGTTGGGCATCTCTTCTTCCCCAGATAAAAGGCTTGATATGAAAACATTTTGCAGAGGACAATGAAGTGAAGATTAGCATAATCTTCTGCAGTATCCTCAGTAAGCTATCCATGAGTGAGTTGCTTTTTTCTCATTCCTTCGGCTCTAATGTCTGGATTTAAGGAATGGTATTGTTAAAAGTAGGCTTTGTCCTTGGAGCCTGACAGTTGTGTTTTTCCCGCCTTCATGTGATCATCCCAGTTGCTAGTCTCCTGCTCTTTGGGTAGGAAGACAATGGAGGGAAAAATGAAGTGTCAGTTCATTGACAGAACCTCTCTGTGCTATGTTATTCTTAATCCAGACTCATCAGGGTCTTTCTTTCCTTCTTTCTCTTTCTTTCTCTTTCTTTTCTCTTTCTCTCTTTCTTTCTCTCTTTCTCTCTCTTGCTCTTTCTCTCTTTCTCTCTCTCTTTCTCTGTCTCTTTCTCTCTTTCTCTCTTTTTCCCTTTCTCCCTCCGTCCCTCCCTCTCTCTGTCTGTCTCTGTCTCTCACCCATGCTCCCTGTTTGAATAGGGGAAAGTCTGTTTAATATCATTTGGAAGAACACATAGAGCAAGTAACACTGAACTTTGGCACTTCAGGCAGCTTGAAATTAAAAAAATTTAAATCATGGTGTTGTTTTCTCTTTACTTCAGTCAGAACATGAAACTACCGTTGTTACATTTTATATCAAAATAGGGGTAGCTGTTAAATGGTTATTCAGATGTATGCAGTGAAAAGCCTTGAGTGTTGAGTTTTTTTTTTTTTTTTTCCCATGAGAAGAGTTTAACCACTTGCTCGGTGCAGCTTAATGCGGTTCTCTCTGGGGCTGGTCTGGTGGCTAATGCACTAGTTTGTTGGCCACTTTGATCCTGGCTGCCCTGTTTTAAGTCTTGCTATGACTGGTTAAGCTAGGGCTCTGTAACCCCGGGGATAACTTGAGGGTTCTGAAAGTCACGAGGCACGGTCCCCAAGATCAAAATATAAAAATAGGTCTGGGGTCAGGGAACTCGACAGGCCCCCGGAAACTCCTCACTTTTACAGCTGGAGACTGTCTCTTAAGTATTTGGAATCCGTCATTAGGATTCTGACAGAGAAGTGCAGTATGGGATTGCTGCAGGGCAGGCTCTTTGAATCTTACTCCTGATAAAAAAAAACCAACTTCTGGCTGCTGACAGGAGACAAGGCTAGTACAAGGAACGCATTAAAAAGCAGCTTATGTCTATTGATGGCTGAAGAAGGGTTAGAATGGCTGAGTTTTGAGTTGGGGTGAAAACTCGAGTTTATTTGCTATACTAGATGAGTTTGGGGGAGTCACTGGTGTTTTTTAGAAGCCTGGAGAGCACATGGGTAGGGATATCCTAAAAGCCCATGTCAGACAATTTGTGGACCTTTTGAGTTCCACTGAGGTCAGTTTTGACATGGATTCCATCCTGGACCTAGATTGCCTACTTACTGTTCTGCGCACATCATACAAAAACTTGGCATTTGACCCATCATTTAAGATTTTCTTTCCTTACATGAATCACTTGAACAGATTTGACTTTCTTTCATTGAGATGGCTCATTGTAGTTCAGTCTGTCATTTGAACCAAGATCAGCCACTCGACGCAGCCAAAATCCACTAGGCTTGGATCAGTGGTTGAAGTGACCCTGTTGTTGTGGAATGACATTAAAGAAGAAAGGGACTTTACATGTCACCTGATTGCTGCTGTATCATCATACCAAACTGTGTCTGGCAGTCCAAGGCAAACTAAGTCACTCTACCATGAAATTCAGTGATTTCTGTGGTAGAATGAGAGACTTGATACAGAGCCTCTCACACCTGCAAGTTTCAGCTCTGCCTCTTAGCTGCTTGGTGACTAAACTTCCATGAGCATTATTGTATATTATCTGTTCAGTGGTCATCTTGGTGGCAACTCCGCAGTACTGTTGAGAGGATTAAAGGAGATCATGTATTTTAGAGCAATTTTATAAACTCAGTAAATCCCTATATGTATGTAAGGTGTCATTATGATACTTCTAGAAAGTTTGCCATTGAACATGGATTCATTCAGCAAACATTTATTGAATGTTGACATGTACCAGACTGAGCATAGGAGGCTTACAAAAACCAGTAAGACACAATTCCTGCCCTAGGAAGTCAAAAATCTAGCAGAAGGTAGGCACAAAAAAAATAAATCTTGCATCTGGGACTGTTAAAAGTTTAAGAAACTCTAGTCCTTCTAACAAGTATTGGTTGAGAACTTAGTATGCACACAGCACTATGCTAAGTATTTTGGTTTTGGGGCTGGGGGATTACTGAGAAGGAAGATGTAGTCATAAGTACCTTATACAGGTATCCTCCAATGTTTGGAAAGTTCTCATTATGCCACTTGTGTTTTCTGAATGACCTACATTAGTATGTACCTGTGTTTGCTAACCAGAAGGAATCCAAAGTAGATTTTTGTTTTTAGGAAAAGGGGTGAAATGTGAAAATAGCATTCAGTGTTTGCTCTGCAGTGAGTCCTGATGTAGGTAGTGTGTGTTTCCCAAGCAGTGAGAGGGGCTTTGCCAGGCTCCATCCTGGGGAGCTATACTCAGCATCTCAGCATCAAGCCATTAGAAGCTTTGAACTGTTTGTGAGCCTCTGTGCTTTATCTCGATTTGTTTTGTGCCTCCATTAGCAAAACATGTTCCAAGGTGTCAAGAGAGCCTAAGAGAGGTTGTTTTTTGGGTTGGGTTCAAAAAATTTCCACATAAGTTGATGGTAATGGCTTCTTCACTTGACACCATTTTGACTTACAAATGTTTTCATAGAAATTCTCTACTTTTGGAGAGTGGGGGAAACCTGTATAGTCTACTTGGAGAGATAAGACCTATACACACGAACTTCCCTACCTACTATTGTAAGATAGTAAAAGGCAAGTGTCAAGTGAACAAAATGTGGAGGAAATTCAAAGGGGATGGCCATAATTCTCAGAGAAGATGGGATTTGAGTTGTCTGAGAACCCTTTGAACTTGAGCTCTCATAACACTTCATCTCCTTAAGGCACTTAGCTCTGTCTCCTGACAATTTATTTTAATAAATTTTATCATTATTGCCACTTCTAGTAAGTTCCCTGAGAGCAGGTTCTTATGTGACTCCTTTATCATCCATAATATTTAGCACATACCTTGCACAGAATAGGAACTCAAATAATATTTGTTCAATGAATGAATATGGGTTAGAGGGGTGATTTAATAGTGTGTAGGGAGGAGTACTGGAGACTTTATTTCCATTTGTGTACCCTCAGATCATTATTGTGGTTCACCTCTTAATCTTTCAATATACCTTAGCAGCTTTGAAGAAGTACGTGAATTTTGAATGAAGACACCTAGAACATCTTTCTCTCCACAGCCTAACTGAATTCCTTGCCCACACCATTTTTATGTCTCTTAAAGTCCCACTTTCTCACTGAAACCTTTGTCTCTGGATCAGGAAAGTGCTCATGGTCTTCTCTCATTCCCCTGCACGCTCCCCGTATGAAGCACAGAGGAATCTAGTTCTGCTGCCTTTGTTTTCCATCACTCAAAAGAGAATTTTCTTAAGCTTATTGTCTCTTACCTCAGTTCCCATAGTCTACCTTTGCAAGTTCCATCTCTAAAATACTTGGAGCAATGACTGACGTTGCCTCTGTAGATATTTGTGTAGTGGGTCAGTGTCTCCATCTTAGGGCTCTCTGTCTCTACAGTGGATTGACAGTCAAGTCTAAGTTTCTAGAAGTCACTGAGGTCATGCAGTTTGCTAGTGAGAACATCAGCTCAGTGCTTGGTGCAGTTAGAAACTCTGTACTTTTTTTTTTTTTTTTTTTTTGATAATAAAATGAGTCACTTTCTTCCTCAACATTTTTGAGGATGTTAAATTAATGACATTGCATTTGGTAGCTCATCTGGTTCTTTTTTTGCTGGAAACATGCTATGAGATGAGTTATACGAAGAGTTGACCACACTGTGCTATTCTTTTCAAGACCTCTTTTATGAACGGTAATGGGAAGTTGCAGGGATATACAAAGTGTGGGTGGTATGTTAATGGCATAGTATCTAGAATGATTTTGGACTGGCTTGTTGAGATGGTTTATTATTCTATATATTCACTCCTCTAGGTAACTTTAGATGACCAACCTAAAGCAGGGTGACAGGCTGGAAATGACTACTGCAAACTGTTCATGCCAGTCAGTGGCCTGTGGTTGCTGTTCATGTAGAACTCCATAAATACTTTTCTTTGAGGGCCACTGCTTTGCTATAACAGAGTGGGCTCCATTTCAGCCTTTGTTATTTTGGTAGTATAAAAATGTCTCTTTGTATTTCTGTTTTTATTTCTGTTGCATTTCTGTCTTGTGTCTAGAGCATTGTATTCTCTCAGATTTTATCTTTTAAAGAAGTTCTAAGTTGCCCATAACATATGTTAATATCAATTCTAAATAATGGCCATTGAAATCCGAAACCATGAACGTTATTTTGTGGGGAGGGAAACAAAATAGCTAGCACCACTGCCTCCCAATTCCCTGGGTGGTCTGAACTGTGCCAGGATGGAGCCGCCAGGAGAGGTTGTACCATACCAGGCCTAGCTTCAGAGAATCGGTGCAGTGTAAGTGGAAAATAGTCCTGAGGTCCAAATAGGATGACTGGGTGGTGTGTGGCTGAGAAGAAAGGCAAAGTTAAGCCCTGAGTAAAGGAAAAGGGTGAAGAAATTCTGCTGTAGGAAGTCGGCCGTAAGGGAGTGCTCAGACACTTGAGAATCTTCATGGCCTCATCGTTGGTGCAGGTGGTGAAGAAAGTGCTTGTCACAAAGGGACTACTGCCCCTGGGCTGCATGCAGTGGGCCCTGGCCCACTGGTGTTTCGGATACGATCACAGAGAAGTGAAAGCAGGATCCGAATAATACCCTATTTGATAATTGATAAGCAGTTACTGCTTACCTAGTTTGGGTGGTGTAGAAATCTGACTTTTTGGGACTACTTAGGGCCTAGAGCTTATAAACTCATGCACATTGTCAGCTGTGTTTTTGCTACACATGATCCCTTGGGATTAACTTTAACACTCAAAGTGTGGGTGAGCTTATGAATTTGATTGGAATAGAGAGTTTAAAGGAAATTGGTGGTGGTGATGGAGTATAGTTCTTTAATTTTTAATAAAGAACTACAAAAATATGCTAACTTTTGAAAGACTTAGAGGTTTAGACAGTGAATTAGATGAGTGATTAATTCAACACATTAATCTCTGAGGGCAGGAGCAGCCCCTTATCCATGTTTGTATTCCTAGCATGGACCATAGGGCCCTACAAAGTAGGTGCCCAATAAATGTTCAACGACTTACATTAAATTTGTCCACCTTGACTTTAACTGAAAAATACTCAGAGGAAAAATGCTACAACTACCTATCTGACCTAAAGTGATTTGTTTTGGTGAATTTGCTAGCATTTGAGTTTATCTGGAGCTTTTGGCCAATAAAGGTGAAAGAGTCCATTGTCTTGAAAGCATGATGTCATTGGAGGCTTCCCTGTCCTATTGTTTGAACTTTTCACCCTTAACACAAGCCTTTGAGTTAATGCAGAGATTTTAGAAAGCTTTTGTTAAAATGCATGTGTGTTACTTGGAATGCAGAGTAAACGTGCACATCCTGTACATGAAAATGCCTTAGCATTTTCCAGATTAAGTAGCTCAGAGCAGTTCCTTGATTAAGGACCCGGAATATATCTGTGTTGATTGGAGGCTGTGGGTGAGGGAAAGAGGCATGAAATGCGTGGCCCCATCCACCTTGAGAGCCACCACATTAGGCAACTAGGATACAGAGCTGCATGGTACAGGGTGAGGCTTCAAACGCTGCATACCTCACCTTCTGTTTTCTCTTTATAGTGCTGCACAGTTGTGATGCTGGCCTCCTAATATGAATTCTAAGAACCTAAGAGAGTTGTCCTTAAACATACACTGCCACATTTGATCTTGCTTATGTTAAATTCAGTAATTTTGACTTTTCCGTTGGGGTAAGGGTGAGGTGTGGGTGAGTGAGACCAGTGCACGCCAACGCTATTCCATTCAGGTTGATTGTGTGTTGTTTTCAGGGACTATATGTCTTTTTGTTTTGGTGAAATACCATGGAAAAAAGCTGTTATAACACCTATTACAATATTTCCAGAGTGACCCAGCAGGAGAAAAAACATTCAGGGGAGAGAGATTGGAATGTAGAGACAAAAAAGCTATGTCTAAGGAAGGCTGTAGAAAAATGGGGGGGAACAGGAGCTAAATGTAGCAATTATGTGAAAATCAGAGTGTCTGTACTGGACTTTGGGTTTCCCACCCTTGATGGATTATCACCATTTAATGGTCCATCAACCTGTGTGAGCAGTCAGCAGGGGAGGGTACAGTTTGAACCTGACATGCAAACAGTTAAGACCACTTAACTCACTGAAGATTTAAAGAAATCTGAGTAGTCACTATAGTGCCTGGAAGCTGAAAAGTTATGTTTTCTCTAAGCTCCCTGTACTTCTTTGGTCTAATGGATTTTTTAATTGAGATACAATTGACCTATAACATTATATAATTGGCTCTTGAACAGCTTGGACTTGAACTGCACGGGTCCACTTATACATGGATGTTTTTTGATGGATACAGTACTATAAATGTATTTCCCCTTAAAAATTTTTAAATATTTTCTCTAGCTTACTTTATTGTAAGAATACAGTATAAGCTACATATAATATACAAAATAGGCATTAATTGTTTATGTTATTAGTAAGGCTTCTAGTCAACAGGAAGCTATTAGTAATTAGATATTTGGGGAGTGAAAATTTCTTTTTAAAATTTTAATGAATTTCTTTTTAAAATTTTAATGTTTATTTTTGAGAGTGAGAGACAGAGCCTGAGTGGGGGAGGGGCAGAGAGAGAGAGAGAGAGCGAGCGAGAGAGAGCAAGAGCGAGCGAGAGAGACACATAGAATTCAAAACAGGCTCCAAGCTCTGAGATATCAGCACAGAGCCCAATGCGGGGCTTGAACTTGGGAATGGTGAGATTGTGACCTGAGCTGTAGTCGGACGCGTAACCAACTGAGCCACCCAGGTGCCCCTGAATTTTTGAGGATGTAGGGGTTCCACACCCCAACCTCCATATTGTTCAAGGGTTCACTGTCTTCATTTCAGCTGTACAACATAATAATTCGATACGTGTATATATTCTGAAAAGATGACTACAATAAGTCTACTTAACAACCCTCACCACACATAATCACACAGTTTTCCAATGGACTGTCACAGCATAATTAAGAGGCTACACTTTGTTTACTACAGATTGCTTTACCTGTGGAGGAGTAGAGGTGGGAGTCTTACAAGCAAGTATTTACTCAACATTTTTCTAGCTCTGTAGTAATAGAAGAAATAAAAATCTCATTGCTGTCAAGTTAAGGTGGTATGAGACTAGGAAAAGAATCAAAGCTATGGAGCCTGGGCCTTGGCTTAGATTCCCTGATCTCCACCTAGTGAACACTGTTGCATAAATGACTTCTTCAGCCTCAATTTTGTGAGCTGTGAAATCAAGATAGTTCTGCGTGTCTACATAGATCTACTTCAGTGGGCCCTGTGCAGAGAAGATGAAGTACTGTGTATGAAAGTGCTGAAATATCCTATACCTATAATATTTTCTTTGTGAGACCAACATTGCACGAACAAGAAACGAATACTTTGTACAGCTACAAGTGTGTTTAATTAATTACTTAAGGTGGCTGTTACAAGTGCAGTGGGAGCCAGAACAGGGAGAAGTCGGTGTGGATTGAAGCAGCCAGTGAAGTTTTTGGCTTCTTTCCATTGTGCTACCTGCACTTACTCGTTCCTCATGTTTCTGAATGTCTTCTTACCCTTGAACAAAGCAGACGTAGTTAGCACTGGCTGCCTTTGTTCACTGACAGTAGTTAAAGCTTCAATTAGGCTGGTATCCATTGAAAGTTGACATACCCATTTCTTTTACGTATTTGTACAGACACACAAGCAAGTCTGTATTTGGGTTGTGTTTTGGCAGGGTTTGAAGTCATGTTCAAAGATCTAAAAGAATTGAGTGACTGAGGACACAGACTAGAATTCTAACCTTCAGTTTATGTGCAAAATCAAAAACATGCAAAGTTTGTGGTATCTGAGCTTCATCTGATCGTTGGTACATGAAAGTATAAAAAGAAGGCCCAGAATAGGAGTCTTGTCAGTTTGAATGTTAGTTAAATAAGTATGTAAGATAAACAGTTCATGGAAGGTTATGCAGCTGAATTTTCAATCAGAATGCACACGAGACTATCGTACCATCTCCTGATAATCACAGCCTGCTGGATTTGTTGCTTATCCTATTTCTGTAGACAAGGTTGTGAGTTTCAATGCTGTGAGCTTTAATAGGCCCACATTTTCCTCTCTCTGGAACTTTGTTAGGTCTGCCAACGCAAACCCCACTTTTCCTGCCTTAACATTGTTTAGGAAATTGTTAACGCCACCTAAGTTCAGCCTCTACGGCACTCCCTTGATAACATTTCTGTGACAGATTTTCCTGTTTGAGTGCTGGATTTGGTTGGACTTCTTGAACACCTCTTGTGTTCTTAGGAAGAAGAGGGATTTAATCCTGAAGTGAAGGTTCTTGGTGGTCATGGAGTAGGAAAGGAAGCTGCACGCTGGGGGATTAATGGACTAAATACGGGGACTGAGAATTGTCCCAAATAGCAGTCTGTCCCAAATAGCACCTGTCTTAGGCTCTCCACAGTAAGGGCAGGGGTCATGACTATGATGGTGTACTTAAGTCCACTGATTTAGAGATGGTAGGTACTCTTCAAATATTTGTGGAATGGGGCAGTATGTGTGCGGAGTAAAAACAATGTCTTGAGGGCCAGACGGACCTGAGTTTGAATCCTGTTTCTTCCACCTGCTTGGTGCTTGACTCTGGAAAAGTTAATTCACCTGTGTGACTTTACCATTTTGATGTTACAGAAGAAGCAACTTCAGACTTACCATTAATGTTTGTTATGAGAATTAAATAGTCTGAAGCTGATAAAGTGCTTTGAAGAATCACTACTTGTCACAGAGTGAACACTCAATAAATGGCAACTTAGCACCATCATCTTTACCATGAGATTCATGAGTGAATGGGAAATACCAGCCTGCTGCATTTTCTCCGTCTTAATTTGAGCTCTCTACCTTTGCCCTGCCAATGTTTCCCTAGGGATTGATGAGTTTATGCTGATTGTGGAGGACAAGGGGTGAATCTCCACCCTGTTTCAGTGGCTGTGACAGCTGCCTTGTTGCAGTTAAATTTTCTTCTACCTCTGGCCTTTCCCACTCTTTTATCTTTGTATTTTTATTACCTGTTTCCATCTGTCCACCCTTCCCTCTTTACTTAGATGCTCTGTTAACTCAAATAGAACATACAAAGAAAAGGCTTACAAAATTAACTAATGGGCATGTGCACACACAAACACTAACACACATGATACGTGGTGAAATAACTATATAGAACAAAACTTTCCCCAAAACCAAAATGGTTAATAAAAAGATTGCATAAGTTATCTGGTTTTTTTCTGTTACCTTTTTTCATGCCTTTGATACTGCAAAGTGAACATCTGCTTCAGAGATTTCTGTGTGATGTCCTAAATATCCATAATAGTTGTTATTATAGAGATGCATGTGTACACACCAAATACATTTTAAAAATGAGAGGAAAGCACAATAAAAACCTATACTTAGAAAACAAACAGAAAAAGTTGAGCTGAATGACACCTAATTGTTGAACCCTAATTGTTGAATCCACTTCTAATCATGCCCTGCCTGTGAAGGGGCTACCTATTTCATAGGCATGTGGGGAGACCCATAAATTGGTACAAGAGCTGCCTAAATGTGGCATTCTTTAGATAATAGCATTTTAAAGAGTTTCAGTAATTATCAATGATAATTGAGATTTCTCTTGCAAACATTAGACTGAAAAACTATAGAATATAAAAGTTGTAGGAGACTTTAAAGATGTTTTAGTCCAATCATCTATTCTATATCTGAATAAACCATTTTGATAATATTTTTTTCCACATGGATGGCTAGCCAATGCTAGTACATCTTTAGTGATGGGAAACTCATTACCTTCTAAGGGAGCTCATTCTAGTTTCAGATGGTTGTGGTGATCAGGAATCCCTTCCTTAAATACTGAGACAGTATTTATTTCTCCAGAGATTCTTCTAACCTAGGCATGGACTTTTATCTTTTCAGATTTATTGAGATATGATTTATAAACCATAAATCTGATCATTGTAGGTGTTAGTGTTTGATGATTTTAGTAACTGCATACAGTTGTGCATCTTCATCACGATCTAGTTTTTAGAACAACTCTTCTCTCCCCCCCACCCCCCCCGAAATTGATCTCCTATTTGAGGCTAATCCCTGCACCTACCCCTCACTGTAGGCAACCACTGCTCTGCTTTTTGTCTCTGTTATTTTGCCATCACTAAACATTTTGCATAAACAGAATTGTACAACATGTAGTTGTTTGTGTCTGGCTTTTGTTACTCAGTGTAAAGTTTTTGAGTTTGATCTATGTTATGGCATTTAACAGTAGTTAATTTCTTTTCATTACTGAGCAGTATTTCATTCTGTGGATAGACCACATTTTGTTGAGCCAGTCATCAATGGCTAACACTTACATGTTAATGGCAGACCCTTAGGTTGTTTCTAGGTTTTGCCTCTTACAGATAAGGCTGCTATGAACATTCATGAAGAAGGCTTTGTGTGCACGCTCCCTAGGAATGGAATTGCTGGTCATATGGTAGGTTTATGTTTAACCTAACAACAAGAACAACTTCCAAACCTGTTTTCCAAAGTGGTTGTACCATTTTACATTCCCAGTGGCAATGTGTGAGGTCTCTAGGTCCGTCACATCCTTGCTAATATTTAACATTGTTATGCTTTTGACCACAGTCATGCTAATGGATAGTAGTATCTTATTCTCTTAACTTGGATTTGTTTAATAGTTAATAATGTTAATAAAGGCATCTTTTAATGTGCTTATTAGCCATCTATCTTCTTCACTGAAATGTCTACTTAAATCTTTAGCTTACTTTAAAGTTATTTTTGTCTACTTATTGTTGAATTATTAGAGTTCTTTATATATTCTGGATGAATGTCCTTGATCAGTTATACTATTTGCAAATATTAGCTGCCTATCTGTGCCTGTCTGTTTTCATTTTATTAGTCGTCTCTTTTGGGGAGCAAATGTTTTCCGTATCGATGAGGTCTAATTTATCTGTTTTTTTTTTCTTAAATGGATTTTGCTTTTGGTGTTGCACTTACGAAAGTTTGGCATACTTCAAGATTGCAAAGATTTTCTCCTGTCTTTTGTTCAAGAAGGTTTAGTTTTAACTCTTTTATTTAGGTCTACAATCTATTTTAAATTGATTTTTGTGTATGGTGTGAGGTAAAGGTCTAAGTTCTCTCTCTTCACCCTCCCCCTCCTCTTTTCCTGATTTTTCTTTGAAAAAGATAAAAGGCTTTTTTTCTTCTTGTTTTTTTGTTTGTTTGTTTTTTGTTTTTGGCATATGGATATCCAATTGTTCCAGCACTATTTATTGAAAAGACTATCCTTTCCCCATTGAATTTCTACAAATGTAGTTTGTAGAAATTCACTTGACCTTAGATGTGAAAGTCTGTTTCTGGGCTTTGTAGTCTCTTCTACAGCTCTATCCTTCTCCCAATACCACACAACTTTATAATAAGTCTGAAATCAGGTATTATCAGTCCTCTAACTGTGTTCTGCTTTTTCAAAATTGTTTTGTCTGATTTTGGCTCTTTGATTTTTATCTAAATTAAACTTGTCAATTTCCACAAAACATTTCTGCTGGGATTTTGATTGGGAATGCATTGAACTTATAGAGAAATTTAGGGAGATTGCCATCTTAGTGATATTGATTCTTAGAATCCATGAAAATGATATCTCTTCATTTATTCAGATTAAAAAAAAACTTGAGCAATATTTTGTAGTTTTCAGAAATTCTACTTTAAAATATGTTAATGAATATTTTTGATGCTAGTGTGAGTGGAATTAAGTTTATTTTAGAATTAATTGCTATTATATAAAATACAATTATTTTTTGTATATTGTCATTGTATCCTGTGACCTTGCAAAACTTGCTTATTATTTCCAGTAGATTTTTATTTAAGTTCCTTAAGATTTTTTTTTCTCCAGAATCACGTCCTGTGTGAAAGAGGACAGTTTTATGTCTTCCATTCCAAACTGGGATCTTTAATTTCTTCTCCTTGCCTTATTGCACTGGCTAGAACCTACAGTACAGTGCTAAATAAAAGTGATCAGAGGAAATATCTTTGCCTTGTTCCTGTTCTCAGGGGGAAAGTGTTCAGTCTTTCACTCTTAAATATATTTTAACTGTAGGTTTGTCATAGATGTTGTTATAGGTTTGTGGAAGTACCCATCTGTTCCTAGTTTGTTGAAAGATTGTTTTTCTTTTTAATCATGAATGGGCTTGAGTACTGTGAGTGCTTTTTCTGTGTCAATTTAAACAATCATGGGGTTTTTTTGTTCTTTATTAGTACGGTGTATTACATCAATTGGTCTTTGGATCCTACCCCCCCCACCCCTTTTTTGGGGGTAAGTCCTACTTGGTTATGGTGTATAATTTATTTTATGTATTGTTGGATTTAGTGTGTTAACATTTTCTGAATTTTTGCATCTCTAGTCATGATGGTTATTAGTCTGTACTTTATTGTGATGTCTTTGTCTGGCTTTGGTATCAGGGTAATACTGGTCTTATAAAATGAAGTTCTACCTCTGGTTTCTGAAAGGATTCTTATTATTTCATCCCTAAATGTTTTTAGAACTCAATCAGTAAAGCCTTGTAAAATTTTAATTTTTAAAAATTTATGGGGGGGGGGAATCTAAATTATTTACATTTTTTTATTTGATATATATTGATCCATAAATTCTATTCTTTTTCTCCTGATCTTTATTGACAAGTGAAAATTGTGTATGTTAAAGGTGTCTAATGTGATGATTTGAGATACACACACACACACACACTCTATGATTATTACTACAATCAAGTTAACATATTCATCACCTCACATCGTTACCTTTTTTTTTTTTTTTTGGAATGGTGAGTACATTTAAGATTTACTTTCTTAGTAATTGATTTCTTAATACAGTTTTGATAATTTGCATTTTTTAGGAATTTGTTTCACCTAGTTTGTCAAATTTGTTGGTATAAAGTTCCCCTAATTCTTTTTTTTCTGTCATGTTTGTAATGATTTCCCACAGCTCTTACCACAAATTTGTTTTTGCATCTTTAGAAACATCGATTAAGAAGAAAATTCTAATCTTTAAAGAATTGACATTTGACTCCTTTCAGTGGGGTTAGATCTTGTCATGGACAAGTTGATGAGATGGTTAAGTTGTTTTCACTAATCAGAGAGAAAAAAGGCTTTTGAGCACAAGTCAACTTAGGAGAAAGTCTGTTTTCTAATCCAAAACTCAGACCGAGGAATTCAAAGGCGCTGCAATAAGAGAAGGAAGAATTTGGTTACATCTGATAGTATTGTAAATTGGAAAAGAAAACTTTTCCAATGTTTTGTTTTGAATTTAAGTCCTAAGTTGAACTGAAGAAGCCTTCTCTATCCTCAACATGAGGGTCTTTGATAGGAGAATGATGAGCACAACTCTCATTGATATAATATTTTTCTTTTATGAGCTCTGTGGCAAAACCAAGTTTTATGAAATTTGATTACAGTGTTGTACAAATATAAAATGGCATTAGAGATTTGTTTCTCCTACTTTAACTTAAATGTAAATTAAGAAAGGAAATAATGTTCCTGATCAGTCAAGAGATCCTGACTAATAGACCATTTCACGAGTTTGAGAGTTTGACTGGAACTATGAATAGAATAGACAGGAGAGAACAGAACAAATGGAAGCTCCATGGGGGAAGGATCTTTCTGTTTTGTTCACTGGTTTTGACAGTGCCTGAGGCAGTGCCTGGCCTATGAAAGAATGAATGGTTGATGGCAAATAATAAACACGGGCCTGATCTAAGGGCTATGAACATAGAAAAGAGCAATTTATACATCCTAGAATGGTGGGATAAGGTACCAGAGGAGGTGGTAGGAACTTTTCATTCTAGACTTAAGTTGGACAAACATGCAGTGGGGAGAAACATTTAGGCAGGTCAAGTGTGTGCAAAGGCCCATTGTGTCACTGTGCCAGGCCCCCTCCAATGTGCTCCCCCAGCATGCTGAGCATTTTTCTATCCTTACACGTCTTGCTGCTATTTTCTTTACCTGTGTAGGGGGGTGGCTCAGTCATGGTACCCTGGCAACCTTACACATTTCCACTTAGGCCAAGAAGGCAAGGCTTGACCATGACCTGACCCTGAATCTTGACACATGCCCTGTGATTCCTCCTAGAGTAATAGAGATGAGCCTGGTGAGGAGCTACCACAAGGCACAAGGTCTTATGTCTTGTGGGAGCTGCCATGAGGAAGTTTTTCATTATCTCCTGTGTTTCAGTTGAGCAAAGGACTTTCCACCTCATTTCCTGTTCCCCTCCTGTTCAAGTACAGCTGCAGGGTCTGTAAGTCTATCAAACTGCATGTCTATAGTTTTGAGTTGGCTCCTCCATGGGCAAGCAACCTACCACCCATGCCATCTGTTGTCTGGTCCCTCCAGCGTAGTATCATCCTGTGGGAACAGGGATGTGGGTAACTGACACCATGCAGTTCCTGTTTTGGCTAAGTAATAAAATGTCTGAGTCCATTTGGGCTTGTTTCCTTCTTATTCTACAAATCCAGGGACATGAGCAAGCCAAGCTAGCAGCAGCATTTGTCATTGCTGCTGATGACTGCTTGCCCATTTGACAACTTCTCTGTCCCCGGCACTGGACTCTGAGCTCATCTATATTCCCAGTGCTTAGCAACAGGTTTTGCACAGTTGCTTAATAGGTTTTTTGATGGAGTGAATTGAAAGTGAGTACCCCAGAAATGTTGCTATGTCTGGACTAGAAGGGTGTGTGGGCATGGTAGTGGAAGAAGATGGAATGACTAGGACCAGACTGTGGAGGGTCTTGCACATCATGTTATGGATTAGGCAAGGCAGTACCCTGGAGACTTTACAGTAAGAGAATAACATGATTGTAACTGGTACTTTAGGAACTCTTGTAGTGCTGAGATTGAAGATGTGGAGACCAATTAAGCTATGGAGTCAGATGAGAAATGATGAGTGTCTAAATTAACAACATAGCAGTGAGATGGAAAGTAAGGAACTTGTTCGCAGAGGGTTTTACTTGTTTTTGGTTGTGTGGGTTTTTGTTGTTGTTGTTTAAGCAATAGAACTGGTGCTGATTTGATATGAAAGAAAAACCTAAAATCAGTAAATGTAATTTCATAGATATTTATTTTGTCTGTTTTACTTTAAGAAGTACTTACTACTTAATTGCTTGGCTTTTTTCATAATATTTAAAACTTAATTTTCTGTGTAAATAATTTTGTATCCAACTTCTTGAACTGTTCTGTTTTAAAATTTGGATTATACATTTTGGGGGGCAGCTTATGTATTTAGTCATTCCATTAACTTGTATCTGATTATATCTGATAGTAGCAAAATCTGCCATTAGACCTGACTAGATTACAGGCACTTGTGGATAGGAGGCATATATTATTTATAATTTTATATTTCTTGTAACACGTAGCATGGCATTGGGCTCATAGTAGATGTTTAATAAATATTTACTGAATGATCAATTCACCTCTTTAATTATGTAAAAGTCTTACCTGAAAATATCAAGATTTTTTTTTAATGAACCACAAAGAGAAAAGTAATTTAAGTACAGATGTCATACTTCACAAAGACTTTCATCTTTATTTTTATCTTCTCAAATAATAGTTACAACATACTTAATCTATTCCTAAACATATCATAGGCAATTCAGATATAAATAAAAAAGATCCCTTTCCTTTAGAAGCATGGCATTTAGTTGGAGAAGCAAGACATATCCTTGTGTGAAGCTACTAAATGACAAAGCAGAATGAATCTTACAATCTGAAAGATCTCAAAGAGGAAAAATCATTGTATTATGGTTTCTTAGAAATAGATTTTGTAAAATGGTGGAGTCTTAAAGTATTTTTATTATACTGAGCTTGGTATTAAGTGTTACTTTATTTTATTTTTACCATGTTATTTTAGAGGAAAGTAGAAAGGCCTTTTAGGTGATGGAACATCTGAACAAACATCCATAAAAGGTAAGAAGGGGCAAAGTGGTAGAGGCCAAATTTTATATTCAAAGAAATGGAATCACCATAGTGAGAACAATTTGAGAGCTATGCATTTAAAAACTACCACTAAAAAAATGAATGTGTGTTGTCTTTAATGGCGCATAGTACATTGACAATCATCATTCAATTTACTGAGGAGGACCCAAATGGCATCTACCCTTAACATGTCAAGAAAAAAGAATGTCCTTTAAGGAAGAATCATTGAAACATCGTTTGAGGGCCTCCTAAAAAAAAATGTTGAACTCACCCACTGGGCTTCAAGTAAATGAAAGCCAACTCAATTAACAGTTAAAACTAATACAGTTTTCCAGTAATGCTACTATATTATTACTATTACTGGGACACTTTATCTCATAGTCTAGGGATCAAAGGTTGGTACATATGTACCCTAGCCTTGGAAAAGTGGTTTTAGTAAAGACAGCCATCTTTGATTTGAGGGTCTGTTCAAGCAGGAGCCATGCAAGTTATTTAACTTGCCAGAGCTTATTTCCTTACCTTTTCAATGAACTATTACTAATATAATCCTCTGTTGCCTGGTTTCTCCAAAGCCCAGTAAACATTTCCCCCCCCTATTTTATTAACCCCATATAAAATCATTAGATTTTTTTTTTATCTGTTTGAGGTAGAAATGTGTCATATGCTTATTGCTTCCAGTACTGTTTATGTACCTGATAAATAACCCCTGACTTACTGACTGACTGACTAAAAAGCCTATTTTTTTCTTTCTCAGTGGAGGCCACAGCTACATGCAGATGCCTGTTCTCCTGGATGCTGTGTAAAAATGGTTTGTGCTCTGTAGAAAGTGGATAGGCAGCAAATACAGGGGGACTATTACTGAAATTGTACAGTTATGTAGGGATTCTGGTTTTATGTGTGGTGTGTTTGTTACTATTTAAAATTAATACCTATCCCACTTCCAAAAAGTGTGTCAGTCTCCTTGATATAATGTAGAAAACAATTAAAAAAAAAACACCCTAAAAACTGGTTAGTGGCAACAAGGAGCTCGTTGTTATTAGTTAGATGAATTCAGATACAGATGCCCAAGTTTCTTAATTTTCAATCAGGTTTGCAGAATCTGCTTATCTCCTGATCAGTACAAGTAAACAGAAATGTAGGGCATTGTAAAATTGGGCTGTGATGCATTTAAATTCTGAGATGGCTGGAGGGTCTGAGCTGCAAGAAGCAGAAATTTTCTTGTCAGCCTTTTCCTTTTGATTGTGACCACTCACCCTGGGGAAATGGAATACTGGCCTGAAGGTGGCACATGCCATGTGGTTTCCACACAAAGAGTGTTTGTTGTTTAAAATTCTTGCCAGACTAGGTTCCGAATTTTCTTATAACTAGATCAGAATTGTAAAAATGTGCTTAGCACTTGTTACGGTGGGCTAGATCAGTTATGTCTTATTGTGATTTAAAATACTCCAGAGGAACATATTGAAAAATGCTTCAAGTTGGGTTGGTTGCTCTAGCAACAAAGCCAAGCTTCTGAAGATTATCCTCCGTGATTGCAGCTTTGGCAGCAGAGCAGCAAAAAGGAAAGGTAATTAGTCCTGGAACTTTGCTTTTACAACTTGGCTTTAAGTAACTAGACCAGCAACAGATAGCAATAGTTACGTGCTTTGAAATAAAGCTTGGAAATCATTTTAATTTTCACTTGGAATGCAGGACATGTTCTTCATATGATTTCTGTTTATAAGAACAGTTTCAATGATATTCAGCCCAAAGAGAAAAGTAGCCACGAACGCTAGATTCCTGGGTACTGATGAAATAGACACAAAGCTGGAGTGGATATGAACTTGGACATATCAGATATTTTTTGTCTGAAGTAGAATTTATTTTTTTTTTCCCTGTTAGCAACTTCTTTATGTGCCTTTTGAACAAAGAACAGCTTAAGGCGATTGAATCATACACAGTGGTGATTTTTACTGACTGTAATCAAAATCTAGATTATGGGCAATATGAAGAGAGATCTGGCTAGTGAAAACAAATGAAGAAAAAAAAAATCTTTGCCTTAATCTACGAGTTTCATTTAGCTGGACCTTAATGGGAAAACTGGAATGTCCAGGGATTGTTAGAGTTACCTGACTTCCTTCTTTCCAAAATTGACTTAATGGCATTTAAATAATACACCAACATCTTAATTAATGGACCTGAGCACCAAGAGACTGTATTACAATCTGGGCTTTTAAAAGTCTGAGAGAGTTTAAGAAAGTTCGATTCACACGGTAAAGAATCCTTAGCATCACGACTCACTGAAAGACATGGATGAGTTGGATGTTCAGGTTCTGAAACCTGTTGGCATTAGCACTATCATCACAGTTCTCTGACTTTTGTTGTCTGTTGGTTTGTTTGGGAAACAGGAAGGTGACTTTTTTGGTCATAGCTTTAGTGAAGTTTCATTGGGTCCTCAGAAATGTTCTCTTTCGTGGTTTTGAGAACATGCTCCTAGGTGCAAAGGATAACATTTGAACTTCAGAAAGGGTTTAAAGATAATTGACTTACAGAATCTGAAAAGCATCAGGGGAAACTGGACTCTGTAATGTGGAGGCCAGTTCAATAACTAAACTTTTAGCCTTAGGAACTTGAAGTAGTATGAAATGGTCCCCAGGTTTTGCTTCTTGGGGCCTGGATTTTCACCACTCTTCTGTGCTGCCCTCTTCTTTACCAGCCACAGTTACCCAGTTCTTACTTCATCTCCAGGGTGAACACATCTTAGGCGAGTCACTTCTGTGCCCACCAGTGTACTAGACACTGGAGGAGTATAAAAACAAAATACCCCATAAGGAGTTAGTAGTATGGCAAAGGAGAAAGAAAATCTTTGTAGCCAATTGTAATTGATACAAAACAGCAAACTTTGGAAAGGAGTTGAAATCTAAAGCATGTGTAGAAATGAAGAAAATGAAAGGACAGGATGGGGACAGTCTAGGCAGAGACAACAGTGTGTACAAAGCATCTGAGGTAGGATGAGGCGAGCATCACAGGTGGGCATGAGATCAGGCTGGTGAGAGAAAGCAGGGGCAGGATCAAGCACAGTCTTTTTAACAATTGTAGTCTTTATCCCAAAAGCCCATGGGAAGCCTTTGAAGAGTTTTAGATGGGAGATTGACCAATGACATTTGCATTTAAAGATATTATTTTTACTTATGCTATAGGGAACGCGTTGGGGAAACTAGTTAGGAGGTGACTGCAGAAATCCAGTGGGAGAGAGCCCGCTGTAGGAATGGTGGTAGAAGCAGTCAGCAGTAGGACTACATGAAAGAGTGAAGGTATTCCTAGTCTGAGAGATTTGATTTTGGAGGGAAGGAAGACTGAGGCATCAAAGACATCTGCTGGGGTTCTTCTGTCTTGTCTAGGTGAAGGACAATGGTGCCATCCCTGGACTAGGGAACTGAAGGCAGATCTAAGTTGGACCAGGGATTGGGGGATTTTAGATGTGTTGAGTTGGAGGTCTTCAAGTGGCGCCATTGAACGGGAAAATGTATGTATGTGTCTAGAGCTCCCAGCAAATGGACTTGTCATCTGTAACTGAAATAGAAGAATCGGATACAGCTAATTACTGCGAGGCAGTACTAAACAAAGGGCCAATTACTAAACCTTGGAGAAAACTCCCATATTTCATGGTTTTTAGATGAGGATAGGTTTGCCAAGGAGGTTGGGAAGGGCTGCCATAGAGGAACAAAAGAAACGTGGAATATCCCAGGACTCAAAGGAAGATAATGCTTCTAGAAGGGAGTGGTGTGTCTGAATCATTGGAAGGAAATCCAGTATGTAGTGTTTTTCAGACTTAAACGTCATGGAGCCTATTTTCCACTGGATTTTAGGGCAACACAATCCCAATGCCATCCAGCCATCCATTTGCTTACATAGTTTAAGTTGGAAATTTTATGAAGTGATAGGCAACATTTATCTGAAAAAAGTTTTACACAGTATTTAGTGACCAGGGTTCTTGTAGTAGATAGGAGGATCTTCTATCTGTTAATAATTTCCTTGAGTGTGAGATATACATGACTTGCAGAGGGTATTAAAATTGAGTTCTGATTTGAAAGTAAATATTTTCTAAGTAAAAGTACAAGCCAGAAAACTTTGGTTATTTCTATGGTTGTCAAATGAGTATGAACAGTGGTAAGAAATACAATTGTCCAGTAAAATATTTTAGAGCACAAACCCATGGCTGTAAAAATCAATATTATAGTAATATCCCAGGTAGATGTAAGGAGTCCCCAGGAGATTTTATGATGTGCTTTCTTTGACTGTCTCTATTACTGTATGGAATTCACACTTTGTAGTTGCAGCAACATAGAAATGTGCATATGTGTGTTTTTCCCCATTTCCTTTACCATGTAAAACTTGCGTCTTCTCTGCAGAAATGTACACAGAGAGATTCTTGCTCTCCTCTATCCATCTTGCCATATAATTTTTACAGCTGTTCCTCAGTTGTTAATATATTTCTGTGGAATATGTGTAAATAGACATGAGCAAACTGTCTAAAAGTTATTCAGCTAGTCAGTGAACCATGTAATCTGTTGGTTCAGAGACAACAGATAATAGAGTGAGATATTTGCTTTACCATCCACACACTCCATGCAGCATCTGGACTCCCAAAGTCAATTTGTGTTCTGTTGGGGCATGTCTCCTCACACTATATTATCACATCAGGGATAGGAAATTTGGATAATTACTATCTGATTTACAAAAAAGGAGACTATTTAGTGAATTCAATGTCTGCGAGGTGGGAGTTTTGAACTAGAAGCTGGTTCCATCTCTGGTTAATTTGATATGCCGTGCATTTCATCACTGTTTTCCTCTCTTTTAACAATGTAAGTTAGAAATAACCTTGTTAATTAGCATCTATTTTTAGGTTGATGACATGACACAGCCAAGACAGAGTGGGAACGTTCTAGGACTACCATAGCACAAGCCCTAAAACTCCTTTGTAAGGGGGAGATGGGGGATGGCAGTTGTCAGTGAAAATGAAAGGTACACTTTGTAGGCATACTTACAGAATGTACTTATTCTGAATAGACAAAATTGAACCGTTAGGTAAGAGAGCCATTTCGTAGGCATTCCTCTTTTTTGGCACCTGCAAGTAAAAATTGGGTGGTAGTCTGTTACTTCCCCTCCTTAGACGGATTCCTTGGCTCCCTATGATCTCAACAATGAAGTCCAATTCCCTCTGCATGAGTGTCCAAGTTTACATTTGTACTCTCTGTCTTCCTACCAAATCAAGCTATTCCTACTCCTCTCAGTGCCCGTGTATGTGTGTGTGTGTGTGTGTGTGTGAGAGAGAGAGAGAGAGAGAGAGAGAGAGAGAGAGAGAGAGAAACATATTTAACTTGCTTTGATAATGCAGTTTCCCCATGACTTCTACCTGTTGCTCTCCCATCTATCTCTTTTGGCTGCAACATATTCTCCGATATTGGTAGGGCACTTACTGACTTCTGGCTAGCACTTCATCTACACCTCTCATAAGGCAACTAACACCTTCTTAACTTACTTTGTGTATTATATACATAAGTTATCTCCCCTTCTAGACTGAAATAGGAGTATTTGTGGAATGCTAGCTGGTTAGCTGAGTCAATGAAAGTATGGGATAAAGTGAAATTCTCAAAAGGGAGGGAGGCCTGTCCAAGGTCTAAGTCATCGTACACTTGAACTTCTGGAATAACCTGGAATGCATCAGTCCTCTCTCTAGAACCACCCCTACACTCAGTAGCCTTAGGCAAGTAGGGATAAAGTGCTGTGTTCTGCTTTTTAGTAGATAATTACAGTTTTCCTTGTGCAGGAAAAGTTAGGTATATGGGCTCAATAGGTTGGTTAACTCAGTGGATTGAATTGGGGCAGAACCTGTCATATTGGATGGGCAGGAGTCAGGGGAAGCCTGGTAGGTGGGCTTGAGGATGTGGTGTCTGGCCAGAGAGCAGATCCTGTTTTACAGTTGCTTTGTATTCTAGTCTATGCTCATCTTTCTCAACTCTGAGTTTCTATTTCATTTATATCAATATGACACAATTTAGCACATACGTGGCTTATTTGCAGTAGCTTTGCCTTCCTATCAGGCTGGACGTTACTTGAAAGCAGAGATACTTTACCTCTATTGCTGTTGTTAAGACCTAGCACAGTTCCTGGGAACTATGGACACTCAGAAATCCATTGTCTTTTTTTTTTTTTTAATTGTTTGTTTGCCCTAGAGAGAGAGAGAGAGAATGAATGAATGAGTGGGGGAGGAGCAGAGAGACGGGGAGGGGGGTGATGGAGGACAGAGGATCCTAAGTGGGCTCTGCACTGACAGCAGTGAGCACAATGTGGGGCTTGAACTCAAGAACCCTGAGATCTTGACCTGAGCTGAAGTCGGATGTTCAACCGGCTGAGCCACCCAGGAACCCTGAAATCAGTTGATCTGATAACTGATATATCAATCCAATAGTTGGTAGATCATTTGTATTCAGCTAAAGAGTTATTGATTGAGCATGTGCAATGATCAAGGCACTGTGCTACATGCCTCAGCAAATATAAAAGACAGCTAAGTTGTAGACTCTAACAGGAAGAGTAGCTACAATGGCGTAGCTGTAGTTCAAAGAACAGTCTGATGTGTACCCTAAGAAAAGTCCAGTGAGGGGCCATCAGCCCACAATCTTCTCTATCAAATTTGGAAACATTTGGATTTTAATTAAATTCCAGGCCCTGAATTCTCTCATGTGGGTGTTGTCCATGACACTGCAGTAAACCAACAGCCAGGTAGAGGTTAAGTGCTGCTAAATGTGTGCTTGAGTGTAAGCATGGTCCGGGAAGTGGGGTGAGGCCGGCTATGACACTGATGGAAGAAAGATGAAGAAGCATTTATTTGTAGTGCGGCCACTTATGTATTTTGCACTTCAATTTCTTTTTCCAGGAATTTCTTTCTGATTGTCAAAGGAGTACATGTTCACTATATAAAATTTCGAAACTAGATAAAAGTCCAAAGAATAAACTTAGTCTTCTTTTTATCTTATTCTTCATAAATAGCCATTGTTAAGATTTTTTATATAATATTCTAGTTCTTTTCCTATACATGTCTATTCATATATATTATAAATTAGGGTCATACTGGTACCTAGATTTCGATAACCCCCTCATTTACCAATATCTTGTATGAACTTGTCTTCGTATCATTAAATATTCTACAGCATGATTTTAAATGGCAGCTTTATAGTCATCATATGAATCTATCATAATTAATGTAACCAATACCTTACTCTTGGACCTTTAATTTATTTCCTTTAAAAAATTGTTTCCCAAATATGACAACTAATTTTTAGAATAGATATATATGCTTAATATTTTCTATTCCCATAACTTTGATACTGGGAGAGGAGAGGTATGGCAAGAAAGAAGGTTGTAAAGGTAAGCAGGGCCCACGTTTAGAAGCTGAACTTCCCCCAACCGTGGTCAGGAGCCATTGAAGGATTTTAAGCAGTGGATTGACAAGATTAAATTTGAATTTGAAAACGTGGCAGTTTTCAAAAACAGTCTCGTTGCCTATAGGCATCATGTGAAAATGTGTATTTTGGTTGGTTAATAAGCACATCAGATGAAATGAGGCAAGAGTCTCAGGGCCTCCAGCCAGTTGGCAATATAATAGCATGAAAATAACCCATTGTGGTTTTTTGGGTTTTTGTTTTTGTTTTTTTTTAATGTTTGTCTGCAGTTGAATCTTCTCCATGCATAGTCTGGCCATCCCAGGACTTAGCAACTGTCATTCTCTTAACCAGGGATGGGACAATTTTCCAGGTCCATAGAGGAAGCAAAACTTTTTGCCAATGTTATGGAAGGAGTAGCATCTGAAGGAAGAATGTGTCACCTCAAAATACACTAGTTCCCATGGAGACGTTTCACTGACCTATATGAATGTGTCTAAATAATGTTTGGCTTGGGGAACAATTAGGGACTCAGCCTTCATTATGTCACTGTAGCAAACAGTGTTGGCTGCCTACCCAAACTGCATCAACTTTCCACACACCCTGGCTGAAGTGGCCCTTGCCTGTAGTTCTAGTTGGGTTAGTCTTGACTGGTCCAAGACAGTCTTGAGAAATCCATTCCCAAGTAGGTGATTTATTTAGGGTTGCCTATTTAACCTGGTTCCACACGATGGAAATGAATATGAAAGGAAATCTGCTGGAAACTTCTGGATATTGGTGCATGAAGATGTGATACTTGCAAACATGTGGCCTTGTGGACATGTTAAGGATGGCAGAGTGGAAGGAGAAACCTGGATCCTTGATAACAAAATTGAGCCTCTGAATTAACCAACCTTGGATCCTCCCTACCTCAGGACTTACTGTGACATTTGAGCGTCCTTTGGTGGAGCTGTTACTTACAGGCAAAACCACCCTATCTGATACCATCACCGTACTTGTTTATAAATATTGTGAAAGCTTGGCAGCTCACAGCAGTGACAGGACATATATATCTAATGCGTCTAGTACTTTGCAACATTGCTGTGGCAGTGATAAATCTAACATTTGTATACCAATCATCAGTGCACAGTGCTTTTCAATGCATTTGGTTCTTAAAGTAACCTTGTCAGGTGGGGTGTAAATGTATTACTAAGTATCAAGGTCCCAGAACAGGCACTAACCTCAAGCTTATGTTGGGGAATCTGAGGTGGAGAGTGTGCTATTTATTGAAATTCTGACAGATTCCTCTGAGAGTCCAGGAAAAGTTTGATTGGAACTAATGGTTGGTCCCTCATACCAAGCCATGGAACAAAGGAAATGGTGAGGAAGGGCCATGTTCGGTTTCTCAAGGAGGGTCTTGAGTGAATGAGGCATGAAACCCTGACTCAGGACAGTGAAATGCCAGAGCTCTGTCTTGGGACACTGACGGCTTTTCTGTGGGCTGGGGTCCTTTGGACACAGTATGTGTAGTATTATTTCATTGTTCTCTTGCCAGCCCGTTGGTCTTTACCCCAAATTTAAGAGTGGAGATAAGAAACTGAGTTTGTTTGGTAAGAGTCTTAACAAAAAAGTACTATAAAATATAAAACATACTGTGCTCCTTTTGGGGGATCCTGATAAACAAGTTGCAACATTGGTAGAAAGGGAGATGTTAACTACTTCGGGGAGAATGATGAGGGCTGCTGAACAGGCACTAGGCAATATTGGGCTAAAAATTGGATGACATCATAACCAATGAATCCAACAAATATTGAATGGTGGTGAGCAAAACAAATAAACTTCTTGTGTTACAAATGAAAGGGGCATACATTGTGGTAGTGAAGACATAATAATGAAGTAAAAGAAATAGGAAATATGTAATTACAAATTGCAATAACTGCTGTTAAGGAAGGAAGAATATGACATGTGAGAGAAGAGTGGAGTGAGGCTGCTTTATATTGGGTGGTCAGCCTCTGTGAATAGATTGCACTCAAGACCAGAAGGATAGGAAAAGGACAGAGTGATGGTGGCAGAGGTGGGGATGCAGAGAGCAGGTGCCAGGCATAAGGAACAGCATGTACAATGATCCTGAGGCAGGAAATAGCTGGTGTGTTTCAGGAACTGATTTTATAGGCCACATTCTTTCACATCACGGCAGAAGAGTCCATTGGACTTCGCCACTGTGTCCAGTGTTGTCCTAGGAATTGTGTGGGATAGAAATGTACATATGTAGGTACACACTGGAATGTTATGGAATACTTGATGGGGGAGGTAGGTAAAATGTAAATTGGAATACAAAACTGAGTAAAGGGGAGAAGGTGAGAATCCGTATGGAAAGATAAGGAGTGGAACTGAGCATTTGTGGGGCAGTAGAGTGTGTTTCTGGGAGGAAGAGTAGTAGATAATCTTGAATTAATACTTTCTAATTGAGGGTTAATAAGCACCCATCTGAGAGTCACAAGACCCCACAACTTCATCCACTCCTTTTTAAACTTTACTACTCCTGTCCAAACAATCGCTTAACTTAATTAGATAAGCCCAGTGATTCCTAAAGAGCAAATAAACTCAATATCCTGTCACCGAGACTCACTTTCAAAGCACACAGCTACTAAATTTCCAGTGGCAAATGCTCCTGACCTCCATGTTTCCGTAACTTCTAGTCTGTCCGTATTTTCATTGTGTGTGTTACCGCGCGGCAGGCCTATTACAATGTTTTACGCTGTCTGAGCCTCGCACTGACGCATGGCGTTTTCAAACGCTTCGCTGACATAGGTCACTCCCTCTCATGGCTCCACGGAGGTGGGGAGGGGCAGGTAGCATTGTGTCTGTGGAATGAATGAGGAAACAGAAGGGCAGAGAGGTTAAGTGACTTGTATAAATCACACAAGGGTCAGAGGCTGTGTGTGAATAGGACTCAGCCTCCAAACTTTGAGTCCAGGGCTCTGCCCACTAAGCCCCCTTTCTCCTGCCGGCAGCTCTGAACGTTAGGGGAGAAGAGGAGTGCCTCAGCATTCCAAAAGGAGAAATTAACAAGTGAGATGGTGTATGAAAAATACTCCCTTCATTTTGGGTCCGAGTTGTGGAATAGTTCAACTTTTTACTTAATAATTTTAGAGCATCCTATGTCTAGAAGTGTCCAAATTGCGTTCCGTTCCAGGCAGTGTGTGTAGGTAGAGCTTGTGGAAAGATACCGGTCTTCCTGGTCGTCATCTTCCAGAGAGCAGGTCCCATCCCCTTCAGGTGCATTGCATTGCTCGGTGCCTCAGCACACATGTCACCTGCCACGTTACCCTGCTCTTTTTTGCTGCTTCCAGATCAATATCGTTGACGCGACGCTAGGACTTTACAAGGACCAAAAACTATAGAAAATGCCCGGTTTGGTGTTTCAGCCCTGTCTGGGCGTGTGCTGTTGTTCGCTCTGTGTCTTTGCACGTGGAATCAGAAGCACTGTGCACAGGTCCTGCTCGCTGTCTGCTCCTTCTCTTCCACCCCGGTGCTTGAAGCCCTGCGACACCTGTGTTCACAAAACCCTTTCCAGCAACTTGGTCTTGGAATCAAGTCTCAGGTCCATGTTTCCTTGAAATAATAACTTTCCCGGCAAGCTGTAAGAGTCTGAAAGGTGGTTAAGAATGAAAAGTGTGTCGTTTCAGCCTGAGCCATTATCCTCCAGTTGTGCCTCTCTACAGTTGGACTTTTTGTTTTATCTTGACCCTGCGTTTTCTTTAAATCTTGACCCTGTGGAGGAGTTCTAATGAAATGGTGAATTGGTTTCTGCCCCACTAGAGAGAGACAATTGAATATAAGTTGTATTAAATTCAGAGAAACCAAGACCTATCCTGTGTGGGGTTTTCGAGATAAATCTGCCTCTGCCCTATACATTTTTAATGACAATGTGGTTTCAAACTCAGTGTAATTCGATCCTAAATCAAAGCTGACTCACGGAGAAAAATAGCGTTTGATTCTATTTAGTCCACATTTCCCTCCCCACTTTAGGGTGTCTGCCTGTGTGATTGGGGGTGGGGTTGTGTATAATGCCGTCTGAATACATTCTTATAAGTATTAGAAGTATGGAAACACAGAGCCCTCCGTGACCCGCAGGGCCCTCTGTTGATCACTGGTGTTTGTTGTAGGAGGAAGGCAAACATAAGCATAGAAGTGTTATTGAACAGAAACCCCTTCAAAAATGTCTCTGGGCTTTTGTTCTCGGGGTTGCATAGCAGTAGGGGGCCCCCCTCCTCAGAAAGCATACTTATGCAAGTATTAAGAACTGGCTGAGATAAGAAGTAAAGCTTAAGAGACCTTCATCATTAGCTGCTAGTGGTAGAGATTAGTGATCCTACTACAGGATTACAGACGGAAAGAGTGCCAGTGTTGGTTAATTGTTCATTAATGCTTGTAAAATAAGCCAGCTGGAGGAAAACTGACCATTGTCTGCACTCTCCGAGTGAAACTAAATTGGATCTGCTCATCAATGGCAGTATTGATGTCAGGGGGAAAAATACACATGTAAACTTCTTCCTTATGACTCTCTCTCAGTTTTAAATATTTAATTAAAAAAAACTGTTAGCCTAATAAGCAATGATTAAGCTGTCATTGCAACTTTCTGTTTATGGCTGACCTTTATCCTAGCCAAGGACGCCTTCCTTCACATGCGTTTGCTCCATTAGCTTTGCTCTGAAACAAACTGAAGCTGATTTCCTAAAACGGCTTGTAGATACAAAGAAGCCTTAGGATTTGTGGTTATAACTTTGAGATCCAGTAGACATGCTACTTAAAAGTCCCGGGGAACTTTAGGCCCTTCTTTCTCCCTGCCTCCCTCTTTATATTCCGTTCTGTCCCCTCCTTCAAACCCATCCTGTGGTGGTGAGGCTCTCCTGTCCTGCTCTCACTCCCAGACACAGGCAAGGCTAAATTATTTGCTTGAAGTCACACGCTGTCCGAATCAGGAAAAGAGCCGAGTACGCTTGCCTTCTTTTGCCTTCTTCCAGAACATGTAGTTGTAAGGTTGGAGTCTATGGTTAACTGTTTCTCAGTCCAAAACTAGGAAAAATTTAAATATGTTTCCTCCAGTTCTTTTAAGTCAAGGTTGGAGTTAGTTTATTCTTCTGAGCATATTCACTGAGTTTTACCCCGTGCAGCAGTGATGAGCAAGTTGACACAGCTCCTGCCCTGAATGTGCAGGATCCATCTCGTGGGCACAGACGATATCTTACAAGGTAGAAATGGAGGATGAGTGTGATGAAGGGGAGGCAGTGGGTTCAAGGGGGAGGTTATCACAGAGGGAGGGTTGGGGAGGAGACATGGCCTCTCCGAGAGGAGCTGAGGGTTTAGTGAGAGGTGGTACAGGTAGGAGCTAGAGCTTGTGTGAAGACAGGATGTGCACAGGATCTCACTGTGTCACAGGCACTGCACAAAGGACAGGATGCTCCCTCAGAATTGGGAAAACAGGTGTGGGTTTGCCATCTGCAGTGGTAACTCTCTTGACAGGTGGTTTGCAAATACGGGTTGCTGATGAGCCTGGGGTGTCAATGCCTAACGAGAAACACGGTCTGGCCCTGCTTCCCTCTCTTCCATCCCCTCCTACCACTTCTTTCCTAGCTTGTGCTGAGGCCACATTTCCTTGTCTTTCTCTTGTACCCAATCAGCATTCCTGCATTTGTTCACCTCTCTCCTTTTGCGCACATTCAAACATCTGTGAGCCCTTCTCTGTATTCATTCTTTCACTCACGCATTCAACAAACTCTTGATGATTTACTAGTTACCAGTTCTTGGTGCCATGGGTTTATCAGGAGACAGGAGAGGCAAGCCCCCTCATTGTTGGTTCTAATGTCACCTGCTCAGAGGCATATTTCCTCCCTGTCTATTACAGTGATCTTTTCTACAGGTTTCACACTCTGAGGTGGTCATATTTATTTTTTACAGGTTGTATATTTCTTCCCTAAAGTGCAAGCACAAGAGGGCAGAGACGGTGCCCCTCGTGCTCATCACTAGACTTCCAGGGCCTGGAACAGAGTCCTGCACACAGTAGATGCTCAGTAAACACTGAATGACCAAATATACAGGAAAGATTTAAAAACCAGATTAAAGATGAGAGGGCAGCTGATGTAAAGTGCAGGAAAGGAAGTAACATGTACAGAGCACTGACTGCGCTTTAAGAACTGTCAGCACTTACTTGAATGTGCCAGGCTGGTGCCACATTCCACAGCCACACTGCTGTGCTAGCTTTTAACACCCCACCCTTATTTGTTTGGATACACTGAAAAGGTTTATTGATTTGGTTGAGTTTGTTGTATGATTTGCTTTATAACCATGATGTCATCAGTGATCAAGACACTATCAAATCCTAAATTTTCCTCTAAGTCCCTGGTTAAATAGGTAGCATGCAGAATTTAAGATCACTACCACGGCAAACAATGCTGGTATGTGGTTGTTGTATTTTACCTAATGCTTGAATGAAATTAACAAAGTCCTCCGTTTTATAACTTGTGCTGTTTCATAGGTATTAATTTACTTATCTTCAAAGTAGACAATAGAGGAGATTAGAGGCAGGCTTTCATAATGATTCCCTTTTTTATTAATTAGAAAATCATGATGTAGAAATGGTAACTGACCCATTACTATTAGGCCATTTCAGGATAGATTGAACATGACAAGTTGAGGTTCAGATCTGTGTCAGGGGTTACCAGGTGAGATGGTTTGTTCCATGTCAGCCTGGCAATCATTGGTGTTGGTTATTCCAGCTGGAGGTGTATGTGAAGCTTAAGGAGATGGTTGATTTGGTATCTAGGATTCCTCCTTACCTTGTAGCTATTCTCTTGACCTCTGCTCTGGTGCCCACTAATTCCTGGTTTTTGCCTGCCTTGCTTCTGACCTGAAAAAGCCTGATGCATTCAGTTGCCATGGGTTTAGAAGCAAGACAGCAAACAAAAGACCAAGCAGGTATTCACACAGAAATAAAGACCAGTTCTTACCATGTTTTTTTCCACGTTATAGTGTTTGTTTATTGATATAAAAAAGATTCAGGGGGCACCTGGGTGGCTCAGTCAGTTGAACATCCGACTCCGGCTCAGGCCATGATCTCATGGTTTGTGGGTTTGAGCCCCATGTCAGGCTCTGTGCTGACAGCTCGGAGCCTGGAACCTACTTCAGATTCTGTGTCTCCCCCTCTCTCTTTCTGCCTCTCCCCCACTTGTGTGCTTTCTCTCTCTCAAAAGTAAATAAACTTAAAAAAAATGACAATAATGGAATAAAACCCAGAATCCTAATTTCAGGTTGGTCTGTTCTGAGTCATTTGAACTATAACTTGTAGTTGAACTGTCTGTTGGTAGTAGTGAATGGCAGCATGATGTCCAGAGACCCAGAACAGTAAGACCTGGTGCCCATACCATTACAGGTGATTGCTTTGTCTAAAATGTACTATTTAGGATTCTATTATAGTTTAATGATACTATTCAGAAAATCTATCTCTTGGCATTGGAATTGCCAGATGAAAAGGAGAGATTCTATATTTCAGACCAAAGAGGACTGATAGGAGGAAAAAGAGAGAGCAAGAGACCACCAGGTGTGGGTGGTAACCACCAGGCTGATATGGCTCTAATTTGGAGGAAGAGGTCTGGTGGTGATATGCCCTGCAGGGCTTGTGTAGGCCTTGGAAATAGAGGTTTGGGGAGAAAGGTAATCGGTCCTGACCCAGCTCTCATTGCCAGTGATGATGGGTTGCATAAGCATCCAACAGATGGAAAGTGGCACTGTGTATTGTTAGAATCAGTTTTAGCAAGTTATAGGGATGATCTTAACTCCCTACACCTTGCATCTTAAAAACAGTTTTTTAAAAAGCTTTTCCTCACCTCTTTATAGCAGTGACGAGCAAAATTCAGCTTGTGACCAGCTAAATATATCAAATTCCTGATTGCATTGTCTAAGTCTTATTTTTATATCTTCATAACACTGATGAATAGGACTGAGGCATCTACTTAGTATCTGCATTAGTTTTTTGTGCACATTCATCTCCTGCAGCAGAGAACAGAGGCCCAGGGGTGAAGGCAGTAGTTTCAGAGGTATATCTGTGGATTCACTTGGTCTTTGCCAAGGTGTGTCCGTTAAACCATTTTCTCAAGAGAGAATTTTAAGCACAAAGCATTTTCATGATGCACAAACAAAAAAGAGTCTACAGGCTGAAAGGTAGGATTTCCACATATTACACTACTCATGAGTCCGTTAAGGTCCAGTGGGCAGATGAAATGTTTTAAAATATTTCCTACTGGGCACTTTTGATGGTTTATTAAGGACTTTGTATGCTATCTGTTTTGGGAATTAGTATGAAGGGGAAGAAATACCTTCCTTTTTCACAGATTCATTCCACTCTTGCCATGTGGGGAAATTGAATAGTACAATTGAAGTTTATGAAGCTCTGACACAGAGGCAAGCGTCCATTCTCTCAATAATCTATACAGTCATAAAGGGGATCTCTAGAGCACAAATCAGTTTGTAGCATTTCTTTCTTTAAAAATGTTGACCTTCCATCATAAGCAGAAAAAGTTCAACGCAGCTTATTAGATGGATTGAAACCATCCGGAAATGGCTTTATCTTTTTCTGCCATTGCCATCACCCTTGATGGTATTTTGGGCAGAATCTATTAATTTCTGTCGATTTCGGGTATTAGAAGTCATCTTTTTTGGTATGTATTCCACTCCAGTATACATCAAAACTTCTGTTTCCTATTTGATTCTAAGCATCTTCCCTCTGTTTAGCTAAGGTCTAGAACTAATGGGGGAATAGGAGGCCCTTGCCACTTGTTTTTCTGAATCCAAATTCTCTTTTCCCATTTAGATCCTCCAAAGTACAGATAGAGAGGAAGGGAGAGAGAACGGGGGTACCATTTGCAGCTCTCTGGGAATGTTAATGCTCTGGAATGGCAGCATCCCAATGTTAGTGCCCTCTGCTGGGGCACATTTATGTCTTCCTTGGGAGACCTTGTGTGGCCTTCTGCATTGTGCTGTTCCCTGACTTGGGAGAGTCTTACTGACCTCAGTTCCTGCCTTCCCATGGTAGATCCCCTGTCCTTTTCCCCTGTGATCTCCTTTTACTAGCAGAGTTCAATGGAGATGACTGGAATCAGGCATCCATGTGGCTGGCCTATGGGAAATCTTAGACATCCTTGCTTCATCAAATGGCAGCATTTGATAGCCACCTTTCTCTTGTTGCTTGCCTTGCCTTCTCTGGCAGCTCTAGCCAGCCTCAAGCAGGCAGCAGCCACTCTACTCATCACATAGCCTCTTGGCCCCTGGATACATGCCTAAGGCTTGCCCAAGAACATTTTTGAGTTCTGCTGTGACAGAAGCATGGGGAGGCCTACTAGTTTTTAGCTATAAAAAAGCATCTGACTTGAATTTGAGAATGAAATCTCTTCTTCTGCAGGTACTTTTAGGACTTAGAAGTGTTCTTCAGAGTCTCCTTCCCTTGGCTTGAGGTTGGTGTTGGTGGGAAGAAAAAATGCCACAGCACTCCCAACTGATCATAATTCTTCCCTCAGAAGATCTTCTCAATAAACATCTAGCTGTTAAATACAGCATTGATAGTGACAGAGTTTGGTTAACTTTGAATAAGTGTTACATCAAAATATCTTGGACTACACTTTAAAAATGTGGTATGTTTATTACCCATTGTTCTCAGATGAAACTCAAAGGCAATGGGGAAAAGTTCTGTTCCACTTTGAATCCAGTGGCATTTAAAGTCCTTAATAACCTGGGGCACGTTGGTGGCTTACTCGGTTAATCGTCTGACTCTTGGTCTCTGCTCAGGTCATGATCTGACAGTTCATGAGTTTGAGCCCTACGTCAGGCTCTGCACTGTCAGTGCAGATTCTCTTGGGATTCTCTTTGTCCCTCCTCCCCTTGCACTCACTCTCTCTCTCAAATAAAAGTAAACTTTAAAAACTTTTAAAAAGAGTCTTTGGTAGTCTTACCAGAACACTTATTTCTTACCACATCTCTCAGTGCATCTCTCCTGCCTCTTTTCAAAGTTGGCTCTAGTGTGATTTAGCCATAACTCCCCTTTTACCTTTCGCCTCTTCTTCCAAATGCAAGTGCTCTTTTTATTTTCTTCTTAGTGCTTTTGCCCCATCTTTGCTTGTTTAAGTTTTATTCATCCTTGAAGGTCTTGGTCAAAGACTTCTGTATGAAGTATTTGCAGATCTTACCAATCTTTTTTGTTTTTAATTTTGTAAAATTTATTATTTATTATTGAGAGACAGAGAGCATGAGCATAGGAGGGGCAGGGAGAGGGGACACACAGAACCCGAAGCAGGCTCCAGGCTCCAGGCTCCAAGCTGTCAGCACAGAGCCCAACACAGGGGTCAAACCCACAAACCGTGAGATCATGACCTGAACTGAAGTCAGATGCTTAACCGACTGAGCCACCCAGGCACCCCCTGACCAATCTTACTAAATCTCATCTATCCCAATACTTGCTTAGTGCATTTTGTTTCCATCACTGTAATGATACTGTTACACTCATCTTTGTATTAGATTTACTTGTGTCTGCCTAGCGTACTAGCTTGTAAATTTTACTCCATTTATTCCTCTATTCATTTATAACTGTCATTCACCTTCTAATCATCAGGGAATGTATTAAATGATTGGGATAAAAAGATGAGTAAAATACCATCATTGACCTCAAGAAAGTTATTCTAGGAGGGCAGATAGAACACAGACCCAAGAAATTTTAAATGTCAATTCAGTGAAAATATCCACTGGGGGTTGATGAAATGATAAAATAGGAAAAAAATATCTCCTTTGAAGGGGCCCATAGTTTAACACAAGAGAAAGGCAATAGTTGACACTTAGAAAATATTAATTCATTCCACAAAGATTAATTTCACATTTCCTGTGTCAGACACAGGGGTGAACAATGAGAAAGAAAAATCTATGTTCTCAGACAGCCTAAACACCAGCAAAGAAAAGAGGGAACGACAATTATGAGTGGTAAGTCTTATGGGGAGTATAGGGTTTAATAAAAGGGGTCAGAAAGGTACTTGAAAATGCTGTTGAATTTGCATTTATTGAAATCATATTAGGAATTTATTTAGGACACATTTTTTTATTACATTTATTGTGATCTTATTAGGAATGTCAGGAAATTGTTGTAGGGTTGGAAAATGAGTTTGACTTAAGGCAATTAGGTAACATATATGTAATTATCTCCTAACTCATCAACTTGCCCCATTGTCTTCAGATGGTCTTTGAGACGGTCTGTACTGAATCAAAAAGGGTTGTGTAAACAATGCCCATAAAGCTTTGAATCCCCTCTTTCTAGTTCAGGAAAGTGAATATGTTGTTTAGAACAGCTATCGTTCAGTTTCTATACTGAGCAACCTCATCTGAGCCAACACATTTTAAAATATATACATAGAATGACTTGTCTATATGCATTGTTGGTAAACAAAAAAAGTACTCTTGTAGTCCTCATAGTGACATGCAGAATTTGGCCAATAATAGACCCTTAGTAAATATGTTAACTTTGATTCATTTTTGATTCAGATATCCCTCCAGTGTTATAAAATTGGAAACCTATCTTTTCCTCTGATGGGTGCTGTCACAGAAAGTGCTGGAATAGCCTCAAGAATGACAGAAAATGCTAATTTTAGGTAAAAAATAAATAAATTCTTGGGTGCACCAAATTAAACACCCGTAGGTGCTTGCTTTAATTTTCACCACCAATTTATAGACAAGTAAAGGCATGTCTATGTCTGAATACCTGTACATGTACTTGTGTCCATGAAGCCGGGATCAGTATCATGCAGAACACTTCTTGACAGAAAATACGGATGTTTTTTAGTGGTTACACCTGACAGTATGCCAGATGGACCAACTGTTAGCAAAATAAATGTTTCCAGCTATCTCACCATGACTGGTAAAAGTGAGGAGATGGTACTAAGAATAAAATAATCTTCCATGGGCTCTCAGAGCACTTGAATAATGCCTGGGATGTAGTGATAAGAAAAATTCACTACAAAAATGTGTCCTTTTCACAAAATTATCTTTTAGAGTAACCAATCTTTCATATGCCCATAGTCAAATCCACATGTCTATTTCTTTCTTTCTTTCTTTTTTTTTAATATTTATTTATTTTTGAGAGACAGAGACAGAGTGTGAGCGGGGGAGGGGCAGAGAGACAGGGAGACACAGAATCTGAAGCGGGATCCAGGCTCTGAGTTACCAGCACAGAGCCTGATGCGGGGCTCAAACTCGTGAGCTGTGAGATCATGACATGAGCTGAAGTCGGCTGCCAACCGACTGATCCACCCAGGCGCCCCTCCACATGTCTATTTCTGAAATAATCTTTATGAACAAGAGCTAAAGAAATGTTAGAGGAGCTAAGATGGTCTCTCAAGAAGAATCTACCTCTGACTTGCAGCATGTAAATGAAATGACTGCTAGAATGACTGCTTAATAATGCAGTGTTTCTCAAAGTATTTTCTGAGGAATACGAAGTCTGTGGGATGTTAACGGGTGATAGGTCCCTCCCCTCCCCCCGTAAGGATTTTGTCAAATAAATGATTTTGGAAACATAGGGTTAAAACAGATTTGACTTCTTAGAGCTGTTTAAATCTAATGTGCTTTGTGAATTTCCAAGTGTTTGGATAGTATGAAAGCATTTCCTAAATGCATGGGAACAAGGATGGGGCCCTGTGGCTTATCAGCATCAGTGTTCTGAAAAGCAAATTTTGGGAAAGACTAATGAAGTTTCTTCTATCCAGGATAAGTGGTAGTTCATCTGAATTTATTCTAGTTGGAGACTTAAACCAAGGAAGTACTAGCCGATGGAGGGAATGCCAGACATCTGTTACTGCAAGTAGATGGGTGTGGCATCCTGTTTGTCAGCAGAGTTGTCCCTGAAGCACCTCCAGTTCACTGTGCTAAGTACTGGGGATAAAACTAAATAAGACACAGTACTTTGTATGTAATGAGATTATGGTCTAGTTTGGGGAAAGGCATAAAAATTAGTCATTTTGATATGATGATGTCATTGCCAGGACTGAGGCATGTGCAAAATAGAATGCCAGCCCAGAGAAGGGGTGCCTGACTCAGCCTAGGCATTCAGGGAAGGCTTTCTTGAGGAGGTGATGCCCTAACTGACTCTTAAAGGAAGAGGAGGAGTTAACTACATGTGTGGCGGGGAGAGGTAGCTTCCAGGTAGAACACCGTGACCATAAACATAGGTGAGGGAAATGGGGGAAGTACAGTATTTCATTTTTGATATTACAGAGAGAAGAATGTAAAAAGGTATCTCTTTGGAAGAAGAGACTGTAACGTTTGGGAGAGGGGAGGGCTGGCAAAGTGCTCAGATAGAGCACAGCCACTTTGTGTAACCATACAGATAACTCTTGGGCTACGACCAACATCAACCTGGGGGGGGTGACCTTTAGATGGAGGAGAGATTTTTTTTTTTAATCACATCAAAGCAAAAACACATCTAAAAGGGCCTCAACTAACCAAATTTGGGTCCGTGACAAAAGAGAAAAAGAACAGTGATGGTCTTCTGAGCAAAGAGGGGCTTCTGAGAGGAAGATCACGCCTTTCTCTCCACCTCATTATACTGTAGCTGGCGGACTGGGAGGAGAAGCACTTCTCTGTGTAGCAGCTCATTAGCAAAAGAACTCTGACATTAGTTAAAATGTTGATAGATATGACAGGTGGTGTGAAGGCAAGATGGTGTTGTCAAATTGGAGTGGGAGCCCTCCAGCCTCGTGCCTTGCTTTATATAACCGGTTTATGCAGCATATATTAAACTGCTAAAAAGAGAGTCTTTGTTGAGTAAAACATACTGAGAAAGTACAGATGACTATTTTGTGGACTGACCCAAGCTAGCATATTCTATGTAAAAAATTTCCTTACGCTTAGTAATTATAAATATCCAAATTTATTACTTGCCTTTATCTTAGGCCTTTTTAGCTATGGGTAGCTGAGCTGAGCTATCCTCATTCTATCTGATCTCCAAATGCTCTTTCTGATCTCTGGTCTAAAAATGCACCCAGGGGATAGATGGGTGATGGGCATTAAGAAGGGCCCTTTTTGTGATAAGCACTGGGTGTTACATGTAAGTAACTTACAAGCTCATCACTTACAAGCCACCTCTTGTTCTTTAAACATTTGGGATCTAGTTTTCGTTTCTGGCACTGGAAGGAAGCAACTCAGTGACTTCCTTGTAAGCAAATCTCACAGCCATTTAGTTAGTTTTCTCAGTGTTTATTCTCCGTACTGTCTATGTGCATGTAATGATGCTGATACCAAAGCATTCTTGAAACACTCTACTTCTTTGTCTTTAGTGATATGTGCCCACCTGGTTTTCCTTCTAAGGACTGGGGTGGGGATCCCAGGTCTGCCGCTTACTTTGTTACTGGGTCACATTATTTCACTTTCTGAGCCTCTGTTTTCTCACCTCTAAAAGGAGGAACAGATAATACCGGATAGAGTTGGCTTAAAGATTAAAAGTAGGTGACCTACGTGTGTGTTATCCCTAGCACAGTTGTTAGGTATTAACTAAATATGAGTTAGGGTTAGGGTTAGGGTTAGGGTTAGGGTTAGGGTTAGGGTTAGGGTTAGGGTTCCTAACCTAGGGTTAGGGTTAGGGTTCCTGCTCCCACCATTCTGAGCCATATCTCGAACTCCTTCTCTGGATCTTCTTCTTTCTACTTCTTAATGTCATTATTCTTCAAGGTTCAATTCCTGGCCTTCTCTATGTTCCTTGGAAATCTCGCCATATTCATTACTCTTTAGTATTATTTTATGAATGACCACCCCCCTCCCACAGTGTATATACTCTTCTCTCCTTGCAACCCATGATACACCTTCATGTACTGTTACCTCACAGTTAGCGTGATCAAATGAACTCACATCTTTTCACCTAAACTTGCCTTTCTCCCTAACCACCAGGTTAAAAATCTTAATATTGTTTTGAATTTGTCTCTTCTTTTGTCTTCACAACCAGTGGTTAAATCCCATATATTTCAGCTCTACCACATGTCTCAAACCCCCTAGCTTCTCTTGAACTCGGCTGTTCTTATCCTGTCAGAGGGCTACTTATCATTGCTATTGCAGTAGCCACTTCGCTAGTCTCCCTGCTTTAAATATTTTCTGTACTCCAGAGGACACACATAGAAACAAATTGTGTTAGTATGTATTGTTGGTCTTGCCATCCATCAGTCTGTACAAAAACCTTTCTTTGTTCTTCATTGCCTAAGGAGTCAAAGTTCTTTATTTAATGACTTTTTTGATGTAACCCCAAATAAAATTTCCAGTCTTACTTCTGACTTCCTGTATTGCTCTTAAATTGAACACTTTATTTTCCCTTTTGGGCTGACCTTTTGGTCTGTGTTGGACTTCTTTCTCCATCTGTGTATATCTAAATACTATCGGTGCAAAAGCTTAGCTATCTGAGTTAGACCTTCTTCTTGTTGACAAAAGTCGACACTAGCTTTGCTGATCTCCACAGCTAGATGCATCTTTTCCTCCTCTAAACTCCCATGGTACTTGATCTGTGTCTATTTTGTGGCATTTCATGTGTCATTTACAGAGAATCATTGAAAGAATTTGTATGTATTGAGTTGCTGGACTAGCAGTTGAGATATTTGGGATTCACTTGCTACCTGTGCACATATTAGACCGGGATTTGGCAAACTAACTTGGCCCACCACTTGTTTTTATATAACCGTGAACTCAGAATGGGTGTTATATATACAAATTTTTTGGCAGCAGGGGGCACGCCTGGATGGCTCGGTCAATTGAGCATCCAGCTGTTGATTTCGACTCAGATCACAATCTCCTAGTTGTTGGGATGGAGCTCCAAGTTGGGATCCATGTTTACAGTGGACAGGCTGCTGGGGATCCTCTCTCTCCCTCTGTCTCTTTCTGCCCCTGCTCTGCTAATGCGGAGTGATTTTTTCTAAAATAAAAAAAAAAAAAAAAGAAAAATTGTTCAGGGGCACCTGGGTGGCTCAGTCAGTTGAACGTCTGAGTCTTGATTTTGGTTCAGGTTGTGATCTCATGGTCATGGGGTCGAGCCCCAAATCAGGCTCTGAGCTCATAGCCCCTCTTTCTGCCCTTCCCCAACTTATGCGTACACACGTGTGCACACACCCTCTCACAAAATAAATAAACATTAAAATTTTTTTTATTAATTGTGGTAAACTACACATTAAACCAACCATCCTAACAATTTTTACATGTACACTTTAGTAGCATTAAGAATACTCACGTTGTTGGGGCGCCTGGGTGGCTCAGTCGGTTAAGTGTCCAGCTTCAGCTCAGGTCATGATCTCATAGTTGGTGAGTTTGAGCCCCGCATTGGGCTGTGTGCTGACAGCCCAGAGCCTGGAGCCTGCTTCAATTCTGTGTCCCCCTCTCTCTCTGTACCACCCCTGCTTGCGCTCTCTCTGTGTCCTTCAAAAATGAATAAACATTAAAAAAAATTAAAAAGAAAAAGAATATTCATGTTGTTGTGCAATCTCCAGGATTCTTTTCATTTAGCAAAACTGAAACTCCACCCCATTTCTCCTTCCTCCCAGCCCCTTGCTACCACCATTCTGCTTTCTGTCTGTATGAATTTATTACTTAGGTACCTTATATAAGTGAAATCATACAGCATTTGTTTTCCTGTGACCAGTTTATTACATGGCCCAGTTTACTCAAGGTTTATCCATGTTATCAAAAGTGGCAGAATTTTTTCTTTTCAAAGATGGATAATCACTTTATGCAAATATATATTTAGTTTGTGCATCCCATCAATGGACACTTGTTTTGCTTCTAGCCTTTGCCTATTAAAAATAATGCTGCTTTGAATATATGAATATATGCCATATATGAACATATGATTACAGAACCTATATTAGCTATATGATTTATTTTGGACTCTGCAAAGCATAATTTTATTTTAAAAGAGACTCAACTGAAAATATTCTTCAGGGATATAGGATAAAAACCAAAGGATTTAAAAAAAAGTTTATTTATTTTGAGAGACAAAGAGAAAGAGCACAAGCATTAGTGAGCAGGGGAGGGACAGAGAGGAAGAGAGAATCCTAAGCAGGCTCTGCGCTGTCAGCAGAGAGCCCAATGCAGGGCTTAAACTCATGAACCATGAGATCATGACCTGAGCAGAAATCAAGAGTCGGATGCCCAACTAAGCCACCCAGGTAGCCCAAAACCAAAGGATTCTTTACGTATTAAGTCAAATGCAATCTGTTGAGGTCAGGGACTCTTTTTATTTTTTCTTCCATTTTTGCACCCCCCCCCCCCCCCATAACCTCTCACAGAGGTACATGCATACGGTAGATACTCACTAAGAGCTTGTTGAATGGAATCCTCTTTTTCAAACTAAACTTTTTGTGTGTCTTGTTTTAAAAAATTTAAACTATGAAAGTTTCCACTCTAGTAATTGAAGAATGTTGGTGAGTATGCAGTGACTTGAATCCTGAGCAACACTTTCCCATCCAGTGGCCGCAGAGGCTTGAGAAGTCTTATGTTTTTTGCAGAAGGTGTCCTTGGTCACATCACCCCCTCAGTGTAAGGGAGACTTTTCCATCAGGAAACTTCAGAGTTTTCGCTAACATTTAACTTCTGAGGAGGAATCACAGTGCCTTTAACCCCATGTTGTACACTTTTCTCAGTGCTTTTTGCTTTTTGTTGTTTTTTTTTTAATTTAAAGTCAACATGCTTGAGAGTCTGGAAATTCTTTATAAAGAATTCCCAAACTCTAACAGAATGGGAGGAAAAAAAAAACTTAGCCAAAGTAAAATAATCAATTGTAAGTTGGTGAACCTTTAAAGAGTATTAATTCAATTGGATAAACTGCAGTTAAATAACTTTTATCAAGCAAACTGGGTTAGGTGGTTAAAAGCAAGAAAAAAATTCTAAAACATACAGTGAGTAGTAGTTTATGTGTCAAGAAAAACTGAGAGAATTTTTGAAGCTCTGATGTCTAGCAGATAGCACTTAAATCATTTTTCTCCAAACTTCAGTCATAATACTTCAAAGAGTTATAGCCATAATACAAATTTTTAGACTAAGAAGTGGTGTTTGAAGTTATTTTATAGGATTTTGCTGTAAGGGCTCCAATTGATTTGTAGTAAGATAAAAGAAGAAAACTTTATTTTCGAAGCTTTGTCGGAAAAAGCTTACCTTCCATTGGTCGTTCTGCCAATATGCCTGCAGGGCATGATGATGTAGACACTGATATTATATGCCTATATGAACTGAGCTGGGTTGATACCTCCTGCTGTTTGTGTTATGGCTAAAATCTGTCACAAAACTGGTGGTGATTTATTAAATGTTTAATGAAGTAAGACAAAAACTTCAATATCTACAAACAGAAAAGTAGAACATCACATTAAAATATAATAATACATATTACATTTCTGTTTTTCTTCTCAATTTTCACTTGCTAAAAATGATAAGGGCACATTTGGAAATCCAGACAGCATAAAAGGAATATGGAGAAGTAGTTACTCAAGTGAACAAAGGAGATGCTTTAGTTTTATGCTTTGCTTCCTTTTTCTTCTCCATTACAAAAAAAAAAAAAACTCTTCCAGAAAAACAGAGAATATGCAAACCTTGCTTACTAATAGCTTCTCTTAGATTTTCTATTAATAATATACAAAATAATTCACTATCCATGTAGAACTAGATGATAAATTTGAAGTGTGGAATTAAATGTGCTGTATCTATTTCATGGAATTCTATTTAAATACTGCCCTAATGAACTTTCTCCAGTTCATAAATATTAAATACTAAGTCAATCAACAGTCATAGACATGTCTGAAATTTATCTTTATAAAATAGATTCTATTTTCCCCTCGATTCCAGAATTGAAGATACTATTTTAGTGGAAACGAGGATGTTTTTATATTGCTCATGTAGCTGCCTGTATGTCTCAAGGTAACGTCCACTGTGTGTGTGTGTGTGTGTGCACGTGCGCTTGTGTGTGTGTATGCATGGGGCAGTTGCTACTTTATTAGTATATTTATTATTCTCTTCTCATGATATATATTACTCCCCTCCCTCCCTCCTTCTTTCTCTCCTAAACTATTTAAATGCTTTGCATCAAGTGATTCCTTATGTTTATTGATTCTGATTTATTGAATCCTTGCAGTGGAGATTTATAGACTAAATGAAGATGGAATTTTGAAAATGCAGAAATATTGATTTTGTTATAAGCATAAAATTCCAATATGAATATATGAACATCTTGTTTGCATTAAAGTTTCTGAAAGGTCTTGCCATTTATGTTATCAGATATAGCCTGGCTTACTAGAGGGTCATTTCTCCATGGATTTGGATGATATGAACTCAAAGGATATATCATGCAATAAAATAATTAAGTAATTAATTTGAGCGAGGCATGACCTAACAATTGGTTGATTGGCTGAATTTTTCACCTTTTAACTGTCCTATACCATATTTAATACAGACTACATAGTGATGTGATATAGTTTTAGCTTCTAAAATTTTGCTTCATTCACTCATTCTTTGATTTGTATTCATTCATAAAACATTAACTGAATACCTACTCTTTATGTCCTATAGAAAGCGCTAGAAAAAGAGCAATGAGAAAAAGTTATGTTCCCTGCCTTGATGAAATTTACAGTCTAGTTAAGGAAACAACAAAAAACAATAAAAAGTTGAAGTAAGCTCAATGAAGGAAACAAGTGTTCTCATTATAAAAACTTTCATGATAAAAAAGCCCAATTATCATAAGGGCTGATAATTGAACAAAAAGTGAATCATCACACAATTATATTGGACCAAATAACTCAAGTAATTTTTATGGATCTGATTTTCTTTTCAGTTATCTTGGTATATCAAATAAAATGGTGCAATCTGACCAATTCATCATCTATTTGATCTAAAAATTATTGGTCTGGTTTAAATTTTTTTTTAAAGAAATGTGACTTTTTATTTGCTGGTGTTTCTTAATATTTTTAACTTTCACCATTTTAAATGATTTGATTTTAACTAAAATTATTGTTACTTAACAATTAGAATTGTAATTATTTGCCATTTAAAAAATGAACCTTGAGGGGCACCTGGGTGCCTCAGTCAGTTGAGCCTCTGACTTTGGCTCAGGTCATGTTCTCACAGTTCATGCGTTCAAGGCCCGCGGTGGGCTCTGTGCTGACAGCTCAGAGCCTGGAGTGTGCTTTGAATTCTGTGTCTCCCTCTCTATCTGTCCTTCCCCTGATCCTGCTCCGTCTTTCTCTCTCAAAGATAAACATTAAAATAATAAAAGATCTTTAGAAATCACTTTATTATTTTTTTAATTTTTTTATTACATTTATTTATTTTTGATAGAGACAGAGCAAAAGTGGGGGAGGGGCAGAGAGAGAAGGAGACACAGAATCTGAAGCAGGCTCCAGGCTCTGAGCTGTCAGCACAGAGCCTGACGCAGGGCTTGAACTCACAAACCGTGAGATCATGACCTGAGCTGAAGTTGGACGCTCAACCAACTGAGCCACCCAGGCGCCCCTAGAAATCACTTTAAAATAATAATGAATTAGCATTTTTCTCTTCTCCTAAGACCGAACTCCTTACTATCTATGGGCAGTTTGGATTTAATCTAGTATATTTAGATACATATAAACTTCACATTTGGAAATGTGATCATCCCATTTGGTTATTGTGTTAAAGAGTTAATTAGCATATCGACCTAGGAACAGTGGAGAGTAGGCCAGCCCTCAATAGCAACAGCATGTTTGTAGGCCTGATTTCTAGCATTGACTTTGCTACAAGTCTGTAATACCATAAAAAAGGTAAACTTACTCAGCTGAACAAATACTCAACAAGAGTTTATTTGGTATAAGTCATTCAAATCTTTACAAAAATGGACCTGTCCCTAAGAAAATACCATTTATTTATGAGGAAAACCAATTTCATTAATAATACATGATGGAATAAGACCAGAGTCCTAAAGAAGTGTCAACTTGGAATCATCATCGTTCAAATGATACATAAATTGTAGACAGGTGAGTAAATTTGAAAAAGCTCTATGTAGGAACTGGTGTGCAAAATGGGCCTTGAAAGTTGGTAAAATTAATAAGCAAAGATGGATACATGGAAGTTTGCAGGGAGAGAGCTCCCCATGAACAAAGGAGTGGAGGCAAGAAAGTGTATTGTCAGCTTCAGTGACTTGGAACTGTACACGCTGCGGAACACAACATTTTTAACCTTCTTGCCCAGTACCTCAACATTCCCTTTGCCTCATTGTGTGATCAGATTTAAAAATTGCTTTTTGGATTTTTCTCTGAGTCCCATTGTCCTGCGTGAATGCAAAGCAGTACAGGATCAACTTTGATAAAACATGCCACAAATAGGTGCTCGATAAATATTTGTCCGGTAAAATTACAAAGCAGTGAATTTCCCTTTCCCACTCTGTCCTCCCCTGCCTTCCAGTCTCTTCTCTTTGGCCCTGAGAAATCAGCTCAAAGGTCTTAGAAACTGGAAAGTGATTCAGAAAAGTCCTTTTTAAATGCTTAGCTTGGAGTCCCAATGGAAGGCACCTAATTTGTGGCAGCTGCAGGTTATGCTAAAGAAGGATTGCCTCCCCCCCCCCCCCCCCACAACCTTGTTCGTGAGGTGCATCTCAGCAAAGCTGAGAAAGTTTGCAGTTCATCACATCTCTTCCCTTTGTCACGGCCTGTGGCTGCTGGGGAGATAGTTAAGGGTGCCACAGCCAAAGCAAGCTAGCCAAGGGGGAAAACAAAGGCAATTGTCTTGGGAGAGTTCTAACCCACTCATTTAAGAAAAAAGACACCTCTTGCTTCACGGGGTTGCAGGGTTACTTGCACCTGGAATCTCATGCATCAGCTTGGTTTCATGTTCTCCGAATGTCTAATAGGGCACTTGTGCACTGTTGCAATATGGCATACACTTTTGTTTGGGGAGGCCAAGGATACTTCACAAAATTTTTTTTTTGGTAATATGCAGTGTAATGTTTCTAAAACTGTAAAGTAATTTTCATTGGCTCTTAATTTTTCCACTCAAAAATGGTTTTCACTGCATTTAATCCAATTCCAAAAAAGACTGGATTTGGGAATTACAGACCTTGGTGATGATGATCCCTAAGCCTTGGCATCCGTGCCGAGGTTCCCGTCCTGCCAGCAGGTCACAGTGCTGCCAGGCAAGGCATTTGCTGTTGGCCCTCATATCTGTGGGGTTCTCACTAGGCACCACTGAGAACGGTTTATTCCTCCAGCTCCTTTTCTGACAACGTCGGGGATTCGAGTGGATGCACTGCCAGTTTTCCGCCGTACCGAAACAATTGTAGCTAAACACGTCCCTTCACATCACACGTTGGCACACATCAGTGGTATCTGTAGGTACTTTTATGCCTTGTTAGGAGGTGGAATTTTAGAAAGGCATCACACTGCTTTTAAATACCTTCTGTACTTCACAGATTCACCATAATAATCACCCAAATTGACAGACAGTAAAATTTCAACTTTAATTTGCTTAGCAGTCATGGAAGATAACACAGTGTGAACGGTTCCCCTGAATAAACTATAATTGTTTTGCTATACCCATGTATTACCCTTCACAAAAAAGGAAGGAAATCTATAACAAGACAGCCTGTTGAGCCTGCTAAATGAGAAAAATGAAGCTTAATTAAAAGATCTATCTTTGCGATAAGGGGAGTTCTAATTGTGTGTGTGCATATGTGTATTCCTTCCTCGTTATGAAAGGTTCTGAGATAAATATTTCAATCATAATTCTATAATTATTTGCAAGCACGACAAATGGCATGCTGGGCTTCATTACATAACCTCCATTGCTGTATTTCATTTTGCCGCTGTCAATAGGAAATGTAGCAGAAAATGGTTGACCAGGCTATTTTGGAAACCGAGAGCTAAATTATTAGAACCAGAAACATCCATTGCTAGGATAAGAATGCAAATATATGCACCAGTGTTCTTCTTGCTTAGTCCACAGGACATCTAGTGGTAAACGGTGCAGTAGCAGCAGCTCATGGAGGACCCTGCCAGCATTTTCCACCGCCAATACCTTTCCTAAGGGACACCAGTCTTTTCTTTATTGCCCTTGTGAGGAAATGGAAGACTGGCCGTCTGCGGTTTTGCATGGAAAACAAGTACAAACTTCTCAGTCAGATCCAAGCAGTCACAGGGCAGCTGTGCAATTGAGGTGGAAAGAGGACTTAGAAACCAATGTATTCATAATGCATAGATTATCATTCAAGCAACAAGTTTTGAATTTTGATAATGCTGTATGGTTCTCACGGAGAACTTCTCTTTCTGGACATTGTGATGGGCTTCATAAACGATCTCATCTTGAATGTTCCGATTTTGTTTTCAAAACTTTGTTCCTATTTGGGCAGGCTTAAAAAATAATACAAAACAAGAAATGTATTTTATGTTGTTAGTACCAGTTACTTAGCTTTGGCTCTCAAATATCTGGGAATATTGCCTCACTATTTTTTTCCAGTATACACTTTGAGTATTTCATATATAGATTAAAATGGGGACTCTAAGAAATGACTTATAGGCTGTAACAGACAATATCCAATGGGCAGGGCATTTTCCTATGTATACATTGCAACAATCTGGTTTCCCAGATTTTGGAAATCAATATGATCACATTCCTTTTAATAGCTCTTAAAACCAATATCTAAAATAATTATAGATACAAACTCCTATGATGTGGCTATTAGTAGGTTAATTAGGTAATAATGAATGAGATGCCGTAGTTTAGCATAGAGTTAGCACAATAGGATTTGTTTCAGCATGAAATGAAGTTGAGTGTTAAAAATTTAATCTTCATGTGCTAATATGCATGGGCATACCTTGTTAATTATTGCCAAAAGAGTCTTTCTACTTCTGAACACTAACAAATGGGTAATTCAGAAATAGATTGTTTTGTCCATGCAGATTGGTTTGACAGAGTCTCAAGACATGTGAAAATTATGTAGCATGTTAGTATGAATACTTCCCACATGTAACAGGTCGGTTGTAAACATTGTAGCATGGGGCGCTGATGTCTTAAATAAACTAAGAGGAGGTTATTTTCAGTTGTTAAACTTATTTTAAAGCAAAAAACCATTCATATCCACATAAAGTATAGGTGTTCACTGTGTATAAAAATATATATCTATTACTATTGTTGCCTTCTCATTTTCTGTGTAATCACCATTGAAGGAAAGGCTCATCTCGTGTTGCTACCAGTAGTTCTCACTGAGCTAGTGATGTGGTTTTTCAGAAATAGTGCTGCACATAGGAAGTATTAAAATAGATGTGCAACTTGTTGGGATGAGCACAGGGTGTTGTATGCAAGTGATGAATCACTGAATTCTACTCCTGAAACCAGTATTGCACTATATGTTAACTAACTAAAATTTAAATATAAAAACAAATAGATGTGCAAATACAGTTACTGAAGTAGCATCTAAACATGACATTTTTGTGTCATCCATACTTATAAAGCACAAATTATAGTAAAAATGAGTTTATCTGGCTCTTTATTTGTGGCTCTAATCTGAAATTAATAGCCAAATATGGGGTGCCTGGGTGGCTCAGTTGGTTAAGTGGCCAACTTTGGCTCAGGTCATGATCTCATGGTCTGTGAGTTCAAGCCCCGCGTCAGTCTCTGTGCTGACAGCTCAGACCTGGAGACTGCTTCGGATTCTGTGTCTCCCTCTCTCTCTGCCCTTCATCTGCTCACATTCTGTCTCTCTCAAAAACAAATAAATATCAAAAAATTTTAAAAAATTAATAGCCAAATGTGAAAGAAGTTGGTTCACTGGAAATTAAATGATTATGTAATTATCTTTTTTGTGAAAACAAAACAATATGACCATCATTTTTTTTTAATTTTAATGTTCTTTAATTCAAGTATAGTTGACATACAACATTGTATTAATTTTATTATTTTTTTAATGTTTGTTTTTGTTTTTTGGTTTTTTTTTTGACAGAGTGAGAGTACAAGCAGGGGAAGGGTAGAGAAAGAGGGAAACACAGAACTCAAAGCAAGCTCCAGACTCTGCACTGTCAGGACAGAGCCTGATGCAGGGCTCAATCTCATGAACTGTGAGAGGATGATCCGAGCCAAAGTTGGAGGCTTAACTGACTAAGCCACCCAGGCGCCCCCAACATTGTATTAATTGTAGGTACACAACATAATGATTTGATAAGTATACATATTGTGAAATGATCACACAGTAAGTTAACATCCATCACCACACATAGTAATAGAGTTTTGTGATGGGAGCTTTTAAGGTCTACTCTCTAAGCACTTTTAGATACACAGTATTGTTAACTGTGGTCACCGTGCTATACATTACCATTACATCCCCAGGACTTATTTACCTTAAAACCACAAGTTTGTATCTATTGCCTACTGTCACCCATTTTGCCCTGCTTGCCTCTGGCAACCTCCAATCTGTTGTCTGTATCTGATGAGTTCTTTTTTTTTTATTCCATATATAAGTGATATCATATACTATTTGTCTTTCTTCTGAATTAGTTCCCTCAGCCTAATACCCTCAAGTTCTATCCATGGTGTTGTAAATGGTAGGATTTCCTTCTTTTTATAATTGAATAATATTCTATCTTTGTCCATTTTCTTAATTCATTCCTCTGTCGATGGACACTTAGGTTGTTTCCATGTCTTGACTATTACAAATAGTACTGTGGTCAACATGGGGGTGCAGATCTCTCTTGGAGTTAATGATTTTGTTTAATTTGGATAAATATGTAGAAGGGGGTAGCTAGATCATAGGGTAGTTTAATTTTCAAGCTTTTGAGAAATCTATGACAGTACATGTATGTTGGCTGCACCAAATTACATCCCCACCAACAGTGCATGAAGATTCCCTTTTCTCCACATCCTCACTGACTCTTGTGATGGTCTTTTATTTCTTGTCTTGTTTTTGGTTTCATTTTCTGATGGTTCCCATTAGTGTATAAAAATGCAAGTGATTTTTACAAATTGATTTTGTATCCTGCAACTTTACTGAATGTGTTTATTAGTTCTAACAGTTTTGTGTGTGTTTGTGGAGTTTTGAGGATTTTCTATGTATAATATCATGTCATCTGCACATAGAGACATTTACACTTCTTCTGCTCTGATTGGGGTGGCTTTAATTTTTCTTTCCTTGCCTAATTGATCTGGGTAGGACTTCCAGGACTATGTTGAATAAAAGTGGTAAGAGTGGGCATTCTTGTCTTGTTCATAAAGTCATTTTTTTTATGAAACGGTGTTAAAGTGTTTTGTACCAGAAAGATATCTGAGAACTATTTAGTCATACTGTCTAGTATATTTTATATCATGTAACAGGTGAGATACATAAATATGATATTATGGTACAAGGAAGCCCCACAAATAGTACTTTTTGACTCAATTCAGAACCAGCTAAGAGGCACAGGGATCAGGCAAATTGAGATACAAATCCTATCTCTTTCTAAGATTAACTGATAAAGCTTTATTTAGGAGAAGTTTTGGCACAGCAGGTTTGGTAATATTTTACCCTGACCTAATCAAGCTTGCTTAACCTGGTCACAGAGATTCTACCTCCCCATACATGCACCTGTATCTAGAGGAGCAGAGACTGTCTTGCTAAGTTTACCTCCTGGGCAACAGAGCAGTTGGAAACACACATTTCTCACAGTCAGGCAGAATTGAAGAACAGAAGGGCAGAGGGGTGCCTGGGTGGCTCAATAGGTTAAGTGTCTGACTTGGGCTCAGGTCATGATCTCGCGGTTCGTGGGTTTGAGCCCCGCATCGGGCTCTGTGCTGACAGCTCAGAGCCTGGAGCCTGCTTCGGATTCATGTCTCCCTCTCTGTCTGCCCCTCCCCTGCTCGCTCTCACTCTCGCTCTCTCTCTCTCTCTCTCAAAAATAAATAAACATTAAAAAATAAATTAATTAAAAATTTAAATTTTTTTTAAAAAGGCTGCACTTGCTCAGTGCTTCTTGGTAGTCTATACCAGTCAGTCTTCTTTCAGGGTGGCTTTTATGGACTGAATTGTGTCTCCTCTTTGCTCTAATTCACATGTTGAGCCCTAACTAACCCCCATTGTGACTGTATTTGGAGATAGGACCTTTCAGGAGATAATTAAGGTTAAATGAGGTCAATCCAATAGGACTGGTTTCCTTATAAGAAGAGAGACACCAGGGATGCAGATCATGTGAAAAAAGGTCATGTGAGATCACAGTGAAAAGTCAGCTTTCTGAAAGCCAAGAAAAGAGGCCTTAGGAGAAACCAGCCCTCTTGACATCTTGATCTTGGACTTCCAGCTGCCAGAACTGTGAGAAAATGCATTTCTGTTGTCCAAGCCACTCCACCTCTTGTTGTTTTTTTGTTTGTTTGTTTTTGTTTGTTTGTTTTTATGACAGCCCAGGATGACTAATACAGTGGTCAAGAGTGTTACTCTAGTGAAAATGCCTTCGTGTGAAATGCCAGGAGTAGGAAATAAGAATCACTCTAACATGAGCTGTTGCTTCACTTCATATATTCATCCTGTTTCCTGAACCAGATTATAAAGGTCTCTGGTTCAAAGACTGTGTATTCTACTTCTTTGTCTTGGTAAAGTAATTAGCACGTAGATACTCAATAAATCCTTGTAAATTAATAATGCTTTTGCATTCATAGGCTTCTTTTGCCTTTTAAGATTTGTTATTTTCTCCTTCGCTCTAAATCCTACATATTGTATTAACTGTGACCAGCTTTCTTAGCAGTACAAGAGAGCTAAATCTCCAGCTAGAAAGGTCTGCTGCTTTGTGAGGATGTTACTTACATGTGTATTTCTATTGCTTTGATGTATATAAAAGTTTCAGCTAAAGAGTTGCAAAGCAAAAGTTAATCTCACTGCAGCTGTTACAAAAATATAGTTGTTGGAGATGTTCAATCTATAACAAGAGCCCATTTATGGTTTTAAATAACTTTTTAGCTTGTAACATTTTTAGATAAAAAGTTACAAAAATAGTACAGATGATTGCCACATTGCCTTCACCCAGATTCCTCTAATGTTAGCATATATAGCCATAGTTCAATTATAGAAATAAAGTTAACATTTGATACAATCTGGTTAATGGATCTACAGACTGTGTTGCAATTTTGCCAATTTCCCACTAGTGTCCTTCTGGACAATTGCCACGTTGCACTTAGCTGTTCTTAATTTCCCCCATTCATAATGGTGGTTTGGTCTGTCTTTCATTATCTTGATGCTTTTGAAGAGAATTTGTCATTTTAGAATATTCCTCAATTTCTCCTTGAGGTTTTGTCATGATTAGATGGTGGTTACACGTTTTGGGCTAGAATACCACAGGTAACATGACAGTCTCGGTGCATCTTACCAGGAGGTGTGATGTTGCTGTAACTTATTACTGGTGATTGTAACTTGGATCCCTTGGTAAAGGTGCTATCTGCCAGGTTTACCCACTATTAAGTTAGTATTCTCTTTTTAATTAATAAGTGGGGCAATACTCTGAGACTATACAAATCTTTTATTACTCATCATACTTTTGCATACTAATTTTAGCATCCATTGATGATTCTTGCCTGCAACAAGTATGTCTGTGATGTTGGCCTAATGGTAACTCTCGCTTTTCTCATTGCTTTTAATTTATGAATTGGAATTCACTAGTAAGAATGAGCTGACCCTTCTTTATTTCTCTCCCCTTCCTTTCTTCTTCCCTCCCTCACTTCCAGTCATGGATATAAATATAGATTCATGGATATTTCCTTTATTCTCTTTGTTGTAACTCAGCACTGTCATTTATTTTGTTGCAAGAGCCCATTTCAAAAGTATCAGATGGTTTTAAATATACTCATTTTATAAGTCAATGAAGTCACTCTTCTTGAACCAATTAATGTCAGACATAGACTGGAAATGATGAGGCTGGTATGTTCTAAAGTAAGTGTATTAGCTGTTTAAAAAAATTAAAATTGTACAAGGCAGTCTAGGCCCTCAAAGAGTTAGCATAATAACTGGGGAGACAGAAAGACACTCCAAAAGATTCAGTGATGTTACATTTTATTTAATGGCTCAAGAAAACAATAGAAGACAGTAAGAAACAGAGTGTTTGATTACCAAATAAGGTAGTAAATGTTAAAGCTCACCATAAAGGGCCTTTTCTGCATGGGCCTGTTTCATGCTTCTCTGACTCGGAAGAAATTGTAAGGCAAATACCATATTTTCTGGAAAAATATATGTAACTTGTAACTTGGATCCCTTGTGTGTATATGTGTTTATATGCATATGAATACACACACACACACACCTCCCTATACCTGCTCCTTTCTCACCATTTTCCTCATAAGTGAATGTTGAACATTTACTTGTGCATGTAAATTAACTTGATGTGTAAAATCTCATAATCATACTTGAGCTACCTTTTGGCCCATTTTTTTTTTCTTCCTTAAAGTCGACAACCTCTTCTTGTTCTAGGCACATGGAATTTAATTTTTCAGGCTTAATAAATTTTCGTTCCTGTGTACATGCTGTTCTTATAGTCTGGAATGCCTTTCACTAAGTCCTCGGAAAATGTATTCTCATCCTTTAAAATCCATCTCAAAAATCACCACCTGTCAGAAAGAGTTGTCAACTCCTTAATGCGCACTTGTTTCCTGTCCCAGTGCTCCCATGGTTCTTCATTCATGTCCCTGTTTCAGACCTTATGATGCAGTTGCAATTTACTTGTCTCTGCCAGTCTGTCTTCTCCAGTGCACTGAGGCCTGACTGGGGTAGTGGCTCTGTCTTCTGCAGTCGTATGCCTCAACATCCAGCTGCAACAGTGTCTGGATTGGTGCTTGGTAAACTCCTGTTAAATGAAGGAATTAATGCACACTTGAATAACAAAACATTTTACAGACCTACTAAGTTTCTAAGACCATATTTCAGCATACTTCCATGAATTGCCAATATCATCCATCACCTTATTGGTGTGAGGTGTCTTGGGCCATCTTGTCATATTGTTCAGGTTTATCCCTGCTTATGAATGTTAGTTCTGGAAATGGCTGAATTGAATATCCAGTTAGCCGCCACTGCTCACTTACAAGAACTGGCATAGCACACAGGCTCTCAGCATATGGAGAATGTCAAAAATGCATTACTTCCTCTCCCAAGCCTTTCTGGGTTGTATCAAATCTGCTGGTGTACTCAATACTGCAACCTCAGACTATGGGAAGAAGTAAGTCAATAGGTAAGGGCACCTTATTTTGTAAAACACTTGTATCCTGAAAATGTCTACCATAAGTGTAACTTCAGTTCTATCTAACAGAAGTTGTGTAACTGCAGATTTAAATCCTTTCAGAACCAACTCTAAGGGGGTGTTATTTTGCCAACTGAAAATTCTTTACTAATTCAAATATCCTTTAATGTATGTGAGTTTCATAGATGAGACTTAATATTCCAGGTTTTCTTAAAATAAGCTTGCCGGAGTTGAAAATGTTGATATATTTCTAGAAGCAAAAATCATAACGTAGAAGAATTCTCATGACAATAGTCAATGAAATTTGTAAAACATTGGGATAATTGGGAAACTTAAATTTTAGATGGTTTCACTGGAGACCATTTAGGATCTAAGACTCGTCCTTAAAATCCAGAACACACATGCTCTACCCATAGGAAAATATTTTGTTCTTGATTAATCCATTTTTTCTTTCAAATTAATGACTGCTTCATTCCTTGATCTTCATGAAGAAATAAAAACATAACATGCAAGATATTAAATGGCTCTCCGCATCTCAGGTACATAAAATAATTAAATAAATTTATCTGAAAATAAAATATTTTCCACTAATTGCCCAGCAGTTGCTTCAAGTACATGGATTCTTTTGTTATTATATGTACTGTACTGTTGAAGCTATGTCTCCCCAGTTTGTTAACTATCTTTGTTGGGTTATATTGTTTCATAGCTGAGGCTTTCAGCAGATGATCATGCTTAATACATTCATTAAAGTTAATTTGTAAAGCTTCCTTGTGGGTTACCACAAGGTAAGTGGGTTACCTAACCAGGCTTTTAGGAAAAATCAAACTATCCTCTTCAAATATTGTACACGGGTCTGTTTCCACATCCAGAAAGATCTGACAGTTTCTCTCCAGCATCTTCCCTTTGTGCACTTGCTCTTTTGAATCTAATGAATACCAATGGTGAGCTCCCACAAGGGAGAAAATCTGTTTAATATACCTCATCATAGAGGAATAGGTCTGTTTTGTTTAGGGACTAGATGCTATATTCTGTGCTTGATACTTGAAGTTGAATTTTTTTACCAGACATTCACAAAAATTGCACTTTCTTCAAGATAGAAGACATTCATCGAAGCTGTGTTTAGTTATCTCTGAGAGGCCTGGACAGTCGTGAGGTCTGTGGTCTCCACTTGTCTATTTGCATCTCAGGTCACGTGGTGACACTGTTTGCAAAAGGGTAAGTGGAATATGAGAATGTGTCTCTGAGTAAGCCAAACCAAATACAGACGACTTGCCAGTTTTCATCATCTGGTACTCTTTGCACCTCTTCTTTCCTGAAGATGTGACTAGTTAACTAGCTTCCACAGTTAACTTAGGATGAGGTATGAATGAAATGAATGCTCTGATCAAGAGTTGTAAGACTGGGTGGCTCAGTTGGTTAAGCATCAGACATGGGCTCAGGTCATGATCTCGCGATGTGTGAGTTTGAACCCCTCATTGGGCTGTCTGCTGTCAGCACAGAGCCCGCTTGGGATTCTCTGTCCCCCTGTCTTTCTCTGCCCCTCCTTCACATGCTCTCACTCTCTTTCTCTCTCGCTCTCTCTCTCTCTCAAAAATAACATTAAAAAAATAATTGTAAGAATTAAAAGAGCTAAGGTATATGTAATCTCATAGATTTTCTATTCGTGTATGTGTATGTATTATGCATTATATGTTAAGATGCAAAAGGTATATATATAGGCCATATTTATGTAAACATATATAAATAGACACACACATGTGCCTTCACAGGTATAAATATGTATACACAAATGTATAAGTATATCTGTGTCTCCTGTGTGGTGGAGGTGGTAGTGATGAAGTGAGTGTGTAGGTGAGGCCAACTAGTCTGGGATTTTGGAAAGGGCATAGGGCATGACAGCCAAAGATCTGGATTCCATTGTTAATTCTGCCACTTATAAACCAAGTCACTGTGGGTAAATGATTTCAAGTTCTGAGCCCGTTTAATGATATAAAAAAACTAGTATTGTTAGGTCTGTCCCAGCTACATTCTTTGACAGAATTATAATCAAATAGGATTTTACATGTGAAAGAATTCTGTAAAGTGTAGAGCTCTTATGTCAGCGTAAGTTAACATTCACTGATTGTTTTTTTTTTTAAAAGCATTTTTTATGTGCCACATTAAAAAAATGTAGAAGATACAGCCCTCACAGACTCTCCTTCAGGCAACTTAGTCTAAATGGCAGTGGATCAGAACCCAGAAACTTAAATGCAGTATAATAGAGCTAATGTTAAACTCATATTGGTTCAAGCTGTTTTGGAAATACATCTCAGCATGTGGGGGGAAGGAAGACCCACAGCAGAAGGTTTCTTGAAGGAAATGCTGTGTGGGCTCAGTCTTAAAGAGGGAAAGGAGTTAGAAAGATAAGGGAGAATAAGAAAAAAAAAAAAAACAAAACAACACCGCAGTTCAAAGAGAGAAACTGCATGAATACAGATAAGAAAGCCACAAACTAGGTGGGAAATGAAAAGTATTTTATTGTTGGATAGTAAAGAGGCGTGGAGAGTCAGGAAGGGGCAGGGGGAATGTAAGTGAAGAGTGGCACAAGGTGACCTTATCCTAGAGGACAATGTAAACTATTAGAGTTGTAAGCAGGATAGTTGAGTGGACAGATTTCCATTTTAGATAAATCACTCTAGGGCTCTGTGTGATAGATTTAAGGGGGATAAAACTGAAGGAAGAGAGACCTACTAAGAGGCTGTTACCATAGGCTGTGTAAAGGTTTCTAGGTATTGGCACCATTGATGTTTGGGGACACAAAATTCTGTGTTGTGTGTGTGTTTGTGAGGGGTTCTCTTGCATTGTGGGATGTTTGTAGTACCTAATACTCACTAGCTATTAGAAATAGCCTCACCCCATGCCCCGCTGTGACAACTAAAAACATCTTTAGAGCTTTTCCAAGTGTCCCCTGGGAGGCACAGTTGCCTTGGAGAACCACTGCTCTGGGTAAAAGTTGTGAAGAGTCACTCTAGCCCTTTGGTAATTGGTAATAGGACTAGAGAATATGTGACAGACTCTAAAAGAATTTAGGAGGTAATACAGCTCTCAGTGATTGATTTGTTGGAGAGGAAAGAAAGGAGAAGATGACTCAAGATTGAGTCAGAATTTTTGGTTTTATTGCCTGAGTGGATGGTTATGTCTCCAGTCATGATGTATGATAAAAGAGGATGGGCATCCAGTGAACATGACCTCTTTGAATACGGTGGCAGCAAGGATGTCACTGGCGTCCTTCCTTATATTCTGCATTAGTAGATTTGATAAGTATTAAGTATATACTTGATAAATACTAAAATGTATAAATCTTATATATCAACTATGGTACAAGTGAGGGAAAATTACAGGGATATGGGGAGAAGGAGAGAATGAATGGATAGCCCTGTTTACTAGATAGGTTAATCTTGGGATTATAGAAGGCTGTAAAGTTGCCTGATCCTAGAGGAGAAGAGAAGGATATTTGCATAAGCCTTCCCACTTACGTGGGAACTCAGTGTAGTTCTAACTGGACCTCTTCCCTTGAACAGAGAGTTATATAGAGGCAGAAAATCAGTAAGCTGAGAATAGCCTTGCTGATATATTTGGTTGCTCTAGGGAAAGAGTTTTCAGTGATGAAGTTGGGGAAAAACAATGAAATTGCAGTGAGCTGAGTGTAAATTCAAGATACGGTAACTGTAACCTAGATTTTTGTTTTGTTGTCTTTTATGGGTTTTGGTGGCAAGAGGGAAAAGGGGTGGGGGAGTTCTGGTAAGAGAAGTCTTGAGGCTAAAGAGGAGTATGTTTTTCTGAAAATGTGAGAGATTTGAGCTTGTTAGGGTGCATGGTGGGATAAAATCAGGAAGCCCAAGAATTGTGATAATAAGAACAAATGAACAAATGGGTCAAAAGAACAAGTGAATTTATTGTAGAGTAAGAAGAGGGCTGTCTCTTCTGAAACTGGAAGGAAGAAAGAAGGGGAGAAGCATCTGTGGTTCTGTTTAAATTTGTAGTTAGGCATTCTGGAAGCCGAGGAAGACCATGAATAATGGCTAGATTTTTGGGTGGCAGAGGGACTCTGATCATGTGTTGAGTGAAAGCAAAGTGAGGCATGAAGAGGAAATCGCTGTGGGAAGAACAAAGGAGGAGCTGACCAAGAATAAATAAAAAGAGGCAGGGGAGATGTGTGTTTAGAGAACATGAATTTGGGTTGTATGGTTTCTCTCAAGCAACAAACTGATGCCTGCATATGGAAGCAGAGAAAGTAAATTACAACAGTGAAACGAATTGGGCTTTGCTAAGGAGGTAAGGTGGAAATACTGAAGCGTAAGGAGAATCAAAGGTGTTGATGAGACAGTTGTTCAGATGATCAGCCATGAGGTTCAGGATGGGGGAAGAAGGAAGAGAGGTCAGTTCTATATTGACTGGCCATTGGAAACTGGGCAAGTTGCCAAAGATCTCATTTATAAAACACTTGTAACATGGTGCCTAACATGTAATGGATGGTCACCAAATGCCAGTTTCTTTTTTCCCCTCTAGGAGAAGTAGAAAAAGTAGAGAGGCCAATGCCACCAAGCAAGTGACAGAGTCTCAGTCTTTTTAACTGTTAAATAGGCATGATGATAGTAATTGCTTTCCCTCCTCTCTCTCAAGGAATCATTGTAACTTGTAAAATAAGGTGAAATTGTAATCAGTGTGAATTGTAAAGCCCTAAAATATTGAGTTATTATGATTACAAATGTACATTATATAGTAGTCTTATAAATTTCATGCTCTTAATTATAAGATACAGTTAAATAATACCTATGAGTGAAGACATATTCTCCAATGTCATATTGTCAGAAATTATCATCATGGTGGAAAGAATAGATGTAACATGTATTTATTCCAGAATGATGGAAAAGGTGTGATGATCATGTCATAAAACTGTTAATATAATCATTATAATATATGCTAGAAAGTACAAGATGTGATTTGGGAAACAGATGAGAAGTTAATGAATATTGGTGGATGACTGACTTAGGATCACTTAGCTTAGTTGGTGCAGAGGCAATAAGAGAAAACCTGCCAAAAAGACCCAAGTCAAGGGAAGACTGAATTCATATCTAGGAGGTGCTTGTAACAATAGGCTATAATTTCTTCTGTCTCAATCCATTCTTGGGAATGGTCACCAGACCCTGTTTTATCCTTTCAAGGGAGGAAGTTGGCATCTAAAGGGCCAGGAGTAGGGAAAGGATAGATGATTCTTCTGACAGGTCCTTACTTACTGGCTACATATTACTAAATCAACTTTAGATTCCTCACTGGCCATATGTATGATTTTAGGAAGTCCAAAAACATTTTTCCACTTGCTTGATGGTATAAGAATCATCAAGGACTCACTTAAGATGGAAAAGTCTGGGGGTGCCTGGGTGGTTCAGTAGATTAGGTGTCTGACTTTTGATTATGACTCAGGTCATGATCTCACAGTTAGTGAGATTCAGCCCCATGTTGGGCTCTTCACCGGCAGCACGAAGCCTGCTTGGGGTTCTGTCTCTCCCTCTCTCTGCCGTTCCCCTGCTTGCATGTGCATGCTCACACTCTCTCAAAATAAATAAATAACTTTTTAAATAAGATGGAAAAGTCTGATTAAAATAACAGGTTGAAATTTACACTAAGTAACTGAATGCTTAATTCCTTGTTTGATAGAGGGAGATTGGGCATAGAACATCTGAAAAGGTGGGTAAGGAGAGGAGAAGCCACCAGTGAGAGGGGAAGGACCACAGAAAGGGCCGTTGGGGATGCTGAAGACAAACTAACGTGATTTCAAGTTTGGTCCTTTCTTAGCAGGATGGGAACCCTGCAGCCATCACAGGGCTCTGCTACCCCCACCAATCACACTTTTGAAAGCTTGTCTTTGTTATTAAGGAGTTTCCTTATCTGTGGGTTTAAATTATTTCTATTATTATTTCTATCTTATTATTTCTGTATTTTACCCAGAGTGCAATTCCACCAGAGAATAATCCTAAAAACATATTTAAAGTTTATTGCCTGTCAGGCTAATTGTTAAAAGAACTTATGCTATAATAAAAATAATTACTTTACGGATTGGTGTCAGTAAAAATGTATGGCTGTGGGTAAGTTATCTTTCTTGGTTTCCATATCTCCCTGTAAAAGAACTGGATGAGTTGATTTCTAAAATCTATTCTTCTATGATACAGAGTGAAAGATGTGTTAGACAATGATAAGACCCAATTTATTCAATAGTTGCCAACCAAAACATGGTGCAGCATATCAACCAAATCAGCTTCAGTCCAAATGATCAGTCTGTTGATAAAAGATATGGAGATACCAGAAAAATATACTCAAAAGCTTTCCCTCATTCTCAGGATAAAAAAGAGCCAGATATTGCCAATGGAAGAAAACAACTGAAAGATGGTATTTCTGAATTAAAGTCTTACCTATAAAGGTTTGATTAGTTGTTGAGGTGCAAGATGTTACTATAATGAGGAAGGCCATGAAAATATGTTGCCTCATCTCAACAGAATGTTCAAACCCAGTAAAATAAATGCACTACATAATGAGAATTTCAGGATTATGACTTTGGGTTTTCCCTAGTTTTGGTAACCTGATAGCAAGTAACCAGTCTAATATTCAAGCCGTATCTGTATGTATAATTGGTTTGAAAAACTCAATGAAAAATAAACATCCAAATCTGTAGAGTGAACATTGGTTTTAGTTTTCTTGGCCTAATAGCCATTAACAAGACAAACCTTTTTAACTATTTTAACAGATGTTAGACACAGACTTGTTCGTACAATCATAAGTACTTCAAATTATTTTTCTTTTGAGGGTTCTAAAAGTATTTTCTCAGTTGATCTCATGGGTCTCAGAAAACTTACTTTCTTTTCTTGGGTCACCATAGAAGCAAGGAAGTCATTTTCATTTCCACGTACAATAAATCAATCAACATTTATAGAACACCTATTTTGTTCTGGGCCCTAGGCTAAGCAATGTGGTGGATACAATGATGAATAAGAGATGATCTCTGCCCTCGAGGCAAGCCAGGCTCTTAGATAAAAGATACCAAACAGACAATACACAGCAGCATATGATAAGTGGTAAATGAGTGGCTTGGGAAATCGGAGCTCCAGTGTTTAAGAGGTGGGAGAGATCACTTTTGGCCTGAGGTGGTTCAGGAGGCTTTAGGGGGTGTGTGGGAGATGGCCTGGGTCTCAGAGGACTGATGGCTTAAGACAGCAGGTGGAGAAGGGGAGGGGACCGCCAGCAGAGGAGATGGAGCAGGACTCTAGCAGCATGTTGGTAGTCGGAGCAGGGACACTAATAAGCAGCCTCCCTAAGCTGTCGTCCATATCAGGCCAGGCACAGGGCCCAGAAATGGCCAAGGCCCTGATGGAAGACAGGCATGTGGGTGATAGCAGAAGCAACACTGCCAGGGCAGAAATGCAAGGTTTCATCTGCAAGTGAGATACAGAGTAGCAGGCTCTGGTGCTCTGGCCCAGAGAGAGCCACAGGGGCCCAGAGATGCCTCACTGCTTGGGTGGTTCCTGGGTTGCCGCTTCCCCTCAACACAGAGGCAAGATCTTGGAGTGGAAGTAGGGCTGGAATCCATGCTCTGCTGTGAACTAATTCTGTAAACTTCATCAAGTCACTTACAGAACTGTGCCTCAGGGTCCTCCCTTTTCAAATAAGACATCCAGGCTACATAATCTCTGAAAAGTCTCCTTGAGGGTTTATGCTTCACGTCTCTGTAAAGTAACCATGTTAAAATTCTCTATCATGAGCCTGAAGTACTCTTTGTAAAGAGTAAGCTAATTATCAAGGCATTTTCATTGTTGAAAACAACGAGATGAGCTATTTTTTATTACTCAAAATCGTAAACAAAACTAAAGCCTCTTTATGTGGTCCTTATTAAATATAGGCAAAAACCATGTGAGGTTAATGATTAAGTTCACAACTTGGGTTCAAATTACTAGCTCTGATTTTGAGCAAGCTACTTAATTTTTCTAAATCTCAGATCTCTTTGTCTACAGAAAGAAGATGACAATAGCATCTACAGATTATGATTTACTGTAAGAGTATTCATGAAAGCACGTAGCATGGTGCCTGGCATGTGAAAAGTGTTCAGTAAATGCTAGCTCTTTTATCATTACTAATATAAAACTGTTAGCTGTTATTGGCATTTATTAAGTTCCAAAAGTGATTTTGAAGAATTAAGTAACATAGGAGTTGTATTACCAAGTAATTATAAGCCTTGAAGTGTTACCTGCATTATAGATTGACAAGCAATGAGAGATGTAACCCAGTAAGACTGAAAATGGGGCACAGAAAATAACTAAAGTTGAAAATAGGAAGGAGCTAAGTGCCTGGAGATAAATGATGGGAAACAGACATATCTAGTGAAAGGCAGAAATGCCTCAAAAGCCCTAGAGTCACAGTAAACAGCACCTGGAAACTGAACCTGCAAAGTGATAAGACTTTGGACACCTGATTATTAGAAAGGTGTTAACCAATAAGAAAGAATGGAAAGCCAAAAAAAAAAAAAAAAAAAGGCTTGAGGGAGTAAAATTTGATTGAAGATTTTTGAAAAGTAGCCATCTCTATCACGGAGTAACAGATCTGTCTTACAATATGCTCGTCAGGCTTGCAGATGGGAAAGGTAGAAACATCAGGAAGGTAGAAGAGATGAAAGAGTCGTGAGCAAATGTTCTCTCTGCCTGTAGTGGGATCAATTCAAATAAAGGAAAACATTTCTAATGGCCAGGCTCCCTGGGGAGGAGAGAGAAGCCATTTACATCTCGTCAGGACAAAGCCCCTGAGAACACACTGTGGGGAATCGTCAGCAGCTGGAGGGTGGTTGGGGGTGGGGGGACAGACTAGACAAGGCGATGTTTACAGCTAGTGCAGAGCCATTGAAAATTACTCTGTGCGGGGATGCCCTCATGACTCCACAGAAAGAGGGCCTCTCAGATTAAGAGTTAATATTTACATCGTGTTTAGAGGAGTGCTTGGCACTGATTGAGATATGTTTGTTAAGTAAATATATTTAGAATTTCTGAGAATATTTGGCAACCAAATCAGAAATATTTAGTCTTCCTTCAGGGATGAGCAGATCCACTTGCCAACAGAGGATGCAATCAGTTTTAAAATCAAGCCAAGAAAATTCTTTTGGAAGCAGTATGGTTGCCGTGCCGTGACTTACTTATATTACTGAAACTGGTGGTCAGTTTGCACAAGAACCCCTTCCCTTCAGCTAGCAGGCAGAGCAAAAAGTTTGAGAAAGAAAGCTTTTAACAATTGCACAAGATTTAGGTTCTGAAACATTATTACTAGTAGAAGCTTCTAGGTTGCTTAGCTCCTCTCACCACTGTTAAACTTTCTCTCAACATTTGTTAAAAGTTTACCATTGGGGCACCTGGGTGGCTCAGTGGATTAAATGCCTGACTCTTAGTTTCGACTCAACTCCTGATTTCATGATTTGCGGGCTCAAGCCCAACATTCGGCACTGTGCTAATGGTGCGAAGCCTGCTTGGGATTCTCTCCCCCTCTCTCTCTGCCCCTCCCCTGCTTGCTCGCTCTCTCTTTATCTCTCAAAATAAATAAACTTTAAAAATTAAAAAAAAAAAAAAAAAAGAGAGTTTACCAGTGACCGCAAACCTTTGGTTGCTTTGCCTCTGCTTAGCTGCTAACATACACTGTCTGCACCGTTGATCTGGCAATTTAAGGAGACTGGTCTCCATTGCATCACCAAGAAGGAACACTCTTCCATAGGAAGCTTTGTTGGTCTCTACCTCTTGATCACTGCCAGATAGGTATCCACCTTGAAGGGAAATTTGGTTATCAGTATTAAGAATTGTTCTTTTTTCTTCCTCCCTCCTTTCCTCCGTCTCTCCCTTCCTAAGTTTTAGGCCCAGCATGGTGCTCAAACTCATGACCAGGAGATCAAGAGTTGCATGCCGTACCAACTGAGCCAGCCAGGTGCCCCTGGTTCTGTGTGTTCTGAAGAAGATCTCTCTGTTGCCTTCTTTCTTCATCTTTTTCCTCAAAGAAAATTGAGAAAGTTCTGTTCAGGCCTTCTTTTTCTTATCCTAGATGATCATTTATGGAAATCGCAATTGTTATAGGTGATTGGACCAATTTGAAGTTATGCTGACAGTGGATCAGTCGCTCTAGACATTCTTCTAAGGCCACAGAATATCTAATGTGATACTTCCTCACAATGTCGACCTCCTGAGGAGGTTAGTGTGGTAGAAACTTAGTCCAAGCTATGAATGGTGACAAATGCCCATAGCCAATATTTGGTTTACAAAAGACTTTCTTTTGCGTTATCTCCTATAATTCTTAAAACTATACCAAGTGATGAGTCGGGAGCATTACCATCATCCTCCTTGTGCACACAGGTAAACATATCTTTACGTGATTTGCCTGATGCTATATGTATATTAAATGGTAAAGCCAGAACTCCATTCTAGGGCTTTTAAATGAAACTTAGGAGCTCTTTCTCCTCCTTAAGCTTAAATCTGATGTCCAGAAATCTATCATGTTTTTTAAAATTTCCACCAAATTAATCAGTTTTGATGCTCTCATGGTCACGTTACAACCACTTTCCTCATAACGAGATGGTTTCTTCTGTAGTTTTTAACTGTTAGTGATTTGTTTACTCCTTTATTGTAACCTTTGATAACCCAGAAGATTACATACTCCTATTTAATTTATTATAAAAAAATAAAATATTACAAAAGTCTTAGGAAAAAGAAAAAGATATTCGTAAGGCTTTTACCTAACTTAATTTAGCATTTTCTTTATCTCCTTCCAGTCTTTGTTCAAAAGCGCAAGTTTTTAACCACTACTGCAATTACAATGTGATTTATTCTACATATCACATTTCACGATAGCATAACAGTATTTTTATACTACTGTACATTCTAGCACATTTCATACCACAATTTAATCATTTCCACGTCGTTGAACTTCAAGTAGTTTCTAATTTTCCGATATTATAAAAAATGTTATAGTAAAAATCTTTCATCAAGTTCTGTCATCTAAACATATCCTTGGGATAAGCATCTAGAAATAAGCTGCTTGATAAAAAAAGGTAGGGGTCTTATTTCACATCGCCAAATTTCTTTCTAAAAATGTTATGTAAATTTTCACTGCAACTAGCAAGTTTAGGCCATATCATTCACTGTGTCCTTGATTGTATTTGGAATTACCTCTTATTTTTTGTTAATGGTCTAAGGGGGAAAAAGCCTCCTCCATGTTTTTCATTAATGCTTTTCTGATTACCATTAATGGTGAACAAAATTTTCTCTTAGCTGTTTACTAGTTGTATTTTCACCTGTATAAATTTTGCATCTTGTTGTTTCTGATTCAAGAGATATGTTTAATCCTGAATTTTGTATAGCCAGACTCTCTGGAAGAATCAGGACTTCTAAGGGTATGGGTTATTTTCATTTTTTTCAATGAATTCTCTTCTTCCCATTAGAAGTATCTCCAAATCTTCTCTAAGGTTACAGAAATTCCTATGGGGATACCTGCATGCAATAGGGGTGTCTAATGCATGTTTTTCTAAGCTTAATGTGAACGTTTGCTGCTATGGAATGACCTGTTGACATATCCTCTGTATCCAAATACTGATGTGGCATTGGTAGTGGTCAGGTGGGGTGGGTAGAGTGGCGGGGAGGGGGGGGGGAGAGGAGGGATTGATAACAGTTTGTTTTTCAACCTAAATTTGGTTAAAAAAATAATAATAAAATAAAATACACATTCTAGAATGCCTGTACTGCAGCCAGAGAAATCATATGACATTATAAATACTTTATGGCTCTCAGAAGATTCCATTTTTAATTCTGTTATAATTGAACTTCTCATTTTGGGGAGCAGTGGCATCATGTCTAATGTTGAATGAATCTACACACTGAGCCTGCCATGAAGGATTTACTCTGCTTCCATGACTTTGGCATTTATCCATCTAACAAGTTAGGACTTGGAACACACCCCCACACATTGAAGAAGCAAACACTAACCCCTCTAGTATTCTAACTCAGCATTAGGACAAAGCAAAAATAATGGCACAGCTTCCTTTTGCTGCTATCAAGGCTTACGAGTCTGTTGAAACCTTCCTAAAAGAGGAAGGCCTATTGGGCATTGACTTAAAGTATTGCTGTTTTTGTTTGGTCGTTTTATTTTCCCTTCATTTGATGTTAATAATTAAATGTCTTTTTTTTTCCTTCTATGTACTTAAAAATTAAAATGAAATCACATTCTACAAAGTAACTTTTATTTTTTCCACTTGATTTTGGCTCAGCATAGTTTTCTTCGTGTTCAAGTGGAGAGAACTTTTGGAAAATGTTGCCTTTTCTCTGTAGTATTAGAAAATGGAGACACACTTTAAGAACATTTTTATGTAGAAATGTCCGTTTTCTGTGATTGATAGAATCTGTAACACTGACTAACAAGGCCTGTCACGTGTGTCACACTTTCTCCTCCTACAGTAACTTTGTGCGCACTGTCCTTTCTCCTGGAAAGCACTTCCCTACTGGTTTGCCAGGCAGCCTCCTGTTCTTTCTCAGTTAGCGTCCTACTGTAATAATAGAAACCATGCAAGCTAGTGTAAGTAGAAAGGAAGTTAGCAAATTTACACACCTGTATAATCACCACACAAGCAAGATGTATATTTCCATCACTTCATGAACTTCGCTTGTGTCCTTTCCCACTCACTCCCACTCACTCCCACTCACTCCCACTCACTCCCACTCACTCCCACTCACTCCCACTCACTCCCACTCACTCGCACTCCAACACCACCCGCCCAAGACAACTGATCTACTTTCTGTCACTGTAATTAGGTTTGTCTTTTCTGAAGTTTCACATGTGTAGTCATACAGCATAAACTCATTCGAATCTTCTTTTGCTCAGACTAATGTTTTTGAGATGTGTCCATGTTGTGCAGTGTATCCACAGTTAATTTTTATATATGGTGGTGGAGTAGCATCCGTCATAGGCAGATACTATGTGTTTATCTATCCCAAGCATCCATTTAGGATGTTTCCTGTTGGAACTATTAAAAATAAAGGTGCACAAGGCTAATATACAAAAGTCAATTGCTTTCCTATATACCAAGAATGAACAAGTGGAATTTGAAATTAAAACACAGTATCATTTATATTAGCAGCCCACAAAATGTAATACTTAGGTATAAATCTAAGAAAATGTGTACAAATTCTACAAGAGGAAAACTATAACACTCTTATGAAATACCTCAAAGGAGACCTAAACAAATGGAGAGATACTCCACATTCATGAATAGATGGGAAGATGTCAGTTCATCTCACATTGGTCTATAGATTTGATGCAATCCCAATCAAAATTCCAGCAAGTTGTTTTTTGGATATTGACAAACTGATTCCAAATTTATATGGAGAAAACTCAAAAAATGTTGACTAAAAATGGAGAATAGACAGATAAATGAAGACTTACTATAAAGCTACAGTAATCAGTAATCAAAACACTGTGGTTTTGGTGAAAAAAATAGAAAAATAAGTGCTAGTTTTTATCACAATTTGTTGAAAAAACTATCCTTTCTCCATTTAATTATCTTACTGCCTTAGTTGGAAAAATCAGTTGACTGTAAATGTTAGGTTTAATTCTGGACATCCTTTTCTGCTTCCTTTATTTTTTTTTGTCTATCCTTTTGCCAATAGTAGAGTGTCATAACTGTTATAACTTTATAACAAGTCTTGAACTCAGGTAATTTATGTTATTTACTTTTCTCATTTTCAAAAAATTTTGGTTATTGTAGTTCACTTTGCATTTCTGTATAAATTTTTAATATGTGCTCATTAGTTTCTATAAAAGCTTGCTGCCATTATGACTGGGATTGTATTAAATCTATAGATAAATTTAGGGAGAATTTATATCTTAAGAATATTGGACTCTTCCAATCCATGAATACAGTATATCTCTCCACTTACTTGTCTATACTTTAGTAGCTTTCAATAATGTAGTTTTCAGTATATAGGAGGTATATATTTAAATGTATCCCTATATATTTCATAGCTCTGACACTATTATGAAAGGTATTTTAAAAATTTATGGTCTAATCTCTCATATATACAAATAATTCTTTGTTTAAACAAAATTTGCATTTTACAAAAAGCAATTGAATTCCTACCTGTGACCTTGTTAAACTCACTCCTTAGTTGAAGTAGCTTGCTTGCTTATTTATTTACTTATTTATTTATGATTCTTTACAATTTTCTTTACACCTGACCATGTCATTTATGAATAAAAAGTTTTACCTTTTTTCCAATATGAGTGCCTTGTATTTCATTTTCTTGACTTACTGAACTTGACTAGTACCTCCTGTTTGATGTTGAATATAAGTGGTAAGAGTGGGCATTCTTACTCCTAATCCTAGTAAGACCAGGATAAATAGGATTTAAAAAATGTTGACTGTTAGTTTTTCTTAGATGCTTCATCAGTTTTCTGATGAACCAGAAGTTCATCAGTTTTCTTGATTTTGTTTTCAATGAAACTGTTGTTCGTTTTACTGGTTTTCTATAGTAGGTCTATATTTTTATTTCATTAATTTCTGCAGTTATTATTTCTTTTTTCTTACTTTGAGTTCAACTTATTCTTTTCCTAGCTTCTTAGGATAGACTGTGTGCTGGTCCATAAAATAAATACCAATACCTTTAAATAATACAGAATATGTTTTATGACCACAAGAAAAACAGAATTTCAGTTCCCTCAATTTTGTGGAGCCATTGGGCTCTAGTTGAGGCAAGTGGGCTCTCACTTCCCTCATTGCATTGTGATATTGTGATAGGACCAGAATAGATATCTCACATATAATCGGTCTTCATCCAGTGTTCTTGACTCACAGTTCTCCAAAGACTTCGGATTTCCTAAGTGTTGAGAGTGACAAAGTTGTCTCTTGTTGTGTTAATGAGGTGACTTCTAGACCTCACCTGCAGATAGCGGCTGGTTGCCAGGAGAACCAACCATGTAACTAGAGAGTTGGAACTTTGTGTCCCATCCCTGACCTCTGGAAGGAGGTGAGGGCCTGGGGGTTGAATCAGCAGCCACTAATTTAATGAATCATGACAAGATAATAAAGCCTCCATGAAAACCCGAGAGGACAGGGATTGGAGAGCTTCTGGGTTGGTGGACACATGGAGATTTGGGGAGAATGGTGCACCAGAAGAGGACATGGAAGTTCTGTGCTGTTTCCCTATACCTTGCCCTATGTAGCTCCTCTATCTGACTGTTCCTGAGTTATCTTCTTTTATAATAAACTGGTGATCTAGTAAGTAAAATGTTTCTCTGAGTTCTGTGAGCTACTGTAGCAAATTAATCGAGCCCAAGGGGAAGGTCATGGGAACCTCTGATTTATAGCTAGTTGGACAGAAGCACAGGTATTAACCTGGGTTTGCAACTAGCATCTAAATCGGGGGATTGGAGCAGTCTTACAGAACTGAATCTTTAACCTGTGGCATCTGATGCTATCTCTGGGTAGATAGTGCCTGAATTGAGTTGAATTCTTGGGCATCCTGCTGATGTGTGACAATCGCTTGGTGTTGTGTGGGAAGGCCACCCACTCTTCTCATGTTGGAGTTGGCACCACAACCAATTTACCCATATAACTTGAAAATTGGCTCCAAGCAGTCTACCAGAGTGATTATGCAGCTTGCCTTGTTCGCTTCTCTTTTGGGGATTACCGTCTTGAACTGTCTGCTACCCAGTGTCTGACAATAGTTTTGTACAGCTATTTAATTGTTAATAGTATGGGGTTAAGTCAGGGCTTTTCTTACTCTACCATAGAAAGAAGTAGAAGCCTACATTTGAGCTTTTACCACTCCCAGTTAGGTATGTTTTGGAAAGAAGAGGAAAAGAGGCTCATGATTGGTTAATGTTGCAGAGGAAAGCAGCTTCCGAAAATATAATTAATTACTCTAAGAAAGATCTTGTCTGAGCACCTGGGCCCATATGCTTTTCCTTAAAATAGTGCCAAAGTACTCATGTTGAATGTAAGTGGTGTCTGGATTTTTGTTCTTATTTGAAAGGTTCTTTCCCGTCTTGATACATTTCATTCTATTATCACTCAGAGCTGTTACATTTATGAATGTAACTGATTCAACCAGAGCATTTGTCCATTCTACTAATTTGAGTGTTTACTGTGGAAAGGTGTTTGTCATGTGTTTTTCTCACTAAATTAAGATGGGAGGCATTCAGCAAAATAGGTGCTATGATGATGATATGACTTTTAACATTAAATAAGAACAGCTCAGAGTATCTAATAGTTGAAATAAAAGTATTATTTTCTTAGCTGTCATGCTGTCCTCTTGAGAATTCAACAATCCTAGCTGATGCTGAGATGTTCTCTATGGGAACTGTTCAGAGCATTTATCCTTTCTCTGGAAATTAAGTTATTTTCTGACTCTCTACTTCAAAAAAATTTGGTATTGAAAATAATAATAGAGGGGTGCCTGGGTGGCTCAGTCGGTTCAGTGTATGACTTCAGCTCAGGTCATGATTTCATGGTCCGTGAGTTCAAGCCCCACATCAGGCTCTTTGCCGATAGCTTCAGAGCGTGGAGCCTGCTTCAGATTCTGTGTCTCCTTCTCTCTCTGCCCCTTCCTGCTCATGCTTTGTCTCTCTCTCAAAAATAAATAAACATTAAAAAATTAAAAAAAAAAGAAACCATGTTATTCAGGAGACTGTTCTCTAGATAAGAAAAACTTATCTAAAGCATGTACAGGTTTCAAACATTATGGATAATTTTGCAAAATTTTTCTTAATATGAATTCTGTGAATCAGTACTCATAAGCTGATGATTATTTACACATTCCACTTAATCTATCTTGCAGTTGATTGTAAGATGTAAACAAAAATATTGTCAACTAAACAAATGTCTTTTTGATGTATAGAATCTTTATCTTTGCTTCCTGAAAGAGCTTTTAAAACCTTACTTGGACATACAGTGTGTGTGTGTGTGTGTGTGTGTGTGTGTGTGTGTATTTTTTTTAATCACATATTACATTTATGAATACCCAAAGCAGAAAACCTAGGTAAAATAAGGTGGCTAAGGTATTCTTAAAGTTCTCCATGTATCTCTGTATGTGCATTAGATTCATCTAAGTCCCTTCTTAACTTTAAAACAAATCAGTGTTAGTGTTTATCCACATAATATTTTATCAAGATCATTGGCAATACAGCATTTCTTAAAATAATTTTCCATGTAGTTTCTGGGAATTTCTTCCAAGCTACTGATACAGGTTCTGCACATTTTGATGGTAAACCTTTTAAAAATGTACCAGAATATGACGACAAAGTTTTAAGACAACTATGACTTGTATTCCTTCATAAAGTGGGCTCCAAGTGGGTTTGCAATTATTTAGACATGCTAATCAAAATGACCAAGTTCATGCACATGGAGGCAGTAACAGCTACATCATGATTGTCACTTAGATTTTGACTATAAGAGACAAAGGACTGTAAGAATAGCCCTATTTCAGAGACATTAAAATGTGAAGAAAGGGTTTATTTGTCATTGAACAAAATATGGTATTCTTCCTTTCTTCATGTTTTCTGCCCTTTTCATTCTCTGCTCTTTTCGTTGTCTGTTCTTTTCCCACTCTGCAGTAAATGCTAGAAGTGTGTTCATAGATTGGGGGGAAATAGGACACAAAGGGATGAATCTAATATTAATGATAAGAGTTTCGATAGAAGTAAGAACACAGTGCTATGGGAGCATGGAAGAAGGAATAACAAATTACTTAACACTCTCCATGAATGGCCTAACATGGACAATAATATAAGGGTGGGTCTTAAAAATGCTTAGAGGCTATCCGATTATAGAAAAGGAAAAAAGGCTGGCTAGGTGGGGAAAACACCATAAGAAACTATAAAGTGTGACATACACAAGTAGGAGTAAGTCTTATATTTATTATTCTGTAATGGATGTAGCAAACTGATCTATCCAGACTGAGTAATATAATCTTTCATGCATTAATAATTGAAACCATTTGATTTAAGTGTTTCATTTTAACATACTTGAGAAGATTCTTTTTTTTTTTTAATTTTTTTTTTTTAACGTTTATTTACTTTTGAGACAGAGAGAGACAGAGGATGAACAGGGGAGGGTCAGAGAGAGAGAGGGAGACACAGAATCTGAAACAGGCTCCAGGCTCTGAGCTGTCAGCACAGAGCCTGACGCGGGGCTCGAACTCATGAGCCGTGAGATCATGACCTGAGCTGGTCGGACACTTAACCAACTGAGCCATCCAGGTGCCCCGAGAAGATTCTTTTAACTTGAGACTTTAAACAAAAGTATACGTTAAAGATACCACAACCCACACTATGGAAAAAATTATACACAATTTAATATGTGGTTATGTTAATATATATGGATGTATATATCAGTAGAGACACCAGTCTACAATTAGGAAATGCTATAACCACAGTTTGCTTCTTAACCTTTTCACTAGAGAGTTGATGGAGATCATACTCAGAAGTAGCTGTGACAAATGGCTTTGTCTTGGTCATGTCTAGATTATCTTTTCTTTAGCTTCATTCTGGGCAATCCTCTTTCTCTATGTCTTCTGTTGATCCACATGAATGCACCCTGGATTGGCCACTTCCTTTTATTATAGCTAGTATACTAACCACTGAGAGATTCAGATTCTCTTTATGTTCAAAATTTTTACTGGAGAGTATAAAGCCTTAATCAGCTCAATCTCAAAAGCCTCAACTAGCTATTTCTGCTTTTATTTATTATTAAACCAATCCCTGCAATACCAGGTAAATTTTTTCTTTATGGATATTTTACAAAATAAATGGTGCTGCAGTAGTGCAAGAATACCTCCCCACTGACATTAAGGAATAAACAAGGTGAGGCGAGAAGAGGCTACAGTGTTGAAAATCGAGAAGAGGCTACAATGTTGAAAATCATAACTCCGCATTTGCTTCCTTTGTTATGTTATTGGATGCAGTTGGCCAGCCACAGTGACTAGCTTTTTACTTTTAGTAATTTCATTTGAGTTTATGAGTATATTGTAGTACCTAGAAGGCATGACATCACCATAGAAGGTTATAAGATGGCGTAATAAGTTTAAAGTGGACAAAGCATAGGGCAGAAAGAGGACTGAGCACAGCTGATAGAGCATGAGGCTCGGAAGACAGTTCATGACAGATTATTGAAAGGTCCTAAATCTTGTGTCCATCAATGTGTACTCTAAAAATGCAAATCAGTATCTTAAAATGGAATACTAAAATATATTTGATCAAAAAAAGTAGGGAAGGGAGAAGAAGAACAGGTAAGACATACAGAAAACAATATAATAGTTGAACTAAATCCAATTATATCAACAACTATTATAAGCGTAAATGATCTAAACGTTCCAAATAAAAGAGAAACATTGTCAAAGTAGATTTAAAAAGGACTGAATATATGCTGTCTACAAGAGACACACTTTAAATAAAAACAAACAGAAAGTTAAAGGACAGAAACATATATCAAGTAAATAAAAATATTAGACAAATAGACATCAAGAAAAGGAGTGCCATTAAAGGTGAATATACTATATGAATAAAAGAATATATTAAGACAGAAAAATTACAAATATGCTAATAACAGAGTTCCAAAACACATAAAAGCCAAAAATGAAAGAATTAAAGAGATTAATAGACAAATCTTGTACCCCAGTTGAAGATTTCCTACTCCTCTTCCATAATTGATAGGAGAAATAAGCAACAACAAATCTGTAAAGATACAGAAAAGTATGAACAGTGTTATGAGTCGATATGACCTAATTGGCATTTCTAGAACATTATACCCCAAAACATTGGAGTACATTTTCTTTACAAGCGCATATTAAATGTTTACCAAGAGAGACCACATATTGGGCCATGAAAAGATGATCAATAAAATTTAAAACACTGCAGTATTACAGAGTATGTTCTCTCACTGCAACTGAATTAAACTAAAAATCAATATAAAAAGCTATTTAGAGCACTTGTGGTTCTGGGTAGAATGATATAAGCACACCCCACTATATCTGTCCCTCAGTGGGCAACCGTGCAGCCTGGACAGAATGCCTAGAGTAATTGTTGTAGGACTTAGAAAAGTAAATAGTAGCAGGTAGATTGGGGAAGAAGACCAGAATTTGAAATACCACCCAACTTGGGATTTTTCTTTCCTTTGGTATCTCCCTGCTTGAACTCAACACAGCCTGAATCCCAAAAGGTGGTTATCCGCAGAACAAAAGAGACCTTCAGGAGAAGCCCTCTCATTTGGGCTCAAGGAGCAGGAATTCCTAATGATGAGACAGAGTGCAGACATTTCCTTTTCTTTCTGTCTGTCTGTCCTCTCGCTCTCCAGCCCTCAAGCAGTCTCATGGCAGTGGTGGCAGAGATGGAGAGAGCCCACAGGGGCCAAAACTCTGCGAGGCGAGAAACTTTCTAAGAAAGATAGCTGCAATCCTAGTGAAGTGCTTTTCCCTCTCTGTCTTCATGCTACTTGGCCCCAGATGTTGGCACAGTCTCAGAAGTGTGTGAGCCTAGTGGCATAACTAAAACAGCTGGGGGATTGAAAAGGGGAGCTCCTGGTAATCAGAAAGAAGGGATATTGACTTTTCAAGGAATGCATTTCCCCTTCCCTCCTTTAAATAGAATGTTCTGTATTTTGTTTTTGTCTAATACTTTGTCATGAACAGATTCACCTTCTCTGTTCTCTTCCAGAATACTATGGAGGTGATGTTATTTCTCTCTCTAAGTATCATATCAAGTCCTCATTGGGGATTAAAATTTTGATCATCTAGTCAAGGTATTTCTCATTCCGCCACTTTACTATTACTTTCCTTCTTGCAAATAATAAGCAGTCTGTAGGGAGACACATTAAGGGAAGGGAATGAAAATATCCTGCTTCTCATCAAAATTTTCCTCTAGATTTAATATCAATTAAAGACTATTTTCTGTGATAGTTGCAGAATGTTGGTTTCTCCAACTCCATCACTGCCTCCACTCTTGCTAGTTGGCATGTAGCCTTCAACTGCAAGCAAGAGCCATTCTTCCCTCCAATTTGTGTATTAATTTACTATTTATATAGGAATCCCTATTCTCTCACATTTTATTACTGCCTTAAATTATTTTGATATTCATGTTGTCCCAGTTGGCACCCCTTCAAGCTGACTCCTGTGTTCCTGTGACATGACTTCCTCGCCCCCCACCCCCGCCCTAGTACTTCATTACTCTCTGGCCTAAGAAGCTGTTCCAGAACCCTTGATGTATCCTCCCCAACCTTGGAATCAGCCATTTATCTGAAGAGCTCTCATTCCAAGATCTGGATGCTAGGTATACTTGTAGCTACTGAGCTGTGTTTGATTCTTGGCTCTTGATTCCATGGGCAAAGTCTGAAAATAATCTACATCTACATACATAAAATATACATAGAGACACATAGGTGCATATATGTTGCACATATACATACATATTTACACATGTATTTTAGAAATCATGACACCAATTTCAGGCCATTCCCACAGGGTTCATTCTTGCCTTCCCTCATTCCATGTTTGTATGTTCCTTCTTCTACAGTGAGAACACTGATTCCCAAGAATACATTTATTCATTTTCTCGATCCTAAAATATACCTAAAATAATTTCAGAATTGGTCCACTATACTACTATAATAAACCTATTAGAAAGAGTTCATGATGTGTTCGCAATTCTTCTGCCTCCACACACACACAGCTATATCTACCTACTTACTTCTCCAACACTAAAAGTATATGGTAAAAATCTGTGTCCATAAGTTACTTAGATGAGTTCCTTCCTTCCTTCCCTCCTTTCCCTTTCAGTGTGATTATGGCATTCCTTTGAAACACAGTTGAATTCATTTGCTACAGCCGTTTTTCAGTGCTGGAAAAATACCCCCATTCTTATTAATTGCATTTTGCTTTGTTGAATATGTATAATATTAACATGCTTCTGAAAGGCAGACTTTGTAAAAAGTGCACTCAGAGAAGTGTTACTCCCTCCTGCATCCTTTTACACCATTTCACCCGTCTCTTACCCCGTGTTGGTAAAGAATTTAACTGCTTTCTAGTTTACCCTTCTTTTTTTCCCCCAAAGATAAGCAGAAAATGAATTTTTTTCCTTCTTTTTTACACAAAGGTGGAATATATATATGTATATATGCATATGTATATATGTACATATATGTACATATATATATATATATATATATGTATATAAAAGCTTTTTTACTTTAAAAATGTCTTTTGCAAATCCCTCCCTATCAGTGCCTAGAGATCTTCCTCATTCTTTTTTACTGCTGGTAAATAGTCACCCACCATTTATATGTAGTATAGTTTATTCACCCAATATCTTATGTGTGGACATTAAGAAATGTCCAATATTTTGCAATTACAAATGTTGCAATGAATAAGCTTGCATCTATTTATTTTCATATTGTTGGAGGTATACCTTAAGGGTAAATTCCTAGAAGTGGGATTGCTGGAACAAAGGGTAAATGCATTTATAGGACTGTTGGATTTTTCAAATTCCCTCCATAGAGGTTGTATTTTCACAGAGATGTATGGGAGGGTGTGTTCTCCCTCATCCCACTAAGAGCTGCATTTCAATTTTAGATATTCACTTTTATTTCATCCATGATCTTTCTAAAGAAAGAACAATGTTTTAGGATTCACCACCTCTTGGGGAAATGAATTTAACAGCAGAATTTCAATCTCATATTTATGATTTTAAAATTTTATGAGGAAAACTCCAAAATTATGTAAAACAACATCCATGATAGGATCAAGAATATAAAGTATATGAAGAAAAGGGGAAAACATTAGAGAAAAAAGATCACTAAAACAAATTTTTCTCATTAATTATACCTCAAAACAAGGGGCTTTATAAAATGTATTTACTATAATTTTAAATTGAATTTCTTAAAAATTTAAATCTGTGGAGTCTAAAATTTAAATAAAAATCTTTCTGTAATTGTTACTTCTGACTGCCAACCATATTCTATAATTGAAAAGGAAAGATTTAAAAAATTTTTCCCAAGTTATGAAACATGGGTACAGTTTCTTCTAGAAAATGCTACTTGAAAGTGTTCTTAAAGATAATTTGTTTTGTGCAAAACAGTTAATCAAATATTAAATATGCCACTTGAAAGCGAGACTCTACTTAGTATCTCAATATTCAGGATAAAGGCTATAAAAGCAATTCAGCAATGAGCAAATGAAGAACTTATCATTCCTACACTATAGTGTCAAACTTGTAAGATTTGATGATTAAAAATGTTAATAAACTTCTAATTTGAATTAATTTTTGAGTATGAATAGTCAGACTTATTATCACATTCCAAAATTTAACCACAGCTTTGGCAGAATATTAATTTTAGTTAATATCGACTGTTAAGCACTTAGCCAAAATTGTCATTTGATATAATTCTAATTACTAATTCTAATTATCAAATTCTAATTATTTCATGATTTTGTAAAAAGTTTTAAATTCCAGTTAACATACAGTGTAATATTAGTTTCAGGTGTACAGTGTAGTGATTCAACACCTCCCTATGACACTCGGTGCTCATCACAAGTGCCCTCCTTAATCTCCATCACCTATTGAATCCACCACCCCCCAGCCCCCTCCCTTCTGGTAACTGTGAGTTTCTTCTCTACAGTTAAGAATTTGTTTTTTGTTTTGTCTTTTTTTTCCATGATTTTTTTCTTTTAAATTAAAGAGTGGTCTACTACAATAGTCCATCCATACGGTTTATAATCGTGAGTTCTACCAGGAGGCTCCTTTTGGCACGCAACAAGGAGAAATTAAAAGGCTGGTAAGTGAGGAGAAGGAATGAGAAAGAGGGGGCAGAGAGGGAGAACTGAGGGTGGAGAAGAGGCAGAGTGGCAGAGAGACTGGTAAAGGAAGAGGAGAAGGAAAAGGGAAGCAAGAAAAAGAAAATTCATCTCCGTGGCAGGGAGGGCTCAATTACTCAATACCCTGCTGTTGTAACTGGCTCTGTCTCCTGCGTCTTCCCTTTGTCTTTAGAAGAGATCGTACCCAGAGCATCCCATACTGGGGAGCACTTCTTTGGCTCTTAAGGGATACACACACCAGACAAGCAAAAAAAAATTCTACAACTTCCTTTTTTAGCAATATCTGTAATAACAGTAACACCGCAACATGTTTTGTCTTTCTAAGTCTAGACTAAGAGGAAACTTTTAGATGTTAGAGCAGGAAGGGCCTGTCACATTATCCTGTCCATTCTCTTTTTCCACAAGGACTCGCCCAAGGTCACACTGCAGAGAGAGGTAGACTGCAAGCTAGGACCCGAGTCCTTAGATGTCCATACCAGTGATCCTTCTTGCAAAACCCATGAGGCCTTTCCTGCATCTTTTGACTGGAGAAATAAAAATTCCTTCTGTCAGGAAAAAGAAAACAACTCAGCTCAAGTGCATCGTTTCTAAAAGGATACTGTAGTAGCCAGTATTATAGTTTCTTTTAAAGGATAAAAAAATTCAAAATTTTATTTACTGCACTTTTTGAAAAGTTCCACACTGAATGGAGAGGATTTTGAAAACATCTGTTTACCAATTTCCTACTGGTAACAGAACCTCAGCAGCAATAACTAAATCACCTTCATACTCTTGTCTGTGAAGCCATTAAGCCTAGAAACATGCTGTTTTTGGCAATACAGAAATCAAAGTGGTAGCACAGCAGAGCAGATCTGTGTTAAAGAACAAAAATCCACAGGCTGCTTCAAATATCAACAAGGAACCCTGAAATTTTCTATCAATTTCTTTCCATGGCCTTGTGACATTTTCAACTTAAAACTATAATATTGCTTAACATCAAGGCACTTTGAGAGAGCCTCAGTTGGAAAAGGTAATTTTTGAGTGAGATTCAGCAGAAAAAGGTAATTTTTCAGAGAGGTTCACTGGAAAAAGGTAATTTTCAGAACCAATTGCTGCATTCTTTTTGCTGTTATTTTGTCTCTTTTCTAAGTAGCCCTAATGTCATTCATGGGCACTCTGTGTCAATACATCCATACTGGCTAAGTCGTTTGTGCAAAGTAAGTTTATAGAAACTGTAGCTTTAGGCTATGTTATTCCAGGGCTGTGAAGATCAAACAATGCAATTTCACTTGGAAGTTTCATCAATTTTGCATCAATGTTGATGCTCGAGCTGGAGGCCTGCACCCAGAATCATAATTTCAGCCACACAAAAAAATTTTTTGTTTTTGATGGTGAATCTAATTTCATATGATGATCATTGTTTGGTAATGTCGTGGCTCAGTAATACAGCTCCATAAACCTCTGGTGCTGACCTGCTATTTTGATGGGCAAGCAACGGAGGGGCTTAAGAGCTGATCTGGGCTGTATCAATTCATACTGTTTTGAGATACTAAAGGAAAAATAACTAGTCTTAGAATGCATGTTATTATATGTTATTTGTATAAGTGGAGGAACAAGTATTTTAGAAAGCTGCGACCTTTCATCTATTCATTTTTGGAGAGCTTCAATCCTTAGAAAGGAAATGATGCAATTCAGCTTTAATGGTTTGAAATGAAGACTCTGAAATTATCAGCCTTCTCATACATTTCTCCTTTGATTATATCATCATAGAGAAAATAAAAAAAAAAAAAAAAAAAACAAAAACAACAACCAAGTCCTTCAATGTAAGATGTGAAAGTTGAGGGGCTTTTATGAAAAGAAAAATTTTAAAGCCTCTTTTTTTATTGATGTAAAACAGCAATCATTAACAGGATAGCATTTTATTCTCTCCTTTATATGTATTTGATTTCAAGTGAATATCAATGGATTTCCTTTCATTAGTCTCTTTGTTTTGTAATTCAGCCTTTGTATAGGAAACTGAACCATACAGAAGTTCATGTTCACCGGTTCTGTAAACATGGAGGTAACACAGTTGGGACACTTTCAACTCTTCATGTGTGCTCAGTAGTGAACACGACTGTTTCTTCTCTTTAAAGAACTTCACTCCCCAGCCCCCAACCTCCAAAAGCACTTTGGGTTGAATACGATCAAATAATGATGACATTTCAACTTAAAAGAACTTTTAATCATAAGGAAAAAAAATGGGTTTTCATCAAAGCTTAACTATCTTTAAGATGGTTTGTTATTTACACCCACTGAGAGAGAAATTAAGTGCATCACCTGTGATCAGTTTGTTGCTTCTCATCTAATTGAGACAGTTTTTTCTCTATAGTTGTCTATTAACAGTTTCATATCTATATGTATATAGAGATACATATAAGATTTTATATTTTTTTAGAGTAGTTTGAGGTTCATAGCAAAATTGAGATTTACCATATACTCCCTGTCCTCACACATGCATAGCCTCCCCCATTATCAACATCCTCTACCAGAGTGGTACATTTGTTATAATAGGTGAATCTACATTGACACATCATTAGCACCCAGAGTGCATAGTTTACAGTAGGGTTCACTCGTGGTGTTGTATGTGCTGTGGGTTTTGACAAATGTATAACAAATGTATGGCTTTTACCACCATTATAGTATCATACAGAATATTTAAACTGTCCTAAAAATCCTCTGTGTTCCACCAATTTATCCCCCCACCCAGTCGCTTTTTACTGTCTCTATAGTTTTCTTTTCCAGAGTGTCATATAGGTGGAATTATACAATATGTAGCCTTTTCACATTGGCTTCTTTCACTTGGTAACATGCACTTAAGATTTCTCCATGTCTTTTCAAAGTTTGGTAGCTCATTTCTCTTTAATGCTGAGTAGTTTTCCATTATTTGGATGTACTACAGTGTATCCATTCACCTACTAGAAAACATCTTGGTTGCATCCAAATTTGGGCAGTGATGAATAAAGCTGTACACATCTGTGTGCAGGTTTTTATGTGGACGTAAGTTTTTAACTCCTTTAGGTAAATACCAAGGAGCACAAAAAAAGCCCACCTGTTTCCTATAGTAGCTGTACCACTTTGCATTCCCACCTACAATGTATGACAGTTCCTGTGGCTCCACATTTTTATTAGCATTTGGTGTTGTCAGTGTTCAAGATTTGGGCCATTCTAATAGGTGGATGGATAGTAGCATCTCATTAAAAATTTCACACACACACCCCGCCCCTGAACCTGGGTTCTTCTGTCTCTGTTTCACAAATTCCTGTTATAAATCTGATAACCCAGCAGATATTCTGTAAGAATTGGATTGGGGAAGTGAGATGACCCTTGACAGATATCAGATGATTGGGTAGGGGCAGAGGCCCTTAACAAGTATCAGAGGTGAGGTGGACAGGACCCAGAATGGTGGAGGGTAAACTTTACATAAGGAAATCTACAGGTGATAAACAGCAAGAAAATCCTATGTCCTTGAATGGTTAAAAGTACACCTTACCTTGGGCTCTTATCAGAAGTCTTTGGGTTAATAGCTGAATGCACTAAACAGTTATGTCACAGAGGTACCCAGTTATGTTTTTTTAAATTAAAACTGATAACCAGTTGTATTAATAATAATGAACTGAATGTGCACCACAGTGACCTATTAGAGAATTCAAAATCAATCACTTAAAAAAAATCCCGGCTAGTCAAGATGTATGTAGTATGCTCCCCAAACAATTTACCTTTTCTCTCTTCAATTATCCATCTTACTGATGGAGACTTTCTGTCAGCTAGCACATAAATATTTTAAGTGGAGAGTCTATTTATTATGTTTTTGTTAGGGTCTAACATAATTATAAAGCTCTCTTGGAAGTTCAGGCTCAGAGCCAGTGAAAAAGTCACACGGCACTTAGTTTGTTGCTTTTTACTCCCTACAAATGTGAATGAACTTTATTTGAGAATCTGCATTTCCAACACATTAAGTATCTTTCTCTCATTAACCCTTGTAACTACTTTTGTTGGCCAGTATGTCTATTTGTATAGTCTCTGGATCAGCCTGAGAATAGTGGCATGGGTGGGGATGGCCAGTGTCAGGGAAAGACCATCTGAGATGACCTAGAGGGAAGTGATGACCGGGATTGGCAGAAATGGGTACCAGCCCCTCAGCTATGCCTATCTTTTGGAAAGACTCAGTTAAGAGGAGACACGCAACTACAGCATAGAGTGGAAGGGCCAGAGGTTTGGAATCACTTAGAATGGTGTTTGAGTCCCAGGCTCTGCTCCTCACTGGCCTTGCGACCTTTGCCACATGACTGTCCTCTTAAGGCCTCCATGTGGCTTTTTCTTAATGCAGATGTTTAAGATTGTACTTAGCATAAGTGGTTCTTGTGAGATTAAATGAGACAGTGTATTTGTGTGTCCAGTTGAGAGCCCTGTAGGTGGCCAAAAATGGTAGTTATCACGAAGGTGTGTGTCAAAATGTAAAAACATAGCACAAGTGGATTAAAATGGAAAAATTGTCTAAATGGATCCTGCACATAGGATGTCAGAGTAGGCACGGTGGATTCTAATAGTATTTTGTTCTGTATTGGTGATAGCACTTGCTACTCCAAACTTCTTATTTATTTAAAATGACTTTTGGTGGGGGGCCTGGGTGGCTCAGTTGGTTAAGTGTCCGACTCTTGATTTCGGCTCAAGTCATGATTTCACAGTTTTGTGAGTTCAAACCCCACACTGGGCTCTGCAGTGGCAGCACAGAGCTCGCCTGGGATTCTCTTTCTCCCTCTCTTTCTGCCCCTCCTTGACTCATGCTGTGTCACTCTCAAATAAATAAAACTTACCAAAAAACAACTTTTGGTAAAGATAAGGTGTGTTTGGTTTTGACCTTCTACATCTTACCAGTAGACATGCCCTGATGATGAGCTTTGGAGGTTAGACAGGGAAGGGCTTGCTTCACTCTCTGGGAGAAAAGACTGCACACTCAGTGAGCTAAGGGTGACCTGTTATGACAAAGCAGAGCAGCACGCATCCCCATCTTTACATTCCAGTGAATACTCTTTGGCATAGTAAGGATTCTGTTAATGCTCCATGACAAGTAATGGGGTAGGATTATCAGATGCATGCAACCATCTCATTAACTTCTTTCCTCCCCCCAAATATTGTATGAGACATCCTTCTGTGAGATCACCAAATCACAAATGCCTTCTAATGACTGTTTACGCTCTATGCTCAAAAATACCCTGTAACTCGCCTTGGGTGGCTCAGTTGGTTAAGCATCCGACTTCGGCTCAGGTCAGGATCTCACAGCTCATGAGTTCAAGCCCTGCATTGAGCTCTATGCTGACAAACTCAGAGCCTGGAGCCTGCTTCAGATTCTGTGTCTCCCTCTCCCCCCACCTCTCTCTCTCTCTCTGCCCCTCCCCTGCTCATGCTCTGTGTCTCTCTCTCTCAAAAATAAACATTAAAAAATATATATAAAAATGCCCTAAATGTGCTATCATTATTAAGAAATTTGAGGGTGGCTTATTTTTGTTTCAAATTTTAGGATTTTAAAATCTCTTTATGATTGGTTTTGTTGTAGCTATGTCTTTAAATTCATGCTCTTTTTTAAATAGAAAATTACAGGAAAGATTTCTATTTCCTATTGCCCCATCCACATGAGAGCCTCTTGGGACTGTTTCACGTGTACAACTATAAATCTCACAATGTACATATAGTGGGTATAAATAAATATAAAATTTCCATAGAAAATATGAAAGTATGTGAATATATTTCACTGTAATATATAAATACATGGATGTAAATGAAGAGGTTTGTTTTCTTCTCTTTTCAAAGCTCTGCTTCCAGCCTATAGGTCAGTCATATCATAAAATCCTGAATAAAATCCTTGCAGGCCCACATCTTAGGTGGGCTTTCCCACCCCCTCCCATATTTTCTCTCAAAGACACATCCACTTAAGTCTACCTTTAGCAGCCCGAAGAAGTGATGTCATTACTGATCCTGGCCAGATGACTCAAAGCCTAAAGGGGCTGTTTAAAAAGGGAAAATGTAAAAGCATGGCATATTTTATAGAGAAATTTGAGGTTTATCCAGGCTTCGTTATTTCCAGGTTCACGACTGAGAAAAATCAAGACCTTTCCTGAGACGATTTGTTAGGTAATGAGATCTTTATAATTTCACCAGCCATTTACCTTCCTGAATCTCTAGGTTTCTCTACCAATGCTGCATTCCTTTGTTTTCATAGACAGCATGCCATTTTGGTTTTGGTTTTGTTTGTTAAGTGAGATTTGGAGATTTTTTTTGTCCAAAATGTACAGTGAAATATTAAACTTGGCGGCTGGCCCCAGGTTATTATTTGTAACCAAGTTCAGGCTCAGAAGAGGCAGAATTGGGTATAATTCTGTTAAAACAAAGCAAAAAGAAAAAAAAGAAAAAGCCTGTCCTTTTTCTTGGAGTTGTACTTTGGGGGTATGTGAGGGATGGGGTTTTATCAATTACACCTGAGTTAGCAGGAAAAAGACTCTTTCCAACTATAGAATTCACCTCCTTCTTGCTTCTGCTATTCAGTTTAGAGCCACAGGGACACCATCCATCAAAAGAACCTTTCCTGAAGAGGAGAATCTTGTTAAGGCTGGCTGTCAACTTGAGAAAACTAATCATGGTATTGCACAACAAAATGATTTTATACTGCTTTTCTCCTTCTTGTCTACTGAGCAGTCTATTAAGGAGAGAGGCCGACAGATGTTCAGCAACCAACTAAAAATAGATAACCTGCTTTAAATATCAAGTGTGCCTGCTCGGTGCTGGAGTGACACAATGTGTCTCGCGTGTGCACAGAATGGAATTCGGATTGGAGACAAGAAGCTGGCTCAGATTGGACAGCAGAGATGTGGACTGGTGGGCAGTTCCTGTAGCCAAATGATTTAATGACTTCTTGAAAATGACTTTCTTTTCCATGGCCAGATTATGTCAAAATGTGTGTGCTCCTCCTGAGCTGGGTGTATATTATGTCCTATGGTAGCTCAACTTGGAGTCAGATCGATTAGTGGGTTTGAGTCTGCAAAATAGACTGAAGGCATTTTATTTTCTGCTTGCTGTGTTCTTTTTATCTTCTCTTCAATGTAGCTTTCCTTTCCCCCTTTATGCTATGCTACTAGCTGAATGCTGATGACCCAACAGGACAATAACAGCCAAGTTGCATTTAATGGTAATCTGGTGGCCACTGCTGCCTGGTTACCCACTGATACTGAACTTGGCCCCAGGAGCAAAGAGTTTCATTCTTGTTTACACCTGAGAGCAAATCATGGAAGCATGCATCCTTCAACTTTCAGTTCTTGACTTGCCTTTTCTTTAAAGTCTTCCCTAAGGACGCTAAGGTGTTCTTCCTCTCCCCTCAACAACTATAGAACCCAATCTCTCTCTCACTGTCCCCCCCCCCACTCTCTCCCTCTTTCCCCCAACCCCCTTTCTCCTTCCCTCCCTCCCTCCTGCATGCATTTACCACTCAGCATTTTCTGTTGCTTCCTTAGTAATAAGTGTTGGCCATGGCTTTCCCTTTTTGTGTATAGTAAGTAAATACCTGTTGATTAGTTAGATTGCATGTTCCAGACAGAGGGCCTAAGGGTAGATAGTCTTTGTCAGTAGAGCAGTGGTTTGTAACAGTTTGGGAAAGGAGAGGACCCCTTTAGGAAACAGATGCAAATTGCAAATTTTCTACCAAAAAAATGTACATATAAACAGAAACAAAACCTATGTATATACTTGCAGAGGGCTCCCTGATTCCCCCTGAAGGTGATCTAAAGAATCTTGATTAAGAATCTTGCTGTAGTGGTGCCTGCGTGGCTCAGTTGGTTAAGAGTCTGACTTCGGCCTAGGTCATGATATAGCTGTTCGTGAGTTTGAGCCCCACGTCAGGCTCTATGCTGACAGCTCAGAGCCTAGAGCCTAGAGCCTGTTTCAGATTCTGTGTCTCCCTCTCTCTCTCTGCCCCTCCCCTGCTCATGCTCGCTCTCTCTCTCTCTCTCTCTCTCTCTCTCAAAAATAAATAAACATTTTTTAAAAATATTAAAAAAAAAGAATCTTGCTGTAAAAGGACGTGTTCTGTGTGAGAGTCCTTCTAGGAGTCCTAGGGGCAAGGTCAAGGCACCTACTGATTTCTCTTACAGCAGGCAGAAAACAGCCTACTTAATTCATGAATATACATATAAGCTGGCTCTCTCAGGTTATGCACCTATATCTGAACATACATATCTATGAGGTTGGGAGGCAACAATATATAGTGGAAAGATCAATTTAACTTAACCTAATTGGATCTGCATTTGAATCTAGGCTCTGCCTCTTACTACCTGTGAGACTGTGGCCAAGCCACTTACCATCTCTGGGCCTTAGTTTTCTTATCTGTCACCTAGGGATGAAGTTAAGTTCTACTTCAGATGGAGATATAAAAACACTTAGTTCTGTCCCCCTCTCTTCTTGAGTAAAAGGAGATCTTGAATAGTCCCTGGGTTGGAGTTGTTAGGGCTGGCAGGGTCCATAGTGGTGGAACACAGTGAATTAATTGTGGAGGAAAGTAATACTGGATAATGATACCTGGAGGATGTTCTTCTGTGGCTGATAGGCCATGTTTCTGATCACATGTAGGATACTTCCTGAGGGCTCCCAGAACACAAGAGGGCCAGAGTCCTTCATCAGCAGGTAGAGGGAAAGGAATTGGAGTGATATCTATAAAGGTAACCCTTTAAACTCCAAGATAGCAAAGAATTTATGTCTCTGTGTAGTATTGTATCCCAAGCACCTAGAAGGAGAGAGCCTGGTAAGCACTTAAAACTTCCATTGAATGAGCAAATGAATGAATGAGTGAATGAATTTGCATATGCACGTTGTGCAAGTTAGGTTTGAGAACTCTTGAATTACATATATAAGCAGTATTCTTTGGAAGGTTTTTTAATATGTGGATTGGAACACTCATTGCTGAGATGGCAGTTCTACCAGAATTGATCTACAGATGCAATACAACTCCAATTGAAATTTCAACAGGTTTTTTGGTAGAAACTGGCAAGCTGATTTTAAAAGGTATATGGAAATATAAAGGGCTTAGAAAGACTAAAATAATTAAAAGAAAACAAAGAGAAGTTACCATTTCTGATTTCAAGACTTACTATAAATCTACATTTACTAAGATAAATTGATATTGGCAAAAAGATAGACAAATAGATCATTGGAACAGAGGAAGAGTTTAGAAACAGACCCACATATAAATGGTGAATTGATTTTTTTTTTTTTTGACAAAACAATTTAATGGGGAAAGGAAAGCTTTTTGACAAATGATAATGGGTCAAATGGATACCCATGTGGGAAAAAAAAATGAACATTGACCCTTAACTCACACCACACACAAAAATTACCTTAAAATAGATCATAGAACTGAGTCTAAAACCTGAAACTATAATATTTCCCATCCCCCAAAAAACAGAGAGGAGCATCTTTGCAAACTTGGGGCAGGCAAAGTTTTATTAACACATAAAAGATAAACTGTGTAAGAAAAAAAACTGATAAATTGAGCTTCATCAAAATTTAAAACATCTGCTTTTGAAAAGGTATACCTTTTAGAAAACAAAGCAAGCCACAGAATGGGAGGAAATATCTGTATATGTTTATGTAACACATGTATCAGGCAAATAATTTGCATCTAGAGTATGTAAAGAACTCTTAGAGCTCAATAACAAGATAAACAGCTCAGTAAAAATTGGGCAAGATATTTAAACATACATTTCACAGAAGATAGGAAAATGGACAGGAAACACATAAAAAGATGTTCCATATTATCAGTTACTGGAGAAATCCAAACCCATGATGAAATACCACTTGACATTTATTAGACTTGAGTTAACATTAAAAAGATTGACCATACAAGTATTTATGGACTGGAACTATTTGTGGGAATTTAAAATGGTACAAGTGCTTTGGAAATACATTTGGCACTTTTGTAAAAAATTTAAGCATACACACACCATATGACCCAGAAATTCTAGGTTTTTACACAAAGAGAAATAAAAGCATATATCCTCACAAAAACTTGTATATAAACACACAACAGATTTATCTGTAATAACTGAAATCTGGAAATCCAATGTCCATCAAAAGGTGAATAGCAAATTGTGGTACATCCATTTAATAGAATGTTTCTCAGTAACAAAATGGAATAAGTTTTTGGTACATGCAACAACATAGATGAATCTCAAATAACATGCCAAGTGAGATAAGGCAGATAAAAACAGTATATACATAGAATCCTAGAAAATGCAGTATAGTTTTAGAAAGTAAAGGAGGCAGGGCTAGGGACGGATGAGCTACAGAGGGGCATGGGAAACGTTTGGGGATGATGAAAATATTCATATATTGATTGTGATGGTTGTTTCATGGTGCATATATATGCCAAAACTCATTAACTTACATACTTAAAATCTATGCAATTTATCGTACATCAATTATACTTCAATAAAATAAAAAACATGCAAAAGCTATTAAGTATATAAACTTTAAAAGTGAAAGATGTGAAAGAAACACTAAAAATGTTGTTACTCATAGGCAGTGGGATTACAAGTAATTTTTTGCATACATTTATACATTTTTTCTATATTTTCTAGGCTGTACATATATTTGCTGTGTCTACTCTAACAAAACACCACAATGTGGGTGGATTAAAAACAACATAAATCTATTATCTCACAGTTTTGGAGGCCAGGAGTCTCAAGTTAGTATCGCTGGGCAAACAAACATCAAGGTGTCGGTGGACTGGGCTCCCCGGGGGCTGTAGGGGATTGTAGGTTTCTTGCCTCTTCCAGCTTCTGGTGGCTCTAGCGTTCCTTGGCTTTTGGTTGCATCACTTCATCCTTCAAGACCAGCATCTTCAAATCTCCCTCTGTTCTATCTTATATCACCTTCCCCCTGTGTGCAGTTAAATCTCTGTGTCCTTCTTACAAGAAGGCGTGTGATTTCATTTAGGGCCCACCAAGATGATATTGGATAATCTTCTCATGCCCAAATCCTTAATCCCATCTACAAAGACCCCTTTTCCAAATAAATTAAAAATTACAGGTTCCAGGGATTAGGACCTGACATTTTTGGTGGACATTTTTTTTTAGCCACTAGAGCACATTTCCCGCCCCCCCCCCCCAATATTTTTGTTTTTTATTTTCCTTGCATTTGATTTTTTAAAAATATTGGAGTTGTATAAGTAATAAATGAATATATGTTTATTATAAAAAAATCAGACAATATAAAATGTTACGGAGTAAAAATCAAAGTTCACTGTGATACCAGCCAGCACTATACTTAAAGTGGAGTTCCTTTATGGACAAGGAATTCACTAAATGCACATCTATGTGCTATTCCTGTGAGACACACACAGCATAATTTATTTTGTAATAACTGCTGTCAACAGTTCAGTGTGCATCCTTTTGGCCCCATCATTGTAAATTTATATAAGGTGTATTTGTAATATAAGGGATATTATAATTTCATATGGTGTGTGTGTGCGTGTGTGCATGCCCAGTTTTGTTTTTTATAAATGGGAATTACATTATTCATTTTACTTCACAAAAACCACTTTTTTCCTTAACAACATTCTTAGAGATATCTCCATGTCTGTGCCTAAGGTTCCATTTCCTTTGTATTACTTGAATGCAGAGATGTGTCTTTATTTTGCCAGTCCCTTTTGTTGAATTTTGGTTTTCATTTTTTTACCATTAACAGTAACATTACAGTGAACATCTTGTACATATGTGCTTTGGACACATGCACAATATTCCTGTTAGGTTAGATTCCTAGGAGTAGATTGCTAAATCAAAGAGTATATAAATTTTATTTTTCTTTTTTAAGTTTTTATTTAAATTCCAGTTAGCATACAGTGTAATATTTGTTTCAGGTGTAGAATTTGGTGACTCATCACTTACATACAACACCTGGTGCTTGTCACAACAAGTGCATTCCTTAATCCCCATCCCCCTCCCCTGCCACCTCCCCTCCAGTAACCCTCAGTTTGTTCTCTATAGTTAAGAATCTGTTTCCTGGTTTGCCTCTTTTTTCCCCACTATATTTATTTTTTTTAATTTCTTAAATTCCACATATGAGTGAAATCATACGGCATTTGTTTTTCTCGTGGACTACTAGGTATTTGCCACAAGGTTCAAAAAATACTGATTCGAAGGGATACATGCCCCTCAATGTTTATTGCAGCATCATCAATAATAGCCAAATTATAGAGAGAGCCCAAATATTCATCTACAAATGAATGGATAAGGAAGATATGATGTACACACACACACACACACACACACACACACACACACATGATGGAATATTACTCAGCCATAAAAAGAATGAAATTTTGTCATTTGCCATGACATGGACAGAGCTTAGAGAGTATTATGCTAAGTGAAATAAGTCAGAGAAAGAGTACATGTATTTTAAATTTTGATAAGTACTGCCAATTTTCCAAAAAGGCTATTCCAACGTACACTTCTACAATATCATATGGAAATATTCTTTTGCCCACATATTTGCTACTACAGATACTATTTTTTCTCCTTTTTGGCCATCCAATGGGCAAAAAGTGGTACTGTTTTAATTATGACTTCTTAATTAACAAGATTGAGCATGTTTTCATAAGTACTGGTCATTTATTTCTCTTTTTGGGGCTTGCCTCTTTTTATATTCACTAATTTTTCCATTGAATTATCTTTATTTTTCATTCATTTAATGTAAGTATATGTTACCGATTTTTAACTCTGTCTATTACACGTGATGCAAGCATTATCTCCCAGTTTGTCATTTGTCTTATAACTTTGTTAAGGAAATCTTAGAAGTTAAAATTTTTTATGTAGTTAGTGTATCTTTTGCTTTGTGGGTTATAGCTTCTTCATTTTGCTTAGGAAGGACAGCCTACCCTAAGATTACTAAAACATTCTCTGTGTTTTTGTCTAGTAGTGTGCACTTGTTATAAGGAGAATAAAAAGTCATCTGAAAATGAAGGACCACATGTCCAACAATCCAAATGCTTTATCAGAGTAGAGTAGATGCTTCAGCCAGACTCTGTGGGTTTTTTTTTCTGAGTGTGTAACCTTGGGCAGGTACCTTAACCTTCTGTGATTCAGTTTCTCCATCTGTAAAATGAGGTAAATAATTGTGCCTACTTCAAGGGATGGTTGTGAGATTCAAATGAGTGAATAGATGTCGAGTGCTTTGCTTAGTGTTGGGCATATAAAAATGTCTGAGTGTTAGCCAAAATGTGCACTGCTTGTGTTACTGTCTTAATCTAAGAAGAAGGAAGAAGAAAGGCGACTCTGTTTTAAATACCTGCAAGTTCTGACATTGACACGGGTGCTTGTATTCCGTGTCTTATGTGGTAACTGTTAACCACTGAGGCTCAGTGAAGCAAAGTGTCCCTTCATAGTCACACAGGTAGGAAGTGATTAAGCCAGGGCAGCTCATGTTCTTTCATGACAACCCTGAGGTAGCCTAAGTAGAGGCTTATATTCAGAAGTCACTCTTTGTCACCTTCCTGTTTGAAGAGTGTCCTACAAGCTTTGTGACTTGGAAAGACTATGGAGCCTTAAGATTACTGCTGCACTTAATTAATGTAGCTGAGAAACTGAAAAAAAAAAAAGTGCAGGACGTTGTTTGAATGTATTGGCCTAGATCTACTATCTGTTTCATTGTGTGGCCTGCCTACCTCTGTTAAAAAAGAAATGAGACAACCCATATTAAGTCCTGTGGGTCACTATGTTCTAGTATTGTTTTAACATTTTGTTAAAGATTGATGACAAGCTGATAAATGGCAAACTAAACAAAATTTCCTTTTTTGTACCTTAAATATGTTTCCTTAAAATTTTTAAAGTTTATTTAATTTTGAGAAAGAGAGAGAGACAGACAGAGAATCCCAAGTAGGCTCCGTACTGTCAGTGTAGAGCCTAACACAGGGCTGGAACTCACCAACCATGAGATCATGACCTGAGCCAAAACCAAGAGTTGGCTGCTTAACTGACTGAGCCATCCAGACACCCCAGTACCTTAAATATGTTTGTTTGATGGTCTGTGTATGCTTTTGTTTCCGGGAAATGTAAGGAACCAATTATTTCTTCTTTATCATCATAAACACTGAAGCTGCAATACATTCATGCTAACTATAAGAGGCAGTAGTGCATTATGATCAAGGATCAGACTCCAGGAGCCAAGCTACAAGGCTGAAATCCCATTTCCATCATTTAGTTTTGTGACCTTGGTTAGTGTATTTAACCTCCCTTATTGGTAAACTGAGAACCAGTAGTGGCTTTTCCATCCATTTCTATTACGTATTGGCTCTTTCCTCATTCTATTAGCACCTGGAGTATTTGGTTGGCTATTCACTCCAGCAAAGGATATCACAGTAGAAATAAAAGGGAATCAAAACACAGAGCTTTTGTGTTTCAAAACAGTTCCTATAGCAAATAAGAGATATAATATTATTAAAGAAAAAGCCTTTGAGTTAGGATAGCCCCGCTCATTTGGTTTCATTTCAGAAGTCTAAGCTCTAAAGGTTTCAGGCCGTAAGCAGATCTGGTCCCCCACCCCACCATAAAATAGGTTCAGAAGAATAGAAAAGAGCCAAGGGTGTCACACTCCCAGACTTGATGGTGTCCATGGATGGTTTTGAGGAGGAATAGAAAAGAGAAAGAAGCTGGTCTGAGAGGAGGAGACCTGTATCCTGTGCACCAACCGCTTCCACCCTGCAGTGAGTGCTGGTGGAGGTGGAATCTCCAGGAAGGTTTGAGTTCTTGAGAACAGCTGGCCGTTTGCTTCACTTAGGAAAAAGGTCTTGTTACCGCTGACATCCAGCTTGGTGTGTGGCAAAAAAAAAAAAAAAAAAAAAAAAGTAGGGTGTCTGCACACAGGGCTGGCTTCTTAAGTTACCTGTGTAGTCACACAAAGGGCCTTGCCCATGGTTTAATGCTCTTCTATTGCTGTCTTAAAATTCTTAATTTTTGAACAAGGGCCCGAGAATTTTCATTTTGCACCGGGCCCCACAAATTATGTAGCTGGTCCTGTCTGCACAAAGAGACCAGAAACAATTCTGAGTCCCTGGCCTAAACGGGACCAGTGTAATAATGTTTCCCACCCACTGAGTGGGAGAGAAGTAGTTGGGAGAGACAGCTGACAACTGACACTTTGTAGCGGGGACAAGGAAAATGCATTAGTGACGTGCATAGACTGGTGACAAAAGACCAGATGGGACAGTAGACATGTTGGTGGATGCTAGCCCAGGTACTGGATGCCACTGTGGACCAGAGGCTCCCAGCTAATGCTTTGATATCCCACAAGTATCTGTGAACTCCTCATCTCCCAAGAGGATACGGGGGAGACATGGAACAGCCTGAGATTTTGTTTCTCACACCCTGCCCAACAGGGCCTCAAAATACAGTTCATCAGTAATAATAAAAATAGTGACGTTTCTTGCATTCACAAACTGAAGATTTGTACGTCCCACAAAAGTAAAAGTGTGACTTTTTTATGAATTGGTTTATTTGTTTGTACATGCACTGCTTTCCATGTAGGTACTCTGCATTTTGCATGTGATAGTTGTCCTCCTTTTAGAGCTGATAGTTTTGTCCTCCTTAAATTAGTGGAGTTTCTCCCTGCTGGCAGTTAAGATACTGAATTATTTTTCAAATGACTTTAACTGAGTAATTCTCAGGTGACCTAAACTAATTTCTTGGCCTTGTAAATCTCAGACTTAATTTTCAACCTTCCCTTGTTAGGGCATATCTTGGAAAGCTAACGTGCATTTGTTAAACTCTGAATTACAGAAGACAGGCAACCATCTGGAACCGGAAAAGTGCAGGGTTTCAGAAGAGCCCTTCACGTTGTGAAGCATCATTCACGTGCTCTCAAGTCTGCCTTGCACTGTAGAGGACTATGACAGCCACCCGGGTCTCCTCCAGCACAAGCCACTCAAAATGGTACTATAAGTAAATGGGGTGTGTGACTTGAAAGGATCACCAAGTCTGAGGAAAATCAAACCATATGTGTTAGGACAGAAGGTCTCCCCCATGTAAGCAAAATATTTTGGTGTCTTGAGATTTAAGTCACTGTAAAAAGAATTGTTAAAATCAGGCTTGGTTTGTTAGAGATTATGTTTCCAAGTGCAGGGAGCCTACAGTGCCTTTGTACAGTGTACTAAGAAACCATCTTTTCTGTGTCCTTGCAAATGTCCCATCCATCTTTGGTAGTGTCTGTAGGCCTTATAGCATGCCACAACAGTGAGCACAATATCCAAAGAACAAGTGTCAAGTAGGCATCAGCAAAGCAAGGTATAAACAGAGAAAATAAGATTAGACAGGGCTAAGGGGGGTGGGGAGAAGAAATGATATAGCTTCTAGTTTACCAGATAAGGCTTATCTGAAAAAGCGTTGTAGTCCAGTTTTAAAATGATAAACACATAGGGCTGAAAGGGCCCCTGAGAAGTCATCTGATCCATCCTCCAACCTCCAGGGAGGTTTTATCTAAACCATTTTTACCAAGAGGTGTCTGTCGTGTTCTTAAAATTCTGTGGGGAAGTGGATTTGACAGCCTCTCTAGTATCCCATTACAATGCTTTATAACCACACATGTCAAGAAGCCCCTCTTTATACATATATATCCTTTCTCTTTCTAGCTAAAGCCCATTGTTTCCTATTCTATCCTCAGTAGAGAAATGTTCATACATCTGGATACGGCTTCTGAATAATAATCCTTTCTATATTTAAAGAGACATTAAGTGACCCATTTCTTTCTCTTCTTGAGACTAAATAATCCCGGGGGCTTTATCCTTTTTGCATTTGCCCATTTCCTGTATCCCTCTGAAGTTTTTGAAGTCTCAAGCTGGGCTTTTTTTCCTTGGCAGGAGTTGTGACTTGTAGGGGTTTCTAATGCCAAAATCACTTTGTAAGTGACTACCTCTAGGTGGTTGATTTTCAAGACTTGTCCACATAAACACTGTACAATGGAGTAGGAGTGTGTCATTGGATTCTGTGCATACGTAACCGGGCATTTCCCACGCCATCCCCAGTTTCCTACTACATTGGAGGGTCGCTGGCAGAGTGGGAGCAAACAGGGGCATGAGAGAGGCCAGGAGGATTTTGGAAGCTGACTTCAGCTCACAGGAGAGGAAGGGAAAATTTACTTCTTGGAGTTACATCTTTAAGAGTCTCTCTCATTCCAGTCTAAGTGCCCCTGCGAGATGGTAACTTACAAGCCCTAAAACCATGTTGGGCTCCTTGCCAATCATTCAGGGATCAAGAATCACGACCTAATTCTTCTCTTACCCCAAAAAGCTAGATGTCTCAGCTCTGTGACAATCTGGGTGTTTCCTCTGTGGGTTCTGGCTGGGTCCATGGCTTTTCAGAAGGAGGAGGAGCAATGACTTGAGGTGAGTCCTGCCCCTGACCTTCTTCCCCACCAAACAAACCCAACACTCAGAATTCCTGTCTGCCAAAGGTCTTGCCCCGTGAAAATCTGTCTTGTTGCCTAAGTTCTCCCTTCAGGATTGGATACCAGTGATTAATCGAAATAGGGAAGTAGGCATTGTTTCCAGCTACAATGTAGAAATCACTATTTTGAGGAGAAAACACCAAATTTCAGCAACAGAAGCCTTAACTGCATTAGGAGCAGATGGGCCTCTTTTACAACAGTTGAAAAATTGCAGAATCATTTCTATTACCAGGTAAATAAAAACCTAATCTATGTGACCATATTTTATAAAATATAAAGGATAACACAGGTGTTCATTCCTGTTATTGTTAAAAGCCTGCCTGAAAAATGGTTTCCTCTGGACAGTGCTTCATGTGAAGTGTATATTCTATTAACATCTATGTTTATAATTATCCTGCAGTTTTATTTAGACTTGGATGGATGGAGGCAAAACATGGCAGCTTTCTCACAGATCCTAGCAGCTGATGGGCAGAGGTTAATTTGTCTGTACATGGACACATTAGCTTGTCACATCTGCTATTAATTGCAAACAGATATATTAGTCTAATTAAACATTGCAAGGAACTGACCTAAATTGTTTCATGCCTGTTGCTATATCGACTCCACGATTAGCACACTTCAGGCTGCATGTTTATCCTTGCTATACTGATAGGAAGTAGCAGTCTTAAGTCTACAGCTAGTAACGGTTCTTGCGGTCATCACTGCTGGTATGTTAACTATGCTTGAAATGGAAAAATAAAACTTGTGTGACATAATCATGTGAATTTACTGTTGAACTACAGCCATTTCTACCCCATTGCCTTGACCAAGAGCATTTTCGAATGCTTATTTTCTGTGGCAGCTGTCTAAGTGGGTTGCAGCCGTTCTAATTTTGGAGCTCATTATTAGGACAAACAGTTGTGGTACATCAATAGCCCATCAGAATTAATTAAATGGGGAACAGCAAGTGAATGTTCATCAGCTCATTCGCAAGCAATAGGGGCAGAGGGTGTATGTCCTTAATCTGACTTGAGGCTGGTTTGCAACTTGCACTTGGGACATGTTTAGTGAGGACCAGATAGAAAATGTTTATGTGTGGCAAGTATATAAATAGCAGAAGCCCAGTAATTGGGTGCATCTTGGAAGTAATGACGAAATGATCTGCGTTTCTTTCTTTCATTTTTGTCACTAATAGGTTGTCCATGACAGGGGTATTGGCAGACCTTTACTTCCCAGCATTAGAATGTCTCTCTCACTGAAAAGAAGCCCCATGTTGTGCTTAAAGTGGTGCCCAGGACTGGGTGGTCAGTAAATACTGACGGCATGAAAAAAACTGAGGAAACTGGTTTCATCATATGTGAGACAGAAACTATCTGTTTAAATGGAAACCTTTTATTTAAGAGCGTAAAGGACTTTTTCAAGATACTAAAAGCCACATTTTCATAAAAAGGAAAGAAAACCCTGGTTTTTTAAATAAGAAGATTTGATAAAGCCAGATTTAAAACAGTCTAAGTAGATTTGCCTCAACCCTTCCGAGTTTTGACAGAGAAGGTTTTGAATCGATACTCAGGAAGTTGGAAAGTGAGGGTGTGGTGTGTCATGTTTGCCCAAACTTGTCACCATGGGGAAAGCAGCCTTCCTGGACCTGACAGAGTCTGAAGTAAGAACAAGCCTGACAGTCTTGGCTGCAAGGGTAAGGAGCATGGCAGGCAGAGAGCATCTATTCTCTATTCTCCTTGCTCTTTCTTTTCTTTGTTATTTAGTACAGTAGCTCGGGCCCTTGGAAATAAACGTACTTTGCATGCTTCTCCGGGCATATTGAGCAGATCTGCTGAAAGATTGATGCACTTGGCCCCTTATACTGGAGACTCAGAGGCTGTCATAATGCTTTGGAAACCATTCTTCTGGCTTCCCTATGATTCTGGACTTGGCTGTCCCCTCGGCAGTTCCAGGTCTCCTCTGCCCTGCTCAAGGCTTACTGGCATCATACTTCATGATGAAGGCAATGGGCTTTCATTTTGATCTTGATAGAGAGCTGTGATATAGGATTGGGAATGCAGGAATGGAAGCCAACAGGCTTTTTAAGAAGATCTGTTTTGTTCTGTTTGGTTTTCCCCCACTTCTTCCTCAGCTACAACTCTGGAATCAGAAAGACCATTTTGTTGAATATCTGTATGAGCTCCTCCTTCATGGTAGAAGAACTCACTCATTTTTCATCCAACAAACACTATGACCAGTGGCACAAAGATGATTTAGAAACGACTCCTTTAGGGATGCCTGGCTGGCTCAGACAGTACAGTATGTGACTCTTGATCTCGGAGTCATGAGTTCAAATCCCATGTTGAAGGTAGAGATTACTTAAAATGGTTAAAAAAAGGGAAGAAATGACCCCTGCTTTTGAAGAGCTTATAGTCTGTAGAAAAATTGGGAAAGATATACTGACTGATAATAGGAGGAAAGAATATACAAAAGACAAAGGAGAGGGTCATTAGTTCTCTCTGGACCAGGAGAACTCTGTCAGGAAGATTTCACACAGAAGACAATATGGGTGGGGTATTGAAAAGATTCCTTGGCTTTTAATCAGGAATATTTAAAGAGTCAAGGGATATTAGCATCAAAATGTATTTATTAACTCAATCACCTCACAAATATTTATTGATGCCAACTGAATGCTTGCTTGGCACTGTACTAGCAATGGGAATATAATGGTGAAGAGAAAGACAAAGTCTCTTTCTTGTGGATCGTAAAATTTAGTTGGAGGAGACAGTTATTAAATATCTGAAATGTCAGACAAGGATAAATGTTATGAAGAATTAAAAGAGGGGTAAAAGGATAAAAAGTGGTGGTGATGATGGTGGCAAATCATGCTATTTTACATGAGGAATTTGGAAAGCCCAACCAGGATGAGATGACGTTTGAACAGATAGCTGAAGGAGTACCACAGTGAGCCATGTGGGTATCTGTGGGAAGAACATTCCAGGTGAAAGCCAGCAGCCAAATCCAGTTTATCAACATTAGCAAGAATTACAGAGGGTGTGTGTGTTTAGTAACTTCATGGGATACTTTAATATCCCCACTTTACAGAGAAAAATATTTTGCCAGATCCTACAAAGAGCACCCCCCAGAGCTTCAGGAAACTTGGATGACTTCTGAAGGTCCCCATAATTATTTGGGGCTTAACATAATATTTCCCCCCACAATTGCTACAGTTTGGTGCTAGTTGCTACCAGATATCTAGGTATCTGCACTACAGTGAGATTTTCTCCTAAAGCAATGGTTGTGAAACCTGATTGATTATCACATTTGCTCCCATGTTTGAAATGACACATTTAAGAACTGTAGCTACCAAGAACCCATCTTAGACATTCCGATTCATTAGGCCTGAAAAAAGGACCTAGGTGTCAGCTCTCCCAGGTAGAATCTCTCTCACCTCTCCCAGATTTGAAAGCCATTGTTGTTTAATAGTGCTTTCCACACTTCTGTGTGCATACTACTCATCCAGAGCTTTTGTAAAATGCAGATTATGATTCAAGTAGGATTTAAGCTAGAGATGCTCCATTTCTAACAAGCCAAAGTGGCTGGTCCCTGAATGACATTGAGTAGCAGGGTTCTACGCAGCATTGTCATTAATGGAACCACAGTAGCTCATTGGGTTAAGGGGAATGAGGAACAGTCTAAACCCCAGTAGGGAGAAGGGCAAATTCATCCCTACCTCTGCTGTCTATCAAGCATCCACAGATATTTCTCAAAGCCCAGGCCTCTGTCTGCTGAGGGCTGCAGGATGGAGGGTTGCAGGGCTTATAGTCTATAGAAAAGTTGAGAAAGATACATTGACTGATACTACAAGGAAAGAATATATAAAAGACAAAGAAGAGGATCATTACGGAAGACAATATGGGTAGGGTACTGAAAAGACTCATTAGCTTTTAACCAACATGAACAGCAGTGTCGGGGAGAAGGGAACATGTGAAGGTCTGACTGGGTTGGGGAGGTTGGGGGCCATGACATAGGCATTCCTCAGTCACCTTCCTCCTTCCTCTCTACCCAACCAATGTATCTCTGTGTTTTGAATTGAGGAAAATCCTACCTGGTCCATGAGATCTTCCTGTCTGCTTCCTTCATTGAACCATTCACTCTCAGTGCCTCTCATCAGGATCACCTTCTCCTTAATTTTTATCTGTTTTAGGTGAGTCATTTTAGTCTCTCTAGTGAAATTATAAACTCTATAAGGCTGTAGAACCCACAGGAATCAGTCTTGACAGTAGATGAGAACTCAGGAAATTCAATTCCCCTCGTAGGCTGTGCTTCTTTCTGCAGTGCTCTGCAAAGATAACCATGCAGTCCTGCCTGAATACTGCCAATTGTGGAAAGCCCATGTCTTTGTGAATGGCGCAGTTAAAAAGAATTTCACAGAATTGAAATCTCGCCTTTTCAGCCATCACTTGATAGATAAGAAGATGAAAATAATGATAAATAACCAATATATTTAAGTATTTAATTGTGCTGGACCCTGTTTTAAATTTGCATGTAGTTTATATCATTCAATCTTTATGATGATCCTATGAGGCATATATTATCATTAAATTCCCTGAAGAGTCAAGTAAATTGTCTGAGATCATACAAGTAGACAGTGGAGGAGCCAGGATACTAAGTGGTCTGATTGTAGAGAATATACCGTCTGAACATGGTATAGATTCAACCTGCAAAATCAATATGTTCTGTCCTTTGTTTACATGAACAAAGTAAAGGCCTCTTAGAAGAAAATTGTGCCCAGGAAAATCTCCTCTTTACTATAAAAAAAAAAAAAAAAAAAAAAAAAAAAAAAAGGCTCTGTTGCACTTAAGTTGTGCCTCATGTGTTGGATACCAGATACTCCCTGAATGTGGTGGTACAGCCCGAGATGGTTCTGCAATCCCTATGACACCTACACCAGTTCTGGTGCTTCTAGTGAAGAGCAGTAGGGGGGTGGAAAAATCCTTCATTTGCTACTTTGGTCTCCAAAAAAATAAATCCATGTTGAATTGGTTCTACACATTAGGGATGAGCTTCCAGTTGGCTACCTTCCAGTTCAGAAGTATCTAGGGGGTGACAGGGGGCTTCCCATCAAACTTGGAATCAAATCCCAACTTCTTACCACAGCTTACTCAGTCCCGTGTAATCCAGCCAGGGTCCCAGTTCATTGGCCTAGACTGTCCCCTAACATTTGTGGGTAAATATTAAAATATGCGCCAAATATTAAAAACTATAAACCAAGCTAATAAACTGTTAAACAAAATATGTTCTGTTCTCCTGTTTTGGGAAACATACCTTTCTAATGACAAAAGCAAAAGCTATGGTTTATGGATTTATATGACTGGAAGTCTGTAAAATATCTGAATTATCATTGCATATATCCAGGTGTTTAATAAAAATAAAAGATGAAGATGAAGATATTGCCAATGTTCCGAAGACTAGTTTTTTCTAAAATATCTAATTATTAAGATTAAAAGGCAAATAGAAATTACAATGACTATCACAATTTTAAACAAAATTAGCAAAGCTGAAATTTATTTAATTTTTGAACACTTAAATATTCTAAAGTATTTTTGTAATATAAAATATACACACTTCTAGGATTCAGTGTCTCAGTATCATGCGTCCCACCCTGTTACATCTGGACCTGCATATATACAAACTTAGGAGAAATACGTATTGTTTAATATTGTGAAACGTTCCTCAGTTTCCATGTGTAACTGGCAAATATCACCTAAATTTCTGGATACCTTAAGAACCAGGAAATAGAATGGGGAGAGAAGAAAATGGATGATTGGTACTACTGAGAAACAACCTTTATTATGTGAGAATCAATTGTATTCATGTTTACTGAGAAAAAGGATTTGACAAGTTAATTAACTTGTCTTTTTTGTAAGCCAAAGTGGTTCCATGTTTCAGGCCCTCACTCACTGCATTCTGAATTTGTGTGTCAGCTCAGCAGATCTCAAGCCTTTGTGGGAAGACAGTTGCCTTTTGTTTGAAGGATAGAGAGCAAGGGATATGGAGAAAACAGTACTCTGGAACCTGGACAGAGTGAGTCATGAAAGTCACTGTTTAAAATTACAGGTTGTGCACCAGAGCCAGAGTGGATCACCAGCTTCTGTGTGATGGAGACATCCATGTGTTGGTCGTGCATGTGTATGTGTGCGTGTGTGACAGAGAGAGAGAGGGAGGGAGGGAGAAGGGGGGAGAGAGAGAGAGAGAGAGAGAGAGAGAGAGAGAGAGAAGAAGAAGAAGAAGGAGGAGGAGGAAGGGAGGGAGGAGGAGGAAGGGAGGGAGGAGGAGGGAGGGAGTTGGGTCTTTGTGAAGCAGAAGTTGAGGGCTGGGCTTCTGTTGCCTGGTGTAAGGGGATAGTGCACCGGCCTTGACAATATTCAAACACACCCAGCAACATCCTGCCTCCAGGCCTTGGTACTTCCTCATGAAATCTCTGCCCCTAGAACTTAGCATTACTTTCTCCCCACTTCATTCAGGTCTCTGTTCAAATGCCATCCCTTCAAGATGGCTACTCTATCTAAGATAGCACTCCTACTCCATTATTATCACCTCTCCTGCATTGCATTTCTTTGTACTTCTTATTAATAACCGAAAATACGTCGTATCTTTGTCTTCCTCACCGGTGTGTAAGTTATCTGAAGACAGGAACTCTGCCTTTCTTGTTCACGGATATGTCCCCAGTACCTAGAGTAGTGGTGTCACATCTTGGATGTTCAGTAATATTCTGTATGAATGTAGAAATTTGGAAGGATTGTACTTTATGGTGATGGTTTTTGGTAAGGACTGTCCTTTCCCCTCTGGGGTTGCCTGGGTTCCTAGGCAACAACTGGGACTGGGAACACTTCTTTCCCCCTGCAGGCTTCCTGGAAGCTTTGACTTTCCCCTTTGGTCTAATGAAGAACAAAGCAGGTGTGACACTGAGCAAATTAGCAGTACTTGTCTCATCCCTACCTGTGAAGCTGTGGACCTGCCTTTCAATTATAACAGTGCTTTCTCTATGGCAAAAAAGAACAGGGACACAATATTAACGAAGGTCAAGATGATCTTACTTCAACCAATTAACACTTTCCAAATGACAGGACTAGCCGTGAAGCAATGGTTTTTACATTCTAAGGAATAGATATATGAGGGTTTCATTTTCTTTCTCTGGAAGACAAGAGTCAAACTGGATGCTACATGCAAGGCCTCTGTAGAGGGTCTTTGCTCAGGAATCCAAACCATTGGTCTCTGATCACTTCATTGAATGACACACAGAAAATGTTAGAGAAGGCTAGAACTCTGCCTTTAAGAAGAAGTGAAAAGTGAAATGCTATTGTAGAAATACTTATAAAAATGAGCTAAAGTCTATGGACTTATTTCCATATTGCAGCAATTGTCCCCAAATTACCCTACTCTTTTCTAGACAACATTTTTTTACATTTTTGTGCCACTTGGGACCCTGGGTATATTGCCTGGAAGTTGAGCAGAGGCAGGTACCCTATCAAACCTATCTGCCTGAGTGGCTAGTTGATTGCCAGGTGTCTGTAGACAATTTGTGTTTCTTTCTCCTTTTATTGTTTTCATTGTGATTTTTCAGTCTGAGTATGGATGGAAGATATTGTGTAAAGCTCAGCTGGGTAAAGCTTTACTGAAAATTTTTTTCCATATGATTGCTTCATTGCATGTTTCTTAATTAAAAAAAATTTAAGTACAGTTGACACTCAATGTTAACATTAGGTTCAGGTTTACAACTTAGTGATTGGACAAGTTTATACATTATGCTGGTTCACTGCAAATGTAGCTACTGTCTGTCCCCATACATCATTATTACAATATCATTGACTACACTCCTTATGCTGTGCCTTTTATTCCTGTGACTTACTTCCTAACTGAATGCTCATATCTCTAACTCCCCTTCACCCATTTTGCTCAACTCCCCACCCACCTCTCCTCTGCAGCTATTAGTTCGTTCTCTGTATTTATAGGTCTGACTCTGCTTTTTGTCTGTTTATTCATTTGTGGGGTTTTTTTAGATTCTACTTATGAGTGAAATCATATGGTATTTTGTCTCTCTCTGTCTGACTTCTTTCACTTAGCATAAACACTCTGGGTCTATCCATGTTTCAAATGGCACAGTCTCCTTTTTTATGACTGGATGATATACACACACATACACACACACACCTCACATCTTCCCATAGATAATGTCCTTACCCATTTATCTATTGATGGACACTCAGTTTACTTCCATATCTTGGCTATTGTAAACAATGCTGCAGTAAACATATGGGGCATATATCTTTTTGAATTAGTGTTTTTATTTTCCTTGGGTAAAAAGCCAGTAGTGGAGTTATTGAATCATATGGTATTTCTATTTTTAATTTTTTGAGAAACCTTCATACTATTTTCCACAGTGGTTGTAGCAATTTACATTCCCACCAACAGTGCACAAAGGTTCCTTTTCCTCCACATCCTCTCTGACACTTGTTATTTGTTATCTTTGTGAATTTAGCTATTCTTACAGGTATAAGGTGATATCTCATTGTGGTTTTGATTTGCATTTCCCTGATGATTAGTGATGCCGAGCATCTTTTCATGCTTTTCATACAAAGTTTAGAAAAATGTCTATTCATGTCTTCTGACCATTTTTAAAATAATACTTTATTTTTTTGGTGTTTTATGAGTTCTTTATATATTTTGGATATTAATCACTTACTGGATATATCATTTGCAGGTATCTTCTCTCATTCATTTTTATTTTGTTGTTGTCCCAATAATTTATTTTTGCTTTTGTTTTCCTTGCCCCAGAATACCTATCTAGAAAAGTGTTGTTACATCTGATGTAAGAGAAATTATTGCCTATATTATCTTCTAGGAGTTTTATGGTTTCACATCTCACATTAGGTCTTTAATTTATTTTTGTGTATGGTGTTAGAGAGTCGTCCACTTTATTTGCATGTAGCTGTCCAGTTTTCTTAGCACCATTTATTGAGGAGACTGTCTTCTGCCCTGTTATGTTCTTGCCTTCTTAATTGACCATATAATTAATTGACCATATAATTGTTGGTTTATTTCCAGGTTGTCTATTTTGTTCCATTGATCTATGTGTCTGTTTTTGTGCCAATACCTCATTGTCTTGATTATTGTGGTTTTGGACTATATCTTGAAATCTGAGATTGTGATGGCTCTAGCTTTTTCTTTTGGGAAAGAAAGTAATCTTTCCCAAGATGGCTTAGTCTATTCAAGTATTTTGTGGTTCCATACAAAATTTAGGATTGTTTGTTCTAATTCTGTGAAAAATGCTGTTGGTATTTTGATAGGGATTGCACTAAATCTGTACTTTGCTTTAGGTAGTATAGAAAATATTCATGTATCACAAAGGAAAGCAGAAAAAAGAAAACAAAGAACAACAGAAGAAAACAAAAAATGAATGATGGACTTACATCCTAACATATGAATAATTATATTAAATGTAAGTGGTATAAATGAACCAATTAAAACACAAAGTTTGGCAGAATGTATTTAAAAACTACCTAAAAATACACTACTACAACAATCTCACTTCAACTATAGTGATATAGGTAGGTTGAAAGTAGGAAAAACGACATAACATATAAAATTAATAAAATGAAAGCAGGAGTAGCTACTTTAATATCAGATAAAACAGACTTCAGACATCAGAGAGAGATATTATATAATGATAAAAGGGTTAATACATCAATAAGACATAGAACTCTAAATATGTATACACAAAAAATCCCTGCAAAATATGTGAAATAAAACAGATACACACTGTAAGAATTAAATATTATAGTTGAGAGTTCAATACTGCTTTCCCATCAATTGATAGAACAACTAGACAGAAAATCAGTGATATGGAAGAAATCAATACCATTAAACAATGGCACCTAATCAATGTTTGAACACTCCATACCCAAACAGAAGAATACACATTCTATTTAAGTGCTCACAGAACATAGACCAAGAGAGACTATATAGTAGGCCATAAAACAAACTTTAAAATCATTTTTTAAATATTTATTTATTTGAGAGAGAGTGTGTGAGTGAGTACAGGAGAAGGGCAGAGAAAGGGGGAGAGAGAGAATCCTAAGCAGACTGTGTACTCTCAGCACATAGCCTGATGCAGGGCTCTATCCACGAACTGCAGATCATGACCTGAGCCAAAATCAAGAGTCAGACCCTTAATTGACTGATCCACCCAGGAGCCCCCAAACTTGATCAATTTTTAAAGAATTGTAATCATGCAGATTATGTTCTCTAACTACAGTGGAATCAAGTTAGAGATCAGTAACAATGATAATAAGAAAATCTCCAAATTCTTGGAAAATAAACAACATACCTCTACATAATCCATGGGTCAATAGAAAACCTAAAAGGAATAAAAATATATTGAATAAATGAAAATACAACATAAAAAATTTGAGGGACACAGCTAAAGTAGTGCTGAAAGAGAACTATATTTATAGCACTGAGTGCTTATAGCAGAAAAGAAGGGAAATCTCAAGTCAATAATCTAAGCTTTTGCCTCAAAACACTAGAAAGAGAAGAACAAAATAAGTGGAAAATGAGGAAAAGAAGAAAATAATAAAGATATGAACAAAAATCAGTGAAATTGAAAACAGGAAAGCAATAGAAAAAAAACACAGTGAAACAAAAAAATTGGTTTTTGAAAAAGAATCAATCAAATTGAAAAACAACTAGCAAAACTGACACCAAAAGTAAAGGGAGAGAAGATACAAATTTCTGAAATCAAAAATGAGACAGGGGACATCTATAGTGAAGCCTGTGGACACCAAAACAATGACAAGGAGATACTATGAATAACTACACACAACCTAGATGAAATCAACCAACATCTTGAAAAACACAAATTATCAGAGTTCGCTCAATATTAAAGAAATTGAATCCACAATTAAAAATTGCCAAAAAAGACCTCCAGGCCCAAATGTTTAGAAGAGAAATAACACAATTCTATACAATCTCTTCAAAAAAAAAAAAAAAAAAAACAGAAAAGGAGAGAATACTGAATTCATTTTATGAAGCTAATATTTACCTCCATGTAAAGAAACAGAGACACTACAAAAAACGGAAACTACAGACCAGTATCTCTCATGAATATAGACTTAAAATCTTAAACAAAAATAAGCAGAGTTCAACATTGTGTAAAATGAAGTATACATCATGACCAAGTAGAGTTTATTCCAGAGATACAAGGCTGGCTCAATATTTGAAAAATCAACCAATTTTCAACCAATGTTGAAAAAATTCAAGAAGCCAATTTACAGAAAACCCTACAGCTAACATTATACTTAGTGGTAAAATACTGAATGGTTTCCCTTTAAAACTGGGGAGAATGTCCACTCTTATTATTCTCATCCATAGTATTAGAAGTTCTAGCCATGACAGTAAAGCAAGATAAATAAAAGATACATAGCATAGAGTAAGAAATAAAACCGTTTCTATCTGCAGATGATATAGTCATTTTCATAGAAAATTCTAAGGAATCTCCAAAAAAAAAAAAAAAAAAAACCCTATAGGTAGGGGTACCTGGGTGGCTCAGTTGGTTAAGCATACGACTCTTGGTTTCAGCTCAGGTAGTGATCTCAGGGTTCATGAGTTCCAGGCCCACCTCAGGGTTCACACTGACAGCATAGAGCCTGCCTGAGATTCTCTTTCTTCCTCTCTCTGTCCCTCCCCAGTGTGTGTGTGTGTGTGTGTGTGTGTGTGTGTGTGTGTGCGCGCGCGCGCGCGCACACGCACGTGCTTCAAAAATAAATACACATTTAAAAAATGAAAACCCTATAGAACCACAAAGTAAATTCAGCAAAGTTCAAGAAAGAAGTTAAAAATACACAGAGTCAACCATATTTCAGTATACTAGCAATGAACACATGGATACAAATTGAAAATCTATCATTTAGAGTTGCTCAGAAACTTTAAACACTTAGATATGAACCTAATAAAAAATGTTCAGAACTTGTGTGATGAAGACTATTAAATACTGATGAAAGACATCAGAGAAGATCCAGATAGATAGAGATTTTCATGGATTGGAAAATCCAACACTGTAAAGATGTCAGTTCTCCCCCAAACTGATAAAAGAAAATTTACTATTTTTCTAGAGATAAGCAGCACTATTCTAAAATATATGTGGAAAAGAAAAGAAATTAGACTAGGTAGAATAATTTTGAAAATAAAAAGTGGGGAAAATCAATTTCCAGGATTTCAAGAACATTATATAACTATAGTTATCAAGACTGTGTGATATTGGCAGAGGGCTAGACACAGCGATCAATGGACATAGAGTAAAGGAACCAGAAATATCCTTACACTAATATGCCTAATTGATTTTTGACAGAAGTGCAAAAGCAATTCAATACAGGAAAATAGATTTTTTCAACGGTGGTGCTGGAGCAATTGGATATCCACAGGCAAAAAAAAAAAAAAAAAAAAAAAAAAAAACTTGATTCTAAGTCTCACATTTTATACAAAAATTAACTCAAGGTGGATCACAGACTTAAATGTAAAATCCAAAAATAAAATTTTTAAGAAGAAAATAAAAGAAAAACTTCAGGATCTAAGGCTAGGCAGAGACTTGGTATATTTGATACCAAAAGCATCAATGAATTTTACTTATTCAAAATTTAAAAAAACTTCTGGGAGCAACCCTTTTAAGAGGATGAAAAAACAAGCTTCACACTGGGATAAAATATTTGCAAACCACATATCTGGCAAAGAAACAGTATCTTCAATATATAAAGACTTCTCAAAATTTAACAGTAAAAAACAAAAATCCAGTTAGAAAATGGGCAAAAGATATGCATAGAGATTTCATTAAAAAGGATATACAGTTGGAAAATAAACATACGAAAAGATGGTAAATATCATTAGCCATTAGGGAAATGCAAATTAAAACCATAATGAGATAGCACCACACACGTATCCAAATGGTTATAATAACAAATAGTGACAACATCAAATGTGGGTGAGCATAGGAGAAACAGGACCACTAAGGCATTGCTGGTGGGATGTCAAATGGTAGTCACTTTTGAGAACAGTTTGGCCGTTTCTCATAAAGCTAAACATGTAAGTAGCATATAACCTCAACTTAGCAATTAAACTCTTGGTCATTTATTCTAGAAAAGTGAAAACTTATATTCACACAGAAACCTGGATGTGAACGTCCAAACCAACTTAATTTGTAACTGGAAGTGATACATGTTCTTCAGTGAGTGAATGGTTAAACAAATTGTGTTATGTTGCCATTGAATATTACTCAGCAACAAAAGGAAATGAACCACTGATGCAGGCAACAACTTGGATGAATCCCAAGGGAATTATGCCAAGTGGAAAAGTCAATCCCCAAAAGTTTTATACTGCCTTATAGAAATGGCGAACAGATCAGTGGTTGCTAGATATGAAGGAGTAGCGGGAAACAGAAGTGGGTGTGGCTATAAAAGGGCAGCACATAACATTAACAACTCAGGCAACAACAGATGTTGGCGTGGATACGGAGAAAGAGGCTCTCTTTTGCACTTCTGGTGGGAATGCAAACTGGTGCAGCTACTCTGGAAAACGGTATGGAGGTTACTCAAAAAATTAAAAATAGACCTACCCTACAACCCAGCAATTGCACTACTAGGTATTTATCCAAGGGATACAGGAGTGCTGTTTCAAAGGGGCACATGCACCCCAATGTCTGTAGCAGCACTATCAACAATAGCCAAAGTATGGAAAGAGCCCAAAAGTCCATCAATGGATGAATGGATAAAGAAGATGTGGTATATATATATATACAACGGAGTATTACTCAGCAATCAGAAAGAATGAAATCTTGCCTTTTGCAACTACGTGGATGGAACTAGAGGGTATTATGCTAAGCGAAATTAGAGAAAGACAAATATATGACTTCACTCATGAGGACTTTAAGATACAAAACAGATGAAGATAAGAGAAGGGAATCAAAAATAATATAAAAACAGACGGGGACAAAAACATAAGAGACTCTTAAATATGGAGAAAAAACAGAGAGTTACTGGAGTGGTTGTAGGAGGGGGATGGGCTAAATGGGTAAGGGGCGTTAAGGAATCTACTCCTGAAATCATTATTGCACTATATGCTAACTTACTTGGATGTAAATTTAAAAAATAAATTAAATAAAAATTAAAAAGGGCGGCACAAATGTTCCATATCTTGACTCTATTGATGTCAGTACCATGACTGTGATACAGTATTATAGTTTATCAGTATGCTGGTATTGGGAGAATCATAGGATTTCTCTATAAATTGCGTGTGAATCTATAATTACTTCAAAATACAAAGAGTAATTTTTTAAAAACCCATGCAAGATTAAATGTCTGAAGTAATCAACAAAATTATTAAAAATAAAAGCAGTGATGTTTTACTAGAGATGAAATCATGCTGTGGTGCCACTGTAATTAAAGCAATATGATATTGACTTAAAAGACCAATGGAATCGAACAGAGAATCGAAAAATAAATTCCAGTGACTATGGGAAGTTAACATATGCCAAAGGTGATATTTCAATTTCAGGTTAGAAAAATAATTGACTTAATAAACAATGTTGACATAATTTGCTTTCCATCTGGAAGAAAATTAAAATTATACTCATCTCTCATTACATGTAAAAATAAATCCCAAAGCTATTACAAATTTAAATATAAAACAAAAGGCAGTAAAAATTTTAGAAGAAAAATTAGGAGAGGATGGGGTAAACAGTATCTTTTGAAGCAAGACAGAACACTAGAAGCCTTAAGGGAAGAACATATGACTATGTAAACTTGGATTTTTAAACTTGGCCCAAAATACTATAACAAGTCAAAAGATGTGAAAGAAGTTGAAAAAAAATATTTCAAGCAAATAGAACAGAAAATGATTAGTGTCCCTAATGTTACAAGAATGCCCTTTTCCCTTCTTGCCTGATGTAAATCATCAGTGTATTTTAGTATCAGTATTCTTTTTCTTTTCTTTTTTGCCAATTCGATGAGTTGGATATGATCTTATGTTTCTTTAATTTGCATTTTTCTAATGATCAGTGAGGTACTATATTTATTAGCTATTTGGAATTACCCTTCAGTGAATTGTTACTCTGTCCATTTTTCTACTATGTTGTATTTTTCAGTTTTAATCAGAGTAGTGTTAATATTATACATTGAAATTGAAGCATTATAATCTTAGAGTCTTATAATGTGGCAGCATCTTTTATAACTTAAAAATACATGTATATTTTAGTATCACTTCACCTAGAGGAAATTTTTTCTTTAGAAATAAATATGCCAGTTTGAAAAAGAACATTATAATATCATGTGTAATGACTAAATCAGAGATACCCTGAAAGTTCATTAATAGCAAATTGGTTGAATGAATTGTGGTGCATCCATATCATTATGCAGCTATTGAAAAAAATGAGTTATATCCAAACTAGGTAACTTAGAAGGGTTTTCTTATGAGATGTAAATAAGGAAATACTATAGAATCTAAGGGTTTTTTTTTAACTATAAATTACCCCAAAGTTCAATACATGTACTTAAATATTCACACATGATTTATAAGCATGGAAAGAAGTATATAAGACTATACACCAAAATGTGAGCTTTGATTCTTGATGAAGAGTGAGATAAGGTATAGGGGTCTGTTTTTGCTTTTTGTTTGTTTATTCATTTGTTTTGTTTTTTAGACTCCACATATAAGTGAAATCATTTGGTATTTTTCTTTCTTGGACTTATGTCACTTGGCATAATACCCCTAGGTCCATCCATGCTGTTGAAAATGGCAAGATCTCCTCTTTTTTATGGCTGAATAATATTCCATTGTGTATCTTTATCCACACAATGAGTCTATCTGTTCATATTTTGATGAACACTTAGGTTGCTTTCATACCTTGGTTATTATAAATAACACTGCAGTAAACCTAAGGGAGCACATATCTTTTCAAATAAATGTTTTAATTTTCTTCAAGTATATACCTAGTAGTGGCATTATTGAATCATATGGTATTTCTATTTTTAATTTTTTTAGAAACCTCCATACTCTTTTCCCCAGTGGCTGTACCAGTTTACATCCCTACCAGCAGTGCATGAGGGTTCCTTTTTCTCCACATCGTGGTCAACACTTTTTATCTGTTGTCTTTTTTATTTTAGCCTTTCTGACAGGTGTGAGGTGATATCTCATTGTGGTTCTGATTTGCATTTCCCTGATGATTGATGACGTTAAGCATCTTTTCATGTGTCTGTTGGCCTGTATGTCTTCTTTGGGAAAAATGTCTATTCAGATCCTTTGTCCATTTTATTTATTTTTGGGACAGAGAGAGACAGAGCATGAACGGGGGAGGGGCAGAGAGAGAGGGAGACACAGAATCGGAAACAGGCTCCAGGCTCCGAGCCATCAGCCCAGAGCCTGACGCGGGGCTCGAACTCACAGACCGCGAGATCGTGACCTGGCTGAAGTCGGACGCTTAACCGACTGCGCCACCCAGGCGCCCCTGTCCATTTTAAATCAGATTATTTGGGCTGTTTTGGTTTAGAGTTGTGTAAGTTCTTTTATATGTTTTAGTCAATAGCCCCTTATCATATATATCATTGCAAATTTTCTTCCATTCAGTAAGTTGACTTTTAGTTTTATTGCTGGCTTGCTGTGCAGAAGCTTTTTATTTTGATGTAGTCTCAATAGTTTTTTTCTTTTCTTTTCTTTTTTTGATTTTGTTTCCCTTACTGAAGGAGACATATCTTGAAAAATGTTACTAAGGCCAATGTCAGTGAAATTACTGCCTATATTTTATTCTAGGAATTTTATGGCTTCATGTCCCATATTTAAGTCTTTAATCCATTTCAGTATATTTTTGTGTATAGTGTAAGAAAGTGGTCCAGTTTCATTCTTTTGCCTGTAGCTGTCCAGTTTTCCAGCACCATTTATTAAGGAAACTGTTTTTTCCCTTACTGTATGTTCTTGCCTCCTTTGTCATAGATTAACTGACCATATAAGAGTGGGTTTATTTCTGGGTTCCCTATTTTGTTCTTTTGAACTCTGTTTTGTGTCAGCACCTTACTGTTTTGATTACTGTAGCTTTGTAATGTATCTTGAAATATGGGATTGTGATACCTTCATCTTTGTTCTTCATTCTCAAGATTGTCTTGGCTAGTCAGGGTCTTTTGTGGTTCCATACAAATTATAGGATTGTTTGTTCTAGTTCTGTAAAAAATGATGTTGGTATTTTGACAGGGATTGCATTGACTCTATAGATTGATTTGGGTTGTAGGGACATTTTAACAATATTAAATCTTCTAGTCTTTAAGCGTGAAGTACTTTCCATTTGTGTTGTCTTCAGTTTCTTTCATCAGTGTTTTATAGTTTTCAGAGTATGGGTCTCTCATCTCCTTGGTTAACTTTACAACTGGGTATTTTATTCTTTTTGTGCAACAGTAAATGGAATTGTTTTTTTTTTAATTTATCTTTCTGCTATTGTGTTATTAGTATGTAGATACGTAACTGATTTCTGTATATTACTTTGTATCCTGCACTTGTACTGAATTTATTTATTACTTCTAATTGTTTTTGATGGAATCTTTAGGGTTTTCTGTGTCACCTATCATATCATCTGCAAGTAGTGACGGTTGTACTTTCCTTACCAATTTGGATGCCTTTATTTATTTTTCTTGTCTGATAGCTCTGGCCAGAGCCTACAGTACTGTGTTGAATAAAAGTGGTGAAAGTGGATATCCTTGTCTTGTTTCTGATGTTAGAGGAAAGGCTCTGTTTTTTACCATTGAGTTTAGTGTTAGCTGTGAGTTTTTGATATATATGGCCTTGAGGTATATTCCCTCTAAACCAACCTTATTGAGTTTTTATCATAAATAGATGTTGCATTTCATCAAATGCTTTCTCTGCATTTATTTGAGTGATTGTATGTTTTATGCTTGATTTTGTTAATGTGTTATATCACTTTTATTGATTTGTAAACGTTGAACAATCCTTGCATCCCTGGAATAAATCCCACGTGATTGTGGTGTCTGATCCTTTTTTTTACATATTGTTGAATGTGGTTTGCTGATACTTTGTTGATATTTGCACCTGTGTTCATCAGGGATACTGGACAATGGTTTTTCTTTTTGTAGTGTTTTCTCTGGTTTGAGTATCAGGGTAATGCTGGCCTCATAGAATGTATTTGGAAGCTTCCCTTCATCTAAATAGAAGGAGTTTTAATACAGGTTTCATTTCATTATAGCCAAGCAAATTATTCTAATTGTACAGGATAACTGTATGAGTTAGTAGAAAAGAGGGAGGAACCAGGAGAAAGAGAGGGACTGAGAATATATGAGTGAGACGGAGTGTGGAAACTCTGGTTTAGGCCCATATCCATCAAAGAGCAAAACTATTATCAATACAAGGGAGAGAAACTGACTTTTGCAAGAATGAGCCTTACCTCCATTGAGACTGGAGGGAGCATGAGTAAATGTGTGTAAGGCAGTAAAGCCAAGAGGAAATGGGGTGGGGGACTCTGTTTTTTAATATCTTTTTTTTTTGCTGCGAAGTGAAATCACAGCTGCGAAGAAAAAGTGCTTTTATGTTCATGATTGGTTGGTTTCTCATACTAATTTCTGGGAGATTCTAAATAACAAATGTTTTACTATCATGTGTTGAATCTGCCTAGCATCACTATCCATATATCATGCAAATATGTTATCAGTGACTCCACACACAGGTATTAGTACAATTCTTATTCATTATGTCACAATAAATGTTGAAAATATACCCCAGTTGCTTGTAGATGTCATTTACAGTTCTTGTCTTATTTGTTAAGGTACATACAAATTTGTGGCCATTTTAAATATAGATGAACAGGGACTTTTGGTTTACCCTATATACTAATTTGGAAAAGTAATCTAGGAAAAGATTTTCAAGCTAAAATAGTGCCCTTTAATTTAGCTTCTACAATGGAACTGTTAGGATGTATTATGTTAATTAATTCAAAAGCAGTACTATATGATAAAATTGATGTGCTAAATACACATGGCTTTGAATACATTTTCACCCTTGAAGGAAACTTAGAGATGGTCTGGACCAATTCACCTCATTTTACAGCTGAAACCACTGAGGACTTGAGAACTAAGTGATGTACCTAAAGTCCTACAACTAGCTAGTGGACTAGAACCTAGGACTCCTGACTCCACAGGCAAGGCTTTGTGCTCTGTACTGAACTGTCTCACTCTAAAGTCAAAACAATCATATTTTAAGCATTTGATTGTATACCAAGTTTGGCCTACCATGACAGAAGATTTTTTTTTAAGTGCTCCACAGAATAACTTTGAAATGAGAGTAAAGCCCAGAAGGAGTGTAATCATGACGCCCAGAACTCATGATTGGTCATGTGATGACTTTATGTTCTCGGCCCCTTGGCCATGTTAAGGCTCAGCACAATTGTCCTGGAGACACAGGGATAGCAGAACTTGCTCAGAATAGAGAGGCATCTGTCTTCTGGAATGCTTACCAGGAGTTCTACAAATTATGCTCTGAAAATGCTCAGTAATGGTTGTTTTTGTTTTGTTACTAAGGATTTCTTTTTCTTGATGAGGGGGTTGGGAGTAGAGAGAATTTTCTTTATTATGAAGTTAGTTCTGGAGCCACTGTTTGTTGTTTATAGTTTTTTGTTGTTGTTTATTTTTTTGTTTTTTTAAGAGAAAGAGGCAAACTTTATCTCTTGGGGCCAGACAATGAATGCTCTAGAAGAATAGGGGGGAGTCCTCACTTGAGCAGTGTGTAGCTCACACATGTAAAATATTCCCTCCTGTGCATGACCTATTTGATAGGCAGTGGTGAACAAGTAATTTCTAGGAATTGTAGGTGAGCATAGCTGTGGCCTTTGGCTGTAACCAAATAACTCTGGTCACTGAGCTAAGAAGAGATCATTTATTCATTCAATAACTGAGTAAATATTTATTAGACATTGGTATATAGCAGGGGCCCAGTCCCATTGGCCAGTGTGGGATAGGGAATAAAGGTCTGTATAGGAATCATGGTCAGATATGTGGCTCACTTACTGTATGGGAAAGGCCCAGAACGAATCAAAGACAGATACCAGAACAGGCTTTAAATAGCCAGTTCTCTTCCACATGACATTTCTTGTTACAAGATTGTACTTGCCAGGATCTCACTTTCAGGGAATTAGAAAATTATCAGAAAGGATTTATTTTACACAAATTCCTCATCTCCAAAACATACCTGGAGAGTTCTCTTTAATAACCATTTCCTTTCCTATTAACATTATACCAATATTCACTTTTAACAACTTTCTTCTATAAGATTTTTGGGTGTTTTGATTAGCTAGAATGGTTCTGCATTAATGCTGAGAAAAAAAAGGGTTTTTTTTTAACTTAAAAAATGTTTCTTAATGTTTAGTTTTTTTCAGAGAGGGAGAGAGAGACACAGAGCACAAGCAGGGGAAGGACAGAGAGAGGAGACACAGAATCCAAAGCAGGCTCCAGGCTCTGAGCTGTCAGCACAGAGCCAGATGCGGGGCTTGAACCCACGAACCGTGAAATCATGACCTGAGCCGAAGTTGGATGCTCAACCTAGTGAGCCACCCACCTGCCCCTTTTTTAACTTTAGTAGACACTATTTACTACATGCCAGCACAAGGCCAGTTGCTTTATACATTTCATTGCAAAGTAGGTATGATTTTCCATTTTACAGAGGAAACAGAGAAATTAAGGAATTTGTGTGGAGTATAATGGGTTTTATGGTGGCAGACTCTGGACTTCTTGCTCCAAAGTGCACACTCTTCCTCCTGCCCCAAGCCACCCTGGGTCCTCGGAACTGGCCTCTGAATGCATCCCTCAGGGGGCTTCCCTGGTGGGGCAGTGGGGGCAGTGAGGTCTAAGTGCTTGCAAATATCTGTTATCCAGTGATAAGCAATGAAATCAGGCTCAAGTTGGGGGCATTGTCTTTTTATCTTAAAACCTACTTATGTTGCTGACTTTTTACTAGGTACTATTTGAGGTCCCAATTCATAATAGGACAGGGATAATAATAATAGCAATAGCAATAATAATAGCCTCCCTTTATTTATCTTATTATGTACCAGGAATGGTTCCAAGTAATTCATTTAATTCTCAAAATGTTCCTATGAGGTAAGACTTTTCATTGCCCTTATAGATAAGAAAAATGAAGGTACAGAGGTGAGGCAACTTGCCATAAGTCACATAGCTAGGAAGTGCTAGGAGCCAGGATTCAAACCTGGCACAATGACGTCCATGTTCTTCTTAACCATACCAAATAGACTTCTCACCAAGGGAATGATGAGGTAGAGGAGATATCAAAGTGAACAGACAAGTGCAATATAGCATGGTGAGGGCCATGATGAGGCATACACAAGGCCCTCCTGAGTTCAGAGAAAAGCTGGGCCTCAGGACAAGCACAGTGAACTGCCTGGTAAAGAAGGCAGAGAATGAATCATGAGGCCTGAGAGTGACTTGTGCAAAGGCCAGACACAAGAGTGCATGCTGTGTTGGGCATCCACCCATGGTTAGTCCCTTGTGGCTGGAGATGGGGAGGGGAAGGAGACCAGGGAGGTGGAGACTGCTGTTAGAGGCATAGAGTAGTATGTCGAGGAAGGTATTTTTCCACAGGGAAGGGACACAGTGGTTTCTACTGAGGGGGCAAGACTGGAGGAGCCAAGATAGTTTAGAAGTCAACCGCATTCATCCAGGTAAGAAAAAAAAAGGAAGTTTGAGTCAAAACATTGTCCCTGGAGGTGGAGACAAGGAGGCAGAGTCAGGAGGTTTTTAGGGATATAAAGTGAGCTAGGCTTGGGAGACTAATGATGGGTGAAGTGATGGATTGGGAAGAGCCAGGCTGACTTTTACTTCCTGAAGGCTTGGAAGATACCGACGCTGTTCACCAACCGAGATGGGGGAGGAGGGAGTTAACAGTGACAGCAACAACACAAGCCAGTCGTTGCTGAACATGCTGTGCTGTTCCACATTCTAAACACTTGATCTCTAGTAACAGCCCTGTGTCGTAGGCACTGTTACTATCCACGTAGATGAAGAAACAGAGGCACGGAGGGGTTAAATCATTCGTGTATGTGAAGCTGCTAAATGGTAGAGCCAGGATTTGAACTCAGGAAGACTAGCACCAGATTCTATCCTCTTGGCCACTGTACTATGTTGGGAGCAAGATGAGGTGAATTTGGGGCATCTCAAATGTGAGAAGCCTGCAGAGCCATCAGATGACCATTTCTGGCAGGGAGTTGGGCCCAAGGGCCTGGAGTTCAGGGTAAAGATCAGAATTCCTCTGCCAGCTCAAAGTAGTTACAGGGCACAGGGATTGTCTACAACTAGACAGCCTGGGGCAGGGACTCCATGTATGGTCATCTTTTGGGCTTCTGTCCTCAATAACCCAAACACATTGGAATCATGAACATTATGAACTGATTTTTAACCATACGCTTAATGGTGAGGGTTTGGAATTTTAGTAAGCACTGCTTGTAACCAGTGGGCATCCAATTTAGGGAAGAGATTGTGCTTATAAAAAATGACTCATCACCTTAGATTCTTTGGGGACTAAGGTGGTGGGATGATTAAATAGATAAAATACAGACAGGACTCTCACTTGTCACATGATTCTGGATACAGCGAAGAGATCGGCCCTGATATGGAAACAGGCTGGCAGAATTAGTGGGAAAAAGCTAGGCTCAAGGCGTAGGAAATAACCAAATTAAATGGACTGCTTGCAGGCACAAGTCTACTGTGGGCTAATTTGTTTCCTGCAAAAAAGGAAAAAATAAACCCTCAACTCATTTTTGTCTTCTTAAATTTTAAACAGGCACCGCATAATTGCACTTTCCTTCTCTAAGATTGTTGCTTGGGAAAGGGGGAAGGGAAGAGAGAGAGAGAAAAGGAGGAGAGAGAGAAAGGGGGAGAGAAGAGGGGAAGTGCCTTGGGCTCCATCTCCTTGCTTATCAGGGATGCTAATAACCTCCCACCTGCCAGTACAACCACGAGATGGGTATGTTTCATCTAAGTGTCTTCTCTTTGAAATATTAGTGCTTGCTCTTTTTCTGAGGAGAATTTCAACTTCAGTTTTCTTTCATCTCTGACTCTGCATGAGAAGCTATAGTTTAACGGCACTTAGTGGACCAATTGATTAAACACTGACCTCATTTGCAGGCTCAACCTAGACAGGATACAGAGAAAGCATGAAGCCTGTTTTGCCAGGTAACATGCTATATTTCCTCTCTTTCTGCAGGACATTTGTCCATCCATCAGATATTTTGTGGAACGTTTATTACATGCCAAGCACTGTGTTAGATGCTGGGAAGAACAACAGAGAATAAGAGTTCGCAACCCACTGAGAAGGAAAGGTCCACAGGCTGTAGCAGTGGAGTGTGATAAGTACTGCCAGGAGAGTGAGCATAGAGTGCCACGGATAAACCTATCAGGAGCATGAAACCAAGACTTGGAGTATCAGGGAAAGCGTTCCATATGCTAGAAGGGGTGAGTATGGAGACTAAGCAGAGACCTGTAGGCTAACAGGAATTAGGTTGAGGAGCAAGAAAAAAGTTATAGGGCTCTAGGCTGTGGGAACAGCATGTGCAAAAGTCCTGAGGCTATAGAAGAAAAAGCATATGGAGGACAGAAAGAGTTTAGTGTGACTAGAGAGCATGAGTATGGGAGGAGGAAGGAGGCAGGATTATAAGAGACGTAAGGCTGGAGACGTAAACAGAGGGTTTTGGACAGCCAGTCCTATTACAGGTTTGTACCACAATTATAATATGAACCATTAAAATGTTTTGAACAGGAATTGACATGATCAGATTTACAGTTATATAAATCTTGTACTGGCTGAAGCATGGGTAATGCCTTAGACTATGTTGCTGTAGTAAAACAATGTGAGAAGACGTTGGTCTGAACTAATACAGTGGCTTGGTAATAGATTGGTTTGAGAGGAGTTAGAAAGAGGGAGAAGCAAAGGGTCAAGGATGGAGCGGTGACACAGCCAGGCTGTGAAGGGTTCACTCTTTCCGCAACTGTGAGGGTGTCTGTAGGCCACACTTGTTTTGTTTGCTACTTATGGAGCTACAACTCTTAGAAAAACAGACTATATAATCGCTTCATGTTTCCCATGCCCTCTTTCCGTGCAACCATTAATTCACTGAGCAAATTCATTATATTTCGTGTATCCCCTTGAGGAGTTTGCAGACAATTAAATAATTTAGAAAACCATATCAAGTTACATCACCATGTTAGGATAGGAGCATGGAAAATCTAAAGGGTTTGCATCCTCAAAACCCAATCTGGCTTCCTCTCTCAGAAAGGGGAAAAAACCCTCACTGCTAACTCAAATTCACATATGTATGACAAAATCACAACCAACACATTGCTGATCTCTCTCATGAGTTCTACACCTGCATTCCCAATTGCTTTCTTTTTTTTTAAGGTTATTTATTTATTTTGAGAGATAAAAAGTGCACATATGCATGTGCTCATAGGGGGAGGGGCAGAGAGAGAGAGAGGAAGAAAGAGAGAATCCCAAGCAGGGTCAGCACTCTCAGCACAGAGCCTGACGCAGTGCTCAGTCGCACAAACCATGAGATCATGACCTGAGCCGAAGTCGGACGCTTAACCAGCTGAGCCACCCAGGCGCCCTCCAATCAACATAACATCCTTCAGAAACATCAAACTTAGCATTTCCAAAAACAGCTTAAGAATCTTCCTTCTGTATTCCCTGGCATGGTGAGTAGTATCACCATCTCCTGATCATTCAAGCTAAAAACTTCAAAGACAACTGTGACCTCTCCTACTTCCTCATTGCACATTTGCAATCCAGCTGGTTCCGAAGACTTGTCAACCAAAATGTATCCATATCCTTGTCGCACTAGTACATACTGGCATAACTTCTTCCTTGACTAATCCACAGTCTCATAATGGTTTCTTGGACACTACTCCATTTTTCACATTCTCATCAGAGTACTTCCTCTGTAAGCAAATCAGACTGTCATGATTTGACTGAAAAACTTCTGAAGACTCTCCATACCCAAAGAATAAAATCAAAACTCCTTAACAAGGCACTTCCCAGTAAAGCCCCAAATTATATTTTTAGCCTCTCTCCTGGGCTAGACTATTAGCTCCACCATGGCAGAGACTAGGCCTTATTCATCTTTGTAGACTTAAGGTCTAGTGTAGCACATGACACATCATATTTGTTCAATAAATGTTTGCCAAAAAATTAAGGATATAAATGTGACACCTTCCCACTGTATTCACCTACTTCCTTTCAAGTTAAAATAGAGCATGCTGTGTTTGGCTATAGGCAGCATGACTGTGGCAGAATGAACTATGGCTTTCCTGGCTTCTAGCATCATCATCATCATCATCATCATCATCATCATCATCATCATCCCCAGAATTGCAGTGAACATCCAGTCATTGAGCTCTTACTGCCCGTGATGGATGATGTATAGAACAGGGAAAAAACATAGCTCACTTCCAGAGAGAAGGTGATCCTGGGCAGTGATAAATAAGGCTTGAAAAACAGTAATGAGCTTATAAGAATGATCATTTTTAGTCCACAAAAACTGAAGGTTTTGGTGCTAACGATCTCTGATGGAGCTTTGTTAACTGGCAACTAGGCAAGAGAAGGAAAATTGACATGGCCTCAAAGGCAAGCGGTGGAACTCCCCTACATTTAGTGGTATCCTTCAGAGCCTTTTTGGAGAAGCACACTTCTAGACAGGATGCTGATGACAAAAAGTTTGAAGGTTAAAGAAAATTTGTGTTTGAGGAAGAACAGATTATATATTACTTGTGTGTATCTGTGTATGAGTGTAAATGGAGGAAGGGTCAGTGAGAGAATTACCAAATTTCAGCATCCTTTTTATCCAATTGTAAGAGATAGGTCTTTATTTTAGATATCTTGAAAAATAAATTTCAAGAAGGAAATAGTAGTAATCCCAATGTCAGGAATAATAAGCGTTGCTGTTTAACATTATTAATTTTGAGTGTTTTATATGTTTATTAAATAGTCTAACATTACTGTTGATGACCACAATCTCTGTCATGAAGTAGCAATAGTTTCAAGTGGGGGCCCCTGGGTGGCTCAGTTGTTTAAGCCTCCCACTTCAGGTCAGGTCATGATTTCACAGTGGTGAGCTCGAGCCCCATGTCAGGCTCCATGCTGGGTGTGGTGCCTGCTTAAAATTCTCTCTCCCTCTGCCCCTCCCCCACCCCCATGCATGTGCTTGCTTGCTCTCCCTCTTTCTCTCAAAAAAAAAAAAAAAAAAAAAAAAAAAGGTTTCCAGTCTTACTACCTTCTTGGCCTTGGAAAGTTAGTCAAACTGTTGAAGCCTCCATTTTCTTTTCTCCAAATAAGGATAATAACCTGTAGCCAAAAGTTCATTTTGAAGGTTAAATGAAATAACATACATAAAGTGCTTAGCATGGTATGTATCACACATAGCAAGTGCACCACAAATATCAGGGACTATTTTCTCTAACAAAAGGGGTGTCATGCTGTGTGTGTTTGTGTGTGTAGTTGGGTGTCATGCTTTTTCTTCCTAATACTTCCTTTTTAATTCTTTCAAAATATTCTATCGTATGACTGTAGGGCAATTTATTTTACTACTGTGTGGTTAGGAAGGTAGTTTTCAGCTTTTAACTATTTATGAATAGCATTGCAAACAACTTTCCTTAGCTTAATCTCTACTGTATTAATCATGTATACATGATTATTTCCTTAGGATGAATTGCTAGAAGAGGAATCACTAGGTTAAAGGGCATGAATATTTGGAGATTCTTCATACCTGCTGCCAAACTGTCCCCCAGAGAAGCTGTACCAGTTCTCCCTCTGGCCTATATGAGAGACCTCATTTCTCACCCTCACATATACATACGTATACATATACATTTAAATCTTTCCAGTTTAGGGGCGCCTGGATGGCTCAGTCAGTTAAGCGTCCAACTTTGGCTCAGGTCATGATCTCATGGTTCATGGGTTTGAGCCCCACATTGGGCTCTGTGCTGACTGCTTAGAGTCTGGAGCCTGCTTCAGCTTCTGTGTCTCCCTCTCTCTCTGTCCCTCCTCCTCTCGTGCTCTGTCTCTGTCTCTCAAAAATAAAAAAAACATTAAATCTTTCCAGTTTAGTATGTCACTACCACCCCCCCTTTTAATACTTAAGTATTATAGTACCATTTGAAGCCCAATAGCTCTGGAACATTTAATATTAATGTTGGTGGTTACATGAATGAGAAATGCCCCTTGTATAGTATGCTGAAGAAACTGGAATATCCTCCAGAAGACGAGATCAAAGGGGAAACTCCATTACTCTCTTCAAGGATATACAAGGTCTTTGTGAAAGACTTCCTTCCCATGTTGTGTGTGGTTTAACTATACAAGAGGAGCCGGCCTTCAACAAAAATAAGAGATACTTCTCTTGAATACAAGGCCAGAAGAGCAACTTTGAAAAACCTGAAACATTGGAGGGCTCCTGAGGGAGATCATGGATCCCTGAAGTTCTGACAACCAAGCACAGTCTCCTTTCTGCTCAGGTGGCTAGAGAACCTGCACCCAGTCTGCGATTCTTTGGTTCTTTGAGTGGGGTGTTGATTTTGTGACATTTTTGGAACTAGAAGGAGATGGTTTTATTCCAGTGTGCACATCAGGTGACATTTTGAAACAGATGAATTAAGCTCCTTTCAGAGCCATCTCTCCCTTTCCGAGTTCACACACGTGCAATGCAGTCCTGCCATCAGCTGTCTGTTTTGTTTTGTTTTTTTATATATATACTTTATTGTCAAATTGGCTTCCATACAACACCCAGTGCTCATCCCAAGTCAGCTATCTGTTTTGAAGCAGGTTACTAACTTGTAGTAATGTCCACAGTCTTTTAAAAATAAAACTTTCTGTATTGTTCTTTTCACGCTTCGGCAGAGTTTTATAGAAAGGGGTATTTACTGTTAAAAAGTATGTTTAATGGCAGAGTACATAATGAAGAAATAAATAAGGGCAAAAATGCTGTTTTTTCGTTCCTGACCAGTCTACCCCAGCTCTTCCCCCTGGATTCTTTCACACAAAGAACACATTGTTATTGGAGCCATTACAGAGCTCCTCTGCTTTGCCAGGCTCTGCGGGGCTCGGGGGAAATGGCTATAGATTGCAGCGGAAAAGTCCATCAGACAGATCACATGTGACCCTACTGTTTCTCAGAAAGAATGCACTAGAACACTTCAGCTGAATAGACAGATTTTCCAAATGTTTTAAATCAGTTTTGAGACAAAAAGAGGAAGATGCTAAGAAATGGATTTGGCCTATACACATTTGACCATGCGGTGCCCATTTCTCTGGAATGCAGACATTAGGGGCTTTCATGTGGATGGGGGGACCTTAAGGGGCAAAAAAAAAAAAAAAAACCCTCCCAGCCCACCACAACAATTAAGCAGCAATTGAAGAAAAGGAGGCAAGAAAAGATGGCCCTGTGTTAGTACAATAGCTCAGGGGCTTTTCATTTTGGGGCATAAAGACAGAACAGAGAATGTTGTTTTCTTTTTAAAGCCCTTTTAAAAATGGTAACTGCATCCTGCTCTTGTAGATGTATTACTTATGACATCCCAGTTTTCATCCGTTCATGATTTTACATTAGAGTTAAATCTCTGCAGCTTGAATCTCACGGCTGAGTTAGCCAGAGCCCATAAAATATTGAAACCTTTAGAGCAGCAGCCAGCCAGGTTGAGAGAAGTTCATGTCCAAAGCTGAGCTTTAGATTCTGAGACATCCCAATTGGAGTGTAGTACAGAAAAAAGCACTGATAAAATTTTCATAAAAATGAGCTAAGGATATTGCTAGCATGCTTCCCAGCATCTGTATGAAAACTTAATCTGAGCTAATGGAAAGGATATGAAAGCCTTTCTCAATTCAAACACAGTCAATGCATGATTCATAAATTATTGTCAGAGAAGTGATTCAGCTCCCAGATTTATTCTCTTTTGGGTAGAAGCAACCAGAGGAAAACTGGGTCTTTTTGACCTTTAATGCCAACAAATTTTACAGTAGAGCTGTCAATATAACCAAGTAAACTGGTCATTTCTCCAAACAGCAACAAAATACCCTCATATACCCAGTGCGAGCTAATATTAACTTGGCCCACTAGGTTACTGACAGCACATTCAGAGCAGCAAATCCCAAACATCTGAGCTTATCTGGTTACATAGGACGGAATGGAATCTGTGTGGCCACGCCCACGTGGTCAACCGTAGTTTGGGTGAAATGTGGTTCCTGGGTGTTTCCTCACCTCCGGACTTTTTGACTGGTGACACTGGACTCACATTACCCCATAAAGAAGGCATTATTACCATTAGCAGCTCAAATTTATAGATGGAGAAAAGGAGCTCAGGTTTGTGCGTTGGATCATAATAGAAAGGTATTATATAAAAATTATGCACATTGTTCAGATTAGTGTAATATGAGTTTAAGTAGGACAGTAGATGGAAACTTAAATACTCCTGTGTGTTGGGAATCCTGTTAAAATGTCCTTTTAGTCTTGTATTTCTTCATTCATCAGGTATGTTTGTACCCTACCAGATGCTGAGCATTGTGGAACATGTGAAAATGAAAACACAGGCTGTCTTTAACGAATTAAAAACCTTATGCAATAGAGCAGTAGAATTTCAGACTCAAAAAAGTTCTTAGAGGTTATTTTGTCCAGTCATTCTTCTCTTTAGAGCTTTAGTCTTTTCTACAACATCCCCATCGAGTGGTCAACCTGCCTAGGCTGTAACATGCTTGGTAAGAATCCTTGCCCTTGTTTAACAGCCAATTACTTAAGTTAGAAACCTATAATCAGTTTTGGTTCCTGTCACACTCCTGCACTTGGGACCTTGTATTGCAACTTCTGTCTACCAGTGTTTCTAAGAACTCTCCAGCCCTTCTGCTGTGGTGCCACAGCCTCTGTTCAGGCTTAATTATCTCTCACTAGGACTGTTTGAGATTCTGCAAGTTTCCCTGCTTGTGATCTCCTCTTCATCCAATTTACCCTGCTTTCTGTCAGTGTAGTTTCTTTCTAAGATCTGATCATGTCACCCATGTGTTTTTAAAAGCCTTTTTAGGCTCTTCATTTATTACAGAATTAATTCCAAACTCATTAGCATGCTATTCAAGGCCCTCACATGGGACTCTGATGTACCTTTTCCAGGCTCATCTCCATGCAACCCTAGAATAGTAGTTCTCACTCCTGGTTGCACATCAGGCCTACCTGCAGGTGGAGCTTTTAGCAAATTCCAAAACGTAGACCCAATCTGAGATCAACTGAGTGAGAATTTGGGGAAGCAGGACACAAACAGGTATATTTTTTGAAAATTCTCCAAGTAAGTGTGATGCATAGCCAGGGTTGAACTTACTGCTTTAGGAGTACTGGGTCATTTCTTCTTCTTTTCTTTTAAATTTCTTTTCTTTTCTTTTTTTTTTTTTTTAAGAGAGTGTGCATGTGTGTGAGCAGGGAGAGGCAGTGAGAGAGAGGGAGAGAGAGAATCCCAAGCACGCTCCACACTGTCATCACAGAGCCTGATGTGGGGCTTAATCCCATTAACCATGAGATCATGACCTGAGCCAAAATCCAGAGTCAGACACTTAATCAACTGAACCATCCAGGCACCCCAATCATTTCCTCTTCTTTTAACAACCATGAACTTTCATGTTTCTGTGGTTTTGTTCAAGCTGTTACCAGGAACTGAAATCACAGTCATCTCATCTCAGTCTAGGACAAAGGCAAACATTTGTATTTAGAGTAGTCAGTATGCTGAGAGGACATTAAAGAATGGAAGAGGTTTCCCAGAGGAGAGACATGAGGGAAAACTGAGCATCACACCATGTTCTAGGGACTGTTCTATGGGCTAGGGATACAGTGAACATGTTTGGACTGTAGAATGTAAGCTTTGTGAGAGTAGGAATATTCTTTGTCTTGTTTCATGTTGTACCTCTAGCCCATCAGACAATCCCAGGATACAGTAGGTGCTCACTAAATGTTTGTTAAAAGAGTGAATGTTAATTTGAGGTGCCTCTGAGATGTTCAAGTAATACAAGATACACAAGTATTGATGGCTTCCACTTTTGGCTATGTCATTAGCTTAGTCCAGCACTTGAGTTCACGAAGGTATTTTCTGAACTCCAGATCTGTCATTTAAAGTATGAGAGTTCTCCCAGGTTTCTGTTATTTGCAAACATGTCTATTAACAACCAGAAGGTTGTGTTTGTTTTTATTTTTGTGAGTGTGATCTGTGGAGATGCCCACATTGCTCTCCCAGATCCATCAGTCATTTATGAAGTGTGTTCTGTGTGCCCAATAACATAAATTTATTAAACGTGAGAGTTTAAGAGCAGTGTAATAGGTAGTCCTCCCCTCAAAGATCTTAGAGTCTAGTTGGAAACTAAATTGCTGTAAAACAAAATAATAGAAAGAAGGCAATCTACTAAGCTAATAAATATGTTATATGAGGCACAACTGGACATTTAATAATAAAATAGACAGGTGGCCCTCCCTGATAGGTGAAATGAAATGTTATTTTCCACACTTCTCAAGTATGAGTGGTCAGCGGTAAACGCAATGTAATTCCCAAGGCAGAAAGCTACACCCAGGTGTTATCAGGTGCCCAAAAGAGGCCTGATGATCATATATTCCGGGGTTTTTCAGAGATACTTGTACAATTGGAATCATGTTTAGAATAGGTGATATCTGTAACTTCAAATTTAAGATCTCTGAAGTAATATTCTCAGACAGGAAGAATTACTTCAAATAATTAGGTCAACTTGCAGTCTTCCTTGCTGAATCCCCTGCAGCAGCTGATAGAGGATAGATGGTCTGATCACCTCCCTTCATGCCAGCCCCTTCCCTGAGCCCCATACAGTGGGCCTGGGGGGCCTCAAGGGTGGGAAGGGCTCTGGGGCTATTGCCAGCTTCAGGGCAGTAAAGCCAGGACATCATATAAGTCACCTCTGATTTTGAGAGCCGTTTCTCTCCTTAAGGGATTGTCTTACATGCCAAGATGCATAGGATACATACTGTAGAAGCCAAGGGATGTAGAATACAAACCAGTGTGTTATTTAAATCATGCCTGGGGAAGCAAGAAGGTTCTTCTAATTAGCTTTTCCAAAATCACTGTGTTAACAGTATGGGGATCAGAAAAATGGACTGAGGTATCCTTGTATACCTGTGTGTGGAACATTTCAAAACACTTATTGTAATTGCACAACATCAGTAGAGCTGCTGTTTCAAGGGCTGCTAGAGATAAAATTCTACCGTGTGGTTAAAATGTTGGTCTTTGTGCTGGAAGATTAAAGAGAACGGTCTCGTTATTTCTCTTTGCTGTATGGAGCACATAATTGCATTAGCAGCATTACCAAACTCCTTAAAAGATCCCTTACTCAGGTTGATTTAAAAAAAGAAAAAAACCTAAAATCAGCTTCTCACCTGAAAAAATAAATACCTATGTAAAAGCCAGGGAAGCAGGCATATTTCCTTGCTCATGGTTTCCTTCTACTGTAGCAGCATCTGAGGCTATTTGGTCTCAGGGTGTCCGTCACCCATAGACTCAGGTTTTATGAGTGCTGACCTCATTTGCTTCCTTTGTTTTTAATTGCCCAAGCAGCAGTGAAAAAGGAGGCGAAGAATACCATTACAGCTCACCAAGTTAACATACATAAATGGCCCTGTTATATGGGGAGGCTGTAATAAGTCATGTGACAGAAAGCAAAGGCAGCCCAGCGTGCAAAGGGAGCAATTTTCTGGCCCGCAAACAGCACTTCAGGTGCTGTCGTTCATCTTTCTGTGACTTGCTCTGTCAAAGTCCGCCCAGAGCAGAGGTGTTCAGGGACCCAACAGGCCATAAGTGTCCAGCTGAAAAACCTGGGAGATATCCCCAGGCCCTAGGAGTTCACTTTTTCGGTTGCACTGATTTACTTCAGAATGCTCCTTCAGGGAATTTCTGCCTTCCGTTGCTTTACTTTCCCATTTCCTTTCTTGTCATCTTTAAAAATCCATTAAAGATCACGCAGGCAGTTTCTGCAGGCTCAAATCTCTGAGAGTTTCTGTCGCTTTCATAAAATGCCCTACCCTTTCAGTAGGCTGTGGTCTCTTTTGTGTGATTAGGGCCTGGATGCTATTAAGACTTTTAATTAGAGGTGGTGATCATAGATCAAGAAAGCGGAAGATGGCCGAAATTCTCAAGGAAGGCAACGTTTTCCCATCCGGGGATCTAAAATGGCCACTGGGCTCACAGATCCAGTATAGAAACACTAACTATGGATTATCAAAACAGGAAGCAAAATTAAAATGTGCTCTGCATCCCCTATTTCCCCCTGATTATTTCTTTCAAAGGACTCCAATTGCCAAGGTTAAGTGTTTATTGTCAACACCCACTGAAGGCTGCTTTAGGAAAAGAAATTCAGCTTTTAATTTGTTTACAAATCCAATTTCCAAGTGTACTTCTTACCCAGCAAAGCACAGACGTCTTCTGAAATCTTGCCCATATTTTCTTTCCTCCCACTGAGTCTTCTGTCTACAGCTTTGCACACAATTCTTTCAGTGTGTAATATGCATGCAGCTTTCTCCACAATACAGGAAGATTATATTCAAATGCCACCTTGCCGATCATATCATATTAATTCAGGTTTGTCTATCATTTTGTGTGGTTGCTGCTTTGCCTTAGGTATTATAATAACAATACCTCACCTGTCATATCCCACTAGCACTGCCTCACCTAGAAAATTGCTCTAATATTGCCTCGGATCTTACAGACCCTTTTTATTTAAAAAAAATTTTTTTTTGCACAAGCTTACCTATTACAGCATAATAATTGAACTTTTATTGGAAGCCTCCACATATATTTTTACGAGGGTTTTTTTTTTTCTAGTCCAGCAATTGTTACATGTTGATTCTATAGCAGATTGAATCATTCAAAGCCAGTCTTTTTGCTCATCTGTAAAACATCTTGTTCCCTTTTCCAACCACTGCCAATCTCTATTTGGGTAGCTTTAGTAATATTTCCAAATAGATGAGCAGCTATTCAAAGCGTTATTTATTTGGGGATTTTAATATTAGGCAATATTATATGACTCTATGAGAAGATGCGTGGAAGTCTTGGGTTGAAAACCTGAGCTTAATATTTCTAGTGACAAAAATTTAAATGTACACGTTTGAAAACAAAATAAAAATTCTTTGAAACACGTTTTTCAGATAAATCCAAAGTGTGGCAAATGCTAAATGGAGATTTCTTTTCACAATAATAGAGACAGATTTTGCATTAATGTATTATTTTAAATAGCAAAAGGTGCTTAAGTAATTTTCAAGTATCCACAGCCATAGGTAATTTGGTCTCAGGGCTTAGGAGAAATCTGGCTGCCTTAACATGGCATGTTGAATTAGAAGAAGTCTACCTTTAAGTACTATATAATGAAAACAAATGGTACATTTAAAGGCTGCCACTGCCTTGTAATGTATGCTATGTTCCAGAGAGAAGAGTAAGTTACTGAGAACAAATACCATCTCATTGGCTAAAAAGCCGTCACCAGTGTCTTTTCACATAATTAAACTGGACATGTTTTAGAAAAATGAAATGACAAAGATACACTGTTAAGCTGCAAATAGTATTCAATGGCATTATCAAATGCAGAGATTCCAAGGTTTGCATATTAATGTAGGGAAGGTGCTAATTTGAGTGCTTTAAGCTCCATTCACAAGCCTGTTTACATGCTTTGTTCCACCTGGCCTGTTTGGAGGTTTGTCAGAAACCTAACAAGCAGAAAAATATTGCATTTGAAAATACACATGCATGTTTAATTAAGCCAGGGCCACTGAACATTCCTCAATATATTTAGCTGGTGAGGCTTAAGCTCCATCAGAGCATCAGGCATTATCACCTTTTGAAGTATTGCCGAATCTTTAATATTTAAAGCACAAAGCAGACTGTAATAAAAAATTCTAGCAGACCCTAGAAGATTAAAGACGCTTTATAAATGTGACAGTTTGTAAATGGAACACCAGTATTAAAGGATCCCCCCCGATATTTCACAGCATATTTTTCAGGTGTATGCTAAATTATGAATACAATTAAATAGCAGTAATTATTCTCCAGGAGTGGACAGCACATTTAAATGCCTATGAAATTTGCAGTTGGCTACAGAATAGGGATTTATAGCATAGTGACCTGAGCGGGCAAGGCAATTCTTCCTAGTAGGTATCAACAAAAGCTCTTTTAAGTCCAGTGAGAACTTCACTCACCCCATCTGACGTGCATCATTCAGGAGTCTGAAGCCAGTGACCATCCTGGATAAGTGCACAACTGCAAACAGATGTATTGGGAAAGAATTAACTAGGGCTCTTATACCCAGAGGCTTGTGTCTTAGGAGCCACATTTGCAAACACCACTAAACAAAAGAGCTCTGTGGCTTTTATGTCTTTGGTCCACCGATCTGATCAAACACAAGCAGTACCTGGCATAGAGTAAGCTCTAAGCAAATACTTGGGAAATAAGTGAATGAATGAGTCATAATAAATATGAAATGATGTGTCTATTGTCACACCTTCATATTGTCATGAAATGAGTTTTCCTGGAAACTAAATTTAGCTCGATTTAGTCTAATCCATGAAAAACTAGGGAGGATAGTGGTGGGTTTTGCACTTGAGACAAGAGCACATACCACAGTGTTTTTTAGTTATCAAATACTTTTTAGGGAGGTGAGATAGTGTGTGCATTACAATAGGCATTGTTCTGTTACTAATCACCTACGGAAGCCTGGCCAAGTCCCTGAAAATCAACATCAGCTTCCACATCTATAAAGTGGTAAGAGTGGAAATAAATGAAAAAGACTAAAAGAACAGTAGATGAGTGAAACTAAAGAAGCTGGTTCTTTGAAAAGATAAGCAAATTGTGACAAACCTTTAGTTAGACTTACTAAGAAAAAAGAAGACTCAAAATCAGATATGAAAGATCTGTTACAGCTGATACCACAGAAATACAAAGGCACATAAGACACTGTGAACAATTATATGCCAACAAATTGGACAACCTAGAAGAACTGAATAAATTCCTAGAAACCTAAACCCACCAAGCTTGAATCACGATGTAACAGAAAACGTGAACTACTGATTACCAGCAAGGAGATTGAATCCATAATCAAAAACTTCCCAACAAACAAGGTCTGAGATCAAATGGCTTCACTGGTGATTTACACCAAACATCCAAAGAAGAACTAATACCATCTTTCTCAAACTCTTCCAAAAAGAGAACAGGGGGAAATTCTTCCAGACACATTTTATGAAGCCAACATTACCCTGCTACCAAAACCAGACAAGGATGCCATGCAAAAGAAAATTATATGCCAATATCCTTGATGAACTTAGGTGTAAAAATCTTCAATAAATGCTACCAAACTGAATTCAACGATACAGTAAAAGGATCATACACCATGATCAAATGGGATTTATTCCAGAGATGCAAGGATGGCTTAACACCTGTAAATCAGTGTGATACACCACATTAACAAAATGAAGGCTTGAGAATCCTATCATCTCAGATGCAGAAAAGACACTTCACAAAATTCAGCAACCATTTATATAAAAACTCTTGGGGCACCTGGGTGGCTCAATCAATTAAGCGTCTGACTCTTGATTTCAGCTCAGGTCATGATCTCACGGTTCATGAGTTTGAGCTCCACACAGGCTCTGCACTGTCAGTGCTTGAGATTCTCTCTCTCTCTCTCTCTCTCTCTCTCTCTCTCTCTCTCTCTCTGCCCCTCCCCTGCTTTCTTCCTCCCACTCTCTTTCTTCCCCCCCACCCCGCTCTCAAAAATAAATAAACATTAAAAAAAAACCTCTCAACAAAGTAGATACAGAGGGAACACACCTCGACATAATAAAGACCATGTATAACAAGCCACAGCTAACATCATGTTTAATGGTGAAAAGCTGAAAGCTTTCCCTCTGAGATCAGGGACAAGACAGGGATGTCCACTCCCCCCACTTTTATTCAATGTATTATTTGAAGTTCTAGTAAGATCAATTAAGCAAGAAAAAGAAAAGCCATCCAAATTGGAAAGGAAGCAATAAAACTGCTACTATTTCCAGATGACATAATGTTACATATAGAAAACCCTAAAGACTCCACACACAAAAAATGTTAGAACTAATAAATGAATTCAGTAAAGTTTTAAGATACAAAATCGATACAAATCTGTTGCATTTCTTTACTAATAAGAGACCATCAAAAAGAGAAATTAAGAAAACAATCCCACTTACAATTGCATCAAAAAGAATAAAAATACCTAGGAATAAATTTAACCGGGGAGGTGACAGACCTGTCTGTTGAAAACTATAAGACATTAATGAAAGAAATTCAAGAAGACACAAATAAATGGAAATATATTCTGTGCTCATGGATTGGAAGAATTAGTATTGTTAAAATGTCCATACTACCCAAAGCAATCTACAGATACAATATAATCCCTATCAAAATTCCATTGGTATTTTTCACAGAAATAGAATGAATAATCAATCCTAAAATGTATATGGAACTACAAAATACCTAGAATAACCAAAGCAATCTTGAGAAAAGGGATAATTCCTTCTTATAAGAATTAAATGACACGATGAATGACAGTTCTTTTGCTTGACACAGGCACATTGGGATCGCTTAATAAATAATAACCTTTCACTGAGAAAGGCAGCACAGGTTAGTAGTTAAAAGCAGAGATTCTGGCCCAGACTGCCTGCGTTTGAGTCTTGGCGATGCTCCTCTACTTGCTGACGTTGGGCGGGTTAGTTGATTTGCCTGTGCCTCAGTTTTCCTGGCTGTAAAATGGAGATAGTAATTGAACCTACTCCAAGGGTTATTATAACAATTAAATGAGTTAATATGTATAAAATGAAACTAGGCATGACACTTAGTAAGCAAATAAGGTTTTGTGAAATAAATGAAGCAGTAATCCTGTTGCCTGCCACAGGAGACCCTCGGGTATTGAAACCATTGCAACTCTTTGTGAGGCAAATGAAGTGCATTTCAGAGAAGACCCAGGAGAAGCCTCTATCGTTACTTTTGCAAAACCTCTTAGGTGTCTGTGATATAATGTAAAGAACTGCAGGGGCCGAATTTCTGGCTCAGAGCCTCAGAAAGTATTCTCCAAAATACTGAAAAATAATGCAGCTATTGGAAACTTTTCGCGGAGTTGAGAAAAATAGGAGCTTCTCAGCCATCTACCTCAGCAGGAGAAGCTGGTATCACCTCTCAACTGTTCTGCTGAGACCCCGGGGCCCATTCCCAGTCCCCACTAAGGAGACTGATGAGATTAGCCTTGTTTATTGAGAACCTACTGTTGCAAGGGCTCTACAAACTCATTATTCCTCCGGAACTCCATGAGGAAGGTACTATTATTATCACCATATTACAAATGAGGAAATTAAGGTGCAGAGCAGTTACTTAATTTGCACAAGGTCGTAGAGCTAGTAAGAGGTGGAGCCAAACCTCAACCCAGGCAGTCTGACTCTGGAGCCCATATTACTAACCACTAAGCTATATTGTCTTCTTGTGGGTGAATGTGTGTGAGCGCTCAGAAATTTTAAGCTGTATTTTACTTGGGTTCTATTGAGTCTTGGTGTTGAGGGAGGGTGATAACCACTGCTTATGTTCATGTTTATATAATTAGAGTGTGTGTGTGTGTATATGTAGGTAGGGGTTATATGCATGTGTCTGTTTACTTCAAGGAATCCCATGAAGCAGAACTTAAAATTGCTTTTTGCTGGAAAAGCAGTAATGATGAGTGATGGTACAATGGGTGATAAAGTTTGCCAGAGGGCCAAATTTTCTTCCTCCTAGGAAGAAACACGTTCATGCTTCTATATATCAAAACCCGTGGATAGTCCACTCATACTGCCTCTGGGTTTCACTCTGTGGTTTGCTTTGGCCAATGATAAAATAACAAATTTCATATAAGCAAACTTGAAAACTGCTTGTGTACTGAGGCTTTACCTTTCTTGCTGCTCTTGGATCTTTGCTGCCATATGAAGAATTCTTGACTAGCCTGCTAGATAATGTGTGACATCCATTTCTTCTCTTTTCCCAGTTGACAGCTGACAATCCCTAAACTTGTGAATGTGAGGCTATTCTAGATCATCCAATCTCCAGCTCATCCCCTCTCCACCTCTCCCCACCCCCAACCACAGACTTTTGAGAAAGTGTAGTATAAGCTGGCCCAGAAAAGCACTATCCAACTGACCAACAGAACATCCTTTCTCTTGCTACCCCCAGACCTTAAAAATTACTGCTGGAATAGCAATGAAATCTTTGCAGCATTCAAAGATTTATCCCTTCATTTATGTGTTTATTTATTAACTCAACAAATATATATATATAACTCAACAAATATATATATATAACTCAACAAATATATATATATATAACTCAACAAATATATATACATAACTCAACAAATATATATATATATATATATATATATATATATATATATATATATATATATATATAATGTTTAAATATATGTTTAATTTCCTTTCATGCTCAGTCCTGGTCATACAATAGTGGAAAGCCAGGAACAGTTTTTAGGAAACTTCCTTGGAGGAACATCCATATAGATGAAAGTAGTAGTAAACCAACTTGTTAGCTATTGTAAGTCATGTAACAACACTTGACAATAGCCAATGAGTGGGGAGGGTTGGAGAGAGATAATGAGTCTCTGAGAATTAGGTGTTATTGCCTTATTAATACCACAAGTGGGAAAGCAGTTCAGATCAGAAAAAGGGAGATAGAGGTTGATTATGTTCACTGAGTTGGAACCATACCCTCCTTTTTCTTCTTATTATGTGTTATTAATTATACTTTATTGTTTATATTATATATTTTATTATATTTGTGGTTGATATTTCTATTTTATTCTGTATTTTACATTATAAATTATATCACATTTTTCTTATTTTCTTAGTCTTCTGGATTTATGCTCCTTTAAACATCATTGCAATGTCTATTACAAAATTTCCCTCCAAAAAAACTGTACCATTTTACACTTCGAACATTTTATAAGATTTTGGGGCCTACTTTCTTAAGTGGAATTCATTTAGTTACTTCATAAAAACATTGCCATGTTCTGTTGACCAAAGTTTACTACCTACAATATGTGTTGTCAATTGAGTCTCAAAACAATGCATATCAATGAACACCTAATGTGTACTTGCTATGAGCCAAGCATTGACCCCGTTAATATATCACAACTAAACAAGGGTTGAAAAGTACAGAAAGTGACAGAAGCAAACCCGATTGCCCAGAACATGAACTTCAGGCATACCTCCTGAGGAAAGTGCTAACAGTATTGGGGAAAGTTTTTGAATTGAGAGTCAGGAGTCCTCTTAACTGGACTCTTGGTCCCACCACTGGCCAGCTGTAATTACCAATGATAACTAATATGTATTGGTATTACTACAGTAAAGCAAATAATATATTAACTATTTAAAAACATACCATCTCCTTTAAATTTTACTGCTATCCTGAGTACCATTATTATTCCGGTTTTACAAATGAGAATGTTGATGCTCCAAGAAGGATGAATATTATTTGCCCAAGGTCTCAGAGGTAATAAATTGCAGGGCTGTGTTTAAACTCCAGTTCTGTGTCACTCGTAGGGCTTTTATCTATTGTGCCACACTGCTAGATGACTGACTTTGGGCAAATCACTTACTCTTGTGAAGGGTCAGTTTATTCATACTTAAAAGAAGAAAGTCAAACTAAGATGACCTCTAAATTCCTTCCATTTCTAATATTTTATGATTCAAACATTCCTTGTTACCCATACTGTTTGCTTAGTAATCAGAGCTTGAAAAATCTTGACCAAACGTTGCAATAGGTTTGGAACTCTTCCCTCAGAAAGGAACTTTCCAACTATAAATCCCTAACACCGTTTAAGTGTAAAGTAATTGTGTTCTGACTTTGAAATCTTGGATCCAGTATTCTTCATCACCATATTTTCCCTCTTTCTGCCTCTGTGATTTTAAAAGAAGTAGTTGAGGGGGGGAGGAAATATATTTTTGAGGAGACAAAAAGAAACTTGGAAATATACTACTTCTAATTCTACTGCAGCAGGGGTTGTAAACTTAAATATCTACTGGGAAATTTCTTTTCAAAATAAATGCGTGAAATGGCCCAGATGTAAGAGAGCACTGTTTTACTAAGTTGCTTGCATTGCTACCATGGATAATGCCAACCTCTTTACATTGTTTTATAAAATACCACGTAGGGGACATCTAGAAACATGACAAATTAATAACACACACTTACCTCCTTTCTATCTCAAAACTCAATAAAATGACAACAAAAGCAGGTATAAACCATAAGGGCAAAGAAAATGGAAAAGGATGAGAGATTTCAACCCATTTTTATAATCATGCAAATTGACACAGAAGTGGTAACTGCCTTGGCATAGCAGAGGAAGCTACAGCTTAAGGCCTATGTAGGAGGAGAAAACTAGGAGAAATAAGCTGATTCACTTCACAGAACTCCGGAAAAACACAGGCTTGGAGATTCCTGGTATCATAACATTGTGTGTGGTGTGGGAGGTGGGGGCAGGGTGTCTGACAAGTGGTGCTGACATCAAAGCAAATGGTTAAAATTCCTTAAACAGTCATATTGAACCCCTAGCTTCTACCCTATCAAGCCAGACAATGTACTTCTGTGCAGGAGATCAAAGGGATATTTTCTGGATAAATTGTACTATAGAAACTCTGAATTTTAAAACAAACAAACAAAAGAAAAGGTGAGGTATAGGTCTAAAAAGTCTAGGGATGAGTGTTTTTCTTCTGACTCTGGCTAATGACTTGTCTTACTGAGAACAGCTAGAAGAGCTGTATAAACATTTTTTAAGGATTTATTTGAAGATATAACAGAACTATCAGGGCATTCAAGATTTAAGGGACCAAGATCCCTGACAGAAGGAAAGTGGAAAGTGGTAAGAATAACACGCAGCCTTGCCTGTGTCTTCAATTTATAAAGGACAACCAAGATACTACAGTTTTATGGAGATGGAGAGACAAAAGTTTAAGCTTGGAGTCAGCCAAGATAGTAGGTTTTGTATAATACTCCAGACCTCTAAAGATTTAGGTCCTACATGTAAGGGCAAACTTGAAATAGACCAGTCTCATAAAGACTGTACCCTAGCTTCAAATTATTGACCATATTAAGGAGATATCCAAGCTAAATTATCTGCTAGAAGGAAATGTATTTTAATTCTGGAGGATAATTACACTATCAAGACCCTGAAATTTTCTCTGTTTTAAACGCTATGTCTGGGATTTAGTTTTTTTTTGTTAAGGCAAATGAGAAGACATAAACAAATGACTGAAAACAAAGGGGGGAATACAGAAAATATAAGTATTCAAGAGAAACCCAGATACTGAAATCATTACAGATTCTGAAGTAACTATGATTGATATGTTGTACAAAGAAAAATATATAAAATCTCAGGAAATAAATTGAATCTATAAAAATAAATATTTTTTAAAATTTAACTTCAAGTTAGTTAACATATAGTGTAGTATTGGTTTCAGGAGTAGAATTTAGTGATTCATCAACATATAACACCTAGGGCTCATCCCAACAACTGCCCTCCTTATGCCTATCACCCATTTAGCCCATCCCTCAACCAGCCTCCCCTCCCGCAACCCTCAGTTTGTTCTCTGTATTTAAGAGTCTCTTGTAGTTTGCCTCCCTCTCTGTTTTAATTTATTTTTCCTTCCCACTATACTGTTTTCCAAAGTGGCTGTACCAGTTTGCATTCCCACCAGCAGTACAAAAGGGTTCTCCTTTGTCCACATCCTCACCAACATCTGTGGTTTCCTGATTAATTTTAGCCATTCTGACCAGTGTGAGGTGGTATTTCATGGTAGTTTTGATTTGTATTTCCCTGATGATGAATGATGGTGAGCATCTTTTCGTGTGTCTGTTAGTCATCTGGATGTCTTCTTTGGAAAAGTGTCTATTCATGTCCTGTGCCTATTTCTTCACTGGATTATTTGTTTTTTGGGGCATTGAATCGTTTGAGTTCTTTATGGATTTTGGATACTAATCCTTTATCTTCTGTCATTTGCAAATATCTTCTCCCATTCCATCGGTTGCCTTTTAGTTTTGTTGATTGTTTCCTTCACTGTGCAGAAGCTTTTTATCTTGAGGAGGTCCAGAGAGTTCATTTTTGCTTTTGTTTCCCTTGTCTCCAGAGACATGTTTAGTAAGAAATTGCTGTGGCCAAGGTCAAACAGTTTGCTGCCTGTTTTTTCCTTTAGGATTTTGATGGTTTTCTGTCTCACATTTAGGTCTTTCACCCGTCTTGAATTTATTTTTGTGTATGGTATAAGAAAGTAGTCCAGGTTCATTCTTCTGTATGTCGCTGTCTGGTTTTCCCATTACCATTTTGCTGGAGACCATATTTTTTTCCATTGGATACTTTTTCCTGCTTTGTTGAAGATTAGTTGGTCATGCATTTGTGAGTCAATTTCTGGGTTCTGTATTCTGTTCTATTGATCTATGTGTCTGTTTCTGTGCCAGTACCATACTGTCTTGATGATTACAGCTCTGTTATACAGGTTGAAGTCCAGAATTGTGATGCCTCCAGCTTTGGTTTTCTTTTTCTTTTCTTTTTTTTTTTTTTCTTTTTTTTTTCTTTTTTAATTTTTTTTTTTTAACGTTTATTTATTTTTGAGACAGGGAGAGACAGAGCATGAACAGGGGAGGGTCAGACAGGGAGACACAGAATCCGAAACAGGCTCCAGGCTCTGAGCCGTCAACACAGAGCCCGATGCGGGGCTAGAACTCACGGACCGTGAGATCATGACCTGAGCCGAAGTCGGCCGCTTAACCGACTGAGCCACCCTGGTGCCCCTCTTTTCTTTTTTTTAAATGTTTATTTATTATTGAGAGACAGACACAGAGCATGAGCAGGGGAGGGGTAGAGAGAGGGGGAGACACAGAATCTGAAGCAGGCTCCAAGCTCTGAGCTGTCAGCACAGAGCCTGACGTGGGGCTCAAACCCACAAACTGTGAGATCATGACCTGAGCCGAAGTCGGTTACCTAACCAACTGAGCCACCCAGGCACCCCGGTTTTCTTTTTCAACATTACTTTGGCTATTCAGGACTTTTCTGGTTCCATACAAATTTTAGAATTGTTTGTTCTAGCTCTCTGAAGAATGCTGGTGTTACTTTGATAGGGATTGTATTGAATGTGTAGATTGCTTTGGGAAGTATAAAATTTAACAATATTTGTTCATCCAATCCATGAGCATGAAATGTTTTTCCATTTCTTTGTGTCTTCTTCAATTTCTTTCATAAGCTTTCTATAGTTTTCAGTGTAAATATCTTTTACCTCTTTGATTAGGTTTATTCCTAAGTATTTTATGGTTCTTGGTGCAATTGTAAATGGGGTCAATTCCTTAATTTCTCTCTGTTGCTTCATTCTTGGTGTATAGAAATGCAACTAATTTCTGTATGTTTATTTTATGTCCTGCAACTTTGCTTAATTCATGTATGAGTTCTAGCACTGTTTTGGTGGAGTTTTCCAGGTTTTCCACCTAGAGTATCATGTTGTCTGTGAAGAGTGACAGTTTCACTTCTTCCTTGCCATTTTGGATGCATTTTATTTCTTTTTGTTGTCTGATTGCTGAGGCTATGACTTCCAACACTATATTGAACAGCAGTGGTGAGAGTGGACAACCCTGTTGTGTTCCTGACCTTAGGGGAAAAGCTTTCAGTTTTTCCCCACTGAGGATGATATTAACTGTGGGTTTTTCATATATGGCCTTTATAATCTTGAGGTATGTTCCTTCTACCCCTACTTTCTCGAGGGTTTTTATCAAGACACGATGCTATATTTTGTCAAATGCTTTCTCTGCATCTAATGAGAGGATCATATGGTTCTTGTCCTTTTATTAATATGATGTATCACGTTGATTTGTAGATATTGAACCAGCACTGTAGCTCACATGATCATGGTGAATAATTCTTTTAGTATATTGTTGGATTCTTGTTGAGAATTTTTGCATCCAGGTTCATCAGGGAGATTGGTCTATAAATCTCCTTTTTAGTGGGGTCTTGATATGCCCTGATTCGAAAGACCCCCCGAAAACAAACCACCAGAGTCCAGAGTCAAAGCCAAGCGGCAAGGGTCGTTTATTACAGGTTCGAACCTGGTCCTCCGCGCACTCATTGCCGGTGACGCTAAGAGGCCCCGAGCGAGGATCTTACAGCTTCTTTTATAGACAGGCACAAACAAGTTAGGGATTTCTTGAGGTTACAGAGCTGTTATTGGTTGACATTTAAATTTGAACACTCAGCAGAACTTGATTGGTTCCCGCCTTTAGGTCAGACCACAACTGGGCACGCCCTGGCTGGTTTCGGGAATGGCTGGGGGGGGGGGGGGGGGGGTCTTTTCTTTGCAGTTGTGAGTACACCTGGTAATTTTTCTCTTAGTCTCTCAGTCTTTAGATGATCTGTCTATTGCTGTAAGTGGGGTGTTAAAGTCCCCTATGCTTATGGTATTATTATCAATTAGTTTCTTTATGTTTGTGATTAATTGACAACGTATATTTGAGTGCTTATATATTAGAGTGCTTTCAAGTTGGGGGCATATATATTTACAATTATTATGGTATAGTGCCCTTCCTCATCTCCTCCTATAGTCTTTGCTTTAAAATCTAGTTTGTCTGATATAAGTATTGCTACTCTGGCTTTCTTTTGATATCCATCTACATTATAAATGGTTCTTCATCCCCCTCACTTTCAATCTGCAAGTGTCTTAAGTCTAAAATGAGTCTCTAGTAGGCAGCATATAGATGATCTTGTTTTTTTTTAATCCATTCTGACACCCTATGTCTTTTGATTGGAGCATTTAGTCCATTTACATTCAGAGTCATTATTGAAAGATATGAATATAGTGCCATTATGTTGCCTGTAGAGTTGATGTTTCTGATGATGTTTTCTGGTCCTTTCTAGTCATTGTTACTTTTGGTCTTTGTTTTGTTTTGTTTTTTTTCTCCACTCAGAGAGTCCCCCTTAACATTTCATGCAGAGCTGGTTTACTGGCCACCAACTGCTTTAGTTTTTGTTTCTGTGGGGAATTCTTTATCTCTCCTTCTATTCTGAATGACAGCATTGCTGAATAAAGAATTCTTGGCAATATCTTTCCCATTCAGCACATTGAATATATCCTGCCACTCCTTTCTGGCCTGCCAAGTTTCTGTGGACAGATATGCTGCGAACCTGATCTGTCTTCTCTTGTAGGTCAGGACATTTTCCCCTTACTGCTTTCATGATTCTTTCCTTCTCTTTGTATTTATGATTTTGACTAAGATATGCCTTGGCAATCGTCAGCTTTTGTTGAGTTTAATGGGAGTTCTCTGTGCTTCTTGAGCATATCTTTTTTATGTCTGTGTCCTTCCCCAGTTTGGGGAAGTTTTCAGCTATAATTTGCTGACATAAAACTTCAGCTCCTTTTTCTCTCTTTATCTTCAGGGACTCCTATGATACAAATGTTATTCCTCTTTAGTAAGTCACTGAGCTCTCCAAGTCTTGTATTATGTTCTTTTGCCTTTGTTTCCCTCTTTTTTTTCAGCTTCATTATTTTCCATAATTTTATCTTCTCTATCACTGATTCACTTCTCTGCTTTGTCCGTTCTCACTGTCATGGCACCCATTCGAGATTGCGTCTAAGTTACAGCATTTTTAATTTTGTCCTGACTAGATTTCAGTTATTTTATCTCTGTAAAAAGGGATTGTCTTCTATGCTTTTTTCAACCCCAGCTAGTATTCTTACAATTGTGGTTATAAATTCTAATTCAGGCATCTTACTTATGTCTGTGTTGATTAAATCCCTGGCCATCATTTCTTCCTGTTCTTTCTTTTGGCGTGAATTCCTCCATCTTATCATTTTGGAGGAAGAAAAAAATTAATAAAATATAAAAAGTAAAAAAAAAAAAAAAAACCACCAAAAATGAAGAAAGCTAGATCTAGGTGTGTTTCAGTCTGCTTGTTGAGAGAAGCTTGATAGAAAAGAGGAAAAAAAAGTTTAAAAAAATAGGAAAATAAAAATTTAGAAATTTTTAATAAAATAAATAAAATAGAATAAAAAATTTGCTCTTTCTGTATCCAGGAAAGAAAAAGAAAAGAAAGAAAAAACAACATAAAAACAGAAGCAAAGAAAACAAATGAACCAGCAAACAGATGAAACCTTAATGAAGTTAGATCCAGTCTCCCCTAGAACTGAAACTTTGCATTACACTGTGGAAGGGATTTGTGCTGGTCTTCTTGGGGATGTGCCTGGAGGGGGCAGGTTGGCAAGGCTTTGTGTAAGAGCTCCGTTCTCCACTTGGTGGTGCTGCTTAGCTCACTGGGGTCAATCATTGTGGGAGTGCTAAAGGTGAAAATGGCTTCACCCGCTCTTTAGTCTCCAGCGTGGGGATTTTATGCCCTCACAGATGCATGATCAATCACCTCTCCTTTGTCTCAGGTTTCCATCCACTCCCTGCATTTACCCTGTGTCCAAGCTGCCTGCCTGTCAGGTGGCATCTCCCTCCACAGTTTTATCTCAGATGGGGCTGTGTTTCAACACCCCACACTTCAGAGACCCCTGTGGCTTGGACCCATTCTGATTCTCTAGGGAGGGTCTCACTGAATAGTGGCTGGGTACCTACTTGTAGAAAACATCCGTGCAATTACATAGTAGCAGAGGCTCAGACTTTATGGTAAATCACAACACACAGCTGGTGCCAGGTTTTGCTGCACTCTGGGTCTTTGTTCCAATAGCAGTAAATGTGGCAGCTCTCCAGGGTCTGCTAGAACTTTTGCCCATGGGGAGGCCGATCACCTCCATCAAATGCACTCCAAGCAGGGGAACTGCTTCTTCCTTTGGGGTTACACAGGCCCTTCAGACCATGCTGCCTGCTCCCAGGGACTCACCCTGCTTTCTCACTAGAGCACCACCAGGCACTAAACTCTGAAACTTCAAACTCTGTGCTCCACCCTTTAGAGCAAACTGGCAGCATTGAAATCCTCTCCTTTTTTTCTTGTCAATGGTTTTAGGGAACAGATTTCTTGTCCAGTCCCTTGCGAGTGTTTTCATTCTTTCTCTTTCTCTCCAGCTACTTTCAGGGGGAGGTGCTTTTCTTGTATGATCCTGTCTCACTGCACTCTCTCCCCCTTTCTCTTTGTCTCTCTCTGCAAAACCCAGCTCCTTCCACTCCATGTCCCCACAGCTTTTCTCCCCTCCAATTCACCTCTCTGTACTGTGTACCTGCCAAGATCTCTCACTCAAATTATGCCAAATGTTGCATTAATTCTCAGATCAATTTCCTAGATGTTCAAAATGGTTTGATGCTGATCTAGCTGTGTTTCAGGGACGAGACAAGTTCAGGGTCCCCTTACTACTGCACCATTTAAAAACCCTAGAAATAAATAGATATTTTATATCTGAAAATACAAAAAGTGAAATTAAGATAGCAATCTATGGATTTAAGGGATGATTAAAGAGTGCTGAAGAAATGATTGGTGAACTGGAAGATATGTCAATTAAAAAAACTAAACTATGAAGAAAATAAGGTTGGCAAGTATAGGAAAAGACATAAAGGACTGATGGGACTCATGAAAAGATATATCAATTGTATAATGGAGTCCAGTAGAAGAAGAGAGATAATATAGAATAAATCAGTATGAAAAGAAATAACTACTGAGGTACCTAGGTGGCTCAGTCAGCTCAGCATCTGACTTTGACTGAGGTCATGATCTCATGGTTAGTGAGTCTGAGACCCACATTGAGTTCACTATTGTCAGCTTGTCAGGGTAGGGCCTGCTTCAGATCCTCTGTCCCCCTCTCTCTGCCCCTCCCCCATTTGTGTTGTCCCCAAAATAAGTATTTTTTAAAAAGTAATAAAATAAATAACTACCAGAATTTTATAAAGTTGATAAAAGGTAATAAGCTATAGATTCATGAATCTATAAATCCCTAACATGATATGTAGAGAAAAAACATATGTAAACACATCATCGTGAAACTGCTAACAACAACAAAATACACAAAGAGAAAATCCAAAGAGAAAGACTCATTACCTTCATGGAGTAACATTAAGGCTTATAAATGATATCTCTATAGGAAAAATTGAAGCCAGAATATAATAGGATATCTTTGATAAATTGAAAGAATATATCTACCTAGAATTCTGTACTTAGAAAAATATGTATTTCGAAAATGAAGGCAAAATAAATATATATTCAGACAAACAAAAACAGATAACTAGTTATCAGGAGATCTGTATTAAACACTAATAGAATTCTTTTGGCAAAAGGAAATGTTTAACACTAAACAGAAGCCACAAAATGCAGAAAGGAATGAAAAGCACTGGAAAATAAAAACAACGAGGAGGATAAGTGAGTATTTTCTGGATAAAAATATTAAATAATGACTTGTGAGGTTTAAAATGTTTGCTATTTAAGGGGCAGCCAGGTGGCTCAGTTGGTTGAGCGTCCCAACTCTTGATTTCAGCTCAGGTCATGATCTCACAGTTCATGGGATCAAGCTCTGCAGTGGGCTCTACACTGACAGTGCCAAGCCTGCCTGGGATTCTCTCACTCACTCTCTCTCTGCCCCTCTCCTGCTTGTGCATGCACACACTCTCAAAATAAATAAACATTTAAAAATAAAATGTTTGCTATTTAAAATATTGAAATATGTGGTGATAAGAAAATAAAAAGCAGGAAGAAATAAAGCTAAGTGAAAAATTTCTTGTAATTTGTAGGGTAACCATTAAATGAATAATGAAAGAATATTTAATTTATTATAGTGAGCACTAAGTAATGTAGAGAATTCTTGAATCAATATGTTGTATACTTGAAACTAATATAACGTATGTCAATCATACGTCAATAAAATAAGTAAAAGAATATATAGCTGGTAAGATAATAAAAGGGTATAATGAGTAATGAAAATACGTCTTTAATCCAAAATAATGTCAGAAAAGAGAAATAAGGAACATAGAGCAGAGGAGGTCAAATAGAGGACTAAGAATAAGATGATCAATTTAAAAATGACTGCATCAGTAATTTCATTAAGTGTAAAAGATAAAACACTCAAAGAACAATGATTGTTTACATAAAAATAGTTATGGACAACTTAAAGAGACATATTAAATCTAAGAATAAAGAAAGATCGAAAGCAAAAGTATAAGAAAAGGATATACTATGCAGACACTGACAAAAAGTGCTGTGTTTACACTAATATTAAATAAAATATATTTTAAGGCAAGATTCATTGCTAGAGATAAAGTAGAACATTTTGTAGATGATACATTGGGTTTATCTACTAGAAATATGTAATTATTATGAATATAATACCACATCAAAATATACAAAGTAAAATTGAACTAAAATGGAGAAATAGACATACCTACAATCATAGTGGATGAGTTTAACACACCTATTTTAATAGAATAGGTCTAATGGAATAGGTCTATTACATTAGAATAGACAAAAGATTAGTAAAGGCATAAAAGATTTGAACTGAACAACTTCTATTGACATATTTAGAAAATTGTATCCAGAACTGAGAAATACATATTCTTTTCAAGTGAAATGTAACATTACCATAATTTGCCATTTTCTAGGTCACAATGTAACTTTTATGAACTTCAAAGGATTAATATTCAAAGTATATGCTCTTACCATAGTACAGTTAACTAGAAATTGGTAGCATAAAGGATAGCTAATAAATCCCCCAATTTGGAAATTAAGATACATTTTAATGACCCAAGAATCCAACCCAAGAAGAAATCACAATTAGCAAATAATATTAAATGAATTATAAAAATATATTAAGCTGTGTTGGATACAGGTAAAGCAGTGAAAATATATAATTTAAGTATCCATTTGAAGAAATTAGAGAAGAACAGAAAATTAAGCCCAAAGAAAATAGGAATGAAAAATAAAAACAGGTAATAATTAAATAGAAAAGAAATAGTCAATAAAGAGTATTCAAAAAAACTGAAAGTTGATTCTTTAAAAGACTAAAATTATAAGCACCTGGAAAAGCTGTTCAAGAAAATAAGAGAGAAGGCACAGGTTACCACCATTAGGGATAAAAAAAAAAAAAAAAAGGAGATACACTACCAATTCTACAGATATGAGATAATAAAAGGATATCTGGAAAACTTTAAGGCAATACATTTGAAAATGTAAATGAAAAAAGCTTTTAAAAAACACAATTTACCAAAACACCCACAAGAAGAAAGAAAATCTGAATGTTCATATCTATATATCTATCTATATGAAATTGAATTTATTTAAATTAAACCACCACACAAAGAAAATTCCAGGCCCAGATGGCTTCATTTGTGATTTTTCCCAAATATTTAAGGGCTAAACATATACTAATATTACACAAACTCTCTGAGAGCACAGAAAAGGAAAGAACACTTCTCAACTCATTTTATGAGGCTAACATTTTCTGAAAATAAAATCTGACAATGACCCTAGAAGAAAGCAAAATTATAAGACAATATCTCTTATGAACATAGAAGCAAAAATTCCAAACTAAATGCTAGCAAATAAAATCCAGCTATATATAAAAATGTGATACATCATGACCAAGTGGTATCTATTGCAAGAATGAAAGACTGAATTCACATTAGCAAATTTAATATAGTCACTATATTAACTACATAAAGAAAACCCATATGATTATTTCAACAGATGCAGGAAAATAGTTGATAAAGTCAACACCTCTTTTGATGAAAATGCTCATGAGACAAAGCCTATATACAAAAATCAATTGTATTTCTATGTGTAAGTAAAAAAAAAACATTAGAAAATGAAAAATTTTAAATACGTGTATAACAGTATTACTAATAAAACACCAAGAAAAAGAATAACAAAAAATATGTTGGTAAGTGAAATCAAAAATCTTAAATTTAACAAGATGGGTGTACCATATCCATGGACTGGGATAGTCAATAAAGCAACATGTAATATCTCCCCTAAATTGACCTGTAAATTCAGTGCAATCCTAAACAATAGTTCTTTTTCTACACCTTAAAAAAGTAATTGTAAAATTTATATGGGAATGGAAAGGATCAAGTGTCATCAAGACCACATATCAGATGTAAATATCCTAAGCTTTATGGGCCAGAATGTTACAACTTCCCAATCCTGCCATTGTAGCCAAGGGAGCAGTTATAAATAATATGAGAATGAGAAGAAATGGCTGTTTTCCAAAAAGACTTTATTTGCAAAATCAGTCATTAGTCCCACTGTTGTTTTGCCAACTTCCAGTGAGGATAGTCTTGGAAAGGAAGAAAGTTGGAAAACTTTATCTGCAGGGTATCAAGATATAAAAGTACAGTATGCAGATGTGGGGTATTAATGCAAAATAGACCAATGGAATAAAAGTCCATAAACAAATCCACACTTACATGGATACCTGCTTTATGACAAAGGTAGTGTTACAGAGCCCATAGACAGCCTTTTCCCCTTAACTAAAACAATCCAAATGGGTGAAATGATTTAAAATGTTGCTTCCAAGTCCAGTTGGCCTATTATGATGCATGAAGAATGAAAAGCCTATAATATATGAAGAATGAAAGGCTATATGACTGAAGGTGTGGTTTCTGTGTTAGCCTAGAGAAAATAAAGCCTGAAAATGATTAGCCATAATCCCCCAAAAGAAGAATCTTCTGAATAGCAAAATTATGGTTTCAGTTAAATAGCAACATTTTGTGGTGGGTAATATTTTACATGTGCATGTGAAATGAAAGACTTGCCTGCCTTCTATGTACATGTTTGAATGTTAAAGACTCTCTTCAGGTCATTTGTGTGTTGCCTGGCATACAGATGATGTATCAGTTAGGATATTGGCTTAGCCACTTTAGCAGTCTAAATTAAAAATGACCTAAATAAAACATTTCCTGTATGTAAGGGTCTGAGCTGGGATATGCCCCAAGGATTGGGTAGCTCTGTGAGGGCTTCCAGTTACCCAGGTCCCTCCTGTCTGGTTGCTCTGTAGTTCTCCACAGCATGTGTCTCAAATGTTAATGTGCATCTGGGAATCCTATTCAAATGTGGATTCAGATTTGGTAGATCTGGGAATGGGGCTTGAGCTGCTACCTTGCTAATGAACTCTCCAGTGATGCCAGCGTGCTGCTTTAGAGACCACACTTAAAAATATCAAGGCCCACACATCAAAACTACACATCTGAATTCCTTCCACCTGGACATTATGTCAGATTTTACTATGGCTGCTGTAACAAATAACCACAAACTTTGTGCCTTAAAAGTAACAGAAATTTATTCTCTCATAGTGCTGGAAGCCAAAAGTCCTACATCAGTATCAGTGGGCCAGAACTGAGGAATCAGCAGGGCCACAGTGCCTCCCTCCAGAGTTTCTAAGGGAGAATCCATTCCCTTGTCTCTTCCAGCATTTTCTGGCTCCATGTGTCCTGTGGCACCGAAGGAACCTGCCCTGTGGACACCTTGATTTAAGATCCATAAAACTTAGTTTGGACTTTGACCTCCAGAACTGTAAGAGAATAAATCTGTGCTGCTTTAAGTCATGGAGTTTGTGATAATTTGTTACAGTGGCAATAGGAAACTAATAGAGCAGTAGACACCAGCTACAGGATTGGGATTTATGGCGAGATTGACCTGGCCAGTTGCTGACACAGCACCTCAGGACAGAGCCAATATAGAAACCTATGTCCATGAGTAGGGCGCGTGCAAGCAGCATATGCCAGGGAGAGTCATCAGTCCTGTGGTGGCCCCGACCTGTGGCTCACATCTGTTCAGCTGCAGTAGGCTTAGTCTAAGAGCAATGTGGAGTACATCGTCAGCAGTGGGGAAGTGGTGGTGTACATAGAAGAAGGTCTGGAGGAAATAAATCAGGTCCGATGGCCATCATGGAGCAGCAGAGTCTGAGGGAGTCAGACTGTTGTTAGACTGAAGTGGGGAGAGACTGGGAACTGTGGAAGCAGCTCTTGTGTTGAGTTGGTCTGGCACTCTGGATAGGTCTGGGCCCACAGCTGAGCATATCAACAGACCTAAGAAAGGCAGCCTCTAGGCGAGCAAGGCACTGCCTGGCTGTTGTAAGAGTTCAGGTAGGTTATTGCAGTAACTTTTAAAAAGTTAGGAGATGCTGTTGACCCCAAATCTTGGGGTTAGGATTTATGTGTTCCGTGAAGATCATTTTCCTTAACCTGAGGAAACTGTGTTTTGTCCTTGATCCTGAATCTGAAACTTGGAAACTACATCACGCCTAAAAGCTCTTGAGAAAATATAGTACAAAATGTATTAATATGTCAACTCTGCATGATAATACAGTTGTAAACTCCTGAGAGGAAAGGCCTGCATTTCCTTTACATTCTCCTCAAGCTTGTGTGCTTAGTGTACAATAGCTCTGTCACCACAACCGGGTGTTGAATGTTGATCATGCACAAGTATTGTACTAAATTTTTTAAATATTTAATCTTCATAAAAGCCATAAGAGAAGGTATTATTGTACATGGAGAGTGAGATTTAGAGAAATTAGTGGCTTATTCAAGTTTCACAGCTACTAAATGGGTCTAAGTGATTCCAAAAGCCAACCTTCTTAACTATGGGGAAATATTGCCTTAATTTTTAAAAGGTCATCACAACCATTTTTAAGTGTTTACTTCAGTAGTGTTAAGTACATCATACTGTTGTGCAGCCAGTCTCCAGAACTCTTTGCATCTTGCAGAAGTAAAACTCTGTATGCATTAAAAAGCAAACTCCCTGGGCGCCTGGGTGGCTCAGTTGGTTAAGTGTCCGACTTCGGCTCAGGTCATGATCTTGTGGTCCGTGAGTTCGAGCCCCGCGTCAGGCTCTGGGCTGATGGCTCAGAGCCTGGAGCTTGCTTCCGATTCTGTGTCTCCCTCTCTCTCTGCCCCTCCCCCGTTCATGCTGTGTCTCTCTCTGTCTCAAAAATAAATAAACGTTAAAAAAAAAATTAAAAAAAAAAAAAGCAAACTCCCCATTCTTCCTATCCTTAAGCCCCTCACAACCACCCTTCTACTTTCTATGAATTGGACTACTCTAAGGTAACTTACATAAGTGGAATCATACAGTATTTTGTCTTTTCATGAATGGCTTATCTTACTCAGCATAATGCCCTTAAGGTTCATCAGTGTTGGAGCGCTTGGGTGGCTCAGTGAGTTAAGTGTCTGACTCTTGGTTTTGGCTCAGGTCACAATCTCCTGGTTTGTGGGATCAAGCCGTGCATTGGGCTCTGTGCTGACAGTGCAGAGCCCTCCCTCTCTCTCTTCTGCCCCTTGCACACTCTCTCTCTCTCTCAAAATAAATATTTTTTAAAAAGGTTCATTGATGTTGTTGCATGTGTCAGCATTTCCTTCCTTTCTAAGGCGTAGTAATATTCCAATGTATGTATATATACCACATTTTGTTTATCCCTTCATCCATCAGTGGACATGTGAGTTGCTTCTACCTTTTGGTTGTTGTAAATAATGCTGTAAACTGGGTATACAGATGTCTCTTTGAAACTCTGCTTTTGGGGCACCTGGGTGGCTCAGTCGGTTAAGCGTCCGACTTCGGCTCAGGTCATGATCTCGCGGTCCGTGAGTTCGAGCCCCGCGTCAGGCTCTGGGCTGATGGCTCAGAGCCTGGAGCCTGTTTCCAATTCTGTGTCTCCCTCTCTCTCTGCCCCTCCCCCGTTCATGCTCTGTCTCTCTCTGTCTCAAAAATAAATAAACGTTAAAAAAAAAAAAAAATTAAAAAAAAAAAAAAAAGAAACTCTGCTTTTGATTCTTTTGGGTATGTATGCAGATGTGGAATTGCTGGATCATATGTAATTGTATTTTTAATTTTAATTTCATATTTTAGTTTAAATTTTATATTTAATTTTAATTAAATCACATTGTTTTTCCATAGTGGTTGCACCATTTTACAGTCCCACCAACAGTGCACAAGAGTTCTTTTTTTTTTTTTTAATGTTTATTTTTGACAAAGGGAGAGAGAGAGAGAGAGAGAGAGAGAGACAGCATGAGCAGGGGAGGGGCAGATAGAGAGGGAGACACAGAATCCGAAACAGGCTCCAGGCTCTGAGTGGTCAGCACAGAGACTGATGTGGGGCTCAATCTCACGAACCTCGAGATCATGACCTGAGCCAAAGTCAGATGCTTAACTGACTGAGCCACCCAGGCGCCCCACGAGAGTTCTAATCTCTCCATTTCTTTGCCAACATTGTCATTTTCTATTTTTTTTCTTTTGTTTTTTGATAGCAGTTGTTCTAATGGGTGTGTGTCGGTTTATTATGGTTTTGATTTGATTTGCATTTTCCTAATAATTAGTGATGTTGAGCATCTTTTCATAGGCTTGGTGGTCATTTATATATATTTGGAGAAATGTCTGTTCAAGTCCTTTGCCTATTAAAAATTAACATTTTTTTAGTGCAGTTTTAGGTTCATAGAAAAACTGAGGGGAGGATATAGGAGTCCCTATATACCTCCTGCCCCCTTACATGCACAGCCTACCCAATTATCAACATGCCTCACCAGATTGGTACATTTGTTACAACTGATGAACCTACACTGGCCCATCATTTTCATTCAAAGTTCATAATTTACGTTAGAGTTCACTCTTGGCATTGCATACTCTCTGGGTTTTGACAAATGTGTTCTGTATTATGACATGTATCCAGCATTATACTGTCATACAGAGTAGTTTCATCACTCAAAAATTCCTCTGTTCTCTTCCCATTTATCCTTCCCTCTCCCCAGCCCTTGGCAAACACTAATCTTGTTACTGTTTCCATAGTTTTGCCTTTTCTGGAATGCACTGTAGTTGGAATCATACTATATGTAGCCTTTTCATATTGGCTTCTTTTAGTAATATGCATTTAAGTTGCTTTAATGTCTTTTCATATCTAGCTAGTTTATTTCTTTTTAATGTTGAATAACATTCCATTATTTTGATGTACCACAGTTTATTCAACTACCGAAGGACATCTTGGTTGCATCCAAGTTTTGGCAATTATAAATAAAGTTGCTGTAAATATACATGTGCTGGTTTTTGTGTGGACATAATTTTCAATTCATTTGGGTAAATACCCAGGGAGTGGGATTGTTGAATCATTTGATAAGAGTATGTTTAGGTTTGTAAGAACCTGCCACACTGTCTTCTAAAGTGCCTAGAACATTTTGCACTCCCACCAGCATTAACAAAAGCTGCACATCTTCTCCAGAATTTGGTATTGTTGATGTTCTGGGTTGTGGCCATTCTAATAGGTATGTACTGCTATCTAATTATTGTTTTAATTTGCAATTCCCCAATTGCTTATGTTGAACATGTTTTCATATACTCACTTGCTAATTATACATGTTCTTGGTGAGGTATCTGTTTAGGTCTTTTGTCTACTTTTTTGATTGGGTTGTTCACTTTCTTATGATTGAGTTTTAGGAGTTTTTGTATGTATAGGATATCAGTCCTTTAACGGATATGTCTTCTGCAAATATTTTCTCCCAGTCTGTGGCTTGTCTTCTAAGTCTTCACACTGTCTTTTGTGGAGTGAAACCTTTTAATTTTAATGAAGTCCAACTTATCAATTCTTTATTTCATAGATTGGATTTTTAGTGTTGTATCTAAAACAGACCCAAGATCATCTGGGTTTACTCTTGTAATGTCTTCTAGAAGTTCTGTAGTTTTGCATTTTATGTTCAGATCTATCATCTATTTTGAGTTAATTTTTCTGAAAGGTGTAAGGTCTGTGTCTAGCTTCTATCTAGCTGCTGTTTTTATTGATTGATTGATTGATTGATTGATTGCATGTAGATGTCCAGTTGTTACAGCACGATTTGTTGAAAAGACTATCCTTGCTCTATTGTACTGCTTTTTGCTCCCTTATCAAAGATCAGTTGATTATATACATGTGGGTCTGTTTTGGGGCTCTCTGTTGTATTCCATGAATCTATTTGTCTATTTTTTCTCCAAGACCACAGGGTCCTAATTAATGTAGTTTTAGGGTGAGTCATGAAGTTCACTTCTCTGACTTTGTTCTTGCCCTTAAATATTAATTGGCTATTCTTTAGAATCAATTTGTTGATATCCACAAACTAAGCTGCCGGGATTTTGATTGGGATTGCACTGAATCTATAGATAAAATTGAGAAGAACAAACAACTGACAATATTGAGTCTTCCTATCCATGAACATGTGTATTTATCCATTTACTTAGTTCTTTGATACCTCTCATCAGGGTTTTGTAGTTTTCCTCATAGAGGTCTTTTTCATATTTTGTTAGATTATGCCTCTCACTTTTTATGTGCTGATATAAATGGAATTGTGTTTTTAATTTGAAATTCCACTTGTTCATTTCTTGAATTTAGAAAAGTCATTGGCTTTTGTATATTGACCTTGCATCTTGCAACCTTGTTATAATCGCTTACTAGTTCCAGGAGCATTTTTCTTGACACTTTTGGATTTTCTACATATACTACTTATGTAATCTGTGAAGAGAAGTTTATTTCTTCCATCTCAATTTCTCTAGCTTTTATTGCCAGTTATCATCTTATTACATTAGCCAAGACTTCCATTACAATGTTGAAAAGCAGTGGCAAGAGGGGAGATCTATGCCTTGTTCTTTATCCTAGCTTCATGTTTCTCATCATTAAGTACGATGTTAGCTGTAGCTCTAAGACTTCTGTAGATGTTCTTTATCAAGTTGAGGAAGTTCTTCTCTATTCCTGATTTTCTGAGAGTATCATCAATGGGCACTAGATTTTTTCAGGATTTTTAAAAATCTATTGCTGTGACCATGGAATTTTTATTCATTAGCCTATTAATGTGACAGAGTGTATTAACTGATTTTGAAATGTAGAATCAGCTCTGAATAAGTGAGATAAATCCCACTTGGTTGTGGTATATAATTCTTTTTATACATCGTTGCATCTGATTTACTAACGTTTTATTATTTTTGCATCTATGTTTATATTATATACTGATCTGATTTTTTCTTTTTTTGTAATGTTTTTGTCTAGTTTTGGCATTAGGATAATGCTGGCTTCACAGAATGAGTAAGGATGTATTCTTATGCCTCTATCTTCTGAAAGAGATTATAGAGAATTGGTATAGTATCTTCCTTAAAAGTTGGGTAGAAGTCATCAGTGAAGCCATCTAGACTTGGCACTTTCTGTATTGAAAGGTTATTATTTAAAAAAATTTTTTTAACGTTTATTTATTTTTGAGAAGAGAGAGACAGAGCATGAGCAGGAGAGGAGAGAGAAAGACGGAGACACAGAATCTGAAACAGGCTCCAGGCTCTGAGCTGTCAGCACAGAGTCTGACGCAAGGCTCGAACTCATGGACTGTGATATCATGACCTGAGCCGAAGTCGGATGCTTAACCAACTGAGCCACCCAGGTGCCCTGAAAGGTTATTAATTATTGATTAAATTTCCTTAACAGATATAGGTCTATTCAGATTGTGTATTTCTTCTTACGTGAGTTTTGGCAGGTTGTGCCTTTCATGGAATTGGTTCATTTCACCTAGTTTATCAAATTCATGGGCATTGAGTTCATAATATTCCTTTATTATCCATTTAATTTCCATGGGATCTGCAAGGATATCCATTCTTTCATTCCTGATATTAATAATTTATGTCTTTTCTTTTGTTTTTCTTAGTTAACCTGGCAATTATACCAATATATTCAAAGAACCAACCTTTAGTTTTGTTGATTTTCTCTTTTGATCTCCTGTTTTCAATTTCACTGATTTCTGAGCTAATTTTCATTATTTCTTCTGCTTAATTTGCATTTAATTTTATCTTCTTTTTCTATCTTCCTAAGGTGGAAGCTTAGATTATTGATTGTAGATCTTCTTTTCTAGTGTTAGATATTCAGTGCTATAAATTTCCCTCTATGCACTGCCTTGAGTGCATCCCACAAATTTTGGTAAATTCTATTCTCATTTTCATTTAGTTCAAAATATTTTTAAAAGCTCCTGCAGAGCAAAGGAAATAATCAACAAAACTAAAAGGCAGCTGACAGAACGGGAGAAGATATTTGCAAGTAACATACAAATAAAGGGTTAGTATCCAAAATCTATAAAGAACTTACCAAACTCAACACCCCAAAAAACCTGATAATCCAGTGAAGAAATGGGCAAAAGACATGAAAAGTCCCTTTTCCAAAGAAGACGTCCAGATGACTAACAGACACATGAAAAGATGCTCAACATTCCATCATCAGGGAAATACAAATCAAAACCACAATGACATACCACCTCACACCTGCCAGAATGGCTTAGTTCAGGAAACAACAGGTGCTGGTGAGGAAGTGGAGAAAGGGGAACCCTTTTGTACTGTTGGTGGGAATGCAAACTGGTGCAGCCACTCTGGAAAACAGTATGGAGGTTCCTCAAAAAATAAAAAATAGAACTACCCTATGACCCAGCAATTGCACTAATAGGTATTTATCCAAAGGATACAAAAATGCTGATTCAGGGGCACATGCATCCCAATGTTTATAGCAGCATTACCAACAATAGCCAAATTATGGAAAGAGCCCAAATGTCCATTGACTGACAAATGGATAAAGAAGATATGGTATATATATACAATGCAATACTCCTTGACAATCAAAAAGAATGAAATCTTGCCATCTGCAACAACGGGGATGGAACTAGAGTGTAGTATGCTAAGCAAGATAAGGCAGTCAGGGAAAGATAAATATATGATTTCACTCATGTGGAATTTAAGAAACAAAACAGATGAACATAGGGAAAGGGAAGAAAAAATAAGAGAGAGAGAGGCAAACCATAAAAGACTCTTAAATACAGAGAACAAACTAAGGTTTGCTAGAGGGGTGTTGGAGGGATGGGTTAAATGGGTGATGGGCATTATGGAGGGCAGTTGTTGAGATGAGCACTGGGTGATGTATGTAAGTGATGAATCAGTAAATTCTATTCCTGAAATTATTATTACACTATATGTTACCTAGCTTGGATTTAAATAAAATTAAAATTTTTTTAATGTTTTTAAACTTGAGATTCCTTTATTGACCTTAATTTTATCTTCTTTAAGATCCAAATATTTATTATTTAATATCCAAATATTTGAGGATTTTCTAGCTTTTTGTTGTTGATTTCTAGTTCCATTGTGTTCTTAGAACAGACAGTACGATTTCTGTTCTTTTAAATCTGTTAAGGTGTGTTTTATAGAACAGTATGTGGTCTATCTTGGTGAATTTTCCATGAGAGCTTGAAAAGACTGTGTAACGGGCGCTTGGGTGGCTCAGTGAGTTAAGGATCCGACTTCGGCTCAGGTCATGATCTCTCAGTCCGTGGGTTTGTGCCCTGCATCAGGCTCTGTGCTGACAGCTCGGAGCCTGCTTCTGAATCTGTCTCTCCCATGCTCTCTGTCCCTCTCCCACTCATGCTCTGTCTTTCTCACTGTTAAAAACGAATAAATGTTAAAAAAAAAAAAAAAAAGAGAAAAGACTGTAATTGGCTATTGTTGAATTAAGTAGCCTACAGATGTCAATTACATCCAGCTGACTGACTGTGTCCTTACTAATTTTCTGCTGGCTGAATCTATCTGTTTGTAATGGAGAGATGTCAAGTCACCAAGTATAATAGTGGTTTCATTTATTTCTCCTTGCAGTTCTATCAGTTCTTGCCTCATGTATTTTGACGTTCTGTTGTTTGGTTCATACACATTAAAGATTGTTATGAGTATGTAGCCTTTTATCATTATGTAATCGCTTTCTTTATCCCTGATAACTTTCTTTGCTCTAAAATCTTTCCTACTGAAATTAATATAACTAGTTCCATTTTGTTTTGATTAATGTTAGCATAGTATATTTTTCCCCATCCCCTTACTTTTAATCTATGTGTCTTATATTTAAAGTGGTTTTCTTGTAGACAACATATATTTGGGTCTTGTTTTTTATTTACTCTGACAATCTCTGTATTTTAATTGATGTGTTTAGACCACTGACATTAAAGATGATTATTAATATATGTAGATTAATATCTACCATATTTTTTACTGTTTTCTACTGTTGCCCTTGTTCTTTGTTCCTCTGTCTTCCACACTTTTTCTGCCTTTCGTGGTTCTAATTTAGCATTTTATATGATTCCATTTTCTTCCCCTTCTTAGCATATTGATTATATTTTTTTTAAAAAATGTAGTGATTGCCCTAGAGCAAAGCCATTTGGTAACCAACTGCATTCTACTCTCCCTATTGTGACATTAAGTGAAACAAAGGCAGGGCAGTCTTTCCGAACAGAGACATAGACTTTGCCTTCCCTCCAACAGAGGAAATTGAGGGGAAAAAAAAGTGCTACAAACCAAAACTAGCAGAATCTAGACTCACCATCATCTAGGTGAAAGTTCCATGCAATGAAAATGACTGTCAACATGGAATGACCTTATTTAAAATATTGACTGTGTGGTATATGCTTGAAGTTCTCTTTGAGAATCCAGAACAGGGGAACTGAGGTATAAGTCAAGTCAGGAATATGTCCTAATCCTAAAGCACATATCATACAAATTAAGATGTCATGGTCAGAGAGCAATCACAGTACCCAAATCAAAGTAAAAGGGAAGATATTTTGAGTAAAAGGGTTATTAAATGGCTTTAAATAGAGATAGATCTTGATCCTGAGAATGCCATGCATGTGACCCAGGAAACTGGCATTTATAAGGCCCACGCCATGCATTTATGAGCATAAAGAGTTAGGCCTAGAGGTATTTTAATTATAAATTCATGCAACTTTAATCTACCCAGTAGGGATCAACTTTAGAAGTCTGAAATTAACTTATACATTCATATAAAGTTGTTGGCAAGAACTCTTTATGCCATGCAAAAAAGCTCTTGGAAGAGTTTTTATTGCAGACCAGGGTTTCTTCTGTATTAAGGGAAAATTATGGTACTTAAATCTTTGGTTAGTTTGTTGTTGATTACGGCCAAACCAATTCCATTCTGGTATTGTCTTTTGAGCTCTTTATTGTTAAGCAAATAGTGCAATTAAAGAAAATAATGTTGAGTTTTCTGTATACCTGAACACAGATAAAGTATTTGGGCAAAAATTAAGCAAGTTTTATTAAATTAGAAATGATTCAACATTTTTATTTGGGTATATTTGACACAGAATGTTACATTAGTTTCAGGTATACAACATGGTGGTTCAAGTTCTGTGTTTGCTGTGCTCACCACAGGTGTAACTACCATTGTACCATACAGTGCTGTTACACCATCATTGACTTTATTCCCTGTGCTGTGTACAAAGGGTTTTTTTTTTTAACCCATTGTATGCTACAACAATTATTATTATTATTACTTTTATTATATAATGATGATACTTGTCATTACTTTTGTATTATTCTATTGCGGAGAGTGGTTTGTGAATAATTAAAAAACTTTGTCTTCAGTATTTATTTAAAATAGAAGATGAACAAGCTACCTATTTGTTAAGATTCTTCATACCTTTTATTAGTGGGGTATTAATTTCCTCACACACCTTAAAAAGTATAAAGGAAGGGAGTTGTGTTACTGATGGACTGATTTTTATCCAAATGTATCTAAAATATTTTTATAAGTAATAATTAGGATAATCTGGATATGACTTTTAAAGGTTTTAAAAGTTTGGAGGTTGTGTCCAAAGCAGAAATTCATAAGGAAGGCTGAATTTGGTGCTAGGATGTTAAAATAAAACTATCTTGACATTTGAAACTACAGTTCACATGTGACTTCTCCAGAATTGGGTCTTCTGTACTTAATGGTAACTGACCAGTCTATCCAAATATTTCTCCACATGTGATCTACTGATCACTAGTTATTTTAGCTACTCGTTGAAAAACAGATTATATGGGCAAACATTTAAGAAACGCTGTGCACTAGTTTCTCCTCTTTAAAAGTTTCACTGTGTAAAATATTTAAGGGCTCTGAGAAGTCTTTTATTAGGGAAACATGTTTAACTGTGTGCAATTCGGAATTTCCAAAATTAATTGTCCAAAACAAATAATTTCATATCCACAGAAGCAATATTCTACAGAGTAGATGTGTGTATGTGAGAATTTACTATGTTTTATTGATTCACAAAAGCAAAGCTTTTTGCTTTATGGAAACAGATTATCTGACAGTAATGATGGTCATTATGTGGCTTGCTTCTTCTCCCACTCCCAGGTTTATTAAGGTAAAATTGACATACAGTAAGCTGCACTTATTTCAAGTGTACATTTTGTAAGTTTTGACATATTCATATACACCTATGAACCCATACTGTCACCAAAATCCAGATAATTAACATTTCTATCACCCCTAAAAATTTTCCTTGTGTTCCTTTTGCCATCTGTCCTTTCCACCTAATGTCAAATACAAATGTCTTGTTCCTGACTTTAGGGGGAAGGCATTTATTCTTTCACTATGAATTATGCTGTTAGCTATAGGGTTTTTTTTTCTTGTAGGTGTCCCAATCAGATTGAGGAAGTTCCTTTCTGTTCGCAGTGTACAAAGTTTTTGTCAGAATAAATGTATTTTTGTCAAATGTTTTTTCTTCATATATTGAGTTGATCTGTTAATATGGGAAATTCCACAGAAGAATTTTCTAATGTTACACCAATCTTGCATTTCTGGAGTGAACTGCCACTTGATCATGATGCTCTATCATTTATCTCTGTATTGAATTCAGTTTGCCAGTATTTTGTTAAGAATGTTTGCATCTATGTTCTTGTGGATACTATCTTTGGTTTATCAAAATATCAGAGTAATGCTGACCTCTTAGAATGAGTTGGATTGCATACCTTCCTTTTCAATTTTCTGGAAGAATTTGCCTATAATTGGTATTATTTCCATCTTAGCTCTCTGGTAGAATAGTGAAGTATCTGAGCTTGGTGTTTTCTTTGTGGGGTAGTTTTTCACTACTAATAGATAGGATATTCAGGTTTTGTAGTTCTTGGTACTTTGCACCTATTCAGTAGTATATATCTCCAGAGAGTTAGCCTACCCCCTTTTTTAAGTAGTAGAATATATTGGGAAAGTGTTTATAATATGACTATTTTCCTACCTGTAGAATCTGCAGAGGTGTCGTCTCTCTTGTTCTGCATACTGGCGATCTGTGTCTTTTCTTTTTTTCCCTGATTAGGCCAAATAGAAATTTATTAATTTTATTGATCTTCTCAAAGAACAGACTACTGCTTTTATTGTTATTTATTTCACTTATTTATGCTCTCATATTTATTTTTTACTTCTGCTTACTTTGGGAATTAATTTAACTGATATTTTTAAGTTAAAGGTGTTAAGGTGGAAGCTGAGATTATTTATTTGATACCTTTCTTATGTTTTACTGTAGACGTTTTAGTGTTATACATTTCACTTTAGATACTGCTTTAGCTGCATCCCCCAAATTGTAATATTTTGTCTTTTCATTCTCACTTAAATCAGAATACTTGCTAATTTCCCTTTTGATTTCTTCCTTGGCTTATGAGTAATGTAGAACTGTGTTGTTTGACTTCTAAATATTTGGAAGATTTTCCAGGAAGTTTTCAGTTATTGATTAATTTTATTTCAGTCCGAGAACATACTCTGTATTGCTTGAATTCTTTTGAATTTATCAAGACATTTTACAGCTCAGAATCTGGTTTGTCTATGCATTTGAAAAGAATATGTATTTACTTGTTCAGTGAAATGCACTGTAAATGTCAGCTGAAATTAGTTGATAGCATTAAGTCTTTTATATCATTGCTGATTTTATGTCTGCTTATTCTAATTGTTGAAAGAAGGGTGTTGAAACAGACCACTTGAATTGTGGATTTATCTATTTCTCCTTTTTGTTTTACCAATTTTTCCTTTTATTAGGTGCATAAACATTTAATACTTTATGAACTTTTCATGAATTGGCCTTCTTTTTATTATTAAAAAAAATCTCTTCATCCCTGATTTTATATATATATATATATATATATATATATATATATATATATATATATTTTTTTTTTTTTTTTTTTTTTTTCCCTCTCAGAGATCTACTTTGATATTAATCTAGACACTCCAGCTTTTTTTTTAAATTTATTTCTTTCTCTTTTCTTTTACTTTTAACCTATTTATGTCTTTATATTTAAAGTGGGTTTGGGGCACCTGGGTGGCTCAGTCGGTTGAGCGTCCAACATGGGCTCAGGTCATGATCTCACCGTTTGTGGGGTTTGAGCCCCGCGTCAGGCTGTGTGCTGACAGCTCAGAGCCTGGAGCCTGCTTCTGATTCTGTGTTTCCCTCTCTCTGTGCACCTCCCCCACTCACACTTTGTCTGTCTGTCTCTTTCTCTCAAAAGTAAACATTAAAAAAAAATAAAAATAAATAAAGTGGGTTTCTTGTAGATAGTATATAGTTGGGTCTTGCTTCTTTTATTCTGTCTGACAATCTCTGACATTGAAAGGTATTTTGATCATTTACATTTAATATGAATTACTAATATGGTCAGGTTAAAACCACCATTTTTCTATCTGTTTTCTATTTATTCATCCATGCTTGTGATGCTTTTTCACACTTTTTCTCTTTTCTTTTGGATTGAATTTTTTTATTATTCCATTTTACTTCCTTTTTTTGGAAAATTAGCTATAACCCTTTGGTTATCTTAAAGGATAGTTTTGCATTTAGAGTATACATCTCTAACATTTCACAATTTATTTTCAAGTGATATTATACCACTTCCCATATAATTAAGAATTGTATGACACTGTACTTGCATTTCCCCCTCCAGACCTTTCAGCTATTGCTGTTACACATTTCACTTTAATATATGTTATAAACCATACAGGAGATTGTATTTACCTACATAGTCCCTTTTCTTGATGCTCATAATTCCTTTGTTGAGACAGAAATTTACATCTTGTGTCATTTTTGTTCTGCTTGAAGGACTTCCTTTAACAATTCTTGTAGTACATGTCTACTGGTGATGAATTCTTTCAGCTTTTGCATGTCGTAAAAAGTTTTTTTTCACATTTTTTTCTATACCAAACTTTGTTTATTCATTACTCATCTCTGTACAAAATTTCCAGAAACACTTAAAACTTTCACATTCATTTTTGGAAGATATTTTCAGTGGGTAAAGACTTGTAGGTTGAGGATTTTTTCTTTCATCACTTTAAAAAATCTACCTGCACTGTCTTCTATTTTGATTTGTTTCTGATGCAAAATGTTCTGTCATCATTATCTTTGTTCCTCCATACACAATGTCTTCTTTATTTGGTTGTTTTTAAGGTTTACTCTTTATAATTTGTTTTAAGCAATTTGATTATGATGTGCACTTATGTTTCTTGTGCTTGGATTCTCTGAGATTCTTGGAACTGTGGATTTAAAGTTTTCATCAAATTTGGAAGATTTTTTGACCATATTGCCTTTAATTTCTTCAGTTTCTGTCTTCCTTTTACTCGTCCCGCTGAGATAATAAAATAAAATGGGGCTATATCACAGTTCACTGATATTCTGCTTATTTTAGTCTTTTTTCACCTTTCAAAATGAAATGTGTTTCATTTTGGACAGTTTCTAATGCTGTGCATTCTAGTTCCTTAATCCTATGCAATGTCTAATCCATTGTTAATTCCATCTAGTGTATTTTTCATGTCAGACATGGTGTATTTTTAATTACCAGAAGTTTGATATGAAACTTTTCTGTAGCTTCCCCATCTGAACTTATTATGTTCAATCATTCCTCTAGCTTCTTGAACATATGAAACTGAGATATAGTAATCATTTTAATTTCTTGTATACTGATATTGTCATTTGTGTCATTTCTGGGTCAGTTTTGATTCATTGCTTTTTCTTGTTATGTCTTAATTTCCTGCTTTTTTCATGCCTGGTAATTTTTGATTGGATGTCAGACATTGTGGATTTTGTCTTATTAGGTGCTGTATATTTTGTATTCCCGTAAATCTTCTTGAGCATTTTTAAGGATTGATTAAGTCACTTGCAGACAGTTTGATCCTTTCTTATCTTGCTTTTAAGCCCTAGGTAGAACAAGTCTAGAGTTAATTTTTTCTTTCCCACTACTAAAGTACTACTCCCCTTCTAATTCTTCAATTCAACATTATCTGGTTGCTGGTAACAGGCACTATCCCTGCTCCTGTATGAACTAAGATATTATTCCTTCTAATATTTCATTACTTAGCTGAATACTCAAGAAAAAACCTCAAAGATATCCTGGACTTGCTTTCTACACAGCTCTCCCTCTGCTACTCTGCCCTGCAAGCAATAGTTGCCTTGCTATCCCTAGACTCCCAGCTTTGTATCAGGAAGTCCATCAGGTGATATCTTGGATACCCCTCCTCCCTGTACTGTAGCCAAGAAACCCTTCCAAATTCTAATCTGGGCCCTCATAGGGTTCACCTCTCCTTCACTGCTTAATATCTAGTGTCTTATTGTCTTATTTATTTTTCTTGTTTTTGTTCATTTGTTTCAGTTGTTTCAGGCAGCAGTGTAAACCCAGACCCTATTACTCCTCTGGCTGTTGAGGAATATATTACTGGTATGTCTGAGTCTCTTTATATGCAAGACACATGGTCACACACTGGGCACAGACTATCAATTAGGTAAAAAAAATCCTTTAACCTATAGGTTTTGTTTTCTTCATTTTATAGGAAAGTCGTATAAGATGAATAATGCCTAGCCTTTCCTTTTATCCTATGAACATTCAAGCCCACCCTGGTTTGATGCTGACTTATTTGCTTCTGACACATCAAAGTAAATTTTAGCCCTGAAACCTGGGCAAAACCGACTTTCCTGAGCTGGGTAATGTTTTGCCTCTGCATTTCCCTGTATTTTCTAGGTCCTATTTTCCTGCTGCACAGAACAGATCTCTGTAGGTGAGCACAGAGTAAGGATTCTGAGTCTTTTGTTGTGCTAAGACATAGAAGCGGACACAAAGGAAATATAATGGATTGGAGCAGATGCCTATGAGAAATGTAAAATAGCTTGGTTTCCTCCTACAAAGCCATATAAAGCTACAAGTTAAAAAGCAATTTAAATTTGGGAGAACTACAATGTTTGGACAGTTTTAGGTTTGGCCATATGTAACTTTTGGTGATGCTATTGGTTTCAAAATTTTTCTTTTTAATTTAAATGAATATGTCCTAAAGATATGTCCAAACCATTCTGGGTTTTCTTTTCTCCCTCTCTTCAGTCTCCACCCACCTCTGATTTGTTTCCTGGATGAGCATATGCTTAGATCCCTCAAGCATAGTGATAATTTCTCCTGACCAGCAGAGCCAGTCATTATTTATTATACTTTGCTCTCACTCCTTCTCACTTTCCTAGTGGGAACATTGCAGTGGCTGCTGGCTAGAAAATTAGCCCAGGGAGCTCCTTCTGTTGGTCTCTTTCCTCATTATGCTAGTAAAAAATTTAACTGTGATATTCTTGTGTGTGTGTGTGTGTGTGCGCGCGCGCGCGCATGTGTGTGTGTAGACACACGCACACATATCTGCATAGGTTGGAAGCACACTATAGGGGCTAATAGTGAGTAACTTAACTGTGGCTTTCTCACACATTTTACTCTCTCTCTTTCTCTAGAGTGGCTGCAGAAGTACAGTGCACACATGTCTTGTTGCTTCACATTATAAGCCGAGCTTGTGGGTTTATGTGTCATCTCACTGTTTCTGCTGGGTTGTTTTCTGGCTGGATGTGATATCGTTTCAACCATTGTCAGGGGGCTGCCCCAGATACCTGGGATGCTCAAGAGATGCGACACTTACTTGCCATGTGATAGCAAAGACTTCTGTTTATATCTGTGGCTGCTCCTCCTGCAACCCTCTGCGGGATCCATGGATATCCAAGCTGATTGGGAAGCTGAAAACCACACAACCTCACTGAGGCTTGAAGGGTTTTTGCTTATGGGTATTTTTAAGTAAGCACCAGGAAACCATGAACTACAATTTGCAGTAACTTCTTCTTTCTTTTTTTAGGCATCCTTATTATTATAAGTGTCTTCTGAGTCACAGTTCTACAGTTCCATGAGCTTTTAACTAATAGTCTTGTTAGTACTGTACAGCTTAGCTCTGGAAAGGTGACTAATCGTCACTCAAATACAGTGAAAGCAGAGGCCATGTGTCATACCTCCTGTGTATCCTCAGCAGCATCTAGCTACCAAGCTAGATGGGCACTCTGAAAGTACTTGTTGACTTTGTGATTCATTTAGGACAAAATAGTCTATTTTCTTAGGATAGAGATTTTAATCCAGACTAAAGACATGAGCCTTTGTCTTTTGTAACAATTGACCTGCTTATGGAGTTAAGAGATTTGGGGTGGGGCGGGGGGAGGATGAAAAAATGTTAATCCAAAAGGGTCTGTTGATTTCTGCAAATGATCCAATCTCACTATTACCTTCAATTTATAAGAACTCTATCTATCTGATGTTGGGGGAGAAAAAAGAGAATGATGGAAGAAATGTAGAAACTAATATTTTAATTTTTGTGTGTGGCTTATCTTACAGAAAACTATTCTCTATATACCTTTGGTTCTAAAGAGGCACAAGCTGGTTTTTGGAAGTGCTGTTATCAGTAGTGACTGAAGCATAGGAATGTGGGGTCCATTCAACTTTGGGGAGAAACACATTACATTTTCCATATGCCTTAAAGCAATCCATTTAATTGACTATCTGACTATTGAACTTTCTAGGGTTTTCATGTTGTTTTAACAAGCCTTTCTATAATTAGGTACAAGTGGTATGAGACAGTAACTAGTAAAGAAGCTACAGTTATTTTATATTTGTATCTCATTAATGAACCTTTAGATTAACATCACCAATTCATTTGCAGGGAGATGTCACTGTGGCCCATAAAATCCTTGTTTTCCAGCTCCTCTAGCAAAGCATGTATAACCCTTAACCTAAAGCAGTGTCTTCCTTTGGAGGCATGTGTGAACACTGGTCCCATCTTTGGCTGGCCTTGTGCCTGTGAGTGGGAAGTAAACCTTTGTATGACCAGTTCCAGGGCATGTGATGGTAAATCTCCAGAAGTGGGGAAAATGTAGCTGATCAAATGAGCATTTCTGATTGTATCTCCCACATTCCAGCTACTCTGGGGGAAGTCCTGTCACCCCATGATGTGTGATGCTGCTTCAAACTATTTGCAAGAAATAATCTAAATGTCAAATTGTGGGTATCATGGGGCACTACACATGTTGAGACAAACCAGCGTGTCAGGAAACTTAGAGTGAAGCTGGTTTTGAAGGTTGTGCAAAAAGAAACCCTAGTCATCAGGCACCAGGGAAATGAAAAGAGCCAGCAGAATCTTTGTTTCAAGTATTTCACAATCCAATCCATAAAGAACAAAGTCATTACCCTAAGTCTTTATATATTTCTATAAAACAATTCAGTACATTCATTCAACAAGCATTTGCTGAGTGTTTCTTATATTCCATGCCCTGTTCTAGACATTAGGGATATGGTGGTAAACAAAACAAAGTTCCTGCCTTAATGGAGCCCATCTTCTCAAGGGCAATGAGGATCCTATCTCCTCTCAGGTGGGATAGGTGCTGTGAAGAAAAATAAAGTAGGGGAGGGGATCAAGAGTGCAAGAGACAGTGTGCTCTTCTATATAGGTGGTTAGGGAAGGTTTCTAAAAAGGTGACATTGAAGAATATGAGCTCCTTTGGGTCACAATTCCCATTCCTTCCCGACCAGGGAGGCTTTTCCTGAATTATCACACTTGTTTTGCCTGTGTAACCATAGTTGTGACAATTTGGACACTTCTGTCAAGTTCATAATTGACCACATGACCAAGGATCAGTTGAGACAAAATTGTCATGAATAAAATTGAAATTTACGTGGTGTTATCTCCTCTTCTCTTTGCTCTCTAGGCAATAAAGCACAGGGTATAGTTGACTCAAATGGTCCAGGAACCAAGAAAGAAAAAGAATTCTGATGTCTTAGAGGGACATTACAGGAAGTAAGTTTTAGTGAAAGAAGACCTGTGGGAGAAACACAGGAGCCAGCCTTGGATTTTTTATCTTGGCTCCTCTACTTACCAGCTGGATGATTTTTTTTTTAATACCCAGATTCTTTTTTAAGTTTATTTATTTATTTTGAGAGAGAGCACAAGCAGGGGAGGAACAGAGAGAGGGGGAGAAAGAAAATCCCAAGCAGGCTCCACGCTGTCAACACAGAGCCTGAGGCAGGGCTTGAACTCATGAACTGTGAGACTGTGACCTGAGCTGAAATCAAGAGCCAGACACCATTTTTATTTTATAAAAATGTATGTATGTATAGGTGTGTGTGTACATATGTGTGTGTATATGTATATATATGTGTGTGTGTATATATATATATATGTGCGTGTGTGTGTATATATATGTGTGTGTGTGTATATATATATATATATACACTGATATATATATATCACTGTATATATATATGTATACATATATATATACACTGATATATATATATATACATATATATATCAGTGTATATATATATGTATACATATATATATATACACTGATATATATATATACACACACACACACACACACACACACACACACACACACACACACTCTGATATATATATATATATCTCAGAGAGAGAGGTAAGGGCAGAGGGAGAGAGAGAATCTTAGGCAGGCTTCACGTCCTGTGGGGAAACTGTGACATCAGGACCTGAGCCAAAAACGAGTCAAATACTCAACCAACTGAGCCACCCAGGCACCCCTTGAACAAATTTTTAACTTCCCTGTGCTTCAGTTTCCTCAGCTGCAGAGGGTAATAGTGCTTACCTCAGTTGGGTCTGCTAAGAATTAAATGAAATCTTTCTGTAAAGTTCTTAGCATGAATCCTAGGATATGATATGCACTCAGTGTTTAAAATTATTATTGGGCTTAGCACTATCATTTATTCGCACAGCTATCTTCCTATGTAGCCACATGCTCTATGAGTATGTGTAAAGAATTTCTGGCCAGCATTATTCTTTACCCTATTTCATTAATTCATTGAACCATTCATTCAAGAAATATCTTTTCTACGATTGGCATGTTGCTGAGCTCCCTGTGAGATTCTGTGGGGAGTAAAGGATATACGTGCTTTTTGACTTGTAGAGAGGAGTGAAGCATCAAAGAGGACTTGTTCCAGATGACCTTAAAGTCCCTTGCAATTTGGATTTCCTGTGATTGTAAGGCACTTAGCATCCAGTAGACAGAGAAGTGGAACTCTGGTAGTGCTGAGGTCTGTATAGGGCCCTAAGAACCTCCAGCACAAGCCAGGCAATGCTTTCTGGGGGCTCAGCCAATAGCAGAAGTAGTAACTAGTTTATGGAAGCCTCCATTCCCTTCCAGTTCCTCACTTTTTAAAAACATACTAAGAATCCCTTACATTTGCACACTGAGTTTTAGAGTTTGTCAGGCACTTTCATACATATCATCTCAAATGATCCTTTTACTACAACTGGATAGGACAAGTGTTCTTATCCTTACCTTATGATGAGGACACTGAGGCTCAGAGACTAAGTGAATCACCTAAGATCCCATAGGCAGAACCAGAATTCCTACAAAGAGCTAAGAGCTAGGTTAGGAGTTCCAGGATTCTAGGGGATAAAGTGCTCCTGAATGTCAGAGTGTTCCTCCTCGTTTGGAGAGTTGTCTTAAACCAGTCTGCCTTGTTGATGTGGCACTTGGTGGCGAGAGTAGGAAGGAGGCATTTACCTGCCCACAAACCAACCCTGTGGTCCAGTATAAAGAGAAAACCCAACCTTCTATATCAGGTTCCATCCTGTCTGCCCTACATACCACGCTGACCACAGGAAAGTGCAATCTTCTTTTCCGGCCATCAGGGGCAGATGCCCCAGAGACCGTGCCACCCTCTCCCATCTTCCTGGCCAGCTCATGGCCCTGAGCCTGTGTGAGTGGCTGGCATGCAGGCTGTAACTATACGTGATCATCTGGCTAACGATGCGCACCTATCCACCCAGATGTCAGATACCGCTGTTGCCCCAAGGGAAGAAGAGTAAACAAAGCCCTTGCCTGCCTCCATTTGGGGATGCCTCACTGTTTGAATTGCAGTGGCAGCGCTCTGAGCTAGGAAAGGAGATGGCTGGCTCCAGCAGCTCATAGAGGTGCTCCCCCACCTTTCTGACGACCACTGGGATAATTCAAAGAGAAAGAGTAAAAACTTACCCCCAGGTATGGAAAGTGAAGGTATTTCATACTGCAAGAGGTCTGTGCTTGTATTCTACAGTATGACAAGCTTCCTGTCTCCATTCCTTCACCAGTTTGTCTCCCCTGGTTCATGTGACCCCAGCAGGACCAGGCCCTTCTTCCTGAAGGGACTTTGCCTGGGAGCTCACACTGAAGCCTCTTCTTTTATCATGTCACAAGATGGCATGCCACAGTTTGTCCCACTGTATCTTGCAAGAAGCTGATATTCCAATGATGTTATTAAAAAGTGGCACCTTTCGCCACATTGTGAGAAAATCTTTCTGGTGGGGGCAAGGGGATGGCGATACATTTTCCCCAAGGAGCTCACTTCAACCACAGCATTTGATGTATGGTGACATATCTCCCACACGCTGCCACACACACACACACACACCTCACAAACACATTTCCTAGCTGAGATGGATAAGGAAGTTAAGGGACTTGTACAGGGTCACACAGAGGGACAAGGAGGTCAAGGCATTTACATGGGGGTGTAAAGCATTCAACCCACTGATTTTTGGCTCTTAGTCCTTCTCCCTGACCTCTGATTATCCCCCACCTCACCTCCTTTTCAGCTGAATAAACGTGTAATGCACACTAGAAATTCCACTGCAGTTCAGTATATCACTTATCAACAGTGGCTTTTAGCTAACAAGAATGCTGATAAATCTTACTCCCTATGGGTATTTTTCAATTCTGGGTTGTATGTTTTTATTTTTGCTTTCTTAGAACTCAAATCCGTGCTCAGCTCAGCATAAGATCCAGGTCTGGCATGCTGAGGAAAGCCTTGGATGAGGAAGTAGGAAATGGTTCTCATTCCAATCTCATCTCCTCCTCCCTACTGGCCTCAGGCCTTCAGGTCCTTGTTCAGCATCACCAAGGCCCAGCTTCCTGGGAAGTACGATGGAAATTGTAATACCATACCTGCCAACCTCAGAAGGATATTGTGAAAAACAAAGGAAATCATAAGCTTGCAAAGTTGTGAAATGACCAGAAGGAAAAGGGACTTTTTCTCTGTGAAGGGACCATAAAATACAAGCTAGTGGGCAAGGAGTCAGGCAGCACTAGGTTCAAATCCCATTTCAGTTGTGTGCTCTTGGGAAAGTTATTTGCCTTCTAAGTGTGTGTGCAATGGAGAGATAATAAAACCCACTTGGCAGTATTGTGGGGGAGGATTAAATGAGAGTTGGTTTAAAGCTTGTAGCAGAGCACCTGGCCCAAGGATGTTTATTTCTTCCTCCTTCGTGCCCCATGGTCCATACTCACAGCACACAGACTCTAAGACTTACAAGGCATTTCATGTCTGACTCATCCTTGAATAGCCAGTGTCTGTAAGTGGGGCTGCCACGTTATGGGAGCTCAATAAATATACTGGTGGCTGTGAGTGTATCTATAGATTAGGGATGGAAAATTAATTTAGAAGATTATTTGTAATGTTTGATACTGTCAGCATGGACTTGTCTTCCTAACTGGCAACATGGGAGTGGATTTGTCAGTTTTATTCAGACTGGAACAATTAGGTGGTAATTTGTGCATTTAGCTCATAGATTGGCTTAGGATGATCCGAATCTTGCCGCAGTTTTCTTCATGGAAAACAAATCTGACTTATTATCTGGCCCAACTCAACAGTGCAACTAGTTTCACAGCAGGAATTCACATAGACAAGTAAACACTGGGGGAAAACTCTCCTGTGAAGTAACCACATGCCTAGGCAGGGCTGTCTCCTAATTTAAGAGCCAATTTTTAAAATAACTGTCAAATTAAGCTGGCTAATTGCTCTGGTCTCCATCTCGTTGGCCACAGGTAGAGAGGAGGGGACTGATTTCAAAGGTATAAGGAAGATCTGCATAAAAGAGATCCAACAGTGCCCTCAATGAAATTATATTTGGCAACATGGATGACAATATGTTTTTACGGAGTCCATTTTTCTATCACTTTTCCTGGTATTTTTGGAAAGTGATTATGGATGGATTTGTTTTTATTTGATTATACATGCATCATCGTTTTTTTTAATGTTTATTTATTTTTGAGACAGAGAGAGAGACAGAGCATGAATGGGGGAGGGTCAGAGAGAGAGGGAGACACAGAATCTGAAGCAGGCTCCAGGCTCCGAGCCGTCAGCACAGAGACCGACGCGGGGCTCGAACTCACGGACCGTGAGATCATGACCTGAGCCGAAGTTGGACGCTCAACCGACTGAGCCACCCAGGCGCCCCTCATGCATCATCATTTTTAATATTACTCATAAAGTTGTCAAACATAATTTTTTCTATTAGATTTACCCCTAAGTTAGCTTCAAATAATCTTGACTTTAAAAAAAAAGGGGCGCCTGGGTGGCGCAGTCGGTTAAGCGTCCGACTTCAGCCAGGTCACGATCTCGCGGTCCGTGAGTTCGAGCCCCGCGTCAGGCTCTGGGCTGATGGCTCGGAGCCTGGAGCCTGCTTCCGATTCTGTGTCTCCCTCTCTCTCTGCCCCTCCCCCGTTCATGCTCTGTCTCTCTCTGTCCCAAAAATAAATAAAAAAAAATAAATAAAAAAAAATAAATAAATAAATAAAAAAAATAAAAAAAAATTAAAATATTGTACTAGGCAAGACTGAAGCCAAAGGGTTAGATACAGAATGTAGAAAAAAGCAAAGGGAGGAATATATCCTAAAGCTTTGAGAAGTTAGGCTTGAATATCTTTTTTCTCCTGCTCCCTGAGAAATTAATGAACAGACAACCCTGAAACTTCAAAGCTGTAACACCCTGCTTTGGGAATTACAACCTCCATCTTGGTTGTTTAAAAATGAGCACACATGGAAATGATGTATCAGCATATCTTTTCAAGTTTGTTTTTTTTTTTCTGTTGAAAATTAATCAACAACCCTCCAGTTATTTATGGCTTAGTACATATATAAAATTAGGGGAAAAAATTAGATCTTAAAAAAAAACCCAAACATGTTTAATCACAGTAGTAAAACATGGCCATGGCTAAAATTATAACTGTACAGATTAAGATGAAAAGCCCACCCACCTCACACTGCTTTGCAAAGATAAGAGTTTGTTTTTCCTTTCTGAAAATGTCCATGTCTATATATAAAATTATATATATATCATATTTTTTATATATGTAAAAAGTTATGTGTGTATCTTTCCTATCCCCTTGCATTTAAGGGGTATATTCAGATGTGAGTGCTCAGGTCCGAGTTGCCCCTCTTCATCATTTTGTATATCAGACAGGATATGTGTGTGACGGTAACATTAGATTTTGAAGCCAGATTGCCCAAGCTTATAAACTGTATGACCCTAGGTAAATAACCTTAGTTATTCACCTAGAAAGCAGAGTGCTCAGATGGGAGCATTAAGTGACTGAATATAGCAGTGTCCAAACAGCTCCTGGTTCAGAATAATTTCTTAGGAATGGTAGCTACGACCATAGCCAGACCTTCTCACTCTAAAGCTCCAAAATATTGCCTTTATTCTCATCACATATATCCTCAGCTTTATACTTCCTCCAACTTAACATACATATATATTTTAATGTGGCATAAGACGTAGAGTTCTGCATTTCCTCCCTAGCTGCTCTTTCCTCCGAAGCACTGGTACTTCAAAGGCTATAACCGCTGTCCTCGAAAGCTTTCAGAACTTGGAGTGAACTCAATCACTTTCTCATTTGGTATTAGTCATGTGCTCCATTTGTGTATGGCCTATTTCCAACTGATGAGCTTATAGCTGAGCGGCCCTGCATTTTAGGAATCTTCCAGCACAAAAAAGAAAGACTTGGCTTCAGAAGGGATCGTGACTGGCCAGTTGATCTGTTAAATAATATGCCAAATACTGTGGAAATAACAAGAAGGAGAAAATTACATTCACACTTCTTTATTGGTGCCATTAACAGTGTTTTGTCATCCAGCTGATGCAGCGGCACCATCTCCCCGGAAGCACTGCAGTGCAAGACTCTCTGGAGCCTTGTCCAACCCCTCACCCCCCGTGTCCCAGCAGCACCCATGGCTCCCAGGGTGGGGAAGGCTGTTTGAGGATGCACTAGTTCAGAGGAAGCCAGAGGACCAGGCCACTTTCAATAAGACTGTCTGGAAGTGTTAAAGCATCTCCATAGAGGTGTCATTGGAGCAGTGGTGAGCCCCCTTCTCCCCTCACCATTCTGGAGGTCAGGGGACCCCCTTTGAGCCAGGCTGCAGCTCACCCCATCAGTCTCCTGCCTCTCACTGTGCCTGCTGCTCGGCTGCTGAGGCCTTAACAAGAATAGCCCTCGGCCTCCCTTTTGTCCTCTCCCCATGCTTGTTAAAATAAATGCCTTCTTTCTCATATCAGGCAGACTGGGGAGAGGGACAGCTCTCTTCTCCCATCTCTCATCCCTCTCTCAATTCTTTCCTGGTCTGAAGCTCATTTCTCTCTCCACCCCACCCCTGCCTCCCTTTGTCCATCAGGGTCTCACCAGGATTTCATTATGTTCCAAAAACAGATAGTTGTTTAGATGGAGAATATCTCCCCAGAATATGATAGGAAAATATAAAGTATACACTGAACTAAGTCACTCCCTAGTTTAAAGTACCTTCTAGGACTAAGATTCAAATCTTTCCAAGATGTACAGGTCCCCACAGATGTGGGTACCCTCCAGCCTCATTTCTTTTACTTTTTGGTCATCACACTGCAGCCACCAGGGTTTTCTTTCCATTAGTAATAATGACTGTCATGAGCCAAGCACACCCAGTACTTACACATGAGGAAAATGAGGCACAGATAGGTCAGTTAGACATGGCTAGTAAGGGATAGACCTAGGATTGAAATCCAGGATGCCTCCACTCTTGGCCAATACATGGTACTGCCTCTTGCCAACATTTCAAGCATGCCAAACTCTTCTCTGCCTCAGGACTTTTACACATGCTGTTCCTCTCTTACTCTTTTCTCAACCCTTGTATTGCATAACTTCTCTTTATCTCTTGGGTTTGAGCTGAGATGTTACTTGTTCAGAAAAGCCTTTCCAGAGCTGCCAACACCACCACCGTCAGTCTAAATCATTCTCCATTGTTACTCTCCATCGCACCCCTCTCTTCTTGTCCCCAGAGCTTTTATTATCATTAACATTTTTACTTGTAATTTTTGGTACACTTACATTACTTGTTCAAAAACATTTGCTGTCCTTTCTACCAGCCCCTCTCTATTTGGGGGATTAAACTTCCCCACCTGATTGACATCAAGTTAGACCATATGACTTGCTTTGGGCAAAAGAGTGTGCTCTGGGGAAAAAATGCTAGAGCCATTGTGTGGTTTCGGCCATCACTCTTCCTCTGTCACAAGAGGGCATGTCTCAGGGGCTGCTCCTTCAGTCTTGGTCCAAAATGAAGAGGGCAGGATGCAGAGCTACAATGGACCTAATGTGAACAAAAAGTAAACCAAAAGGTCACTAGGATATGGAGGTTACTTGTTACTGCAGCATAACTTAACCTAGGTTTACCAATACATATGCTTATGTAACATTTTCTCTCCACTGTACCATCCATTTCATGAAACCAGGGACTGTGCTTTGTTTTGCGGTCTTTATTCAGCATCTAGCAAAAGGCCTGGCACATTTAAGGACTTGACAAATATTTGTTGAATGAATAAGGAAGCAATGTATTAACACACAAGCCAGCCTATGAAGGCTACCTTTTGGTGCATGTTATCATTCTAAGCAAGTAGTTTTTTGTAAAACTAATCAACTGTCACTTTCCACTCCATTGTTCACCCCTCTACACCTTCCACACCTCCTCCCTTACTCTCTCAGCAGATATTTAATTTTGACACTGCTTGAAATACATATGCAATTACTATGTAAAGTTCAAAAATTCCTAGGAAAAAAGTCCCTTTATAAGTATTTAGTTTCCCCAGAAAAAAACAAAGAATACTCTTAAAATGTCTTCTTTCCAATAAAGAATAGCTTGTCTTCAAATGGCCAAGGGACTTAAAAGGACCTATCATAACTTTGAGTCTATTTTCTCTTCATTCAGGCAAGCTGAAATAAAATCTATATATATATATATATTGCAGGAAGGTAGTACTGAATATATTCTGAAAATATAAGAAAATGTACTGGCTTTCTCTGAGCCAGAAGATATTTTTCTGCATTTCAACTATCCCTAACTTCTACAGGTGGATTCATAAGCACTTTCCCCCCCCCCTTACAAGGGACTCTGCTAAACATCATGAGTAGTAGAGGAAATATGGACAGAGAAACAATGTCCTCCTCTGAAAATAGTCTAGGAAATCTGTCCATTTGCCACATCCCATGGAAGCCAGTTGTGCTAGAAGCTTCCCACCTGACCCTTGTCTTTGTAGATGAGAGTAGGACTACATCTTATTTAAGTTTGCTCCCTAGCACCTAGCCTAGGGCCTGGCACATGGCGGAGCACATAACAGAGGCTCAGTAAATGGTCAGAGTATGAATGGTTTTGTTGAAAAACATGAGAACTGGAAGTGCTGGGTAGATGTGGGCCCCTGCTCATTTACATCTTCCAGAGAATTTGGAATCCGGTGGACAGGGTGGGTGATGCACTGACATCCAACCCACCCTTGCTTCTCAAAACTCTCCCGGTGTAGGGCCTGGATTCCAACCTCCACTTGATACCACTGTTTCTACTTATTTGGATCCTGTCAGTCAAACAGTGTGGGTATCAGCCAGCCAGTAGTGGGCTGAGAGACAGGAGGGAACTACATTCTAGCACTGCTCTGCCACCAACCTTCTGTGTGCCTGGGCCTCATTTGCAAAATGAGCCTGTAACTCAAATGATCTCTACAGTCTCTTCCAACCCTGACATTCTGTGCTATTTCTATGAAACACCCCAGACTTGGAAGGACTCTGTCTCTCACCATTGTTTCTTCCACCCGGTCTTCAGAGTTATACGTGCACTAGACCAATTAGCTGGGTAATTGTTCCCGAGTACAAGCTTATTCCTAATTAGACAGTGTCTGGGTTCACACTACAGCAATTAACCCCCAAATGGAATAATAACTCTAGAATGAGCACAGCGTAATTGTTTTGAAGCCCACCCCTCCCCCTTACTGATTCCCCTTGGGCTACAGCAGAAGAGGAACTGTTTGCTGTGGGCTGGCCACTTTCTCCTTGACCTCTGCATGGTCCTTGCCATGTAGTACTCCATTTATGTTCATGACTGGCTTCTAGCTGCCTGGGTGTTCCTGTGGCTTGCTGGCAGGCCACTCCCTGACCTATGACATTGCAGCTCCTGTGGATTCAGTGAGAATCTCCCCTCTGCACCTACTAGCCTCCCATAGGTCACTCAGGGCCAAAACTCATGAATAAAAATGCCACCCAGAAACATGTAGAATATCAGATTAGGAAATGATGAGATTTATTTCCAGTCTTCACAAGATAACAGCACGTGGGTGGCACAAACATAACTGCTTTGGCCTTTTTTGCAGAACTTATGAATACACACGTAAGAGAGGAAGTGCTGCTAATATAACCCACAGTTACTCAACCACATGCTTCTCAAACAAACTGCACTTGCTACAGCACAAACAGAGCAAGCAGTGAGAATTTTCTGTTACTAAATTTGTTAAAGTGATTTGTAGGTATTTAAACTTGAGTATGTTTTTACAGTTTGAGGTAATTGGCCTACTTTAAATAACTGGCAACACACATACACTGTACTTTTTTCCCCCCTTCCTTTCGCCCTGCTAAATGTTTCCTGGCATGCTGACAGCTCCAGGCACACTCTGCATCAGGGTAGCATACGATGGGCCAGGGGTAGCATGGCCAGAGATTTGTCCCTTGCAGTAGGAAATGTGGTCCAGCAGCAGGAAAGGGGACCCAAGTCTGTTTGTGTGACTTGGCACCCAGTTCAGGGATGGGTGAAAGGTTTGTCAGCCAGCAAAGGAAGGCGTGGAGAGGAGAGCAGAGTGGCTTACAGTTACAGGTCAGAGGTAGGATCATTACATGGAAACTCCTGCTCAGCCAGTACTTAGCAGCTGTGTGCCTCGTTCTGTTACGTCTCAGTTTCTTTAGGTGTAAAATGGGGATATACTTATCTGACATTCTGTGAAACGATAAAATATATAAAGGATCTCACATAGTCCCTGGCACACAATAAGCTACAATAAATGTTGGCAACTATAAATAGTCATATTCAAGGCTGTTATTTTTACTATGTTCAGTTCTATTTGAAAAATGTACTCCTTAAAACAATTGACTTCTGCACACACACACAAAATCATGATAAACACACAAGTCTACAACAGTCTACTTAATGGTGCCCCCTAGAGTTGGATAATACACATGTGTAAAATCCACCTACCTAGAAGCAGCAACCTTGAATACTTTTAGTAATGTTTGGCCTTATGGTTTTATTATGTTATCCTGAACCATCTTCTGCAGAAATGTTTAGCAGGAATTGCTGCCTGCTATAGACTGAATTATTTCCCTTCCAAGTTCCTATGATAAAGCCCTAACCCTCAGTGTGATGGTGTTTGGAGATGGGGCCTTTGGGCGGTAATTGGGGTTAGATGAGGCCATGAGGTTGGGGCCCTCATGATGGGATGACTGCCCTTGAGAGACACCATGTTCTCCACCACATGAAAACACAGCAAGAAGATAGCTGTCTGTAAACTAGAGAGGCCTCACCAGGAACCAAATCAGCCAGCATTTTCACCTTGGACTTCCCAACCTCCAGAACTCCAAGAAAATGAATTTCTGTTGTTTAAGCCACCTAGTCTATTGTATTTGTTATGGCAGTTGGAACCGACTAAGACACTGCCCCTTCTGAGAGCTTACACAGTAATTCTGCTCTAACGTGGCAATAATTCCATTGAGTTAGAATCTTGTGCTTGTTAATGTTCTGTAGTGGACTGTGGACCAGTTAAGGGGCAAGGACTACATATTTTCACTCTGTACGCTTCCATATTTGTCTAATAAGTGACTTTTTCAAAGACATTTGTTTTGCCCCTTCCAACCTAACTAAACGCTACTGGGTCAAGGGTCAAGAGTGCATTGCACAACCAGACTGAGACATCTCTGCTCCTTGAGTTCTCAAGGACAGTGGCTGCTATTTGGTGGCCTTGAAAACACGAGGTCATTGAAATCACCTGTATATCCTACTAGGTGAGGCACAAGAAAGTGAATGAGTGGGAAAGGAAGAATTTGGCATTTAACATAGTCTGCGTGACTCATAAGAGAATTGCTCTGTAGTTGATGTGAGTGTCGGAGTAATTCCCAGTTTTCTATTATAAACGAGAATTCTCTGTGGGCAAGTGGAGCAATATGAATACTATTTGGGGCCAATATTGTGGTCTGAAAAAATATATTCAGGAGAAAATATTATGTTGATACATTTGAGTTTCTGTCATCTATAGAGTCCCAATTAGTAATAAGTTAGAATAAGATTTTACAGCGGCACCTGGGTGGCTCAGTCGGTTAAGCATCTGAGTCTTGATTGTGGCTCAGGTCATGATCTCACTATTGGTAAGATCGAGCCCTGAAATAGGCTCTGCACTGATAGTGTGGAGCCTACTTGGGATTCTCTCCCTCCCTCTCTCTCTTCCCCTCCCCAGGTCTCGTGTGTGCTCTTTCTCTCTTCTCTCTCTCAAAATAAAAATAAACAATAAGATTTTACGTTGCAGTATTTTCCAAGTATTTCACATGCATCATTTCAATAAACCTCAGAATTAGATAGGCAAGTATAGGTGTGGGAGACACCAATTATATTGTCTGCCCAGTACACCTTGCCTTTTTGGGGGAACATTTCTTTGAGTTTTATAGAACCATTACTTGCACAAAATCTTAAGGTTTTAGGGTGGTTTCTAATCTTAGAACCCTATCCCCCTGACCACAGAAGGGCACATGACCAAGATTGACCAATCAGAGCTCTTCTCCAGTATTATTCCCCTGGGAACTAAGGAAACAGAACAACTTTCTAACTGGTGGTAGAGTTGGAATAAATTAAATAGATAGGAGTTGCCTGTGACTGTAGGTCTCATCTCATAGGGAACTCTACTTGGAGGGAATGAAGCCAACATATTGAGGGAAGCAAAAGCATGTAGGTCTCTTTTAGTTGTGACAGAAACTCAACTTGAAACAGCTTAGAAAAATAAGGCAATTGATTTTATTGAAGTTTAACATACAGTGTTATATTTGGCTTTACAACAGAATGATTCAGCAATTCTATACTTAGTGCTCAGCAAGATAAGTGTAGTTGCCCTCTGCCACCAAACAATGATATTACAATATCATTAACTATATTCCCTATGCTTTACTTTTCATCTTCATGACTTATTTTATAACTAGAAGTTTGTATCTCTTAATGTCCTTTATCTATTTCACTTATCCCCCACGTACATCCCCTCTGACAAGGGTTTTTTGGGATTTTTTTTGTCACAGTTTCCTTGTTTGTTCAATTGTTTTGTCTTAGATCTGCATATGCATGAAATCATATGGTATTTGTCTTTCTCTGACTTATTTCACTTATGTTGTAGCAAATGGCAAGATCTCATCCTTTTTTATGGGTAATATTCCATTGTATATAATAATTCCACTTATTTTAATTCTAGTATAGTTAACATAATGTTATATTAATTTAAGGTGTACCATATACTGATTCAACAATTCCATACATCACCCAGTGTTCATCACTAAGTCTAAAGTTCTCTCTTGTCTAGCAAGAGAGAGGAAGCAGGATTAAAGGCAAGAGATGGCTGATGTCTGGGTCCTTGCCACATTTTTATTAGGATCAGAAGGTTTACAAACATGGTGATGGATGTGCACAAAGCGACAATGAATCTGGGAACATTAATTCATGGACGTGAGGGAAAGAGGGTCTTGAAGATATTTGGAGTTAGGGGTTTGGGTTAATACAAAATAAAATCCTAGAGCTGGGCAGCCAGGTGGGAGGTTGTTTACAGCAGACATGAGGCACCACCTCTATTTATCTTAGCTAGCCTAGGGGATGAGACATAGGACAGGTGACCTCAGGGTTAACAAGGCACCTTCTTTTTGTTAATCATCTCTGGTTTGGGCTGCTTCACCTGCAGTGGTGGTCTATAGCCCTATTTATGTGTTTACCTAAGTTGGTACTTCCTTCCGGTGAAAGCAGCTTTCTGCTATAGTACTAAATTGGGGGCCGCTTCCACCCTGAATACCTAATCTTGTTTATTTCATATATTCTATACTGGGGCTTCTGCCCTGCCTTCTCTGTATTTATTTACCTAATCTTGTTTACCCAAACTTGGGTGTGAGCATCCTACGGCTTTGTACTTCTTTATGCTTTGTTAACCCATTGGTGTAAACCCAGGAAATTTCTAAGTTTATTCCCCACACATCACAACAAGTGCAGTCTTTAATCCCCATCATCTGTTTCACCCATCCCCTCCCCATCTACCTCCCTTCTGGTAACCATCAGTTCTATATAGTTGAGTCTGTTTCTTGGTTTGTCTCTCTTTCTCTCTCTCTTTTGCCTTTGCTGCTTTGTTCTGCTTCTTAAATTGCACATATGAGTGAAATCATATGGTATTTGTTTTTCTCTGACTCATTTATTTCACTTAGCATAATATTCTCTAGCTCCATCTATGTCATTGCAAATAACAAGATTTCATTCCTTTTTATGGCTGAAAATTATTCCATTGAGTATATATTCCTCATCTTTATCCATTCATCTAGTGATGGACACTCGGGCTGCTTCCATAAGTTGGCTAATGTAAATAATGCTGCTATAAAATGTAGGGGTGCATGTATCCCTCTGAATTAGTGTTTTGCATTTTTCGGGTAAATACCCAGTAGTGCGATTATTGGGTTGTAAAGGTGGTTTTAACTTTTGAGGAAACTCTATACTCTCTTCCACAGTGGCTGTAGCAGTAGCAGTTTGCATTCCCACCAGCAGTCCACGAGGGTTCCTTTTGCTCCACATCCTCATCAACATCTGTTGTTTCTTATGTTTTTCATTTTAGCCATACTGACAGGTGTGAGGTCATATTTCATTGTAGTTGTGATTTGCGTTTCCCTGATGATGAGTTATGTTGAGCATCTTTTCATGTGTCTGTTAGCCATCTGGATGGCTTCTTTGGAGAAATGTCTGTTCATATCTTCTACCCATTTTTTAATTGGATTGTTTTTTGGGTGTTGAATCATATAAGTTCTTTATATATTTGGGATACTAATCCTTTATCAGATATGCAGATATGTCATTTGCATATATCTTCTTTCATTCCATTTGGTAGGTTGCCTTTTAGTTTTGTTGATTATTTCCTTCCCTGTGAAGAAACTTTCTATTTTGATGTAGTCCCACTAGTGTATTTTTGCTTTTATTTCCCTTGCCTCAGGAGACACATCTAGAAAACTGTTGCTATGGCTGATGTCAGAGACATTATTGACTGTACTCACCATATTTTTATGGTTTTAGGTCTCCTATTTAGACCTTTAATCCACTTTGACTTTATTTTTTGGATGGGGTCAGAAAGGGGTCCAGTTTGATTCTTTTGCACGTAGCTGACAAGTTTTCCCAACGCTATTTGTTGAAGAGACTTTTTCCCATTGTATATTCTTTGCTGCTTTATCAACCTTATAATCGTACTTTTATTTCTGGGTTTTCTGTTCTGTTCTGATCTATATGTATGTTTTGTACCATACTGTTTTGATTCCTACAGCTTTTGGTATAACTTGAAGTCTGGAATTGAGATACTGATAGCTTTGTTTTCTTTTTCAAAATTGCTCTGGTTATTTGGGTCCTCTGTGGTTCCAGATAAATTTTAGGACTTTTGTTCTAGTTCTTTGATATTTTTGTTATAGTTCTGTTGGTATTTTGATAGGGATGGCATTAAAAGTGTAGATTTATTTGGGTAGTATAGAAATTTTAACAGTATTTGTTCTTCCAATCTGTGAGCATGGAATGTCTTTCCATTTCTTTGTGTTGCCTTTAGTTTCTTTCATCAATGTTTACTGTTTTCAGAGTATAGGTCTTTCATCTCTTTGGTTCATTTATTCCTGGATTTCTTATTGTTTTTGGTGCACTTGTAAATGAGATTTTTTTCCTAATTTTTCTGCCTCATTAGTGTACAGAAATGCAAGAGATTTCTGTACATTGATTTTATATCCTGGAACTTTACTAAATTCAATTATCAGTTTTAGTAGTATTCTGGTGAAGTCTTTAGGGTTTTCTAAATAAAGTATCATGTCATCTGCAAATAGTATAAGTTTTACTTCTTTGTTTTCTGACTGCTGTGGCTAGGACTTCCAATACTGTGTTGAATAAAAGTGGTGAGAGTCATCATCATGGTCTTGTTTCTGACCTTTGGGGAAAAGCTCTCAGTTTTTCACCATTGAGTATGATGTTAGCTGTGAGTTTTTCATATATAGCCTTTATTATGTTGAGGTATGTTCCCTCTAAACCTATGTTAGATTTTTTATTATGAGTGGATGTTGTATTGTGTCAAATGCTTTTTCTGCATCTATTGAGGTGATTATTTATCTTTTGTTGATGTGATGTATCATGCCGATTGATTGACAAATATTGAACCACACTTGTATTCCTGGAATAAATACTTTGGTTATGGTGAATGATTTTTTTAATGTATTGTTAAATTTGGTTTGGTAATATATTGTTGAGGATTTTTGCATATATGTTTATCAGAGATATTGGCCTGTAGTTTTCTTTTTATGTAGTGTCTTTGTCAGGTTTTGGTATTAGGATAATGCTGGTCTTATAGAATGGATTTGAAAGTTTTCCTCCTCTTCTATTTTCTGCAATAATTGGAGAAAAATAGACATTAACTTGTGTTTAAATGTTTGGTAGAATTCACCTGTGAAGCCATCTGGCCCTGGGCTTTTGTTTGTTGGGAGATTTGTGGAGTTTTTTTTTTTTTATTACTAATTGCATTTTATTGCTAGTAATTGGTATGTTCAAATTTTCTCTTTCTTCCTGATTCAGTTCCTGAGGTTATATGTTTCTAGGAATTTATACATTTCTGCTAGGTTGTATGATTTGTTGGCATATAATTTTCATAATATTCTGTTATAATCCTTTGTATTTCTGTGGGGGCCATTATTATTTCTCTTCCTTAATTTTTGATTTTATTTTTTTTCAGTCCTTTCTTTTTTTCTTCACGAATTTGGCTAAAAGCTTATCAATTTTGTGCATCCTTTCAAAGAACCAGCTCCTGGTTTTATTTATCTTTTGTATTAAGTTTTTTAGTTTTTATATCATTTGTTTATGCTCTAATCTTTAATGTATCCCTCTTTCTACTGGCTTTGGGGTTTGTTCTTTTTGTAGCTCCTTTAGGTTTAAGATTAGGTTGTTGAATTGAGATTTTTCTTGTTTCTTGAGGCTAGGCCTGTATTACTGTAAACTTTCCTCTTATAACTGCTTTTACTATAGCCCAAAGATTTTGGACTGCTGTGTTTTCATTTTCATTTGTTTCCATGTATTTTTTCTGTGGTTTTGGTCATGATTTCTTCTCTCTCATTCATGATTTTATTTACTTGGGTCCTTTCTGTTTTCTTTTTGATAAGTCTGTCTAGGGGCTTATCTATTTATTAATTTTTTCAAAGCACCAGCTCTTGGTTTCATTGATCTTTTCTACTGTTTTTTTTTTTTTGTCTCTTTCTGTATCATTTATTTCTGCTCTAATTTTTATTATTTCCCTTCTGCTGACCTTAGACTTCATTTGTTCTTTATTTGAGATTTTTTTGGTTCTTAAAGTAGGCCTGTATTGCCGTAGGCTTTCCTCTTATGACTGCTTTTGTTGCATCCCAAAGGTTTTGGACTGTCATGTTTTCTTTTTCATATTTCTTCTTTAATTTCCTGGTTGACCCATTCATTCTTTAGTAGGATGTTCTTTAACCTGCATGAATTTGTGGTCTTTCTCAATTTTTTCTTGTGGTTGAGTTCAAGTTTCATAGTGTTATGGCTGGAAAATATGCATGGTGTGATCTCAATATTTTTGTACTTGTTGAGGATTGATTTGTGACCTAGTAGGTGATCTATTCTGAAGAATGTCCCATATGCATTTGAAAAGAATGTGTATTCTGCTTTAGGATGAAATGTTATGATTATATCTGTTAAGTCTGTCTGATCAGTGTGTCAAAGCCATTGTTTCCTTGCTGATTTTCTGTTTTGATGATTTGTCCATTGATGTAAGTGGGGTGTTAAAATCCCCTACTGTTATTGTATTGTTATCAATGAGTTTATGTTTGTTATACTTTTACATATTTAGGTTCCTCAAAGTTGGGGGCATAAATATTTACAATGGTTAGATCTTGTTGGATAGCCCCCTTTATTGTGATATAGTGCCCTTCTTCATGTCTTGTTACCATTTATGTTTTAAAATCAAGTTTGTCTGATTATAAGTATCGCTACTCTGGCTTTCTTTTGATGTCCATTTGCATGGTAAATGTTTCTCCATCCTCTCACTTTCAATCTGCAGGTGTCTTTAGGTCTAAAATGAGTCTTGTAAGGAGCATATAGATGGATCTCTTTTTTTTACCTGACACTCTGTGTCTTTTGATTGGAGCATTTAGTTCATTTACATTGAGAGTAATTACTGATAGATATGAATTTAGTGCCTTTATATTACTTGTTTTGTCATTGTTTCTGGAGATTTTATCCGTTCCTTTCTAGTCTTTGTCACTTTTGGTCTTTCTTTCCTACTTGAAGAGTCCCCTTTAATATTTCTTGCATGGCTGATTTAGTGGTCACAAATTTCTTTAGTTTTTGTTTGGGAAACTATCTCCCCTTCTATTCTGAATGATAGCCTTGCTGGTTAGAATATTCTTGGCTGTAGATCTTTCCCATTCAGCACGTTGAATATATTATGCCACTCCCCTCTGGCCTTCCAAGTATCTGTGGAAAGATCTGTTGCTAACCTTGTAAATTAGGGTCTTCTTTTGTCTTGCTGTTTTTTAGGGTTGTTTTCTTTATATTTTAGAATTTAACTACAACGTGTCTTGATGTTGGCCTGCTTTTGATTATGATGGGAGTTCTCTCTGCCTCCTGGATTTGGAAGTCCATTTTCTTTTTTTTTTTTTTTTTTAACGTTTATTATTGAAAGTCAGAATCAGGGGCGCCTGGGTGGCTCAGTCGGTTGAGCGTCCGACTTCAGCTCAGGTCACGATCTCGTGGTCCGTGAGTTCGAGCCCCGCGTCGGGCTCTGGGCTGATGGCTCAGAGCCTGGAGCCTGCTTCCGATTCTGTGTCTCCCTCTCTCTCTGCCCCTCCCCCGTTCATGCTCTGTCTCTGTCTCAAAAATAAATAAACGTTAAAAAAAAAAAAAAAGAAAAAAAGTCAGAATCAGATCATGAGCAGGGGAGGGGCAGAAGCAGGCTCCAGGCTCTGAGCTGTCAGCACAGAGCCCGACGCGGGGCTCAAACTCACAAACCACAAGATCATGACCTGCGCTGAAGTTGGACTCCTGAGTGAGCCACCTAGGCGCCCCTGGAAGTCCATTTTTTCCCCCAGATTAGGGATGTTTTAAGCTATACTTTCTTCCAATAAACCTTGTGAGCCCTTTTCTCCTTCTTCTGGGACTCCTATGATATGAATGTATTATGTTTCATTGAGTCACTGAGTCCACTAGGTCTATTTTTGTGATCCAAGATTTTTCTTTCCCTCTTTTGATCAGCTTCATAATTTTTCATAATTCTATCTTCTTTATCACTTATTCTTTCCTCTACTTCTCCCATCCTTGTGGTCATTACATCCAGTCAGATTTGAATCTCAGTTATTGCATTTTTCATTTCAGCCTGACTAGTTTTTAGCTCTTTTATCTCTGTGGTAAGTATATCCCTAATGTCTTCCATGCTTTTCTCAAGCCCAGCTAGTATTCTTATGATTGTTGCTTTACATTCTGGATCAGGCATATTGCTTTTATCTGTTTCGATTAGATCCCTGGCCATGACCTTTTCTTGTTCTTGCTTTTGGGATGAATTCCTCTGTCTTGGCATTTTGTCTAGGCCTGTTTTCTTCTGTGTGTCAGGAAAGCCTGTTATATTTCATGCTCCTGAAACTATATGACCTCTTCTTCATAAAGCCATTAATGTCCCAGGCCTGACACTTAAGGAAATATCTCTGGTGTGTGCTGCTGTGTTATGGGTGCTCTGTCCCTCAGGTCAGTCCTCTGCAGAGTTTCTCCTTGCCTGCAGTAGAGAGTGTTTGGACCTTGGGCAGAGTGTGGAGAGTGTTAACTAGGTGTGTTCTTGTCTGCTTGTTAAAAGAGACCTGATGTTATTTCCACTAGAGCTGAAGCTTTGCAGAACTCTATGGTCAATACATATGGTAATACATATGGTGCATGTGGGGGTTTGTGCTGGTCTTCTGGGGGATGGGCCTGTTGCACTGGGTCTCATGCACCTTGCCCAAGAAAAGCAGTACAAGCAGAGCACAGGGTGTTGCGGGGAGCTTGGTGTGGACAGATTAGGCAGCCAGGGTTGGGGCTGTACTGTTTACTGAAGTTAGTTTACGCTGAGGGGCAGGGAAGGGAAATGGCACCAGCCAGCTCCTTTTTCCCTGGAGAGGGGAACCTGCTTACAGCTGTCAGGGAAACCCTCCCAGAAGAACGAATAATTTTTCCTAGTGCATCCTAGGTGTTTTTCAGATCACTGTTTTCAAACTGTCTGTGTCTGGGATGCTTGCCTTCCTGGAGCAGTGCAGTATCCTTTTGGCTCTATCCAGCCATGTTGGCTGATTTTTAAAACTCTAAACTTCAGGGACTTGATGTGGGGGGGACCTGTCCTGGTCTTCTGGGAAAGGGTCTCACTGTGCTAGGATTGATGCAAGTTTGACCAGAAGGACAGTTGCACCAGAGCACAGGAGCGTGAGTTTTGGAGCAAGCACACTAAAGGGCCAGTGTCCAGGTTAGCCACCCTCAGCAGGTGTCTCTGCACCATGCTGGGAACCTGGGAAAGGAAATGGTGCCCATTGGCTCCATTGTCCCTGGAGAGGCAATGCCACCTCTCTCAGATGCACTCCAAGAAGGGGGAACTGTCCCCCCAGTGCATCTCAGGTGACCCTCAGATCATGACATCTGCCCCCGGGTTACTTGCTGCCTTCTCTCTAGGAGCACTGCAGTGCTCTTAGGGCTCTATACCAGCCATGCTAGGGACCTCTACAACTCTAATCTTTGGGCCCTGCTAGTTATAAGATCTCATGAAAATAAATGCCTCTTGTTTCCTAGTCAATGACTATGGAGAAATGTTTTCCTTGTGCAATGCCCTGTATGCTCCTCTCCCTCTCAACACCACCTGAGCTCCTTCCCCTCCACAGCACCCATGATCTGTTTCTCCCCCAAGCCATATCTCCACACCTCTTGCCACCCACAATGTGGTTTCTTCTCTCCCTCTTCTTGTGCAGTTTGTTCTGTCAGCCCTCAGATCGATTTCTAGGGTATTCAGAATGACTTGATATTTATCTAGCTGTATTCAAAGGTAAGCCCAGGGTCCTCCTACTACTCCAACATTTTAGGTCTTCCTCTTATCTCCATGTATTTTTTAAAAATTTCTCTTTGATATCTTGGTTGACTCATTCATTGTTTAGTAGCAAGTTGTATTATTACACGTTCTCCATGTATTTGTGTTCTTTCTAGGTTTGTTCTTATAATTGATTTCCAGTTTCATACCATTGTGGTTGAGAAGGATGCAAAATATAAAGTCTTCCTGAGTAAGACTTGTTTTGTGGCCTAATGTGTGACCTGTCCTGAAGAATATTGCATGTGTACTTGAAAAAAATGTATATTCTGCCTTTTGTGGATGGAATATTCTGTATATATCTGTTAGGTCCATCTGATCTAATGTGTCATTCGATACATTTCCTTATTGATTTTCTGTATGGATGATCAATCCAGTGATGCAAGTGGGGTGATAAAGTACCCTACTATTATTGTGTTACTTTCAATTCTTCCCTTTATATCTATTAATTAATATTTGTTATATGTATTTAGATGCTTCCATGTTGGGTGCATAGATATTTATAATTGGTATATCCTTTTGTTGGATTGTTCCCTTTTTTCTTATGTAATACCCTTCTTTTTCTCTTGGTATAGTCTTTGTTTTAAAGTCTATTTTGTCTAATTTAATTATTGCTACCCAGCTTTTTTTTTTTTAACTGCACTTGCATGGTAAATGTTTTTCCATCCTTCAGTTTCAATCTGCATTTGTCTTTAGGTTTGAAGTGAGTCTTTGGTAGACAGCAAATAGATGGGTCTTGCTTTTTTATTCATTCAGTCATCCTAGATCTTTTGATTAGGGCATTTAGTCCATTTACATTCAAAGTAATTATTGATAGGCATGTACTTATTGCCATTTTCTTACTTACTTGTGGTTGTTTTATAAGTACTGAGGCCCATAGAAATTGGATACATCAGGCAAATTAGAAAAGAGGAAATAAAAATTAAATTAATACTTATTATATGCCAGGCAATGCTTTACATACTTTCCTGTAAGAAATATCATTTAAATATCATTTCCACCATTTCACGGTTGAAAATGGAGGACACACAGCTAATATTTGGAATCTGGGATTTGAACCCAAGCCTGTATGGCACCAAAGTCCATGATCTATGTCTATACTTAAAAGCCAGATATCCCAAATATTGAGCAAGTCCTCTTTCCAGAGCATGATGCTGCCTGTTCCCAAGTCTTTGAGACAAAAATTATATTATCTAGCCCTCATCACTTTTTTCTAGCACAAAAATATACTTTTGTAATCAGCCCTCACCTATTTACTGATTAACATGACTACATTTCATACTCCTGGATAAGGGGTTTGATTCTCAAATGAAAACCTGGGGTATTCCCAGGTCCTGCCCAAATATGATAAAAAATATCACAAAAATCTACATTTGATACTTTGGTCAAGCCTTCATCAGAGTTGCTAAGAGACTACATGTTCATGTTCCCTTTCAGGACAAACAAATCAGCTAACATGGAAAGAGGGGGAAGGAAAGAGAGCCCCTGAGGCTAAAGACAGGAAAACACTGAGAGTAGAATTAACACTATGAAGAGGAAAGGCAAAAAGAGGCTGTGATCCAAACAAAATAGCAGCAAGTGAAACGAACAGAGGTGAGTGTGAAGAGCAGGCATCCTGAAACAGAGGAGGGGCTGAACAAAACTCTAAAGAAGCAAACGACTGAGCAGACAAAAGGCCCCCAAAATAGTGAAATATGGAACTTTTAAGAAGAAAATCCTAAAGATAAGACAGTGCCCAAAGAATTTGCATACTGCTTTGAAATGCACTTTTACTTTGGAGAAGAGATTCTGGGAAAGCTAAGAGATACTCCAAACGTACTTAATTGCCCTGTTGCCTTTCCCCACACATTCCACCAGGTGGAGGTGGGAAGTGGGTCTTGTTTCAAAGAATTCCTTTGACAAAGAACCTGCAAAAACTTACCACTTGGATTATTTAAAGATGGTCTACAAAGTTGTGACTGAGTAAATAAAGTTGGAACCATGAGAGAAAAGTGATAGGAAATAATGAATATGAAGAATCATCTATCATTTATTTATTTAGAGTGAGTGATTGGGAGAGAGGGGCAGTGGGAGAGAAAGAGAGAATCTTAAGCAGGCTCCACACTCAGCATGGAGCCCAGTGTGGGGCTTGATCCCATGACCCTGGGATCATAACCTGAGCCCAAATCAAGAGTTGGATGCTCAACTGACTGGCCACCCAGGCTCCCAAAGGTGAATTTTTAAAGCTGAAAACTGAAATCAAAACCTATTTGTAATGTGGAGAAAAGAAGGGACCCATGGACTGGATCTGTGCCCAGAAAGTAGATAGAGGCAGACCACACAGGACCACAAAGCAATTATTAAGGATGTTAAAGTATATCCTAAGATAGGCAGGAAGAGGCTACTGATCTTAGGGGAATGAGAGGAAGTAATGTATTAATTAGGACTCTATAGATTGCAAATGATATCAGTTCTAAACTCAAACTGGCTTTGACAAAAAAGCAAAAGTATCTGCTGCTTTAACTGAAAAGTCCTGAGATACATCTAAAATGAGATGCCACTTCATTCTGGGCCTGAAATGATGTTTATCAGACTTGACCTTTTTCCTATTCTTGGTTCTGCTTCCCTCCATGCAGCCTTCATTTTCAAAACCCCCATGTGGTGGTAAAGGGACAGTCAGTAGTTCCATATCAACAAGTCCAAGAGAAAAAGGTTCTCTCCACAGAAAATACCACACAGCCTTGAATCCATTTTCAATACATCAACATGAAAAAATGATAGACAGGGTATGAAGGTTTTTCTCCACAGGAAATTCAGGGTACCACTATCAAAGCAAGGGGAAAACAGGTGCTGGTGGCCAAACAATGGTGCTTTTCATCACACATTTCCAATAATGTGACATCAGTATAGACAGATGATTCTCTATTTGAAATCACAAATTTATTTATAAACATGCACACATTCAGTTGAACAAAAGCTGGTATAGTTTATAGCCATTTACCTCACACAGTATGAGGCTACTTAAGGTCTTCAAAATTTTCTGACATTGTGAAATACCTTAAGGATGTCATCATTTGCTCAGAACCAAATTGTAATTTTGTGATCTTCGTTACTCAAGCAGAGTAAAATCTTCGAAATGATTTTGAGGCATTATTTTATACTTGAAGAGGAACAGTTATGTGAATAAAACAAATGTAATATATGTTTGATACCTATAGTGTGTATCTGTGCAGACAAAGAAGCTGAAAACAAGGAAGTGTGTGGTAAATCAGGAGACCTGGCTCAGATCACAATCGTGTTGTTGATTACTTAAGCTATTGATTACTTACAGATTGTTGATTAGGTTCAGCACACACCTCCACTGCGCAGTGGTAGCAGGGCATACTTCCTGGGCTCACATCTTGCCTCTGCCATTTATTAGCTGTGTGACCTGAAGCAAGTTATTCAACCTCTTCCATATCTGTAAAGCGAGAATAACAATAGTACTGCTTTCAATGGTTACTACAAGGATTAAATGAGTTAAAATTTGTTAACATGCTAAAACAGTGCCTGATGCATAATTTTTTTTTAGTGCTACACATGTACTCGCTCAATGTACTTGACTTTTTTATTTTAGCTTTCTTATTTCAGTTTACTTATCTGAAAAATAAACACAATAATACCTACAGTTTCCCAGTATATTAAATGACATAATAGTATGTAGAACTCCTAGCACAGAGCTTTGCATAGAGCAGAAATTCAGTAAATATGGTTCTTCTTTCTCCCTTCAAAGACTGAAAGACTATTCTGGTTAACAAATACTGGAATGGAACCAAATTCAATTCCTGTCTAGTAATTTTCTATTTCTACATTTTTCAATATTTCTCTTTAACCCTCACTTTCACACTCTCTTACCACAGCACACCTAGCAGCATGCACACCCATATACCCACCAATTGGCATACAGGAGATGCTCAGTAAATAGTTGCTAAACAAATAAATGATTATTCAACCCTTCACTTCAATGTACTTTGTCCACCCAGTGGTATCTTTAGATATTTTAAGACAGATTTAGCAAAGTGGACAACTCATGATCCAGACAATTTTTCTCTTTCCGTGTAAAAATTCCATTTATATAAAAATAACAGAGCAGGACTGCAACCAGCTGTCACATCATGTCGACATGTGCAAGCACACGGCCCTGTGTGATGAGCATAGTTCTTGAGTTGTGCCATGTTACACTCTGTCAAATGGAATATGCTAGGAAAAGAAGTGTTAGCCCACAACTTTAAAGTTACAAGTAGGTATTTTGCAGATAGAAAAATAAGGGATGTGAAAGATATGTCCTTTAAAACACATCTTTGCTTTCAAAGTTTTAACCTAAGATAGGACTGATCTTGGTCTAAACCATTATAACAGAAGAAACTTTAGGATGTTTCTCATCTTCTCGATCCTCTTCCATTGTTTCTATTGTCTTGGGCAATAAATTTCAGTATTTGATCAAATAATGGCAGATTCCATGCTATCCCATTCAGGTATCCCCAGTTTATCTATAATGATTTTCCTCTTGTCAGCTCATTTCTTAAACCTTTGCTGAATCTGGTTTCAGTGGTACTATAAACAATCATCATTGCATTGTAAAACTGGAAACTCTCCACTAAAATAGTGTTTTGATCCAGGTTGCCATAGTAATAAGTGTATGCTCCCCTCTTTGGAGGCCTTGTTATATGAAGTATCTGTGATTTGCTCAGAATGGCCCCAGTTCATCTGTCAAAATGGGTTTTTCCTTTTTTAAAATAATGATCTAGAAAATCCCACGGCGGCCACAAATATTTTACAACCATAACGAGGAGCATTGGAGTAGTCAAGCTTTATAAATCTATGCCATTATTACATTAGAATAAATCATGTTTCTTAGGTATATTACATAGGCCTGTGTAAGCCTAATTTGAGGTTTACTATTCAACAAGGGTGCGGTTGTTTATAATGAAAAGAGAATTATTAAGTGTGACTTCAAAAATGCATCATATGTCAGTTCATGTAGAGAGACCCTGGAGCAAAAAAATGGAAATTACTTCTTATTTCTATCAAAATACTGCAAATAGCTATTCAGGTTCAAACTTAGTTACAATTAGAATGTGATGAGCAATGATTTTTTATAACAGCATGAAATTGTACATTCCATTCACGTTTGGGTTCAAATTATTCATTGGTAGGAGGGAGGAAAAAAATGAGAAATCTGGCAAATTTATCAATGTCACCATGAAAAAAAAATATGATGGTACATTATTTGAAATAAAAATGTTCCAGTCAGTTACAGTAATTTGATACAAGAACTATGGTACTTTTTTCCTGCAGGAACGAGAGTAAACAAACACTATATCAACAAACCAGCAATAGAATCCACAAAAAGGTGTAAGATCATTTTTCATCTAAGACAAATGGTTAAGTTGGTTACTTTCTGTAAGTCACTACCAGCTACAGGATTATTTTATGTAATTCACTGCTGGCTACTGCCTCATAATATCTGATGTGGGAATATTAAAAACATCAGTGGGCGAAAGAACAGGAAGAATCCATCTGTATTCAATGAATTCTAATTAAAAAGTAATTACAGCACAATAAGGTAGCTGCCAACTTTATTCCCTCTTCCTGACCACAAACCACACACACAGAGTATTAGTCTTCTGCTATTTGTATCCTGCTAAACAAGCAGAAAGTCAGCCAGGAACCAGACACACATTTCCTTGCATTTTTCAGGTGACTTAGTTTTAAACAACTGCAGCCCCAGAAGACGTTCAGGGGCAGAGGTGGTGCACATCTTCTGTTATAATTGACCTGGGCTTTGAGATTTCTCTGTCATGATGTATCCCAGAATGTTGCATGATGGGAAGACCCTTGTTATTCCTCCACCAGCCGAGCCAAACGGACAAGATCAAGTAGGCCTGGGACTTGGGAAAAAAGGGAAGAAATATTGACAGATAAGTAACCACTCCAGGAAATGACAGGCAGCTGGAGCAGTGGCGGGACTCTCAGGATTCAGATGTAATCCTTTAACCTCATGCTCAAACTCTGTAATCTTTCAATGAGATGGAAGAGAGGAAGGAAAAAAGCAAATTGCTTAATCAAAGCCCTTAATATGTGACCAGGATTAGTAACTAAGTCGGAATGACAACCTGTAGTTATAAAAAGGCTTCATAAAATAGACTCAGTACTAATGAAGTTGTGTCTGCAGAGCTGAGAATAAGGAAGGAAAAGGTAACCTGGCATTTCAGTTGGCACAGATGTCTTTCACAACTGTTTTCCTGACTACCACAATTTTTCTTTGGCTGACAAAAGAAAGGCCTATAGCCTGCGTTTCTTCTGCTTGGCAAATCTCCCATTTCACCCACATTCTATAAGATCTTCTTTATCTAATAGACAATATAGCAGGTGTCAGTAGGGTTTCTATCTAAAGAAGAAGAATAGGCTTTGGCGTAAGTCATTTGCTGCTGGGGGCACTAAAAGATGTCGGGGTTCTTCTTCAGAAAAGAAGTGCTAACAGGCTAAAGTGGCCCTTGTCAATTCACATTAAAAATGGAAAAAACTAGCACGCTGGATTTATACAGCATCCTAAGAGGCAACCATCCATGTTATGAGTTTTGTGTTAACCTTCAGAAATGGTGGGAAGTGTGCATCAGTTACCCCATTATATGACAGGGCATTCTTGTTATCACCATGATCATAGTTAAGTAGCAAGAGCATTTTTATTGAAAGCAATGTATTTCAGCCATTTTGCCTTCTTTCTCCCTAATACATTAGCAATGTTCCTTGAAGTAAGCAACTAAAAATACTTTATATCACTTGAACAGGCTGGTCCTGGCCGAACCCTTAGAAGAGTAGGTATATGGGGTCTATAATTGGCCCCCCTAATCTATCACTGTATTATGTATTTTCCCAAAATATAGAAGCCTAAAACAATAAATATTTATTATCTTACAGTTCTGAGTGTCAGGAATCCGAGACTGGCTTAGCCAGGATGGTTCTGAAACAGGCCTCTCATGATGCTGCGGTAAAGCTGTCAGCCAGTGCTACATCCCTGGAAGGTTTGATTGGGCTGGAAGATCTGTTTCCAAGAAGACTCACTCACATGGCTGTTGGCTAAAGTCCTTAGTTCCTCATCAATAAGACCTCTTTTCAAGGCTCAGGACATGGCAGTTAGTTTTTCCTAGAGCAGGTGATCTAAGAGAAAGAGTTTCCTTTGTAACCTAACTTTGGCAAGGTGTATGATCACATCTTCTGTGTGCTTTCTCACACAGACTGACCCTGGCATAATGTGGGTGATGACTGCATGAGGAAGTGAACACTAGGAGACAAGACCCATCAGAAGCCAGCTGGAGGCTGGAACAAAAACCTATACTATGAAATAGGCACAAGGCCTGTGGTTATCGTGGCATAAGCTAGGAGGAATGATGTTGGTGAACTGGTTTTGGGGAAAGAACAATATGTGTGTGTGGATGTTTGGCTGGATTCAGAAGGAGCACTGCGATGTCTACACTAAAATCAGGCCAAAAAATTAAGTCTGATTTTTTATAGAGAGTCTGTAGAACAAAGCTGAGGGCCGTTTTCAAGCTACACTTTGGACATGAACAGTGTTGATTCTGCACCCATATAATCAAGTGTTATTCAGAGTGGGAAAGACTTTTACCCCACTTGGAAGAGTGGAGGACCATGGAGCAGCAACACATGGCTGCAGTGCCCGCTGTGTCCACCAGGGAGTCAGAGAGGAGGTTCCCGCAAAGGGTTGGGGCAGCCATGGTGAAGAGATGCTCCTTCAAAAGGTCTACAGAGTGGAGAGAGGTAGAAGACCATGGGCAGTGGGACTCCCCTTAGAGAATAAAAATATTTGGAAGGTCAAAGTGCTGCCGTTATGTAGATGGACACTAATAAATCAGTGAAGTTCATCAACCGTTATGTGTTCTTATTTGAATTTTCAGATAAGTGAGGTTAAATATAATTACAGATTATATTACCATATAATTACAGATACGCAGTACACACTCTGGATAGGCTAAGGTAACTTAAATGTTACAGACCTTGTCCCATCAAAGACTCCCAGGCCACACATGCAGCAACAATTGAGCATACACTCTGGGTTCACAGAATCCTTTTCTGTTCACCTCTTATTTTGTCTTGGGATCCCCCCTTTCTAATCCCTAGAGCAGACTTAGTATATTCCCCATCCAGGTAGAGCATCTTCTCAGACATCCTGGAGCATTTTCTTTGAATTGCCTATTTGTGAGCTGCATGAATAGGTCACTAATGGAGGAACCATATTCCATTCTTTTTTGTATCTCCAATACCTAGTAAGCATCTGGCATATAGGAGGCCCTTACTAAATGTTTAAATCTACTTGAATTATGGCTCTACTCCTAACTTGTCATATATCTCCTTCAATGTCAAAGCATAGTCTTAACTTTGAGGATATTCTTACAGATGTCCTAACTATGGACTGACAAAGATGTCATTCATTTCTCCATTTTTCAGTTTGAATACCCAGTATAGGCCAGATATAGACTAGGTGCTGGTTCTGCAGTGATGGGTTCTGGCCCCTTGAACCCAGAGTCTAGTTTATCAAATAAGTATAAATACTTATTTATAGTATTTATAATATATATATATATTATATATATATATTATATATATATATTATATAGAAGAGTGGAAGAACTCTGTGAGACCTTCAACAAAGACAAAGAAAGCATTTTTTAAAAAAAATCATAGTTGAATAATATAATAACTAAAATGAAAAATACAATAGAGAGAATCAACAGATTAGAAGATGCAGAAAAACAGATCAGTGATCTGGAAGACAGGATAATGGATAGCACTGAAGCTGAATAGCAAAAAAAGAAAAAAAAAAAAAGTGAGGGTAGGCTAAAAAATGTCTTGGTCAACATCAAGCACAAACATTCTCTTTATATGGGTCCAAGAAGGAGAACAGAGCAATGGCCAGAAAACTTCCCTAACATAGGGAGGGAAATAGACGTCCAGGTTCAGGAAGCACAGAGTTCCAAACAAGATAAACCCAAGGAGAGCCACACCAAGACACATAATAATTAAAATGTCAAAGATAAAGACACATAATTTTAACAGCTAGCAACAGAAAATAAAGTAGTTAATACAAAGGAAATTCCCTAAGGCTATTAGCTGATTTTTCAGCAGAAAATTTTCAAGCTAGAAGCAGGATATATTTGAAGTGCTGAAAGGAAAAAAAACCTGTAACAGACAATACTCTACCTAGCAATTTAAGAAGAGAGAGTTTCCCAAACAGAAGTTAATCACCACTAAACCAGCCTAGCAATACTCTACCTAGCAATTTAAGAAGAGAGAGTTTCCCAAACAGAAGTTAATCACCACTAAACCAGCCTTACAAGAAACATTAAAAGGACTTATTTTAATACAAAAAAAGAAAGCCATAATTAGATGTAAGAAAATTAATTATGAATAAAAAGATGTAAAATATGACAACATATACAAACAACATGGAGGAAGGAGTAGTCTTTGTTTTAGAATATGTTGGATCTTAAATAATCATCAACTTAATATAGATTGCTATATACTTAGGATGTTGTATATGAACTTTATGGTAACCACAAACCCAAAGTTAACACTAGAGAAAGTCATCAATCATGAAGGAATGGAGAACTACAAAAACAACTAGAAAACAGTTAACAAAATGGGAAGAAGTATATACCTATCAACAATTACTTTAAATGTAAATGATCTAAATGCTCCAATCAAAAGACACAGGTAGGGGAATGTATAAAAAAACATGATCCATCTATATTTTGCCAGCAAGAGATTCACTTCTACCTATATACATATGTAGACTAAAAGTCAAGGAATGGAAAAAGATACTCCATGCAAATCAATGTGGAAAAAAAAGCCAGGGGTGCAATGCTTATAACAAAGACTATATATAGCAAGAGACCAAGAAGGGCATTACATAAATATAATTGTAAATGTCTATACACCCAACATGAGAGCACCTAAATCCATAAAGCAAATATTAACAGACATAAAGGGAGAAATGGACAGTAATAAATAAGAGTAGGAAACTTTAATACCCCACTTACAACAATGGATAGATCTTCCAAACATAAAATTAATAAGGAAACAGTGGCTTGGAATAACACATTAAACCAGATGGACTTAACACATATATACAGAATATTCCATCCAAAAACATTCTTTTCAAATGCATATGGAATGTTCTCCAGGATAGGTCATGTTAGGTCACAAACCAAGTATCAATAAATTAATTAAGAAGACTTAAATCCTATCATGCATCTTTTCAGACCACAACAGTATGAAACTAGAAATCAGTTCCAAGAAAAAAACGAAAAAAACACACAAATGTGTTTTGTAGAATGTAAATAACATGATACTAAACAACTGAAGGATCAACCAAGAAATGAAAGGAGAAATAAAAAAAATACATGGAGACAAATCAAAATGGAAACACAACAGTCCAAAATCTTTGCGACACAGTGAAAGCAGTTATAACAGGGAAATACATAATGATATAGGCCTACCTCAGGAAACAAGCAAGAGTTCAGATAAACAATATAATTTCACACATAAAGGAACTAGAAAAAGAAGAAAGAACAAAGCCCAAAAGGAGTAAAAGGAAGGAAATAATAAGATCAGAGCCAATATAAAAGGCATACAGTCTTAATAAAACCAGGAGCTGGTTCTTTGAAAATATAAATAAAAATTGCCAAACTTTTAGCCAAATTCATCAAGAAGAGAGAGAACCCAAATAAATCAGAAATAACAGAAGAGAAGTAACAACTGACACCACAGAAACACAAAGGAATGTAAGAGAATACTATGAAAAATCACATGCCAACAGATTGGACAACCTAGAAGAAATGGATAAATTCCTTGAAGTATATAACCTTGCAAAACAGAATAAGGAAGAAATAGCAAATCTAAACAGAGAAGTTATTAGTAATTAAATGAATTGGTAATCAAAAAAATCTACCAAAATAAATAAATAAAAGTCCAGGTGAATTCTACCAAATACATGAAAAAGAGTTAATGCCTATTTTCCTCAAACTATTCCAAAGTATAAAAGGAAGAAAAGCCTCCAAATACATTCTATGAAGCCAACATTATTCTGATACCAAAACCAAAGACACCACACACACAAAAAAGAAAATTATATGCCAATAACCTTGATCAACATAGATGCAAAGTCCTCAACAAATCATTATCAGGCTGATTAGACAACATATTAAAAGGATCATTCACCACAATCAAGTGAGATTTATTCTGAGGATACAAGGATAGTTCAATATTCCCAAATCAATCAATAGGATACACAACATTAATGAAATAAAAGATAAAAATCATATCTAAGTAGATGCAGAAAAAGCATGTGACACAACTTAGCATCCATTCATGATAAACAAAGTAGGTTTAGAGGAAACATACCTCTCAACATATTAAAGGCCATATATGAAAAATCCACAGCTAACATCGTACTCAATGGTAAAAAACTGAGAGCTTTTCCCCTAAGGTCAGGTACAAAACAAGGATGTCCAGTATCACCACTTTCATTCAACAAAATACTGGAAGTCTTAGCCATAGCAATCAGATAAGAAAAAGAAATAAAAGGCATCCAAATTGGCAGGGAAGAAGCAAAACTTTCACTGTTTGCACATGACATACTATATATAGAAAACCCTAAGGACTCCACCAAAAAGCTATTAAAAGTAATAAAGTCAGTAACATTGCAAGATACAAAGTTAATACCCAGAAATTGGTTGTATTTGTATACACAAATAAAGTAGTAGAAAGAGAAATTTTAAAAAAATTCACCTATATCAAAAAGAACAAAATACCTAGGAATAAACTTAACCAAGGAAGTAAAAGACCTGCGCTCTGAAAACTCTAATACATTGATAATATATATTTCATGCTCATAGATCAGGAGAATATTAAAATGCCCACACTACCCAAAGCAATCTACATATTTAATGTAATCCCTATCAAAATAACATTTTCCACAGAATTAAACAAATACTACTAAAATGTGTATGGAACCACAAAAGACCCCAAATAGCCAAAGCAATCTTGAAAAAGAACAAAGTTGGAGGCATCACAATCCCAGATTTCAAGGTATACTACAAAGCTGCAGTAATCAAAACAGTATGGTTCTGGCACATAAACAGACACATAAATCAACAGAACAAAGAACCCGAAATATAAACCTATGCTTTTACGGTCAATTAATCCATGACAAAGGAGGCAAGAATATACTATGAGGAAAAGACAGTCTCCTCAATAAATGGTGTTGGGAAAACTGGAAAGCTACGTGCAAAAGAATGAAACTGGACCACTTTCTTATACCATACACAAAAACGAACCCAAAATAGATTAAAGACCGAAATGTGAGACCGGAAACTAAAACTCCTACAAGAAAGCACAGTAATTTCTATAGCGAATGTCAAACATGTCTCTAGAAATGTCTCCTAAGACAAGTGAAACAAAAACAAACTATTGGGACTACACCAGCATAAAAAGCTTTTGCACAGTGAAGGAAGCTGTCAGCAAAACAAAAAAGGAACCTAGTGAATGGGAGAAGATATTTGCAAATGATATATCTGATAAGGGGTTAATATCCAAAATATATAAAGAATAATCATAATCATAATCATAATTTGATCAAAATAATGGGCAGAGGACCTGAATATTTTTTCAAAGAATACATACGGATGACCAACAGACATATGAAAAGCTCAATATTTCTAATCATCAGGGAAATGAAAATCAAAACCACAATGAGGTATATCATCTTATACCTGTCAGAATGGCTAGAATAAAAAAGACCAGAAATAACAAGGGTTGGCAAGGATGTAGAGAAAATGGAACCATCATGCATTGTTAGTGGGAATGTAAATTGGTACTGCCACTATGGAAAACAGTATGGAGGTTTCTCCAAAAATGAGAAATACCTTATGATTCCACTACTGTGTACTTATCTGAAGAAAATGAAAACACTAATCCTGAAGATACATGCACCCCTATGTTTATTGTAGCATTATTTACAATAGACAAGATATGGAACCAACCCAAGTGTTATGAATGGATAAGGAAGATGTGTGTATATATATATATAAAGCAAAACTTTATATATATATATATATATATATATATATATGTGTATATATATATATATATAGACCATATATATATAGACCATATATATAAAATAGACCATCAGTCATAAAAAAGAATGAGATCTTGCCATTTGCAGCAACACAGATGGATCTAGAGAGTGTTATGCTTAGTGAAATACACCAGAAAAATAAAAATATATGATTTAACTTATATGTGGCATCTAAAAAACAGAACAAATGATTAAAGAAAAAGCAGAATGAGACTGTTATAGAGAACTGATGGTTATGGGGGATGGGCGAAAGGGATGAAGGGGAGTGGGAGACACAGACTTCAAGTTATGGGATGAATAGGTCATGGGAATAAAAGGTAAAGCATAGGGAATATAGCCAATGTTGTTGTAATACTGTTGTATGGTGATATGGTAGCTACACTTATGGTGAGCACAGCATAACATGGAGTCAATCACATTGTTGTGCACCTGAAACTAATGGAACATTGTGCATCAACTATACGCAAATAAAAGAAAAGGAGCCAAAAAAATGTATTTTAAAATATTAAAAAACACAAAGTAAAACATCTAAAATCCTACCACTTGAAGATTAATCAAAGAAAGAAAAAGGCCTCAGCCCTTCTAGTTCTGCCCTCCATTGTTCATAGCTTGGCTAAATTCATCAAAAGGTAAAGGCAACTGAAAATATTAATGAGTTAATAATGAAAAGGAATAGGTGACATGGCGTTGGTTGACATATTTGTGTGTATGTGTATTTCTTCTGTCATAAATACACAGAGAGGTACAATTTTAAAGTTGACGGATTTAAATCATGACTTAAACTGCATGTGACCCAACATTAAAAATGGAAACTGGCTTTCAAAATAAAACTTCATTTTCTGATTTTGTTCTTCCGTTTCTTCTTTCACCTAAAGGCTAAATACAGTTGAGGGTTTTCGAATTTGGGGAGTGTCTTCCATGCATTTTTGGCTTCAAGGTAAAACAAGATAGGGTATGCCTGGAAGTGAGTGCCTACTTGTGGAGAGGTGGCAATAGAAAATTCACCCCCAGGATTCATGAATAATCTCCAAGAGTGCTCTCAGAGCAGTTACTTGCTATTTCTTCCCATAAACCCCTTCCTCCTCCTGTCTTCCTCATTTCAGGAAATGGCACCTTCCATGCAGGTGCACAGTCCAAGAACATAGGAGTCATCCTTGATTTCTCTCTTTTCCCCCCACACTCTCCACATCCAGCCCATTAGCAAGTCCTTAGGATGCTGCCTCCACTACCACTATCCTTATATACTGCCAGAGATACTGTAATAGTCCCCCTGCTTCCTCTTATTAGCTATAATTCTTTTACACATAGCACCTAGAGTGGCTTATTTATTAAATATGAATCCAATATTGTCATTCCTCTGCTTAAAACCCTCCAATGGCTTCCCATCACATTAAGCAAATACTCCAACCTCCTTACTCTGGCTACAAAACCCTCGCTGACCAACCCTGACTACCTCTTCTATACCCTCCTCTTGCCCTCTCCCAGCCACTCTGGACTTTGGTCTGGTCATCACCAGACCCACCTGCTAGTGCCCACCTGGGAGCTTCTGCATGAATGGCACCCTCTGCCTCAGTTTCCTTCACACTCACTGCATGTCTGTGTCCTCCTTTTGATTCACAGCTTAGCTTATGTATCACTTCACAGAGAATTTCCCTTGACAGCCTCATCTAAAGTCTTTACTCTGCATTCCCTCACCTTATTTTGATTCCCTGTGTAGCTCTTATATACTGATTTCTTTCATTTCCTCTCTCTCTTCATTTCTTGTCTGTAACCCCCACCAGAATGCAAGATTCCCTTGTCAACCCCTGAATCTTCAGCTTCTAGAAAAAAAAAGCCGTACACAGTCAATGTCCAATACATATTTGTTGAAGAAATGAGAGTGTGAATGATTAGTGTACCAGATAGGGCACATCTACTACATTGACTTTTGCTTGTACCCAAACCCTCCTGGTCCTGACCGGATAATGTTAGGCTTTGCATGTCGTGGTAATGAGCCCAGCTCTGAGGTCTTGGAGCCACTGAATAAAAAGCCTAACTCTCAGGGCAGATTTGTGAACATGTGTGAAATCAAGCATGAAAAAGAAACCAAGACTTTCTTACATGGGTCTAATTTGTAAAGATAACTGCTAAGAAACTAGAATAGGTTGGAAGGAAACATCAGGATCAGACAATTCCCCATTTGCTCTCAACACCATTAGCTCTCTGTCTGTTAAAATGCCATCACTGATAGAGGCAGCCAGAGCCAGAAAATTCGGGCTCAACTTTTATAAATTAACACTGTGAGTGCCCTGTGTTCTTGTGGTGGTTATGAACTGTACTGGTATTGGCCAAATTTGGTAACAAATTTGATGACAGGTGAGAGGGATGAATGAACCCTTCCTTTGTTACTGAAGTCACTGTCCTGAACAAAACTCCAATATGATTCCTATTGAGTCAAATATTTTAGTCAGCAGGTTATTAAGTACCTACCATGTTGCAACCGTTTTCCTAGGCATTTGGACAAAAATATCATTTGATTCTCACCCTATCCCCATAAGTTTACCCATTCTACAGATGCACTGACTTCATCCCAGAGTGGTCAAGTCACTTCTCAAGGTCACGTGGAAGTTGGGACCCTGGAGTTGGATGGGGTTGGAACCTGGACTTAGCTATTAAGCTCTCACTTCCCTTGCTTGCCCCAACCTTCTGGTCATAATTTGACATGTTGTTTAGACCTGCCAGTAGGATTATAATTCTTGATGTAAACTACTCATTTTGCATTATGATGCGGACAGCAACTTCTAGAGCATCCAGTCATTGGAGAGCAGCCTCAAGAGACCAATTACCTCTAGGGACAATGATGTTTAAGAATTTTTGGATACACAAAACTGAAGACCATATTTCATGAACACCCTGCAAGGGAGCCCCAGGTGCTCGGCTCTAGTGGTTTCCCACCCTCCTGAAGTGACATTATTTTTGTACCTGCACTATAGGTTTCATTGCAGGGGGAAGGCGGTGGTATGGGCAGATTAGCAGTCAGTGAATGTGTGCTCATGTGGAGTAAACTTCACTCATATTTCCCATGTAAATCAGTCTCACAGTTAAAAACAAAACAAAAAAAAACAGATGAGGGATTTTAGTGAATATTTTAAAAAATAATGCTTTCAGGGTTGCCTGGGTGGCTCAGTTGGTTAAGCATCCAACTTTGGCTCACGTCATGAGCTCATGGTTAGTGGGTTTGTGCCCCACATCAGGCTCCGTGCTGACAGCTCAGAGGCTGGAGCCTGCTTCAGATTCTGTGTCCCTCTCTCTCCCCCTCCTCCACTCATGCTGCTCTCAAAAATAAACGGACATTTAAAAAGCTTTTTAAATAAAGCTTTCAAAATGCTATTTTCAGCATCTCTCTTGTGAGACTGAAGTAGTGCCATTTCACACGGGTGACGGCAGTGGTGGGGAAGGTGCAGAGAGAGCCCTGTGACTTAGGCAGCTGGCACTGTGATAGGAACAATGGACAAGAGACTGAGATGATCAAGCATTGATCAGGCTCCACCTTCCCCTGGGCTCCCCCACACCCACAGACTCTCCCAGAGAGTTACCGAAGAAAAAGATTTGAGTGTTAAGTCTTTTTAAAGCTATTAATTTTACACTGTATCAACTCCTGTTCTACCTGGCCCTCTGGCAGCTGGCTAAAACTGCATTTTAAAAAGTACACATTCCCCACAACTGCAGAGGAAACCATTTGAAAACAAAGACCTGTCAGCTTACAAACTATAGAGACAACAATCTTCTCTTCACAGTTGCAGAAATACTAATTATCTCACAGGCAGTTTTACGGTTCAAACACTGATAATAAATCATACTTTTAAATAATAGTAACCATGTAGAGAGGATTTTAATGGTAGAAAATATCATTAAATGAGAGAATTTTATTTGAGCACTGCAAAAATGATTAAGACTTTTTTACACGAGTCACCAAACACTGTATTCACTAAACTATATTAATAGCAAAAAGACCTATCTTTTACTTTTTTTGCTAAAATTTTCATCATCCATTCACCTAAAATGGCCAAGTTCTATATAGAATTGTTTTAAAAGGTGATTCAGTTCAACAAAAGTATATTAAAGTTACTGTGAGGTACTTAGATACAGTATTTGATAATAATAGCATTTTTTTTCCCCTGGAATTTCATTGGCTCCATCTTCTATTTTTAAAAATACTTTTAGAGTAGGAATCAAGCCATGGATTCTGGTGGCCTCAGAAAGGGGGCCAATTTGACTGTCCGTAGACAGAGTGCAGATACGTGACCCTGAGCTCACCAACATTTCCCTCCAAAAACAAAATGTTCACAGGAACTATATTTGTAAACAGAATCACTTTCAGTTGCTCACAGACTACCACAAAATCTATTTTCTGACCCCTAGCATTTCCCAGAGCATGCAGGAAACACCAAGACAGGACACAGTAAAAATGACCCAAGAAATTACTAAAGACCTTGCTCCTTGTTGGGAGTCCAAGGCCTGGCTCCTTTTGGTCTTCCCCAAGCCAGTTACAGAAATCAAAGAATTATTTTACACAGAGCCATGCAGAAAGAAAAAATAAGCAAGTTACTGATTGAGTGGAGTGGAAATTAACAATGCAAAATGGTTTTTAAAACTAGTGTGAGGAATAAACCTTAAACAGGGTGTTTCTGTTGCAGACAAACTTGCTTAAGTGTTAGCATTTAAATGCTCACACCTCAGCTTTGAACTTAACACTCCATTAAGGGGCTGAGGGAACTCACACCTCTGTCTGTGGGGCCTTTCACTCTTGTTACAGCCCAAGGAAGAGAACCAGAGGAGAGAAGGAGGAAAGGGCGGAGCAGCCACAAAGGGAGCAATGGCAAGGTTGTCTATGGAAAATGTGAGGATCCTGGTTAATGCCTGCTGTCCTGGTGCAGTTATTAACAGCATCTGCTTTCACTCCCCAGAGTATCCTCCTGATTTGGATAATAAATTGTATGGTCACCCAAATAGGGTATAGAATGTCCAAAACAATAATGGCAAGGCAAAAGTCTTTTATATATGTAAGAAAAATGGAAATTGCAACATTTGTTCCTTGGATGGTGTGCTGTGGTTCAGGCATTTCTGTCATTTTCACATGCTAAGGCTAAGTGTTCCTGACTGCATAGTAGCATCAAAGAGTTAAAGAATCCCACAGGGGGATCCTAGAAGCTATGTGATTGTCATTTCGCAAATGAGAAACTGAGGCTTAAAAAGATTGACTTGCCTAAGGCCACACTGCCAGTTAATGGAGAAGCTGGGAATAGGATTTCAGTCTTCTAACTGTAAATTATACATTTTCAGTGTATTAAATATTTTTAGGAATGTAAATAGTGTTCTCAAATGAAGGAATACCGTTATGATAAATTATACAGACTCCCTTTTCAAGGTCCCAGGGCTCAGAGATCATCAGTAGGAGGGGTTGGGGGATACGGAGGACCAGCACTAGCTCGGGAGTAGGGGTAGGTTCTGTTGTTCACTAATGATCTCAGCTGAGGAGCAGACCAAGCATTCTCTTGGAAGGAGCAAAAGCCAGGCATCAAATTGGCTTCTGGTTTAGCACTTTAATAGCTGATTGATCCTAGTCAAAGTTACTGAATGTCTTTAAAACTTCCATCTCCTTGGGGCGTCTAGGTGGCTCAGTCGGTTAAGTGTCCGACTTCGGCTCAGGTCATGATCTTCAGGTTTATGGGTTTGAGCCCCACGTCAGGCTCTGTGCTGACAGCTCAGAGCCTGGAGCCTGCTTCAGATTTTCTCTCTCTCAAAAGTAAATAAATTAAAAAATTTGTGAAGGTAAAATAAGACTGTATATGAAAGTGTGAGGCCAATGTCTGGCCCACAGTTACACATTTAGAAATGTTCACTATCGTCTTTCTCCATCCTCTCCATCATCATCATCATGATCAGCAACAGCAACGCTTTCCCTTCTCCACTCCTAGCCTGGTATGCTTTGAACAGTCAGCTGATTGCAGAATTCAGCTCACCTCTTTTCTCTTTTGGAAAGCTCTTCCTTAACTTCATCTAGTTCCACAGAGACAGAAATCGTTGCTTTTTAACAGATCAGGACACAGGCTAATATTAAATCATTTGTTCATGATCACACAACCAGTAAGGGGTGGGAGCAGAATTTAAACCTAAGTTCTCTTATCTTTTCCACTTGTCAGTCTCTGGTAAGAAACTGTAGGGTTGAGTGCTGAGATCAAACAGTGAGGAGGTGGAGAGGCAGCTGCGAGCTGGCCCTGCCTAAAGGGTATGTGTGTCAGGAAGGTGACATGAGGCCAACCACTCTCCTGTACCATTCTGCAAGTGTTACCCTCATACAATCAAGATTTTTTTCTCGGCATAATCAAAGGATATGAGCTTAAAATCTGGAGAAATGGAAGAGATGCTATTTGTCTCCCCAACAGAAAACCTCTGAATAAGACCCAGAAAAGAAAGTCAAGATGAGACAGAAGCACCAGGGCCCCTGAGATAAGTCTGTACACTGAGACATGACCCAACCAAGCAAGAAGACACAGGCACTAAGGAGATGCTGGGCACTCTGTGCATTTCAGACCCTTCAGTCACGTGGAAACCAACGCAGGAACTCAATTTCTCTGTGGTTCATGCTTCCTTGTCCCTTCTTGGGATATTCGGCACTAATTTGGTCACCATTAGGACCCTTCCTGTGAAATGATCCTTTGTATCATCACAATTAGTAGATTTGGAGTGATTTCCAATCACACAATTAGGACTTCCAGTAAGGAGCAGAGAAATTCTACTTATAAAAGCTAATTAGTAAGACACAAGCCAAACAGAGGCCAAACAGAGATCCTTCTCTATTCACACACCTCAGAACACTCACAATGAATAGACCAAGGGTCCTCACATTTCCTGGGACTTCCCAGGGGTTCTCTGGTTATGTCTCCGTGTGACTAGACAGTAACTTCCAACAGTTTGGCAATTGAAGTACATGTTTTGGATCCAAACAAACCTGAGGTTGAATTTTGTCCCTACCCCTTCCACCTTGGGATGACAGGTCGCTAAGCCATCATTTTGTACATGTAAAGTGGTGGTGATAATTCTAAGCTTGTAATGTATGCAATATACTTAGCTCTGTCTTGGCACATAATCAATGCCCAGTAAATGGCTGCCATCCTCTTCTGCTTACATTCTTGCTGAGAAGTCTTCCAGCTTTGGTAGAAGGACACACCTCGCCATGACTCTCCTACCCCCTTCAGTCACTTCCCTCTTTGGGGTGTATCTGGCTCACCTGTGGCTTTAGGATTAGGTGAACACATAAGGTAACATTCTCTTCCTACTTGTTTGAGGGTCCTTTCCTTGACTATACCCTGATTATTAATTGTATCAGGTAACTCATGAAAACTATTCATCAAATCTTCAGATTACACCAAGCCAGGCTAAATGGCAAACACATTTAAGTAAAGACTTTGAGCCAAAAACTCCATAGGTTTTCAAAATTAATATAATCTAAAATAGTAGAACATGATCGAGACAAGTATAAGGTCCTTCATTTGAGTCCAAACAAATCCCAGATGCATGAAGATCAGCTGAGGAAAACAAACAAAACAATCTTAGACTTTTTAAAAAAAGTTTATTTATTTTGAGAGAGATAGGAAGGGAGGGGCAGAGAGAGAGGGATAGAGAGAGATCCCAAGCAGGCTCTACACTGTCAGTGCAGAGCCCGATGCGGGGCTTGAACTCACAAACTGTTAGATCATGACCTATGTTGAAATCAAGAGTTGGACACTTAACCGACTGAGCCACCCAGATGCCCCTACAACCTTAGACTTCTTATTTGAAATTAACCTTAATTTAGTTCATACTGTAATGTTGCTACCAAAAGAATAGATGTAAATTTGCCTAACATATATGGCTTGTAGCCTAGAATGAGGGCCATGGTCCATTCAGTGTTGCTTCATTGGCAAGACCACCAGATCTGGTACAAGGTGACAGATTTCAGCATTTTATCCTCATTTCATGAATAAAAAGATGTAGTAAATTCTGTAACACTAGGGTTGTTCAGGTCTCAGCTAAATGAAGACTTGATTGGGGCATTCACTGCTAAGGAAACTCAAGTATCAGATGGATGTTTAGATCAGATGCCTTTAAGGTCCCTTTCAACCAGAAGGCATGATTCTGGTAATTTGCTGTCTCTTAAGGCCAAGAACCTTCTTATCAGAACACACATTTGATCCCTTTTTAATTTCTCCAGGAAGTGAGCAAATAGATAAAAAGAGTCCAAGGTCACAGATTTAGGTTTCTTTGTTAGAGTAACAAGCTTCCCTGGGTCTGACTAGTCTCATTACCCCCAAGTTCAGTTCTTTCTCAAAGAAAATTGTTTTCCAAAAGGAGGTGCTTTCTAGACCCTGCAGACATCTTAGTCATTTCCTCCTCTGGGCCTGTGTTCAGCTGCCCCTGTCCTTCTGAACACTCCAGCACCCTCTCAGTACCAGTCCATCATCTCTTTCAAAACCTGGCTTCATGCTGGCCTCCTCTAAGAGAACTTCCTGGTTTCCTATATTCTTCTAAGCTTCTCAAGGACTCTCTCTGTAGTACACCCACACTTGCTTACATATCGCCTATGAATCATTCTCCAGTTGTTTTATGTTTCTGTGACTCTCCAACTGAACTCTAAACTCCTAAAGGGCAGTGAACTTCTGTCAATGGAGATAAAAAGGAGAAGAGCTCTGGATTTTCCTAATGATCACAAAACACTGGGCACAAAGCAACCACTGGGGGCCTAAGACCCATCAAACAGCAGTGAAATTCCACTAGGATTAAGGTTAGATGGGGCAATCCAAGTTTCAGAAGATCAGAGACATTCACATTCTGTTCTGAGTAGTTCAACAGTCCTTCCAAATCACCAGGACTGCAGACATAAAAGTTTCATCTAGCCACTAGCTCTAGCTGAACATATCACAGGTTACTTAAAGTGCAATTTATTTTTAATAGAAAAATTGATTCTGGAATGAAACATGAAGTAGTCCTTTTTTTTTTTTTTTTTGTAGTAGACTAACCTTTTAAAGAATAGCATTCTTGCCCTAGAGAGGGGCATAAAAGTTTAAAAGGTTATTTTCCACATTACACATAACCCGCATGCTCACCTTTCCTATCTCTTTGCTGGATCTGTGCTCGGGGTGCCTGTGGTGCTAACTCCCTGAAAATATCGGCTCCATTAATACATGATTTACTTCTCTTTACTTGGTGAAGTACAGAGCCTATCTTTCAAAGGAATTTCAAGTTTTTGTAATTCATTACCTACTCCATGAAACATGATGACATGGAATTTTCCCTTCAAAACTAGAATGAGCACAGTAAGTTCACTGCTGAAGAGAGGTCTCTCCTGACCTACCCAGAGGAGTTGGTTGCTCCCTGATGAGAGTTCCTATGGCATTTTTAACTTCTTACTCTCCTTAAAATTATCATGGCTGATCATAAGTATTTTTTTACATGTCTGTCTCATCTACTGCAACTGCCAGTTCCAAGAGAACAAAAATTCTGTCCTAGCCATCTATTTGTAACCTCATATTGTGGGTGCTGTGGTGTGCCATCCAGTTCCCTCTCACAACAAGGCTCCCATTTCTCTAGCTTTTGGGATTGCTGTCTGCTGTCAGCTCACAGCTGAGTCTCTTTTCTGGAAATGCACACAGCTGAACAAAGCTGCCCTGCTTAAGCATTCTCCTTTATCCAATAACTGGTCAATGTGAACACACAAAGGCCCAGCCTCACTGCCTCAGTTTAGGATAACTCTGAAGGTTTTCCCTGCCCCTGGTCTCTGTGCTATCAGCCAAGTCCTCATTTGCAACTGCATCACAGCTCAAATTCTCTCCAGCAATCCTGCCTACCTCTGCTTTCCTTATTCCCTTATAGATATTCCTGGAAGCCCTCCCCCCAAATTTCTTGCACACAAGTCTCCACCTCAGAGTCTGTTTCCCAGAGAACCACATTTAAAGACACCCAAACCCCAGCAGTGTTTATTGCACAGTAGATATTCCTTTAATAGTTGGTCAGAGAATGAGTGAATGAAGTACACAGGAAATTAACAATAACATTACAATATATGTTATGTAATATACTTTACAACATTTCATTCCCACTGCTCTCTCTGCCCCATCCTGTGTAAGGTCTGATCCTTAACAGTTAATGTAGACAATATTCACTGAGCTTCTGTGTGCTAAGTGCTAGTGAGTCAGAGACAATTCAGTCTCTCCTTGACTATCAGCACCCATGGCTGGAAGGATATTGCCTCACATGCAGCACAGCCAGGTTTTATGTTCCTTGCAGATGAAAATACTGTAGTAGTGATTCCATTTACATCTGGAATATAGAATTGCATCCCTAAGCATTTTATATTTACTACTAACTTTTCCTGGGGAGCATCACATGGATACTTTGAGAATCTGAGAATGGAATGACTATGATTCCTTTACCTTTGAAATGGATAACTGATTCCTAGTTTTCTTTTTAGAAAATGATAGGAAGGGGAGAGGCCAACAGAATATCCTAAGAATGAAGACTGTATTTAGCACATGGAAGGGCAGAGTAAGCTATTCAATAACTTCCAGGGAAAACATGGTCTGATTAAAGTTGGGAGCTAGAAAAATCCAAAAATCCAAATGTTATAGTCAAGAATTCCTATATGCAGATAAAAGAACATTTTTGAGTCAAAGCAGGCAATTCAGTTTCCAAAACTTTAACGAAGGCATAATTCAGCATGAAAGAAAGTCATAGCCTCGTCAGTGGTGTTAACATATGTGAAACAAAACTATGGAGATAGAAGGGGGAAAAGTCTGTGTTGAAGCCAGAAAAAGGGGAGCCACAAAAGAGCTATCGATGAAGGAAGGCCTAGTGAAAATCCAGAATTCTCACACCCACCCAGCAGTATTAAGAAGACCATCTTCTGCCACAGGTGTTTATAGAGGTCAAATATGGAGCCTGTACTTCTACCCCTACCTGGTAATAATGAGTGTCCGTTGTTCCCTGAAGTTTTAAATTTGAATTACTTTTGGCACATGATTTGTGTACATGAGACTTTAGACTTCTTTTACTCTGCCAGAATGGTGTCATAAGGAGACTAAAACAGTTTTAAGTAAGATCCACAATCTCATAACAATAAAAATGTCTAAGTTTCTATTAAAAATCTCATACCAAGACCCATAAAGACATGAAACTGAATGAGGAAGACAATCAATGGATGCCAACACCAGGATGAAAGAGATGTTAGAATTACCTGACAAATCGGGGCGCCTGGGTGGCTCGGTCGGTTAAGCGTCCGACTTCGGCTCAGGTCATGATCTCACGGTCCGTGGGTTCGAGCCCCGCATCGGGCTCTGTGCTGACAGCTCAGAGCCTGGAGCCTGTTTCAGATTGTGTCTCCCTCTCTCTGTGACCCTCCCCCGTTCATGCTCTGTCTCTCTCTGTCTCAAAAATAAATAAACGTTAAAAAAAAAAAATTAAAAAAAAAAAGAATTACCTGACAAAGATTTTAAAGCACACATAATAAAATTTTCAGTGAACAATTATGAACACATGTGAAACAAATGAAAGTCTCAGAAAAAAAATGGAATGCCTCATTAAAGAAACAGAATATACATGAAGAACTAGTACAATAACTGAAACTTAGAACTCAATAAATGGGGTTAACAGCAGGATGGAGAGGAGAGAGAAAAGAATCAGTGCACTGGAAGACAGAACAATAGAAATTACCCAATCTCTACAACAGAGAGAAAATAGATGGAAAACAAATTAATAGAGTCTTAGGGACATGTGAAACAATAACAAAAGATCTAATATTTGGGTCATCAGTGTTGCAAAAGTAGAAGAGACAGCAGGGCTGAATAAGTATTCAATAATGATTGAAAACTTCCAAAATTTGTCAAAAGACATAAACCTACAGATTTAAGAAGCAAAATAATTCCCAAACAAGATAAATCCAAAGGAATCTATAAGACACATCATAATCAACTTTCTAAAAACTAAAGACAAAGCAAACTCTTGAAAGTGTTTAGCAATATGTGAGGGAATAGCAATGTGAATGATAGCAGATTCTTATGTGAAAGCATGGAGGCGAGAAGAAAGTGGTGTGACATTTTTCAAGTGTTTAAAGAAAAGAAACCAGGCGATCAAGATGGCAGAGCAGCATGGAGACCCTCAGCTTGTCTCATCCCTGAAACACAGCTAGATCAACACCAAACCATTTTGCACACACAAAGTGATCTGAGGATTAACACAATAATCTGCCTAAATTGAGCCACAGAACTTGGAAGGTATATGGTGTGGAGAGGTGAAGTGGGGGAGAGAAAAGCCACAGAGGGTAGGGAGCTGTTTTTGCAGAGAAAGGACAGAGAAAGGGGGAGAGTACAGCACATGGGGAGAGTACAGGAAAAACAGCCCTCCAAAAGTAGCTGGAGAGAAAGAAAGAGAAAGAGTGAAAACACTTACAGGGGACTGGACAAGAAATCTGTTCCCCAAAACCACTGACAAGAAGAAAGGAGAGGGTTTAAATACCATCAGGATTCTATAAACAGTGGAGCACAGAGTCTGAAGTTCTGGAGTTCAGTACCTGGCAGTGCTCTGGTGAGGAAGCAGGGTGAATCCCCAGGAGCAGGCAGCAGGGTCTGAGGGGTCTGTGTGCCACACAAGGAGAAGTGGTTCCCCTGCTTGAAGAGTGGTTCCCCTGCTTGAAGAGTATATGGTAGAGGCCTTATGGCCTCCCCATAGGCAAAGGTCTCAGCAGACTCTGGAGAGCAGCCACATTTGCTGGTATTGGGACAAAGACATCAGAGTATGGTAAAACCTGGCCCCAGCTGTGTGTTGTGATTTGTCATAATCTCTGAACCTCTGCCATTGTGTGACCACACAGACGTTTTCTGGGGCAAGCTGGCACCTGGCCATTGCTTAGTGAGACCCTCCCACAGAGTTGGTGTGTGTCCAAGCCACAGGGGTCTCTGAAGTGTGGGGTTTTGAAACACAATCCCATCTGAGATAAAACTCTGGAGGGAGGTACCACCTGGCAGGCAGACAGCTTGGACACAGACAGGGTATAGGTGGGGAGTGGATGGAGGCCTGAGCCAAAGGAGGGGTGCTTGATCCCAGGTCAGTGAGAGCATGAAGTTCCTGTGCCACAGACTAAGGAACCAGGTAAAGCCATTGCTACCTCTCCCATGCACATGCATGCATGCCATGCTGATCAACCCCAGTAAGCTAAGCAGTGCCACCTAGGGGAAAACAGAGCGATGACACCAAGCCCCACCCAACTGCGCTTTCCAAGCACATCCCCTAGAAGGCCAGCACAAGTCCCTCTACCTGCTTAGTGTACAGACTATAGAATGCTTTGTACTTTCAGTTCTAGGGGAAACTGGATATAACTTCATTCGCATTTCATTCTGTTTGCTGGTTCATTTATTCAGTGGTTTTTGGTTTTGGTTTTTTTTTGCTTCTATTTTTGTTTGAATTTTTTTTCTCCTTTTTCCCCTTTATTTTTCTTGGATACAGAAAGAGGAAATTTTCTTTTCCTTTTTCTTTATTTTTTAATTATTTTTTACTTTATATTTTATTATTTTTAAGGTTTTTAAAATTCTATTTAATTTTCTTTAATTTTCTTCCATTATATAATTTAATTTTTTAATTTTCTCTTACTTTTTAAATTTTCTTTTCTTCCCCTTTTTTCTCTATTCTATCAAGCCTTTTAAACAAGCAGACCAAAACACAGGATTTAGCTTCCTTCATTTGATTTTTTGTTTTGTCTTTAATTTCTTAATTTTAATTTTTAATTTTTTACATTTTTTTCTTCCTCCAAAATGACAAAACAAAGGAATTCACCCCAAAAGATAGAACAGGAAGAAATGACAGCCAGGGGCTTAATCAACCCAGTTATAAGCAAAATGTCTGAACTAGAATTTAGAACCATGATCATAAGAATACTAGCTAGGGTTGGAAAAAAAAGCATAGAATCCCTTTCTGTGGAGATAAAAGAAGTAAAGTCTTGTCAGGACAAAATTTAAAAATGGTATAACCGAGATGCAGTCTCAGATACCATGATGGCAAGGATGGACAAAGCAGAGCAGTGAACCAACAATACAAAAGACAAAATTATGGAGAATAAAGCAAAAAAAAAAGAGGGAAAAAAAGGAAAAATAGCACAGTAAAAGACTTAGAGAACTCAGTATCATATTAAAAAGGAATAACATCTGAATCATAGGAATCCCAGAAGATAAAGAGAAAGAAAAAGGAGAACGTATATGTGAGCAAATTATAGTGGAAAATATTTCCAAATCTGGGGAAGAACACAGACATCAAGATCCAAGAAGCACAGAGAACTCCCATTAGATTCAACAAAAACCCACCATCACCAAGGCATACCATAGTCAATTTCACAAAAATACATAGTCAAGGAAAGAATTATCAAAGCAGCAAGGGAAAAAAGTCCTTATAACCTATAAGGGAAGACAGATAAGGTTCAAAGCAGACCTATGCACAGGAACCTGGCAGGCCAGAAAGGAGTGGCAGGATATATTCAACATGCTGAATCAGAAAAATATGCAGCCAAGAATTCTTTATCCAGCAAGGCTGTCATTCAAAATAGAAGGAGAGATAAAGAGTTTCCCAGACAAACACAAAGTAAAGGAGTTTGTGACCACTAAACCAGCCCTACAAGAAATTATAAAGGGGACTGTTTGAATGGAGAAAAGATGAAACAAAACAAAAAAGACCAAAAGCAACAAAGACTAGAAAGGACCAGAGAACAATACCAACTCTACAGGCAACACAATGGCACTAAATTCATATCTTTCAGTACTCACTATAAATGTCAATGGACTAAACTCTCCAATCAAAAGACATAGGATATCAAAATGGATAAGAAAACAAGACCCATCTATATGCTTACAAGAGACCCATTTTAGACATAAAGACACCTGCAGATTGAAAGTAAGGGGATAGACAACCATCTGTCATGGTAAAGGTCGCCAAAAGAAAGCTGGATTAGCCATACTTCTATCAGACAAACTAGATTTTAAAATAAAGACTGTAACAAGAGATGAAGAAGCACATTATATCATAATTAAGGGGTCTATCCACCAAGAAGATCTAACAATTGTAAATATTTATGTCGCCAACGTGAACACCCAAATATATAAATCAATCACAAACATAAAGAAACTCATTGATAATAATACCATAATAGTAAGGTACTTCAACACCCCACTTATAGTAATGGACAGATCATCTAAGCAGAAAATCAACAAGGAAATAATGACTTTGAATGACACACTGGACTGGATGGATTTAACAGATATATTCAGAACATTTCATCCTAAAGCAATAGAATACACATTCTTCTCAAGTGAACATGGAACATTCTCCAAAATATATCACATACTGGGACACAAATCAGCAGCTGTCAACAAGTACAAAAAGATTGAGGTCATATCTTCCATATTTTCAGACCACAGTGCTATGAAACTCAAAATCAACCACAAGAAAAAATTTGGGAAGACAATATTTGGAGATTAAAGAACATCCCACTAAAGAATGAATGGGTTGGCCAATAAATTAAAGAGGAAATTAAAAAGTACATGGAAGCCAATGAAAATGAAAACACAACAGCTCCAAACCTCTGAGATGCAGCAAAGGCGGTCATAAGAGGGAAATATATAGCAATTCAAGCCTTCATAATGAAGGAAGAAAGATCTCAAATACAAATCCTAACCTTACACCTATAAGAGATGGAAAAACAATAGCAAATAAAGCCCAAAGACAGCAGAAGGGGAATAATAAGGATTAGAGCAGACATCAATGATTTTGAAATAAAATAAAAACAGTAGAACAGATCAATGAAATGAGGAACTGGTCCTTTGAAAGAATTAACAAAATTGATAAACCTCTAGCTATACTGATCAAAAAGAAAAAGGAAAGGACCCAAATAAATAAAATCATGAATAAAAGAGAAGATATCACAACCAACACCGTAGAAATACAAACAATAAGAAAATATAATGAATAATTATATGCCAACAAATTGCACAATCTGGAAGAAATGGACACATTCCTAGAAATGTATAAGCTACCAAAACTGAAACAGTAAGAAATAGAAAATTTGAGCAGACCCATAGCCAGTAAAGAAATTGAATCAGTAATCAAAAATCTCCCAACAAACAAGAGTTCAGGTCCAGGTGACTTTCCACAGGAATCCTACCAAACATTTAAAAAAATTAACACCTGTTCTTTTGAAGCTGGTCCAAAAAATAGAAATGGAAGGAAAACTTCCAAACTCATTCTATGAGGCCAGCATTACCTTGATTTCAAAACAAGACAACGATCCTGGTACAAAGGAGAACTACAAACCAATTTCTCTGATGCATATGGATGCAAAAATTCTCAAGAAGATACTAGCAAACCATATCCAACAATACAATAAAAGAATTATTCACCACATGAAGTGGGATTTATCCCTGGGATGCAAGGCTTGTTCAATATCCATAAATCAATCAATGTGATACATCACATTAGTAAAAGAAAGGATGAGAATGACATGATCCTTTCAATAAATGCAGAGAAAGCATTTGAACAAAATACAGCATCCTTTTGGATAAAAACCCTCAAGAAAGTAGGGGTATTTTGTGTCTTTTCAGACCACAACACTATGAAACTCTAAATCAATCATACCTCAAGCTCATAAAAGCCATATACAAAAGACCCACTGTTAATATCATCCTCAATGGGGAAAAACTGAGAGCTTTCCCCCTAAGGTCAGGAACACAGCAAGGATGTCCACTCTAACCACTATTCTTCAACATAGTGTTAGATGTCCTAGCCTCAGGAATCAGGCAACACAAAGAAATAAAAGGCATCCAAATCAGCAAGGAGGAAGTCAAACATTCACTCTTCAAAAATGACATGATACTCTATGTAGTAAACCCCAAATACTCCACCAAAAAACTGCTAGAACTGATCCATGAATTCAGCAAAGTTATAGGATATAAAATCAATGTACAGCAGTCAGTTGCATTTCTATACACCACGAATGAAGCAGCAGAAAGAGAAATCAAGGAATCGATCCCAGTTATAATTGCACCAAGAACCATAAAATACTTAGGAATAAACCTAACCAAAGAGGTGGAAAATCTATACACTGAAAACTACAGAAAGCTTGTGAAAGAAACTGAAGAAGGCAGAAAGAAATGGAAAAACATTCCATGCTCATGGATTGGAAGAACAAATATTGTTAAAATGTCAATACTACCCAAAGCAATCTATGTATTCAGTGCAATCCCTGTCAAAATAACACCAGCATTCTTTACAGAGCTAGAACAAACAATCCTAAAATTTGTATGGAACCAGAAAAGACCCCTAATAACCAAAGCAGTCCTGAGAAGGAAAACCAAAGCTTCAGGCATCACAACTTCAGACTTCAAGCTGTATTACAAAGCTGTAATCATCAAGACAGTACGGTACTGACACAAAAACAGACACATAGATCAATGGAACAGAATAGAGAACCTAAAAATGGACCCACAAATGTATTCTGAACTAATCTTTCACAAAGCAGGAAAGGATAGCCAATGGAAAAAAAAAGACAGTCTCCTCAACAAATGGTGTTGGGAAAACTGGACAGCAACATGCAGAAGAATGAGCCTGGACCACTTTGTTATACCACAAAAATAAACTCAAAATGGATGAAATACCTAAACATAAGACAAGAAGCCATCAAAATCCTAGAGGATAAAAAAAAGCAACAACCTCTTTGACCACAGCAACTTCTTACTTGACAGGTTTCTGGCGCCAAGGGAAAGAAAAGTAAAAATAAATTATTAGGACCTCATCAAGATGAAAAGCTTCTGCACAGTGAAGGAAACAATCAGCAAAACTAAAAGGCAACCGACAGAATGGAAGAAGATATTTGCAAATGACATATCAAATAAAGGGCTAGTATCTAAAATCTACAAAAAACTTATCAAATCAACCCCCAAAAAACAAATATTCCAGTGAAGAAATGGGCAAAAGACATGAATAGACGCTTTTCCAGAGAAGACATCCAGATGACTAACAGACACATGAAAAAAGGCTCAACATCAGTCATCATAAGGTAAATACGAATCAAAACCACCATGAGATATACCACCTCATACCTGTCAGAACAGCTAAAATTAACAACTCAGGCAACAACAGATGTTGGCAAGGATGCAGAGAAAGAAGAACCCTTTTGCACTGTTGGTGCGAATGCAAACTGGTTCAGCCACTCCAGAAAAATTATGGAGTGGAGGTTCCTCAAAAACTACTAGGTATTTATCCAAAAGATACAGGAGTGCTGTTTCAAAGGGGCACATGCACCCCAATGTTTACAGCATCACTACTGACAATAGGCAAAGTATGGAAAGAGCCCATATATCCACTGACAGATAAATGGATAAAGAAGATGTGGTGTGTACACACACACACACAGTGGAATATTACTCAGCAATCAAGAAGAATGAAATCTTGCCATTTGTAACAACGTGGATGGAACTAGATGGTATTATGCTAAGCAAAGTAAGTCAGAGAAAGACCAATATCATATGATTTCACTCATGTGGAATTTAAGATACAAAACAGATGAACATAAGGGAAGGGAAGAAAAAATATAAAAACAGAGAGGGGACAAACCATAAGAGACTCTTAAATATAGAGAACAAACTGAGGGTTGCTGGAGGGGTGTTGGATGGCGGGGGGATAGGCTACATGGGGAAGGATAATTAAGGAGAACACATGTTGGGATGAGGACTGGGTATGATAAGTGATGAATCACTAAATTCTATTTCTGAAATCATTATTACACTATATGTTAACTAATTTGGATTTAAATTTTTAAAAATCAACAAGAAAGAAAGAAAAAGAAAGAAAGAAAGAAAGAAAGAAAGAAAGAAAGAGGGATGGAGGGAGAAAAAAAGGAAAAGGAAAGAAAGACAGAATCATATACCCAGTAAAATACCCTTCAGGAATTAAAGGGAAATCAAGACATCCTCACATGAAGGAAAATTAAGAGACACTGTCTCAAGCAGATATATCTTAAAAGAATGGCTGAAAAAAGTTCTCTAAATAGAAAGGAAATGATAAAAGAAGGAATCTTGGACATCAGGAAGGAAGGCCATAATAAGCAAAAATAGGGGTAAATACATTAGCCTTTCCTTTTCCTCTTGAGTTTTCCAAATTAGGCTACTGACTGAAGCAAAAATTCTAATACTGTCTAGTGCAGTTCTAAATGAACGTAGAGGAAATATTTTAGACAATGGTGTTATAAATGGGCACATAGTGGTACTTAAACTGGTTCGACATTTGATATTTGCACATGACATGATTTTCTTCATAGAAATCTCAAGGAATCTACAACTGCAAGAACTAATCGGTTCGTCAATTTCAGAATACAAAATAAGGCTAAAATAATTCTGATTCTGTGTACTAGCAAAGAACATGTGGACACAATCTGTCCATTTACAATTTACAGTTAGTCAAAAAATGACATACTTAGGGGTACATCAAACATTTATAGGATTTATATGCTGAAAACTACAGAATTCTGGTGAAAAAATCAAAGATCTAAATCAAAAATCTAAAAGGGATATACAGTTTTAATAAGTTGAAAGACTCAACATAGTAAAGATGTCACTTCTTGAAAGACCTTTTAACTCAATCAAAATCCCAGCAAGATTATTTTATAGTCATAGATAAGATTATTCTACAATGTATTTAGAAAGACTAAGAAACTAGAATATCTAAAACAGTTTTGAAAAAGAACAAAGTATGAGGAATTGGTCTACTGAATTATAAGACTTATTATATAGCTATAGTAATCAACTTTACAGTTTTGCTATCTAAAGAGAAACACAGATCAAGGGGAGAGAAGAGAGAGCCTAAAACAGACCTACCCATAAAAATATGTCCATTGACATATGGCAAAGATGAAAAAGCAATCCAGTGGAGGAAATACACTCTTAAAAAAATTGTACTGGAGAAAACAACAGCAACAACGACAAAAACACTTCGACCTGGATCTCACACCTTATACAAAAAATAACTCAAAATGTACCACAGATTTAATGTAAAATTTTAAGCTATAATACTTTTAGAAAAAAAGAGGAAAAATATTTAGGATCTGTGGTTAGGCAAAGAGTTTTTAGGTTTCACACTAAGAGTCACCACATCTCCAAAGGCAAGGTGAATTAAAAGCAAAACTGAACTATTGAGACCTCATGAAAATAAAAAGCTTCTGCACTGCAAAGGAAACAATCAACAAAACTAAAAGGCAATGGATGGAATGGGAAAAGATATTTGCAAATGACATATCGGATAAAGGGCTACAACTCACCAACCTCCACACCCAAAAAACAAACAATCCACTAAAGAAATCGGCAGAAGACATGAATAGACACTTTTCAAAAAAAGACATCCAAGGCATATAGGAGTGCTGATGCATAGGGGCCCATATACCCCAATGTTTATGGCAGCACTTTCAACAGTAGCCAAATTATGGAAAGAGCCTAAGTGTCCATCAACTGATAAATGGATAAAGAAGATGTGGTTTATATACATGATGGAATACTACTTGGCAATGAGAAAGAATGAAATCTGGCCACTTGCAGCAATGTGGATGGAACTGGAGGGTATTATGCTAAGTGAAATAAGTCAGTCAGAGAAAGAGAGATACCATAGGTTTTCACTCATATGTGGATCTTGAGAAAGTTAACAGAAGACCATGGTGGAGGGGAAGAGGAAAACAAAAGTTACAGAGAGGGAGAGAGGCAAACTATAAGAGACTCTTGGATACTGAGAACAAACTGAGGGTTGATGGGGGGGGGGACAGGGGGAAGTGGGTGATGGGCATTGAGGAGGGCACTTGTTGGGATAAGCACTGGGTATTGTATGGAAACCAACTTGACAATAAATTACATTTAATTTTTTAAAAATTTGACTTCATCAAAATTAAAAACGTTTGCTCTGTGAAAGACCCTATTAAGAGAATGAAGAGACAAACTATACACAAAGAGGAAACATTTGCAAACCATATATCCAACAAAAGATTAAAATCTAGCATATATGAAATATAGATGGCCAACAGAAACATGAAAAGATGTTACCATCACTGATCATCAGGGAAATGCAAATCAAAACCACGAGATGTATCATCTTATACGTGTCAGAATGACTAGAGTAAAAAAAGAAATAACAAGGATGTTAAGGATTTGGAGAAAAAGAAACCCTCATGCACTATTGGTGGGAATGTAAATAGACATAGCCACTGTGGAAAACAGCAAAGGGCAACTGGAGACATCTTTGTGATGATGAAAATATTCTGTATTTTTAGTGTACCAATGTCAATATCCTAGTTGTGTGTTGTTCCATAGTTTTGTAAGATGTTATCACTGGGGAGAAACATTAGACTTCTCTCCACTATTTCTTAAACTACATATTAACCTACAATTATCTCAGAATAAAATATTCAATTAATAAAGGGGGACAACATTGGATTTGCCAATGATTTCTTGGATATGACACCAAAGGCAAAGGCAACAAAAGAATAGACAAATTAGACTTAATGAAAATTTTAAAATACTGTGCATTAAGAGACACTGTCAAAAGAGTAAAAAGGGAACCCAGAAAATGGGAGAAAAAAATACAAATCATATATCTGATAAGGGGAGATTAATACCTAGAATATATAGAGAACAACTAAAGCTTAAGAAAAATACAGTAATCCAATTCAAAAATGGGCAAAAGGGTTGAACAGACATTTCTCCAGAGAAGATACACAAATGGCCAACAAGCACATGAAAAGCTGTTCAACATCACTATTATAGAAATACAAATCAAAACTACAGTGGGATTCTACCTCACATCCATTAGGATGAGTACTATCAAAAACAACAACAGAAAATAACAAGTGTTGGTAAAGAGACAGAGTAACCAGAACCTTTTCAATTGTTGGTGGGAAATACACAATAATATAGCTGCTATGAAAAACAGTATGGTGGTTCTTCAAAAAATTTAAAGTAAAATTATGACCCAGCAATTCCACTTCTGGGTATGTACCCAAAAGAATTGAAAACAATGTCTCAAAGAGATATTTGTACACCCATGTTCATTGCAGCATTATTCAGAATAGCCAAAGGTAGAAGCAACCCAAGTGACCATTAATATGTGAATGGATGAACAAAATGTGGTATATAATACAATGGAATATTATTCAGCTGTAAAGAAAAAAAAGGAAATTCTGATATATGCTGCAAAACATGGATAACCTGAGGACACTATGCTAAGTGAAATAAACCAATAACAAAAAGACAAAGGAGGTATCTAGAATAGTCAAATTCAGAGAGACGGAAAATAGAATCACAATTTCCAGGGATTGAGAGTGGAGAGGAGAATGGTGTGTTATTGTTTAATAAGAAAATTCAAGTTTTACAAAGAGTTCTGAAAATGGATGGTGGTGGTGGTTGCACAACAAAATTAATGTACATATTACTGAACTGTACACTTAAAATGGGTATGACGGTAAATTTTGTGTGTATTTTACAATAAAAAATTTAAAAATAAAAGGGGTAAGTCACAGACCTTATTAATGTTTATTTATAGCCGTCCAGACATGGAGGAAAAGGTGTACTTGAATGCACTTGGCTAAAACTGGGATACATTATTAGGCTTTTCCAGAGCCATGATATTCTGCCCCTCTAAACCACCTCTCTCCCTTTGCTCTCAATCTATGCTCACCACACAGTATTCTTTTTTATCTCTGTATGTTCCTCCTTTATCTTTTTAAATAAAAATTGCATACACTTCAGGTGTACAACATGAGTTTATATACATATAGTGAGATGATTACTATAGTCAAGCTAATCAACATATCATATCCTCACATAGTTGCCACTTTTATGTGTGTGATGAGAGCACCTTAAATCCATGCTCATAGCAAACATCCAGTATTCAGTATAGTATTATCAACTGTACTTATCATGTTCATTAGATCTCTAGACTTGTTCATCCTACGTAACTGCAACTTTGTACACTTTGACCAACGTCTCATTTCTCCACTTCCCCACCCCTAATAACTACACTTGTATTCTCTGTTCTATGTATTTGACTTCTTTAGATTCCACATATGAGATCAGTATTTTTATGTGTCTGGCTTACTTCATTTAGCATAATGTCCTCCAGCTTCATCCATGTTGTCACAAATGGCAGGATCTCCCTGTTTTCTAAGTTTGAATAATATTCTACTACATATTTCTATAGATATATATCACAATTTCTTTGTCCATTCATCCATCAGTGGGCACTTGGGTTGTTTCCATACCTTGGGTATTGTGAATAATGCTGCAGTAAACATGAGAGTGCACATATCACTTTGAGATCCTGATTCCATGTCCTTTGGTTATACACCCAGAAGAGGGATCGTTGGATCATGTGGCAGTTCATTTTATTTTAGTTTTTTTTCAGAAAACAGTATAGAGGTTTTTGCTATTAAGTTGTGAGTTCCTTCTACATTTTGAATACTAACCCCTTTACAGATATATGGTTTGCAAATATCTTCTCCCAATCTGCAGGTTGCCTTTTCATTTTGTTGATAGTCTCCTTTGCCGTGGGGGAGCTTTTCAGTCACTGTAGTCCCATCTGTTTGCTTCCATGCAGCTTTCTGATTTGAGTGGCTCCTCAGGTGAGCTTGCCACAGGGAGCCTGCAGACCTACTTGGCCCAGGCCCTGTGGTAGTTAAGAGTCTCACTGTAAATGAACATACTGGCACATTCTGTATGTATGTAGCAGCCTCATGGGAGATCTTGAACTCCCACCATGCTCACCCATACTCCCCTCTGGGTGCCCTGAAGAGCCAGAGTCTGGAGCTGCTAGGTGAAAGCCACCACTTGGGCTGCAGTGCTGCTGCCCCTGGATTATCCCTGTGCAGCCAGCCACCCTTGGCCCCTACCTTTCTGTCCTGGGTGTTGGCTTTAACTGATACAGTAATGTTCAATGTTAGCTCTGAGGGAGCACTGCAGCCTACATCTTTTATCCTAAAAACAGAGAAATCCGCCTTTGAGATAGTAACTCACAGCCTATGGCTTGCTCATTCACAACTGTTTGTGAATTCTTTGCCATAGTTATAATTCCTTTCTATTCTGGATTGCCTGGCAGCCAACATTATGTCTCACATAGATTCATGCATATATCATATATAAAAATATATTTCCTTATTTCTGTATCTTTCTTTTTTTTCCCTATATCCTGATGCAGAGACTCAGAATCTAATAATGCTCAGCACTTGCCAATTAAGAGTCTTACCATATAATTCTTATCTTCCCAGGTCTATATATATTACATTAAGTTCAAACCTGGCAAGTCTCCTCCTTGACACCTACTGCTGGGTAAGTGACTCACACAGGAACTAGAGAAAGAAAGGTGGCACAGGCATTTAAACCTACCCTGCCCGGTAGCATGTGCTAAGCAGGCACTCCAGTGTCTGGGGACTGACTCACAGAGTGAGGCCTTCTGGGGCTTTAGGTTTTTCTTACCCAGAAAATAGGATCAACACCACTGCCATCATGAATTATTCAACACGTGCCTGGGCTACTCCTTGGTGAACAACAAAATAATGGAAACTGACAAAATTGATTTGTGGTGAATTTTTAGTGAAGCCAAGTTCATGGCAAGTGAGCAAGGGCAAGCAGGGCTCAGAGGAACCTGACCACAAAAACGGTCAGCCCACAATTCCCCTGGAACATCACTGCCTGGCCAACAGCACAGCCAGGCCAGAGGACTGTACCAGGCTTCTTTTCCTCTGATGGCTTGGGGGAGGTGAACACTCTCTCCCACGGAAAAAGCATAGGCACTTGGACTCACCAAACCAGTTCCCCAGCCAGAGGATGGGCAAGACTCTTAAAGCATTTCATGAAGCATTTGAGTTACTAGATAATTAGAAACTCAATTACCAAATCTCTAAACATAATTTCAGCTGCTTAGCAGAGTGCTAAGAAAGAAAGGCTTCAATTCAGCACATTTTGAATTTTACATTAGGGCTTCACTAATTAGAAGGAAAAAACATATTGGCACCATGTCTATCCTTCCATTAATCTTCCTCAACTTATATTCTGCTGCCTGTTATTATATAATCATTAAATGTAAAATATTAAACTGGACATTTGACTTTATTGATCACTTTATGGGCTAAGGATACAGCAAGTAATTATCTGCCAAGACAGATTCATCGATTGGGCTGTCATTGGAAGAGCTGAAATTGACACATAGTTGATTATTATTCTAGTGTACTGTTTTCATCAATTATTTTGTCTCATTCTCTTTCTCATCAAGAGTTGTGTATTCATAGTTTGTTTCTATTTAAAAATTCAAAAAGCAGACTTTTTGCCCTGAAACCAGATGGGTGGTTTTCTGTGTAAATCAGAAACTCTGCAGTTTAAGTATACAGACTTACTTTTATAGACTTGCACATTTTATCTAATCTAATACCAGGAAACTTTAGACTAGTATTTTATCTCTCTACACCTCAGTTTTTCTACTTGAAAAATAATCTTATGTCATCTGGATTTTTTTCCTTCCTTACTCTGCTTGTTCCTTCAGTATTTAAATTCAGTACAGTTTGATAAAGAGGTATGGGGCCCTTCCAATGTTCCAGGCACTTCGCAAGATGCTGAGGATGCCAAGCTTCCTTGAGGACAGGGATGCTTACAGCCTAGGAAAGGAGACTGATCTGGGCCTAAATAAAGGGCATGAAAGAGTCTAAGAAGGTGGAGGCTGAGTGTGAGCAATAACTGGAACTCAGCAGCCTTCTGGTTCATTCTGATGCAGGGAAAGATGTTTTAGCACAGTTTTAAATACTGTGCTAGCAACAGGGTCAAAGTCACCTACCATATTCAGGGCATGGAGAATGGGAAAAAAATAAGGATTATTTTTAAATGCCTTCCTGGGACATGGAAGAAGGCAGTTCTTGGAGCTCACCTATTTCAGAACTTAGCAGCTGACTTCATGGATGATCTCTAACACAGACTAGAGTTTCATGGAATTCCTTTCTTGGAACAGAGAAGTCCTAATGTAGTGTTTTGCCTAATTCCCATTTGTTTAGGTCATGGACATAGAATTTAGCAATATAGCTTGTGACATACAGTTCTTTCCATCTTTAATTTTATACTCCATATGGACAGGGACCATCACTTCAATTTTTTCTTACCTGTTTGTTCCCACTTCTTTGTATTTCTGCTTTCAGTAGGTATTCAATAAAAGATAATAAAAGCTTCTTGTGAGGTAGAGAGTAGTGACCCACTTGAATAACCCAGCTTCCATGAAGGTGAGTTCTAAATTTCAATTAGAATAGTTTGGGCACATGGTAGATGTACATTAACTTCTCTCAGTTTACCTGGGACAAAGCAGTTCAGGTCACTTTCAATAATGGGGGCTTGATGGCTGATAACATGAATATATGAAACTGAAATTGATTTCACTTAAGCATCTTTCCAATGTTGACATGGGACACAGCATAGTGTCATGGAAACATCATTGTATACTGGTTAAGAAACCTGGGTTTTGGTCTCAGTGACCCTAGAAGGTGATCCAACCCTTGTCAACGAAGTAGGACCAGATACTCAGGAAAGGCACTTCTCACTCTGAAATTCTACCGTTCTATTTTGCCTTGAGTTAGGTAGACCAGTAGTTAGCATTCACAATGGCAATTAAAAGATAACGCAGTGTATTCAAATTGCATTTTCCAAGGATTGCAATTCTAGGAATTCACAGACTACACCAGAGTTTAAATCTCTTTGCTCCTACCCAACCCAACTCCATCGACTTTGTGCATTCTCACTGCATGTATGTGGCTAAAGGAAAGAAAATGATTTGCTATTAAGTTGTGATGACTTAGGCTTTGGAAAGTATTTGTGAGTGGGCAACAATTATTTTTTGAATTTTCAAGTAAATCTGTAGTATGTTTTTCTGTATCATTACAGAACTGTGGAAAGATTGTTTTTGTTTTGTTTTACTAAAACTCCAGCATTTTTAGAGTAGAAGGTCTCAATCTTTCTTTACCTTTTTCCTTTTTTCTTTTTTTAATGTCTACTTGAAACTGTGAACTATTTCCTAGAACAATGATGAAGCTCATAAATAAAACAGTTTGCCTACAATTTCAGGTTAGTGGGAAGGGCATAGGGAGCTGTTTCCAGGTTAGGAATCCCCCCACCCCAGGCCTATTGTAGGGCCAGGTTTAGCTCTAATATGAATATTTTTATCTTTAACCCTCTTAGTTCTGCTACCTACTAGCTATGCAACCACAAACAAGTTGCTTAACCTTTCTGACCCCCCTTTGGAAACAGAGGAATTATATTTACTTGCAATTGGTTGGGAGCACTAGCATTATTAACCAATGTAAGTAAAGCACCTAGTACTGTGAATGTTTACTCACTATATGTGTTCTTCCCCTTCCTCATTTCTTTTCTTAATCTCAGTCAAACTCACATAACGATATGCTTTCCTTCAGCATTTTGGAGTCCCAACTCTTTTTGTATTTTCCACATTCTTCGTTAATACCACCCCCACCTCTAACTTACTCTTTGTATTGTTCAGTCTTATATAATACACTGGATTTCTTCCTTTTTGTTTTAAAATTTTCTACTATTTAGGAACAGCACCATTGTGCTTCTTTTGCCAAAATGGGGTTCATTTTTAATTCTCCAGCTTTGCTACTTCTAAGGTAAAGCCTTAGTCACATTAGCATGGCCTGGAATTTCCCATTTTAAATCTTTCCTGGGGCTGAAAATTAATCTTTCCTTAGGCAGTACCTAAAGGGTATGTGTATTGAGTGATCTAACGATCAATTAAACACTCGCTGAGGTGCGGCAAAGAAACTATTTCTTTACATAAAAAGAGGCAATGGTAATGCAGGTAGCATCCAGGAACATGGTGTTAAACTTGCCTAGGCTCTGAAAGGAACACTGGGATCCAAACCTAGTGGGTGACATTGGGCCTCAAGAGTACAGGAGACAGAGTGGAAAACTAATTCTTATTGAGCAACAATTATGTGCCTGGTAGAAGTCAAAGGTTGCAGTATAGAGGCCTACAGCCCACAAGTGTGGGGTTTTCTGTTTGTTTTAAAAAATCGTAGATCTAGGGGCGCCTGGGTGGCTCAGTCGGTTGAGCGACCGAGTCGGCTCAGGTCATGATCTCACGGTTTGTGAGTTCGAGCCCCGCGTCGGGCTCTGTGCTGCCAGCTCAGAGCCTGGAGCCTGCTTCTGATTCTGTGTCTCCCTCTCTCTCTGACCCTCCCCTACTCATGCTCTGTCTCTGCCTCAGAAATAAACATTAAAAGAATTTTTTAAATAAAAAAAATCATAGATCTATATTTAAAAGAAGAAACATTATATGTATATACATCATATATACACACAAGGATCTTATGACTTCTGAAAAATCAGTATATTTTGCAACACTACGCTCAAATTCTTACATGGCAACAAGATAGAGGAAACTGGAGACACTATCATTATGGAGGTACAAGCGCTCAAGGTTACTTGTGTGTACATTTTGTACCTGGTCCTCTTGCCTCCCATTTACTTCCTTTTTGGTAAACCATTGAAAATCTGACTCTTCTCTTTTTTCTCTTTCCCTATATATATATTTGTATGTATATGTGTGTGTATATACAATATGATATGTATGTATGTATGTATATATGTGTGTGTGTGTGTAATAAATAAGACACTATATATATATGTTTAATTTCTTTGATGCAGATGATGTTGGCTCTGTTACAAATGAGAAAATGTGAAGATCCTCAAGTGACTTAGAGCACAATTGCAAGGAGACAATAAAGACATGTCACCTGAACTTGCCTACCTAATGTAGCCCTACAGGAGTGGTTCTGAACCATGGACACTTTTGGTTCCCAGAGGACATTTGCCAATTTGTGGAGACATTTTTGGTTGTCGCACATAAGCCATCTAGTGGATGGAGGCCAAAGATGCTGCACATCCTGCAATGTATAGAAGAACCCACTCACTATAACCAAGAATTATTTGGTCCAAAATATGAAATCATCAGTAGTGCCAAAGTGGAGAAACCCTGCTTTAGAGGGCTGTGGCCATGCTTATAAAAACATCTCTCTCTAGAGGACCTTGTCACTGTCTTGGTAACAACAAGGGGTTCCTGTCACTATCTATAGCAACCATGGAGAAGCTTTGAGCTGTCAAAATTTCACACGATTGAGATCCTCTCTCCCATCCCGGAGAATCCAATTAATGTTTTAGGAGGTGGGAGACAAACCAGAACTGAAATAATGTACTATCAGCAGATCCTCACTGTAGAAATTCTCAAAGACTCATGGAAGTATTTTGGGAAGAAGGAAATGATTGCAAAAAAAAAAAAAAAAATCTGGAATGCAAGAAGAAAATGGTAGGAGCATTAAAAAGGTTAATGATGTATAAAACAATAACAATGATGTCCAATTTAGGGAGTTAAGGAAATAAGTTGGAACAAAGTGTCTAGACAACAGTAGCATGTAAATAGCACATGGAAATGGAGTGTGAAAGTTCTAAATTCCTTAAAGATAAAGCTACTCATTGAAATTATAATTTGTTAAGATATATAAGCATATTAAAATTTTAGGAGAATGACTAAAAGAATAAAGATATAATATATAATTTCCAAGTTAATGAAGGGAAAAATTCAATGGGGGTGGATCTCAATCCAAAAGAATGGGGGAAAAGGAAAATTCAAAACAACTGGAGCAATATGAAACAAATCACAAAAGAAGGTGGTAAAATAAATCCAAATATATGAGTAATCATGATATATGTAAATAGACTAGAATTTATAAGTTTAAATTATCAGACTAGATAAAACATACAAATCCAGAATGTATGTTCTATATACAAGGAAAACATTACAAATTAAAGAAGCAATTAAAAGGTTTTTTTAGGGGTGCCTGGGTCGCTCAGTTGGTTAAGCACCGGACTTCAGTTCAGGTCATGATCTCACAGTTCGTGGGTTTGAGCCCTGCATCGGGCTCTGTGCTGACAGCTCGGAGCCTGGAGCCTACTTCTGATTCTGTCTCCCTCTCTCTCTGCTCCTCCCCTGTTCATGCTCTGTCTCTCCCTCTCTCTCTCAAAAATAAATAAACATTAAAAAATTTTTTTTAAGTTTTTTTAAATGAATAAAGATATAATACGCAGAAGAAAGTTGATGTAGCTATATTAATATAGGCAAAATAGAGTTTAAGGTAACAAGCATACTATAGATAAAGATGATCACTATATATTGTTAAAAGTTTAGATTTACCAGGAAGATACCATTCTAATTTCCGTGTATCTAACAAGATAGCTTCAAAATATTTAAAGTAAAAATTGATAGAATAAGGAGAAATTGATAAATCTATCATCTTGGTGGGCAATTTTTTCACTTTTGATAGATAAGAAACCAGTAATGATATAGAGTATTTGAACAACATAAGCAACAAGTTTAATCATGCACATAAAACACTGCTTCTGACAGCTGGAGAATACATATTCTTTTTGAGCTCAAAAGGAATATTTATAAAAAGTGACCAGACCTAATGTGAATCTCAACAAGTTTGAATAAAAACTGGTATCAACTGGTATCATACAGCCCGCCATACAACTAGATCAGTATTGTTATAGCAATAATCCTGAAAATTAAAAATTATGCTTCTGTTTACCTCATGAGTAAAAGAAGAAACTAAAATGGAAATCAGATGAAACTTACCAGTTTTAAAAATGCTACCTTTCAAAATTAGTGAGAGGCAACTAACATGATACTTGAAGGAAACTTGTAATCTTTTTTTATTTTTAGAGATAGCAAGTGAGAGTGTGAGTGGGAAAGAGGGGTGGAGGGAGAGAGAGAGAGAGCGAATCTTAAGCATGCTGAGTGTGGAGCCTGATGTGGGGCTCGATCCAAACACCCTGGAATCATGATCTGAGCCAAAATCAAGAGTTGGATGCTCAACTGACTGAGCTACCCAGGCTCTCCAGGAAATTTATTATCTTGAATGCTTACATTATGGTTTCAAAAATGGTTGAAAAAATTATTAAGCCATGAACAAAAATGTTTATTAAAAAAAACACAACAGAATAAGCCAAAGTAAAATATTTAAAAGGTAATAATAAAGGTAAAAGCAGAGATTAATGGAATGTAAGACAAAGCAATAATTGAGAATATAAATTAAGTTGAAAGTAGTTTCTTTAATGGGAATAATACATAAACTATCAGGAAGACTGAAGAAAAAAAGCAAAGAAAAAAGGCACAAAATAATATTAGGAATAGAAATGCAACATAAATACAGAGGGAGCAGAGATTTAAAAGGTAAAAAAGAATATTATGAACAAATTTAATAACACATTTGAAAGCTTGGGTAATGTGCAAATTCCTGCAAAAATACAAATTACTGTAACTGTCAAAAATTAAAGAGGAATTTCAAATGTTCTTATAAAAAAACTGAATCGGTACCCAAACATTTTTCCTACCAAAAAAACTCTAAGCCCAAGAGGATTCCAAGGTGAGTTCTAACAAATGTTCGAGGAACAGATGATTCCAATCTTACATGAATTATTCAGCAAATTGAAAAAGGAACCATTCCCAGCTCATTTTATTAAGTGAATATGTGGGTGTGTGTGTGTATGTGGGTGTGTGTGTGTGTATGTTTGTGTTTATATATTTTCTTCTAAAAGTTTTGGGGTGCCTGGGTGGCTCAGTCGGTTGAGCGTCCGACTTCAGCTCAGGTCACGATCTCGCAGTCCGTGAGTTCGAGCCCCGCGTCGGGCTCTGGGCTGACAGCTCAGAGCCTGGAGCCTGCTTCCGGTTCTGTGTCTCCCTCTCTCTCTGTCCCTCCCCCGTTCATGCTCTGTCTCTCTCTGTCTCAAAAATAAATAAACGTTAAAAGTTTTAAGGTTATAGGTTTCATTATCTCCTTATTTTACCTGAAACTAAAAATTTATGTGTGTGTGGATATGTATATATATGTATATACATGAATATAAATTGTTTAGCACCAATTTTTGAACGTGTGTGGACACATGTATATGTTTGTATGCATGTGTGTGTGCACATGTGTATTTGCCAGAGATGAAGAGTAATAAGTCCTTTCACTGAGGCATACTCAGACTAGGAGGAATGCAAACAATAACACCAATACAACAGAAGAGGACCCGTAATCTGCCTGAGAAGGCTAGAGAAAGTAGCCTTCAACAAAGAGAAGATACTTCCTTAAGGATGAAAAGGAGTTTGTCAAATCAAGAAATGGGAGAAGGAATAAAAAGTAGAGGAAGACCTATTTTAAAAGCACATATTTATAGAGGTTTTATCTAGTACCTAAGGGGAAAGATGTATCTCAAGAAGACAATGTTGCTGGGGAAAAAGTGATAGAGACATTCATTGGGATTTAAGTTCTGTCTCTTTTTTTCTTGGTCTTGGAAATGACTCATTGGCTCAGCATTGAGAGTAAGGACAAGAGTACTTTTTATAGTCAATGGAGAGTCTCTTCCACACACATATGGAAATATTCCAGAGGTATGGGTATCCTGCTTTGGCTTGGATGTTTAATCACTGTTTCTTAGCCCACTACACACTGTCATTGATGTGTGTGCTTGTGTCTGAATGTGGGAGATGGCTATTAGTTTTAAAGTTCTTAATGTCACCATCTAGGGACACCTGGGTGGCTCAGTGGTTGAACATACAACTCCTTTCAGTTCAGGTCATGATCCCAGAGTGGTGGGATTGAACTCTGCATTGGGCTCCATGCTGAGCATGGAGACAGCTTAGATTCTCTGTCTCCCTCTGTCCCTCTCCCCTGTTTGTGCTATCTGTAAAATAAAAACATTTCACCATCGAAACAATCATATTTCTGAATGAAAGTTCTGTTTAAGCATCTCAATGGTAAAAAAATAAGCATTTGTGGGTGTGCCAGGGTGGCTCACTTGACTGAGTGTCCAATTCTTGGTTTCAGCTCAGGTCATAATCTCACAGTTCATAAATTTAAGCCCCAAGTCGTGCTGTGTTCTGACAGTGCAGAGCCTGCTTGGGATTCTCTCCCTCTTTCTCTCTGCCCTTCCCCCACTCTCTTACTCTCTTTCTCAAAATAAATAATTTTTTTTTTAAATAAGCATTTGTGAATTTAAAATCCTTTGCTTTTATTTACAGAATTGAGCTAATTTATAAGTCTTTTATGAGACTCATTTATAAAATTCAAACCCTTTCTCTCATTTACTGACAGTCTCAAACTATCAGAAGAGAGAATGTTTTCTTGGTAAAATAGATTTGATAATGAAAGAATTTTTTAAAGTACTAAATTAATTATTAATTTATTGACTATCCTAAGCTCTGAAAAGAAGGAAAATCTATCTGTAACCAAGAAGTGTTTCTCTACTGGGATTTTATTTGCCATGATACATCAAGTGGTCAATATAAACTGAGCATCTTAAACATATTTATATTCTGTCACTTGTGTATTATTTGTTACACATCAAAAATAAATGCTTGAGGAAATAAGACATATTGTAAAGAGTAACTGTTTACAACTGACCATAGGTGTTAAATTTTTCTTTAACTGGTGATTTTTTTTTCTTGTTAAAACATTCATAAACCCAAGGAAGCTTCAATATTTCCTACATTTCTAACCCCAAGTTCATGATATTGCTAGAATTGGACTAGAATTTTCATTTATACTATTTTGAAAAGGATTTGCTAAGTTGTTTTAGAGTATAAATATATTATTGGGCTGAAAGTTAATATGTTTTTAGAAAATCAATACAAATTATATGGCACTAATAATTAGATCAATAACTAATATGGTTATTATACATAAATCTCATCAATTTATGAACACAGAAGCAGAATTTAAATCCATTAATTCATTAATCCAGGCATTCATTTTTCATTCATTTATGTAGCAGAAGTGAGTTAAAAACATGACCAGGTACCAATTAACAATTATGCCAAATCTTCACTGTTATCATAGACTGTAACAAATATTTTTCTCGTAAGTATTTTCATAGCACCTGACCAAATGTTAGGTAAAATCAGTGTGTTTCCACAATGGCTGTGAACCTCCTGCAACAGAATTATTTAAGGTCTATGTTAAACTACAGATTCCTGGTCCATCTCCTCCCTCTATTAAGATAGTTGTTAGTGGTCCATAGAAATTTAGTTTAATGGGTTCTCCAGATGATTCCTAAAGATCTCAAGTTTGAGACAAATTGAGGAAGATGGCAGAGTAGGAGGATCCTGGGCTCACTTTGTCCCACATCAGTGTAAATGACCCAGTGAAAGTGACCTGAAAACTGGCAGAACAGATCCTCCAGAGCTAAATGTAAAGAGGCCACATCAAAGAGGGTAGGAAGGGCAGAAATGCAGTTGGGAGCCAACCTGACCCATGGAACTGTCTATGGGAGAGAGGGATGCAATGGGTGCAGAGACAGGAGAGGAGCAGACCCCACACCAGGCAACTAGGTACAGAGGACCTGCACTGGGAAAAAGAATCCCTGTAACATTTGGCTTTGATAACCAGAGGGGCTTAACTTCTGAACTTCTTACCATCAGTGGGGCTTAACACGTGTAACTTTAAAAACCAGTGGGCTCAATTCTGAGAGAGCCAGAATGAGACAAAACTGAGTCCAGGCCTTCGAAGACACAGCACAGAAAACAGCCCCACTGAGATACAGCATGGAAGCAGCAGTTTGAAAAATGCCTGAAGTATATGGGAAGGACATTTATTTACTAATCTCAGCATGTGCTGGAGGGGCAGGAGTCTTTGGGAGACTTCTCCAAGAACAAAAAGGCTGGAGAGCACCACTTCCCTCCCCCACAACCTAGCCTAGATACATGGACACCTGCAGGAACCAGTGTAGCAAGAGCACTTTCCACCTAGTTTGCTAACGCCTTCTGCACCTGTGTTCCCCTGTGAACTATCCCCTCCAGCCTGGCCCTGGCAGCTTTCCAAAGAAACTCCAGGTCCCCTCCCATAGCAGACCAGTGCAAACCTTGGTAATATCATGTTTCCCACACCCATGTTCTCCTATGGACCTGCCCCCTCCAACATTCCCTTAGTAGGAGTGCACCCAAGGCATTGCCACAATCATGGCAGTGTGCAAGCAGCCCCAACAGGGGTCAGCACTACCTTAAAATGACTCCCACCCCATGGGGAGAGGAAGAAGACCACACATAGCAGTATGACTATGGCTCTAGCAATGGGCTGGGGGCAGACCTCTGGTCTGACTGCAGGGCGCCAGCCACCAATGAAAGCTTCGTGGGGTACAATATGGGGAAAGCATCCTGTAGTTCAATACTACCACAGCTCTGAGAAACAGCTGATCTAACCCAACTCAAGCCCAAGGTGGCCTAGACTAGCCCACTAACAACACAGGGACCAAACCCTGCCCACAACAGGCAAAGAGAGCTCTTGCAGATGACTGGACTGAGGCAAATGTCACTCAGCCACAGCAGTAGGGCACACACAACACACATAGGAGATACCCCTCAAGTGTCAGGTTCTGGTAAACAGGGGACATTGCACTGCAGGGCACTATAGACCTCCCCTACATAAGGCCATGCCTTTCAAAAGCAGGAAATGTAGCTGACCTTTCTAACATATAACACAGAGAGAGTTAGACAAAATGAAGAGATGGAGAAATATGTCCAAATGAAAGAACAGAACAAAATCATAGCAAGAGAAATAAACAAAATAAATGTAAGTAATATACCAGATAGATAATTTAAAGTAATTGTCATAAAGATAATCACTGGACTTGAGAAAGAGTGGAGGACCTCAGTGAGACTCACAACAAAGAGATAGAAAACATAAAAAGAATGAAAGATGAAGAACTCAATAACTGATATTAAAAATACACTAGAGGGAAGAAATAGAGGTAGCAGAAGAATGGGCCAGCGATCTGGAGGACAGAGTACTGGAAAGCAATCAAGCTGAGCAGGAGAGAGAAAAAAGACTAATAAAAAATGAAAATAGACTTAGGGAACTCAATTACACCATCAAGTGTAGTAACATTCACACTATAGGGATCCCAGAAGGACAACAAAGAGAAAAGAGGGCAGAAAGTGTATTTGAAGATATAATACCCGAAAACTTTCCAAATGTGGGGAAGGAAATAGAAATCCAGATCCAGGGGGCACAGAGAATCCCAAAAAAATCAACTAGAAGAGGTCCACACCAAGACACATAATTGAAATGGCAAAAAGTAGTGATAAAGAGAATTTTAAAAGCAACAAGAGCAAAGGAAGCAGTTACATACAAGAGCAAGTCTATAAGGCTATCAGCTGGTTTTTCAGCAGAAACTTTGCAGACCAGAAGGGGGTGATATGATATATTCACTGGGCTAAAAGGGGGAAAAGCAAAAAAACAAAAACCCTACAACCAATACTCTATGCAGCAAGCCTATTATTCAGAATAAAAGGAGAGAGAAAGAATTTCCCAAACAAAACTTAAAGAAATACATCACCACTAAGCCAGCCTTACAAGAAATGTTAAAGGGGCTCTTTGAGTGGAAAGGAAAGATCATAAGCCAGAGTAAGAAAAGTAGGAAGTACAAAAACAGTAAAATTAAGTATATCTATAAAAGTCAGTCATGCACTCAGATATCACCTCACGCCAGTCAGAGTGGCCAAAATGAACAAATCAGGAGACTATAGATGCTGGAGAGGATGTGGAGAAACGGGAACCCTCTTGCACTGTTGGTGGGAATGCAAATTGGTGCAACTGCTCTGGAAAGCAGTGTGGAGGTTCCTCAGAAAATTAAAAATAGACCTACCCTATGACCCAGCAATAGCACTGCTACGAATTTACCCAAGGGATACAGGAGTACGGATGCATAGGGGCACTTGTACCCCAATGTTTATAGCAGCACTCTCAACAATAGCCAAATTATGGAAAGAGCCTAAATGTCCATCAACTGATGAATGGATAAAGAAGTTGTGATTTATATACACAATGGAATACTACGTGGCAATGAGAAAGAATGAAATATGGCCTTTTGTAGCAACATGGATGGAACTGGAGGGTGTGATGCTAAGTGAAATAAGCCATACAGAGAAAGACAGATACCATATGGTTTCACTCTTATGTGGATCCTGAGAAACTTAACAGAAACCCATGGGGGAGGGGAAGAAAAAAAAAAAAAAAAGAGGTTAGAGTGGGAGAGAACCAGAGCATAAGAGACTGTTAAAAACTGAGAACAAACTGAGGGTTGATGGGGGGTGGGAGGGAGGGTAGGGTGGGTGATGGGTATTGAGGAGGGCACCTTTTGGGATGAGCACTGGGTGTTGTATGGAAACTAATTTGACAATAAATTTCATATATTAAAAAAAAAAAGTCAGTCATGGGATTACAAAATGAAAGGATGACACCATATATCTAAAACATGGTGGTGAGGGGGAGTAGTAAAAATTTAATGCTTTTAGAATAGGTTCAAATTTAAGCGACCATCAACTTAACACAGACTGTTATATGTATAAGATGTTAAATGTAAACCAAATGGTAACCACAAATCAAAAACAAGTAATACAATGCAAAAAAAAAATAGAGAACGGAATCCAAGTATATCACTAAAGATATCCAGAAAGCCGTGAGAGAAGAGAGTAAAAGAAGAAAGGTACAGAGAAAAACTCCAAAAACCATTATAAAACCAGTAACAAAATGGCAGTACGTTCACATCTATCAGTAATTACTTTGAATGTGAACAGACTAACTGCTCTAATCAAAAGGCAAGGGTGACAGAATGGATTAAAAAAGGAAGACCGATTTTTATGCTGCCTATAAGACTCATTTCAGACCTAAAGACACAGGAAGATTGAAAGTGAAGGAACGGAAAAGAATTTATCATGCAAATAGATGTCAAAAGAAAGCGAGGTTGCTATACTTATATCAGACAAAAGATACTTTAAAACAAAGACTGTAACAAGAGACAAAGAAAAACACTATATAATCATAAAGGGACAATCCAACAAGAAGATATAATAATTGTAAATATTCATGCACCCATGAAGCACCTAAGTACATAAAACAATTAATAACAAACATAGGAGAAATCATTGATAGTAATACAATTATAGTAGGAGACTTTAACACCCTATTTACATCAATGAATAAATTATCCAAATAGAAAATCAACAAGGAAACAATGGCTTTGAATGATAGATTAAACCAGATGGATCTAACAGACATATTCAGAATATTATTTTCTAAAACAGCAGAATACACATTCTTTTCAAGTACACATGTTACATTCTCCAGCACAGATCACATATTAGGCCACAAAACAAGTCTCAATATATTCAAAAGGATTGAATCCATCTTTTCCAATTACAATGCTATGAAACTAGAAATCAACCACAAGAAGAAAATCTGGAAAGAACACAAATACGTGGAGGTTAAAAAACATGCTGCTAAATAATGAAAGGGTCAACCAGGAAATCAAAGAGAAAATAAATGGAGACAAATGAAAATGAACACACAAAAGTTCAAAATCTTTGGGATGCAGCAAAAGCTGTTCTAAGAGGGAAGTTTATAGTTACACAGGCCTACGTCAAGAAGGAAGAAAAAACTCAATAAACAACCTAATCTTACATATAAAGGAGTTAGAAAGGGGAAAACAAAACCCAAAACCAGAAGAAAGAAGGAAATAATAAAGATTAGAGCAGAAATAAAAGAAATAGAAACCAAAACCAAAACCAAAAACCCACAATAGGACAGATCAATGAAACTAGAAGCTTTTTAAAAGATCAACAAAATTGATAAACCTCTAGCCAGACACATCATTATTTTTCAAATTTTAAAAAAAATCAGAAATGAAAGAGAAGTAACAACTGACACCACAGAAATACAAAGGATTGTAAAAGAATATTGTGAAAAATTATATGCCAACAAATTGGACAATTTAGAAGAAATGTATAAATTCCTAGAAACATAATCCCACCAAACTAAATCAGGAATAGAAAATCTAAACAGACTGAAAACCAACAATGAAATTGAATTAGTAATCAAAAAAACCCAAAAACAAAGTCCAGGAGCAGATAGTTTCACAGGTGAATTCTACCAAACACATGAAGAAGAATTAACACAAATTTTCCTCACACTATTCCAAAATATAGAAGAGGAAGGAAAGCTTTCAAATTCATTCTATGAGGCCAGCATTACCCTGATATTAAAACCACTACAAAAAAAAGAGAACTAGAGGCCAATATCTCTGATGAAAATAGACAGAAAAATTCTCAAAAGAATATTAGCAAACCAAATCCAACAATACATTAAAAAAATCATTCACCACAATGAAGTGGAATTAATTCCTGGGATGCAAAGACGTTTCAATATTCGCAAATCAATGTGATACATCACATCAACAAGAGAAATAAAAACCATCTGATCATTTCAATAGATGCAGAAAATTCATTTGAAAAAGTACAACATCCATTCATGATAAAAAACCCTCAGCAAAGTTGGCTTAGAAGGAACACACCTCAGCCAAATAAAGGCCCCATATGAAAAACCCAGAGCTAACACACTCAATAGTAAAAAACTGAGAGCTTTTCTTTCCCCTTAAGGTCAGGAACAAGACAAGGATGTCCACTCTCACCACTTTTACTCAACATAATACTGGAAGTCCTAGCCAGAGCAATCAGATAAGAGAAAGGAATAAAAGGCTTCCAAACTGGTAAGAAGTAAAACTTCCACTGTTTGGAGATGACCTGATACTCTATATAGAAAATCCTATTAAAGACTCTACCAAAAAACTACTAGAATTGATACATGAATTCAGTAGGGTCATAGGACACAAAATCAATATACAGAAATCCATTTGAACAGACAACTCCATTTCTCCAAAAATATATGGTTTACAAATGAGCACATGAAAAGATGCTCAATATCATCATCTCTAGTCACTGGAGAAAGAGAGTTTAACACCACAAGATACTACTACACCTCTATTAGGATGACTACAAAGACTGACCACACCAAATTCTGGTGAGGAATGTGGAGGGACTAGAACCTTCATACACTGTTGGTGGGAATATAAAATAGTACAACCATTTCGGAAAACAGTATAGCAGTTTCTTAAAAAGTTACATAGACCTGCCATGTGACTCAGCCATTATGCTCCTAGATATACACTCAAGAGAAATAAAATATGTCCACATAAAAACTTACACACAAATGTCCATAGCAGCTTCATTTGCGACAGACAAAAAGCCAGATACAATCCAAATGTCTATCAACAGGTGAATGGACAAAGGATATTATATTTATATAATGAATACTACCCAGCTGTAAAAAGGAATGAACTATGGATATACACAACATGTATGAATCTCCACATAATTATAATGAGTGAAAGAAGCCAGGAAAAAAAAAGAATGCATTCTGTATGATTCTGTTTATAGAAAATTCTAGAAAATACAAACTAATCCAAAGTGACAGAAAGCAGGTCAGTTGTTGCTTGGGGGACCACAGCCGGGTAAGGAGAAGCAGGAGGGATGTAGTACAAGGGAAACAAGCACACATTTGGAAGTGATGAACATGTTCATTATCTTGATTCTGGTGATCGTTTCACAGGTATATACATATGTCAAAACATCAAATTATGCACTTTAAATATGTGAAGTTTATTTACTTATAAACTTATTTACTGAGTTTGTAACTCAGTAAAGCTGTTAAGATAATTTAAATGGTGGGAGGAGAACAGTGATAAATCAGGCTAAATGATTACTATGAATAACCCTTGGGACCTGAAACAAAAGATTACAAGTGAACCATTCTGTTGCTCATGCCAAGTGGTGCTGTTTCAGTCTTCACATTTATTACTTCACAGTAATAAAAGGCTGGGGCTGAAATAGCTTTGTCCTCTGATTCCACTGCTATCTAACATTTGACATCAAGTAATTTGTAATAGTAAAAAGTTTTAAAGACTCTATTTTTGTTGTGCTGATCAAATAAATCTAGAGGCCTCTCACCTCTTCTTTCTTAGGCTGGGTGTCTTCCAGCCATGTTCGAGAGAATAAATGTGAGACTCCCCTTACCTGGGAAGCTCAGGGAAAGCTATAGCACTCTCAAACGTCGTCGGAGTCCTTAAGCTAGTTAAGCTCTGGAAATAACCAAGGTTGTAATGGAGCATTAAAAAAAGCTATTTTACACATGATAACACCCATACAGATTGTTCTTGACTTCTAACTTCACATACATGCTCTAAGTGGGGGCAAGAGTTTTCTCTTAGTATGGCCTTCCACTCTTCATGGCTCTCTCTGCCTCTAAAAATATTCAGAGGGTTGGTTTGCCATAGAGCAATCCACTGTGTCCCCAAATTCCAGGGACAGAGAACAAGCTCTCCAAGCAGCCTCCAACACTCCAGCATTGTAACACTTTCTTCGTACACTTTTTCCCCGTGTTTCTTTTAGTTCAGACCTTTTATATCATCAAAGTGTGCAATTAGCTAACGTTTATGAATGTAGTTTTCTGGGAAGCTGTATGCATGATCTAGTCCCCTGCTTTGGCATGAGGGCATTCTTGGCACCTATTGCTTTGCGCTCAGCCTCTATCCCTGGATCTTTAGCCGCTTTGTACTCAGCCTCTATCCCTGGATCTTTAGCCGAAGCTGAAGTGGAAAGCATTTCTATTAATATTCTCTTAGAGAATTATAGATTGTTGACATTTCATAGCAGGAAAGAACCAAGAAGATCATGTAATTCAGGTGGAAAACAGGTTTTATCTCTCATTCTAAATTCATATGGTTGGTAGTGACTGCTTGGAATGGGAATGAGTAATGAGGCTCAGGATCAAGTTAAAGAACTCTGTCCAAGATGGCTGAGGTTGGCCAAGGCAGAGGGACAAGGCAAGAAGAGCTGCAGACTGGGTGTCTACCACAGTCCAGCCATTTTTAGGATGAGGAATGAGTTCATATGAAAGGACAATTAGAGGTTTCTGATACACATTCTATGGCTTGTGATTATGTGCAAAATAAGGCTTAAACTTTTTGAATGATCATTAAGACTATGAGACTTAGCTCCAATATGGATGCCCAACCTTATCTTCTGCTACCTCCCTGGCCCTCTATATATTTGGAGATCAGTAACAATGAACCATTTGTCTTTTCGTAAACTGACCATGAACTTCTATGTCTCTATGATTTTTTAAAATCATTTTTAAAGGTTGTTCCCTCCACTTAGAATAGTCTGCTCCCAAATTCCCCATACTAAAATGCCAGATGCTTCATGAACTCCTCCCTAGGTTTCAAAGCTCCCTCTCTTCTCCCGTGGCATTTGGTCATGCTTCTGCTACAGCAAAAAAGTACCTGCCAGCTCCTATGGAGATATGTTTATGTGTTTGCAAAACCCTCCATGATAGAGACTGCCACATCTCTCTCCATACTACTTCTCTGCTTCTTCTTTAATGGTAAAATCCCCAGTCTTTAGTTAACTACGTAAGTACTAGAATAAAGGCAAGATTTCTTTTAAGTTTTTTAAATGTTTGTTTATTTTTGAGACAGTGCACACATGCAAGTGGGGGAAGGAGCAGAGAGAGTGGGACAGAGAGAATCTCAAGCAGGCTCTGAGCTGTCAGCACAGAGCCCCACGCAGGACTCGATCTCACGAACCATGAGAACATGACCTGAGCCAAAATCAACAGTCAGACACTTAACCAAGTGAGCCACCCAGATGCCCCCAAAGACAAGATTTCCAAGCCCCTCTTTTAGTGAGGTATGTGGCCACATGACTGAGTGTTGACCATGTCAGAGAAGCAGAAATTCCATATGCAACCTCTAGGAAATACCGTTAGAGGGAAAGCCTGTGCTCTTCTCCTCCCTTTCATCTTCCCCTCTCTCTAGAATGCAGTTGTGGCACTGGAGGTTTAAGCAGACGCATGAGACCATGAGAAAAAAGCCATGTGCTAAAGATGGTAAAGTAACTTGATAGAAAGAGTCATGATATGTGGACTGGTTACCTCCTGACTTTGTTTACATAAGAGAAAATAAACTTTCCTCCTGCTAAAGCCATTACCTTGAGGTAAATGGCACTGTCACACCTCTCCTTCCTCCCCACTGCACCCCACTCCACACAGTAGACCATAAGCTCTTTGATGAAGTAAATTCCAGTAGGCATCTGCAAACCCAAAAATCTACAACAACCAGGCAGGTAGCATTAATGTGTGAATGGTTTGGGCCTGGGTAGGACCATGGAGCAATAAGCCTTGTGGCAAATGGGGATCTCTACAAACAAAACACAATACTTAGTTTGATCTTTTGTACTTGTTCAATGAATTAATGTAGCTTTTCTGTAAAGACTCTTTTTCCCTTGATAAACTTCTTTCCTTATTTGAACATCCATAACACTATACTCTAATAGTATTTTAACCTCTCCCTAGCCTTTATTATGTTGGTTTAAAAGCTCACCTCCTACTCGTAACTTTTTCTCAACTCCTTGAGGTCAGGGGCCACTTTTCCCAGATCTTTGTGTCCTCCAGGGCACTTCAGGTGCTGGTAGGCATTGCTAGATGCTTCTGCACTGACAGAGGTAAGGAATGGCCCAAAAAACATGCCCAAACGACTTCAAATCCACATTCATTTTTCATCCTAGCCCTAGTGATGAGTTGGGTCTCATCACTATAGGTGGTACCACCCTGATTTACTTCCAGTTGCTGACAAATGTCAAGCACATGTACAGTCTGAGGATACAGATGCTGCAGCTTGCCAGGCTGAGGCACAGAGCTAACATGAGTTAGCTCACTCAGGAGGGGTTTTGGTGCCAGCTGTATCCTGCAGAAATCCTGCTTGTTTCTTTTAGTTGTGAAACAAAGCAAAAACCCACCTCCTCGGCCTGAGCAACTGTTTTCAATCAATAATTAAGTAACTTTAAGGTCCCGATCTAGACAAACTTATCAATATTTTCACTGAAAAGGAATCAATATAGACAGAGGGAAGCATCCAAATAAACCCTTTTAATGGCAGTGTTTGGGCTGTGAGAAGTAAATGAATTGATTAAATGAGTGGCCAGTATTGGCCGGCCTGCCAATGTGATTCTTTCTTCACTTTCACAAACAACTCCAACAACCCAGTTTGATGCTCTCCCTTGCTGTCATGTTACTTTGATAAAGCTCTGTTCTAAACCTACTCAAGAGGGGGTATTTGCTTATATTAAATGTAAGAGTGTTTCTGAGTTGACAATTATTGATAACTAAGGTGCTGTGTTAGTGCTTTACCCAAATCATTTAATACTGGCAAAACCCTACAAGAACCATATTATCATTATTTCCCATTTTACAGATGATAGGACAAAGTCTTTGGAAAAATGAAATACCTTCAAACAACATGGGCTTGAATGCCATTGGCCCACTTACATGTGGATTCTTTTGGTAAACATAGCACAATACTTTAAATGTATTGTCTTTTCTAATGTTTTTTTAATAGCATTGTTTTCTCTAGCTTACTTTAAAAATACAGTATATAACATAGAAAATATATATTAATCAACTGTTTATGTTATAGGTAAGGCATGCCCAGCCAACAGGAAGCTCTTTAGTGAAGTCTTTGGAGGTCAAAACCTACATGCAGATTTTTGACTGTGTGGAAAGTCAGGGCCCCTAACCCCCACATTGTTCAAGGGGCAACTGTAGATCCTTGTCCCCAAATCACAAGAGCTAGTAGGAGTTAGAGCCAATACTTTCACCTTGTTCAATTATCCCCTGCCCTACTCAGCCTCCTGTCCCACCAAATTGCATGCTAGTATCATCCAATCTGCCGTTCTCACCACTGTAGACCCTGCTAATGGTCCGCTCTGACACAGAGTGCAATGATGGAGGTTGGGCTCTTGGGGGGTGTGGCCATAATATAAAATGAGTGATCCCTTTAGACTCCATTCACTTCCTCCCAGCTGAGCCATCTTTTGCCATCCTTCGCAACAGTCCTGGAGATTTGTCCTCAGAATCCAGAGTAGCCACCAGCTCTGTAAACTCAGTGAGTTTGTGTTAAAATCCCAGGTCCACGGTTCACTGGTCATATAATCTTGGTCAAGTGATTTACTCTCTGTGAGCCTTGGTTTATGTGTTTTCACACTGGGGATAATATTAGATGTGTTGTAAGGATTAAATGAGATTATTCATGTAGAACATGGTGTGGCACATATTAGTTATTATTTATCTTTTGAGAGAAAATTCTATTCTGCAAGTTACTTAGAAATAAATCTGATGAAGAAAAGAGGATGATCTAGTTTAGGGTGGAGTCAAAAGCTAAGTGTGGCTCTGAAGCCCTCCTACAGGTTGTGTGTGACTGCCTTGTGCACTGGCTGTGAAGAAGATTCTGGGGTAAGTTTCCAGACATCCTGAAGCATTGCCACAAACTTAGCATAAGTTTGCTGCCTCCCACTTCAAAGGCAAATATACATTTGAAGATATAATTTCTGGGAGGTTTTTTTTTTTAAATCACATCTCATAAGCAATAAAATAGATGAATCTCATAGACAAAATGTTGAGTCAAAGAAGTCAAAAAAATATGTGTATATGCTGAATACTAACTTGTGGTGATAAAAATCAGGATAGTGTTTACCTCTGGAGAAGTGGTATTGAGTGAGAAAGGGTAGGAGGGAAACTTCTGGAGTGCCTAAAATGTTCTATGTCTTGAATTAGGTGGGGGGCATGAGCACATACACACATGTGAAATTGTATTGAGCTTGACACCTTAAGATTAGGCACTTTAACTGTATTCATGCCATGCCTTAAAAAAAATTTTTTTTAAGCCCTACTTTGTGTTTTTCATCCTCTGCATGGCTGTCTCTGCATGTCTCCACTCTCACTGCCCTCCTGACATGGAGCTGGACTCCTCCCAGAACAACAGGGAAAGAAGCCAATGGAAAATACTGTCTGAGATGAAACACTGAGTGTGGGCCCTGCAATAAAAGGTGTTTACTAACTGCTCTATTGGTTTCTAAAACAGTGTCAACCTTCACATTCAGGATTTATTTGTAGATTAGGCTTCATATTTGCAACAAAGAAGTGAAAATTCTTTGTCAAGCCCCAATTTCAAGATCTTTAGGTGTGCACGTGTGTGTGTGCGTGCACACGCGTGCAACCACACTCCTTACCTGTGTATGTGGACACACAAACTGGCCTTCCTTTCGTACTTAGGAAGAAGCTTTTCCTAAACACATATGTTGTCAGCATTTACGAACAGACCACACATATGAAAGGATGGGTCTGCATCTTTAACACTGAACTCACAAAGAATCAGAAACCACAAAGTTGGAAGGGCCCTTAGCAGGGCAGGCCATTCAGCTCATCTTCCTCCCCTGCCCGCAATCCTTTCAGTGGCATCCCTGACTGAGGGCTGACACATTACAAGGAAGTTCCACTAAGACACCCAGAGAGTTTCTGTCCTGTTGGCCACTGGGTCATTTGAGGATGTGAGAGGCTGAAGGGTGGACGTGGCCAAGAAAAGAGAAGAGCTGACAAATAGCTTTTATGTGTAATCAATATGGAACAATTCAACAGCAATAAGAATTGCTACATCTCCCCTTGGGCTCTCTGCCTTGCGTTCTAAAGCAAGCCACATTAGGTTTAGAGCAATTCAGGGCTTGGATTGTTGTAAATAGGTATGTCAGAGAAATGCAAAAGTTGCGCTGGCATTTTGGGTCCGCTCTGCCCTTCAGCAGCGATGGAAATCTTACCTCCCATTACATCTGCCCCGGTCACCAAGGATGCTTCAGCTGCCCTCAGCTGTTGCGAGCCACTGCACATGCTTGCTTTCTTTGTAAATATTTTTTTTCCAAGGTTTACTGTTTTGAAAGAATAAATACACATTCTCATCCGTAAAGGTTGAAACTCCCCCTTTCCATCTCTCTCTGCCCTTCTTGGAATTGCCTCTCCCCTGTGGAGCACAGCTGAGAAGTGTTCACTTATGCTCGGCAGAAAAGGATTTCCATGTGACAGAATGGAAAAGCTCCAACAACAAAAGTGACCTGAAAATTGCACAAAAGCACTTACTAGCTGCTGATGGGTCGCAGTCATGAATAATTATTGATCTGAGGAGTCTGAAAGTTGGGTAATTAATGCTCGGAAGGGAGCAAAAGACACATTTTTAGAAGAAAGTAGATTATTTCTATGTCTCCAATCTATCCCGTCACATTTTAAGTACTTGCCACTGTATGTTTCTTTTCGAGAGAAAACAACCTAGTTAATATTTATATAGCAAAAGGTAACAACTGATAATGTGCATCAATTTTAAGCAAATCTCATACTTTGTCCTTGTTACAAAGCCAGCTAGAGCAGTCATTAGAAAATAAAAAGCTAAATCTCTACAGAGAGATATCAGAGTTGAAGTACATATTAAAGCAGAGAAGCCCTTTCTCCCAAAATTATGTGTGAAATATTTGCCTGGAATGCTTCATCAACCCCCAAAATATTAAATGCAATATTCAGTGACCAAAAGCACTGAAAACCTATCAGCTATTGCTTCTGTCTCTGGTGATGAACAGAATAAGAAAAAATCGAAGCAATCATATAACACAGAAGAAAGAAGGAAAACCAGCATTTCCCAGGTACCTATGATGAATGAGACATTGTGCTAAGATTAGAGTAATATCAACCTGTTAAGATGTTGTAAGGATTAAACTAAACAATGGGCACAAAGAGCATAGCAAAACACCTAGAATTCAGCAGGAATTTAGTAAGTTGTAGCTATTTATATCAGGTTGTAAATATACGCAAACACACGCAATCATCCACGTGTGTGTGCGCATGTATGTGTGTGTATAATCTTTTTTCGTTTTTAAGGCTACAACAACCTGCTACTTAAGGTTTCTCAGCTAATATAGTAATTAGTATTCAAACATTACAGGAAGATATAAGGGAAAAAACAAATGTCTCCCAAAGCCAGCCGCCATCAACATTTGTGGAAAATTCTTCCACAATTTTCTTTTTTTTAAATGTTTATTTATTTTGAGAGAGAGAGAGAGAGAGCGCATGCACAAAAGCGTGTGAGCAAGCACACACACAATTGGGGGAGGGACAGAAAGAGAAAGGGAGAGAGAGAATCCCAAATAGGCTTTGCAATGTCCTGGTAGAGCCAGATGCAGAGCATGAGATCATGACCTGAGCTGAAACCAAGAGTCACACACTTAACTGACTGAGTCATCCAGGTGCCCCCACACCTTTCTCTTTCCATACATGTGTGCATGCAGCCAAGCGCGCGCGCGCGCGCGCGCACACACACACACACACACACACACACACACGTTTGTATAAGTTGCCTCACAGTGCTTATGCATTTTGCAGTCTGCCTCAAATTCAACAACCTGGCCTGGTGCCCACAAGGTAGATATTATTATTTCCATTTGGGGGAGAGTTGAGAAATCCAAGGCTCAGAGAAGTGTGTACATTTTCCTAAGGTCAGTCATTTTGCAACTAAGGGAGCAGAGCTAAAATCTGAAACTTCCTTTATCTAATCCAAACCCATGCTTTTTTCCACACAAAGAAGAAACATACAGTTATGCCTAGTAATTGCAAATTCCCCTTAAGAAAAATTCAGTTGTACACAAATTTACTTCTTCTATAAACCTTTTTAGCAACTTGGTTCTACTAGACATGAATGGCAAGCTAGTCCTTTTGGGAGTAATTTTAAAAAAGAACTGAGGGGCCCCTAGGTGGCTCAGTCAGTTAAGGGTCGGACTTTGGCTCAGATCATTATCTCGCGGTTCATGGGTTCAAGCCCTGCGTCGGGGTCTGTGCTGACAGCTCAGCCTGAAACCTGCTTCGGATTCTGTGTCTCCTCCTCTCTCTGTCCCTCCCATGCTCATGCTCTGTCTCTGTCTCTGAATAAAAAAATTTTTTTTTGAAAACAGAGAGAAAGAGGGGCGCCTGGGTGGCTCAGTCGGTTGAGCGTCCGGCTTCAGCTCGGGTCATGATCTCGCAGTCTGTGGGTTCGAGCCCCGTGTCGGGCTCTGTGCTGACAGCTCAGAGCGTGGAGCCTGCTTCGGATTCTAAGTCCCCCTCTCTCTCTGCCCCTCCCGTCATGCTCTGTCTCTCAGAAATAAACATTTAAAATTTTTAAAAAATAAAAAATAAATAAAAATAGAGAGAAAGAGCTGGGATTTGGGAATAGAAGAGAAGGTAAAGCAGATGGCAAAGAAAAAGGAGATTTTGCACTGTAGCCTTGGGAAAGATAAGGGGAGAGAGGGGAAATCAGTCCCTTAGAACTGTCTGTCTCTCTTAGGAAGGAGGAAGAGGGCCCAGCAGTGGCTGAATGTAGGAAAGGAGGGAGCATGCGCAGACCTAAGCAATCTAATCCCAAGCCATTCAGGTAGGGAAGAGCATTGAATACCTACCTCCTCACAGAGCGCATTAAAGGCTTTTCAATACCTTTTCTATCTCCAGCAGCCGAGTTCCTCTGACTCCACTGCACACACTGGAGGTGACATCAGAAAAGAGGGCTCCCAGCCACAACATGAGGAAGGCATGGAACATTTGTGTAAGGGGTGAGAAAGACATAAATATGCTTGTAGGCACACGTTCCGTTTACCGAAGCAAAGCAAATTGACAACTGTCCTAGTGAAATGGTGGGGAAGAAAAATACTGAAAACTTTCAATCAAGCTAAATATGGTGAAGAGAAATAAATATGCTATGCATTATTAATAATTTAGGGGGAGATCATTGCTTGACTATATTTAGTATTTTTATGGTTTCTTTTTAATACAAAAACATTTATAAGAGCTCTTATGTGAATATTTCTGATATTTGTCTTAATAATTCCATTAAGATCTTCAGTTCCTCAAAAATGAATTCCCTCACCACAGTGGTTTTCCAAATCTGAAGTCCCACAGTTAAGGCAATTCTCCTAAGTAGGAAAATATTTGTCCAGACTCTACTGATTTAGAATTTATAATAATTACATGAGTGTTTTGAAATTTACTTTTGTACTAACCAAACAATGAAGACAATGTAAATGAATGTGTATTATAAGTAAGCCCAGAGAAGGCATAATTCTGTTCCATCAAAGGCAGTCAATAAATATTTGTTGAATGAACAATATAAAACTATAATATAGTTTATGTTGACTATATTAATTTATATTTATTATTAATTATTTATATTAACTATATTAGACTATATAATCCTTAGGGTCTTTGGCAACAACTGCTCCCAATTTCTTTTTTTTAATGTTTATTTTTGAGAGAGACAGAGCATGAGTGGGGGAGGGGCAGAAAGAGAGGGAGACACAGAATCCCAAGCAGGCTCCAGGCTCTGAGCTGTCAGCATAGAGCCCAATGCACTGCTCGAACGCATGAACTTCGAGATCAGGACCTGAGGTGGGGTCTGACACTTAACCGACTCAGCCACCCAGGTGCCTCTTAGATTGCTGATTTCTAATGAGCTTCTGCTCTGTATTAGAATGAGCTAGATAAGAACTCTATCCGGTGACCCTGGCCATTAGTTTGCAGAACTGGCTTCATAGGTGTGCATCCTGCATTGTGCTTGGTTTAACGCCCTCCTGTCACTATACTGAAATCCCTAATGATTTTATCTCTGATCTTGTGTTTTAGAAGTCAAATCCAGTGGAACTATGGAGCAGGGGCAGGAGCAGAGGAGTGATGCTCAATATGCATGTTCTCCCTTTCACGTCACTCCTACCTGATGCCCTAAGAGCACAGAATTCCAATGGACCCACAATGTCTGCGAGTTCAGTAAGACTCAAAGTGAGGACAAGGTAAATGTGTTCAACCTGTGACTGAGTTGAACCAGAACTTGTTTCAAATGCAGAAAGAAGGCAATGGCATTTTAAGAAGCACACATGACCAACAAACCCTATCATATCCTTTCTTACCTCCCTGAATCAGCCCACAGGTTGTGCTGCAGGTGGTGGCTTAGAAGGAAGGGGAAAGAGGGCAACTTGTGATTCCCTTTTCTTTCAGTCCTTCCTTACTCACCGGTAAGGTACAGGTAGAAAGTATTGATAGACTGTAATCATATCAAGAAGTGGGGGGCGCCTGGGTGGCTCAGTCGGTTAAGCGTCCGACTTTAGCTCAGGTCATGATCTCACGGTTCGTGGGTTCAAGCCCCGCATCAGGCTCTGTGCAGACAGTTCAGAGCCTGGAGCCTGCTTTGGATTCTGTGTCTCCCTCTCTCTGCCCCTTCCCCGCTCACATTCAGACTCTCCCTCTCTCAAAAGTAAATAAAAACATTAAAAAAAACGTGGGGAAAAAAAGTGAATTTGGTGTACAGTTTCCACGTTCCAGTAAGAACAAAATACATATGCATGTGTGAGACACAAAATACAAATTGAGTGAGTGTGGTTATTCTGCAAATATGTTAAAAATGTTCCTGTGTTTGCATTTGAAATGGGCATTGAGCAATATAAGGACAAACAGTAAAATTCATACTAATTATTCTAATTTTCAATTTTTCCTTTACATAGAATGACATTAAATGGCAAGTAAAAAAGGACCCTGACACACTAGACTACACAAGAAAGAAAAAAAAAAAAAACGCTTTATATTTTAGCATCTAATTTAATAGCATTTGTTTCCTGGATTTTGAACCGAGCCCTGCAATTTATGTAGCCAGCTCTTTCTATATTTATCTGACAGTGAAAACAGGTGTGTTATTACTTTTCACTGGCTCATTGTTCCATTCATTTGACCAGGATTCAGCATTCCCTACGTATGAGGAATGTGCTAGGGACTGGAATGTGGTAATGAGCAAAATAGAATGTCCTCTACTCCTTTGGCCCTCAGTGAATTTTTCTTGCCAGAAATATATGTAGTGCTTTATGTTTTAGTGTTCTCTAATTCAGATGACATTTTTCCTGCTGGGTCTAAATTAGTGACGTTTAGTTTCCTTTAACTGCAGTAAGGAAGCCTTGTTATTAGTATGTTTGAACTCCTTCTGAAGGAGCGATTTTATCACTCAGGGTAAATCAGCAAGTACACAGAGTATGGGATCCGGGATGAGAATCCAGTGAGACAGGATAGGCTGGGAATCCAGGTGCCTGGGTTTCAACATAATCCCCACCTTTGGGTAAATGTGTGCTTATTTACCAGTTCTGGTGTCCGGACCTGAGAAGTGAGAATGTGCTGGCCCCACCCCTAACAAGTATACAGTGACACTGTAACCAGTAAGGAAGGAGCTGCCTTCTTAGTAGGAAAAGTCCCTGTATGCTTTCCAGGTGTCCACATTTGCTGTGTCTCACAAAGATGCCAAGAGCCGACATCCAAAGGGACAGCAGTATGGTTCCCTGACCAGAAGATGTGGGGAGTCGTGGAGGAAGACAAAGAAGCCTGGAGAGGGAAGGTATGCAGCACCACTGGGGGAATGGCTCTCTGGGGCCAAGGTCTGGCTTCCCTGGAGAGGGTACAGGCTGGTCCAATCAATAGAGCCAGTAGCTACCCTCCAGTCGAAAGGGTACTACATGTGCACAAAGTCCGATCACATACAGTAACTTTCTTAGTACGGTTAACCGAGGCCTGTCTGGTCACTGCTCACAGCCCTTAGAAATCCCTCTCAAGCTTGTTCTCCATGGTGTAGGTAGCATCAGGAAGAGATGAATATGCCTCATGGGGGAGGGCTGTGTACCCAGAGCACTCATTCTCACCCACAAGGAGAATGGGGCTGCAGGGAATAGTGTTCCAGCTTTAAAAGAAGAAGCCAGAGTTCAGGGGCACAGACACAGATTTCCCTCTGATTGGCCCCTGTGCCCTCAGCAAGTCACTGAGCTTTCTAGGCCTCCGCTTCCTCATTCCTTAAATGATAATTGAAGAAGCACATTTCACCTATCAACTAAATCTCAAACATGAGGTTTTTTTCTTTATCTTTTGTCTACTGTCTTCTCCAGTTAATTCTTTCCAAAAACATGCCATGGCTCAGAGGTTAGGGACTTCATCTCCTTTGTCCTTGATTCCCCAGCACATGGTGTGCACATGGCACACAGTAGGTACTTGAGAAATGTCTACCGGAAGAATGTCTCTGTAAATGATCTCTGTGAATGGATGTTGCTTCCTACTATATCTCTTCCCGAAGAAAAGAGGCAGAAATCTATGGTAATGCAATAAGAGGGGGACAGCATTCTAATAGTTGATGACACAGAATACATTAAAGCAATGCTCAGTCACCATACATTAAGTCTTTTTAATGTAGCTTTTAAACAGCTTTTCTTATTAGCCAAATGAAATACAGTAATCCTTTAACTCTCCTGTGTCAGATTATCAGCTATTTCAAGTAAGTGTTAACATTTCTGTCACTGGCAAAAGTGAATTATGTTTTCCTTCCCAAGCTTGCATCAACATGCCCAACAAGCGGGCTGCACACGCCTCTCTAATGGGACAGTGTGAGGTGCTGCTGCTGGGTGATTATGAAGTAGCTCGACATCAGGGGGAGGGGGTGTGTCAGCCCCACCCGGCAGCCCGAGCAGGGCCAGGGAGCCTTTGCAATGAGTGAATGAATGAATTGGGGTGTCATCCTGCGTGAATAACAGGGCTCCTGTAACCTCCCTGGCTTTGTTCTGTAAATAGCCTGCACAGAAAATTCTAGATGTTGTTATCTCTCGTGGCTTTCTATGTCAGGGACTCTGACAATACAGAGGAGGCCAGCTACTTTATAAACAAAGTCCCAATCTTTAGAAATCTGGAAAATCCTTCCACCAGGAAAATTCACTTGGGTGACACAGAGTTCTCAAAAATTTTGCAAACCAATGGATCACGGTATATCAGGGGGAGATTAAACTAAGAGAAAAGCTGCAATATAAATTCAAATTTCTTAGCAGGTGTTGAAAACAAGACAACAAGCCCAAAATGGATTTGTTTATGCTAAGCCTCACATCTCTAAATCGAGACTTAATTACAGTTTCGGCTCTCCTAGAAATGGAATCTTAAACCAGCAGATCAGGAATCTCCTGATCAGCATTACTTAAACAATTTCCCTTATAGACCCCTGCCATCATCTGTATGGGAAGCAACCCTGCAAAAATCAATCTGCTTTTTTGCCTAGTATTCCTCATCCCTGCTCCCTTCTACAGATAAAAGTCTTTTATTTGGCACAGCTCCTTGGAGCTCCTTTTTGTCTGCTAGATTGGATGCTGCCTGATCTGTGAATCGTTGTATAAAGCCAGTAAGATCTTTAGAATTTACTCAGTTGAACTGTGTTTTTATTAACATGGATAAATGTGATCTGACCCTGGAGCATGTTTCTTGTTCACCTGTCCTCCTACTTTAAGTCCCAGCTGGCCGACCTCCTCCAGCCTGCCCAGTGAGCTGCACCACACCACGTCCTCTGCTTCTCTTCCTCTTGCTTGGAGTGACCTCCTCACCTCCTCTACCTGGAGAACTCTGCTCGTCGCCAGAAGCAGCTGAAATGCAACCTCTTCTATGCTCCCTAGCACTTAGTACCCACCTCTGCTAGCACTTCCCAGCCTCATTCTATTTGTGTATAACCTCGTGTCTTCCATTAGATGGTGAACTTCTTGAGATCAGAAACTATACTTTATGTCTTGAATTCCAAGTCTTATGGCATATATTAGAAGCCCAATAAAAGTTTGTTGAATCAGTTATAACAATATTACTTATAGTACCTCCATTATTTACACTGCAACGCTGGAAGGCAGGTATCACTATGTTGATTTTAAAAACAGGATATAGGATAAGAGGGGCACCTGGGTGGCTCAGTTGGTTAAGTGTCAGACTCTTGATCTCAGCTCAGGTCTTGATCCCAGGGTCGTGAGTTCAAGCCCCATGTTGGGCTCCATGCTGGGTGTGGAGCCTACTTTAAAAAAAAAAAAAAAAAAAAAAAGGAAGGAAGAAAGAAAGACTTTCTTATTCAGGCACCTGGGTGGCTCTGGGTGGCTTAGTTGGTTGAGTGTCTAACTCTTGATTTCAGCTCAGGTCATGCTCCCAGGGTCATGGGATCAAGCCCCATGTGTGGTTTCATGCTGAGCCTGGAGCCTGATTGGGATTTTCTCTCTCTCTCCCTCTGTCCCTCTCCCAGACTTGCACTCTCTCTTAAATTAAAAAAAAAAAAAATCATAATTTTTAAAAAAATCATACAGAATAAAAGATTTTTGACAACTTGCCCACAGAAATGAGCTAGTGATAAAATATCCTTGATTCAAAACCAAACCAAGTATCTGTGACTCCAAAGTTTAAGCTCTTCCCCTTGCACAATGCTCTGTCTACTAATGGCAAAGACTTCCCAATAACCATATCACTACAGAAAGTCTTTTCATATGCAAATTATCACCGAATCCAACAACCACCTTCTAAAAAGCTATCTTATCTTCCTTAGGTTAAGTAACCTTCCCTAAGTCCACAGCAGTGTCACATCTCCACCCAGGTCTTCTGACTTCTAAATCCGGATTATTACAAAGGAATCCCAGGAAGAAATTGTGACGAGATGTGTCTGCAGCAGGCGAGGAAGCCCAGGCACACAAAATCCTATAGGACTCCACAGTTCCTCAGCATCCTCAGAGAGCACTCAGGTCAATGATGAAAAAGCCCCAATCCCTGGTACATGGAACAAAGACTACTCTAACCTTCCTGCACTTCAGGGCTGCCTTGTTTCTGATTCTCCTGGCCCAGCATCCCTCCTAGTCTTCCAGGGCACTTTCAGCTCAGCAGATATCAACATGCACCCCTGCCTCCTCATCTGCCATCTAATCAGTGACATAGCTCTTTTTACAGCTAAAATAATCAAGCTTAAAGCCAAAAATCTAGCTTTGTTGCTCCTCTTTCCTCCCCTCCCTTCCTTCTTCCTTTCTCCTACCTCCCTCCCTTCCTCCCTCCCTCCCTCCAGCCCTGTAGAGTGTACTGCTATGTGTCAGGTACTAACCCTTCTCAGGACCTAGAGTTCCCTGTTTCCCTGGAATAGCATAATTCAAAGACAATATGGCTCTATTACCAGATAAGACGTTGAAACTTCTCCCCAACCCTGAGGATTCTTTTCTCACAGCAGCAGGGCTGTGTGTTTCTTTTTCAATGGATTACTTTTCAAAAGGGTCAGAACTGGCAAGGGAGCCCGGACAGGAATGTAAATGGTTGGGTCTTCTGCCTATTCTAGTCTTTAGGTGAGTTTGACCCTCCATGGTGACAACAAAGAGCAGGAAGGAAATTGAGGCAGCTGATACACAAAAACCACCTCAAGTCCACATAGAGGTGGCCATGAGCAGTGGCTATGCAGGTGACACTATAAGGATCCATAAATACCTGGTTTGCTTTCACTACGACCCCAAAGATTCTTGAGGTTATAGGCTCAGCAAACACTATTTATTTAAATAATTCAAGACTGTCCCCTTGTAATTTTATCCTTCATTCACTGAACTAAATTCTTCTCTCGACTTTCCCCTAAATTGGACCTAACCCTTCCCTAGATTGGACCTAAAAAGACCCTTTGTTTCTCTATCCTTAATTTCTGTTTAGGTACTTACAAAAGGTTTTGCTCATTGTGACTTTATTGAGTCACTGCCACTCCACATATCTGGGGCCAGCAGCTCCATTCTGGATACCCGTTCTGCCCTTGACTCCCCTCACACTTCAGGTCTCAGTGCTATAACACATTCCTGTCTCCTCCTCAGTGCCTTTCTGTTACACCTCTGCCTTCCATGAATTTACACACTGAGTGTGTCATATTTCTATGAACTAATGTATTTCCCTCCTCCAACCAAACGTATTTAGCACTGATCAATCTTAAAGAACACTAATAGTCTTAATACTATCAGTATTACTCATAAAAGTACCGTCATTTATGATATCCTCACCATGGACCAGGTCTTGCAATAAGTATTATTGTATGTATGTATATTATTTTAATTACTTCTCACTTGGCATTATTTTTGTTATTTGCATTCCATAAATGAGCCTCAGTAAGGTTGAGTAACTTTTCCAAAGTTATGTCAGTTATAATTATGCCTGTCTTCAAATCTATGTCCTTGTAATTCAAAGCTCACGCTGTTTGCCAGTTCCTTCTAGCCTAACCCCTAATTTACTATCCTGGAGCAAGGGATGTGAGTGAGTAGCAGACATTGATTATTAGTGCCACTTTTAGAGAAATTGCCATCTTCGAAATTCTAAGTCTTTGTGCCTTTGTAGCCTGTCTTTCTGAGAAGCGGAAAGATCAGTGCTCACAATTTTTGCTTCATTCTAGTAAAGTCATGCTTGTGTTTTTCAAAAATTAAAAAAAAAAAAAACACCTCATTAATCTAGATCACATGAAAAAAATCCAGCTGGACTCAAAGTGCATTTTGTCTTGGAAAGAGGGATATGGTAGAAAGAGAGGGATATCAGAGAAAGAGAGTTACAAGACTTGGATTCAATTCCCAGCTCACCACTGAGAAGTCCTGTGATCTTGATCTTTCTGACCTCAATTTCCTCATGTTTAGAAAAGGGAGACAATCACCCACCTCCCAGAACACTCCTGAGGACTAAGTGCGACCATGCTTGGGAAGGCACTGGGCACAGGCCTGGCGGGCAGCAGACTCAGGTTGGTCATGTCCAAATCTGAATTTCCTGAATTCCCTGGGATATGTGAGTGTGGGTGAGATCTGAAATCAGACCCTCCTCTCCTTACCCATCTTCCCTTCAGCCTCATGAGATAACAGAACTTCCCATTCATCAGCACTCTTTCATCATGGAGTACATGTGCATCACAGGGTGCGTAGTGAAGAAATTCTCTTTCCCACCCTTATCCTTTGGGCCATCTCCTTGCATTAACCTCCATTTGAAAATACTGGAAGCTAAATGTGAATGGAAAATACAAAGTTCGCCAAACTAGAAGTCGGGTCAGTGTTTGGGAACCAAAATCTTGCTTTATTGATACCTACAGAAAATTCCTGGGATATTCACGGTAGTTCTCCAGTGCCTGCTACATCATACAGATGCCTGCAACCCTCTGACCTTTTGATCAATTGCTCGTCTATCATCTAACATCTTCTGCTAAGCGAAGAGCAGGGTATCCCTAAGAGTAGCTATTAATTATTAACATGTATTAATAATGCATTGCATTACCCTTTCACTGGAGTGCTGGCTTTTGGATATAGTCAAGTTTTATAAATTGTTGTCAGTTTGAATACGGTGATTTGAATAGGCATGGCATTTCTCAATAAATCACTGCAATCTAGATCAGTTTATCCCATATACCCTCTGGTCAACTGCCTAGGGAAGAGAAATGTCCATATGAGGATATGATAACTTTGTTTATTCTAATTATATTCTATCTTTTCTTTTTCTGGAATATCTGGCTGGCAGAGTTACCTGAACTCAGCCCAAGTGGATCAGTTAAGTAAGCCTATTCTTCTTCTGTCCCTGGAGGGGTCATGTGACCCAGTCCTAGCCAATCTGAGTGTGGCATTACCCCCTTCAAGGATGGGCATGTGACCTAATCAGAGACAATCAAAACTACTAATCCCAAGACTTTTTTCCCTGGGCTCCTGCCCTCATCTGAATATGGTGGGGGAAAGGAGTAGGGAGCAGGAGGGGTAGCATCAGGCAGGACACAGTTCATGTGGGTCCAGGTTAGCAGGGTTGGGAGGGAGACATATTTCCCTTATTAAGAACAAGATCTTTGGATCTTAAAATCATGAAGAATTATTTCTAGAAAGATCTTTGTTCCTATTTATGGCAGATGTTAATTTGTACTAGGAACTGTGCTAAGCACTTCATATCCTTCATCTCACTTAATTCTCACAATAACTCCGTGAGGTAGACTGTAGCATTATTAAGCAACTTGCCTGAAGTCATGCGGATAGGAGGAAGCAAGTCAGGGTTTGAACCCCAGTCTGTCCTTCTCTAGCTCCCAGCTCCTACTTTCTACACAGTGGCCAGTCAGCAATCTCATGGACAATTTTAAAAGGGTTTCTAAGTTTCTCATTATGCAGATTTATTAAACCAAGTCTATGTTAGATAAGAAGGGAAAAATATTTAAGTCATTTTATTCTCCTGATAATGGAATTATTTTGGTCATTGTGCCTTCACAATGGGTGTTTTGAAGAAACAGACATGCAGATGAAGGCCTGTATTCTTTTTCCTTGCCAAACTTTTTTCATGCTGATGTGGGACTTAAGCTAGGGTGACTTCCCAGTCATCAGCAGACCTAGTGTTACAGTTGTACTCCCCTTCATTGATTTAAAAAATAAAAAGAAGAAACCTTCAGAATTATAAAGGTCAGTAGAAATCACCTTGAGATGTGACTTTGAATTTAGAAAAATGGAATTGTAAAAAAATGAGGGATAATTTCTTGCGACATGAGTGGGCCTATGAATATGCATTTCTCATCTCCCCATCTTGCCTCAACTCATTTGGTATTTCAGTTTGTATAATAGTTAAAACTCCTGGCAGAACAGAGGCAGTAATTGCAAACAGCTGTAAAGTATTACTCATCTTGCTGATCAAAATGACTTCCTGCTAAATAAACCATGAAAAAAGCTTTTCCACCCACAGAGAAGTGAAGTGTAAATGATATATAGACTCCACCATGAAGAGATCAACAGATTGCATTTTCCTATAACTACGGTTTTATATAGCTACAGTCGCTTTCAAAAATGGCTTAGAAACTCAGCTATGTTCAGGAAAAAGAAATTGGGTAATAGCATTAACATGGCAGTAGGAATTCTGAGAAGTACTTGAAGCTTCAAAGCCTTTAGGAAAGCTGTCTTGCTTCTTTTAGACTTTCTAACTTGATGAGAGAAACTTCCAGTGTGGCTTCTGTATCCTTATTTTGGACATCACTCTATCTTCCCCTTATGAGACCTTGCATCTAAGGAAAATTAGCTAGACTAATCCATGTCTTGGGCTTCCTATAATGGTTTTGAAGGTTCAAGGAAACATGGTGGTGATAGCATTGATGATGTTACTACTACAGGAGCATCTCATGCAGTTTTGGCTCTCTGATTTAAGAACAGTCTGCTGCTGGAGTCACAGAGCTGACCTCTGGTGTCACTGCAGCTGTTTGCCCCAACTACACTGCCTGTTTTTTGTGACTCTCTCAAACTAGGGAATTTGCTAGGCTATCTTCACCAAATTGTAAAAGCTAAAACTGTCTTCTCCACAGTAGGACATACCTGTCCCCCACATATCTTCTTTCCCCAAATCAAGACTCATATAAAAATTGCTACTAAACCTGTCTCTCCAGTTGGACTCTTTAAACTTTCCCAGGTCTGTGCTCCTAACACATGTCAAACCCATCCTGTGCTGCTGATTCAATTCCATCCTGGGAGTGTTTGCTCTTCACTCTATTCTCTCCAGTTCTCTGCACCCCATTTGACTCCATACTTTAGCCTCAGACCTTTCTGTACTATTGCACTCAATTTTTATTCAACCTTGGTACTCTTTTTGGGAACTGTGGTTTGGATATGGAATGTTTTACCATGATGCTATATCAGAGTTAATAAACCCAAAATAATACTGTTCGTCTTCATGCCTAAAATCAGCTCCTCCTTTCAAATGCAGTCATGTCAATGCCACCATTGTCTCCCCAACTGCATAGGGAGAAAATGGACAGACCACCCCTGGCACTATAACTGTGTACATGTTCAATAAATAGTTGTTGAATAAAGGAATGATGAATTTTCAAACAATACACCCTTGTAAGTGGGCTGACCACTACACAGGTGTAAGTTTTAATCTCTAAAAAGAGAGTGACTAAGAATTTATCCCAAGATTGTACACATCCCTCAAGGCAGACTCAGGATATAGATTACAGAATTATTGACCTTGTGGAATCTGCATATGTAATATTGACAATACATTGTGCCTCATGTGTAAGACTTCTGCCAGCAGGAATCTGAACATCATCAACTCTGAAGGTTGATAATAACGTAGCAAATAATATTGCTTCTATTTCACCAATGAGAAACTGAAGCTCAAAGAACTTAAGGTCATACTCTAGGCTGTGATAGAGCTAGAACTCAAACCTAACTGTGTTTATGGGACTCCAAGCTCAGTATTTTTTCTCCTATAAACAATGTCGCAGCTCAGAGATGACTTCTTTCACGCCCAGTGCTAAGATGCCATAGAACCACATTAGCAATGCTAACTAATGCTTCCAAAACAAGAAGTAGAAGAGGACACATGTCACCATTTGCCCACAGCCTTTTAGGGAGTTGGAAGAGAAGACACGCCTGTTACCCTGAATACTTTTTGTACTCTAAGTGGTTTTTCCCCATGCACAGCAATTGTCTAACATAGGCTAAGTGTCTCCCAATTTAATTTAATTCTGACACTATCAACCTGGAGTTACAGTCAGATCCTATAGCTTAGGGGCTCAGCCCCACAAGATTGCCCCACTTCAGATGCCAGCTGCAAGTCCCAGGTTGTCATCTGTACTTCTGACCAACTGGCTGTAAACCAAGGTTTCCAACATCAGTGATAAAAGGGGATCCCATTGACAGTTCACAGCCTTTCCAGGATGTTTAAGAAAATTAGGACAAAAGAATGTGAAGAAAAAGAGTGACTTCCATGGAACTCTTGGTAACTTGTCCCTCCTGACTATTCCTTTGCTATACCTTCTCAAATTTTAAAGATGAAATTTCCTGGTTTGACTATGATTTTGGTTTTTTTTCTTTTGGACTTCCTTCTAAATTATAAGCTTTAGCCAAGAATAAAGCATTTTCTCTTTCCCAAGCACCTGCACATTGACCCTGCAGAAAAGTAGACAGTGATGGACACTCGTTTTAAGCCGTCATCCTATGTATATTTCACAAATCTTTAAAAGCCTTAATGACCTACCTAGTCTTTTCATTTTCACCAACTTAATTCTCAAAAGCATGTGAAGTGGCTTATAATAAATTCAGAGATAGTAGAGAAGAAAAATCTATTAACATAGAATAGAAGACACATGTAGTAAAGAGATCGAGCAACTCAGAAACTCCTTTGCCAGCTATTTTGCTGGATGCTCTACACTCTAGAGAAATTCTTACATATGTTTATAAAGGAACATGTTTACACCCTGGAGAAATCCTTACATGTATGTAAAAAAGGACATGTAAAAATATGTTCATAGGACCACTGTTTGGGAATAAAATCAGAAATAACCTAAATGTTTCTTATTGAGAAAAATAAAATAAGGCAAATTCATATGAAGGATTACTGTATAGCATCTGAAAGGAATGAACTAGATCAATATGCATCAATGTGAGGTTTCAAAAAACATGCAAAAAAGCATAACTGTACGTATAACATCTTAGTTATATAAAAGTTTAAACCACACAAAAATACTTTATAAATGCACACACTTGTGTGCAAAAGTACAGACAATGAACTCCAAAATACTCCACAAATTCATCGTAGTGATTGGCCCTGGGGACACTGAAGGAGAGTGGGCCTGGTTGGGAAGAGGAAGGGATTAGCTAAGTGGTGATGCTTTGTTTCTTTAAAAATGATGACCAAAAAAAAGACCATAAAATACTAACAGATGTTAATTGTGAGAATTGAGGATATATGTGCTTATATTCTTCTTTGCACATTTGTTTATCTTTTAAATTTATTAAAAGGTAAAGCAGAGAAGTAAAGGGGAACATTTGTCAAAATATAAATAAAGGAGTGAGCAGTTGAAAAAAAGAAAACCTAGTTCTGAGCATCCTGCCTGCTAGCAGCCAATCAAGGAAGGAAATGCAAAGGGTTAGAGAGTCCCTGGTGCCCACCATATCACCAGGAGAAACAGACTTTCCCATGTGCCTCAACTTGGGGAGAAATTTGCCACAAGGATCTTGAATGACATATGTACAAGGTCTTTGCCAGCAATGCTACCTGAAGTGCAAAGATGCTCTCCTGGTGCTGTAGGTGTCTTGAATCAACACTCAGCAAGGAATCTGGACACACTGTAAAATTCTAATTCTGTGCAGATAGTTCAACCTAAGGGGTTAGAGTGATGTCATACAAACAGGTGGCTTTTTTTTTTTTTTTAAGCTCTGGCTTAGAATCAATCTGGAAGAATCTGGAGGAGCACATGCCTAATATAGCTTCAGGTCTCAACCACTTGCCTTCACATGCAGGTGACACTTTACATGGGACAGCCTCCCAAGGGTATACTCAGAATTACGCACAGTTCCCACACCAGAAAGCACATCCTAATTAATCCCAGTGAGTGAGGATAGTCTCAGAAGGTCAGTCACACTCAAGTACATAGTTGTATGAGTAGGAGTATAAATCATTCACGAGCAATAATTTGTTAGTAATAACAGACTATCTGTGACATTCCTTTCCTTTGCGACAAAATTTCGTTTTGTTTTCATTTTTTAAAATTCTTTTTAGTGTTTATTCATTTTTTGAGAGACAGACACAGAGCACGAGGTGGGGAGGAGCAGAGAGAGAGGGAGACACAGAATCCGAAGCAGGCCCAACATGGGGCTCGAGCTCACGAACTGCGAGATCATGACCTGAGCCAAAGTCAGATGCTTAACCAAGTGAGCCACCCAGGCACCCCTACAAAATTCTGTTTTGATGCCGTGGTTGAAACACTTGGCTTAAACCAAAGTTCTCCACTATCTGTTGTTTTCACCAAGCTTTTGAGAGGTGCTTTACGTAGGCAATACTGGAGCACGTGTAGGGCAAAAGGTTGATATCACTCTCCCTTCCTGTTTCTATGGCCAAAGCAAAGGAAGAAAAAGATGTCTGAGAGAGATACCACAGCTGCCAGGCCAGAGACTGACCTTGTTCCTATGCTCAGGAGTTCATTTTAAGATGGCAGTACAGCAGAAAAAATGCCCAGCTAGCGGTGAGGAGAGCTGGCCCCAGCTGCAGACCACCTCTAACTTTCTGGATAACCTCAGGTCAGTCACCTTAGTGACCACTGTGTCCTTCTTTGTAAACTGCGAGGATCAAACCAGATAACAGCCCCCAACATTCCTCCCAGCTCTCCTACCCAGCATGCCAGGAAACCCAATGGTGTTGGCAGGACAGGCTACCTAATTTGTGGGACCCAGTGGAAAATCAGTGTGAGGTTCCTTGTTCGAAAGATATTACGAATCGCAAGATGCGACAGTCTTGCATGACCTTTCTGTGCTCAGGGCCCTCTGTGACTGCACTTGTCTCAAGCCCAGGAAGCCAGCCCAGGTGTGAACTGATCTGTCACTCAGGGGAAAGTGGGAGGGAGCACAGGTAGGTGGAGACAGGACAGAGGGCAAATGATAAAAGCCCCACACAACGTGCTGTGAGGGAGAGGGCAGGGCTGCAGAGGGGCTCTACACAAAATATTCCTGTTCCAGATCCCCTTTCCAGGTCTCAGTCATAGAAGGACTGCCTCAGATTTCAGAGCCTCCCTAATTTTGCTCTGACACCCAGGCAAAGTCTGGGGGTGTGAGGTTGCACAAAACCCTGTGTTGGGACAGGCAGGAGACAGCCCTGCTGGAGATGGCTGAGAAGCAGGTAGGTGCCTATTGCTCCCTTCTGCTGCCATCACAGCTGCTAGGGCTCAGCAGGACACATCTCCGTTAAGGCCCCAGCTGCCACCAAACGTGCTCGTTCTCAGAAGGATGGACTTGGGTAATTTTCTGATATGTGGCCGGAAGTTGTCAGTGGACTAGTCAAACCCACGTTCTGTGTTTTCTCATAATGAGGTCTCTGGTGTCAGGTGACATTGAAGAAGGAGTGTGGTGAAGAAACACCTCTGGTGAACCGCTTTCCAATTATTGAGAATGCAGCTTTCAAATCACTTCCATTACTAGGCTTAAAGAAATCAGGGTGGCCTTGTGAGAGAGAGGGCATAGGGCCGAAAGCTGGAAAACCCACTGAATGGCCACAGAGAAGTCATCTGTCCTGCTGTGCTTCTGTTTTTCCACTGAAAAATGGCAATCAAATACCTGCCTCAGGGGGATGCCATGGCCATACAGTGAGGTAACAGGTAAAGTGTACATATGAAAATAAAATCACTCTGCAACTACTGCATATAAGTTGGGTTTCTCAAGACACCGTAAGCTTCAGGGAGCCAATAAAGTGAGTCATGATGAATAATAATAATCTTAAGAGCTAGCCCCCAACTTAGAAACTGCAGAAATGCCACCCCCATGCCTCGGCCAAGTCTCTTGTGAGGTTCTTCTACATTAATCTGTAGAATCTAGAAAGGGAACCACACATACTAGCAAAGTCACATCAAAATTTTGGAGCTACCCAGGAGGGGCGCCTGGGTAGCTCAGTCAGTTAAGCATCCCACCTCGACTCAGGTCACGATCTCGTGGTTCGTGAGTTCAAGCCCTGCATTGGGCTCTGTGCTGCCAGCTCAGAGCCTGGAGCCTGCTTCTGATTCTATGTCTCCCTCTCTCTCTGCCCCTTCTCCACTCACACTCTGTCTCTTTCTCTCAAAAAAATAAATAAACATTAAAAAAATTAAAAAAAATTTTGGGGTGGATAAGGAAATAAAAAACAAAAGAGGTTTAAGAGATTTACCGCACCCATCTCTTAGTAATTTTCGTGCTCATTATCAGTAAGCTGTGTTTTTCTTGTAAAAGAACTACTTGGGCGTGCAGTGACTTGAGATAATTAAGAATGCATTTACATTTTATGGAGCCACTAATGCCCTCAGCATTCAAGGATTTTGCATTAGTTGCTCATGGTACTTTCCCCCAATCAGTGAATATTAAAATATTTAACCTGTGGTCCAACAGTAACCTCTGAAGACACAGACTTGGTTCAGCGATGTTAAGGAGTCAAAAGGGGGTTTGTCAATAGAAACCATAGCTACCCTCCAAATTCCACTTCAATGAGTGTTTTTGCTCAGTTTTAATTGCTTGAAGGATCTCATTAAAATTTCCCAGTTAAAACAGGAATTGGAAGGACCATAGAGTAATTTAGGAAAGGATGGCTTTTAACGTTTTCCAAATGACGACACAAAGAAAGGGACATTGCAACTGGCTCTCGGCAAAGTGAGAATAAGAAAGTGAGAATTTGACCAAATGAACTTCTGAGGTCCCTTCGAACTCTAACATTTATGCAACGTCAAAGATGGGAATAGGTGATTGCCCAGTCCTGGTCCTCTGAAGTCACCTGAAGCACACAGACTCAGACTCCCCTTAGTGCCATGGAATTGTGCCCAGAAAGAGAGGAGTCTTGCCAGAGGTAGTTCCTGAAAGTTGTGTTTTCCAATGCCAGTGGATGGACCCCCCCACCCACCCACCCCTGTCGACCTTTGCAAATCTAGCCAGCCATCCTGCAAACCGACATATGACCTGGGGAATGAGATGGGCTGAGTTGTAAGCATGTGTTGCATTGCTACCCCTCTTATTTGGGCAAGTGCACATAAATAATTGAGTAAAATAAATTGCAGCTCAATACAATCCACACGGCATCAGGCAGTCAAAACCATCTGGGACTGGATAGGTGAAGAAGGGAGTATAAAAACAGAGTATTTAGGAGTCTGATCTGCCTGAGGTTCTAATTTTCAGAGTCAGAAGAGACGAGTCCCCTAGGAAACTGGACCCTGCTTAGAAAGACATCTGAACTAGGCAATAAAATAATATGAAAATACCAAAAAATAAAAATAAGGAAGAGAAATAGATATGTAACTTCATCACAGGACTCCTGTGGTATCTCACAACACCATGCTTCATGAACCCCAAAGAAAGCAAAAAAAAACCCAGCTAGTGTTGTAAATCCTGGTCAGCTGAATTATTTCACATGCTGCAGCCTGACTTAAGTTATTCATCGCAGAGGCTAGCAGCTCCCCGATGCATCCTTCCATGTCACTGGACAGGGTAAAAATAATAAATTGGCCATTGTGAGACACTCTGAGTTTCGTGGGGTTGAGCAGAGCATATTTTATATTCTTCTCTTGGAACTGCCTCTTGTTGGTAGTAAATGGTTGCTAGCGCTGCTGTTTCTCAATAGACAAGTCCGAGAAGTAAAGATAATTCAATTTTCATTCACTCTTAGGTCTCCTGCTACCCATGTTCTTCCTTGACACTGACAAGGCTGTACCTGTCTTCCCAGCCTGAGGCCTGAAGTAGCACTTGTATGTTTGCCCCTTGCCAGAAAATTCCATGAGCCACTCCGAAGAGTCTCTTACCCAGTGCATCCAGTGAGCACAAATTGTCTAGCGGTCTTTTTTGTTGGTTCTTCATCCTTAGCTCATTTCCTCCCAAGAACAAAGATATCAAGGTGTTGATTCAGCAGCAGTTTCAGTAGTCCTAAAAGACAACCTAGTTTGGTTTCAATCTTTAAAGGTTTCCATTACAATGGAAAACAGAATAACAACGGTAGCACCCACTGTTAGGATGAAATTAGATTACTACTCTCAAACTTTTGGGGAGGCAAGTATAATTCCTAAAACCTCTTTGGAAAGCAATAGAGCAAGTGATTAAGGACAACTAAAATGTCCCTACCTTTTTGAACCAACAACCTCATCTCTGGGAATTCATTCTTATGGAAATATTGAATAGTAAAAAAAAAAAATTTTGTGTGGTACATATACATGTTTCTTCCTGTGGAAACAATAATATGAAATTGATGAAACAAATTTTGAGACAGATGGCTAAGTAGAAACATGGAACAATGTGTCCCCTACAATGTTAAAGGATAAAAGCTTAAAGGAATATATTCTGTGACTGTAACTGTGAAAGAAAACACAGATCTATGTAGGGACAAAGATTATAAATGTTCAAAAACTGGGTGTTAGGGCAGTGGGATTACGTGTGGTTTTCCTGCATTCAAATTTGTCCTCAATATGACTTTTCTATTTTAGCAAAAAAAAATCTTAAAGATACCAAGTATGCCTCTATTGATGTTTGACATTTCTCCTGAAACTGGGTCTGGATGACACAGTCTGCTCCAATTTTTTTAAATAAGATGGATGAGGAAAGTTACCTTTTTCATTGTTTGTAAATGGCCAGGCATAGGTCTTTAATTGCACGGTTGGCTTCTTTGTTGTGAATATGTTGCTTTCAAGCATTTTCATTATCCTCCATGTGATTTATACAAACGCTGAGAGGTGTGTTTTGGTATTTCCATGGTCTTGCTCCTCCACCATCATGGGATTGTTAATTAAGTGAGTTTTTTAAAGAGCCGTCATTCTCCATTTACAAGGGTAGAATGCAGAGGCAAGAGCTGGGATTGTGGCAAACCGCCAGCCAAGAATTCAAGCCACAACACACTACAAACCACTCAGATAAGATGCGCCCATCAAGGGTTGTCATTGGGCAACATAAAATGTAAACCACATACCCTCAAATAGCAAATATTGTGGGTGGCCTTGGCACTGGTAGTCAGAAAGATGAATAAATGCAATTAAGAAACCAGGCAAAGAAGTAAACATGCCATGTAGCTTACAAAAGGCCAGCCACATTGTGTTTATTTTAATATTGTTTAACAGTAACACCTAATAAAGAGAGCATCATGATTGTGTGAACTAAATTTTCAGTCATAATGAATGCTACAAACTTAACCTCCCAAGTTTAAATAGGCTACAACGTCTTGGGAAAAATGCAAGAAAAATTATTTGATAAAGGTGACGGTTTTTCACACCTGAAAATAATGTTTTTCTTCCAGCCTATCTTGATCAACAGTCGGCAGCAACACATTGCAGATATAATCTCAAGACCTTGTGGCATGTACTTGTCACTACATGCATAACTTACTATGGACAGAGGATCACGGAGATTTTGAACATAATTTCCCACACGACAGGAGATTAAATAGACCACATTGGAAGAAGGCAAGAAGAAGCTAGGTCTCTAGAGTACCAAAAAGTAAACTTCAGCCAGTTCTTGAAGCAGATAAACAGCAGGAAATATACTTTCAGATAGGCTACTTTCTCAATAGTTCCTGCTTTCTAGAACTCGAGGGAAAGAATGAGTTAGTGGGTAAGAATGTAAGAGAAAAAGGGCCTTCCTGGGAAAGATCTGGAGTAGAAGAAAATCAGTGTCTCCTCGTTTACATCTTGCTGTCTCCCCTCCCCTTTCTCAGTTAATCTACTCCCCCAGAATACCTTGCTGATCACCCCATCTGAACCTACTCCTAAGACTGCATTCCTGATACCTGTAACAAGGTGTTAGGTCCATGCCCTACCTCTTAGTGTGTAGACATCATGTTTTCCAATGAAGAATCATTAGCCATCAACAAAGAATTAGGGTACAGAAGAACTTTCTCAATATCCCAGAAACCATTCTACCCAGCATCCTACAGCATGACCTTGGACCTGCTCTGCCTAGTCTCCTTGCTTGTGAAAATGTAAGAACAGTAGAACCTAACTCACAGGATTATTGTCATGATTAAATGAGTTCATCCTTGGAAAGCTGTAGAGCAGTTGCCTGACATAGTAAGTGCTGGATGTGTATTAATTATTATTACCATTATTATTTGATATGAAAAACTTTCTGAAACAAAGAAATCACATGAAAGTGTCATTGGTCAAAAAATACATGAGTTAAATAAAGCATGTATGGAGCTGGTTTATGATGGACAGTGGCATAGTGGTTAAGAGCTCGGATTTTAAAAGTCAACCACCTGTGCCCAAAACCTGATGTTGCCACATGGCCTCTATGTGACATGGATCTCATATTTCTAAACTGAAAAGTGGGAAAACAATGTCTATTACACAGATTAAACCAGCTGAGAAATGTAAAACACTGAATAGTGCCTAACATAAAATAAACACCCAATAAGTAAAGTGTCCAACTTTGGCTCAGGTCATGATCTCGCGGTTTATGAGTTCGAGCCCCGCATCGGGCTCTGTGCTGACAGCTCAGAGCCTGGAACCTGCTTCAGATTCTGTGTCTCCCCCTCTCTCTGCCCCTCCCATGCTCATGCTCTGTCTGTCCTTGTCTCTCAATAATAAATAAATGTTAAAAAAAAAAAAAAAAAAGAACGAGTGTTTGGGGATTTTTTTCTTAGAGCTAGGGAGCTACAAATAACCCCTAAGATGTGAACCAGTGAAGAAATTAGCTATCAGAATTAGCCAGTCATAGATGTGGGGGCTGAATGGACTTCCCATCCCTGCAACCGTGAATAAGGCAGACTTGCCCTACAGTCCTTGGCCAAGCAGCACTGCAGACCCCTTCAAAGATGGAAATGAAAAGAAAAGTTAACAGAGAGGGTGCCTGAGTAGCTCAGTCAGTTAAGCATCCAACTCTTAATTTTGGCTCAGGTCATGATCTTACAGCTGGTAAGTTCAAGTCCTACACTGGGCTCGTGCGAGAGCTAGCATGTGCTCTCTTGCTCTCTCAAAAATAAACTAGAAAAAATTTAAAAAAGAAAAAAGGGAGGGGCGCCTGGGTGGCTCAGTCAGTTAAGTGTCCGACTTCGGCCCAGGTCATGATCTTGCAGTTCTTGAGTTCGAGCCCCACGTCAGGCTCTGTGCTGACAGCTCAGAGCCTGGAGCCTGCTTCAGATTCTGTGTTTCCCTCTCTCTCTGCCCCTCCCCCACTTTCACTCTGTCTCTCTCTCAAAAATAAAGATTAAAAACAATTAAAAAAAGAAAAAAAGGAAAACTAACAGAAGCTCAGTTTCACCAACTCAGCTACTTCTTCCAAACACTCTCCTCAGGTCAGTCTCTCCTCTTCCCAAGGGGAGGACTGGGTGAGTCTGTGGGGAAATGCTGGAAACTTTCTTTCCTTATTCTCTCCTCATGAAGAGAGGAATGGAAATGCCATGCCCTCTATTATATAATCTTCCCCCAACACTTGGCCTTGACTAATAGATCTAGATGTTTCTGGAGCCACATGTTCTATATGGAGAAACTAAGTGGAACTGTCCTCCAAAATAACTGATAAACACATTAAGTATAAATATTGTGTACTTTCTTTGTGATAGTTTGTCTTCAAAATGACCACCTACAATTCCTCCCATCTAGAGTCGAAGCTTGTTCCTCCACCCTATTTTGACAGGTGAGATACATCAGAAGCTGGCTCTAAGCGAAGCCAGCTTCCAGGAAAGTAAGAATCTAAATGCCCTGAAACCTCCAGGCTATGAAGAAATCTAAGGTAGCCACGTGGAGAGAGAGATGCCCAGCCAGCCCCCAGCTGCTCCATCCATCCCAACTGACACATGAGAGAGAAGAATCCATCTTAAACATCCTACTTGGTCAGTTCTTCAGATGATCCAGCTCCAGCTGCAAACACGTGAGAAATTCCAAGTGAAAACCACAGAGCCAAGCCTAATCAATTCACAGAACTATGGGAAGTCATGAATACTAAATGGTGATTTCAAGAAACTAAGTTTTAGGTGTTCATTATGCAACTGATGTCCAAACACTCCCTTTAACAGACTGTACCAAATTTCTCACCAAACCTGTTTTTTGTTTATTTTTTGGGATCTCATTCAAAAGGCACTTGAACAACTGATACTAATTTTTATTTATTCAAGGGACTTTAACATTAAAGATAGGTGATGCTTGGCATTTGTTTTGGTGTTATCTGAATAAAACAGCAAAATTCTCCTTCTGCAATCTTCACAAAAGATTGGTCCTTAATCCTCAATTAAAGACCTTGAGAAAAATAAATGAAATTGGGTTCCTTCTGCAAGGCTAAATGTCACGTTTCTAATGCAAATAATAGATTTGAGAACAAAGAAAGCGAATATTTACCATGAAACTAATTTTCTATCATTTGATGCCAATTAAGATTATAATTGCTTCCTCAGTATCACCAGATCTTTCACAGTTTCAGGAAGTATGAGTCTATTTGGTTACATTTATTTAACTTGTATAAACTCTTCTGTGATTTGTTATTTCCAGAGGAAAATGGAATTTGAAAACAGAAACACTTCTGATGTAAATTTCTGTAGATGTAGACCTTAAAATCAGATAAATTAGTTAAGTTAGTCATGCAAATGAGTCTGTGCTCACAAGCTTGATATTCAAAAGAACTTAGGAAGATAATCAAAGATATAACCAGGTAGTAATTTAGTTAGTTTTCCTTGCCTATGAAAATCCTTCTTATAGATTTGATGGAATTTTTTTGTGAAATGCATTCTTTTAATAAATGACTATCACATGGATTTATATAGAGAAAGGCATCACATGTTTTTATTCTATGGTTATTTTTCTCAAGTTGAAGATATTCTGTCTGTAAGACTGTACTTACTTCTCTGGCCTGGGAAACCAGGGTACCTGGGACTTGTAGTCTTTCAATTCCTTTGCTCAGGGTTAGCCTCTTTATTTCTCTGAGCTTCTGTTTATCTTCTTGGGCCAAAAAAAAAAAAAAAAAAAAAAAAAGATGTGTGTGATTTAGGAATTAGGCACATGAACTCATTCATGTAAAAGTGATCAGCTTGAACTCTGACTTTTATAGCACATGATGTATACATGAGAACAGAAAAAGAGAACTCTCCAATTCCTGAAAGCCCAGGGCACTTGGTTGAACGCTTAAATAACGCTGGAAGCAGCTTACATTAACTCTTATGGATAACAAGTAAATTGCCATATTGGTTAACTTCTACTCAAGAGAATCTTGCCAGGATCAGATCTGTGTTCAGGGGTGATGTTGGTGTTTCTGTTCCAGAAGACATCTCTACTCTTTTAAACAATTCTACCCTCAATCCTACCATTCTAGATCATCTCAACCCACGATCCAACCAAACATAGAGGGCAGAGCAGCCCTGTCTCAGTCACAGTAGCAGATAAAGTAACTAAGACAAGTGTATGAGAGCTTCCTCAATTTGGGCCCTATAAACAGAAAATGTGTTTTTTGTCTGTTTGTTTGTTTGTTTGCATTGCACTCTGGGCATCTTACTGAGTTTGAGGATAAAACATATTGAGCACTGATGTAGCAAGTGACCTATCAGACTTTGGTGAGGACCCATGAGTCCCGAAGAACTGTAGTTGAGTTATTTTTCCTAGCCCTGAATCATTTAGACTGCTTTCAGGCCTCTCCCAAGAATTCAGAACCACCAGAAGGATAAGATGATGAGGTAGGGAGAAGGGAAGTATACAGAGGTGGAAATAAAAACAAGACTGTTGAAGAGGTGGTCTCAAAGAGATTGATCTCCAAAGATAACAAAAGAAATACTTTTATTTTGACATATGTTTGAATTATCACTGTTACCAAAAATAGTATGTAATCATAGAGAGAATTGAATTAGAATTTTAAAAATTGGTATTCAGACCAAGTTTAAATTAAAGAAATATCGACATGAACATATAAGTTCCTGTAGGAAAATAAACATGACCCAAGCCAGGTAGACGTGACATTGATGGTAGAGGCAGCACAAAATGATCCGTTTTCTTTCTTTTTATTCCCTATATTGATGTAAAATTTGTGATTTTTTTTATCCAATAACAAAATCAATAGAACTGTGACTTAAATCTTACACTTTAAATGGCTGATTTATATACTTTTGAAAATACAATCATATTTTCTACAGTTATACTTTTTTCCTGTTATGGAAAGTTGCAAGGGGACATATCTTAACCTTTCCCCAATGCTTTGTGAATGTTGTTGTCTCTAATGATTTTTCTCTAATTTCTCTGAGGAGTCACCATAACATCTAGGCTTCAACTTATATTGACTTTGGAACTTATATTTGTGAACAAATGGAACTCAAAAGGCAAAACAAAATACAGAGTAGTCATAAATTTGAAATCCTATAAAAGCTTGTGGATAATTTAAATGGAAACTACTTTGGGGCTCCTGGGTGGCTCAGTCAGTTGAGTGTCTGACTTCAGCTCAGGTCATAATCTCGCAGTTCGTGAGTTCGAGCCCCGCCTCGGGCTCTGTGCTGACAGCTCAGAGCCTGGAGCCTGCTTCTGATTCTGTGTCCCCCTCTCTCTCTCTGCCCCACCCCCTGCTTGTGCTCTGTCTCTGTCTTTCAAAAATGAATAAACATAAATGGAAGCTATTTTGATTGTCACTGAAAATAACAATTGAGTACCATACTGACGTGGGTCATGCAATAAGCCCTTGGCAATTATGAATTTAACATTCATGGTTTTGAGTGTTCTTAAATGATCCTGGAAGCCCATAACATGTAGCAATTTTTAATTTTGCTGAGGCATGAATCTGAACTGCCTGCACCGGGAGGCAGGTGTGTGTCATTGAACTAGATACCATGACTTTATTCTCTTCTTGTTTCCTTGTAGGAGTTCTGTGGTTTTGGGGATTTACAAAGGTCTCAGGGACTCCTTCACAAACATTCTCATATCTAATATGTTTAAAATAATAGTAAAGGGATAAAGGGGGCAATACACAGAAACTGTCGAAGTAATAGAATTATAGTATGTAACACTGAAATGTTGTAAAATCTCAATGAATACTTATTTTATTGATTTCTTAGTAACGGGAATAATGTATTTTAAGCATTTAACACACTGTCTGACACATTGTGGAGTGTTCTTTATGTGTTCCTTTCTTTGCTTCATGTGTGTTATTGAAACATTGACATAACTTCTATTTATGAAGAACATCTTTTAAATTAGATAAAGGAAGAAAACATAAAAAGCTATCCCTGGTTTGTTTGTTTTTTCAGGATGTGAACAATGTTTAGTGCAAAATCTGCTTAAGAGAAGGGGTCTCTGTTATAAAGCCCACACTTGAATTAGCAGTCTATATTTATGTGTAGCGACAGAAGCATTGTTTATACATTCTCTTAATCTGCAGCCTCACAGTGTGACAGGATTAGGAATCTGGGCCCATATGCAGATGTTAGGGTGTGTGGCAAAATTGAGACACTTCAATAAATTTGCTTTTGAAGATTAGAAATGGGGGCTTGATACACCCATTTGGCTTTTCTCGGTGTCTGAACACAGAACCTCGGTAATCCTTCTGATGGAAATCTCATTAACGTGTGTTTCAGATCACATTATGTTTATACACATATCATGTCTGCTTAAAAATCAGATAAGGCTTGTTTGTCATTAAGACAGTCCTTTTTAAATGAGAGAATATTTCAATAGATGACACCAAATAACTTCTCCCATAGATTCACTAATTTACATATATTATAGATATTCAAATGAAAGATGATCCAAAATGCAGCCATCATTGTCTAAAGCTCAGAAAGCTGAATGTCGTTGGATGCATTCTTGTAACAGATTGTTATAATGAGAGGAACCTAAGATTTTGTCTTTGTGTTTGGACATTTTTGGGGGGAAAGAGTATGTTTATAACATCTTCCCCCCACCTGGGTTTCTCAAGTACTGTACTCTCATAGGAGTGACAAACAATAGATATCAACCAATTGTTTGGTCATCAAAAACATGAATATGGTAATTCATGCCAACAGGAATACTGAGCTACCTTCCCTTCAATCAAAATAATGAGAAAGCAGCTATCCATTTGCATGAAAATAGAAATTGGGGGGGGGGGAGCATTACAGTTTTCCAGTTGTAATCTGCTCTTCCACCACCACCCCCCGTTAACCGCCTAAGGTTTGCAAACTGCTTCAGTAACCATCAGCCAAGAAATGTACATGTCATCTGCAAATCACAGATCTTGACTCAAGTGATTGCACAGGGAGAAGTGCTGAAGGGTTCATAGTGGCCAGGACAAGACTTAAAAGTGATGCGAAATAGGGAGCAAAGAGGGCTGCAATTGCCTTGGAGCCTCAAATAGACTGAGCTTCAATGCCAGAGAAAAAATCACCAGCTTCTCCATCATTTCTTTAAAGGTCAAAATTTTTGTAGGTGGACTGGGAGAGCAGCGGATTGCAGATGCGTTTAACAGCAGGATATTTTCCGCTGCCATGACCAGTTAAGGAAGATTTTCAAAAACACATCTGCTGGTAAACAGTTTGGCCCTACTCTGGGTCATCTGCCTTCTCTGGTCTCCTTGCTGCATGGATTCTTACCTGGGCAGAGTCCCAAGCCTCACATCAGTCAAAGCTAGGCTTTCAGTATAGTCCATTACATTTTTTAGAGAGGTACCTCAGTGGCTTTCAGGGAGGTTTTATGATGTGGGGCTGCCTCTTCCCAAATGCAGGAAGCACACACATGAGGCATTCAGACACACAGCATGGACTCTCACCATTTCCTCTCAGGCTGCTGCTCAGCAGGCGGGCACCGTCGCCCACTCCTCACTGGCAACCATCCAGTGGGAGCCAACCAAACTCAGTCACTCCCTCCATGGAGTTCCCCAAAGGAAACAGAGGCGACTAGCTGTCTGGGTACCACTTAGGGAGATCACCCAATGCTCTACCATGTCACACGCAACTGTTGGTTACTATAAGCAAATAAGCCATTTGACAAACTCAACCTAATCCCACAGTCAGAGTCAGACTGGGTGGTGGGAAATCTTTCATCTCTGCCCATATTTGCACGCTGGTCTCCTGGGGTGCATATGAAGAATGACAAAGGCCCAGGAACTCCTTCAAGGAAATGGGAATGACACCCATCTCACAGGTCCCCAGTGGAGAATACATCTCCAGGTGGGAATGTTGGAAGATAAGGTCCCAGTACAGCTAAATTTCCCAAGTTTTTCCTCTGAGCCAAAAACATGCTGGAAACCACAAACTTGCTCTGTGCCAAAAATGCTTGGGCTAGAATGAGATCCCAGTGCTGGTCAGAAATTACACCTTATCTGGGGCACCTGGGTGGCTCAGTCAGTTAAGTGTACAACTCTTGGTTTCAGCTTGGGTCATGATCTCACAGTTTGTGGGTTTGAGCCCCACATTGGGCTCTGAGCTGACAGTGCAGAGCCTGCTTAGGATTCTCTCTTTCTCTCTCTCTCCCTTTCCCTCTACCCCTCCTGTCTCTCTCTCTCTCTCTCTCTCAAAATAAATAACTTAAAAAAAAAAAAAAAAAAAGAAAAGAGAAAGTATGCCTGCCTGCAGCAGCTGGTAACACCTGGGCACACATGGATGAATGTGTCCATAAGTAGGCTGCTGTGAAGAAGGTGTGTGGTGAAAGCTTCTTGTTTACGAGTGTCTTCAAGATACTGTTCATCGTATTCATGCAGCCATGCATTCAGGTTGGGATGCCAAAGTATTTCGTGTGACGCGTCTGGGCACGGAACTCCCTGGAGATGGCTCAGGGCCTCATGTGTTCCAAAAGGATGTGATCAGGCCAGAGAAGCTCAAGGTCTTAATTCCTCTCCCTTGGAAGGAGTGTAAGATGTTCACCCCCAACACATCCCAGTACCTACATTTTCCTTTGGCAAAGAAATAACAGAAATTAACATTAACCCCTTCTATAGGTTCCTTATTCGATCCTTTACGGTTACCCCGAAGGAAGAGAGTAGTAACTAGGAAGGGGAAGCATGTATTTGTATTATCTTAGGCAAATTACCTCGCCTCTCCATGCCTCAGTCCCTGAGTGTTCCCACAGGGATACTGCGGGGATTAAATGAAGTTATGTGAAAAGGGCTTAGAATAGGTGCCTGAAACATAATAAGTTTCAGTAAAGAGTTGGATTTAAAAGATTGCTGTTGCTGTTATTGTTATTTTTATCTCTTCAACATTTTACCCACCATCCTTCCCTGTAGCCTGGCATGAGTAAAGATTGTGGCCGAGAGCCGAGGGGGAATTGGAGAAGGCTTCCAGGTTTTGCACTGGGGGCAGATGGATAAAAAATCCCCTGGGTTTCATTCATGCGCAAGGGTTGCTGTAGTTTCTGCTCTAGCTTTTTGACTCCCATAACCCACTTTCTCTCTTCACATGCATCTAGATCTTTCTTAGGGGCAAAAAAGGATCCTTTCAAGAGTTTTCAGAAGCCGGTGCAGATACGAGAATGAGTGAAGCCAGGGCACACTGATATAAGAGCTAACATGGGCCAGGGAAGTCAAGGTGGCAAAATCGTGGGCAGGGTCCCAGGATTTCAGCTCACACCAGTAACTGCGATCCTTGTGAATGAGAACACAATAAAGGGGAGGGAGGAATTCAGTTTGGAATCACTAATCCACTCACGTGGCTTTCTTAGCCCTTAATGATCACCGGGATCCAAGCAAAAATGCTTTCATCCATCCTGAGAGATGTAGAGTGGCTCGCTGCTTTTGCCAGGCCTGCCTCTGCCTGCTGCTTTAAAAATGCCCAGAGCCCAAATCTGGGAGGAAAGCAAGTGGTAGTTTATGCTAAAATGCTAAAGCTATTTGAAAGCAAATGCATATAATAGAAAGAATTTAAGCAGCTGGTGGATGTCATTACATTCACTTCTCAAGGAGGCCTGTCTTCTGGTGACACCAATCAAAGAACTGGGTCATCTCTCAACAGTAATTTTCTTGGAGGCCATGAAATTCTTGCATTGATTTTATCCCCCTTTGGCTGAACATGCACTGAGAACAGCCAAGCTGGTGAGGACTCAGGCAGCCCATGGGGCTGTCATCAACTCCATCTGAAGGGTTTATATCCTTAATGGGATCAGAGGTCTTATCGGTGATTCTTGGTAAGTGCAACAGAGAAACTATCTTTCTCTCACCACTGATTCCACACCTGACAATTCTCCTATTTATCAGTTAACAATTATTGTCTGAAAGCAAGTCAATTACTAAGAGGAATTTATGAAGTTCTTAGCAACTAAGAAGAAGCTTGATGGAATCTATCCAGTCTGTTCAGAAAACTGAAATGTGAACTGTCTGAAGACAGGACTGACTTCACATATATTAGCACCACATCATAATACAAATCATTAGAACATTAATTCTTGTGTCTCTGTAGATACCCACCAAGTTACAACTATGTATAGGAGGAAACAAAAACAGACGGCTACTGTGAAATGTGGCATGGATGGTGGCTCCCCGCCCCATCCTCCTCTCTGTGCCTCCTTCTCAATACCCCAGGTAGAGTTGGTTCTGCTCTCCTCACTCCCCTCAAGTTTATGATAAGGCTCAGAATTCATTTTGGTGTTATTTATCTCTTTACTGTGACACCTGTCCTTCAGCCATGGAAAGCACGGAACTACTTTTAATAGTCCTTTGTGAGGGATGTCGGAGGTCCTGTCTTTCTCCCTTGTTCTGAACACCGTACGTCCACTAACAGCATCTTGCCTCAGAGGCTACATTGCTTTCTGTCTTGGATTTCCCTGCCACCAGAGACTGAGACACTGGTTGGAACCCACTCAGCCATTTCAGGGCCCGTTGGAGAGGCCAATACTCCCTGGGGGTAACTTCTGACCAATGGTGTGTGGGGGCCAATGAATAATGCAGCTCACTAACAACTTTTAAGGTATGTGCACAGGGTTTCCTAGGTTGTCTCTGAGAGGGAGCCCCAGTTTCCTAGAGTGTTAGCTCAACAGCGCACCCTGAATTGGTCTTCCTTCCATGTTTCACTCTTCTCCATCCCTCACTTTGTCTCTGGACTACTTCTCTAAAAACAAAAACAAAACAAACAAAAAAGCAACTGCAAACATGACTTTGTCACAGGGTCTACTCTTTAGGGAAACTCAGGCAGAGTGCAAGCCATGATCCATATTGATCATGACGAGAAATAAAAGGAAGGAATGCAATGCTTTAGCCTGTATCCTTATAAAATACAGGAAATATATAAAGAATTCCATAATTAAGTGTACAAAATTAACCATTCCACAAAAATTTAACTTTTAGTAACTCATATTCTTCCTTTGGATTAGTATGAAAATCAGGCCAATGAAAGAGGTTTTCCTAAGTACTTACCAATAAAAATGAATGAATAGCTATTTCTCAAGAAGGAAGGGACTTAAATTGTTACTTTATCTCATGAAATGAAATAGCCTCATCCAGGCTAAGGTAAAAGCCACATTGACTTTGCCTAGGTTTTTCTTCCCTTGTAGTTCCCCTTTAATGGGATTCATCACATTTGAAATTATTTGCTTAACGCCTGTCTATTCCACTAGACTGAAAGTCCGTGATGGTGAGAGTTGTCTGTTTCATTTAAAAGCATATCCTTAGCCCTTGGCTTTGTATCTGGTGCACAGTGGGTCCTCAATGAGTGTTTATTGAATTTAACTGTACAAAATATAAACTGCCTGACAAAATCCATACCACTCACATGACGACTCAGAGATCATCCCATACAGCATCAGTCCTCTGTGTTCATGTTCCTCGATGAAGGCTCTGGCTGAATTGGTCCACAGGCCCTTTATACAGTGGAGACATAGCAAAGGTTCTGACTGGTCAGGAGAGAACCAAAAACAAAGGAAACCTGATTTTCTTTACATCTAATAGGAACTGTCTCTCTCTCTCTAGCCAAGTCACCCAGTCTCTCTTTACCACTAGTAAAATTAAAATGATACTAAATCTTGGGTTCCTGAAGTCAAAGATCAATGTCAGTCAAGTAGCCAAACGATGTAACTGGATCTTACAACTAAGAGTTTGTTGCCACTTGGATTTCAAAAACCTGCAGACCAAGATATTTGTCAATGATCTTTAATCCAAAAGTTCTTTGTGTGCATATAAAACCTTTCCTGTTAAATTGTCTGTGGAGTAAGTCTACCCTTAATGGAAAAAGAGAAGAAGTTTTATAAAAACTCTTTCTATTTCTCCTCTTCCTTCTCCAAAGTAACTCCCTTCATCTTCAAAACTCATATATTACATATCCTACCTCAGGCACATGATCACCTTGGGCTCCTTTAGCTTTTTCCATGGCCGCTACATCTTCTCTTTCTCATGCTGTGAAATCACTTCCAAAACCACCACTTTAATAATACCTCTGATAACTAACCTGTACTATTAGTCTCAGAGTTGAACGTGGCAGAGGAAAGGACACTTGTCCAAAGACTCTAGTCTCTGCTCTCTCAATACCTGGCTTCATGGCCTGGGGCAGATAATACACCTTTTCTGAGCTTATCTTCCCTCTATTGCAAAATCAGAGGAAAGGGGATGGATTTCTAGCATACTTCTTAGCTTTAACATCTGTGAATATTTTCAGAGGAGTCTTGGGAGCTGTTTTGTTTTGTATATTGTATTGTGTCTGTCAGGTATCAATTGGTACGGTTGGTTTATCTAGTGACACTAATGATGGTCTTCATCATAAAGGATCGTGATTTTGGAAGTCAGAGTACTTCTGGCAAATTGGTGGCTTTAGCATTTCAATTTCAAAGAGCAGGTGTTCTGAATTGGTGCTGGTCTAAGAAGAAAATCTAGATGAAGTTTAAAACCTGGAAGGGTCTAGAATCTCCTCTCTTTGCAGAGCCAGAAGTGGCTTGCAGAGGGCTCAGTTCATAGCTGGTAGTCAACCATCCCTCTTAGCCCTTTCCCCTGACTTTTTAACTACCATATTGGGCAAGCAGCAGAAAAAAAATCTTACCTTTGTCTCTATAGTGGAACTGCACCATACCCATTTAGAGATAGCTTGTAAAGGTTATTAACAAGATAAAGGCAAGGGGATGCTGGTGCCATTATCTGTGAGTCACGGAATATATTTTGGAGTTTCAGACACGTGGTAAAAATTAGAATAACAAGAATAAAATAAACCCTTCAAATAGTAAGGACATGTCACTAAACCCAATAAGCATCTTATAAAGGATCACAATGACATGGCCTGTGATTTAAGAATATGTGTCATATTATTATGGAAAGAGCCTAAATGTCCATCAACTGATGAATGGATAAAGAAATTGTGGTTTATATACACAATGGAGTACTACATGGCAATGAGAAAGAATGAAATGTGGCCCTTTGTAGCAACGTGGATGGAGCTGGAGAGTGTGATGCGAAGTGAAATAAGCCATACAGAGAAAGACAGATACCATATGTTTTCACTCTTATGTGGATCCTGAGAAACTTAACAGAAACCCATGGGGGAGGGGAAGGAAAAAAATAAAAAAGAGGTTAGAGTGGGAGAGAGCCAAAGCATAAGAGACTCTTAAAAACAGAACAAACTGAGGGTTGATGGGGGGTGGGAGGGAGGGGAGGGTGGATGATGGGTATTGAGGAGGGCACCTTTTGGGATGAGCACTGGGTGTTGTATGGAAACCAAGTTGACAATAAATTTCATTTAAAAAAAAAAGAATATGTGTCATATAATAAATGGACCACACCAAATCACATAATCATCTCACTTTTTTCCCTAAATAATGGCGATAACATAGGATGGAATCTATATTGTGATTCTGCAAATTGTCCAGAAGATGGAGATACTGAGGCCACAAAATTTCAGGCTCAGAAATTCAGAAAGAAGTTAATTAGATATTTGGGGGCACTTCCTTGCATGAGAGAAACGTGATTTGCTTTTTATTTAAATATTCATTTTAAAGAAATTCAGAGCTGTTCATCAGAAACCAGGATTTTAAAATTTTTTTCACTTGATAGCTATAAAAGAATAATTTGAATAACCTTTCCTCCTTAAAGACATACAGTTGATCCTTTACAGTAGATGTGTAGACCCATCTGTTGCCAAATTAGCTCCAGGACATTACTTCTTGACCTAATTGCCATTAATAATGGTATGTACTCAATTCATCAAATAACTTTATTATCAATGTATATTAAAGTGTTATTAGTTACATTATTAATATATTAATAATGTGTTATCTAAGAAGTGAAAAACTTCACAAATGACCCAAAAAACAAGCAGATCAAAAGGGAATTTTCTAGAATTGCATTCAATACTATAGATATGGTTGATTTCAGGAATGCATTGTCCAACTGATGGATGATCAAATCAACCCATTTTTACATTACAGAAATTCTAAGTCTTCTGAGATAGAAATCCCTATACTATTAACTAAGTTTTTCTGGTACATTTTACTAAACCTTATGTGTTCTTTTCCAATATAAATCATAAGTACTCTTTAAAAGTTATTTTTATGAAATATGTCAGACAAATGACTAAAAGGAAATGTAACAAATTCTTCAGTACTTTCCACTAGGCTTAAAAAATAATATATCACAACTCCAATTACAGAACCTCTGTGTACCCTTCTTCATTTCATTCCTTTCCCTCTCCATAGTATCAAACACTCATCCTGTGAATGTTTTTATACCTTTACTACATGTGAATGTATCCCTGAAATATACACTGCTGTTTTATGTGGTTCCAAAATGTTATACAAATGGCATCACATTCTAAGTATGTGTCATCAACTTACTTTTATTAGTTTAATATTATGTGTTTGAGATTTATTCATATCTATGTATGTCATTTTTGTTTGTTCATTTAAACTGCTGGACAATATAAATGTACCTAAATGTATTTATTTATTAATTCTCATTTCCATGACTATTAGTATTTTTTCTCATTTTCCCTCTCACAAACAATGCTACGGTGAATATTCCTATAGATGTAACTTTTGCAAGAGTTTCTCTAGGGTATACACCTAGGAGTTAGAATATCTAGAACACTGAGTTGGTATATTCAACTTTATGAGTATTACCAAATTGCCCTCTGAAGTATAGATTGCCCCAATTTACACTCCTACCAGCATGTAGTCCCCACTGCCCCACCTTCAGTCATCACTTGGTAGGTCCAACATTTTCATATTTGCCACTCTGACAAATGTGAAGTGACATTTTACTGGTTATTAATTTGCATCGATCTCTCCAACTCTTATCTTTATCAGAATAAATACCCAAGCATAAGATATTCTGCAAGTTTTGTCTCCACCATCCCACTCCCCACCCTTCATTCTGCTGGGAAACTCTGGGAACTTATGTATCAGGGGACACTACTGATGTTTTCTTCCATGTGGAGGTGTGACAGTTATGACCTCTCCTCCTCAGTATTAAGTCAGAAACTGTGAAGGGTATGAGATTTTACCCTACTTGGAAGCTAACAAGTTAGAATGCCATAGTTTTATATACATAAACTGACAGAAGACACAAGACCCCTGGGTCAGAGAAACAGACCATTTTTACTCACAGCATGACTCCTGTCTGACAGAATTACTCGCTAAGTCACATACACAAAACTGTACACTAAGCTGCCCACCATTGCCTCTTGTTCCTTCATGCTTAGGACAAATTTCAACCTCATGACCATTCCTGCAATCTGTATTTGCCTTCCCAGACAAATTGGGAGCAGAAATATACTATGGTGAATCTGGCCCTTTTTATTTCTCTAAGAGCCATGCATACCAACAGAGAAATTTTTTGATAAGTATTTTTAGTCCCTTGTTTTTTGTTTCACCAGTTACAAGCTCACCATTGTGGCACATTCTGGCCCAACACAGTTTGATTTATTTTGGAATGCCAATTCTGCAATTTTATACCTGGGTGGCTTTGGGCAGGTTTCTTAATTTCTCTGAGATTCAGTGACTCCATCTGTAAAATAGTAGTAACAGTGCTTGTATCCAAGAGTTGACAAACTTGGAAGAGCTACTGCAACTAAAGCACCTAATACATAATACACACCTTGGTGTTATCAACTATTATTATTCTAAAAGTCAACAACATTTGGTAGAAAGTCATTCCTTTCCTTCAATTTAGCAATAACTCTTCTCCTGAGGTCATTCCCTAATTATTGCTCCGAGGGATATTTCAGATTTGGCAGATAATAGCCACTGCCATTATTGAGTATCTATATAGTAGGTGTTTTTTTGAAGGTAGAATTTGTGCTACACATTTTAAAGATAAGGATATAAAACAAGAGAGGTTAGGAAACTTGCCTATGGTCATACAGCCAGTAAATGTCAGATCCAGGATTTGAACCCATGTCTGTTTACCTTTAACCCTGGGCTCTTGTTTATTTATCAACACAAAATAGGATGTATATATTCTAACAAAGGATCTAGATACTACAGTTCTCCACTCATTTTGCTTAGCCATGAATATGAATTTTAACAATAAATACATATCACAGGTTTGGGGTAGAAATTGTGGCAAATTCTTTTTTGATTTTCATTACCAAAGGTATCTATCTCTACCAAACACACACAAAGTGTTCAAACTCCTTACATAGTTTGCTAATTATCAAAGTCTCTTAAGAAAATGAAATATCCAGGGGCGCCTGGGTGGCGCAGTCGGTTAAGCGTCCGACTTCAGCCAGGTCACGATCTCACGGTCCGTGAGTTCGAGCCCCGCGTCAGGCTCTGGGCTGATGGCTCAGAGCCTGGAGCCTGTTTCCGATTCTGTGTCTCCCTCTCTCTCTGTCCCTCCCCCGTTCATGCTCTGTCTCTCTCTGTCCCACAAATAAATAAAAAAAAAAAAAAAAAAAAAAAAAAAAAAAAAAAAAAGAAAATGAAATATCCAAAAATCAGTAATTTTTTTCAGATATTTCCATTGATCCCACTTAACTGAAAGTATTTTGGAAACCTAGCAACAATTAGAAAGAAGCTTCTCTGACACAGAAAACAATTCCAGGCCAGAGACACTTGAGCTCGGGCACTTTACAACCCAACCTACTTTATACTTTTCATTTTTTATGATCTTTCTGCTTAGCAGTAAAATGAGTCAGAGCTATACAGGAGTATCAGAATTTTCAGTGTTTTCAGAATCAGATGGAAGGCTTTACCTGATCTGAGCAATTTTTTTAACTATGTTAACATGAAAATACAGCATCAATGGTGATGGCTTAGATATAAAGAAGCACGTTCAGGATTGGATGGCATGTTTAACTTCTGTCTTTTTATAATTTAGACTTATCTGAAGTTATATAATAAGAAAAAAAATCAATGTGTAAACTCTAAACGATGATACGTTCAGAAATCTACCCCCCAAAGTTCATTTTTCACTGGGTCGCTATTTTAATATGTGATTAAAGCACTGTAATGCCATAAGTGATGATGTGAGATTTTCTGTGAGATTAGTCACCCACACTTAGCTTTCTGTCCTGTGCTACTAGGTTGAGCAGAATCTTGCAACATCACCCCATCTCTCCCCGTCTGTCTGCTCCTATTGATATTTAGAGTTAATTTCAAAATAAGTAATTATAAGAACCTATCTGGGTCATCACTCATTCTATACTGTTTCTTATTTCAAATATCATCTTTCTCTTTGCTGCTTAGATTGTTTTGCCAGGAAACTCCAAACAAATGCTTAGAAATAGAAGCTCCCTGAGAACAGCACAGTCAAAAACCAACATGGGATACCTATGAATCCATTAGGAGGCAACCCATTTCCCCAGCTGTTTGAGATATGTAGGAAGACTAAAGTAATTATTCTTTTTTCACTTCAGGCAGATTCTGGATTTAACTTTTAATCACTTCCTAGGAATGACCACCTCTACCCAATTCACTTAAGCAGATGTAACTACAACCACAAAAACACTCTTGACTGGTGTCCTCCAGAGACCTGTTCATTACCTGTCATTAAATGTTTTAAAAGTTTGCATAATTGATCCAGCCAATAAGTCATCATTGATTTATGGGGTTCTGTGCTGAAGAGTTGCTCTTTAAAAATTCATAACATTGGTATGTGTCTTTACAATCCATTAGCTGTTTACGTACCCACAGTCTTAGCATTGATTGACCTTGGTCTGAGATTCTCATGGACTTCTTTTTTTTTTTTTCCAAGTCCTCAGTATAGAAAAGCAATACTTCAGCCTTCTCCCTTGGCAGCTATACTTTGATTTTTTTTTCCCCTCCATCAAAATGGAAACTACTTGAAATGATGAATAAATAAAGCATATTCCATAAACAGCTCTTCACTATTATTTAAGCTTATGGGTTTCATTGTGTGAATCTCCTTTCCCCACCATCAGATTCAAGTGTGTAAATGTTCTAAAAGGCTTTGAAAGTTTTATGATGATTTCAGGGGATGGAGGAGTAATAGCTGAAGAGTGAAGCTATTAGTTTTAATATTTATATTGAGTGCTCTGAAACATTAATGTGACAAGATGTAAGATCAGTGCAGTGGGATATATTTACTTCACGACCGCTGCCACGTGACACAGTGTGTGTGTGTGTGTGTGTGTGTGTGTGTGTGTGTGTGTGTGTGTGTGTGTATTTTCTAAAACTTAGAGGACAGGGTTCAAATGTTGTCTGCGGGTTATTATTTTCCTTTCCACAAGATTTAAAGTTCTGATTGACAAATACATTAGCTTTCTTGAAATTGAGCTATTTTTAGGAAGCAGGAAGGGGCTGCCAGACAATAGCTGACACATGGGTTTGTTAATTTGCATGGGCCTGCATTCACATAGTCCTCCAACCCTGTCATGGCGAATACCATCCACCAGATGGGTTACAGTCTGTCCTGCCTTCACCCTCAACTGTGTCTGGGGGAAATCTAAAGAATGATGATTATTAATCTGGATTGAGAAAATCTTTACAATGAGAGCTGCTCTTGGTGACTTCACATGGAGAAGAAATGAGGCAAGGAAGTTCTGAGCACTGGATTCTGCCAGTTCTGGTTTCAGTCTCAGCTCCACCCTGAAAGGATAAGCTGTGTGACCTTGTGCATGTCCCTTTACATTGTTAAGCTCGGTTACTGATTTTTTAAATGAGTATTACAGTTCTAACAATTCACATACTTCTTGTAATATTTAATGCAATAATCCTATGAAGACCTGGCCCAATAACTATGCTCTATTATTGCCATAATCAAATGAACAAATACTTTTGGAGGGCCTGTAGTGTGCAAGACACTGAATCTGCACCAGTTATTGGATCTTTAAAGTATATGTTTATCATTCTCAAGGTATTAGTAATCTATTGAGAAAACAAGAACATCTGCCCACTTAAATCAAAACAAAGGCAAAAAGGTGTTTCAGAGCTAGAGCAGACCTAAAAGACCTGAGTTTAAGTCCCAGCTCTGCCATGAGCTGCCTGGAAAACACCAGTCTTGGCACTTAATCTCTCTGGAACTTGGTATTCCCATATGCAAATTAGGGACAGTGATACTTTACCTCACACAGTTGCCATCAAGATTACAGAAGATAATGTTAATAATGTTTGTGATAACAAATAATCCAGTTAAAAAATGAGAAGACACGAACAGACATTTCTCCCAAGAAGACACCCAGATGGCCAACAGACACAGGAAAAGATGCTAAACGTCACTCATTATCAGGGAAAAGCAAATCAAAACTACAATGAAATATCACCTCACACTTGTCAGAATGTCTAAAATCAAAAACATAAGAAACAGCAAGTGTTGACGAGGATGTGGAGAAAAAGGAATCCCTCATGCACTGATGGCGGGAATGCAAAGCAGTGCGGCCACTGTGGAAGACAGTATGGAGGTTCCTCAAAAAATTAAAAATAGAAAAATAATTAAAATAAAATTACCATATGATCCAGTAACTCCACTACTGGGTATTTACCCAAAGAATACACTAAAAATACTAATTCAAAAAGATATATGCACCCCTATATTTATTGCAGCATTATTTACAATAGCTAAATTATGGAAGCAGCCCAGTGTCCATGAATAGGTAAGTGGATAAAGAAGATGTGGTGTGTATGTATGCATGTATGTAAATAAGAATGAAAGCTTTCCATTTGCAACAACATGAATGAATCTAAAGAGCATATATAATGCTAAGTGAATAAAGTCAGTCAAGAGAAAGACAAATATCATATGATTTCACTCATGTGTGGAATTTAAGAAACCACACAACGAAAAAAAGAGACAAACAGACTCTTAAATATAGGCAATAAACAGGTGATTATCAGAGGGGAGATGGGTGGGAGGATGGGTTAACTAGATGAAGGGCATTAAGAGTACACTTGTGGTGAGCACTGAGTAATGTAAAGAACTGTTTTATCACTATATTGTACAACTGAAGCTAATATAACCCTGATGTTAACTACACGGGAATTAAAATTAAAAATAAATTTGAGGGGCACCTGGGTGGCTCAGTCGATTGAGCGTCTGACTTCGGCTCAGGTCATGATCTCATGGTCCGTGAGTTTGAGCCCCGCGTCGGGCTCTGTTCTGACAGCTTGGGAGCCAGGAGCCTGGAGTCTGCTTCGGATTCTGTGTCTCCCTCTCTCTCTGCCCCTCCCCTGCTCACACTGTCTCTCTCTCTCTCAAAAAATAAAATAAAACATTAAAAAAAAATAAATTTTAAAAAACTGTAGGTGGTACAGTGAACTACTAAAAATGTGCTATGTACAGATAAGCCCAGGTTTGGGGAGTTTAACAAAGCTGAATGGCCACATGAGTTACTAGCATTGTTGGAAGTCCATAGTAATGAAGATGTTCATTATGAAATAAATGAGACAGAGAGCAGGTAATGGTAATGATCAGTGAAGGAGCTCCTTGCTTTATGCCCAGTGACCATGGCAGGGGGTGGGACTGGGCAGGATATTTAAAGATAATTTCAACATTAACAGGCAATGAAGAGTACTAAAATATGAAGGCACTCAAAGTGGGGTGAGAAATATGAACAAAGAACACAGGAAAGAGAGCCAAGGAGCATGGGATTTGTGCAAGTGTGGATGGGCATGGCCTGAATGCCAAAATGTGGGCAATAAAGTTAGAAAGGTGAGCTGGGGAAGATGGGAGGGCCTCCCTCGGGTGCCAGGCTCAAGAGTTGTTATCTAATGGGGTGCCTGGGTGGCTCAGTCGGTTAAGCGGCCGACTTCGGCTCAGGTCGTGATCTCGTGGTCCGTGAGTTCAAGCCCTGCGTCGGGCTCTGTGCTGATAGCTCGGAGCCTGGAGCCTGCTTCTGTTTCTGTGCCTCCCTCTCTCTCTGCCCCTCCCCCATCCGCACTCTGTCTCTCTCTGCCTTTCAAAAATGAATAAATGTTAAAAAATTTTTTTTAAAAAGAGTTGTTATCTGATCCTGCAGCCAGTGTTTTCTTTTCCTTTTTTTTTTAAGCAGTATAACATTTTAATAAAATTAACCTTTATTATTTTATTTAAAATTAACTTTTAAACTGTATTATTTAATCTAAGCGGTTCTTAACCTTGGGTGTTTATCAGTACCACTTGAGAGTTTTTAAAACCTCAATACTGAGGCCTCAGCCCAGACTGACTGAATCAGAATCTCTGAGGGTGCAGCCCAGACATCAGCATTTTTAAAGCTCCCAGGTGATTCTGGTGCAGCCAAGGTTGAGAACCACCGGTTTAAAGTATCCATTTTTACTACATGAAAAAGAGCTATTCCTCTGTTCCACTCCACCACTCCCCTTACCCTGGTACAGATTTCCTGACTTCCCACGGGGTTATGATAAACCCATAACATGGTGATAATATCATAAATCAAAAATGCATTCAATATACCTAACTTACCTCAAACGTGCATAGAACACTTAGAGTAGCCTTTAGTTGGGCAAACCATCTCCCACAAAGCCCATTTTATACGAAAGTGCTTAATATCTCATGTAATTTATTAAATACTATATTGAAAGTGAAAAACAGAATGGCTATGTGGGCACAGAACGGTTGCCAAGTGGCTGACCGGGAGCTGGGGCTCCTGCCTCTGCCCGGCAACATGAGAGGGGACTGCACACCTATCACTGGCCCAGGGAAAGATCAACATTCACAGTTCAAAGGAGTTTCTATCAAATGCATATCACTCACACCATCGAAAAGTTGAAAACTTGTAAGTGAAAACACAGTAAGTCGGGGACTATATTCTAAAGGCTGTAACTTCTATCTTCTATTTTCCATATATTAGTATCTCTCTTTTATGTTGGAGGTTTTCCTCAGATGTGTGGGAATCTTTGACCCTCTGTTCATGTTTAAGAAGAAGGTAGTGAAAAGATTGCAAAGTATTCTTTTGCATGGATTTTGCATGGATTATGGAAAATTCCTTTGCAACCGTTGAGCATTACTGTAGGTAAGTTATCATTGAGCTGAATTTTTAGTTGAAGGTTTCTCACATGTCAACATCCATAGGCCTTTTCTCTGGGATTCTTCAGTTTCTGAAAAGAAGACTCCTCTGGACTCCTGCCTGGGTACCACATGTGACTGAGTTCATATATTCTGTGAGCTGAGCAGGGAAAGGATGCCAAGGTCCCTACTACTCAATATGCAAATTATCATTTAATGTCCCTGGCTTTTGTCTCTGGGTCTCATCCTTTGCCCTCTCGCATGGCTGTGTTCCCCAAACCAGAGCCTCCCTGGTTCAGTTTTTCCAGAGATTAAATCTCTGCCTTCTGCAGTGAATGTGGGGGACAGGCAGTGGATTGCAAAAGGTGGGAGAGAATGGAGACAGATTCCTAGCTGTTCTGGACTGGGCAGTAGGCCTGGGAGTCCAAATGCTCCATATCCTAAATTCCCACAAATTCCCTGATTTGCTTGCCACATAACACAGTACCTAATTTTTTTTCTGGGATTCTATTGGGTGAATCTGCTTTTTTATTGGTATAATCCTCTGCAGGTACTTGTGTTTTAACCTCCTCTGCTGAATCATTTGCCACTCTCCATCTACTTTCTATCTTTCAAAATATGTCTTAGATTCTCTTGTCTGCGTTGTCTCCCTTCCTTCCTGCCTCTTTGTCCCTGTGGGGTTATATAATTTGGGTTTTGTTCTTTGAATGCTACTATAATGGAAAATTCAAGCACAAGAGGAGAGAAATACATGTGGTCAATCTACCAGGTCTAAAGAAGAGTCCCGGGGGAAGTATTCACAAATACTAGTGCAGAACTACGGAAAACCAGTTAAAAGCAGAATCATTCCATGTGAAAGAAGGGTAGAAGAGTCAGGGGCTCCTTGCCCACCTTCTTCCTTTTCCTCAAAACCCAGACAAACTCAGAGTACACAGGCAGAAGAAAGACCTCGTGTAAACAGAGACTGGTTGGAGGTGAAGACTGATCTCTAGCTCTTGCTCTTTTAGGTCCTTCTGCCAAAATGTCCAATGACAAGGAGCCTTGAGGGAATTATCTTGTTTCCTATACTATGATTTTCTGTGCTTCTTTTGCAGATTCTGCTAATCAAAGAGTCCTTAAGAACTTTCTTCCTAGGGGTGCCTGGGTGACTCCGTCAGTTAAGCGTCCAACTCTTGATTTCACCTCAGGCCATGATCTCATGGTTCATGGGGTCAAAGCCCCTCCTTAGGCTTCATGCCAAACATGAAGTCTGCTTGGGATTCTCTCCCTCTCTCTCTGCCTCTCTCTCAAAAATAAACAAACATTAAAAAAAAAAAAAGAACTTTCCTCCTAAAAATGCTTCAGACTGTAAAGGAAGGAAAAATAAGATAAAAACATGGGGGTGGCAAGCCATAAGAGACTCTTAACAATAGAGAACTGGGGTTGCTGTGGGGAGGGAAAATGGACTAATTAGGGCATGGGCATTACAGAGGGCACTTGCTGTGATGAGCACTGGGTGCTATATGTAAGTGATGAGTCACTAAATTCTACTCCTGAAACCAATACTACACTACATGTTAACTAACTTGAATTTAAATATTTTTTAATGTGCATTCATTTTTGAGAGAGAGAAAGAGAGAGCACAAGGGCGTAGGGGGGAGACAGGCAGAGAGAAAGGAAGACACAGAATCTGAAGAAGGCTCTAGGCTCAGAGTTGTCAGCACAGAGCCTGACGTGGGACTCCAACCCACAAACCTCGAGATCATGATCTGCCCCAAAGTCAGATGCTTAACCAACTGAGCCACCCAGGCAACCCAACTAACTTGACTTTAAATAAAAACTTGGAAGAAAAAAAATTGTATGAGGGACACAAATATCAGCAAAATAGTCTCTATGCTGAAGGAATTGATAAGCTAGTAAGAAAGCTGGAAGGAGAATAACTGTCACCTCACATGCCCTTTCAATGTTCTGTTCCATCTTACAAGTCCTCCAGAGCTGAGAGGGCCTCCTACCATTCCTCAATCTCATCACTTCATTGTCAAAGACCACTTATCTCCTAGAGGTTCAAAGAGGGCACAACTAAAATAGTGAACAGGTAAGATTTGTCTCTAAAATCTAACCATGCTCCAATTCCAACTTCCCTCCTCAACTCTCCAGCCTCAGCGGAGATTGTGAAGAATGAACACTTTAGGGAAATGGAGATTCATATCCTCATATTTAATAAGTATTTCCCAGGTTCCATATTCAAAGTGGGAAATATCTATAAGTAGATGGAAGTCTAGATATGCACATTCTCATTTTTAACTTCTTTTCTCTCCTTTCTCTTTTCCCCTATATTCTTGCTTGTCCTTTCTTCATGTAAAGGATTCACTTAGAGCACCATCCCAAATGCTCACATGGAGGCAAAAAAATATGCTTTGTTTGTCCCTAGCAATGAGTCCTTTAATGTAAAGGTTACATGGCAAATATTTTCTATCCCAAATGTCAAAACAACCATGGACTTCCCTGAGGGGACTGTTTTTCAAAAACTCCGTGAAATCAGGTTGGCAGGGCAGGAAAGACATAATGCTGCAGCCACACATATCCCTTGAAAAACCACGGGAAATGGCATGCTCACGGTCCTCACAGTAACACTTGGGAACACCCCAAGAGGGGGTTCCTGGGGGCTAATAAGGCATCATGGGCGGCAAGTACATCCATCTACCCACTCCTAGTTAAGACCTTCATACCACTGGCTCATTTTTCCTGACCAAGAATATCTCTAGATACACCTCACTCAAAAGGAATAGTTAAAAAAAAAAAAACAAAAAAAAAAACTTCTGTGGGAAAAACTCACACACCTTTGTGGGCTTGTTCTCAAGCTCCACCATGCAAATATAGTAACAGCAGCTTTCCTGCAAATGCTCCTCCCTCTGCAGAATTCCACAGTGCTGCACCCACCATGTGACAAATCTGGCACAGTAATTCAGATTGGTGGGCAAATTCTGGCATCCTCTTCATATATCCTTCCTCTCCCTTCTTAGAAAGGGAAAAGGAAGAAGACAGAAAGGAGAAGAGAAAATATGAGAAGCTTACTAACTTGTCCACAGCTTTCCCCTCCCTCTGCCTGACTCAGAGGTTTTCGGTCTTGTCTGTTTACCTGATCTCCATTCCCTAGTGTTCTGAAAAAGTCATACTGGAAGATTCTACAGAGAAAATCAATAAGAATAAAAGAAAAACTGCATGCCCAAGGGGCTGTATGAAATGAGAGAAATGTGGCATATTGGGAGGTATTGTACAGAAGAGGGAACCTGGAGAAGAAGAGTATTTAGAGACAAATGCAAGGACAGTAGTTCGGTACTTTTCCAAACCAGGTGAGTGAAAAAATTCCTGCAAGTTCTCTTAAGCAAAACAATGGAAGACAATGGTTGATGTTAGCATATTTTATGTCGGTCTTTGTAGCTGAACCTCCTTAAGTGATTGAGATACACACAAAAGGAGATTCGAATTTTTAGTGATACTATGATTCTTTAATTATGATGGGTTACACAAGTTTTCTGAGCCTGCCCATAGAGTAGCTCCATACATATTTGAGCTATCTACCCATCTCTTCTGCGACCTCCAGTGATATTTTGTCTCACTCAGCTACCTCCTTTGAATTGTCATCCTATGCCATCTTTCTCTCCTTTTCCTCGGGAAACGCACCCTTGATTTGGAATAGTTTCCATCCAGAACACTCACCAAATGGAGGCCTGGCCAGTGAAAGGAGAAAGATGTTCACAACAATGAAAAGTTAAGGACTCTTTGATTGATGTAACTTATTGTCTTTTGCCTACCCTTCCAGATTTACCTTTCTCCACCCTGGTCTAGCTAGGCCCCTGGGGCTGATTTGTATAGCCTGATTAACGCAACCCCTTGACTTCTGACTTCCAGTTGAGTTTGACCAGTGTGGAGCACCCAAAGGAAATGTAGGGATAAGACTGAGGCTGGTTATTTATTCCCCAAACTTATTGCCTGCTATCCAGGAGTGACCCTCAACCAAAGGCACAGCCTCAGTCTGGAGATACGCTCCGCCTGGCTCTCACGCTGGGATTCTGGTAGCCACTCTTCCCTGTAGTCATTCAGGCCTGGGGTTCACTAGCTCTGGAGTTTGGTGCTATCCCTTGTGGGTTTTTGCTGCTCCTCACCCATATCCTTGCAAATAGTCTATTAGACTGTCTCCAAATTACCCAATTAAAGTCTACCATCTGTTTCCTGCTGAGACCCTGACTCAGTTGGCAGAATGAAATTTAGCCTATCCAGAAGGTGAAAATAAAATAACGTGCTTTTATTAAGCTGTCATAAACATAAACATAGGCTGAGAAAAAAAATCCCATTTGACTTAAGATATATAAGAAAGCACAAAATTGTAACAAATAAACCCCATCAGTAATACGGGTTTCCTATACTTAGAAAGCCTATACTTCTAATCACTGTGACTACTGCAAGAAAGCCTGTTAAAAAACCTTGTATGATCATCTTTCTCTTTAAACTTCTCTAAAACCCTCAAACACTGCTTTCAGCAAAGGAGCGGAGAAGGGTATAAATTATAACCCTAACAGACTGAGATAAAAAGGATCTGGCTGACATAAGTAAAGATTATAAAGAAACAAAAAATGAAACAGAAGAATTAAAATCTGCACTAGACGCAGTAAAGAGCAGAATTGTCACTGAATAAAATCAAGTCAGTGGGTGGAAAGAACTCATTTGAGGAGCTTTATCATAATACAGAGGAAACGTATGCAGAGCATCAACTGAAAATCAGCTGAGATCGAAATGAAGTTACTAAACAAGCCACGTACAGATAAATATTCAATAGGCAAAGCTTTCCAATATATCAGAACAGTTATTTAGGGAATATAGTAGAAAAGGATAACATTCATGTTAAACATCATATTTAATTATATTTGTTATTTATTTGTTTTACTACTAAATTAATTTATGGGATTTTATGAAGAAACCTTCAGAGCTTTACTTAGTTATAGCAAATAAATGAGATGACTTTATTTTATTGGATAGGAAAATTAACTATTGTAAAAATATCAATTATTCACTAATTAGCATAGAAGTTTAAATGCAATAATAATCAAAATCCTAGTGGGACTTTGGTGTAGAGTAAAAAGGCAAGGACTTGACAAAGGATTCCAAATTTATATAAGAAGATGTGTAAAGAAATAACACAGAAAATTTTGAAAATCAAGTTCAAAGAAAAGACTTACCCACTAAATTATTCTATAAAGTTATAATAAAGCATTATATTACTTTCACAATAATAGAAACGGGCAGTACATGGAACAAAGCAGATATTTCAAAAACAACAGTCTCTAAGTGTATAATGAGATGGAACCATAAAGCCATGGAAAAAAGAGAGATTATTCAATAATTAGTGCTGAAGCAAGTGGATAACTTTTTGAAGAAATGTGTTCAACTTTACCTCATGGCACACCAGAACCAATTCCGAATGGATTAAAGAACTACACTTTTTAAATTAATACTATAAAAAGGTAGAGAAATTAATAAATAGCTATAAGATCTTGGATCAAGAATACATAAAAGTTATGAGAGACGTCCTAAAGAAATAGTTTATTAGCTTAAAAACCTAATTTCTGTGTGACTAAAACCATTAGAGTAAGGGTAGATTGCTGTGACAGGGAGTCAACAATTTTGACTTTGCAAGTAACTTTGCTTAAAGAAGTGTTTTATGCACAGTCACCTAGGAGTCCAAGGTCTGCCATTCAGTTTCACCCAAGTTTTTTCCAAACCCTTGCTCTGCCATCTTTCAGGGCCCTCCTGTTGCCTGCATGGTTAAAGCTGGGCCTATATCACATCTGGGATTCCAGCCAGTAAGCAGGGAGAAGGGTGTGAAGGAAGCATTCCCACTGTCTTAAAGGCACAGTCAGACAGTGGTATCCATCACTTCTGCTCACATCGCACTGGCAAAGAGTCACATGCCTAGCTCTACTCAACTATGGAAAAGGAGAGAAGAAATCTAGGTAGAAAACAGAAATATCTTCCACACCACTATAAAGACAAATTAAAGGCAGAGAGCAAACCAAGGAAAAATATGTGCAGCTAATATGAAAAATAATTGTCATCATTATAAAGAATTTTGTATCATAAATCAAAAAGAAAAACACCAATGTGCCAACTTAAAAAATGGCAAAGGACATACACAAGCAACATAAACATCACATAAACATGAAAAGTAGACAGCATTGCTTATAATAAAAGACAATTACATTGCAACAATTAAATAGCATTGTTTATCAATCTATTTTTCAAAATATTTCTTAATGGCCATTCTCAATGCTGGCACAAAATGATAAGACCACTCAGGTAGATTATAAATCAGAGCATTCAGCCTTTGTCAAATGCACTTGGTTAACACATACCAAGAGCTTCAACGATGCTCTTCTGGAACCTTGAGTCCACATTAGGAATCTACCCTAAGGGGGCACGTGGGTGGCTCAGTCAGTTAAGACTCTGACTCCTGATTTCAGCTCAGGTCATGATCTCATGCTTTGTGAGTTTGAGCCTTGCGTTGGGCTCTGTGCTGACGCTGCACAGCCTGCTTGGGATTCTCTCTCTTTCCCTCTCTCTCTGCCTCTCCCTTGCTCTCTCTTTCTCTATAAAAATAATAAATACACTTAAAAAAAAAAAAAAAGGAATCTACCCTAAGGAAGTAACCCAAGATGTGGCCAAAGATGTATGCAAATGCATTCACTGTAGCACAAACAATTGGAAATAACCTAAATGCCTGACAAGAGAATGGTTAAATGAATTATGGCTGGGATTAACATTAGTGCTATCTCTATGTTCCCATTCTTGCTTTGTGAACAACTTCTGTCCACTTCGCCATGGGGGAAGTGCTGCCAAAGACAATATAGGAATTTCTTCACTCCTTTCTTGTTCCTTTCCCTGAGAGAAATAGCTGATTTGTTTTCAGAGAACATCATATCTACTGGATCATATTCCACATAGATAGAGTTGGCAGGAAACATGCTCTATCTTCTCTCACACTCAGGATTCTTAGGAAAGGTCAGGCCTCCACCTCTGCTTCTTCAGAAGTGGTGCGATCTATATTAGAATCAAGAACACACTTTCGAGGCAGTTCTAAAACTTCCATGAAGGTGGTTGGCGAAGTGTCTTGGAATTCATTTTATTAACTCAATTATTCAGACAGAGCATCTAATATTAGAAGAGGGGGAGCCTCAGAGCCTAGTTTCTTTCTACAACATAAATTCTCTAGGAAATTCGGAATCCAGGAAACTGTGGGGCTCTGACTGATAAGGATTCTTTGTTCCCTACACGACTTCCTGTGCCCATTTTCTACTGGTAAGAACATGCAGAGAGTTCTTAAACCTTCAACACTGGGGGACATCTGTAAGTAAAATAATATCCATTTTGTTCAAGAATTATGTTTATTTTTATAGGAAAATGCTATTAGGAAAATGCTATGTGATAGCCAATGGAAAGGCAAGTGACACACTTTTCATGCAACAACAGAGCAAGCCAAAAAATCTTTCTAGAAAAAGGTATATGAAAATGCTGGATAATTTTTTAAAACATGTTCAAGTTATAGCTGAAGTGGAATGAAAATAGGTGATGCCTTCTTCACAGGTCAGGACATATTGAACAAAAGATGGGAGCATCTCATAAAACTGGCGGCTTCAGCTTTAATACACTATCTGGAATTAAAGGAAAAAAAATGCCTGGGCCACCTGCAAAAGAGAGGTTGTAGCAGAGACCCTCCCACATATAGCTGGGACCCCAGATGGCAACTCTTTTGATGGGTCAACATGAAAATTCTCTGGCACCACTCATAAGGAGGCAATTAAGGAAATTTTCCAATCACAGCATTGGCTTATAGGAGAGCAGAGAAAAGCTTCCATGAGAATTTGTAACCACAAGCCAGTCTTCACATGGGTTTGAGGCTGGAATTCACACAATAGTATAGCCCCCAAATACCTAAGCCACTAATTTAGTTTAAAGTATTCCCAGGTATCTGGGAGAATCACACACAAATCTTCTCTAGGGAATCATACCACAGAAAAAGTTGGAAGGATCATGAGCTCTCTCCCTTTCAGACACGCACACACACACACATTTGAGAACTTAAGCCACCATGGACAATTATTCATAGAAACAAAAATCAGGCAATTAGATCTACAAAGATGGCAGATATTCAAATAACCAGATTCAGAATATGAAATAAGTATATGTTTAGCATTTTTAAGTAAATGAAAGCAATAGATAAAAGCATGACTAAGGAATAAGAGACTATGAAAAGTGACCAGTAAGGCAGATTAGTAAGAGAGAGAAATAGAACTTCTAGAAATTAAAAGCACAGTGAATACAATTTGAAAAGTAATGAATGGGTTAAAAAGAAGATTAAACATTTAGCAATTCCAATCTCAGAAATGCATCACAAGAAAACAAATTAACAGAAGCAAAAAACCCTATCATTGAGATCTTGTTGTGACAATTTCTACAAAGAAAAGCATTGGAATAATCGGCATGGTCAGTATAATATTTTCATTAAATAAACATTTGTTAAAGCTTTTTTAAAAAAGCAGATTAGACATAGTCATAGTCAATTGACTTGTGTTAATATATTCTAGTAATATCTACAAGTATATGTTTTTATATTATGGCTTAATATTTTATGTCTATATAATTTGCCTTTGATTTCAATTTACAAAGCACATTTACTCATAAATTCACATTATCCTGACAACAACCCATGGGATTTTCAGGGTAGACATTAGTTCCCCAAATAGACTGTAAATTCTCTCAAAGCAGACACTAAAATGTATTTTTGGTCTTCTACAAATGACTACATGCAAGCTGTTGAATAAATATTGTTAAATCTATTCAATGCTTCTCTATTTTGTAATGTATTTGGACAAAATATCTACTCTTCTCCAGTTCAAAAAGTAGGGGTTTTTTCCACAAGTGATTTTGAAATCCTAAAATTGAAGTTTTTAGAAAGGAAACATTTTGGTGCCTAGAGTCCCAGATCTGCCCCAACGTAGTATGTGATTTGGGGCAAAGGAAGAGGTATAGTTGATTTAGGTAAATATTGATTGAGTGTCTGCCAAGTGTCAGACATTGTTTGGTGATTTACATATGTTATAATCTCATTAGTCTTGTGAGAAAATTCCCCAAGCGATTTTTGTGTGTATGACACAATGGATAAAAGAATCATTTATTAGGGCTGTGTTTTGTGTCAGGCACTGTGCTGGTTACGTTACATAAATTTTTTTTCTTCAAATAGTTACCCAGCTTTCCAGCATTTATGTGGCAAGTTCTCATAGAAATTTCTCCTGCAGGAGGCAGAGTGCCAGTGGAATTACACCTGAAGTCTGCTCTGACTCAATAACCTCCCAAGACTCGGGGTGGCAAGAGAGGCCATAATGAAGGGAAAGTCCTACCGGCCTTCCACACAGCCTTTGATGGTAATAGGGGGCCAACAGATTCTACCCCCCAAAATAAAAGTGACTGGTAGCAGTTCAGTGGGGGATCCCAGACCCTATCTTAGAAGGGAGACAGAAACTATAGCCCAAACTATAGACTACTATTTTAAGAGCTGGTAATGGATCTGTAATCTTTTGCTCATTTCTTGTTTTAACTTCATTTGGGAAAATTATGTATTTAGGGTTTGCCAGAACCTCCTGGAAAAATCCAAATAAGTCATTCAAGAAAATAAAACCTAACATAGATTAGGGTGGCCAAGAACAATTTGAAACCCAAGCCAGGATCACGGCAGGAGTCCAGCACTGAAGCTGGCCTGACCTGGGTCATAGAGTGCACAGAACAATGAAATGTGAGTGGGGACAGCTGCCCCTTCCCCATAAATCTAGCTAAAACCTTTAAAAAGAGTAATAATAACAAATATCTGTGTAGTGCTTACTTTATTCCAGGCACTCTTCTAAGTGACATACATACATACTTACATCAAATCCTTTTTGCTGAGTTCTATCATTTGTCCCACTTTTATATGAGAACACATCTGCTAGGATCATGGGTACTCCTGTGACACAGCAAGGTTCAAATGCAGGTGGTCTGGCTCATCACCACTAGCTCTCCTGCCTCTCACACACAAGTCACTCTTATTACAGGAATGTACAAAGAACTTTGGTGACTAAGGCATTAACATGTAACCCGGGTATTCTACACTAGTTGTACAGGGTGTTTACAGACTGAGGGTTCCTGAGTTCAGTCTGCAAGCCTTATTCACCTCGGTCGAACTACTAACTTGGAGAAGCATGCCTCTCAGTCATTAGAGCTCAGTTTCTGTTTACGCCAGAGCAACCTTGCACTCATTCATTCAGATACCTTTATAGAATAGCCAGCGCTCCTGTACGAACCTCTCCCATGATCTCACTGTGATCTGTGCCTGTGGTTGCCTTCCCCTGATCTTGGATCACGCAGCAAAAGCTGATAATATGACTTTTCTTAACCTATGTTTCCAAATAAGGAAACTTTTCCAGATCTGCAGGAGCAGTAGTAGATCATTTACTTTGTTTCCCTAGAGCCCTACCTCTTTTCTGTAAAATCCTCTTCCTCTATCCCCATTGCCCCTTGGTCCTTTAAATCTCTCTAGAGTACACCTCTATAGTCATGTTATGTCCATAGTCGTGTTATGACTTGGTAATAACACTTATAGTCATGTTATGTCCATACTTTCCACCAAGAACTAGTAGGAGAGCCCTTAAAATATAAGAAATGTGTGAACTTGTCTCTGATGACACCAGAGAAAGGAGCAGCTGGGGACAATGGCCAATGGGTATGCGGAGGTGAGTGTGAAAATAGAGATGTGACTGGGGAAGACACTGCACTATGTATACACCACAGGCAACAGAAGTAACCAAAGGAGAGTCAAACAGGGAAGTTCTCAGACCTTACTGAAAAGTGATTTGGCCTGAGACGTGACCTGAAGGCCGAGGACCCTGATATTTCTTGACTGTCCCACCTCTCCTTTCTCCACCCCTGTTTCTTCCATCTCTTCTACCTCTAAAACTCTTCTATTTTGGTGATCAGAGCAGGAATTTAGGACCAGATGCTCAATACCAAGAAGCAGATTGACTCCTTCCTCACTCTTTTAGCACTCAGAACCCCCATCTTACCATGAAGTTTGAGTGTTAAAATATAGTCACTTCTTACATAGGCACAGAAATCTATTTGGAAACAGAAATATAGACTGTCCATCAAGCTGTTGCCTAATCAAACCTGCTCATTTCAATTACGACATACTTCATTTTCAAGACACTTCTCAGGGTGTAGTCAACAAGAAGCGTGCCTCACCGTGCAAACCCTTCTGATAGTGGGGTAGAAGACATTGAGCGTCACGTCAGAGAAATGAAGTTTCATCCCCACACTGCCTTTCTGCCTTCCCATGGAGAACAGTACGATGAATCTCAAACAATGTCTGATATGTTTTACCCACTCCTTTCCGTTTGTGGTTATGATTGATTTTGAACTAAGTGCCAGTGTCGGTCTCATTACATTGGCCTCAGAGTACTGTCAAGTTTGTTTTCAGAGGAAACTTTTCAAACTATGTAATAGGGCCCCAATAAGAAAAAAAGAATGTTGGTAGCCAGAAAGAGAAGCAAGGTGCATTACTATGGCATTGGCATCCTTCTTTAGAGATCAGGAGAAATATGACAAGCGTGACTCCTATTACTGTTATAGCATATTGCATTCAGCTATGATGAAGCGGACTGTGAGCGTGTATCCTGAGGTATTTTCACTTCATGCATCTGGCATTGTTATTAGTTATTGCACTTAAGATACATTGGTCTGTTTACTCCTCATGTTTTCCTCACAGAGAAAATGTTAACCGTGAAAAAAGAATATTTGATGTTACAAATTATCTAGCTTGCTAGACTCATTTCCCTTTTAGTATGCAATTATTTGTTTAGCTTCCCTTAGCAAATGAAATTTCAAGGGCATTTCAAGGAATATAAATAATATAAAAGGGAAGTAGAGCCCCAAAGAATTTTTCTTTCCTTTTTTTTTTTTTTTTTTTTGTATTCAGGAACAGCATTGAATCATGCATATGTATGAATCAACAAAATCAGGTTAGCTAAGAAATTGGAAATTGCACTCCACTAGAACATTTGTCTTGCTCTAGAGATCTTTGTTACAGATTTGAAGGACTAATAAAAAATCACCAGCATGACTGGAACAGATGTTTTTTATGGACTTGGGTTGTTAATAGTCTTTTTAGCTTCTCCTAAGGACTTAAGCAGATTCCTCACTTGTCCTCAATACCTGAAATTATGTTAACACTGTCCAAAATGTACACTAACAAGGTATATTTAAAAAGCCATAAATCAAAATGGGGATACTGGAGACTTTGACAAAGCAGAATAAATTTTAAAAGCAGCAAAGTGAGATACATGTCAGAGAGACAAATAGACCAACGAATAAATAGAAGATGTGGGGCTATAAATAAAGGTAGATTTCAGATCAGTAATATCATGAAACAGCCATAACAAAAAATAATTTGCTAATCACCATTTTCTTGTTAAGGCACAAGGTAACCCCTTTCTCTAGCGGAAATTACCAGTATCACAGGACACATGGAGTAGAAAAGAAACTCAGAATGCTGCTCCTATATTTACCTTGATGGTGTGCCTGGAAGTGCTTCCCTAAGAACTCATATGCAACACTTTTTGTAAGCCCTTGTAAGTCACTCCCAGTGGAGGCCAAAATTAATCAATTTTGCAGAGACCAAAATAGGTAAGAAACAGCAGCTAACAAGTTTCCTGTTGTCACCGGGGATGGCTGTTTGTTGCCATCTTTTAAACTGCATGAGTAGGTGCAAATGGGGCACCTGCCCCCAGCCTTGCCCTCTCTGCCCATCTCAGTCGGAACACACTCCTGCTGGGCATGCCCAGTCCCATTCAGCTTAAGGCCATTTTGCCATCTGTTTCCTCAACTCCTGGTGTTGCCCACAATTTATTTTCCTTTCATTAATGAGTGATGGTACAGGATGGGACGCAAAACAAAGCCTAGTAGTACAAGATGATGCTGTGCACTTTCTCCATCGCCATTAATTACAAAGAGATGGTTTTGATGCTGGGTTCAAGGCCAGCTCCCCCACTGGGAAGTGATGTACACTTGAGCAAGCTGATTTAGCTCTGGGCCTCAGTTTAACTCCTCTGTAAAATCAGGGTATACATTTTCTATTTCTCAAGATTGTTGTGAGGTAGGAATGAGTAATTCACATGAAAGTACCTAAAACTGTAGTGGCACATGGTAAGCAGTTAATAAGTGGTCATTACTACCAGTCATTTGTTCATCAATTCCACAAATATATTTTGAGCTTTTCCCAAGTATGTCTTAACTTATATGAAGTTATGAGGATAGAAAAATAAAGACAAGACACCGACCTTTCAGAAAGCTTCTATTCTAGAAGAAACAAACATGTAGACAAATATCTATTTTCCATAATACATAATTAAATGTGCCAGTAAAGGCACACATGCAATTAGAATTTGAAAACAAGTAGATGGGGGAGCAAAAAACTACTTTAAAAAAATGATGGCTGTCTTTCTTCCAAGTTGCTGCAAATCATCAACCCATAGATTTAGGCAGAACTTTTTAAACCAAGCCTAAGCAGGAAAATAAATAAATAATAAAAATGGAAAACTATGCCAAAACACATTATAGTCAAATTGCAAGAAATGGAAAATAAGAACATTTTAAAGTATCCAGCAGAAAAAAAAGGACACATTACAGGGGAGCAACAATACGAATGATTTCTGATTTCCAATCAGAAATAATCCAAGCTGGAGGACAATGAATCATATCATTAAATTGCTGAGAGAAAACTAAAACTCTCAACTAAGAATTCTATAGCTAGTGAAAATATATTTCAGAATTTAAGATGAAATATATACAGGTTCAGATAAATAAAAGTGGAGAGAATTCATAGGCAGCAGATCCATACTACAAGAAAAATTAAAGACAGTTCTTCAGACCTAAGGGAAATAATATCAGATGGAAAGACAGCTCTATAGGAAGAAATGATGAACATAGAAAAATGGAAAATTGTGGGGAAATATAGTAAGACTATTTTCTTTCTTTAATTTCTTTAAAAGATACAAATAAGGTTAGTAGCATAATAATAATATATGTCACATATTGGGGTGCCTGGCTGCCTCAGTCAGAGGAGTGTGTGACTCTTCATCTCAGGGTCATGAGATGGAGCCTCACATTGGGTGTAGAGATGATTTAAATAAACTTTAAAAAAGAAATACATGTCGCATCTATAACAACACTTGTACAAAGGATGGGAGGGAAGTAAGTGGACATATACTGTTATAAGGCTCTCACATTAAACATGAAGTAGTATAACAACTTAAGATAGATTGTGAGAGATTAAGGAGACATACTTTAATTCCTAGAGCAACTACTAAATAATAAATAAATAAACAAACAAATATATATTAGTATAGCTAAAAGTCAATAGAGGAGACAAAACGGAATAAGAAAAATATTGATTAATCCAAAAGAAGCTAAAAACAGAGGAACAAAAACAGAAGAGACAAATAGAAAATAAATAGCAAAATAGTAGTTTTAAACTCAGCAATAGGTATAATTGCATTAAATGTCAACGGACACACACAACAACTGATAGACTGTCAAACTGGATGAAGGAAAAAAAAGTTACAACTACAAGAAACACAGTTGAAATATACATATACAAATGGTTGAAGGTAAAAGGATGGAAGAAAATATACCATGCAAATGTAAACATGCAAAAGCTGGTGTGACTATATTGGTATCAGATAAAGGGGAATTCAAAACAAAGGATGTTACTGGAAATAAAAGAAGACATTTGATAATGATATATGAGCCAATTCATTAAAAGACATAAAAGTATTCAATGACTATGTATCTAACAGAGCTTCAAAATACATGGAACAAAACTTGATTGCATTAAAAGGGGAAATAGACAATATATTATTACAGTTGGAAATTTCAGTGCTTCCGTCTCAATAACTGATAGAACAAGTAGACAGAAAAGTAATATAGTGATGGAAACAACGAATATTTCATCAAAATGAACCATACAAATACAAATGAAGTCTCGGTACTTGTTTTGAAGAAACAAAATTACACACAGTGTGCTTTCTGATCATAGTGAAATATACAGTAGAGCAACAACACCACAGTTTTTTCTTCGAAAAGATTAATAAAATTGTTAAGCCCCTAGAGAAAGATAATTTTAAAAAAGGAAAGAAAAGCAATGAGCTATCATTCTACAAAAAGACACAGAGGAAACATCAATGCATATTACTCAGTGAAAGAAACCAACCTGAAAAGGCTACATACTGTACAATTCCAGATATATGACATTCTGGAAAAGACAAAACTATGGAGAAAGTAGAAAGGTCAGTGTTTGCCAGGGGTTTGGAGAGAGGGAGAGGTGAATAGGTGGAGCATGGGATTTTTAGGGCAGTGAAACTATTCTTTATGATACTGTAAGGTTGGATTCATGTAATTACTCATTTGTCAAAACCCACAGAATGTGCAATCCATAGAGCTAATGTAAACTATGGACTTTTTAAGTTAACAATAATATATCAATATTGGCCCATCAACAAATGAATGGCACTAAAGCAAGATGTTAATATTAAGGGAAAACTAAAGACAGAGGTATATAGGAATTCTGTACTTACTACTCAATTTTTCACTAAACCTGAAATTGCTTAAAAAGTAAATAGTTTATGTTTTTTAAAAGGAGAGATAAAACCCAAACAAATATCATAAAAAAGAAAACATTATAGGTTTTATACATTTTTAAAAGATAATAAAGGGAGATTATGAAAACTTGTATTACTAAATTTGACAGCATACATAAAACGGACAGATTCCTTGAAAGACACAGCTTACTGAATCTGAAAGAGAAGAAGTAGAAAATATAAGTAGCCCTGTATCTGTTAAAGAGCTAGGATCCATAATTTAAAACACTTCCAAACATTTGTATATTCCTTCAAATATTTCTAAAATAATCATTATCAATCTTACAGAAAATCTTTCAGAAAATAGAGAATGAAGGAACACTTCTCAGCTTGTTTTACTGACGAAGACATCACAAGAAAAAATTAGAGGCCAATAATTCTCACAAAATATTAGTAAATAAAATCTAGTAGTATTTGAAAAGAATAATACCATATGGTCAAGTGGGGTTTATCCTCGGAATGTAAAGTTGGTTTAACACACTTCAAGACAAATCAAACCAATTCATCACACTAACAGAATAAAGGAGGAAAGTCAAATGATCATCTCAATAGATACAAAAAAATATATTAAGTTGGCATAATTGAGCATCAGCAAAGATAATTCAACTCAATAGATAATAATAGAAAGGAGATTCCTCAAGCTGATGGAGGACAGCTCTAAAAAACATATAGCTACTGAATGGTAAAAATCCTTTCCCTGCGAAGGTCAACAACAAGACAAGAATGTCTCTTCTCACTACTACTCTTTTACATTGTAGTAGGACCTCACAAGAGGTCCTAGCAAGTGTGGCAAGGAAAGAAAAAGAAATAAAACCATTCAGATTGTAAACAAAAACATAGGATAGTTTTTATTCAAAAACAATATGATTATGTATGTAGAAAATCATAAGGAATCAACATACCAAAAAAGGCTACAAGAATAAGTAAGTTTAGCAAGTATCCGTTTATAAGATCAACATGCAAGAATTTATTGATTTCTGTATACTAGCAATTTAAGAATTAAATCTGAAAAAAAAATGCTACTAATAATAGCACCCAAAACATTAAATGCAAATGTTTACATATAAATTATCACTGTGTGTGCAAGAGCTATACACTGAAAACTACAAAACTCAGAGAGAAATCAAAGGTAATCTAAATAAATGGAAAGATATGTCATGTTCAAGAACTGAAAGTTTTAATATTGTCAACATGTTATGTTCGTATATTGAAGTCCTAGCACCCTGTCTGTACTTCAGAATGTGACTGTATTTAAAGATAGAGCATTTAAAGAGGTAATGAAGATAAAATGAAGTCACGTGGGTGAGCCATAACCTAGTATGACTGGTGTCCTTATAAAAAGAAGAAATTAGGACACAGACACACACACCAACTTAGAGGCAATCCTGTGAGGACACAACAAGGAGGCAGCCATCTGCAAACCAAGGAGAGAGGCCTCAGAAAAAAACAAACTTTGTAGACACCTTGATCTTGGATTTCTAGCCCCCAGAACTGTGAGAAAATAAATTTCTGTAGTTCAAGTCACCCAGTCTGTGGTATTCTGCTCTAATAGCCCTAGCAAACTAGTACAGATTTCCCTTCTCCACAAGCACTGCTATTGTAATCAGAATCCAAGTGGGCATTTGTGTAGAAATTAATAAGTTGATTATAAAATTATATGGGCAAGGAATAAGATAAATGGTAATTCAGGCAAAATACCAAAATGATCTTGAAAAAGAAAAGAGTATATATATACCTATATACTACCTGATTTGAAGACCTATAATAAAGCCACTATAATCTAGGCAGTACCTAATAGGATAGACAAATAGAACACAGACAACATAAATAGACCCATATATATGCTATCAGTTTATTGTTTACAAAGGCACCAAGGAATTCAGTACGTAAAGGAATCTTTTCATCACATTACTCTGGAATAACTACATAACCATAAAGGGAAAAATGAATTTCAACTCCTACGTCACACCACGCACAAAAATTAGCGATATATCACAGACCTAGTCACAAAAGTAAACACTACAAAGCTTCTAGAAAAAAAAAATGGAAGAACTCTCATGATGTTGGGGTGGGCAAAAATTCCTTGGGCAAGACTTAAAGAGGATTAACTAGAGAACTTTAAAAACAACAAACTGAACCTTATCAAAATGTAAAGCTCTGTCAAAACAACAAAAAAATGAATAGGCAAAGAAAATGTGGGTGAAATATTTATAATATATGTATTGATCAAAGGACTTCTGATCAAAATATATAAAGAAAGGCCTCCCACTAATCAATAGTAACAAGATAGCTCAATGAAAATATCAGCATAAGATTTGAACAGACTCTTCCAAAACAAGACATGAGAGTGGCCAATATTCAATGGAAAGATGCTCAACAGGCTAGGAAACTATTTCAGTGGTTCAGACACAAGTTGTGTCAATGGTGAAGAGTGGTCACAGTCTGGGTATATTTTAAAGTAGAACCAACAGGATTTGGTGGTAGATTGGGTGTAGGGTATGAGAGAAAGAAAGGGGTCAAGAATGGTTCTCAGTGCAGCCACTCTGGACAACAGTATAGAGGTTCCTCAAAAAATTAAAACTAGAACTATCCTACGACCCAGCAATTGCAATACTAGGTATTTATCCAAGGGATACAGGTATGCTGTTTCGAAGGGACACATGCACCCCAATGTTTATAGCAGCACTATCAACAATAGCCAAAGTATGGAAAGAGCCCAATGTCCATCGACGGATGAATGGATAAAGAAGATGTGGCATGCATACACACACACACACACACACACACACACACACACACACACCCTGGAATATATACTTGGCAATCAAAAAGAATTAAATCTTGCCATTTGCAACTACATGGATGGAACTAGAGGGTATTGTGCTAAGCGAAATTAGTCAGAGAAACACAAATATCATATGACTTCACTCATATGAGGACTTTAAGACACAAAACAGATGAATATAAGGGAAGGGATGCAAAAATAATATAAAAACAGGGAGGGGGACAAAACATAAGAGACTCAAATATGGAGAACAGAGAGTTGCTGGAGGGGCTATGGGAGGGGGGATGGGCTAAATGGGTAAGGGGCATTAAGGAATCTACTCCTGAAATCATTGTTCCACTATATGCTAATTTTGATGTAAATTTAAAAATTAAAATTAAAAAAAAAAAAAAGAATCGTTCTCAGTTTTTAGCCTGAGCTCTGTAAGGATTTGAACCTAGTCAGTATTGCTCCAGAGATAGCAAGTCCTTATAGCTGCCTTCTTCCCCCAGAGTTACATTATTGATGCCTGTCCAATCCAGCTCAGCATGCCGACAAGCCCTGCAGCTATTCATGCATTGTTCTGGCCCACCTGCCACCTTCTCTTTAGAACATGCCTTTCTCACCTCATTGTCTCTGGTCAAATCTAGTTTGTGCCTTTCTGTCCAGTTCCTTCGGATTTGGCGCTCATTTGGACCCTCCGGTCCTCAACTACACCTTTGTCCACAGACTGTCTTTTTGGATTCCACACTCCCGACCCTCATGCTTCATGTCCTGAAGTCTTAGGTTACTGCAAACTCCCATCTTTGCAACAAACACCAGGTCTAGCAAACCCATGGCAGCTTATACCGACCAAGAGAGAAGTTCCAAAAATCTTAAGACTTTAAACAAAAACTAGGTAAACCCATGTCCTGTACAAGGTACCCAGCCAAAGGTCAAGTTGGGGCTCTCTAGTCTCAAGACCTGAGCCCCAGTGCTAGGCTACAGCCTAGAGGAAGCAGTACCTTTTCCCAATTCATTCACTCAAACGAGAGGTCTTTTATGTAAGGCACTTTTTCCTAATTTGCCCAAAGGCACCATGTGTACAAAAGAAGTCTCTGTTTCATGTCAGACAGGCATGACTCTGATTCACAAAGGTTGGACTTTTTTTTTTCCCCTAGAAATAACAGTGAGAACCTTAATAGAGCACTCTAAACTGCTGTCTCTCTTGCTTAGAATTTTTGAAAAATTTAAGTTGAAAGAAGAAACCAAACTTCATTGATATCGGCATATCAGAAGGCAGTTTTTCTAGGCAGCATCTTTGTTTTGTCCCACATCGGCACGTCACTGTTTCTCCTCCACTCCAGAAGTGCAAACAGCCTTTGTTTATTTCTACTGAACATCATTCCTTTTTCTCTGATATTGTCTCGATTGAACCTGAGAAGCTGACATAATTGTGCAACTCATATCTAGTGAAATTTGAACTTTGAACAGTAACTGGAGATCTGAGCAGATAAAGGCATCTGACAAGAGTTTGTACTTGACAACACTTTTGAATAATATTATAACCGGTTCAACACTCAATATTTTTCTGCTGTTGCAATGTTGAATTCAAGTGACAGTATGACCTGACAGTTTATCTGGTAAAAACTCAATTAATTTGTGTTCAGACTCATTAATTGTTCTTAATTCACATTTGACCATTGTATCTGGTCCCTGACCTCTAGTCCCATTTTTGCATGAAAATCTCCCTCTCGGTAAAAACATATCATGCTCTGGCATATAGGCACTCACTGCCAATTGTGACTAGGGCTCTTTACTGTCACCACAGCTGCTGAATTTCCTTGAACATACCTCAGCAATAGATTCAGGGAGACTTCCTTTTTTAAGATAAAGTGAAAAAAAATTAATCTGTTTATAAATCCTGATAAGCTCTTTCCACATTATTATAATTCACACAGGAAGGCCTGCAGTGGTGTAAACAACACTAAACTAAATGCAGTGCACACACTAGGTGCTCCATCAGTATTTGTTAAATGAGAGAGTAGTCCTAACTCTCCTTATAACCAGCTTATGTCAGGTCAGGTCATCTCGTAGGCACTCAGTCTCCTAGTTTAACATTAAGGGCTAGGAAAGGTAGGCTCTCAGACCCAGAACGGGGGCCTGTGAAATTCCCATCTCTCCTATCACCATTTTCCAAAGTGCTCCTTAGGCAAATTGAAGACAAGTGCTGAAAAACAAGCTCCTGGAACTCAAATGGCCTTTGGAACTTTCTATTGAGTCAGTCCCCCAGAAGTGGACAACTTCAGAGAACAGGCATGCAGTCCTAGGAGATTTTCTCAAATAGCTCAAGCAGTCTGGAGATTCAATAAATCCAGCCAATATGTTGCAACACATCCCACCCCTCTCTTATTTTTTATCTTTTTCTCTCTACTCCATATAATTTTTAAAAGAAAATTCACCTTTAGGGTCTGGTTTGTTTTTCAGGAATTCAGTTATTTTATCTCCTAGTAACTCACTGGGGTATTATAAAAGCACTGGTTGGGAAAAATCTTTAGGCCATTTAGTTTTTTCCTATCTTTTGAATAAAATCACTGATCTTATCAAGGCTACAATATTAATACATTCAAAGACAAAAAAGTGTCTATGTTGATTCACTTAGAACAAAATCTTTGTAAATTCTACACTTAGCAAATATTCTCTCACTCAATCTTCTAAGTTTCAGTCTCTTCCATAGCTATTTTCATGGATAGTTTAATTAAAATCGAAGAAGCAATTCTAAAGATTAGTCATAAACATGTCACTAACCTGGGATTCACAAGAACCCATCTCTACTTCAGCTCTAAGTAGCAATATTTAGCTATGAAACATTGCTCAAAAGTATCCTGGAATTTGATATTTGGGAGGAAATAGAGAAGTCAACTATGCAATGAGGAATTACTTTACAAGAAAGCCTCTCTTGCATAGCCTATGTAATTACTTCCTGTGATTAAAAACAAACAAGACCTTACTTTTTCCTGCTTATTTCCATTGCTGGATAGGTATGGTAGAAAGATCAAACCACCACTTCATTATTTTGGTTCCACTTTCCAAAGCAACAGAGGAAATTAATAATAGCCTATATATTTTAAGCATTAACTATATGTATGATTACATTTAGATTCACAATAGCCACTAGCTCTGACCAAAATGGAGTATGAGAGAGTTCTGCATTCAACAACTAGAAAAATAAAATCTATAAAACAAAGTTTTTTTGACATTTTAAAATAGGCAGCATAGGACTATGATCCCCGAGAAAAGGGTAGGAAGAAAGTTAAGTCTTACAATTCTGCTGCTTACTACCTGGAGATAGTTTCCAAGCCATAGCACAGGAAAGGACACCTATACACAGCCCAATGGTCTCCTTTAGGTGACGAGACAGACAAGACAGATATGGAAGTTCAAGAAGGTATGACAGCTATAATCTATGAAATAGAAAGTCAGGGATGGAGTTGCTGCTCTGACAGAGTGTGTGAGAGAGACAGCATGCCATGCAAGCTCTGTACATCTACAGAGGGATCTCTTTTAGTCTTTGGATGAGGACTGATCTATACATGTAAGAAAGTAAATTCCCCAAAGCCCAGGGGAAACCTTTGGAAAGCAAAAGATCAAACAATGCCCAAAGCTTATATCATGTTCCTACCAGAGTGGCCAAATCTTGTAATACACAGGGCATCAGGCAAAATCGTCAGAAGTAGCCATATTAAATTACCCATAAATTAAAGACTGGCATAGACTTGCTGTAACAAGCTTAAAGCAAGCCCCAAAAAGATCCAACTGATTCCAAATAATTGCATACAAGAACAAGTCCAACACTATTTAAAGGAAGACACCAAAGTCAACATCCAACAACATAAAATTCACAATTCCAGGCATCTAATCAAAATTTACCAGATATGAAAATAAGCAAGAATAATACACCCAATCAGAGGAAAAAAAATCAATTACTAGAGTTAGACACTGAAATGATAGATGATAAAATTAGGGACAAGGACACTGAAACAGGGACAGATTGTCCCTGACTTACAGTGGTTTAACTTAACACAATCTTTCAACTTCACGATGGTACAAAAGCAATATACATTCAGTAGAAACTGTACCTTAAATTTTGAATTCTTATTTCTTCCTGGGCTAGTGCTATGTGGTATGATACTGTCTGGTGATGCTGGCAAGTGGCAACCCCTAGTCAGCCACATAATCACGAGAGCAAACAACCAATACCATTCTGTACCCATTCTGACAACCATTCTGTACCCACATAGACAACCTGTTTTGCACTTTCAGTATAGTCTTCAGTAAATTACATGAGATATTCAACACTTTATTATAAAATAGGCTTTGTGTTAAATGATTTTGCCAAACCATAGGCTAATGTAAGTTTTCTGAGCATGCCTACAGTGGGCTAGGCTAAGCCATGATGTTCAGTAGACTAGGTGCACTATACTAAGTGCATTTCAACTTATGATATTTTCAACTTACAATGGTTTTATTGGAACATAGCCCCATTGTAAGTCAAGGAAGATGTGCATTATAAATACACTCCATAGGGTTAAGAAAGGAAGGAAAATATGGGTATGATAAAGACATATATAGAAGATATTTTTCAAAAAGACCAAAATGACACTGAATACTAAAATGTCTCAAATGAAAATATAATATCTTTTAGCAATAAAAACTAAAATTTTCAAATGAAACATTTGGACAGGATTAATAGCAGACATATTAGAAAGAAAAAAAGTCAGTTAACTTGAAGACATTGCAGCAGACACAATCTCAAGTGAAGCACAGACAGAAAAATACTTAAAAAATGAAGACAGCACCAATGGCCTGCAGACTAACAGCAACTAATTTAACAGACATGTCAGTGAAATATCACAAAGAGAATAGGGGTGGACAAAAAAATATTTGAACATATAATAATGACCAACATTTTTCCAAACTTAATGAGTACAAACCCACAGATCCAAAGGTCGACCAACTTCAAAATGAATAGGACCATAAAGAAAAGTACATTTACATACAACACAAACATATTACCTAAATCCAGGGATAAAGAGAAAATATTACAAACATCCAAAGTAAAAAAATGGGTATATTACAAACATAGGAAGATAAGAGTATATTGGAATTTTTGTCTGAAACTGTTTGAGGCAAAAGACAATGGTGTCTTTAAAGCTGTGAAAGAAAACCTGTCAACACAGAATTCTATACCCAGTGAAAATGACTTAAGTGAAAGCAAAATAAAAACTTTTTTGGGCAAACAAAATCTAAGGAAATTCATTGCCAGCAGACTGGCACTATAAGAAATAGTAAAGTAAATTCTGTGGATGGAAGATACAAGATACTAAATGGAAATGTGGACATACACAAAAGAAAGAAAAGACCTAGAAAGGGTAAATGTGTAGGTGTCTTAGTCCATGTGGGCTGCTATGACACAATACCATAACTGAGTAGTTTATAACAACAATTTTTTTTTCTTGCAGTTCTGGAGTCTGGGAAGTTCAAGAACAAGGCACCAGCAAATTTGGTGTCTGGTGAGAACCTACCCCTGGTTCGTAGATGGTGCCTTTCCACTGTGTCCTTGCATGACATAAGGAGCAAAGGAGCTCTCCGGGGTCTTTCATAACAGCATTAATTTCTCCTAACCTAGTCATATCCCAAAGGCCCTGCCTCCTAATACTATCACCTTGGGGGTTAAGTTTTAATGTATGAATTCTAGAAGGACACAAACATTCAGACCATACTAGTAGGTAAATATAAAAAACATTTTCCTCACTTTTATATCTTTGAAAGATAAATAACTGTTTAAAGTAAGAATAATAACAATATATTGTGGGATTCATAACATGAGAAATTAAAATGTTTAAAATTACATAAATGATGAGGAAATAGAAGTAAAACTAGACTATCACAATTTCTTACATTATATGTGAAATGTCATGATATTATTTAGAGCACATTAAAAGTTAAAAATGTATGCTATAAATCCCAGCATAATCACTAAAAATAAACAAAAATAATATAGCTACTAAGCTAATAATGGAGATAAAATCGAATAAAAATGCAGTCTAAAAGAAAGCAGGTAAAGGGGAAAGGAGGAACAAAGAAAAGAACAGAAAACAAAGAGCAAGTTGGTAGGTTTAAATCTGGCTATATTGATAATTAATTTCAAAGTAAATTGTCTTATCCTCCAATTAAAGCCCAAGATTGCCAGAACAAGTTAAAAAGACCATCAAGTTAAATATATACCATCAACAAGAAATCTTCTTTCAATATAAAGAAACAAAATAGGTTAAAAATAGAAAGATAGATAATGATATACCATGTAAACACACACACACACACACACACACACACACACACACACACATGCTAGGAGGAATGAAAGAAGCTAGAACAACGGTATTAGTATCAGACGTACTAAGTAAAAAAAATAAAAAGGGACATTTCCTAATGATAAAAGGGTCAATTCACTAAGAGAACAAAACAATTCTAAACATTTAGGCACTTAATAACAGAGCCTCAAAATACGTGAAGCAAAAGTGAGAGAACAGAGAGGAGAAATAGACAAATCCATAATTATAGTTGGAAAATTCAACACTCCTCTATCAGTAATTGACAGAAGTAGTAAACAGAAAGTCATTAAGGATATAGAAAACTTCCCAGAGTTAAACAAGAGGCAGTCTTCACTTCTCTTTTGATTATATTTTGACTGATATCCCCCTTCTCACTACATATGACATTACGTCGACTTCTTTGCCAACCAGTCATGATTCAGCACTTGGTAAAGAGTATAGTCCAACTAATAACAGGATACATTAAGAAGCTTCCAAACACGTGGGTATAAAAATATAAAGACAGCAAGGTAATTGGGGAGAAGCAGCTATTTTCTGCTAACTACATCAGAAACTCAGACAAACAAAAACCTCAACATCTTTGTCTCCATTCTTCTTACATATAGTGATAAACAGGCTTGCCCTTCACAATATGTGTCCAAATGTACAATGAGTGATCCAGCCATCCCCAAGCATCTATCTCCACATAGTTATGTTTGTGTATGGGTTGATAGTGTCAGACATTCTAAGAATTATCCTTCACTGTCTGAGCATCATTGGCAGACAGATCGCACATTCCAGTATACACTCATTCCTTTTTCTGGCTCCAACAGTCCAGATTCTTTTCACACATTATGATGAATACCTCAACATCAAGTAGTAGCTTTTCCTCCACAATAAGTTAATTAACATCATGCTTAATTTAAATTAGTCAACTGACCAACTGGTTTTCCAGGAAAAGAATGGCTTGTGCTCTATCTCTCTTGCTCTAATTTTTTTTATACTATCAAATGAAATCCTAAACTTACCTCAGTGACTATCTTGCAACTTTGAATTGTTTTGTATAAAATATATCTATTCATCAATAATTCAATCATGGAACCCTAAAGGTAAGACTGTCAACAAGTCTCCTGCCTGATGGACTGGCTTTGATGGGCCACAGCTCAGGTGCTGGCCAGCCACTCACTTAGAACATTCTCTAAATGTTCTCAGAACAACTACCACAGGAACTTCATATTCTTACAGTGCATCATTTTTTCTCCTAAGGTGCCCAGAACAATTTCACGTGGGCAAAAATTGAAGCAAGAGAAGGGAAGTGGAGGGGGCTAGTAGAAAATTTTAAGCTTTTGTATTTTTTTTAAGTCTCTGGCATTACATAAGATTCCTTGCATACATTACAATTGAGCAGCAAGAGAACATTTCTTGAGAAAAAATTGTTTTCAAAGAAATTTAGTCTCCTACTCCCTTTGACTTCCATCTCTATCAATGAAATATCCCCTTCTTATACCTCAGCCAGTCCCTATTACATCACATTCCTCCATCCAAAATACATCCTCCTAGTAAAAGAAGATACAAAAAATATGTGCTCTGCTAACTTCCAGGAAATTGCTCACTTATCGAGGATGGTTCTACTATCTTAATAGTTCTTAACTGTCACTAGCTTTTTTTTTTTTTAGTAACTAATTTTTACTTTTTCCTAAAGTTTATTTATTTTTGAGAGAGACAGAGAGAGACAGAGTGTGAGCAGGGGAGGGCAGAGAGAGAGGGAGACACAGAATCCAAAGCGGGCTCCAGGCTCTGAGCTGTCAGCACAGAGCCCGACACGGGGCTCGAATTCACAAACCATGAGATCATGACCTAAGCCGAAGTTGGACGCTTAACTGACTGAGCCACCTAGGCACCCCATTTAGTAACTAAGTTTTAACCTAGTTATCATATTTACCCAGGGCCATGAATTTCCAAAATTAAATCACTTATAAAACAAATTTTTAGAGACCTAATATTGGGCTCAAAAAACTACAAAAGGAAAAACTATAATCCTCACAACAAGGACTGCATATAAAGCCAAACACTGTACTTGAACTTGACAAGGTGTTTGGAATCACACAGCTTTTGATCCTATAACAACTATGAAACCCAGTCTGCGCTGGGAAAAAAAAAAAATCAGAGGCAATTCTTACTAAAATGAAAAGCTGCAATTCCCACGTTTCCTTTCTGGTATGTCCTATGTCATGATGACAGTGATTATATCTATTCTTTGTATATTTCATAATTTATCAAGTGTTTTCAAGTACTTCATCTGAGTCAAAGCTAAAGGTTTGAGCTTCTGCAACATGTGGAACAGAATCCATTAGCAGAGTGGAAAAAGCTAGGAAGATAGAACTCCTGGAGATACAAACATGGTGAATTATCACAGAGCAACAGAACTTGTTCAACAGGCCGTAAGTCTTATAACTATGTGACATGTTCATAGAGTACGAAGGGTACTGGGTTGAAATCTGTCACTAAGGACAAACCAAACATCAATACATATTAATTTACTAATTATTATTTATTATAGAGTTGGATTTAAATTGACTTATTATGGAATTGTAGCACATAAACTGTGGAAATGGCAAATTGTCAGGTAAAACTAATGTGCAGATAGTTATTCAAATTGCATCAAAAAGCCTTTGCTCTTGAAATCATAATGTAAACACCAATTTTGGCAAAGCAAAAATTAAAGTGACAATCATGCTGCAGAAGAATTTAATATTTCTGTGTCTGTGGAATTAAATGTCCATTCAGCAAATGGGGGAAATATACTGTCAGTATGCCAGAGATTACCTATAACTGATGTCCAAGAACAAGAAACAATTGTTCTCTAAATCACCTTTTTAAAAAAAAAAAAAAACTCTTTTCACAATGACTTTTTTTTTTTTCCTCTCCCAACATAATCCAGGGATGTGGGGGTTGATACCACTGAGGCTTCGTGTGACCTGCTCTGTAGCTTTCTGTTAGTGAACACTACTCCCTCACTGAAATTTGTTTTCCTATTAAAAAAGGATGTAACAGGGTAAGGGACACCTTTACCTAATTACAAATGTAGCTTTTTATATTTAGACCAGTATGGGTGTGGCTATAAACGAGTAGGTATGGGAGTAGGACTGCTAATTGTTTTAGAGACTGAGAAAGTATGTCAAGAAAGAGGGGATAGGGAAATAGGCAGATGTTGTAAAAGAAAGAACATGAACTTCATCACAAAACCCACATTCAAGTTCTAGTTCTAATTCTTACTGACTGTGAGGCCGTAGATAAGTAATTTATGCTTTCCAAACTTTAGTTCACTTATCTCCAAATTAGGATAATAAGGTTGGTAGGAGGATTCATTTTAACAGTGCAGCTAAAGTTCCTGACATCTAGGAAACATGTTACACGGTAGCAGGGAATGGCTTCCGAACCCAAAATTGAAGCCCCAAATCCAGAGAATCCTCAAACCTATTAAAAAAGACTCCTAGCATTCATTTGTTCAATCGCTCCAAATAAAAAAAATTAATTTAAAATTTAAAGAAAAGCATTATGGGGGCACATGGGTGGCTCATTCAAGTGTCTGACTTCAGCTCAGGTCATGATCTCACAGTTGGTGAGTTTGAGCCTCACATCCGGCTGGCTACTGTCAGCGCAGAGCCCACTTTGAATCCTCTTTTCACCTCTCTCTGTCACTCCCCCACTTGTGATCTCTCAAAAATAAGTAAACGTTTTAAAAAACTAAATAATAAAAAAAAATTTTTTTTAAGCATTATGTACCTTCTCAGAGCCAGGAATAGAAGCCATGAACTGTTTATAGGTATTTTAAGATAAGCAAATATTGGGGTGCCTGGGTGGCACAGTCGGTTAAGCAGTGACTCTTGGTTTCAGCTCAGGTCATGATCTCAGGGTCGTGGGATTGAACCCCACATCGGGCTCTGCACTGACAGAGTGGAGACTGCTTGGGATTCTCTCTCTCCCTCTCTCTCTCTCTGCCCCTAGTGCATGCACACTAGCTTGCTCGCTCTCTCTCTCAAAATAAATAAATAAACAAAAAAAAAAAAAAAGATAAGCAAATGCCTTCTATGATATCCTTTGCCTCCCTCTGTTTTGGACACAGACCGCTAATGTGTGAGATTTGAAATCTAGTCTCTGAACACGATTTCTTTTGCCCCAGAGCCGACTCCCTGTCACTGTGTGTGTAAGTAATTGTACATGGCTTAGCCAGACGCCCTGGATTCTGGGAGTTAGGGAAATTATGCATAGATCTGCCATTAACACTAATGGGGGGCTACACGCACAAATCCTCCACACACCAAGAAGAGAACAGACTCTTCTCATTCATACATAATAGATCTGTAGAAAAATTAGCATGTACGCTTTTAGGAGCTGAACTCTGAAGATGTACCTTTTATGGGAAATATGTAAATAAGGAGAGAGGATACACTGAAGGACAAGTGCTGTAATGTGCTCCCTTTCTGATGCCTGAGCACCTTGTCGATTTTGTTGCTGCATAAAGGGAGATGGGATTCGGCTGTGTGGAGATTTCCCAGCACATCTATTTTCTCAGTGTATTACCAAATTTCACCCGGTAGAGTTTACTTTGCCCAATTTGCCAGTTCCCCCTAGGGAAAGGGAGGTGGGGCGGTGCAATTGATCAGTCAGTAAGCAAGTACTAATATAAACATTTTTCACACAAGTCTTTGTTTCCTTAGAAGTTTTGCTACCTTGCCTTATAATTTAAGCTGTCTTGGAAATGAGGCAATACGATATTCACGGTAGAAGTGCGGACCCTTCCAGTCAGTGGGAGTCACCCCTGAAAGCCACAGAAATCTGTCATGCTGAGTTTTATCTAGGCAAGGGAGGAAACACCTTCCTGCATCTTTCACTTTTCTGCCTCAGCCCGTAGAGGAAGGAAATTATTTTCCCAGCTTCTCTATCAACCCATTCTTAGGTCCTCCCTACCAGGCTGATCTGACACTCGTTGGGCCACATTTCACCAGCAGACAAAATCACGACCGAGAACGGTGATTCACATCCAGAGGGATGCGGGTACTGAGAAGGAATACTTCTCAGGCCAGGCCAAGGCCACCCTCTTTCTGCCACAGTAGAGTCCAGCATTCTCCCTGTGCTCCCAACCCAGTGCTCTGACCCCTGCTCTCTGTCCCCTTGGGGGTTGCATCCAAAGCAGGGCTGTTCTGCAGGCCCAGCCTTCCTCTTAGCTACCTCTTCTAGATTCCTGACCAGCCAGTGGTTGGCTACGTGGACCCAGAGTTTGCTCTGTATGATTCATGGATGAGTAGAATAGGAATCTTTCCTGGGAGTCCAATCCTACGTACCATAGAAACCTCTCACCTGGAGGGTGGTCAAGAGAGTTGTATCAGAGGCTTTCCTTGATTTCAATAAAAGCTCCTAAACTTCCATACCTTCTGTATATAACTTCCAGAGTGTGGCCCAGAAAGAAAGAGTAGTTAGGCACCAAACCTCACCCTGAATGCCTAACAGTTAAAAATGCTAATAATTGGCTCAGTCATTAAGCGTCCAACTTCGGCTCAGGTCATAATCTCACCACTCGTGGGTTCGTGCCCTGCGTCTGGCTCTGTGCTGACAGCTCAGAGCCTGGAGCCTGCTTTGGATTCTGTGTCTCCCCTCTCTCTCCCCCTCCCTGGCTCACACTCTGTCCCCCTCTCTCTCTCAAAAATGAATAAACTATTTTTAAATGCTAGTAATTACTCCAGTGCCTCATTTATTCAGTCATTCACTCATTCATCAGTGATGGCTCACTTCCTAATTTCAGGCATGGCTAAGGCCAGAAGTACTCCCAGGAAAATGAGCAGTGCCTTCACTTTGCAGAGTGTACAACATATTGGAGAAGAGGAAGAATCAAAAGGAAATTTCCAGACAGTATGAAAAATATGATGATCAAGATAAGCACAGGTGATGTGATAATAAAAAGAGGTGTCAACCCAGCCTTTGAGGCTGTGTGCACCATCTTTTACTGAGCAAAACTCTTGAGACATGTTGAATAAGAAACCATAAAAACCAGAGTCAGCCATAAGGAAATAATCACAGAACATTCCAAGTATGCCTAAGTCAGGGAGGTTAACTCCTGAAACCCATTCTAGAATTGAGAAATTCTTTTGGAGAGATGTTTTTATTCTTTAACATGTTACATCAAACCTAGGACATACATTAATCACAGGTTTACTTCCTTCTTTTGTAAATGCCCTTAAGGTTTTGACTACTGACACAGTGGTTCTCGAGGAAGTCCTATCAATGGAGGGAATGAATTGAAGCAATTTGTGTGTGACCTCAAGGATTTCAAGGATTTTGTGTCAAAGGGGTGAAACATTCATTTTAACTCCAGGAGAATGCCTTTGTCAAGCAGGGAATGACCAGAAGATTCCCAGACAAGGGCTAGGCAGCCACCTGAAACTGAGGTCTTGTAAAGAGGATGGTGGAAGAAAGTTCAAATGCAGTGCTTTATCTGATCCAGGACCACTGTGACTTGATTAACAGCAATAAACCCTAGCCTGTAGATCCTCCCAGAGCTTGCTCTGTAACACAGGCAGATCAAGAGGCACATAGGCAGACACACGGGTAGCTCTTCCCATTGATTTATCAGCACCAAGACATCACCAGAATTCCCAGTCCCAACCCAAGCCTCCAGACCATGCCACGCCACATTATGCTCTAAAAATTCCACTGAAATGCCCATTACCTTAAAAATAAAGTCACACATGCAGACACACAGAGCACCATCTACTCATGAGTCCAGAGACAACGAGTCTGGGCGAGTCTGGGCCCTACTACTGCCTTGTGAAATCACAGCCATGAAGCAACTTGGGCCACCAGCTTCAGTTCCATTGTTCTTGTAAAAATCCAATAGCTTGGGGTGCCTGGGTGACACCGTTGATTAAGAATCTGACTCTTGATCTCGGCTCAAGTCATGATCTTGTAGTGTTTGAGTTCGAGTCCCACATTGGGTTCTTCACTGATGGTGTGGAGTCTGCTTGGGATTCTGTCTCTCCTTCTCGCTGCCCCTTCCCTGTTTGTGTGCTTGCTTGTGCACATGCTCTCTCCCCCAAAATAAACTTAAAATTATTTTAATAAAAATCCAACAGCTCAAATATTTTCTAGAATCATTATTTACACTTTCCTGAAAGTGGATGTGCAATGAGATGGATAGGAGAAAAAGACAAGAGGCAAACCTCCCAACAACGAGTGCAATTAGAATAAAACTTGAGATCTGACAACATGGAAAAACCCATCCCTCCATTAGAGAAAAAGGATTTATGTATCACCATAATAAGTTTGTCCTATCAGGTATATAGCATGGAAATTGACATTTTTGTAAGGAAATTAAGTCAGAGTCTAGAATTATATCTTTTATGTAGCTTAAAATCTCAATTAGAATGCTTTTTGCTGCTATCAATTTTTGTCCTGAATGACAGCATTTGGATGGAGAGAGTTAAAGAAGGGGAAAAAGCTGAGAAAGATTGAACTAGCATTGCACATGCAAATGAATGCATTATAGTAGTGGGGTTTTTTTCCACTGAATAAATTTACATTTACATCAGTTAGAGCTGATGTAATTCTACAACCAATGGAACTTAAATATATACATATTTTGTCATGAAAGCCCTCACAGCTATAACCTTTTGATTAAAATCTATTGTAAAACTAAGAATAAATTTCAGTCAACCAACTTTAGATTTGACAACTTTTATTACTCATTTTACCCAGAAGTACACTTTAACCGGTATTTTAGCAGCACTCAATAGAAGAAGTCTCCCCCCGTTTTCCTGTTAATTCTCTAGATTTTGTAACAGTTCCCATAAACTGATGGAATTTTATAAACTCCCACCATAAAGAATGAATGATATAAATTGTCCGCTCTTGGCCAAGGGCACATGTATACATGAATGATACATGGCTACCATTTACGTTTTCCCACCAGACTGAAAATCGATCACAAAATTAGAGGAGTGGGAAAAATTGGTGGAGAAATAACTTCCTTCGGGTTAAACTGCCACCTGTTCCTGCTTATGTGAGTCATTGCAAAACTGGTAAACATGGTCCTAAGCATTTGGCGTGGTCACTTGAGGAACGTGCAAGTAAGACTGCGTAGGAATAAGCAACAGCAGCAGGGCTAATGTTCTAAGTGATCAGCCTGGGTAAATATGTTTCCTCACGGTCATTACAAATGGCAACTTAGTGAAGCTGATATTAGGGGGCTTTGCATGGCCAGACTGTGACAAGGTTAGAAAAGTAGCCTGCCACTAAGTTATCAAATTTGGGGGAAAGATATAATTTCAAGGACTGGTCTCACCACCATTTGTGGAGTGCCTGTGTGTCAGGCACTGCCCACTGAACTAGTATTTCTGCCACCAGCCTTATAAAGTGGGCATTTCAGTTTTCATTTTACAGATGACAAAAGTAAGGGGCAGAGAGGAAAAGTCCATGTTTAATCCCCACAGTTCGTAAATCGCAAAGGTGGGACATAAGCCTGGTACCACCCTATGAAATCACAGCCATGAAGCGACTTGGGCCACCAGTTTTGGGTTCATTAAAAATCTAATGGCTCAAACCTTTTCCAGAATCATTATTTGCATTTTTTAAAGTAGATGTGCAATGGGACGGATAGGAGAGAAAGAGACAAAAAGCAAGCCTCCAAGCAACAACTGCAATTAGGATAAAACTAGAGATTTGATAATATGGAAAAACCCACCATTCCATTAGGCAAAGAAGAAGGATTTACGTGTCTTAAGGGGTCTGTTTCTAAAGTATGTATGCATATGATACATACACTGGTATGTATCATAACAGTTATGCTATCACCTGCCATTGTATCCTGTACTGTGTGTGGCAGGGCGGGGGGGGGGGGGGGTGGACGGAGGGTGCGGCGGTAGGAAGGTTTTTTTCCTACCAACTTAAGGAAATGACCACTTTCCTTAGCATAGAGCTGTTTTTACAATAGGTGACCTCAAGCAGTAAATGATGGGTGCTTAGTCCCCAAATTCCATACCCGTCTTCAACTCTTCCAACTCTAGCCCAATACTCCCTCAGTCCTAAGGTGTTCTTCCCACAATGCAGAACCAGTCACGTGAAATTTAAAAAGAAACAGATATTACCAGCAAAAATCACAGTATTACATTTTACTAGCTGTATGGGCAGGAAGAACAATAGCCAAGCTGGAGAGAATTTCCTAACAAGTCCACTGAAATCATCTTTAAACATATTCAAATTAAAATTGCATTGCTATAGACATGATGATGTTTTGGTATTTATAAGGATCTTTTGCCTTAGATGGCTAACACCTCATGATTCAACTACAAAATTAAATAACTAATGGTAGTTGTACCTAATATTTATATTACACTTTACCATCTAAAAAATGCTTCCTTACACATTGTCTCATTCATGCACGGATGAGGGTGAGATGGAAATCAGGGCACGGAACTATATAGGATATCCCAAAAGGAGAATTTACATCAGTAGTCTTCAAATTTAGTGTTAGAATTGCCTTTTCATTGAAATACAGATTCCAAGGTTCCTGTCCCCCAAATTCTTAACCTGTGGTTTTGCAGCAGGTGGGCCTAGGAATCTGCATTTGTATCAGGCACCTGATGATTCAGTTACATGAGGGTGAGGAGAAGATCCCAGGATCACACTTGAGAAACACCGGTGTGTATCACAAGCATCATGCCATCACCTGCTATTATATCCTGTACTGTGTGTGGGGTGGGTAGAAATGGTTTTTTCCCCACCACTTTAAGGAGATGATCACTTTCCTTAGCATGGAGCTGTTTTTACAATAGGTGACCTCAAGCAGTAGATGATGGGTGCATGGTTGGCTTTGTCCCCAAATTCTTCAACTCTTCAGACTCTAGCCCAATACTCACTCAGTCCTAAGGTGGTCTAAACCCTCAGTGAGATCCCACACATTTCAAAAAGTTTTAGGGGCACCTGGGTGGCTCAATCAGTTAAGTGTCCGATTTCAGCTCAGGTCATGATCTTGCAGCTTGTGGGTTCGGGCCCCACATCAGGCTTTTTGCTGACAGCTCAGAGTCTAGAGTCTGCTTCAGATTGATTGATTGATTCATTCATTTATTCATTTGTTCTCTCTCTCCTCCTCCACCCCCCACCCCCGCTAGCGCTCTCTCAAAAATAAACTTAAAAAAAAAAAAGGTTTTGCCAACAATACATATACTTGAAATATCTGGCACCACATCGCAGTCCATCCCCAGCCTCAGACCATGTGCCCAGTAGTTCAGCCAGTTACTTAAGGGCCACAGCAGTGTTTTAAGTTAGGATATGTTTTACCTCTATGTACCAGGGTCACATTAGGAATTCATCACAGGCCCCACATATATCAATCTATCTGCTGGTTCAGGATCCAGGAAGGAAACTTCAACATCAGAATCTATGTACTCAGCCCCAAGCTCCCCCAGTGGCAAGGAGGCTACCCCTAGCACCTCAGCACACTGGCTCTTATTTTCTCTCTCATCACATCCATCTGCCTCATTGTTTTTAATGTTTATTTATTTTTGAGAGAGAGAGAGACAGAATGCAAGCAGGGGAGAGGCAGAGAGCGAGAGGGAGACACAGAAACCAAAGCAGGCTCTAGGCTCTGAGCTGTCAGCCCAGACCACAATGAGGGGCTTGAACCCACGAACCCTGAGATCTTGACCCGAGCCGAAGCTGGATGCTTAACCGACTGTGTCACCCCAAGCTCCCCTGCCTCATTTAACCTAGTGTACTTCAAGGGCAGGGGCTGTGCTGTATTCATCCTGAAGTCCCAGTGCTAGGCACATAGGAGACGCCCAATAAATGTTTTTAATAAAAATTACATCTAGGAAATTGACAGCAAATTGGAGGGAGCAGGTGGGGAAGCAGCCCATCAAAAAGCAGTCTCTTGAATTCCTGCACTTGTCTCTCCTTCTTCTTTGCACAAGAGGAACCTAACAGACATTTTCTCCCAGACACATTTATTCTATAAAAATCCACAGAATGGACAGAAGCATCCTTTAGGTAGGCTCTTTTTACATTAAATGGAAACTATTCTGTGTATTGTTTTTTTAAAGAAGGAAACACTGTCCCTCCCTGTCTGTGGAAAGGCTTCACTCAGACAGAAAGAAAGGCTGGAGGAACAAGGGCTCCTTGCTGTGTGTGCAGTGGGTGTGATTTATTGCACCTTCCTTTAACGCCTGGAAGCTGATGCAGGGGCAGCTGAGGTGACCTGACGTAGGGTCATTATTGCACCCTTGGGCAGCACGGGTGTTTTCCAGGTGCTCTGTAATCACTTATTTACTATCCCTCCAGAACCTCCAGGAAGGAAGGTCAGCATTATCTTCCTGGCTTGGGAGGAGAGGGATTTTAAGCCCAGAAGGGTAGACGGCAGGCCACGCTGAGTCAGTGCCAAACCATCTCCTCCAGCCAGGATTGCAGAATCCATTCCTTTGGGAAAGGCAGCACTTTCCATAGCCTCTGCGGACATCTGGGTGGGGAAAGGCCAGGGGACAACCTTCTAGATGCCAATTCAGTCTGGTTATTTCAGGAGAAAAAGTGAATGGAAACTGAACTTTAGTATGTATACTCAGGGGATCCACAAACTCTTTAGTGGTGAGGAACTAAACACAAAGCTTAAGCCATACGTAGAAGTTGTTCACAGAGTATCAAGGTTAATTACCAGGTCCAGACTGCTTGTTAGTAGCAGAGTAGCCCCTACCCAGTGGGCAGGCAGAACAGGGCCACAGTTCCCACAGGCACCCCAGCTTTTCTTAGCTGCCCTGCTTTGTGTTCTGTAAGGGAATGAGCAAGGTAGGAAGTGTGTTTACTTGGGGCAGTAGCTTCCAACACAAAGCAATGCATTCTGATTCATCTCAGCCTCCCTCTCCCCAACACACATGCGCGCACGCACACACACACACACACACACACACACACACACACACACACACACACAGAGGCAGTGCAGAATTTTAACCTTCTGGATTCACTAGAGAACCAGAAGTGGGGAGACTTGGGTTTACAAGCTCAAGGAATGAGGTAGGGTTGTCTCCCACTCTGCTGGAAGACACATGGAGGGGAGGTGAAGAGATGGAGGTGAGAGAAAGCCTCAAATCTAGTGGGGATGAGTGTGGGCCTGGCAATAACTGTGAGCCTGGCCTAGGACCAGCAGCATCAGCATCACCAGGGAGCTCGTTAGAAATGCTGAATATTGACTCCCACGTTGATGTACTTGATAGACTCTCTGAGGGCAGAGTCCAGGAGCCTGTGTAATATTCACCCAGGTGATTCTTAAAGACTAAGAAGCCCTGGCCCTGGGGTCAGACAGCCTGCTCCATTACTCTCCAGATACGTGACCCGAGACGAGTTATGTAACCTCTCCAGGCTTCCATTCCTACCTTTGTAAATTGGGTACAATGGTAATGCCTACCTCTTGGGGTTGTTGGCCGTGAGAATTACAAGAGACAGTGTGTGTGAAGTACTTCAGTCAGGATCTGCCACACAGGAAACTGTCACTCAAGTATACAGAAAAAATACAGACTGTCCCTTCTTCAACTCTTAAACCGCACTTCCACCCAGGGCTCATGCTTCTGACTAGGTTAATTCTTGGCCCAAGGTCAACTCTAACTGGCAACAAACTCTTGGATCCTGCCTATGCCATTCATTACCCATTCATTCATTTATGGATCACAGACATTATTCTTTAGTCCTCCATTAAAACCCCTGCCCCTTCAGCAGCTATAGATTCTGCCAGTCTTGGCTTGGTGTATCTTCCCAAGAAAAGAGAGACTTTCAGAGAAATGCCCATAAAATCTAGAGGTGCTTGTGGAAATAGTGGGCTTGACCTCACTTCTAATCTTAGGTTTGCTATTTAATACATGTTTGTTGAGTAAATGAGTATCATAAGACTTGGAAAAAAAACAGCCACAGGGTATGATGACAAGAGGCTAGCATGGGTTTCTTCTCTCAGTTTATTGCAGAATTTATTTATGGTTCATTGATCCATTTAGAGATACCAGGGCAGCTTGGTTTATTATGGCATCTTGCCAGTTTTGCATGCATGCCACACAAGCTCCTTTCCAGATAGAAATGATATTTGTAGTGCAAATTAAAAAAAAAAAAAACCTTTAATTCATCCCTAAGAAATGTGTTACAGAAAAACAAAGAAAAGTTAATAAGCCATAGATTCATTTGGTGTATTGTTAGGCAAAGTGAAAGTCAAATCTTAAGACTTAATGAGCCTGATAAACATAAATGTTGATGGTGTGTGTGTGTATATAAACAAAGGAAGGAAGCCAGGAGGGAAAAAATAGATTCCAGTGATACAGGGGGAGAAAAAACAAACATAGATATGTAGTGATGTGCAAGGAAAGATCTGAGAACTTTTTTCCTTTCTCCAATCCTGCCGAGACCAAGGGGTGCTCTACACTGAAGCTTCTCAAACTATCCATGGCGAAAGACAATTTTTGTTCAAACTTTGGTTTTGTTTTTTCATTTCCTATCACAGGCCAATGTTCTAAATTTGATAAAATGAATTGTTTTGAAAATTATATAACATAAAAGCACACAAAATACAAGGCACTCTCCTTGCAGACAGATCAGCCCCCAAGATTGCCCTTACATCAAGGGAGAAAACCAGACACCATATAAGAACCCGCTTCTAAAATTCTAGGGGCACGTGCGTGGCTCAGGTGGTTCAGTGTCTGACTTCAGCTCAGGTCATGATCTCACGGTTCATGAGTTTGAGCTCTGCATCAGGGTTTGTGAGTTCAAGCCCCACGTCAGGCTCACTGCTGTCATCACACAGCCTGCTTTGAATCCTTTCTCTGCCCCTCCTCACACTCTGTCTCTCAAAAACAAATAAAACTGTAATAAATTAATTAATTAAAAAATTTCTAAGACTATCAAGTGAGCAAAGGATAGGACATGATTGCCCAAAGTTGTGGGTGACATTGGTAGCAGAAATGGATTAGCTCCCCAGCCCCCTCGGCCCTGGCAGGCAATCGCGCATTCTGGAAATAGCCTGTTGGTTTCACTAATGAAGGTTCATGCGAAAACACTCGAAGCAACTCAGCAGAGGCCTAACCCAGGCAGGAACTACAAGCAAACCTCCTACCTCCTCCCACTTTCCTTTTTTTCTGGTTGAACATGTTATAAAGAGTCGCATATGCCCAGTGGAGATGGAGATGTGACAAGGCTTAGCATGCATATTTGTTATTTATTTTCTCTTTTAATTGTAGTTATTTCTTTAATCTTGTGCAAACAGTGCTTGCAAGAAGTGAAGACTGAGGATCCAGACTTGCTGTAAAATGTGAATTCCTAAGTGTGGCAAGGGCACGCTTATGGGAAGAGAATGCCTGGGCCCTTCTTGGTGGCAACACTAATAGAAGAGGGACTTTGACACCATTTTGACTCCAGAATATTTTTTAAGTTTATTTACTTTGAGAGAGAGAGAGAGCTTGCGTGCACAAGCTGGAAAGGGAGAGAGCCCGTTGTGGGACTGGAGCTCACAAACGGTGAGATCATGACCTGAGCCAAGATCAAGAATCCAACGCTTAACTGACTGAGCCATCTAGACACCCCAATTCCAAAATTATTGACATTGTTTATGCACCGATTTGGGTCAGGCTGGGGTTTTGCGGGGGGAGGAAAGTACCCAATGCTCTCTAATTGTTAATGAGAAATCTTTGTTCCCCACAATGCCCTGGCCTTTCTTCTCCCTGCCATGTGCACTACTGCTCATTCACTTCCATCTCTGCTTCCACCCTTTCAACCGTATCATTCTGTTCCTCAGGTAGGTACTGCCCACCGCCTCTGCCCACGACACTCCATTTCTGCCCTTCCTTTGGGGACTTGTGTCTCTACGACCCGGGGCTTTTTGGCCACAGGCATTTCTTCTCCCAAATATGTCCTTAAAAAGTATAACCTGTGAATAGGAAGTATATAATATGGTAGTAGTAACAATAATGTGGTATCTTATGAGAAGCTTCCCTGATTCAATCAGATACCTCAGACTCCACAGAAAAGTATGCCCTTCTCAGAGCCTACAGAGGTATGAATATATTTATCAAACTGTCCTCGCTTGCTTTAAACATGAACTTCATTCATTAGCTTGACCTTTGTTGGCTACAACAATCCTGGCTAATCCCTTCACCTAGTGCATGATTCATTCTCGCTGAGCTTGGAGTTTGAAATGCTTTCTGGTTGGGTTGTTGTAACTGCTGCTCAGCTATCAGTGGTCATGGCAGGGCCCTCAGGGAGCATCCTCTCTCCTCTTCCAAGTCAGAGAAACAGGTTCAAGCCCTGGGTCTGCCATTTAGCAGCTGCATCACTTTGGGCGGGCTATTCAGAGTCATAAGACTTAGTTGACTCATCTATCTTATGGAAATAATGATAGCACCTACCCTCAGAGGGGTATTTTTTTTAACTTTTATTTTTGAGACAGAGAAAGCACTGCCAGCAGGGGAAGGGCAGAAAGAGAGAAAGAGAAAGAGAGAGAGAGAGAGAGAGAGAGAGAGAGAGAGAGAGAGAGAGAATATCAAGCAGGCTCCATACCCAGCATAGAGCCCAATGTGGGGCTCGATCCCATGACCCTCATGACCCGAGCCAGAATCAAGAGTCACATGCTCAACCAACTGAGCCACTCAACCCATCTCCCACCCCAGAAGGTTGTTGTAAGGACTAAATGAGACAATGTATATAAAGCAGTTAGTACAGTTCCTGGGACATAGTAGACACTAAATAAAAGCTATTATTTTCATCTGTCCTGGTGGACAGGATCTAGTCCATGTCCTTTAATGGGTAACAAGCAACATTTAACAAAATTGAGCTTAAGGATAAAGCATAAATGAATAATACAGTTAGATCCTATAAGCCTGCTCATTCATTCAGCTTATGTTTATTCAGGGCCCTCTAAGTGCTGGTAACTCCATTAGGTTAGGAGGGCAGAATCCTCTAAATAAGGAGCTGAGGACAGAGTAGAAGAAACAGACCCATAAAAACAAAGTAACAGGGGTGCCTGGGTGGCTCCGTTGGTTGTGTGACCGACTTCAGCTCAGGTCATGATCTCACGGTTCGTGAGTTCAAGCCCCATGTCAGGCTCTGTGCTGACAGCTCAGCTCGGAGTCTGGAGCCTGCGCCAGATTCTGTGTCTCCCTCTCTCTCTACCCCTCCCCTGCTCGCTCTATGTCTGTCTCTCAATAATGAATAAACGTTTAAAAAAAAAAAGTAACAATTCTTGTACCTTTTTCCTTAGCTAAACAAAGATCTGAGGGTATGCACTCATGCAGTATCCTTGAGAAACCAGATTCCCTGTAAAAACCTACCCCAAAGTAATGGTCCCCTCAGCTCTAGCTTGTATTTGAGGCAGCTTTGAGTATAGATGCAGGAAGGGTGAAGAAGGGGGCATGGCTTCCTTTGGGACCTGGTGGAAAAAGGCACCCCCAGACCCAAAAGGGCCAGGGCACATCTGTCAGGGATAGTTGCTATGGCAGAGGCACCCACTCACATCAGAAAGGCAACCAGCAAGAGGAAGCCAACCCACCCCCACTGTTTAACTTCTCAAGGCATCATTCCACAGGGCACACACAGCCGCGGCAGGGGCCCCGCCACCGCTTTCCTTCCCGCTATTGTTTATAAAACCGAACAGAAAAAGCAGCCCTGGTCTCAGATTAATCTTCCCCTCCGTCCAAAGAACTGGAGCATCTCCACCATCTCTGAGCCAAACGTTGTGCATATTCTCTTGAACAAAGAGCATCTGTGACCAGCTGACTTACACGCTACCAGTACAGGAAAAAGGAGTCTGTGTCACCGCCGCGGCGGGGGCTGTTTTCTCCCTTTTTCCCTTTCCTTTCCTTTGTTTTGGGGGATTTCTTTAAATGCCTTTTTTCAAGGCAGAAGAGGCTCTCCTTTAGAGAACATTTCGTGGTTCGAGGGAGGGTTAAATAAACAAATGATAACAACACCAATCAACCCTCTTTGCTTACAGCCTGCAGAGTCCATCTGCCTCCTGGCTGTGGAGCTACCCACCAGCAAAGGCAAACTAATTAGACACAGACAAACACTTAGGCGATCACACCTTGTGAATGTAAGCGTCTTCCTGTCATTTGGCAAGTCTCTCGGCCGCCTCTGAGCGTGAGACAACAAATCCCCTGCAAACAAGTTCCTCGCTCTCCCGTTAGTGAGACCTAACGGATCACAATGGCTGGAGGTGAAAGGTGGCAGTCCCGTCAGGTAATGACATCTCTCCAACAGCCCATATTAAAACAGCGGCACTTGTTTAGACTAGCCTATTTGCACCTACCTACAGAGGGCCTTTTTAATGTAATTATTAGCCTCTGCCGCCCTGCTTAGGATCTGAAAATATCGTTCATTTTCATCTCGCTTCAGCTACCGCTGCTACCTCCTACTCACTCAGTCACCTCGTCCTCCCACAACCAAGTGCAGAAACAGGCACAAGCTAGAAGAGCTGAATTAACAAGAACAAGCTGGCAGGTGAGCTATGTGACAAAAAAGAAGAAGAAGCGGGGTGGGGGGGGGAACCTAAGAGATTTGACAATATATTCTAATCACTACCTGTCTGTAGAAACCTCGAAAAAAAAAATTAAATGGCTTTTCTTAGACCAAAAAGTTATCACAATCACTGACCAAACTCAAAGATATAAAAGCAAAGAGGTTGGAATGTAATAATAGCGTACGACGGCCAATAAAGCAACTGTATGTTGCTTTAAAAAAAAAAAATAGAAGGAGGCTGGAATCTATTGACAGGCTGACTCAGGAGTTCTGATAACTGCTCATCATAGCACAGAATTTGGCCTTTGACATTTTAAGTAGCTGGAAGGGATGGTCCCACCTGACCTCACTCTGTATTATACAAACAAGTGCATCACCATGTAAAAGTTTGGCTGATACATTATAGACCTGTAGGTCAAAGACCAGAATTTATAAGTCCCCCGAAAGGTTTCCATCTCTGCTTATAAGCATCCAGGTCATATTCGGGCAGAGCGGTGAGGCGCTTCATCAGCCCACTATTAATTGTTAAATATCTGCAGTTGCTGGGGGCTGTGCCCACTTAAAAATGATGCAGTTGACTTTCTGTCGAGATGGTTTTCAGTCTTGTTCCTCGAACCTTATCAGTGCCCTAGTTACGCCATAGATTATGGCAGTAGCTCGTGAATGGTTATAAGCAGGGATGATTTTTTTTTTAAAGACAACTAGCTTAGACTGATATTAAGGAGAGACTTGTGTATGAAGGAATGCACATCTTCCTGTTTTCTTTGTACATTTTTCCCTCTGTCTCTTCACCTCCTCTTCTTCCCCACCACCCCCTGGAGAAAGAGGCAGATTTTAAAGGAGTGAGTTTCCAGCAGAGTCATCAAGGGACACAGCAGCTCCAGAGATAGAGAACAATCTGGGATAAACCTCCAGGGAAGGGGAAAAAGAAAAAAAAAAAAAAAGACCACCTGTAAGGACAGTGGCTAGCAAAGAGCGTTTATTCCCTATTTGTCGACCTGCCTTCTGTGCAAGGTGCTGTGTGGGCAACTGAGGCAAGAGGGAAAATGGGAAATGGTCCCTGGCTCAGTGGACTGGGGAAGACAGGACTAACAATAATTAAGTAATTAGTCCTCTTAGTTAAGAGGATCCCATCCTTAACTTTCTGACTAGACATGAGATGCCTAGCAGCACACTGAGCACACTGTCAGCACAAGATTCAGAATTGCCACGAGAGAGTGCTGCTCAAAACTGAAAATGAGAGCAAAAATTCAAATTCAAAACAGCAAATGAGAGGAGGTTAGAGGGAAATGACATTGCTTCTTCCAATAAAGGACACCATTTTAACAAAAGCACTTCAAGAGGAAAATTTTTTAAAATAGGAAGTACTGCTGATATTTGCTCCACTCTCTCTGGCTCTCTCTTCAAAGCAGAGGACAGGGGACTTCTGTATCAAGATGGTGGCATAAAGTTGTGCCGGCATTGCCTACCTGGCCTTCAACCTGTGATAAAAACAATCCAGATTAACAGAAAGACAAAAACTGGTAACAGCCCAGAAGCTAAACATGACAGGTAATCATAGGCCATCATCAAGGGGAAGGTCCCACCAACTGCAAATGTAAATGAGGATAGGTTGAAAAACACGTTCTTAAAATATACACACACCATTCTTCTGAAACCAAGCAACACGGAGAAAAATGACAAAAAAAGGACTCTGATCCCAGTCTCAGAACACACCCCAAGGTGCAAGGTCTGCTTGCCAAGAGAGAAGGTGGCCACCCCTCAGCAACACTGGAATGAATGGTCTTCTGAGCTTCCAGAATACTGCTGCCCAGAACAGCTCCTGCCTCTGCACAACCATTCAGAAGGTAGCTATGCAGGGGTTCGGGGGGTAAATGGCAGTAACTGCATCTTGGGATATTGAGTCATCTGCAGAAGATGCATTATAAACAGGGGAGGATTCAGGGACAGCTGTGGAGCAAGCCTCTGGAAGACCATGGCCTCTGGAATGTACCAAGTCATAGGAACCCTGCAGCCCCCTCCTCACTTTCCAGCATCGTCAAAGATTGCACAGAGATAAACGGAGAGAGATTTTAAGGCAGTAGAAATAAGCCCTCCTAGTGACAGAATGTACCCGAGTCTCTTGAACTATTCATTGGAAAAGCTATCACAGGGTCAGAGACCACAAGCCATTAAGACCCCAAAATTTCAAGAAAACTCAGATTGGAAGAAGAGATGTCCAGTTGTTGGAACTTCCAAGAAGAAGTTCCCCAACACTCGAAATGAGTGGCCAAGGCCAGGGAGGTGACAGCAACAGAGACAGTATTCTAGAGACCGAGAAAGCTTCAGCCTCTTTGCACTCATTAATTAGTCTGAGGAAGCCACCGTCCTACCCTACCCAGAGGTTCAGGCTGCTGCCCTAACTTCACCTGGCCTTTGCAAGCCTCAGACAATCAACGAAAGGGCGATCTGGCCTCAGGGACCTTTCAGAACAAGTTACAAGGGCTTCTCGGGTCAATTTCAGCCAGCTCTTTGTCCATATTATCTAACTCTGAATTTATAGCTCTGACTAGAGACACAGCTAGAGCATATGATGAGGGAAGAAAGGAAAATCATGTTCACTGCATATTGCTTCAGAAAGCAGGGAGGCACAATATCTTTTAGAAATACTTCCATCAAAAAGCCGCCTAAAAATGTCAACGCCTAAGCAGAGCTTATGAACCCAAATGCCTTTGTGGACCAGGCATAGGACTTAGCTGTGTGAATCAGGAGGGCTTGCCGTCATAGGGAGCGGTATGAGCCAGCCAAAGTCTCCAGGTACATCCACAGCCCAATTTGGCTGTTTGTCCTACCAGTTTCCGTCCCACAGCTTAAAGATTTAACCTTAACTGTCTCTAAATGCAGGTATTTGAAATAATACATACCCAGAAGGCTCTGTAATGCTAAAGTTTGGCCAAACTCTGATTATAAAAGATGCTCTAGGATCAGATGCCAGGGTACACCTTGTATTTTTAACCTTTCCCTTCTGAGTGAGAGCAGTAGGAAATACCAGTGGCAACTGCGTGACCCAATGGACAATGTGATTTCGGCAGGAAAAGGGGGTCTCAACTGGGGAGTAAGATGGAATTATGCAGTATCCAGGGCTCCATATGGCCCCTCAGTCAGGGGTACCATTAGAGTACATCAAATGCATTACCTTCTCTCAAAGAGCTGGCTGGGGGCCTTCTCATTCCATCTGACCACCTGTCCCCCTTTCCTTCTCTGTCACAAAGACTCCTTCCTCTCTTCATACTGCACCAGTACCGGCAAGCTCGGCTCTTACCAGTCACAGCAGAGGTGGGGGAGGTGTTGAGATATCAAGGGACTATCAGCTTGATCAAGGCCTGACATCTCTCAGCTCTCCTTAGATTGGAGAGAAGTCAGCTGTCCCTCTGGGAGGGAGTCCGAGAGGGTCCCTGGTTCAGAATCCAAAAGTCAGTAAGGAGTGTTCATTCTTTAAAGAACCATGAAGCTGTGCAAAGATGGGAGAAGCCAGGCCCATAAACGTGTGGCCAGGGTTTCTGGATTCCCCAGGCTCTTTGGAACTGTTTGCAATGCAAGGCAGGGTGCTCTGCACTTGGCTCATGTCCAGACAGAAATATTTTACATATGCTTGTGAACCTGTGTTTGGAAAACAGAAAAATCCTTTTGTTAAAACAGGGTGACTCAGGAATAAGAAATTGAGTATGGACAGGAAAAACACAACACAACAAAACAAAACAAAAACCCTCCTTCTAGCTCTGCCTAGAATCAGGGATGATTTTTGGAACGGCTTTCTGCAATACTCTCCTGAATGTCCAAACTGAAGACCGTCATATTCTGCTTTTATATCCTGACCCCTCCCTCATTTCTATTCACTATTTTTTCCCAGTGGAGCTCTTTGAATAAACCTGTCACTCCTTGAGGCTGCCTGTCCCCACCAGCACTGGGCGATGCCAGCCTCCATGCCTGCGGACAAACAAGGCCAAGCTCTTCATTGTATTTAACACTCAGGATTGCTGATTCCTACCGACTTGCAATTGAAGAATGGAACTACTTCGTCTCTGAGAGAGTTCAGTATAGGGTGAAGACAAATTCTAACCACAATTACCTTTCAGCTTTTTTAAAAATCTACTTCCTATTAAACGTGCTTAGCACAGTTCTAGACCCATGAAGTAAGTCGTCAACAAATACAGTTGATTGGTTAATTGACCGAGCCTCTTCTGCCAGCCCATGTCCAGAAAGACTCCCCATGGTTCTCCTTAAAGGCTTTGCTGTTGCTCAAGAACACCCTGCCTCAGAAACCCCTGCTTTAAGGTGAAATCACACAGAGAAGAAGAAACATCTGCACAGCAAGGAGCCAACGGAAAGCATGACTTGAAAATGGCCAGAGGCACTGGAAAACCCAATTTCACTTTTATTCAGTAACTTCACTTTTTTAAAGATGAGTCATTGATGTGGAAAGAGAACTTCAACTTACTCTAAATTCTTACTCTAAATTCTCCTGGCTGGGGGAGATCGGAGACCTCCCTAATTTGAGTTTCACATTCCACGGTCTGCGACTTCCATTGCCAGCTCTTTTTTGTCACTCATTAAGGGGTGTGGTCGGTGATACTCTGAAACCTTTCTGTTTCCCAGACTCCTGTGGTCACTTAGGAATTGAGGCATCTTCCTGTATTTTACGGTGGCAATGGGGAAAATGGAAAAGTAACCACTTACGAGACATGGTCAGGGCTGATGTATTTGACTTTAGGTATTTACATTTTATTTTCAGCTGGAATGTCTGCTCTGGTCTCTCTGCCATCTATAGCATCTCAAAATATGGACATCTTAACCATCTTCCCAGACCCTTCTCAAATGCAATCCCGTCCACAGAATCTTGATTCTGGGCACCAGATGTGACTTCTTCCAGCAACTGTGGTGTCAGACTGCCTAGGATCTAATGCTGGCCCTGCGCATTCTTGACTGTGGGACCCTGGGAAGGGAATTTGAACTCCCTATGTCCAAATGCCTCATCCGTAAAATGGGGAGAATAATGCAACCTACCTCAAAGAGCTGTGAGACTCAAATAATGCAAACTGTGAAAAATGCTTAGCACAGTATCTGGTGTGTGTAAATACTTGACTGAAGCTAAGTGCTATGATCGGCTATTAACTATGAAGTCTAAAAGAACTTTTATTCCTCTAGAAGATCTTGCCTTACTTCCTTATATGTATGGTATCTTGCTCATCTCCTTCCTCTCACTGTCCTTACTTGTTTAGAGTGAGCTCTCATCTCCCCCAGCCAGCAGGGTTTTAGAAGAGCTGAGGGCAAGTTGAAGGTCCATCTTAGAGGAGTAAGTTGCTTGGAGCAGACACAGCGTCCAGATCTCTGTGGCTGGTTCACGTATGTGTAAAACAAATACATACTGAAATTAAACACATGAAGCTTACACAATGCCTAGCCTATGCTAAGCTCTGGAAATATACGTGTTGACTTTTTGCTGACATAATCTTATACTAAGAGGAAGAGCCCAAGTATCTCTGCATCAGTATGTAAAGTACATATCGTTGAAAGCATCCACATACAACTCAGACACAAGGCAGAACACAAAGTCAAATTCTGCCCTCTGGTAACCTGACAAGGCTGAAAAACTCTGACAGCACACAAAAACTTTTCCCAACATGCAAAGCTGTCATCGGCACATCCCCACCTTCCCAGCAACATACCAATGCTGTGGCGGATGCCAGAAACATCAGCGACCGGAGCAAGGACAGTGCCCTGCCCGTAGTTAGTAGTTACTATATTTATTCTCACTCTGATCTGCTGTCAGCTCATTCCCTTCAGCTCTATGGTTATATTGCGAGAGAAGATTGCAAATCCTCATCATTCGGCTCGCTATATCTATTTTCAAAATGTTCTCTTGTGAATGCCAGGTAAACCTAACAGTTTTCTTTCTTTAATGTTCCTGGGCACTCTCTGTAGTCAGCATAAATCTTTCCTACATCCCTCTGTGTTTTATTAGAGTTCTACCCCCGAGAATGCCTTTTGCCGTCCCTCCTTCCTGACGCTCCCACTCTGGCACTTGGTCATTTTAAGCTGCTCTGTCATTCTCCAAAGCGACAAATCTGGGCTCCTCTGTGTCAACATCCAGAAAGCTCTTTGGAATGTGATTCATGTATCTGCCAGGTCCTGATAGGAAGGAGAAGACCCGTCCAGATGGAATTCTGAAGAAATGTAAGGAAAGACTATTCACAGAGTGGGGTCAGGGGAGAAACACTGGGAAGCCATTGCCACCATGGGCCTGAAGAAGCAAGAGAAGAAAATAATGTTGCTGGAGCCTGGAGAGAGCTGGAGCCATACAGGAGGGGCCAGCCCTCAGAGCCCTACTCTGGGAGGTCATAGCTCTACCAGGCAGGAAGGGAGAGAGGGTGTTGCAGCCAAGGGATCAACTGTTTGGAGCCCACTGCAGCAAATCAAAAGACAGAGAATGAATCTCACAGGTGAGATGAGGAAGGGAAGCAGAGAACATGCAGCACAATGTACGTAAAGGTTCAGGTATCCAAACCCGTAAATGACATTGCACCCCGTCACGCTGCCCACCATGTAAAAGTCCATCCACACAACACACCTTCCAAGGAGCTTCCCACTTGTCCGACTCTCACTGGCCTTTACTGGTGTTACTAGAAAACAGAGGCCAGTTTAATTCCTAAAGAAGGAAAATAGCATAACCTTACCTGTGATTGTGATTCTCTTAGATGTTCCAAAGATTTGTGGGACACCACTTCTGGTTGCAGAAATACATTAAGGAAGAAACATTTCTCTTTTCCAGTAATTATACCTGAAATTAAAAACAGCCGTCAGTGAGGTATCCACAGAGTATACTTCTTTTTCTTTAAGTGGGAAGTGTTGTGTATTTCAATTCTAGTGGTAATGCAGTGGTCTCAACCTGGATGCCTGTCAGCATTACCTTCAGAACTTGTATCTGGTACAGAATCCCATGACCTGGCCCAGAGATTCTTTACTGAGAATCATTAATTTAAAACTCTGGATGTATGATTAGGAAGCTCTAGACAGAGTTTTTATCCAGACCTCTTTGATCTATCAATACACTTTAACATGTTAGGTTTTTTAAAGCTCCCCCATGTTAGTCTCAAGACAATTTACTATTTGGAAATGCATATCCAAGGGAAATAGAAATTAACTTTCATGTTAACTTTCACATAATGTCATGCTCTTAAAAAGAAATGAATCTAATTCAGAAACGAGGCTTTTCACATGCAGAATTAAAACTAGTTTGTGACTTAAGGATGGGTTATGTCATTTCTGAAAATCACAATGAACAAACTCAACATTGCTGATATAGTTTTCCAAACCCCGCTCAAATCCTCCCAGAGAAGGACATTGTATGTGCCAGCACATTGTATGTGAAAAGGCACAAGGTTTTTATTCCTCAATATCTCCAATAGGTAATTTTGCCATCCACCTTTATTTTCTTATTTATTGGCTTGTTTACTTTAGCACATTTTATCTTCTGGATTTTTTAAAAACACTCATTTGTGTACATGTATGTTGTGAACATTTTGAGGTCAGAGATTGTGTCTTGTTCATTTTTACATCATCGCCCACAGTGCTAGTCCGTTGTAGGTGTTTACTATATGTCTGTTGAATTAATACATTAATTTAAAAACAAGCGTATTTCTTTGTGGAAAAAAATGTACCTGGTACTAACAGTGCATTTCACTGACATATACCTTTCCCTGTCATACTCACCTACGGTGACATTCTCAAACCTTCCACGCCAGGTACAAAGAAGAAAATCTAGATCTCAGACCCAAATACATTATGTCCAACTTGAACACTAAAGGCACCCAGTGGGTTTCGTATCTAGAACTTCAGAAAACATTCTGTTTCGACAAATGTTTCTATCTATCCAGTGGACTTTCTTGATTTTAGTATGAGCTCTTTGATTTTCCGTTATTACTCAACCTCTCTACCGGTCTGTTGTGATGAATAACAGGTATCCCTCATTTATTTTTACTCCAAGTCGTTTTAAATAAAAGTCTAAAAGCCACCTACAGAATGAAAGATATCATTTAAAAATAAATAACGACAGATAATATTTGGTAGCCAGGGACTTCAGGAAAAGATGTGTCTGGAAGTATCACCCTTGAAATCATGCACATAATGAACAAGGGCCGGAACTGATGAATTTTAATGCAACTAGGCAAAGACCCAAGGCCTGTCACACCAGCTGGTCATTCTTGCTTTAGCCATTAAAAGTGGCCTTTTTTGTGGCTAACAACAGAAATGTCGGTCAATCAGGCACAGCTGTAGGTCTGGGCTTGGAGCCCGCTCTCAGCTCTGCCCCCTCCCTCCCCTTCCCCCAGGCTAGGGTGGAATGAAAGGGTTGAGATTGGCAGTAGGCACGGAGAAAGGGAAAACCAAGATGCTGAAATCCAGATGAAAGATTGATTGCTGCAGCATCTCAGGCCTTAGCCCATTAGGTAAAGTTTAACCCCTGCAAAGCAGGTCACTTGGCAAAAATGGATGGAAAATACAAACTTCAGGTTGAAAGACGGGGAGGAGGCAAGGGGGAAGGCTCCACTGCATATGGTGTTCCATTAATAGGTATCACACTCCATAATGGGAACATTTTTATACAAATGTGTTCTTTGGAATCCAGCCAAGAGCAGGGCACCCTAGTGAAATCACAATGCACAGCTAATGAGCTATTTTTGGTGAATTTGGCACTAGAGACTAATAGAACCAATTTGTCCCCAAAATGTTAAATCATTTAGCGCTTCTTTGGAGGTGCTAAGTGCATCTAGAACTTTTCGGGACTGTCGATAAAAATTAGAGACTACTCAAAAGCCTTCGGTCTTGGCTTGCAAGCCTTTATCCTTGGATTAGAGGGCTGCCGGGCACCTGAGGAGACTCGAGCACAGCCTGCTAGCTGCGGGAAGCAAGTGGTCGGGCAGAGCGGCAAATGCGCCTACCCTGACTAATGAGAGACTAAAGAGATACTGACCGTTCTTTACCAGCCATGCTGTCAACCCATGGCTCTGCTGTAATCAGGCAGACGGGATCATCTCCTCCCCACGCTCCGCAGCCCACTAATTCTCTGTCGTGTCACTGCCATTCGCCCAAGCCCATAATCTTGGGACTTTGCCTCCTCCCTCACACTTGCCATTTCCCCTTGTACTTTCCTCCGTTCCTCTACACCACCCCTCAGCCTGACACCCCTGGATTTCTGAAACTGTCTGCCTGAACTCCCTTCCAGCAGCCTCCCTCACTTCCAACTATCCTGCATATTGATGGAAGATGAATCTTCATTAACTAACGCTCTCAAAAAGTTACTTGCCTATTTGGAAACTTTCAATGGCTCCCTGGTACCCACCACATCAAATTTGAACTCGGCTGTCTGACTGTCACAGCCTTTTATAAGATGACCCTATTCGACCAAGATAGCCTTATTTTCCATGAGCTGTCTTAGCCTGCCTGGCTCAGGAGAATCATTAACCATCGTTGAATAAATAAATCCCTGCTACTGCTCACCCTGGAGCCCACTACAAAGAGTGAGCAAGTTACACAGAGCTGCCAGTGTGAGGAACAGTAAAATCTAAAAGTAAAGCCTGCAATTTAAAGCATCTGCCCTTGTGAATTACATTTTAGAGGTTAAAAAATGGTATTTGTTTTCTTGGTCTGTGACCAGCTCACCCTGTTCCCACAAAAAAAGTCTCCCTCCTCATGAATCTAACTTCGGGCAAATCTATCAAACTATTTTTTTATGCTGCAGTAACAAATAAAAGCAATTTTATTGAGATGGCTGCTTGCCCAATACGTCTTCCACCCTCATCAGACTGGCTGTGTTCCATGAACACCTGCATTCATGCTGCCCCTGTGCCTTCACATCTGCTTTGCTCTTCTTGGGACACTCTTCCTCTCCACTCCATCCATCCAAGTCCCATTCTGTAAGACTCAGCCCGAGCTCCACCTCTCTAAATTTGGCTGTCATGAATACCCTGGTCCTCCAGGACTTTATTCTTGAAAACTGTATGTACAATACTACTTACTATTAAAGGTTACTATTCTCTCTAGTACTGATTGCTGATTACCTCATGGGAGTCATTCTTGCTCCTCACAAAGAGTCATAATTTAAATGTTTCTTTTTATTTTTGAGAGGGGGAGGGGCAGAGAAAGAGGGAGACAGAGGATCCAAAGCAGGCTGTACATTCAGAGTGATGAGCCCGACATGGGGCTCGAACTCACGAACTGTGAGATCATGACCTGAGCCAAAGCCAGACACTTAACCAACTGAGCCATCCAGGCACCCCCAGAAGAGTCATAATTTAAACTCAAGTTTCCACATAATGCTATAGTTGTAGTAGGTGCCAAATAAATACCTTTGATTGGCTAACCTATTCATGCTTTAATTCTATCCTTACAATGCCTAAGATGGTGCTGAGCATATAATGGGGGCTCAAAAACTCTAGTTAATCAATAATTAGACATTTTCATGGACCATCTTTTAGTCCACTCCAGACATCAGGTTGGAACATTCTCTAACAGTATGGCCAATGTACCAGAGAAGACTAACCATCCTTGCAAAATTTGTGTGCCTCCTTCCATTATACAAAGTTGTCATTGAGAAGCAACTGCCCAGTCAGGCACATTTCCCAGCCTCCTTACATCTAAGTAAAGCCATATATAACTAGTGTTCACCAATGAAACATAAGACAAAGTCATTTCTGGGCCAAAGTGGCCAAGAAGTAGATTTGTCTTATCCACCCTGTCTCCTCCCAGGTGCCACCTGGATGCAGATCCCTTGAGTATTCACAGGATGTTGGAGCCTGGTGTTGGAAAGACTCAGGTCCCTGAATCACCAACCACATAGAAGAAACTTCCTGCCAATTGCGTTGGACTGTTACTTCAGGAGAAAGAGACTTTTATTGTGTTTAGCTACTGCAAATCTGGGCTTTGTTACAGCTAACTAATCCAATTACCTACCTCTGGATGAGTGGAAATGCCACTGAGGAGAAGAGTGGTTCAGGATGAGAAGAAGTTAACCTCTCACACATCAATACATGATGAACTATCAGGCTGAGAACTAATTGGCTTCCAGAGTGTGCCTCTGTACATTTACTGAGGAATTCAGGCATGTTCCACCAGTCCTAACAAAAGTATTTTATTGTACATTCCAGTGCACTCAGACCTCTGGTTATAACTATTACCTGAAGTTGCCTAGGTCTCCTATCTCCAGCCCAAACCACTTTTCTGAACTAAAAAACTGTGTATATAATTGCTGCTAGGTGTCTCCAGCTGGGTGTTCCACAGGACCCTTCAACTTGAGGTCTCTAACACTGATCCTCATTGTCCTCTCACATTCAACTCTGCCATGTTATTCCTCCACCTGGACTTCCTATTTAAGTTAGTGGCACCACCCCCTAACCAAACCCTGCCTATTCTTCCCCTTCTCAATATCTCTCATATCCTGCCCTCTTGTCTTCTCTCACTGCCACTGCTGGTTTAAGGTTCTAATTATCTCTAACCTGAATGATAACCGTAGCCTCCTAACTGTTCTCAAACCCAGTGGTACCTATCTTTTGCAGGGATCACCTGGGGGCCTTGTAAAAAAAAAAAATGCTGATTCATGAGATCCAGTCCCCAGTTTCCAATTAGTGGGTCTGGGCGAAGCCTGGCAAGGCAATTCTGGAATGGGTGATCAATAGAATATACTCTTATACCCCTTTTTCACTCTAGTATCTACCCTGCCACCAAAATTATTTTTTCCACTACACAAATCTTTTTTTGTTCACTGATAAAAATTCTTCAAAGGCTATACGGTAAAGTCCTTTTGTGAGTTGGTTTCTGCCTACTCATCAGCTTTATTATCCTCCGTTCTCCACCTGACCATTGATTCTCCAGTAATTTTGTTCAACTACCTCCCTCTACCTTTGTATGTTCTCTTCCCTTTACCTGTTACCCCTCCCCAACATACCGCTTGGACAACTCCTACTCCTCACTCAAGTCTCAGCTCCGACAGTAACTCCTCTGGACAATGGGCTTGACTCCCACAAATAAACATGGATCTTTCTACTCCTTCTACCTACCTCTGCCATAGCAATAATATGTGGGGATCATTGTATGTGCATCCATCTTCCCACTAGCCTATAAACTTCTCCGGGACAGGGACCATATCTTTGTATCTGTGTGTTCACAATACTCAAACACTTGCTCAGTGAAATAAATTATCATAGACCTAAATATAAAAGCCAGACTATACTATAAAACTTTTAGAAGAACACATAGGAGAAAATCTTCATGACCTTGGATTAGGTAAAGATTCCTCAGACACGACAACAAAAGCATGATCCATAAAAGAAGAAATTAGTAAATTGGTCTTCACCAAAATCAAAAAGCTTTGGGATTCTTAAAATACCATTATGAAAATGAAAAGACAAGCCACAGACCAGATGAAAATATTTGCAAATTAGATTTCTTATAGAACCTATATCCAGAACATATAAAGAACTCTTATACTCAATAAGAGAAAGACAAAACCCAACTTAAAAATAGGCAAAAGAATTGAACAGACATTTCACTAAAGAAGATACATGAATGACCAATAAGCACATGAAAAGATGTTGAATATCATTAGCCATTAGGGAAATGAAAATTAGACCTTCCGTGAAATAGCCCATCACTCTCACTAGAAAAACTATACTACAAAAAAGACACTTAAAAGTGTTGGCACGGACATAAATGGGAATCCTTAAAACACTGCTGGTGAGAATGTAAAATAATGCAGCTACCTTGGAAAACAGTTTGGTAGTTTCCTAAAAGTTAAAAATAAATTTACCGTATGATCCAACCATTTTACTACTAAATGTCTACCTGACGGAAACAAAAATGTAATCTACACAAGAGAAATGTATGTCCACACAAAGACCTGTACGTGAATGTTCACAGCAGTATTATTTATAGCAGCTAGAAAGTGGAAACCATCCATGTGGCCATCAACTGGTGAACAAACAGGTTGGATTGTGGTAATGGCCGCACAAATCTGTAAATTTACAAACCATAACTGAATTGTACACTTAAAACAGGTGAATTATTTTTAAAGATTAAAGATTCAGTCTGAAATTATATAAAAGGCCCCTAAGTATCATTCAATTCTCCTTTCCAGTCATTTTCACTGGTTAAAACTGACATTGCTGTTAAACTACTACTATGGAAGGCACAATTTTACATCAACACCGTTATATGTTATCAAAAGCAAACTTTGGGGGCACCCGGCTGGCTCAGTCAGTAGAGCATAGGGCTCCTGATCTTGGGGGTGTGAGTTCGAGCCCCATGTTGGGTGTAAAGATTCCTTAAAAATAAAATCTTCTTAAAAAAGCAAACTTTGCTCATCTTCATTGTACTGCAGTTTGTATATCCATCTTCTGAACGCAGAAGAGAGTAAAAGGTTCTAAAGCATCAAAGTCAGCCAAAACAAAGCTCCCCACTTCCCTTCCATGAACACCAGCCTCACGCACCTATGCCCATATCTGCAACCATCGCTCTAAAAACTCCTCTGCATTGCCCTCACATTTTCAATTCCACCACTTACCCATGCCTTACCATGGGCTGTGCATGTGACCTAACAGAAAATGTCTGTGAAAGCCCTATGTACATTCCTTATAAGTAATACCAATTGTATTTAAATAAAGAAATCTATTGGTGAAGTCTAGGCCCAACCGCTCTGTAAGTAACACTCTGAAAATGAACAGAAAAAAAAAGATGAAAGCCATAGGACACTACATGATTTTATGTGGTGGCCTTAAAGTCGGGTTTGTGCCTCGCTGGACTGCACATTATCAAATCACTGTGTCAGTCAACGCAGTTAAGTCATGTGAGTGACATACGTGTCAGTACAGAGCTATTCCTTACCCTAAAAAAAAAAAATGAGGTAGACTTTTAATTCTGCTAAAGGTCCCCTGACCCAAATCCACAGTTGATAGAAATGTTTAAGTTCTGACATTACTGAAGATAACTCGTGCAAGCCAAAAGTAAGATTTCTTTCCCTCTTCCACCCTCTTTTTTTCCAACCTGTCCTCCAGATTATAAGCATTAGCCCTTTTCAGCCGAGACTCAATCGATCATTTCATTTCTTCATTACAAATCTTAAGACGACTGCAGCAAACAAAAAATGGAATTTGACTTGCTGATGTTTAATTATTGATGTGGCCTTTTGAAAACATATTTGGTTCTCTGAAACGGTTTCTCAGAACTGTGCTCCGTTTCTCATTGGCTCCTATTTTGTTTGTTCTTGGCCTCTGCGCTCCTTTTCGATTTTCCGCAGGTTAGCAAGTGCTGCATCGTCTGCTTTTGAAATGTGTCTTTAGGCATGCTTTTGTTTGACAAGGAATGCCAAGGCTGAGCTGACAATCTGTTTGAAAATCTTTTTCCAGGTATACAAGATCAGTGAGCCTGTTCAATGTATACTGTGATTAGAATTTTTCTTCAGATATTTATATCAACATTTCAGTTTTAGGGAGAAATGTTTTCTGAGCCTACCTGTCAAAGAGAAACTTATAAAAAGATAAGGAACTCTATCATTTATATATTCAAATGTAGAACTACATTGACATCCTTCCCACAAAGCGACTAAAAAAAAAAGAGGCAGCCGACAAACACACAGCCACCAACCGTCCCATAGGCTGGGACTGCCATCTCCTTGGGAGCCCTGGCCCTCAGCTATGGGACTTCAGGATGGAACCTGGAAAGACTTAGGAGATTTTTATCATATGAGTTTGTTTCCTATACACTTTCCTTTAGAGGCTGGGAGAAGCAGTGGCAACAGCGTGAGAAAATAGAGCTAGAGAAGGAAAAATTGTCCCTACAAACCTGTGTGTTAGGACAATCTGCCAATAGCAGTTTATAAATAGATGCTTTCTTTATCTGACAGCTTCAGTATTCAACTCAGTTTGGCCAATATTCATCTTATCCCCAGACAAATTTGAAAGTGGAACGCATTTTACCTAAGACCTTACAAACCTGGAACATATTATTTCAAAATAAAAACGTGCTTTAAAAAGCTACTTCTTTTTGAAAAACAAAGTTTAGTGTGTTACAAGGAAGGGGTGCTACTTTGGCCACTGGTTAGTTTTCTAGACGACAACAGTCAGGCTTACACTAGTTTGTTGTAAGAAGACACCACAAAGGGCAATATAATAAAAAATTAGAGTGGAGGGCCATATCAGCTCAAGAGATAAGTATTTTGGTTTGCAGAAATACCCACGCGGAAAAATTAATTTCAAATTTGGTTTACTGAGTTATTAAATCTATTGAATAAAGTAGGCCCGCCTGAAAAGTCTTTCTCAACCTTTCCAGTTGGCCGTGACATGCAATACAACATTCTGCAGTTCCTTACACATGCACCACAATTCAGACAGTGAACTAATTATCCTTGGTTGTAAAAACCAGATTTTACTGGACTACATTTGTCTCTGTTAAATTATATTTTATAAGTCAACCATTTCAGTAACAAATATTCATTGATCACTTATGAGATACCAGGCATAGTTCCAGATACTGGAGATTTAACTGCAAACAACACAGTCCCTACACTCAGGGAGGCTCAGTCCAGTGAAGGTGGAAAGACAGATTTACTGTCAACAGGTGAAAAACAATAAAAGGAGTTAAAGACACCAACATGTAAATAGCAATATCAGCCATTTTAAATTCTCTGCAGAATAAGATGGGAAGAAGAAACAGATAAAGTTTGAGATCTTGTGTAGCTTTCTTTGGGGAAAAAAAAAAGCATCTCAGACGATAATGCTTTAATTTTGTATAATCCATCATTGTTCCCAGAGCAACATTGACATAACTGTGTTCCCTTCTTGATAGAGTCTTCTATCAAGAAAAACAAGTTCACATGCCACCTGATTCTGCCACTAGAATGTATGAATGCAAGATGTTTTTCAATTAAATAACACTGAGGATTGGTAAATCTTTCTTTTTGTTTTCAAGTGCTAACCTATGATGGTAATATACATCAATCCAAGTTTCTGCGTCCAACAGAGGAGGCGGAGGAGACAGAGGCAGGAGTGTCACAGAGCCATTTACACTTCACTGAGGTCTGAGTGCCAGAGCCTCATTTTAATTGCTCGTCCCAGGAGCACTGGTTCTATGTGCTGCTCTTATACACACACTTAGAAAGACCGAGAAAAGATGTGCCCATTGTGTGGTTAAGTGGCTCATTTTCACACAAGTGAGGAGTACCACCCCAGATGGATAGCTGTCCTAATATTCCCCTATAGCCACGGAGGAGCCATGTCAATAAAGGGGATGTTTTTCTTGGTGACAATTCATGGTAGTTTGGCTGACTTGGTGCAGCTGTTTCAGTCTTTCACAGAAAGAGGTAAACCCATGCCAGATACCTGGAGTGTTGCTTTTAAAAATGTCGCAAGATCCCTGTGATGTGGCCCGAAAAAGTGTCAGAATCGGTACTAGTGAAGTGACATGGAAAAAAATAAATGTCATTTGAAGTTGGAGGAGTATATATACAACCTATCTATTTCATTTTGCGTTTCTGCTCGCTTTAACTGGACACATTATACAGAATCTCTTATTTTTCTGCAGAAATTCCAGCCAGAGTTATCCATGAATCCCCAAGATGAGAATACCTAATATACTTTGGTAGGTGTTACTATGCTCACAAATTCAAATGATATAAACAAACAGGGCTTTGCAAAACATGTATAAAACCAACATACATGTTAATGCCCGTGGTCTACCAGCTTAAGATAGAGGGCCCCAGAGAGAAACACTTCAGAATTCCATAACTACACCTACTTCAGGCCCTGTTTCAGGAATGAAGAGTAGATAATCATTTGTTTCGGATGCAGAGGAGGTGAGCAGGGAATTTGAAAGGTGAGAGAAGGAATATTCTTATTGGGGATAAAATGGAAATTATTTACTCTAGCAATCCTCATTATCCTGTTGATTTCCATCCTGCTGACACTAAGAGGTTCTCTTATCTCCCTCCCACCCCCACCCCACCCCCGCTCTTACAATTCTCTATTCCCTTTGATTTCATGACAAAAATTTGCAAGTCTAAAACTTATATTTCACTGAAATATTAGTATTCAAGCTCCATGTATTAAAAGGAGGAAGAGGGAAGGCCCCCACTTTCAAATCCACAGTCAACCCTTTAGTATGAGAAGTTTGACAAGCAGAATCACATGTCCGATGATCAATGCATTATCAACATTTTACCTATGTGGCTTTCATTGGCTTTTTTCTAGTGTAGTTATTCCATGCAAAATTCTAAATTCATATCAAGGTAGAATTAAGAACTGCATTTTTTAAAAGTGTGCCTGATGTGCAGAAAAACAATAAAATCTAATTAATCTTTTGTTTTTTTCATGAGACTAGAAACACATTTTACCTGTGGTCTATCGTATGGAACAGATCTTCCTGAAAAGGAAGGTATCTCTTAGACCAGAAATATTCTCAGGGCATGAGGAGGAAAATCCATTAAAGAGTTTAATTCTGCTAAAGTAAGATCCCTAGTTGCCTTGTGCCCGAGGCAATTCATGCAAAGGGTGCAATTTGAAAACTGGATTAAGTAGGCTCCACTACCATTCCTGAGCATAGTACCCCGTCTGGTTGCCTTTAGCTCCCTAAGACCCTGCCTGAAATTCAACTTCCAATTCATCAATACCATACCGTGCAGGAAACTTGAGTCAGCCTGGTGAGAATCCCAACCTGGCAAATCTTATTAACCGTCAGGTCATAAGTCTTAGCTTCTTTGTTGGTAAAATGAGTAAGACACTGCCCTAAAAATTTACCTCCCAAAGTTGTCCAAAAGAAAATGATTTATATAAAGCCCCTAACACAACACCCAACATACAGTAGGTACTCCCTCTATGTTTTGGGGAGTATGTTCTCCCAAAAACATATCCTTACCCAGGACATATTCTGCCCTAAACATTTTGGGAAAAAAACACAAAGGGCAATCCTAAAAATAGGCAACTTATTATGAGCCTATTGCCACTCAACCAGAACAGAATACAAACACTATTTTTTTTATCGTGTTACTATACCAATTATATCCAAAGTACTCGCCTTCACTAATTTATCCCAAAGGGGGATTATGCTCGTCGATACAGGCCCTGGGTCTAAATCAACAAGCCAGCACTACTTTGATTGGTTTCCAATTTGTGTAGTTTGGCATAGAACCTAAAGAATTTCCCCAAAGCCTCTCTTTCTTATATATCCTTGCAGGAAATTACAAGGGACTTTTATGCTAGGGTAGGAGACTCTTTCTCAGATGTATCACGGACCACAGAAAAAGGAAGCTGTATAAGTAGGCTCTGCTGGCTCCCAAACATGCTTTTATTTAGGTAATCAGGACAAACAAGGGGCAAGCTCTTTGGAAAACAGAGCTTCATCCCTCAGCCCTAGAAGCTATCTTATCCTTTGCCAACCAAGAGATGAAGTAAAGACCAAGTTGTTCAGGATGTTTGTAAGACTCTAAAAGGCTTCAACACCCAGTCCCAGTTCTGGGTATTCAGAGCTCTGCCATTCTCCACAATCAAACCACACTTAACACAAACATCCCAACATAAACCAAGTCACAAGACCTTCCTAGAGATGGTAACTTCATGCCTCAGCAGAGAAGATGCAGAATCCTCACCACTGACTGAATATCCTCACCACTCAACCAAAGTGGATGCTGGATGGCAGCCTGAGGTGGGTATCTGTGGGAACACCAATGGATCAAGGTTTACGATGAAACCCTAAGATCTTTTTGAAGCTTATCACCTACCAAAAGATAATATAAAAGGAAATAAAACCACTGGTTACATATAGTTTGAGCTGTTCTATTAAAATGGAAAGCCAAAATGCTCTTGACAAGAAAAAAAAAAATGTCTTAGAGAGTTCTCAATCTAGTAGCAAAATGGAATAAAACCATTGGTCTGATTCCAACTACATTATTAAAGGACCAATGACCTCATGTAAAAAAGCAGCTCCTCATTCTCCCTCTCTCTCTGTCCCTCCCTTGCTCACACCCTGTCTCTCTCTCAAAAATAAACAACTTTATTTAAAAATGTAAAAGAAAAAGGGAGGGGAGGGCGCTGGCGCCTGGGTGGCTCAGTCAGTTAAGCATCTGACTTCAGCTCAGGTCATGATTTCATGGTCTGTGAGTTTGAGCCCCAGGTCAGGCTCTGTGCTGACAGCTCATGGTCCGGAGCCTGTTTCAGATTCTGGGTCTCCCTCTCTTCCCCTCCCTTGCTCAGACCCTATCTCTCTCAAAAATAAATAAACATTTAAAAACAGGGGAAAAAACAGCTCTTCATCAATTTATCACTAACGAGAGCATTACCACCTAATGCAAGGGAACTACCCTTTCCCAGGGTTTCTGTTAATGTGAGGCTTGAGCCAGACCACAAGCATAGATAGGAGCAGGTCAGCCACAGGAGGGAACACAACATACATGTTTGGTGTTCCCAGCAAAGGACGTTGTACCGTGGCCTCTAAAACTGATGAGTTTCTGGCACGTTCAAAAAAGAAGGAGGGGGCTGAGTTGAGGAAAGTTTCAACTTTCTCATGAGTGTCTTCTTGAATATTTTTTTTAATTTTTTTTTATTTTTTAATATTCTGTGCTTGTTTTCAACATACATTCCCCAGTGGCTCTAAATTCCTGCCCAGCTTCTCACTCTCTGTTTGTGAGCATGTAGATTTGCAGTTTGGGAGTGATGCCACCTGAAATAACATGGCAATGTAAATGAGTATATTTTTTAAAGGCTAAGATGCCAGACAGAGCCTATATGGGATTACCATCCAGCAATAACACCAATGTACTTTAAATCCTGTAATGGCATTAAATAATTTAATCCCTCCTTAAGAAATCTAAGTAGATCCTGTTATTTTTCCATTAGACAGATAAGAAAGATGAGGCACAAAGAGGTCTCATCACTTGCTCTTGGGTCACAAAGATAATACATGGTGGAGCTAGGATTTGAACCCAGGAACTCTGGCCTCATAATCTGTGCTCTTAAGCAGTGCACTGCAAACCCTGCCAATCCCGCTAATGATAAAATAAGAGCAGACAAATTAGTACAGAACTCTGAGATAACCACTGCATAATCAAGCATCCACACTGGCCATCCTGGGTTCTTCAATTCGACTGTTGACATTGGAGTCAGCCAAACTCAAGGTCTAATCCTAGGCAGGACCTACTGCCTATTAGTCAGTTAAACTTGACCAAGTTATTTACTATCCCAAGCCTCACTTTCTCAATCTTTACAACGGAGATAGTAACAGTACTTACTTCATAGAGTTTTAAGAATTAAATAAGATATTGCCCATATCAGCAGACTTACATGACTCTAGCAACATATTTTGTGGTCTGTAAACATTAACTATAATAATTATCATTGTCATTACTATTTATTATACATGTGGCTCTCCACTGTAGGTGAGTGTTTGGAAGGAATGTGCCTTCTTCTCTCTATCCAAGCACCCTACTGCTTTCAAAAGCCCACACATGTGAGATGGCTGATGGGGATTAAGGGTATTGGCTCCAGCTAAGGATCACAGCAAAGCTAAGGGGCTCACAGGGACCAAACCCCTCAACCTTGGCTTCATTAGCAAGTTTCTCTAGCTGAGCTAACCCACCGCATGCCAGTCAAGCATTCCCTTGCAAATATAAATCATTACCCAATAAACCACAGACATACAAGACTGTCCATGGTAGATAAAGCTGTGGGTCAGAGTAGCCAATCCCTGAGGCTTTTAGGAAAGGGAGAAAAAGCAACGGCATTAATTATATAAACCATTACTTGGAAAATGCTTTAAGCAAGTGTTTTAGATTCCCCTTTAATTGGGATAAATAATTACTGCATTTTCATTTTTCAATGAGCTCTCCAACCCTCCCATGCCTCATCTTCAAATACCAAGTTGAAACACACAAAGATTGAGGGGAATAAACTAACTGTGTACACTTTTAAAGCCACTTTATCTGTCTGGATCTCAGCTTCACCGTCTGTACAAAGAGGAAATTGAACGAGGTAGGTCTCCAAGGCCCCTTCTGGTAGATTTTCCACAACTCCGGGCAGTGCTTTGGGGCTGACATAATGACTACACCACTTTACTCACCTCATGTTCTTTTCTAGAGAGTGGCATAACATTTGAAGATATTAGCTGCATTTGTTTACTGAGCTTCAAAAACTGTTTTAGAAATGTGAACATCAAGACGCCCAGCATTCCTGTAGTAAGTGTGTTGTAATAAGGACATCCAGAATAGCAGGCCTGAGCAATGTGTGGAGACCAGTTCAAATGAGGAATAAAAGAACTGGAGATGTTTTTGGAAAATGACAAAGTTATCTCTTTTAATTAGATTTATTCTGTGTACTTCCAGAACTGGAGTCAATGGATTACCATTGCACGGAGAGAGATAGTAAATAACTTTTTAAGAAACAGCTATCCACCCAAAATAATAGCTCAAATTGGAAAAAAATTATTTATATAGTTATAAGCATCACTAAAACCAATGTGAAGACTTCCCATCAATACACATAGAGGAAACTCCTCAGTTGGGACAGTAAGTAGAGAGAGATACATATTGAGATCACACTACCTCTGAGCCTGTCCTGATTCCCCAGTAGCTCTACTGGGGCACCTGGATGTGGTAACAGTTGTTTGTATCACCTTATCAAACCAAGAATGTCTCTATCTTTTGCATTTACCTGTCACAGCTCCAAGTACATAGTAGATTCTTAAGTTATTCTTAAGTTAAAAATGATAATTTTGGGGGCGCCTGGGTGGCTCAGTGGGTTGAATGTCCAACTTCGGCTCAGGTCATGATCTCGCGGTTTGTGAGTTCGAGCCCCGCGTCGGGCTCTGTGCTGACAGTTTGGAGCCTAGAGCCTGCTTCGAATTCTGTGTCTCCTTCTCTCTCTGCCCCTCCCCCACTTGTTCTCTGTCTCTATTAAACATAAATAAATGTAATAAAAAAAAATTTTTTAATAATTTTTAAAAATGACTCAGGAGTTTTAAAAGACTTCCCTTGCCCTCAGCGAGGCTTGCAATGTAGCCAAAGAGTCAAAATTAACATGGCTGAACTAAATTTTCTATAGTTCTAATATCTCACACACAATCGGGACTTAGTAAATGTTTAGGAAACAAGTTCATTTGGTAGCAGTTAAGCACTGTGTGATGCCAGGAGTTCATCACTATTCAGCTGCTGAGGCTGGCCTGGACCACTGTCCAGGATCTGGCCCCACCTACCTGATTGCACTTTCCTCCCAAACATGAGCTGATTTCTCAGTCTCCCAAACTTATTCACATTCTCACTCCTATACTTTGGCTCAAAATTGTTCTATTGCCTGGACCACCCTCCTTTCTCTGGAGCGCCAAGATGTTTCCTTCCTCACAATTCTCTATCATTATTACCATTTAATAGTATGTCTGTCATCCGTTTGTTAAGCCAACAGTCACTGGCTCTTCAGTATGTGCAGGGTGAGCTACATGCTAGGAATACAAAGGGAGGAGATGTATTTCCTGCCCTCAAGAGTTTTAAAGTTCACTGGAAGCCAAACGCTGTCTATTAAAATGAACAATTTTAATGCATAATGTCATGAGAGAAACTCTGAGGACAGCACCTAACATAGTCTGCAGGTTTTGACAGATGGTGAAGCAGGTCAGACAGGGAAAGCTTCCTGGTGGAGGTGTCACCAGAGTGGTCTTGAAGAAATGATGGAATTGAGCCAGGTAGAGGAAGGAAAGATCTTTTCAGGCAGAATAGCATGCACAAAGGCTGTAGGAAGAGAAAGCACAGTGAACTGAGTACGGCTGGTGTGTAGGGAAGAGGTGGGCCTGGAGAAATAGAATAAGCTGAATAAGGAAGAACACACTATGTTGAAAAGCCCATTTTTTTATCCTCACACTTGTAGGGAATTTTTATTTATTATTGAATATAATTTATTGTCAAATTGGTTTCCATACAACACCCTGTGCTCATCCCAACAGGTGCTCCTCATTGCCCATCACCCACTTTCCCCTCTCACCCCCACCCCCCATTAACCCTTAGTTTGTTCTCAGTATTTAAGAGTCTTTCATGGTTTGCCTCCTTCCCTCTCTGTAACTTTTTCCCCCCTTGCCCTCCCCCATGGTCTTCTATTAAGTTTCTCAAGATCCACATATGACTGAAAACATATGGTATCTGTCTTTCTCTGCCTGACTTATTTCACTTAGCATAATACCCTCCAGTTCCATCCACGTTGCTGCAAATGGCCAGATTTCATTCTTTCTCATTGCCAAGTAGTATTCCATTGTATATATAAACCACATCTTCTTTATCCATTCATCAGTTGATGGACATTTAGGCTCTGCTCTTTCCATAATTTGGCTATTGTTGAAAGTGCTGCTATAAACATTGGGGTACATGTGCCCCTATGCATTAGCACTGCTGTATCCCTTGGGTAAATTCCTAGTAGTGCTATTGCTGGGTCATAGGGTGGTTCTTTTTTTAATTTTTTGAGGAACCTCCACACTGTTTTCCAGGAGAAACAGGAACCCTCTTACACTGTTGGTGGGAATGCAAACTGGTGTAGCCGCTCTGGGAAACAGTGTGGAGTTTCCTTATAGGGAACTATTAAAGGACTGTAAACAAGGAAATTACCTGAACAGACTTGTCTTTTATAATGTTAACTGAGGCAAGAGTGGATTGAAAGGAAGGTCAGACCTTAGGCCTAGCTGCATGTCAGGAAGCACCTGTAGGGAGCCATATATAAAGTGAACTAAGGCAGTCTCAATTCGGGAAAAATGGAAGGGACAGGTAATTCTGAACAGGTTGGATCTATGGGGTTGAGTAAGTTATATTGGAAACCAAGGTGATAAGGAAGTCAAGGATACCTTCCAGGATTCTGCCTGGAACATCTGAGAGGACAGTTGTGGTGTTATCAAGAGAAACACAGTAGAAGGAGTGGGTTTGGTGAAGAAAAGGGAGAATTTTGTTTTAGACCAGATGAGCTTGATATGCCTTTGAGATAGATAAGAAGCAGTTGGATGCACAAGTCAAAAACTCAGGAGTAAGAACTGGGATGGGGATATGAATTTGGGAGTCAGGGACATACAGATGGTGAAAAACATGAACTCTCATGGGATTATGAGTGAGGAGGGACCAAGTCACTGTCACCCACCCCAACCTGCTTCCAAAGAGCAGAAGAAACCGAAAGAGAGCTGGGACCACCCCTTGACCCAAGTGATCACTTCCCCCAAGGAAAGAAACAGATTTTTATGCAAGCTAGGGGGTCAGCAGTTTATCTGCTAGTGATTATTTCTCAATTTAAATGCTACCTTTTTTTTGGTCTGTAATTGCAGAAACCGTGAAAACTGACCTTTGCTGAAATTCAGTGACCATCGCCAGCCCTTATTTTGATGATGCCCTTCCTCCCTCTCATCTGTCCTCTACTGTGTCTAAGAGAGGTAGAAGCAGCTGGCTTCAAGTTCCAGAGCTGGTTTTTTAGCTGATAAAGACCCTACTTTTCTTTTCCCTGAAGGTTGTTTCAGCTGAGCTGCTGTATTTTGCTGTTTCAATTTCAAAATAAAAGGAAAGACACTGAAAAAGAAAAACAAAGAAAGAAAAAGAATGCCCCCTAGATACGTGAGTGCTTGAGGTCTTGAAGAAACACTGCAAGGGTTATCTACTTCTCAATGTGCCTATCCATCTGGTCACCCAAAGCCAACTCTAAGCTCCCTGAAGGCAAAAGGCCAGCTTCTATCTGTAGTGGGTCCTACAGAGCAATCAGTGGCAGGGTGCCTTACCAGAGAAGCTGCCCAATAACTATTTATGGAATCAGCGGTTGTTTATACAGTTAGACTAATTCATAGGCACACTTTTGAAGCTCTTGGAGCATTCCATACTATTTAACTCAATTAACTGCCATCTACTGTTGAAGGTGTGCTTGAGAATAGCTTATTCTAGTCCTGCTAATCTGAGATACATATCCTGTCATGTCTTCCAGAGGTATAATGTAGCAGGATAAATTCCTTCTAGATAAAACAATACATGTGCATCAACACACCTTTATTGAATGCCAATGCTGACCAATAAGCAGTACAGGATAAAGTATAATCCACCATTCCTGTCTCCCAGGAGTTTACTGTCTAACTGTAGTTCTAAGGATGGCACCTGTGAAATAACCAAAGAACAGGACGTGGCCTTGTATGGTGACTAATTGTGTAATTTATTCAGGAGAGTTCGTACTGAATTGGGCTGTAGCAGGCTGTGCATGGGAGGTGCACTATGACCTTCGATGGGAGATGCCCATTTCACACACAGATTTTAAGCAGCATCAGTAATGTCGTATACTTCTTGTGAATTAAATCAGCAATGGCTTCCAATGTAATGCAGGAAGCAGAGAACATATAGAAAGAAGGGATGAGGTAGAGAGAAAGAAGGAGACAAAAGAGAGTAAGAATGTATTCCAGGAGATAAAGGAAGAAAAAAACGTTTTTTTGCTCATCACAAGCAATCTGCAGCAATGGACCCAAGTTCAGAGAGACCAGGAGCCTCCATATGGCTTCACAAAGATTCTTTTCATTCAAAAGAATGACAGTAAGCCTTCCTAGAGGAAAGGATTACAACAGAATACCTACGTTTCTCTAACTAGTCCCACCTTGACTCCAGGCTTCAGAATGAATGCGGTATCTTGATAAACATTAAGTCACTGGTTGGCTTGTCAAATTGTCAAATACAGATGGCTGCATATTTCCCCTTTCTAAGAGTCCACAGAGATCACACTGAAGAGGGGGATCAGCCAAGAGATCCTAACCTGGAGAGGTGAGCAAGCAGCCTCTGAAAGCGTGCTCAGGAAACACAAGTCAAATGTCGAAGAAGGCCAACAGGAGCTGGGCTTCTGTGAGCCCATGAGTACAGAAACCCACCGTGTGATCATGCCCTGGGCACTGGAAAACCATGGAGTTATGTGCTTATAAATGAGAAAGAATAAAATATTCCCTAATTCCTTCTTTTTTTTTTTTTTTTTTTTTTTTTTTTTTAGCATTTAGAGATGTAAGCATTCTGAGAAATTATGGTCACCATGCTAGGACACAAGTCCAGGTCCTACATTTGAACATGTGAAAATCTGACTTAGCAAGACAGTGTAGAATAAGCTGAGTTTTGGTGTATATGCACCAGTAGAGTGGTCCCTAAAATAATGAAGTAATTCTGCCTGAATTAAACTGCTGCTGCCACAAGCCTCTGAGTACCCCTAGGCTGCCCCAGCCTTTCTTCCTAGGACAGTCCAGATCTCTCCACTAAGAGGTCAATGCCTGACACTGTAGTGGGCCTCACATGCCTGCTCTTGGCTGTCATGACAATCTGGTGTTCCTATCAGCCTTATGAGAATCTTATCTCCCTATAGGTACAAGAAGCCCAAGCATGAGAAGGTTGCTAGGTGATCACGGAACTGAGCAAGTGCTAACCTGGCAGGATACAGGACAAGATGGCCTTTTCTTTGGAAGTACAAGCTGGGTTTTAGTTTCTGCTCTGTGGGGTCACCTGGCTTCCATTAAATTGTCATATCTTTGGGTAATTACATTACAAACCTACAATGCATGGGAATGTGCTCACTTCCCCCCAAACTATAAACCCCTAAAAAGCAACCAGTCCTCAGACACAGGGAGCCCACCAAGTCCTAAGTCAAATACACTAAACCCACACCTAGACACAATTTCAGTACAACTATTAAACATAAAGGATAAGGAGAAAAGCCTAAAATATATCAAAGAGAAAAAGAACACATACAAAGGAATGACAATTAGTTTCTCAGAAGGCTTAAAACAGTACATGCTAGAAGTTATAAATATCTTCAAAATGCTTAGGGAAAATTAGTCTCAACAAAGAAATCTTTATCTAGCTAAACTAGTTGTTAAGAGTGAGAGCTAACTGGGTGCCTGGGTGGCTCAGTTGGCTAAGTGTCTGACTCCTGATTTCAGCTCAGGTCATGATTTCATGGTTCATGAGATTGAGCCAAGGTCAGGCTCTTTGCTGACAGCATAGAGCCTGCTTGGGATTCTCTGTCTCTCTCTCTCTCTGCCCCTCCAGTAAGCTTTTGTGCACATGTTCTCTCTCAAATAAATAAAACTTAAAGAAAAAAAAAAGAGTGAGAGTAAACAAAAGTTAGTTGAGTCTTCATAGCCTCTGAGACCTATGTCACCATGTAGAAGAAACAATATTAAGTAAATGAACTAATCAACTTTTGGTAAATTTGAATGAGAAGTAACTACTATTAAGGATAGGAGGGTCTGGGTGCCTCAGTTGGTTGAGCATCCAACTCTTGATTGAGGCTCAGTTCATTATCTCATGGTTGGTGGGATCGAGCCCCATGTTGGGTTCCACACTGAGCATGGAGCCTGTTTGGGATTCTCTTTCTCTCCCTCTCTTTCTGTCCCTCCCCTGCTTGTGCATGGGTCAGTGCACATGCATGCATGCTCTCTCTCTCTCTCTTAAAGAAACTTAAAGGAAAAAAAAAGAAGAATGACGAAAAAAGAAAAATGAATACATTTTGGGGATTAAATTCAAGGTGAACTAAAACTGCAACACACATGAAAAAATGAAGGAAATGTTCAGATTAAAAGCATCTTAAGGTCTATGTATTGTTCAAATGATACAGAGTTTCTGGATTTTCCTACATTAAGGACACACATTAAAAGGATAGCCAGTGGAAACAACAGAAATAGAATGGATCACTCCAAACTATAGAGAGGAATAGACAAGACAAGTAAAGGTAAGATGTTCAAAGAAATAGAAAGTAGGTAAGGAATGAGGAAGAAGAATTTTTTTTTAACTATGACAATAGAAAATGAGTCTAAATACGTCAGTAATCACAAAAATAACTGGATTACATTTACTATTACTTCTAAAAAGTTGGAAATTCTCAGATATTTTGAATATTGAAAACAAAACAAATTCCAGCTATTATATGGTGTTTAAAAGAGGTACATGTGAAATATAATGACATAAAAATTTGAAAGTTAAAAGAGTAGTAAAAATATACTGAGAAAATATTACCTTAAATAAGCCTGCATAGCCATATTAGTAAGATACTAAGTAGAATTCAAGGGAAAATGCAATAATAGATAAAAACCTATAAAGGCAGAGGCACCTGGGTGGCTCAGTCAGTTAAGCACCCGACTTCGGCTCAGGTCATGATCTTGCAGTTTGTGAGTTCAAGCCCCACGTCGAGCTCTGTGCTGACAGCTCGGAGCCTGGAGCCTGCTTCGGAATCTGTGTCTCCCTCTCTCTCTGCCTCGCCCCCACTCATACTCTGTCTCTCCCTCTCTCAAAAATAAATAAACATTAAAATAAAAATTTTAAAAACCTATAAAGGCCATTGGAGGCACAGGGTGGGGAGGGTCTGGAGCAGGTCCAGGGTAAGAACCAGGTGGTGATGGTCAGGCCCTGTCAGCCAGGGCTGACAATGAAGGATACTTTTCAGCAACAAAACTTATGCTCAGGCCTAAGCCTCCTGCGACAATATGGGGGCCTAGATGCTTTAAACAATAAACCTACAGTCATCTGATGGTCAAGTGACACAGTGTCAACTAGTGCAGCCTCTATAAAGATAGTTCGTATTTAACAATAAAAAGGAAAACCCTGCTGGGAACACCTTACAATCAAGAACTTGAGTTCACTTAACACAAAACATAAAGAAAAACTTATCCAAGGAATAACACCATGTCACACATGCTACAACATGGATAAACTTTGAGGAAATTATGTTCAGTGAAATATTTAAGCAGGACACAAAAGAACAACTATTGTATAATTTCACTTACATGTAGTATCTCTTATAGTCAAAATTCATAGAGACAGAAAGTAGAATAGTGGTTGCCAGGGCTGGAGGAGAAGGAATGACAAGAATTTATTGTTAAATGGTTATACAGCTTTGATTTGGGATGATAAAAAGATACCCAAGGTGGACAAGTGGTGACCATCACAAAACAGTGGTGAATGTGTTTAATGCCACTAAAATGTACACTTATGGTTAAAATCGTAACATTTATGTTATGTATGTTTACCAGAATCAAAACAGAAAAATACTTTTAAAAGTGTATTGTATCACAAATAGAAATATCAAATCCATGATTATAGTGGAGATCTTAATATGCCTCACTCACAAGAAATACATCAAGCAAAAAGAAAACCCACAAAAAATTGAACTAATAAGCTTATTACAACAGAGAATCTCACAGTTAAAGAAGCTAGTTGATTTTTTCCAAGTACTCATGAAGCAGCTATGAAAATTGTACTAATCTTCATAAACAATCTATGAGGTAGGCACTATTATATTCTCATTTTACATGAGGTACAGAGGCAAAGTCGCTTATGCATGGCCATACAACTCAGGTCTAAGTAGAGCTGGGATATGAATCCAGACATCCTGATTCCAGAGTCCAATTTGTAACCATAGTGTGAATCAATAGAGGCAAGAACAAAGAATTAATAGAAAACTGAGAAACAGTAGAGGCGTTCAACAATCAAAAGCTGATTCTCTGCAGGGCACCCGGGTGGTTCAGTTGGTTAAGCATCCAACTCTGGATTTCAGCTCAGGTCATGATCTCCCGGTATGTGGGATCGAGCCCCACATAGAGCCCCACATCAGGCTCCGTGCTGATGGTGTAGAGCCTGCTTGGGATTCCCTCTCTCCACTCTCTCTGCTCCTCCCCCACTCTATCTACCTCTAGAAAATAAAGTTTAAAAAAAAAGCTGATTCTCTGAGATGACAAAATTACCAACTGCTTATGAGATCAATTCAAAAATTGAAAAGTGAAGACGTATTAGTCGTGATAGAAATAAGAAGGAAGAAATACTACAGATACAATGCAGATTCTTTTTTTTTAAGTTTATTTATTTTGAGAAAGCGAAAGCGAGGGAGGGGCAAAGAGAGAGGGAGGGAGAGAGAATCCCAAGCAGGCTCCACACTGTCAGCACAGAGCCTGATGCGGAGCTAGAATTCACAAACTGCAAGACCATGACCTGAGCTGAAACCAAGAGTCGGATGCATAACCAACTGAGCCACCCAGGGACCCCAGATACAGTAGAGATTCTAAAATATATTAGAAAATACTATTATCAACTTAATGCCAAAAATTTTTTGAAACATAGATGAAATACACAATTTTCTGAAAAGATTATATTCCTAAAACTGACTCAAAAGGGTGAGAATAAAACATTGCAATTAAAAAGACTCAGTAGTCAACTTCCACCACTTCCCCCCCCAAAAGACACTAGTTTTATAGTTAACATTCTCCAAACTCTTAAGAAACTATTGTCCCCATCTTATACAATTATTTTGCAGAAGATTAAAGAGGATGAGCTTTATTAAGAAGACCCAAAACAAACTTAAATACAGATGGTAGGAGGGGTGATCTGTTACTCTTTATACTTTTCTGTATTGTTCAAATACTTCACATTAAAGAGGATATGGGGAAGATATGGGGCTAGCTCATCAAACAGGTATATATCATATCTTTGATTCAAGATTTAATCAATCATCAAAACATAAAAAGGCGGGGGGGGGGGGTGTGGCGCCTGGGTGGCTCAGTCGGTTGAACGTCCAACTTTGGCTCAGGTCATGATCTCACCACTTGTGGGTTTGAGCCCCGCGTCAGGCTCTGTGCTGACACCTCAAAGCCTGAAGCCTGCTTCGGATTCTGTGTCCTGCTCTCTCTTTGCCCCTCCCTCGCTCATGCTCTCTCTCTCAAGAATAAATAAAACATTAAAAAAAAAAAGATTTAATCAATCATCTGAATCAATAACTTCTAGGTACTTTTTTTTTTCTTTTTAAGTTTCTATTTCCTAGGGATGGGCTCCAATATATCAGACCAACATGGAGCTCAACAACTGTCAGCTTGGAGGTAACTTTCTCCCACAGACACCCTTTCTTTCAGAGATCAGTGAAGGGGTTCTCCTCTAGACAGTTTCTGAATCTGTAACCATGTGATCATGCCACAGGTGAGAATCCAAGAGAAATATAAGCAGTTCCTACCTTGAGAACCTTTATGAGGCTCTGACATTCTTCAGACATTAGTCCTGCTTCTACTGGGAATTATATTTAGAAATAAGTCACCCTAATTCTTTCCCCATGGGTGCATTCATATTAAATTTCTTGACCTAGAGAAGAAACCATCTTGGGGAAGAAGTGACCCATGTAATGCTCTGTTGAAGTCATGAGTTTTGGAAAGAGCATGATTAGACTAAGTTCAGCACAAGTTACAAGAGGAAGATTACCTTCTCAGAGCAAAAACCTTGTCACACTATTCAGTGAGGCTACTAGAGGAATCTGGAAAGGTCACACACAAGTTTTCAATGTCTTCACTGATCTGGAGGAACAACCACATTCCAGGAAATACATCAGAAAGTTAACAAAAGTTTAGATGTGATAAGTGATATTGGAAAGACAGTTTTAATTAGAATCAAGTGATAGTAAAGAGTATTCAACATTAGAGTTCAGCATAAAAGTAACATAATTTGTGAATTACAGTATGATGGTGTACATACTATATGATTTAGCTGAGGCCATTCTAAGGACTGGAAACTCTCTGATAGACAAGTTTTATGAATTTGGGGATGAGTACTTTTGATCATCACTCAGACTTTCACTGCTAATCCTGATAATAAATCATTGCACATTATCCTTCAGTAAGGTTTCCCAACCCAAATGTTGCTGAAGAATGACAGAAATCAGTTTTCTCTACTGAGAACATGCAAAGAACAAGGAGAATCATTTTTTAAATTTATCAGAATATTTAGAATTAACTTTTAAAAGGAAATGTAAAAGTGTATTTTTTAAAAGTATAGTTTTTAAAAGTAAATAATTTTTGGAAGTAGGCACTTCATTTCACATTAAGTCACTTTTTATGTATTTTTATATAGAAGGATCCTGTTGTTTCAGGGGCCGTGTAATTATCCTTTTCTATTCACATCAATACCGTAGGAGTTGTTAGCTATGCTGATTCTGTGTGCATGTTTAAGTTTACAGTGATCTGTAGTATGCCATATATTGTAAAATAAGTTACCCTGTGTTACTCTTGATCCCCTAGGCTAGACAATATGTGAACATTTTTTTTCCATATTAATTTCTGTTATTTTCTTACTGTATTTTTTTTCAAATTTTTATTTAAAATCTAGTTAGTTAACATATAGTATAATATTGGTTTCAAGAGTAGAACCCAGTGATTCATCACTTACATACAACACCCGGTGCTCATCCCAACAAGTGCCCAACACCCATCTAGCCCATCCCCTAGTCCTCTCCCTGTATCAACCCTCAGTTTGTTCTCTATGATAAAGAGTCTCTTATGGTTTGCCTCCCTCTCTTTTTTTTCCTTCCTATATGATCATCTGTTTTGTTTCTTAAATTCCACGTATGAGTGAAATCATATGGTATTTGTCTTTCTCTGACTGACTTATTTTACTTAGTATAATACACTATAGCTCCATCCACGTCAGTGCAAATGGCAAGATTTCACTCTTTCTAATGGCTGAGTAATATACTCTGCGTTCTCTTCAGATCATATAAATCTTCCACCCTTTTAAAGGTATTTTTAACAAAATGAATTCTTTGTGATGATTGATCATTTTTCTCAACCTGAGCATCTTTAATTGCCTGCATCTTTCTGTATTGTATTCTACCTTACTTTTCTCTCCACTAACAATACACAGCAACATTGTACCAGAATCTCCTTGAAGTTTGTTCATTGATTTTTTTTTTATTTTGCTAGAGTGTGCTATTATTGCTTCTTTCAGTATTTACATGTAAGATATGCTTATCCAACATCAAAACACTGGAGATATTCTATTCGTTCACTTTATCCTTCAACATATATTTGTTTCATGTCTGCCTACTGTACATTAGATTCTGGAAATGCAAAACCTAAATAAGACGCTTGAGGTATTCAATCTCTCCCTTATTTTTGCCTTCCTTTAGCTGGCTACTTCTCCCTTCAAGTTGAATGCTACAAAGGAGGGATAAGATGATGATTGAAAACAGAAAATCAGAGTTGGCATCAAAGAGGTCACTGGGGACCTTCAACAAGAGCATTTTCAATGGGATAGGACGAGGGAGGCAGGATCCAGACAACAGGTGATGCCAATAAGGAATCAGAGCCAATGAGGACAGTGTCTATTTCTGAAGACAGCAAAAAGAAAGGAGCAGATACAGCAACAACATGGAGGGGAAAGATTACCAAATGGAAAAGCTTATTTGGGGTTTGGGAGAAATTTGACTATGTTTATAAACTTAAAAGCAAAGAGCCAAATAGTTGGGAGAAACTGAAGATACATGGAAGAATGAAGATTATTTATGTAGAAGACTCTAGAGTCATGTGTGGTGTTTTATGGGCAGAGATTTTTGTTGTGGGAAGGAGAAAGTAATATGACAACAATTAGAATCAAAAATGAAGAGGAAGGAAGAATAAGAAGTGCCTCTTATTCCCATTGAGAAAAAAATGGAATAGATTCATGCTCTGAGAGAGAGACAGATAAGCAGAGGCAAACAGTCTGAAGAGAATGACAAAGGTCTGGAACTGTTTCTGTAAGGCTGGTGTGTGGCATGTTCTCTTTTAGCCCCCTAGATCCATTCTCCATACTTCTCCACCCTGCTCTGTGTCCTGAGATGCTGGCAGCTATGGATTGTACCAGCCATTTTCCCTACCCTCTGGCTTTGGCTGGTTTCAACCAGTAGAAGAAAGGAAGGTTTGGGATATTTTTTCCAGGTCTTTCTACCTGGCCATGGGCTGCCAGTGGCTGGTGGCTCCTGCTGGGAGGCCTCCACTTAGAGTCACAGTCTGAGTGGATTCCTTTTCCCCATCAGCTTAGGGATAGTAGTGGCCTTCCCTCCTTTGCTAGCCCCAGGGCACTTCTCCATCCTTTGGGCAGACATTCTTCTCATTAAATGCTCCTAAAATTGGGCTGTGACATTTGTTTCCCACCTGGAATCCTAACTGATACAGAATACAAGAGGAAGCTGAGTGGAGACAAGTAAAAAGTGATCATTACACACAGGTGAGGGTAGGAGCTATAAGCCTGTGGTACTTATTTACCCTGCTTAACCTAGCTGCCCAGGAGAAGTGGATGGAGAGGGTGGTGTGATTCAATGAAGTCTGCTAATGAAAGAGGACATGTGGCAAAAGAAGAGGGAGAGGAATTGAAGGGGCTGACGAATGGGTCACTGAAATAACTGCCTTGGGCCTAAGAGTCGTGCTTTCCATGTGCATGTCGAGCAAAACACATTTCTAGGTTTCATAAGTCTCTGGAACGGAATTATGATCTCCCTTGAATTTACCTGTACATTCAGTAAATCTCTAGAAAATAGGAAATACACACACACACACACACACACACACACACACACACACACTTTAGGTCACTTCAGATATGAAAGTGTTATTGGATGGTTATGGACTAAATTGTGTCCCCTGAAGCCCTAACCACCAATGTGACTGTATTTGGAGATAGGGCCTTCAAAGAAGTAATTAAGGTTAAATGAAACCATAGCAGTGGGACCCAATCCAGTAGGGCTGCTGTCCTTAGAAGAAGAGACACCAGGAATACATGCACATAGAAAGGCCAAAGGAGGACACAGCAAGAGGGTGGCCATCTGCAAGAGGCCTCACCAGAAACTAACTCTGCTGACCCCTTGATCTTGGACTTCTACCCTCCACAACTGTGAGAAAATATTTATGTTGTTTAGGTCCCCTGGTCTATGGTATTCTGCTATGGCAGCCCAAGCAAACTACCACAAAGATCATCTAAGCCTTCTAACATATAAGGGGAACCACACTTCTTTGGCCATGGAATCCAATGATGCATAAACTCCTTTCTGCCCTCTTGTACTGGCCCCTCTCCTCCTTTTTACTGAATATTATTTACTCTCCAAGGCCAGTTCCCATGTCACTTCCTCTGGATAATCTCCCCTGACCAGTCTTATCCTCCCTAAAGGAAGCCACTCCTTAGGGATAAGGTCTATCTAGTCTTAGATTATCACTTGTCTTCATTATTCTCTCTCCTAAGGCCAAAGTCTGAACACTTGTGTGAACTCACACCAGATCTTAGCAATGCTGTATGCAGAGCAAGTGCTTACTAAATGTTTGTTGATTAACTACTTGTCCTTGATAATGAAAAGAAAGTTAGTTTCATTTACTTTTACACTTAGGACACATCCTGAGAACAGATGAGAATAAAGAGCAAAAAGATCATCATAGCCCTGTTTAGAAGCATAGATAGGACTTCCAAACCTTCACTATATCCACCCCCCACCCCATGATGTTCAATCAAGATCATCCATCCCCAGCTGGCGACACAGCAGATATGACAAGGCTGTTGCCTTTCACCACACCTAGTCTTACTTAAGCTGCCCAAGAGCAATAACCAGTTTGTTCTCATTCCCAAGGCACATGGCCTTGGAATAACTTGCACAAATCAGACCAATGAATCCTTAAGTCCCTTGCTATGCCATCATTCTAGACATTGTCTAAACAGAGCCCCAGCAAGGTATGTCCTGGTCTGAGATTAGGTCTCCGACCTATTCTAGCTTTTGTACCTCAACAGCAATAGCTGCTTCTCCAAAATGAACTTACCTCATTTAACAGGCTTTCTGCGGCAAACACTGTTAAAACCATTCCCTTTGAACCTTGCATTTTACTTTTAAAATCACTGGTAGAGTTAACTCTCCCTTTCTCCTGAAGACTATATCACCTTTAAAACAAGCTCATCATCCGCTAATCCATTTCCAAACCCAGTTCGGGAATCTGGGTTAAGCACGGTATAACAGAGCAAGACTGTGGCTGGATGGAGCACGAGTTCCTTCTTTATCCTAATTGGCAGAGTCCTCACGAGAGAAGGCAGCGCACCTGGTTCTAACTCTAATTTGTCTTCCTCACATGAATAATTCATACTGTCTCTACACGACCAGCCACTACAACAGTAGGGGATGGTCCCTATGTGCGAATCACTGGCTGTCCCTGCCCACCCAGCAAGAAGCATTGGCTTCTGCAAATGTGAGAGTTCTTGCTCAAGGTCAGGTTGATGGCCACTGAATGTTAAGTTAGGGTATTGTCAATTTGGTATTAGTAATTCCCAATTTGGTTTATTTAACTAAGGCTGACCTGCCTTGACATTAACCTTTAAAAGAATGCAAGCTGCTTCCTGGCAAAAGAACATGTCGGTGAACATATGGTAAGAATGTGTGTATTTGAAGTTTTATAGGCCTGCATGTATCTGAAAATGGAACAGAAACTCAGAGTGATTTTGTGTAAAAACAGAGGGGTGGGGAAAGGGAAAAAAAGAGCTAAGGAGGGAGGGAAAAGAAACAGAAAGAAATCTGATCATGCCACTCCTCTCCTTAAAACCTTCCATATAGCTCTTATGACTCTTAGGACCAGCTTCAAAACTCTCCACATTGCCTAAGCGACCCTGAAGAATCTGCCTCCTGCCTACCCTTCTAGATTCATTCCACCACCTTGCCCTCTGCTTGCTATACTCCAGCCATACTGGCATTTTTGAGTCCTTGAACCTGCTCAAGGGCTCCCCATAGATTTTTTTCCCTCCTTACCTCCCCTTGCCCTCATCCCCAAGCCTCCACATGGCTCATCCTTCAGGTTTTGTCCAGGAGGCTGCTTTCACACAGTGGCAGTGACCTCAGACTGAATTAAGTTCATAGATCCCACCCCACACCATTATATTCCCTGGTGACATAGAAGGTCTGTCATCATATAAGCTGCTTTGTCTTTATGAATTTTACCTCACTTTTAACTAAATAATTCTAGACTAGACTAGGAGCTCCAAAAGTACAGAAACTCCACCTGCAAAAAGTATTCCCAGCACTTCCCATAACACCTGATGCTATATAAAAGGCAGCACAAATGGAGTACCTGGGTGGCTCAGATGGTTCAGCATCCAACTCTTGATTTGGTTCAGGTCATGATCTCACGGTTTGTGGGTTCGAGCCCTGAATCGGGCTTTGTGCTGACAGCTCAACCTGGAGCCTGCTTCAGATTCTGTGTCTCCTTCTCCCTCCACCCCTCCCTCCATTCATGCTCTCTTTCAAAAATAAAATAAACATTAAATAAAATTATATAGAACAAATAAAAAAAAATGTATCAAAAACTCAAAAAATATATCATAAATTGACCCTCAATCAATACTTTGCAACAAAGACAAAAATTAACTTGAAATGCATCATAAACCTAAATGTACACCCCAAAACCATAAAAGTTCAAGAAGAAACATAGGAGAAAATCTCTATGACTTTGAGTTAGGTAAAGATTTATTAGATATGACATAAAAACTTCAATCCATAAAAAAATTGGACTCCATCAAAATTTTAAATTTGGTTTTTGTTTTTGTTTTTGGTAAGACAACGTTAAGAGAAAGGCAAACCACAGATACAAAGTATCTGCAAAACACACATCGGATAAAAGACTTCAAATATACAAAGAACTCTCAAAACTAAAATAATAACACAAAGAACCTGAGAAAAAGTCCAGCAAAGATGTGAACAGAAACATCACCAAAAGCAGAGATACGTGTGGCAAATAAGCCCAGGAAAAGGTGTTCAACATCTTGACTCATTCGGGAAATGCAAATCAAGGCCACGGTGAGGTAGCACTGCCCCACCCTTAGCACTGCTAGGATGAACACTGAGAATACCCACAGCTGGTGAGGAGGGGAGCTACTGGAACTCACTGCTGATGGGAATGTAAACCATTCAGGCCTTACAGAAAACAGCTTGGCTACTGCTTCTAAAATCAAATATGCACTTAACGATGACTCAACCATCCCAGGATTAGACATTTTTACTCAAGAGACATGAAAACATATGTGCACTCAAAAGCTATACATGGATATTTATAGCAGTTTTATTCATAATCATCAAAAACTGGAAACAACCCCAATATCTTTCAACCGGTGAATGCATAAGCAAACTGTGGCACATTCATATGACAGAATACTTCTCAGCAATAAAAAGAAACCAACAACTGATGCAGATACAGGCATGAATGAATCTGAAAGAAATAGCCACATTCAAAAGGCTATGTAGGATATGAGCCATTGATACTGTGGCTGGGAAAAGGCAAAAGTACAGGACAGAAATAGATTAGTAGTTGCCAATGACTAGGGACAGCAAGAAGGTTTGCTACAATGGGGCATGAGGGAACTTTCTGGGGTGACAGAAATGTTCTATATCTTGACTGTAATGGGGGTGACATGACTGTATGAGTTTATACCTACAGTGAATGTTAATGTATGTAAGTGACAGTTCAATAAACCCGATTTTTACATTTTTAGGGGAAAAAAGTAACATCATTGACTTAAGTTGGTCCCAGTGGGTTTCTGTTACTTGTATTCAAGAATCCTAAATGACACAAACACACAGCTCATAGTGTTTTGACTATTTAATGGCACAATGCAGTTTCATCTTAAGATGGGGCTAAATTCTAACATTAACCCGTAAGGCTAACTTTACCTTTAAAAGCCCATTAACTCCCCCATAGAAGACAGTGTACATTTTTTATGTACACAAACTGGTACAAGAATGCATATATATGCCAAATCTGAGAACCGTGAGCTATTACAAAAGGAAACGTAGATGCAGGTGACTAGACTATTAGCAGCACGGTGTTTCCAGTCAAATTATCTTGGTTCAAATCTCAATTCCACCACTTTCTAGCCCTGGACAAGTTACTTAACCTTGCTATACTTCAGGTTTTTCACGTGTACAATGGTGATAACAGCACCTAACTCAGAGGGTTTTAGTGTAAGTTAGTTAAACATATGGAAAGCCCTCAGTCAGGCACAATGGAAAGGCTGTATTTGTATTAGCTGTCAGTGGGTCAGATAGGCCGGCAACACAATCCCTTCCGTCAATGATTATCTAGTAAGCTCCTACCGTGTACAATATCTATTAAGCATGCTGTGTGACGTGTTGCCTCAGGCTGCCCACCCAGAAAACTGACCCTGTTTAGCATGTGAATTGAGTTTGATCTAGACTCATTTTGAGAAGGCTAGACCCATCCACAGGGGCTTCACCAAGCGTTTTAATACCTAATATTCAAATAAAACCATCCATTTGCCTCCACCAGCACTCTTAAAGCCTGCATGTTTCAACTAGTTGGGAGGATAATCTGGTGACCAGAAAAAAAAAAAAAAAGTCTATGACAAAGCAGCAGTTATTTGGGGAGCCCAGGCTTCACAAAGGGACCACTCTAAGTCCACCGCTACAACTCCTCCTCGCCTCTCCAAAGCTCTTTGTTTCTGTTCTACTGGCCTGGTTTCCCTTCAGTGTAGGTTCTTTAATCTCAGCTCCTTACCTCTTACCTTTTACTTAGGTGTCCACTCAACAAAGCATCCTGCTTGTTAAGACACCTTGAACCTTTCATTTTGCTTCCTGTACCTAAGCTTTTTCTTACGTCTAAATGGCTTAATAGCACCTGTTCCCCATTTCCCAAAAAAGATGAAATTAGGTAATCAATGTAACAATGCCTTGTCACTCATAGATGAAGAGGAAGAATCAGTTTTCATTTTGTTATAGGATGACCTTCCTTTATACAATTGTTTTTCTCAAATGTTTCTTGTGAATCAAATCCACATTTAAAAGTCCTAGGGATAGGGTTCCTGGGTGGTTCAGTCGGTTAAGCGGTTAAGCATCAGACTTCGGCTCAGGTCATGATTTCAAAGTTTGTGAGTTCAAGCCCCACATCAGGCTCTGAGCCTGACAGTTCAGAGCCTAGAGCCTGCTTCAGATTCTGTGTCCCCCTCTCTCTACCCATTCCTTGCTCATGTACTGTCTCTCTCTCTAAAATAAATAAATATTTTTTAAAATAATTTTTAAAAAAGTCCTTTGGGTGCTCACAGCATGGTAGAGAATTTTGTCAAAAAGCCAAATTTGTTATTTGGCCTAACAAATATGGTAGTCTCCCCACTTTATCCACAGGGATACACTCCAAGACCTCCAGTAGATGTCTGAAAACACAGAAAGTACTGAACACAACATATATACTATGTTTTTTTCCTAAGCATGCATAATTATGATAAAGTTTATCTTATAAATTTGGGTACAGTAAGAGATTAACAATAACTAAATATAGAACAATTTTAACAACATGCTGTAATAAAAGTTATGGGATTATTGTCTCTCTCAAAATATTGTACTGTACTCACCCTTCTTCTCAGGATGATGCAAGATGGTAAAATGCCTGTGTGAGGAGATGAAGTGAAGGATACAGGCATGTGACCTAACATTAGACAACTACTGACCTGACCATAGGTCATAAGGAAGACCATCTGCTTCCAGACCATCATTGACTATAGGTAACTGAAACTGCAGAAAAGGGATGACTACTGTAATCACCACTGATTTTTCTAAGCCTCCATGCTGGGTTAATTTAGATGATGATGATGATAACAACAACAAACATCACGAAAGCCATCTTAATTCATTTAACAATTTATGGATTTTTAAGACACTTTCATGCACCTCTCAGCTGATGCTCATAACTACCCCCAGGAGATCAGGTATTATTATCCCCAGTTGCCAGATCAAGAATCTGAAGCCCAGTTAGGTTAATGATTTGCCCGGGTTATGCAGCTAATGGACACGTGCTGAAGGCTCAGATAGTCTCAAAACTCTTACACTGGACCTGTACAAAACAGACCAAGAACCAAAAGAACCAGGAATCATCTGCAGTCTGCAGAAATGCAAATAATTTTCTTTAAGCATTCATGGCATCAAACCTTAAAATTCTAAAGCCAATGTCTCCAACACATAAAATTCTAAATAGAGGAGACTGCTGACATCTTCAAAGCAGAAAGACAGTAAATGCAGTATCACCATGATAAAAAAATGATTAAATGCTAATCATACCAACTGAAATATCATCATCAAATTTTGCATTAACAGCCACAAATAGTAGACTTATTAGCAACATTATTTTAAGTGCATCCGTCCAGAATCTTTGTATTTTTCCACCAAACATAAAAAAGACTTTAAATCAACTTTAAGGGGATACAAAGAAAAAAGATAAAATAATGTCACCTGTATACACAGTGTAGGAAGGAGCCTCAAAGACCCTAGAGGAAATAGCTGAGGTCTGCAGTTTCCAAATGTCAATTTGGAGGAGACTATTTTAGACACAGGTAGCCTTCTTGCTAATGAGATTCTAGATAAAACTTTTACATAAATTCAACCTTATCTCTCTCCATCCCTCCCAAATATCTCAGAGGGCCTGGAATGCAGGCATATTCCTCTACCAGAAGGAAAATATCCTACTATGAGCTGATACAAGCTCCCCTGAAATCTGAAAGATGCAGGATGGCCGTTTCTTTATTCATCAGACCCTTCACTTGTACACAGTTAGCCTTGGATAGATGCCCAGAAGTCTTGGGTGCATGACTAAGAATCTCTTCTCCCTCTGATTTTCCCAGTTTCCACCTTCTCCCAGTATGCCAGTGCTATCCAAGTTTGCACCACTTGGACTGGACCACAGAGATCATGATTCTTGCCTCCATTCTGGGGAGGGAGAAGTTAGAGAGGATCCTTCAGTCAAAAACTCCCTAAGTTCTCCTTGGCTTTGTCTGTGATCTTTCAGCATCTTCTACGTAAAATCACTGCAAGGCAAACAACATCTCCTCTTGGCAGTATAGCTGGTTTCTTACAGCCATCTATACTGGCTTACAGTAGGTCATGTATTATTAAACTAAAAGTTCTCTCTCTTACCAGGAGTAAAGTGATAAAATAAAGGGAGACAAGAAAAATTCATCCTCCCACATATGCCTAAAAGCAAGGGTACTCTTCCAAACTAACCTTTTTTCTTTTTTTGTAAAATCTAATTCAAATGTTCTACTCCCACCCTGCCTCCATAATAGTCTCTCCCGATGTAAAAGATGATTAAAATAGCCATGTCTTATGATTTTCTTAATTATAAACAAGTAGATGATTTTTTAAATTGAGGTATGTAAAATTGATTGTGTCCTCATCAACACCCATTTTATGTTTATTTGCCAAATTCCAATGGCTGATATAAACAACTGTGTGGCCAGAAATGATTAGGGCTTTGTTGAGGTCTGTTGTTGAACTGCTTTATGGTTGGATTGTTCTGAACTTCCATTCGTGATGCAAACCCACAGGAGAATGGGTCACCTTCCAGACTATGCCTTTGCAGAGTTATGTGTAACAGACTTCAACTTTTGGAAACCTGTTGACAGCTATTTGAAAAATTCCAGTTCAAAGGACTCTGCAAATTAAATGTACCCAAATATGATGTCTTTCTTTAAAGCTCTGGAAGGAAAGGGAACATAGTATGTGGATGGGCAACCGTTAAGGTTTCTGCATTCATATATGGTCTGCAAGAATGGATTCATCTGTTCATTCATTCATTCATTCAATTATTTGTTGACTTTCAATTATTTGTTGAGGGTGCAAAGTCCTGGGGATACATTAGTGAATAGAACAAGACAGACTGCATACTTGCTCTTAAAGTGTTCCTGCTCTAGTCGGGAGAGAGCTGAAAGTGATAAACTAATTACAAATATTGCTAAGATGTAAAAAAGAAAAAAGGGTACCTGGGTGGCTCAGTCGGTTAAGCATCTGACTCTTGGTTTTGGCTCAGGTCATGATCTCATGGTTTTTTGAGTTCGAACCCCACATCCGGTTCTGCGCTGGCAGCATGAAGCCTGCTTGGGATTCTCTGTCCCTGTCTCTGTCTCTCTCTCTCTGTCCCCCCTCACTTGCACTGTCTCTGTCTCTCTCAAAATAAATAAACTTTAAAAAAAGATGTAAGAAAGAAAGAAATAGGAGACAGAGGTAGAGAATAAAATGGATGCAATACACCTACTTTCAATGAGAAAGGAAAGCTTTCTGAACAGATGACATTTGAGCCCTGAAAAATGAGAGGCTATAATGCATGTAGGACTAGGGAAAGAACATTTTCAGGAGAAGGAAACAGCCCAAAATCTGTGAGAAAGGAAAGGTCATGGTGTATTCATGGCACTGAAAGGAAACCTTGTGTGGCTGGAGTGAGCTAAGAGAGGTAGGCATGGGCTAGATTATGCAAGATGTTGAAGGTCATGATAAGGAATTTTTATTTTATTCTGAGGCAAACTGGAAGCTGCTGGAGATTTAAACAGAAAAGTGACATGACCTCGTCTATGTTTTATATGGTACTGGCTACTATGCAGACAATGGACTGGAGGATGAAATGCATGGCTATGGAGAAACAGGAGACAGTTTTAACAGTCCAAACGGGAGCTTAGGAGAGCATGGCATAAGTACAGAAGTGAGATGGAGAGAAGACAGGCTCAACACATCTTTTTGGGTAAAACCAAAAGAACTTGCTGGTAAGTTCAATGTGGAAAATGAGCGCAGGAGAAGAATCAGGGATAATCACAAATTTCTGGCTGGGTGGGTGGTGGCGCCATTCATTAAGATGATGAAAACTGGCCCTGGTTTCTTCCGTTCTAGTGCAAGGCCTGCCTGTGATACACATGTAGGGCCCTAAAAGGTTATTTCATTTTCTTTCTAATAGATCTTCCTGTGGGGAGAGCATTCTGCACTCTTTTGTACTACTAGGGAGCTACACACACACACACACACACACACACACACACACACACACACACACAGAGAGAGAGAGAGAGAGAGAGAGAGAGAGAGAGAGAGAGAGAGAGAGTGTGTTAGCCAACACAGTCCAAAGGAGGCCTGAGACCTGTTTCAGCTCCTACTATCAGGTTTCCCAGCCCCAATTAACGTGCAGAATGTTAGCAGGTAAGACCAACTGTAGCTTAGTGATGCTCAAGGGAACAAGAAAACCACACGGTAACATAAAGTCACATTTTTCCTAGGAATTAAGACTTGAGTATCAAACCTTTGGCATGAATTGCGTTATTGGATGGACTGAGAATTCACACATATGCAACCACTGGCCACTGGTATCAAGTTCTTTAAAGAAAACCCAAATCAAAGATAGGAAGTTGTTCACTGGACAGAGGAAATGGACTTTCTTGGGAAAGGGAACTGAGAGATGAATTTAGGGTCTGCCCTCTGATAGATGGGCTTCTTCAACAAAATTTGTTGTCAGAGAGACTCTTCCAGCCAGTTCAACTCAAAGCCAGTAGCTTGAAGACCACAGCTTAAAGACATTCTCACCTTTGTGGAGCCTGAGCACCACTTGAAGGTCACCAGTTCAAGGGGGTTTATGAAGCTGAGGTCTAATCAATTAAAATAGCTTTGGGGACATTTACTCCATAGAATTCTAGATATCTTTCTTACTGTCTGTGTGGCTCTTGATGCGAACACAACTGGCATGGAATCATTGGCCATGTGTCCTTCCTTCACCAGCTTACACCATCAGTATTTCTGTGCCATGAAAAACGTGCTTATGAGAATTGGTAAGGGAAATCTTGAAAAGATAAAGACATTGCAAAAGAATAATCAGTACCTAAATAAGGAGTGAAAGGGATGGCAGAATTCATCCCACTGCTCTGGATCCAATTCCCAGCTTCCCTGTTACTAATAGAATATACCATCAAGGTAAGACTTTTAGGAAAAATGGGAAGCACTTCAGTAAGAGATAGCTAAAAGGGGAACCAGGCTTTGCTTCACCATTTCCTAATAATTGTATCCTTATGTTTTGAATTTTTTTTTCTGATTTTGTTTAATGAGACTTATCTCTGCATTGATCTTATAGTCCCTCATCATTTCTTTCATTTATTTTTAATGTTTATTTTTGAGAGACAGAGTACAAGTGGTAAAGGTGCAGAGAAAGGGGGACAGAGGATCCAAAATGTGCCATGTGCTGATAGCAGAGAGCCTGATGCAGGGCTTAAAATCACAAACTGTGAGATCATGACCTGAGCCGAAGTCAAGAGCCAGACACTTAACCAACTGAGCCACCCAAGCGCTCCTTTCATTTTTTACTGAGCTCTACCAATTTGGGTTTTTTTTTCTTTTTTCTCTATGGTCTTATCTCCTTTTCGATCATTTTGCACATGTGTGTGCTTCCTCCTCCCCAAGAGATGATGCTGCCTATAGTATCTTTAAGATTCTTTGTCAAATTCATAAGAACAATTCCTCTTCTGATTTATGTAAGTTATCTGACTTTCGATTACTCTTTCTTCCTCTATTCTTATGTATATTGCCTAATGTGTTCCTTTCTCAAGATTATTCACCTTTATTGGGGCAGTTCTATCTGAGGCCACCATTTGCTTAAAGACTCAGCCCAGAAATTTAAATTTAGTATATTATCTCAAAAACCTTCTCACCAAATTTGCCCTCCATCCTGAATGCACATTTCTCCTCCTTTCTCTTCAGTTAGGATATGGATTTGTGTTGCAATCTGGCGAGCACAGCTTCCCCTCCAACCTCCCCATTGCACACCCCATTAGCTAGGAGGCTAGGGCATACCTCTGGACCCTCCACAGGGGTCCCCATCAGCTCCAACCCTCCCACTTTTCTCCAGTTGACACCTGGGTCTGCCGAAGGACATGCCCACTTCTCTTCTGGCATTTCATTCTCTGACTGAAGGATCCTTTGGACCTGAAGACTGTAACATGCACTTCCAGAGAAATCTGACTCTGCTAAAATCTGAGGAGATATCTGGGTTCTCAGTCTCCACCTTAGTTTTAGTCTCAATTTCTCAGCACTGGCCAGATTTTGTTCATAGTGAAGTTTCTGTATTTCATCAAAGACAGAGTTTTCTTCTTTTTTCCCATTTTTTCAAGAAAAGTTTTTTTCAAAAACTTTTTCAAGGTCTTAAGGAGGACTGATGACTGAAATGCTTTTACTTTGACTTCTTTGACTGAAGGCCCTGTTGTTCACTCCTTGACCCATGGCAAGCTTGCCTCTACTTCAAGTTGCTCAAACTGCTTTCTCAAAGATAACTACTGACTTCCTAATTGCTAAATTAAGTCTTTTTTTCCTGTTATCAGGATTTCTTTATTATTAAAATATATATAATTAACACACAGCTTACATTAGTTTCAAGTGTACAATGATTCAACAATTCTATATATTACTCAGTGCTCTTTATAAGTGTGCTTTTTTTTTTTATCTTTTTTACATTTATTTTTGAGAGACAGAGACAGAGCACAAGCGGGGAGGGGCAGAGAGAGTAAAAGACAGAATCCGAAGGAGGCTCCAGGATCAGCTGTCAGCACAGAGCCTGACGCGAGGCTCAAACTCACAAACCATGAGATCATGACCTGAGCTGAAGTCGGATGCTCAACCAACTGAGCCACCCAGGCGCCCCCGTAAGTGTGCCTTTTTTAATGTTTATGTATTTATTTTGAGAGAGTGTGCAAGAGTACATGAGCAGGGGAGGGATAGAGAGAGAATCCCAAGCAGGCTCTGCAAGGTCACGAAGGGCTCACTCTCACAAACCACGAGATTATGACTTGAGCCAAAACCAAGAGTTGGTCACTCAACTGACTGAGCCACCCAGGCACCCCCATAAGTGTGCTTTAATTCCCCTTAATCTATTTCATCCATCCCCCAACACCTCCCTTCTACTAATCATCTTCTTCATTCACCTATTGATGGACACTTGGGCTGCTTCTTTAATTTAGCTATCGTAAATAATGCTGCAATAAACATAGGGATGCATGTATCTTTTAAAAATTATATTTCTTCTGTTATGCCTAATGCCCATTATCTTGCTGTTTTTCAATTTTCTTTCAATTATAGCTATTCTCCTGGGATTTCTGTTTAAATGATCTCCCTGGTCCACTCCTCATTCTCCAGGCTTTAACTGCCCACTGTGTGCTTTACTTCCAAATGTTTCTCACCTATCCCAATCCCCTCTTGAAATTTATACCCAATTTCCAAAGCCAGTTTGACACCTACACCTCCACATGCATCTCCATGTATGTTCTAAACTACTATTTTCTAATCTAGTGATGCTCAGAATGTTAGTGTTATTTGTCTTAAAGAGTCACACATTAGTTTCCTCGGGTTGCAATAATAAGTTACCACAAACTGGACTACTTAAAACAATCGGTTCTTTCACAGTTATGGAGGCTAGAAGTCCAAAATTAAGGTGTTGGCAAGACCATGCTCCCTCTGAAGGCTTAGGAAAGAATCTTTCGTTGCCTCTTCCTAGCTTCTAGTTGTTGCCAGTGATTCTTAGCATCTCTAAGCTTGTAGCTGTGTCACTCCAACCTCTGCCTCTATCATCACACAGCTTTCTTCTCTAGGTGTATCTTTTTCTAAGCCTCCCTCTTCTTTCTCTTATAAAGACACCCTTCATTGGATTTAGCACCCACCCTCACATAGCAATACCTCATCTTAACTTGATTACATCCGCAAAAGTTGATTTCCAAATAAGGTCACATTCACACGTACTGGGGGTAAGAACTTAAACATTTCTTTTGGAGGAACACAATTATCCCACTACCTCATGATAAAATACATTTTGAAAATATTGACTTAAGCAAAATCAGACAGATTCCATCACTATAGAACTCCTCAGAGCTTTAATAAGCTAATATGAATTGTAGGGGTTTGGTTTTATTACCATTATATTAGACTCAGATGTGCAACATGACTCGGTATTGGTATACACTGCAAAATTATCACAATTAAGTCTAGTCAACAGCCCTCCCCGTACATAGTTACAGACTTTTTTCCTTGTGTTTTAAGATTTACTTTCTTAGGACCTTTCAAATATGCAATACGGTATTATCAACTATAGTCACCATGCTGTACATTACATCCTCAGGACTTATTTATTTTATAAGCTTATTTACTTATTTTGAGAGAGAGACAGACAGACAGAGGGAGCACAAGAGAAAATCCCAACTAGGCTCCACACTGACAGTGTGGAGCCTGATGAGGGGCTCAAACTCACGAACCGCGAGATCATGACCTGAGCCAAAGTTGGATGCTTAACCGACTGAGCCACCCAGGCACCCCTGGATTTACTTATAACCAAAAGTTTGTACCTTTTCACTTCCTTCACCCATCTTGCCTATCAGACACCCCCACCTTTGGCCACCACCAATTTGTTCCCTATTTCTATGAGCTTGGATTTTTGTTTGTTTTTGGCAGTTTTTTAGATTCTACAGATTCTTTAGATAAGTCTTTCTCTGTCTGACTTCATTTAGCATAATGCCCTCAAGTTCCATCTGTCACAAATTGCATAATTTCATTCTTTTTTATGGTTGAATAATATTCAATTGTGTATATATGCCACCTTTTCTTTTCCCTTCTTCCATCAACGAACACTTAAGTTGTCTCCATGTTTTGGCTGTTGTAAATCATGCTTCAATGCACACAGGGGTGCAGCTATCTTTCTGAGTTAGTGTTTTTGTTTTCTTCAGATAAATACCCAGAAGTAAAATTGCTGGATAATAGGATAGTTCTATTTTTAATTTTTTGAGGAACGTCATACTGTTTTCCATAGTAGCTACATCAATATAGATTGCCCCCAACAGTGCACAGGATTTCCTTTTCTCTACATTCTCACCAACACTTATTTCTTGTCTTTTTGATAACAGCCATTCTAATAGGTAATATCTCATTGAGGTGATATCTCATTGTGGCTTTAATTTGCATCTCCCTGGTGATTAGTGATATTGAGCATATTTTCATGTATCCGTTGGCCATCAATATGTGCTCTTTAGAAAAATGTCTATCCAGATTCTTTGTCCATTTTTGAATCAGACTTCTTTTTTGCTATTAGGTTTAGGTATTTTTGGATATTTTTATCAAAAATTGATATGCAAACACTTTCTCCCATTCACTAGGTGCCTTCCATTTAGTTGATGGTTTCCTTGGCTGTGCAGAAGCTTTTTAGTTTGAAGTAATCCCACCTGCTAATTTTTGCTATCGATGCCCTTACTTTTTGTGTCAAATTCAAAAAATCTTGCCAAACCCATGTCAAGATTACCACTTACGTTTTCTTCTAGGAGTTTTATGGTTTCAGGTCTTACATTCAAGTTTTGTATCCATTTTGAATTAACTTTTGTGTAGGGGGTAAGATAGTGGTTCACTTTCATTCTTTTGCATGTGGCTGTCCAGTTTTCTCCTCACTACTTAAGACACTGCCTTTCCCCATTGTATATTCTTGCCTCCTTTGTCATAAATTAATTGAACATATAAGTATGGGTTTATTTCTGGGTTTTCACTTCTGTTTCGTTGATCCATATATCTGTTCTTAGGCCAATACCATACTGTTTTGATTACTATAACTTTCCAACTGTAGTTTACAATCAGGGAGCATGATGCTTCCAGCTTTGTTCTTCTTTCTCAGGATTGCTTTGGTTATCTGGAGTCCTTTAATGTTCCATACAAATTTTAGAATTGTTTGTTCTATTTCTGTGAAAAATGCCACTGAAATTTTGATAGAGATTGCACTGAATCTGTAGATTGCTTTGGGTAGTGTGGACATTTTAACAATACTAATTCTTCAAATTCATGAGCACAGAATATCTTTCCATTTATTTATCTTCTTCAATTTCTTTCATTAGTGCCTAATAGTGTCTAATAGTGTCTAATAGGTCTTTCACCTCACTGGTTAAATTATCTCTAATTATTTCAGGGTTTTTTTTTTTTTAGATATTTGAAATACAACTTTATTCTAATTCTAAATTAAAAGAAATGGAAAGGACAGTGACAAATGAGATTTCACCACTGGATACTGTGATGTGACTACAGCAGTCTTATATTTGAAACTCAGAAAGGAAACAATTGTGTTCCAAAACAGCTAAATATGCAGGTTCAAAAAATGAGGGTATACACTGTCACATTCACTCCGAAGCCCATTCTTCTCCTTCAGCAACCCATAGATGAAACACATGTTCCACTTGTTAGTTTTCTAACAAGCCACAGGAAGGGCTGGTCAAAATTGTAGTTACTTTTGGCAGAAATGTCATAGTGTTGAAGGTTGGTCTTATGGTGGAAGATTTTGCCGTACCTTTCCTGTCCTTGATGTCCACTTTGTTGCCACACAGCACGATGGGGATGTTTTCACATATTTGTACCAGATCTCTATGCCAGTCAGGCACGTTCTTGTAAGAAACCCTTGATGTTACATCAAACATTATAATGGTACACTGGACTTGGATGTAACAGTCATCTCTCTAACCCACCAAATTTCCCCTGACCAGCCGTATTCCATATATTGAACTTAATAGGTCCTCTATTGTCATGGAACACAAAGGGATGGATCTCAACACCCAATATGGCTGCATATTTCTCAAACTCACCAGTCAGATGACATTTCATGAACATAGTTTTTCCAGTACCACCATTGTCAACCAATACAAGTTTGAACCGGACTTGGGGTTCTCCTTGGACAAGCATCATGCTGTTGCTCCCAGAAGGGTCTCCGGCCCATCTGACCGAGCAGTTTTTCATTATCCTTGATGTAATTATACCAGGGATTGTTTCCTCAATTTTTCTTTCTGATGGTTCATTGTTAGTATGTAGAAATGGAAGCAATTTCTTTATATTGGTTTTGTGTCCTGCAACTTTACCAAATTCATTTATCAGTTTTCACAGTTTTGGGGTGGAGTCTTTAGGGTTTTCTATATAGAGTATCATGTTATCTGCAAATGGTGAGTTTTACTACTTCTTTCCAGTTTAGATGTCTTTTCTTTTTCTTGCCTAACTTCTCTGGCCAGGACTTCCAATACCATATTAAATAAAAGTGGCAAAAGTGGGCATTCTTGTCCTGATTCTGATCTTCGAGGAAAAGCTTTCAGCTTTTCCCCATTGAGTATGATGTTAGCTGTGGGCTTGTCATCAATGGCCTTCATTATGTTGAGGTACATCTCCTCAATACCTGCTTTGTTGAGAGTTTTTATCATAAATTGCTATTTGTCAAATGCTTTTTCTGCATCTATTCAAGTGGTTATATGATTCTTATCTTCATTTTGTTAATGTAGTGTATCATATTGATTTGCAGGTGTTGAACCACTTTTGAATCCCTAGAATATATCCTACTTCATCATTGTGTTTAATCCTTTTAATGTATTGTTGAATTTGGTTTGCTAATATTTTGTTGAGGATTTTCTGCATCTATGTTCATCAGGGATATTGACCTGTAATTTTCTTTTCTTGTGTCTTTGTTTGGTTTTGGTATCAGGATAATGCTGGTCTCATTCCTTCCTCTTCTATTTTTTTAGCCGAGTTTGAGAAGATTGGTATTAATTCATCTTTGAACATTTAGTAGAATTCACTAGTGAAGCTGTATGGTCTTAGACTTTTGTTTGTAGAAAGTTCTTAAATTACTGATTCAATCTCCTTACTCTTAATTGACCAGATTTTCTAACTCTTCATGATTCAGACTTGGAAAGTCCCATGTTTCTAGGAATTTATCCATTTCTTCTAGGTTGTACAATTTGCTGGCATACAATTATTCATAGTAGTCTCTGATGATCCTTTGTATTTCTGTGGTATCAATTGTAGCATTTTCTCTTTCATTTCTGATCTTATTTCCTCTCTTTTTATTGGTGAGTCTAGCTAAAGGTTTGTCAATTCTGTTTATTTCTTCAAAGAACAAGTTCTTGGGTTCATTGATATTTTCTGTTGTCTTGTTAGTCTCTATTTCATTTATTTCTGCTCTGATCTTTGTTATTCCTTTCTTCTACTAACTTTGGGCTTCGTTTGTTCTTTGTTTTCAAGTTATTATTTAAATTCTAGTTAACATATAGGGTAATATTGCTTTCAGAAGTAGAACGTATAACTTATAGTTTTTGAATCTCCAACAATAGTGATCATATGGGTTATCACATAGAGCCTCCCCCAAACTTAAATAACCACAAAGCCCTTTTTGGTATGGAGTCCTTTAGAATGATTGTGTCCCAACAACAGACTTTGTACGTTCTTCTACCAGTGCTTCTCAGATTTTCATGTGCATATGAATCGCCTGGGGATGGCATAAGAGTGCTGATTCTGATTCAGTATATCTGGGATAGAAGTCTGAGATTGTGCCTTACTTAGAAGCTTCCTAGAGCTGCCCAGCACAACCAGTCTTCAAACACACTTTCTAAGCAAGCTTCTAAGTCAAAAGCTTTATTTCCACCAATAATGTTTCTCTTCCTCCATTGCCTGACTTGGTCAATCATGTCACTATCCACAGTTACTCAACTGGAAACTTGGACACCAAATTCCCTTCCCTTCACTCCTCCTTCAAATTTAACCCCACCTCAAATCCAACTTATTGCCAAGTTATGTTTGTCTCTTGAATCCAGTCCACCATCTCCATTATCTTTGCCAGGACTTTAGTTTCTTTCTATGGACTATGAGTAGCCTCTTACCACTTCTTCCTGTCTTTAATTGTTTCTGTCCAAATTGTTGCCACACACAGAATTAATCAGGTCAGTCCCTCACTTTAAAATTGACACTGATATCTCACTGCCCACCCAACAAAACCCCAAATGCTCAGCATTGAAATATTCCAGGTCCTGCAAAATCTGATCTCAGGACATTTTGGAGCTTTATTCCCACTTCTAATGCAAGACACAACAAGGGCTGTGGTCATATTAGGTTGCTCACCCTCCCCTGAACACACCATGCATGATCCCATCTCTGGACCTTTGTTCAAACTCCTCCTTCGTCAGTATGGTCTTTCTCCCACCTTCTCCACCTAGAGGAAAACTCTCATGCTTCCTAGTCTAAATATAGTCTCCTTTGCTAAATGTCCCCCAATTATAAATAATTTATTCCTCCTTTATGTTCCCAAAGATTTTTCACTTCCAATTTCTTTAATGTTGCCTTATAACCATCTATACATGTGTTTTACTAGCTAACTCCTTAAGGGCAATGGTCATGCATGGCATATAATACATGTTTATTTATTCCTTTATTCATTCAAGAAATCTCCATATATATGTAATGAATATTAAGCAAATGAGTGTATTGGATGGAGAAGAGTCAAACTTCTATGAATTCTTTACAAAGTATGGTTGAGCCTTAAAAAATTTGGAGGTTAGAGGTGCCAACACTCTGCACAGTCAAAAGTCCATATATAACTTTTGACTCCCCCAAAATTTAACTACTAATAGCATACTGTTGAAGCTTTATCAATAACACAATCTATTAACACATATTTTGTACATTCTGTTTTATATATGGTATTCTTACAATAAAAAAAGTTAGAGAAAAGAAAATGTTAAGAAAATTGTAAGGAAGGGGCACCTGGATGGCTCAGTCTTTAAGCATCTGACTTCAGCTTGGGTCATGATCTCACAGTTTGGGAGTACAAGACCCACATCGGGTGAGCTTGAGCCCTGTTTCATGTGAGTATGAGTGCTGCTGCTTCGGGTGAGCCCCACTTCTCTCTCTCTCTCTCTCTCTCTCTCTCTCTCTCTCTCTCTCCCTGCCCCTCGCTCACTTGCATCTTCTCTCTTTAAAAAAAAAAAAAAAAAAAAAAGAAAGAAAAATAAAATTACGAGGAGGAGAAAATACATTTACAGTACTATGCTGTATTCATTAAAAAAAAAAACCCACAAATATACACACATTTCAAACCCATGTTGTCCAAGGGTCACCTGTATAGACGACAGGCCACTTGAATAAAATGCAGATTACCAGAAGCCAATCCCAGACCTACTGAACCAGAATTTTGAGGAGATGAGACCTTAGAATCTACAGTTGAGCAAGAAATCCAAGTGACTCTTATTCAGACTAATGTGTGAGAATGACTATAATTTAAAAGTAAATAGGTCAATGGTACCAACTTGTCCTCATAAGGATTTAAAAACATTTGAGATAAAAATTCTCCTGGTCAAAGTGAAAACCCTGTAAAACAACAAAAAAAAAGTTAAAGCATATTTGGCATCAATAAAGAACAAAATAATATAAATATTGGTAAGTCTTTTGAACAAAAAACTTGCTGTTGAGTTCATGATAGTTCTTTTTAATATTTTCTGGCCAATGACAATTTAAAGCATGTATGCACTAATTATTTCAGTAAAACTAAGCTATTCCAGTTGTGACATTTTTCTGAAGCACAAGAATTGTTTTTAAGTTCTGTCTTTTTACCTGTGCAGCATTTAAAACCAACTGATTCCTAATTCACAATTGAGATCACCTACTCTTTGTTACCGGGATCGACACAAAACTGAAGGCCATCTTGATGAATATAAGAGCTAAGTGAAAGTTAAATTTGTCACATTCTTTACCATGCTGCACACTTTCAGAGTTTCATTAAAAAAAAAAAAAAATCCACATAATTAGTTTAGCTTTACCAGGAAAAAAAATTTTTGAATGACAAGGTCAGGCTCCTGACCTTTTAGTAAATTAGAGAAGATTGCCATAAATTGCACAATATAATGAAACACCAATTTGCATATTTGCTGCTATATTAAAAGGGATCAGTTTTAGCTCACAAAGCAGAACAAACAAAAACATGCATTTTAATAACTCAAATTACTCCCAGGAAGTGACCCTCAGCAGAAAGCCTGATTATCACTACTTAATTAGAAGCCTTGGAAATCTAAATCCTCCTTTAAATCCTATTCTGGGTACAGTGAAAGATGAAGCCATGAGTTTTGTCTAAGATTCAATATTTACTCTTTACTAATATGTTTGCTGGAGAGACTTCCCAAGCATTATAAAGACATGCGAGAAAAAATTTAATATTCAAAGAAAGAGTGCACAAAACCTGTGTTGGCTTGCAGGTGCAAAGCAATTAACAAGCTGGCATTTACAGTACTTTTAATTAATTAATTAAAAATGCAAAGCTGACTTTCATTTCTTTAAATGTTTGAACATTTTATCCATCAATAATAAACCACTACATGCTGCTGGGTGACAACAGCTGGTAAATGAAAAAAGTTAGTCCAGTGTTGAAGTAAGTGAAGAGAGATCTGGAATTTGCTAGAGCATCCCCGTCTTGTCCTCCCGCCCTGCCTGCCCCCTTTAAGGCCATTACGAAACTTAGTGTCAAATGAGAGGGGAAATGGCCTTTTGGCTACTCTGAGTCATGAGCTGACAGTGACAATATTTGATGTGGCATGGTCACCTTGAACGGGAATGAAAACCACAAATTACAATTTGTTATAATTACAATTATTCTCACCAGAAAGGACCCGCTGTGCTGTTTCCTTAGGGGAGCAGAGTTGTTTGGAATCGAGGCTACGTACTTCCATCTTATTTATAAAGGTTAAAAACATAATTAACAGAGGGAATTTCAATAATTTGCAAAAGAAGTGGGTAATGGCTTCTAATGTAATGCTGCTGTGACTAATTTTACAGCCGGACGCTGCTCGAACAACGACATTACCGTTCCCCATGAACACATTTTTGGTCAGTACATATTTAAAAACAACACCATTAATGTCCTTTAATTAAAACATAAATACTACAGTGCTACCTCGGTAGGCATTCACTCAGCTGGAACTAACTGTATTTGCTTAATCTACAATTTTAGATGTATTAGCAAAAATAAATGTTGGTGAATGTAAGAGCCTGATTACATATCTTGGGTAAATTGGTGATAATGAGTCAAGAGACTTTGTGTTCATTCACATATATTAGAATAAGAATCATTATGAAATTAAAGCTAAGATTAATCCTGCTAATGACACCACAGAGCATCTGGGAATAAGATAACCCAGATGTCAGATTCACTGTGCTACTGTGCTGCTATTTGATAGAGTAACCCTTGAAGTGTTCTTCTAAGGCAGATAGCTGCTACCCCCCCCCCCCAGTCCCAGCACTTGAAATGCAAATGAGTGACAAGATAGTCTAATAATGAGAGCAGATTCTAGCAGTAAAGAAAATGAATAAATTAAAAAAAAACCCTCTGCACCACTGATAAGAACGAGCAGCAGGCACCCTGATGTCCTCAATTAGGGTGGATGACATCTGCTGAGCATTTCTCTCTAATAAAGCCCTCACTCGGTATTCCAAAGCACACGATTCTAACACTGTTAACATTTTAATGTCCTGGGCGTGCATGGTAACATTAATTACAAGATGATTTGGATGACTTCTGAATCTCTTTTATGTCTTCCGCAGAAGAGAACACAGCGTTGCAGCTTTGATATCATAAATAAAATGGGGACGCCTGCCAAGCATGAAAGGTATCCTGAAGTCACTTGCGTCTGCTGTGTTGTCCTGAACCTCGGTAGCCAAGCAAAGAGAACCCTCTGGGCATTTACAGAGGGTCAGTTAGCTACGCATTTTAGGGGAGGCTATGTGGCTCTCAAGGATTTTTTTTCCTTTATGCTAAAGGTGAACATTTTTGTTGCTGTTTTTAATTCCTAATGAGCTTAAAGTCCAATTAATATTTTTCTAAGCACAGTTTGCCTTCCTAATAGCTATTTTCATGAGCTTTGGCAAATGTCACCAGGGCTTTCTTGTTTGCTGCCTGGAAGATGGGGGGAGTTTCCCCCCTTATTCAACAGACTAACACAAAGCACTGGCACCACAGGGGACCCCAGGTGGAGAGTGAGGTAGGGGGGCATAAGAGAAATTTGTTGGTTACCCTACTATGTAACTGGCACTGGATGACCATTATTCCCAAGAAAATACTATTATTGTCTCTATTATACAGAGAGGAAACTGGGGTGCAGAGAGATAATGTAATTTGTTTGCAACTTATTAAGCATGAAACAAGAAGCAGAATCAGGATTCAAACCTGTGGTGGACAGAGCTCCAAGTCCATGATCCTACTACCCTCTTCACTACACCCATGGCAGTCATTAGGGTTGTTCCCAGATGCTCTGGGTCTCATCCTTTGGGACATATGATAAGGTTAGGTTTCCTTGCTCTTTCATAGCTGTCTAAACTTCTTTGACCACTGATATGTAAACAGAAGCTTTAAGAATCACTGTGTGGTTCACCTGGTTCCCTTTTCCCTATGTGGAGTAATGAATGTCTCTCTCCCTGGATCTGAGGATGACTGGGAGCAGAGCCCACAGCCAACCTACAATGGACATGAAGAGTGAGCAAGAAATAAATCTTTGTTATTTAGGCTTCTGAGATTGTGAAACTATTGGTTACTGCAGCATAACCTGGCCTATCCTGACAAATATAATACTAAATATGTACAAATCTGTAAAACCCCCAAGTGGCCTTAGGAATGGATGAAGAAGGATGGAAAAAATAGAAGTGAGGGGAGATATAACTGAAAAGGTGGCTCAAGAACTATAAAACCTGGGAGAAAAAGACTGCAATGTAATTAATCCTAATGGGTGCCACTTAAATCGTATGTGCAAATGGCTCCCCCTAGAGTTTTGCAATGCCCAACCTGTACCATCATGTGCAGGGGCCCTGCCACTTCTAGCCCTGCTACTTTGAGGACGTGGTTCCCCACTCTTTTTACAGATTAAGCCAGATTCGCAGGGTGTGCTGGGTATAGAATTCATATTCAGCCGATGAACACATGCCCAGCCCAAAAAGGAGCTTGCTCACTCAAAATGTCAGGAACAATTCATCAGCCCATTTATTAGGGTACTTGTCCACAGATCAAATTTAATCTTGATGACAGATAACTGCCACAAGATACATATAATAAAAAAATAATAATGTTATAGAGTCAGATGTTTTATCCAAATGTGAAGGGAAGAAGAGAAAAGACCCTTCTGGCTTTTCATAATTAACTCACTGTGGTAGTGATTTAACGAAAGCATTGTCTAAGGGGAAGCAAGAAAGTGAGACACAGCAATGAGGCAATACCTGTGAGAATCCAGCCCCTTTTCTCTCTTGTATCTCTTTCCTACCTCTGTTTGGACCACTCGAGTGAAATATCCTAATTCTCTATGCCAACTTGCCCTACTCAAAAGGCCTGCAATTGACCAAAACAACAACTCAACAGTAGGACCAAAGTCCCCAGCCACCAATCAAACGTTCTCCAGGGTGGTTCAATGGGTTAAACGTCTGACTCTTGATTTTGATGCTTAGGTCATGATCTCACAGTTCATGACATAGAGCCCTGTGTCGAGCTCTATGCTGACATCGTGGAACCTGCTTAGGATTCTCTCACCTCTTTGACTCTCCCCATGCTGGTGCGTGCTCTCTCTCTCTCTCTCAAAATAAATAAACATGAAAAAAAGAGTTCTCTATAGTATCGCCCAACATTTCAGAATTAGTCAACTGGATAGCACACCTAAAGAACTAAAGCAAGTAATAGAACTTTCTAGAATAGAGGCAGAATGGATCTCAAGCAGGCAAACCACACACAGCTGCAGGTCCCTTCCCTTGCTACCCTGTGGCACAGTCCAATGGTTGCATTCCCCCAAGGAACATTAGAGAGGATGCTCAATGAGTGAATCAGCCCCCTGTATTTGGTAGTCCCAAGTTCTACCTGTCCAACTCTACTTCCAAGAATGCTGGTTAGTAAGAATGAGAATGTCTAAGAAAGCTCTAACCTTGGTTAAGAGTGGGAGACCCCTCTAAAACCAGGTGCATAGAGCAGCTCAACTTCTAAAGATGTAGGAATAAGGCACACTTAGATCCACATTCATGCTCCAAACCAGCAATTCCCTAGGGAAAGGGATTCAGTCCCAAAGTTTATGTTCTAAAAAATGAGGTAACATGATACAAATGCTCGTGGAGTCTACTCGCTATAGCACCATGAGTTTTCACTGCCTTGTGCCTTAGCCCAGGCCATCTCCTTCACCAGGAATGCCTTCCACTGGAAATTGGTGAAGACCTACTCATCCTTCAAGATACAACTCAAGTGTACTCACAAAGCCTTCTCAGACCCACTCAACAGGGGTGCACACACCCTCCTCTGCTCTGCACCTCTCGCAATTCACAGCACTCTCCTCTTGTAACTACATCACAAGGCCTCCTCTTCTGGACCACAGGGTCCCGGGAGTAGAGATGGGGTGGTTTCCCCAACCGCTAGCAGGATGCCTGCCACATACAAGGCACTCCATACCTACTTCTGTACCTACTTACTGAATAGTAGGAGGCAGACTGAAGAAGGTGTGCCATCTTGGAAGATAAATCATGCCCTATATTTTCTTGTTGGGTGCTTAAGGACTGGCTCAACTATTGCTTCTGACAAACATATAATACCTTTTATCTCCCCTTCCTAAGGCTTCAGCATCACCTTTATACCTTCCCAGGTACTTTTTTAGTTTTTTTTTAATAAGATGTCCTTAGATAAGCCTCCCCAATTAGCATTATTTTGTGCCTGGCTGTTACAAGGTAACAGAAAAATCAGTGAAAACAAAGGCTGAATGGCCTGAGTTCTCATGACTGAGTGGGCTCCTAGGTGTCTTTTACACAGAATAATTTATGGAAACATCCTTTAAGTACCATGCATTTCCATCTGTTTCACCTTCACTCTTGAGGGGAAAATTAAATAGGAAGATATTTAGTCTGTTTTCATCCTAATATTTTTAACCTCTTCTTCTCAATATTTGGAACTCTTGGTATCACATCTTTGAACAGTATCTCCAGGGTAAGAGGTGAAAAGCAACAACCAGTGTATTGTCAACTTGGTGCCAGGCAGAGTGATAGGGATTTCAAGGCTCCATGAATTCAGTCTGGTGGGGGAGAGGACATAAAGGCATTTTTCTCTAAACAGATGCTAAATGGAGATACAACCAGTCCCTGGGTGAAAAAATAGAAGAGGAGAGTTGAGGTGACATTGTCACTCAGCCATAAGAGAGGATGAAGAAAGACCAGGAAGATGATAAAGGAAAAAGAAGAACAAGAGAGAAGAAAGGGACTCTAAGTGCCTCCCCACGCTTGGAGCAGTGGTAGCAGAGGATGTGGTGTGAGGTGAGGTCTGGGTGAGGTCTGAAGGCAGTACAGAGATCTTGTGTGTCGTGCTGAAGGCTTTCACTTTACTGACAATGGGGAGCACCTAAACTTTGAAAGAAGAGGTTGACACAACTCCACCTGCATTTTAAAAGGATATTTTTGAAGGTTACTGGGGAGGGGAGGCAATTGGGAGGTATCATTAGGAAGCTTTTGCAGAAACTCTAATAAATCATTGAGGGTTTTTGTCGTCCCCCCCCCCCCCCGCAGCATTCAGAATAAGGACAAACTGATTGTCTAGGTAATGATTTCATTCAACAGAAAAGATAAGTACTGAATTGGATCCAAAATGGCTATAAAAAATTGCATCTTGTCCCTTTAGCTTAAAAATGTTGTAAACACAGGGGTGCCTGGGTGGCTCCATCGGTTGAGCTTCAGACTTGGGCTCAGGTCACGATCTCACAGCTTGTGAGTTCGAGCCCCGTGTTAGGCTCTGTGCTGACAGCCCAGAGCCTATTCGGATTCTGGGTCTCCCTCTCTCTCTACCCCTCCTCCACTCAAGCTCTTTCTCTGTCTTAAAAATAAATAAACATTAAAAAAAATTTTTTTAAACATTGTAAACACTGGGCCTCTCTTTTAGAACATGCTCAATGCCAGTGGCAGATGAGTCCCCATAGTTAAGCAAGGTAGAGAGAAGTAAACACAAAGTCAGAATGTGGTATACAGATCTTCATAGAGGTTTGTACATGAAAAGTAGTTGAGAAAAGGAAGGACTGGACTACTATGTAGGAAATAGTAAGAATCAGATGGTCTCCCAAAGGCAACCTGAGATGGGTTGTGAAGCACGGATAGAAGTCCGTCACCCAGATAAAAGGAGAAGACAATCATCTTTTGGGTGGGGAGACACTATGGCAGTGAGTGTCTAATCCAGAGAGATAAAGGCTATCCTTCATGACATCAATCCCCAGGCTCATGAAAAATTTCCACATAAATCATTATTTCCTTTAATTAGCTTTCATGAACCTGCCATCCATGAATTTATTTTACCTCTTTAAAAAGTTGCTTCTGTTTTCACCTCTTGGGATTATGAGCTCAATGCTTATCATTAGCTGCTGCTCATGTGACTGAAATTTACTTCATTTCAGGGTCAAGGAATATGAAATACTACTACTAGGCCTGCCTTTCCAGGAATTGTTGAGAGTTTCTCTCTCTTCTCTTGATACTCCTCATCCTTCAGTATCAGAGAACCTTGACTTTTGTGGTCATATTTATTTATATCTCTGTTTCTTTTCTTATCCCAGATCCAGATTCATTTGGAGTAATAGAAGCTCACTCCATCCACTCTAGTCACCTGGAAATTCTCATTAATGAAACATGAACATCTACCCCCGTATTTCCCCTGCACCTCTGCCACTCCACCCCAGTCACTAGATGTTATTCCTTGTTATAATGCCCACTTTAATCTGTATGTTAGCTTTTCCATGGTCCTGAAACAACATATCACGTACAGATTTAATCCAAGAGTTCTAGAGAAAAAGGGCCCCAAGGACCATATTATATGTGGCATCATAAACCTGGACTTTTAATTATTTGACCTGCTCCCCTTGCGCCCAAAATTATTTCCCAATATTTCTCTATTCTTGACAAGCACACTGCACAGTAACTCTTACATAACCACCGTTGGTTCTTTACTGTCTCTCTTCTTTCTTTCCTTGGGTAAGGGAGTTCCTTTAATAAAAGTGATGGTCTCAAAGGAAACTTAAATCCCACTGCCTCCCTCCAGTGCTGCACTTAATGCTGTATGTTTAACAACACCTTGGGGATTACACTTAAATCCTGGAAAATCTTTAAGCAGCAACACACTGGCAACGGGAAACTCTCTGTCCCTTGAGATCTCAGGGACAGGCAAGAGCTAGAAAGGTGGGCTGTCTGAGGGAGGGGGGTATGCACAGGATGAGAAGCTACTTGCAGAATGGAGTGGAGATGACCTGTGGGCTCCCCATCCATGACCGACCGATGGGCCAGCCACCCACCGTCCTCTAAAGGTGTGGGGTCTCAGAATGAAATGAACAGATGTAGTCTAAGACACAAATGGTCTGCATGACCATCTACTGTCATCCCTGCCTGCAATCAAGATCTGATTTATACCATTCCAAAGAAGAAGTGTTTGCCAATTTTAAAATATCCTTTCTCTAAAGGAGATTCACCGGCACATGGATACACACACACCATCGCTCAGTCCAGGATTTGATAAAACTTCACCACAGCCCTTCACTGTCTCTAACCAAATTCTCTCTAGCTAAAACTAAAATCCACTTCAGATTTGCTCTCCCCTTAGGGTAGAAGGAAACAGCTGATCATTCTTTAGGGGGAAAAATTTTGCACACAATACCTCCTCAGATAAAGTATCTGAATTTTTTTTTAAAGTAAGCCCAGAAACGATCCCAGAATCATCGTTATAATTACTTCTTAGATTGGGTCTCTCAAAATCAAGATGCAGTCTTTTTTTTATTTTTTTAATTAATTTTTTTGAGAGAGAGAGAGACCGAGAGAGAGAGCCAGGGAGGGGCAGAGAAAGAGGGCCAGAGAGATCCCTCTGCAGGCTCCGCACCACTGGCACAGAGCCTGACGTGGAGCTCGAACTCACAAACTGTGAGATCATTACCTGAGCCAAAACCAAAAGGCGGCTGCTTAACTGACTGAGCTGCCCAAGCGCCCCAAAATCAAGGTGCATTCTTTATCCTACATTTATTGGGCATTGACTCTGCACAAACACAGTGCTGGATAGGGCATCATTAGTATTCCATGCTAAATGACCAGGCTTTTAATAAGGCTTTAAAAAAAATCCACAACTCTTAGGGAACCTGCGTGGCTCAGTCAGTTAAGCGTCCAACTCTTGGTTTCAGCTCAGATCATGATTTCACAGTTCATGAGTTCGACCACATCAGGCTCTGCACTGACAGTGGATTGGGATTCTCTCTCCCTCTCTCTCTCTGCCCCTCCCCCTGTTCATATACTCTCTCTCTCTCAAAATAAATAAAACTGTAAAAAAAAAATCCACAATTCTTGTTAACTCCTATTACAGATGCATCACTATTGGCAATGATTCTTTGGACTATGAACAAATATTTAAAAATTAAAGGAAAAGTCTCTTTTTAGAGATTACACTTTTTATAAAACCCTAGTGGGCACCATCTGCGACGCCTGATCATACCAGATAAGGAGGACTTTTGCAATGCAGTGAATGAAAAGAGTCATTTTATTCCTTCATCCAAGCCAGGAAACCACCTGGTAGTCTGTGGACATTCAGACTCTGCTCTGGCAAGAAAGTTCAAGGACATAAACAAGTAATAAACCAAATAAGCATTTGCCTTCAAAAATCCATTTCATGGGGGCGCCTGGGTGGTTCAGTCGGTTAAGCGTCCGACTTCGGCTCAGGTCACGATCTCATAGTCTGTGAGTTCGAGCCCCGCGTCGGGCTCTGGGCTGATGGCTCAGAGCCTGGAGCCTGCTTCTGATTCTGTGTCTCCCTCTCTCTCTGCCCCTCCCCCATTCATGCTCTGTCTCTCTCTGTCTCAAAAATAAATAAAAACGTTAAAAAAAAATTTTTTTTAAATCCATTTCATGTTTTACCACCTGAAGCATGAAGGCTTAAAGAAAAACAGTTTTGCTGTGAAAGAACAAAAGAACAGACGTGTTGGAATGTGGGAGATGAATTCAGTGCGCTTAACTATGGTGGCTGGCAAAATGCGCTGTCCCATGGCAACATCGCTGTACTGCCCCACGTGCTGCATGAAAGCAGTACCTCATCACATTTCTTTAGTGTTCTGTGATGCTTTAGAATTTTCCTGATTTCTTACGCCATGTCAGAGTTTAAGGCTTCCTTCAAAGTTCCCTTTTGAAGTTAGGCCTAGTTAGGTATCTGGCTTTTCTGTCAAGTGCGTAAGAGAAACTCTGTGTGCTGATATTTAGCCTACTTAGGTGTTTAATACCTAAGAAAAGTTGTCCAGCTGAAAAAAAAATCATTGCAAATTATATCAAGCAACCGATATAATGAGGTTTAATATTGAAAAATGTCTGCTTCGGTTTGGGGCAGTTTATAGCACCTTCCCCAATCTCCTTAAAGCCGTGAACATGAAAACAAGCCTTGCTACTAACCCCAGATGTTTTGTTCTGCTTGACCTCACAGGTGGAACTTTGGTAGAATTTGGCTACAGTTCCATCTTTAGGTAAATTATATCACTGTTAGCTTTTTTATTTCAGAAGAATGGTTCATTTTCAGAAGACATTGCATCTTTCTTGTAGAGGTTCTAGAGCTCATCTGTTCACTAGTAATTTCCACACTGGTGCTGATTGCAAAACCATTTCACTGTTCCAGCGTCCATTCTCTCAAAGATTATAGAGGACCCATTCTACATCTAGTTGATGAGGGACACAAGGGAACACGAAGATAAATGAGTACTTTCCTCAGGTGGGTCATAGCGTATACCAAATTCCCAAGAAACTGGTAGCTTCCTAGGGCACAAATGTGCACAATGACGGGGCCCACAGACTTGGTTTCCTCAAAAGAAACATCATCTTTCCATCTTTTTGATCCCAGTGTTTTTGATGACTAAGGCAATTAATGTTTCCAGATGTGGGCCTGTCACTCACCCTCAGAGATATTGTCAAATCCTAGGAATCCAAGGGCTATAAAAAGGTGCAAAAAGAAGGCTAAGTTCTCTGCTAACTTCAGGATTTTCAGCTCATGATGGTCCAGACACACTAAGTTTGATTTTCCTGAAACATGGCTGTTCCTGCCCCATCCCACCCCAGCATTACTGTTCTAGGTCATGTAATTTTTAAAACCAAAAGCTACTCAAACCAAATGTAGAGAAAACAAATCTCTGGAGAATAATGAGGACCAGAGGGCTCCGATCCTTGGCTTGCTTCAAAAATCTGTGTCTCGTGATAACAGCACACTTCCCTTTTCTTTGATACAGGGAAACACCAGTGCTCTTTTCCAAAACCTGTTTTTCAAATGAAAAAAAAAAAATGTACGGCACTTAGATGGAATGACTGAAGACTTACCCTGCCCCCACTAGCACCACTGCCTGCTGCTATTTAGAGCAGACAGACAAGTACTTTGTCATACTTAGATGTTGCCTTAGAGGACAATTAGTACCGGTTGTTACACATTGCTAAAATGGGGGGTGACAAAATATCTACTCTGACCCTGTGGTTATTATATTTAGCAGCACTGGTCCAGCTCCTCACTGATTCATAGATATTCATCTCAGGCAACAAGGAGCCTCATTCATTTACCTTGGTGCACACTATAGCATTGTTTATCTTGGGGATTAGGACGTACCAGGACACAGGGTTGCTAAAGCTGAGTATGCTGCAGCTATTTGTGTTTTGTTTTTCTTCTGTCAAGTCAGGCATCTAGCTAAATCTATTTCAGCATTTCCCAGTCCAGCCTTATTAGATGGAGTAAAACTCTGGGCCCTTGATCACACATTTGTTTTGATATTGGAACAGACTCAAAACTACCTTCAGTTGAAATAGTTGAAATCTGGACCTTTCCAGAGATACTCTCTTGGCTCATCTTAAAGTAGGGACAGAGCCCTTCTCTCCAGGCAGCCTTCCTTACTCAACTGCCATAAATTACCCTTTCTTAAGTATCTGTTAAGATAGATATAACTGTTTATGTGGGACTATATTCCAGCTGTGCTGCGGGTACTTTTCAAGTACATCCTATCCACAATCCCAGCCCAGCCCAAAGGAATGGTTGGAAGGATTTCCTGGAGGAGAGAGTCCATACATTCCTCTAGGGTCTCCAAATTCCACTTCTGGGTTAAGCCAGGTTACAGAGAGCTGGGTGCTTGGACAAGTGTTTCAACTTGCTGTAGCAAAATGTTTTTTCTATTGAAATTGTCGTTTGGCAGGGTATAACTGGCCTATTTTCAGGGACTGGATTTAAGGAGCATGGATGTTTAAAAGTAAAGATTTGAGAAATATTTATGTCATAAAATCTCCTGGTCTTGGTGACTAATTGGATGTGGGCTATTGAAGAGACAGAGAAAGGAAAGTCAGATTTTTCACATGGAATTCTAATGAATGATGGTGCATTTAACATTATTGGATTGAGGCTCAAATGAGGACACTCAGAGTTTGAGGGGCATGTGAGACATTTTATGACTTGTGTCCAGCATATATTTGTATAAATGGCTCAGAAGTCAGAAAAGAGGTCAGTACTACAGCAGGAGAAGAAAATCTGGGCAACATCAAAATGATCTAAAAGAATAGCATACAAAGAAGATCGAAGGAGGCCACTTAAAAAAGAACTTTAGGGGCGCCTGGGTGGCTCCGTTGGTTAAGCATCCGACTTAGGCTCAGGTCATGATCTCACGGCTGGTGGGTTCGAGCCCTACATCAGATTCTGTGCTGACAGTTCAGAGCCTGGAGCCTGCTTCAGATTCATTCTCTCTCTCTCTCTCTCTCTCTCTCTCTCTCTCTCTCTCTCTCCCTTCCTTGCTCTTAAAAATAAACATTTAAATCTGTGTCTCCCTCCCTCTCTGCCCCTCCCCTGCTCATGCTCTCTCTCAAGAATATTTAAAAAACATTCAAAAATTTAAAAAAAGAATTTTAGCAACATCTAAACCATAACATCGATATTCCCAAATGTGAAATTGTTTGACACCAAATGGCATTAAATTGATAATGTGACCATTAAATCTGGAAGAAAAAAGTCCAGTAATTTCACTGAGTATAGGAATAAGCAAAGACTCATGCATGACAGGTTAGTTCTCACTAAATATAGGTATTTTTATTGACTTCTACCTTGACAGGAACATTTCAATGAAGAAGAAAAAATCCAAATTGTTTGATCTAAAGAAAACTATGATTTCAAAGTGGACACCTGCTATTCACAGAAAAGTATCTGCCCAAATACACAATAAATTATTAGCAGTAATTATCTCTTGGGCATGTGTGTTAAAAGAGACTTCAAAAAGAGACTTTTGTTTTCTTGTACATTTCTATAGTATTAGACGTTTCCACACAATCAAGCATTTTTAAGCAGAAAGGTTAAAAGAAAACCAAGTGGACACTTCAATATCTTTCTAAAAATTTTTTTATTCTATCACTGCTGTCTTCTTCAATTCTCAGTACCAATTTAAGGAAAGCTTCTTTCATTTTACCTGTGTCCGCTGGACCAGTAGTTGCCAAAGGAGTCAGGTTTAAGGGGAAAACTGTGACCTCCAGTATAAGAACTAGAACACAGCCTGTCCTTTGGCAGGCCTGCTGCTTCTCTACAGGGGATTGATTACTCAACAGCAACGGAAAGCAGGCTCCTGGTGAATTCTCTAGCTGTCACCCACAAGCAACCCTGGCCCCCAAAGCCTGCTAGCGAGATAGGAATGAAGCTTTTTGTCCATTTCAGCACCCGCTTCCTCTCCACACACACCCCACTCTCCTGAGGTCAGTCTTTTATGCAATGCTCTAAACTTGTAGCTCCACAGAGACCATATCTGGGACTGAAAGGTCAGCCCACCTGGATTAAGAGGGCATCTGTCCCTGGCCTTGCAAGGGCTGTTAGTTCCACATTTGCAGATAGAAACTTACCCCCTGTTGCTCACACTGATGAACCTAATGGTTTCCTGGCATGCCAAGGTTCAAGGCCATCTGCTCTGTTGGCAGCATGCCCATGTTGGAGGTGGTGTGCTCTCTTCAACCGGGGTGGGCCATGGATAGCAAGCAAAGAGAGGACTGGAAAGTAAGCCCAGTAAATGCAGTCAGTGACGCCTTATTTGCAAGAAGACCTCCTGGTAGCCAATAAAGCCATATGAAGGACACGTGATGTGCTGCAACACAAGGAAGTAAATCTACTGACACGGTTGACATAGTATCATTGAGGCTGGTTTTATTCTGTATACCATTTCCTAAGTCATCATTGAACATGGAATTGTGAGCTTAGAGGAAGTAAAACCTGGCTGGCTGGACTTCTTCTGAGTGACCAAGCACAAGACAAAGGTTAGAGCACCATGTGTGGGGCAACCTTCCCTGAGGCATGTAAATCCATTTATTAAGCTGTCACCAGAACTGGATCCTGGCCTCCAGTGAGGCACCATGGGTGGGAAATGGGCCTTTCCACACACCTCTTACATATGGCTGCCATACATATATTACATAGGACATACTCACACTAAAACCTATTTGTTGTTTATCAGAAATTCTAATTTAGTTGGTGTCCTGTGTTTTTACCTGCTAACTTTAGTAACCCTACTCTTAGATGAAGCTAAAAAGGCAGGATGGAGACAAGATAGCAAACTCAAAGAGATTTGGAGCAAGCCCAGGACAGTTAGCAGACATAATGTCTTAGAATCAGGGTAACTGAGAGAAATCCCCTTTCATCTGCAAATACCCCCTTACCTATGACTGAAGAGCCTTTGATTATTGAAGGATTTCAATAGTTGAATCTCGTTTTAAATGATCACAGCATCTCCCAAGCTTTATCTAATATACGTACACACCTCTAGCCATACCATGGTCCCTACTGGTCATTACAATACCACACACAACCCAGTCACCACAGCTACCTGTATGGTCTAACTTCCTCATTGGTACTTTATGCCAGATAAGGACAGCAAGAAGAAAAGAACATTAACATAGGAGCCAGTTTAACCTGGATTTGAATCCCAGATCTGCTAGTTAATAATTCAAGTCCTTCGGGCAAGTTTCTTCATCATTTATTTATCAACAAATTCTCAGATTTTATTTCCTCATCTTTTTTTAAAATATATATATATTTTTTTTTTTTTAACGTTTATTTTATTTTTGGGACAGAGAGAGACAGAGCATGAACGGGGGAGGGACAGAGAGAGAGGGAGACACAGAATCGGAAACAGGCTCCAGGCTCTGAGCCATCAGCCCAGAGCCCGACGCGGGGCTCGAACTCACGGACCGTGAGATCGTGACCTGGCTGAAGTCGGACGCCCAACCGACTGCGCCACCCAGGCGCCCCTTAAAATATATTTTTTTAATGTTGATTTTTTATTGTTGAGGGAAAGAGGGACAAAGCATGAGCAGGAGAGAGGAAGAGAGAGGGAGACACAAAATCTGAAGCAGACTCTGGGCTCTGAGCTTTGAACTGTCAGCACAAAAGCCTGACGTGGGGCTCGAACCCATAAACCGTGAGATCATGACCTGAGTAGAAGTCAGATGCTTGACCAACTAAGCCACCCAAGCACCCCTATTTCCTCATCTTCAAAGTATGTGTCATAATCCTTTTCCATTGGGTTATTTTCAGAAACAAATATGATAATATACTGAAGTGAATTACCAGACATATAGCAGTTACTTAAAAAGAGTAGTTTCTACTACTGTTGTTGTCAGGGTATTATTCAAGGCCCAGCCCATAGGCACAGGAAACTGGCAACAGACTGAGACTGGGTTTGAATTCTGACTTTCCCTCTCTCTTTCTGTATCTGTGTCTCATAAGCTTAGGCAAGTTATTCTGCAGATCTGTGCCTCAGTTTACTCATATATAAAATAAGCATATATACCATGCCTAGAAAATAGGAAGTGCCACATAAGCACTGGCCATTGTCTTTCAGGAAGCACTCCCTGCCTATCCCAGATCAGTATGGCGCAATCCCTTCTGAAATTATTTTTTTAACGTTTATTTTTGAGAAAGACAGAGACAGTGCGAACGGGGGAGGGGCAGAGAGAGAGGGAGACACAGAATCCGAAGCAGGCTCCAGGCTCTGAGCTGTCAGCACAGAGCCCGATGCGGGGCTCAAGCCCACGAACCGTGAGATCATGACCTGAGCCGAAGTCAGACACTTAACCAATGGAGCCACCCAGGCGCCCCTCCCTTCTGAGTTTTTTAGCACGTTACTAGTCCCATGTGCATTTGGTTCTTAGGATGGGTGTCATCTCTTGACTATGCTCCTAAGGGGAGCTCAATGAGTGATGATAATAGCAAGGAAAGTAAAGCAAACATCTAAGGCACTGATCTAAGTAAGCACACAAGTGAGTATTCCTTAGCTTGCACAGCCCATGAGGTATTTGCAGATTCATTCTCACGTGATGTGGCGAAAAATGACCCCTCGTGTACTGGTGGTGGGAATGCAAACTGGTGCAGCTACTGTGGAAAGCAGTATGTAGATTCATCAAAAAAATTAAAAAAATAAAATTACCATATGATCCAGTACTTGCACTACTGGGCTTTTACCCAAAGAATACAAAAACACTAACTCAAAAAGATACATGCACCCTTATGTTTATTGCAGCATTATTTCAACAGCCAAATTATGGAGGCAGCTCAAGTGACCATTGATAGATGAATGGATAAAGAAGAGATATCTATATTCAATGGAATGTTATTTAGCCATAATAAAAGTGAAATCTTGCCATATGCAATGACATAGATGGAGCTAGAATATATAATGCTAAGTGAAGTCAGTCAGAGAAAGACAAACACTATATGATTTCACTTACGTGTGGAAAAAATAAAAGAAAAAAAGAGACAAACAAAAACCAGACTCTTAACTATAAAGAGAAAACTGATGGTTACCAGCAGGAGGTGGATGGGTGATGGGTGAACAGGTGAAAGGGATTAAAACTCCACTTATCTCAATGAGCACTGAGTGATGTAGAGAATTGTTGAATCACTATATCGTACACCTGAAACTAACGTAACACTGTATGTTGATTATACTGGAATCTAATGCATAAAAGATACTTAAGTAAAAAAAGTAATAATTATAGAATTTTAAAAATTAAAAAAAAATTTAAGAGTTACCCTCAGGCAACCTGACACTAGAGTCAGTGCTCTAACCTACCCTGTTTGGCCTTCAACAAATTACTTCAATTAGCTGAGCCTGAGTCTCTTCAGCTGTACAATAAGGGTGGTAATAGTAACTCCAGACCCCAGTGAAGGCGAGCTGAGGGAATTCACGGGCAGTGCTTAGCCCAGCGCCCCGGGCACGCTCACCATACCCCAGCGAGTGCCAGGCATCAACAGTAACACGCAGCATCATGGCTGGGAACCCAGCCACACTCCCTCTCACTCCCACGTCTGTGCTCTTGACTTCAGCCAATGGAACACATACCTGAAGACACATAAGAGAAACAAAGCCTCTAACACTAGGAATCATTCAATAGCAGGAATTTTTAGGTCTTTCCCGGCATTTCTTTTTTTTTTTTTTTTTTTAACGTTTATTTATTGTTGAGACAGAGAGAGACAGAGCATGAACGGGGGAAGGTCAGAGAGAGAGGGAGACACAGAATCTGAAACAGGCTCCAGGCTCTGAGCGGTCAGCACAGAGCCCGACACGGGGCTCGAACTCATGGACCGCAAGATCATCACCTGAGCCGAAGTCAGACGCTTAACTGACTGAGCCTCCCAGGCGTCCCATTTCCTGGCATTTCTTAAAGGAGGCTTCATTATTTTTGTTTCACTGTATGAAGTTTATTTTTTTTGAGTTTTTATTTAAATTCTAGTTAACAGTGTTATATTAATTATAGGTGCACAATATATGATTCAACACTTAAATACATCACCCAGTGCTCATCACAGCAAGGGCATAACTTAATCCCCATCACCTATTTCACCCATCCCCCCACTCACCTCCCCTCAGATAACCATCAGTGTGTTCTCTAGAGTTAAGATTCTGTTTCTTGGTTTGCCTCTCTTCTTTTTCCCCTTTGCTTGTTTTGTTTCTTAAACTCCACATATGAGTAAAAGCATATGGTATTTGTCTTTCGCTGATTGACTTATTTTGCTTAGCATTATACATTCTAACTCCATCTACATCATTGTAAATGGCAAGATTTCATTCTCTTAACAGCTGAGTAATATTCCATTGTGTGAGTATGTATGTGTATATGTGTATACACACACACACACACCATTATCCATTCATTAATCGATGGACACGTGTACTTTGATGTTTATAGCAGCATTATCTACAACAGCCAGATTGCGGAAATAGCCCCCAGGAGCTTAACCTACTCCACCTGCAGCACATTCCTCTCCAAGGAGGTTGGGTCCACTCCTCCTGCCTTCCTCCTTCCCCCCCCCTGCCAACATGCTCTCTCCCTGAGGCAGGGGCCTGGCGCTCCTGGGGGGTAGTGCTGCACTTAAAACTACCAGGCCCAGGACCGAGTTCTGGAATCACAACACTCGTGTGTCCTTCCACACAGGGTAGGCTTTCGCTCTGCCCGAGGTCAGGCCAAATCCTGGGCTGGCTTCTGTGGTACTGCCTGGTTCCCAGCATGGACCAGAGGCACTCTGTTGGAAATAACACTTACCTATCCCTCTCCCCAGGTGACAGCTCAGACTTCTCTACCCTACCCCCACCCCTCCCTGTGTTCCTGGGCCATTTACCAACTCTTTTTTTAAACCCCAGTTTGTGTTTAAATCTGTGAAAACAGGTTAATAATCATGACTCAGAGCTAGCTTAAAGATCAAAATGAAGGGACATCTCTGAAAATGCCAGGTTCACAGAAGGGATTCAGTATTTTATTTATAAACATGTTATTAATATGTTAATTAAGAAAGCACAGTTCTGGGGCGCCTGGGTGGCTCAGTCGGTTAAGCGTCCGACTTCAGCTCAGGTCACGATCTCGCGGTCCGTGAGTTCGAGCCCCGCGTCGGGCTCTGGGCTGACGGCTCAGAGCCTGGAGCCTGCTTGCGATTCTGTGTCTCCCTCTCTCTCTGCCCGCCCCCCCACCCCGTTCATGCTCTGTCTCTCTCTGTCTCAAAAATAAATAAAACGTTAAAAAAAAAAAAAAAAAAAAAAAAAAAGAAAGCACAGTTCTAACAGCTTTACAAGCATAAGCTATTTGATCCTTATAATAACCATACTAAGGTAGGATTGTTTTCATCCTCCTTCTAAAGATAAGGACACTGGTGTATGGAGAGGCTGAATAACCTTCCGAAGGTGACACAGCGAATAAGTGACAGAGCTGAGATTAGAACTCAGGCAGATTTCATACTTTAAACCACCACTCTAAGTATGAGTCATTCTTTCTTCCCCTTCATTGCTGACTTTTGTCTTACATCCCTTAGGCTAAGTATATTGTCCCAACAGTCTTTCCCATCAGTGACACGTTCTCCCCCTGGTGACAGCCAGGGCAGCTGTAGATGTCAGTCTTGAACAAAGCCCTTCATGATGCTAATTTTCAATGGCCTTTCTTAGAACAGTATCTATTCCTAAATTACTTTGCCCAACAACTACAATATTCAAGAAATTCAGTTTCTACTAAAATAGTCATCAGAAGCCCAACAGAATACCTCAAAGGAGCATTTTTAAAGCTTTTCAATAATTCATCCAAACATAATTGGAAGAAAAGCAAGTGTCTCTTTCAATGTCATAAGCACCCATATATAGGATGATCACTTTCACCTAGAAAAACACAGGGGCACCTGGGTGGGTCAGTTGGTTGGGATCTGACTCTTGATCTCAGCCCAGGTCATGATCCCAGGGTCATGGGTTTGAGCCCCATGTTGAGCTCTGCACAGATCGTGGAGCCTGCATAAGATTCTCTCTCTCTCTAAACAACAGTAACAACAAAAAAGAATTTATATCAAGATTTGAAAATACAAATTCAATGGTACAATCATATGTATGTGTTTATGTACCTGTGTATGTTTATGGATGTGAATTTTTGTTGGGACTGTCTCAACAGTTTCTTTGGGTGATATTCAACATACTTTAAAAAAAAAAACTAAGATATTAAGATAATGCCATTTTCTCCAACATTGGCTTCCATGGCAATGCTCCTATTAACAAATGCCAAGTTGTAGTTTGGTAATTGGCTGTCATATCTAATCTCCATAAAGAGCTGTATATCCCAGATGTCTCCACTGTACATTCAGCTCTATATTGGAAAATAAAAGAAGAGGTTTTGTCCCAACATTGACAGAATTATGATGAGGACAAAGCAAAGGCTTACTCTCTCATCCTTGAAAATAAGGCTGAGGCTACCTTTTTGGGTCTTAAACCTTACCCAGTAGACTAGCCCCTGGGCATGCTATCTGGGGTGTAGAAAATGTGTGATCATTGAGGCCCAGATCAAATGAAGACCATCTTCTAGAAAAGAGATCCTCTACTGGCAGTTCTTGTACTCATCCATAACACTTCCGTAGGGCTCACTCTTAAAAATAAAAATCTAACGGGCACCTGGGTGGCTCAGTCAGTTAAACGTCCGACTTCAGCTCAGGTCACGATCTCACAGTCTGTGAGTTCCAGCCCTGCGCAGGGCTCTGTGCTGACAGCTTGGAGCCTGGAGCCTGCTTCAGATTCTGTGTCCCTCTCTCTCTGCCCCTCCCCTGCTCACGCTCGCGCTCTCTCTCTCTCTCTCTCTCTCTCTCTCAACAATAAATACACATGAAAAAAAAATTTTTTTTAATCTAGGTGAGAAAAGATAATAGAGATAAGACCAACTGGGACATAGATGTGATAGGAAAGTTTTTTTTTTTTTTTTAAAGAGGATTGACAAATTAGTAACTATTTTATTCAGTTATAATAAATAGTTTAATATAATAATTTATGTGCATTTAAAAGGCTAGGCAGTAGAAGCTCTAGGGTAAGTGTGACTTCCACAAAGTTATAGTATCTATTATCTGTTATAGTACCTGTCTAAAAACACTTCGTATTTATTAGTGGAATAAATCCCTAAAATTCCTATCTAAAGGCTTATCAAACCAGATTGGGTCCCAGCCCAACAAATTGAATTAGAAAGCCATGTAAGACTGCTGGGTTATTAAAGTGATCTGCATGGATATTCCCAGTTCGCCAGGAAACATTCTTTTTGGACATTTAGTCAAATGCTGCCCTCTAGTGAGAAAACTCTTTAAAAGGCTCCAAAAGGCCTTGGGATTATGAACACTCAAGGGCTTCAAAGAGACCCAAATGAGATCATCAAGTAGAATCTTCAACTAGTACCACATTTATTCTAGACAAAAACAACCCCTTCATTTTTACTTTGTTGGTAATGCCTAGTTTTCTTTCTAAAATTGTGTTAGAACTGGTAAAACATTAAAATTATAGCCAGATGTCACATGGTTTTACCACTGTGACATTTAGCTGTTTTAGGCTCTTGTATTTGATTATCTACTAATAGTAATTTATAGATGGATTTGTTTCTTTTAGCTGGTGGTGCAGCTAAAGAATTTACATAAAATTGAGTGATAATATGGCTCCCCACTCTGTCAATTAAAAAAACACAGAAGAAGTTATGGATATTCCACAGAATGTATTAATAAGCAATTCTTTACTTCTAGGTATTTATTTTGCTATAAAAGCCAATAATTATAATGTTCTTAAATACAGGAATTGCTATATCCTCAAATAGACAACTAGTCACTTCTAATTCGGGGAGGGGGGAGGGGAAGAAAAATCTCTTTCAAACTTTTTTATAGAATTTTGTTAATACATTTTATTCATTTAGCAGTAACAGGCATTTAGCATTTTTTAAATTGTATGCTATACTTTGTGTAGAGGGCAAATTTCCTCCTAAGACAGGATATTCCTACTAGAAAATGCATTCAGTCATCTTTTGTCTGTTAATAAAATTCTGCGACTCCCTAACTCCATACCCACACTCTGCTAGTGACATGAGACATAATATGAAAAAGATGAACTGGTCCTAAAGCATATGACTCCCACAGCAAAATAAGAGTAACAAATGTGTCATCCAATCATTATGAACTATTGTCATAAATGCTTAAAATTGGGATGGACACGGAGCTCTCTAGCCACATGCAGGAGGGAAGGGACACTCGGTCCAATATCGGGAAGCCAAAAATGCTCTGCTCTCCAAGGAAGTAAGGGTTGAGTTTTGACAAGGCTCCACGGCCAGCAAGGCAGTGTTAGTAAGACAGTCCAATTTCTTTCTGCAGAAGCAATTCAAAGACTGACTCTATGACAGTTTTGTGATTTCGTCAATGTATATCATTCTCAAATACACAGTGACAAGGGACACCTGGGTGGCTCAGTTGGTTAAGCACCAGACTTCAATTCAGGCCATAATCTCACAGTTCGTGGGTTTGAGCCCTGCATCGGGCTCTGTGCTGACAGCTCGGAGCCTGGAGCCTGCTTCAGATTCTCTGTCTCCCTCTCTCTCTGCCCCTTCTCAGAGCTCTGTGTCTCAAAAATAAACGTTAAATTTTTTTTTTTAATTTAAAAAAATAAATATGCAGTGATGATAGTCCCTAACTTAGCACTAGCCACACAAATATTTGAATCCAATCTCCCCATAACTGTCAAGGGAAATATTCCTAGTCTAGTCAATTTATCTAACAGAAAATTTTGTTCTCCTTTCTTAGTTCTAAACACATCCACAGCATCATGCCGCCCTTTTTCTGGAAAAATAAAAATTAAGTTACTTGGAAATTGTATAATCCTTGTGCTCTGGTACAGCTGCTAACACCCTATGTGATCTTGGGCAAGTCCTCCATCTATGATCTAACATCCCTTCAATTCAAATATCCTGTAAGACCACAAGGAACACTATGTATAAACATTATTCTTTATTTTAAAATGTTGTATTCATTGCTGAGTGTTTTTGCCTCTCGTCTCTTCATTCCTCAGTTAACCACAGTCATCTTGGTAAGTCGGAGAAAATTTCTGGTTTGAGAAATACTCGACTTTGTCCTTTCTACTCAAATACTTTAATTATCGAAAAAGAAAATAGAAACTGCAGTTTGTGGGGAAAGTTTACAAAGTACTGGTCATGGATTAAAAAAAAAAAGCAATATATCAAGAACACATCTCTAGAAGAAGAATTAAGTTGGAGGCTTGGTATGTGAGAGACCTTTAACAATTTCTGTGAACTTGAATACACATGCGGAAAACTTTGTTTGGATTTTTGACATCTATTAAAATACGTGGTTTTTAAAGGCCCCTGGGTGGCTCAGTCGGTTAGGTGTCTAACTTCGAGTCAGGTCATGATCTCGCAGTTTTTGAGTTTGAGCCCCACATTGGGCTCTCTGCTGTTAGCACGAAGCCTGCTTCAGATCCTTTATCTCCCTTTCTCTGCCCCTCCCCAATTCATTCTCTCTCTCCCTCTCTCAACAATAAACATTTTTTAAAATACCTGATTATTTTAGGGGTGCCTGGGTGGCTCAGTTAAGCATCCCTCTTCAGCTCAGGTCATGATCTTACAGTTCATGAGTTCAAGCCCCACATCAGGCTCTGTGCTGACAGCTCAGAGCCTGGAGCCTGCTTCAGATTCTGTGTCCTCTTCTCCCTCTGCCCCTCCCCAACTTGCTCACACTCTCGCTCTCTGTCGCTCTCAAAAATGAATGAACATTAAAAAATTTTAAGGGGCATCTGGGTGGCTCAGTCAGTCGAGCCTCTGACTTCAGCTCAGGTCATGATCTCATGGTTTGTGGGTTTGAGCCCCGTGTCGGACTTTGTGCTGACAGTTCAGAGCCTAGATCCTGCTTCAGATTCTGTGTCTGCCTCTCTCTGTCCCTCCTCTGCTCGCACCCTCTCTCTCAAAAATAAATCAATATTTTGAATTTTTTTTAATTTTTAAAAAATAATAAAAATAAAGAATACCTGGTTTTTAGACAGCTATTTTTTGATGTCTCATTTCAGGTCTCAAAATTAACTGAATGTAGAAAAACGTTAAAACAGAGTTAAAATTGATCTATAGATGTGGGTATGGATATGAATATATATCAAAGGGAAACAGAGTATTCTCAACCCAAACTATGTGTGAGCACAACTTTTAAATGGCACTCCATGTTTTAAGGAATGAAAAGCTGTATAAGTAGGGGCAAGGTTTTACACAAAAAATTAAGAAGCCTGGATTCTGTCTGAGAATATAACCAACTCTAGCCAACCAAGTCATCTAACCTGTGTCTGTGTTCAAATTTCCTCACTTGCCCTATCTTACATGTGTCACTGGGTTCACGTAAAGATCCCATGAGCTAATCTTTGTGAATGTACATTGAAAATTACAGCAACAACCTAAATCTACCCCAATAGGGGAAGGATAAACAAAATGTGTTATATTCATACAATGAAATACACACACAAAAAAAAAATTACGTATATAAGCTAAGTAAAAAATGCTAGATACAGTTTGATATACCATTGACTACTTATATTTTTAAAAAGCACTCAAAACAATACTATATGTTGTTTATGGATTATAGATTGTAGATATATATGCGTATATATATATATATATATACACATACACACACACTTTTTTTTAATCAACAGTGGTTGTCCCTCAATAAGAGGGAAAGAAACAAAACTCAAGGCTAAAGGGGACTATAGCCAATCATATAATTATTTTAAGAGACTGGAAGCAAACGTGAGAGTTAACCATCAGCTCTGAGTGCTAGGAATAAGGTTATATTACCCTTATTCTCTGGTATTTCCCTGTACCTTTTAGATTTCTTTTTTAAAAATTTTAAGGTAACAAAATAAAATCAACAGCAAGAGTAAAGCACTTTGATAGGTTAAAATAGGGCTAGTTCAGTGACCCACAGATCCCTCCAATCTTTGTTTCATGGTCAATATATGGATCAATGTAAGAGTCATCTGACTATAAGGTCAACCTACATTTAATAAGTGATGCAAACAAGTGTCTGCATGAATAGATTCTGGGCATAAGGGCAGAGGTGCATTCTATTAACAGAAAATTTTTGAAATACACAATTTCAATCCCAGACAACCTGTAGCTTTTCACTTCCTATTCTGTCTTGAAACCTTCAAATAAAATCAAGACTTTCAAAATTAAAAAAAAAAAAATGAGGGTAACAACAATATTCCATCATGGTCTTCATGTTATCAGCTCTAGATGTTTTTCCCAATACTCTTGTCCAAAACTTAAAAGAATTGACTGGAATCTCCAATTTCAGATTCCAGATCCATGATTCTGTAGAACAAGCTGGAAAATAAGTGATGTGACTTGTTCTACAGAAGTAACTTAAGACACAAACAGATTGGGGGCGCCTGGGCTGTTCAGTCGGTTAAGCATCCGACTTCAGCTCAGGTCATGATCTCACAGTCCGTGAGTTCGAGCCCCACATCAGGTTCTGTGCTGACAGCTCAGAGCCTGGAGCCTGCTTCAGATTCTGTCCTCCTCTCTCTCTGCCTCTCCCCCGCTTGTGCTCTGTCTCTGTCTCGCTCTTAAAAATAAACATCTAAAAAAGAGAGACAAACAGATTGCTTACAAAAAATGAAACACAGCTGTTAAATATGATTTAAGCTAAGCATTTGAAAATATAATAGGAGAAATGGAATTTTAAGTTTTAAGGATCATCTTTATTCACCTATCAGATTGACACAGATCTAAGTCTGATAAGGCACTGAAGGTGCAGTCAAGTGGTACAGACTGAGGCACTCTCAACCCACACTGTTCAGAGTGTAAATCAGCACAACCTCCACAGAACACCATTCAGCAATATTCATCAAAATTACAAATGTACATTTCCTTTGACCAGCAATTACATATATCTAGAAATCCATCTTACCGCTATTTCTTGCATATGTAGGATATGCCATATATACAAGACTATTCTTGCTGCAGTTTTTAACCGCAAAATATTGGAAATATCTTTGATTTTAACCAGTTGAAAACTCTAACTTTACTGTGATACAATCGTAATGGAATATAGTGCTGTCCCTCCTCCCCCCATCAAGGAGGAACTTAGGATAGGATATGGAAACTCTCCAAGATTAATTATTAAGAAGAAGTAACCCAAGTGTGGAGCGATTTGTAAAGAGCACTACCACTTGAATAAAAGGGGAAATACAGTAAGGGGCAGGATATTTCTGAAAGAACAAAAGAGGAAACTGCTAATACTGGCCACTCCTGAGGAAGAGAACAGGAGTGGACATCTGGATCCTAGTGCTGAAAGGCAGGCTTTTTACTATATATTTTGAATTTGAAACCATGCAAATATGAGTGTGCTACTTCAAAAAAAAAATGAAGTTAAAATTTTAAGTGATGACTTAATTTTAGCTATAATGGTGGGAAACCTTTGAAAGAGGTCTTAAACTTTAACAGATGGCCCTAATAAAGGTAAAGAGTACCCTTCCTCACCCCAAGAAAAAAGAAAAACATGAAAAGAAGAATTAAATCTCAAGGAAGAGCCAGAGAGGAAAACTTCCTCAGAGGACAGACTCATTTTGTCAGTTCTAGCAAATTACCTCGCCTGAAGGTGCCATACAAAAATCAATCCAGATTTCCTTAAAACCATACCCAATTCAAGATGCTCAACCAGCCTCTGCTAAATGAAGCCCCAGTACAAATTTATAACAAAGCTTAAGAATCCAATAGTGTCTTTCCCTACCTGGTTTTCAATTTGATTATGAAACTCAGCAGGTGTAACATAAAGTACAGAAGTTATTTTCTCTTTTGGCAAAGCAAAAATTCATCTTCTTACCTCAAGAATACATCAACATGTGTTATATAGAACCAACAGCTAAATCTAAACAATGTGAGCCACACTTTCAAGTAGATGAAATCCAGCATATACAAAGCCTAAGCCACATAACTGGTCATGGGGCAATAGGGATTGGAATTTTCCCTTAAGTAGCCCTGAGCCAAGTTGTTCACCTTAGCCGGTAATTACCGCTAATTTGCATCTGATTACTAGCTTATGCTTTATTTTAGCCCGTTAACGGGAAGGCTATTATGAGGTTAAGAATTCTACAAAAAGACACGAATGTCTCCTTAAACTGGAAACCTCCAAATGGATCTTTCTGTTTTCTGGTATTATATTTGAGTACATTTTTCTACAGAGGAATCCACTGCTTTTGCAACGTATTATTCTGCCTTGCCGTTATTTTCAATTTATTCAGACGCACTGTGCCACCCAGCCATACATCGTCACCCGGTACTAGGGATCCAAAAATTACGATCACTGCTTCCTGGCTCCACCTGCTGCAAAGGTTCTCCAGGCTGCTCTGCGCCGGGGCAGCTCAGCCACGCTCTGGGAGGACGTCTGACAAACTAGTGCTGGATCAGGGCACTTGAGTCTTTCTTCTGCTCTGAAGAGCAGTCACTTCCCATTTCCCTTATGAAGAAATTTCTCTTTCTTTGTGAAATTTCAGGCAGAAAACCCTTCCCAGCATCTCCCTGAGAAGCTTGGTACAGAAAGGAAATGCTCTCCCTATGAATTAATCAGCATTGACCTGACAGAACGAACAGGAAAAAAAAAGAAAAAAGAAAAAAAGAAAAAAGAATTTTATCAACTCACCTCAGTGTCATAGAATTTTTTATTTATTTATATGGAAATGTTTCAATTCCCAATAAAGGACATTTTTCTGTAAGTTACAAAATGTCCTAGAAACAGTGTCAATTTCCCACACAGGAACTCCTTTTAAAGATCTAAAAAGACTTTAAAACCACCTGCCGAAAGGATACCCACACATCTTGAGAGTTACCCACGGAGCTGGCTTTGCAGTAGGCTTTTAGTGCTTTTAGTTAGGATGAAAACACTGCTTCATTTGGGCTGGTTTCTCTATCCCATAGGACTTCAAAAATGACTTTCACAACCAGTGTTCGCCAGAGCTCCCACACCACTGCTTCCTCACTTCCGCGTGCCTCACAATTTCCCTGATTGATGCACCTGGCAGCCTGGAGCTGCCTAGGATAATAACTGTGACGCTCGCTTTTCTTCTCCTCCAGTTGTGGATTCATTAAAGAATGAGCATTGCCTCTTGCTCGAGAATTCGGTAGATCCCACACTGAACGTTCCTGTTCCTCTGTTACAAATGACAAGTAGAAATTACATTTACACACACACACACACACACACACACACACACACACACTGCCAACTCTGCAAATTTGCCATCAGCCCATGGGTGGCAACCGAGACTGACACCCAGAGGCAGGCTGCTTGCTACACAGGGCAGACGCTACCAAGGTACCATCCGCATTTAGGGAAAGAAATTTCTTCATCACACTTATTGACGGCACTTGTGGCTTTTCTGCTTTGTTTCGGTTTTCTAACCTTCTCCCCAGGAGTCATTTATAGTCTTTTCTTGGGGTTCACCTTTTGAAAGAAGCTGGAGCTCTAGATACAAAATTGTATCCCCACTCTGTGCTCCTTTTTTGCCACTCGCCTGGGTTAAAAATGGCCAAACTGACTTTTAATTTGGTTAAATAGAAAAAAAATAAATAAATAAAATGTCCCCAGGTTAAGACCCTGCATTCCAAGCTCCGGCCCAGAGTGAATTTGTATGGCCAAGTTATAAACCCCTGAAAATAGGAAACTAATGCCATGAGGATTTAAAATAATAGAAAATGTTTCACATAATATAAATCCATAAGCAGTGTATTATATTTAAGTCTTAATATCTACATCCTTGGATTATCTTATATCTTGACAATCACACAAAGTAATCTCGCTCCCTCGCCCCCTTCCTTTGACTCTGGGTTTCATTCCTATGTATTAACAATGCTCGGGGCCATAAAATACTGTATTAATATTAGTTTGTCACAGCAGACTAAATTTAGAACAACTCATTAATATGGGAGAGTTAAAGGCAGTCAGCCAAGAGTACCAAGACTATAAGCTCTTAAGGCTATAAGTTATGCAGATATGCCACTTGAACTAGAGAGGCAGCCATTCTTTTTGTGGCTAATAAGAGATTCTATTAGTTCTAAGCTGATTCTAATTCTAATTAAGAAATGTGGGAAAAGGCAATTTTGCCACTGTAGGTATAGTTGATGTGCAACTGGAATAAGTCTTACATCATCTCGCTTAGCTTTCTGGTCCTATAAAATTAGCAGCACATGCATGGAATGAATATTCCTCCTACCATCCACATTAAAAAAAGAAAGAAACAAACACAACTTGGTCACCCTATTTGCCATGGTGTGATCATAATCGATGTTCCTGGAAGAAGTCTCGTAATCAGTGGTTTTTTTCAAAGCAAACCTTTTGTGGCTCAGAATCACCCCAGTTGTACAAAAAGTTTTGACTTTTTACAAATAAAAAACCTTTCAAATGGATACTTCTGGACCTGTTATGCCTTTCTTTGGGCTTGTCAAATATTAATTTTTTTTAAATTTAGTCCCTTGCTAAGCTACAAATATTCATGTTTAACACCAAGTAGCAGTTCAGGGGCTGACAACTTGGTATGTACCTTTTGAATGATGCATAGAAAGCAGCAGTTAGCACAAAGAAAAAGCCACCAGATTGGTCTCAGGGAAACCCAGTGTCTGAATATTTCATGACTCCTCTAGCACTTAAAGAATAAAAAAACTGGCTACTAGTGTTGGGAGACCAACATCAGGAAGGTCAGAGCCTGGAAACATGCAAGAGATTCCAGTCTTGCCCGGGGAAAGTGAAAGGGGATTTAAGCTGCTTAGGAGAATTAGAAGAAAAAAAAAAAAAAAAAAAAAAAAAAAAAAAAAAAGACATTTCTTTTGCTTTGTTTTGTTATTTTATAAACACCAGAGTGGCAAAACAAAAGCTATAAAAGAGTATGCGGTCATACCTCTCTAGGGGTCCTTATTTCCACATCTCTAAGGACACGAAAAACTTACCTTCCCTTTTGGGTTATGAGACCTAGTGTTAAACTTTCCCAAATCGTGCCCTTTCTGGCATACTTGCTCACTCTTGTGGGTTCTCCCTCCCAAGGAAACCGATGAAGAGGGAAAGGAAGCAATTCGATTATTTGTTTCCCCGGATGGGCTAGCAAACATCTCCCATAGAGGCGAGGGGCAAAGGGTGGGGGGAAAGATGATATCTTAATTACACAGATGCCCAGTGACCTGGGACTGAAAAATGTTCCCCCTTTGGTGAACTTCTCTGCAGCTTATGATGATTTATAGGAAATCTAAATTGAATCCAGGAAAACAAATGAGTGACTCTCAAGGAAGGAAAAAAAAAAAAAAAAACTGTACAGTGTTTAAGCAACTGATGACTTCACCTGTCACTGTCTCATTAAGCTCTTAATGAGTTCTTTTCTATTCTTGGTCACATCTGATTTTTTTTTAATATAAGTCCCTTTGAACAGCTGGGAGTAAGAATCGCCTTTGATCACTGAATTCTTCTGAATTTTCAGTCAAAACGAGGCCATTTTCATCCTGACTTGGGGTATTTTTATGGGTTTATTTCCCCCAAGTACATTCCTGGGCATAGCTTTCCAGGCTGAGAAGAGCCTGAACAATTAATGTATACATTTTTACATAAATGTTTATAAATTTAACAAAGGGAGAGAGCTTTGCCACAAGAAGCCTCAGCTCTTTTGAAGGCGGTTTTCTAATGATGACCCTTGGCGTGTTGGACCACATGGGATTCCTCTGAGAAGAGTCAGATGAAAATTAGTCTATTCTCATTTCAAACAGAATTTTGCTGAAGTCCTGATCAGAGCATCAGCATGGAGTCCGGGGAGACAACACTCGCTACTTGATTCACTCCGCAGCCTCCCTCTCCTGGTAATTGTTGCAGGAACACATAGTGACAAGGCTCTAGGATGTGAGCGGTCTGGATGTACTCCGGCTGTTACGCTCTGTTTAAAGATTTAAACCATCAGGGTATGATAAGGCTTTTTGATGTTCATTGAACACGGAGCTTGGGTACAGAAGAAGGGGAAAGGGCTTCACCAGAAGGCAATCATCTTTCAGAGCCACAGTAAGACAGAGAGAGGTGGGGAAATCTCAGCCTCAGCATAGACACGGAACAAAGGGAGATGAAAGGGGCAGGGTGAGGAAGGGGCCAGCTCTGGCTGTGAGGCAGAACTCGCTCCACGCTCCACGAGAGTCCGATGCCTTAAAATGCGGGGGAAACATTTAGTGTTCCTCTTTCATTAAAAACACACTTCTGTTCGTGGGGGAGGGGGGATGCCAGCTGCAAATTTGGGTGGCTTCAGTTGACCCTGGATTCAAAAGAGCCTCCCCATGGCTTATTTTGAAATTATTTAATGAGTATTTATTTTGAGTCTGATGAATGTCGTTTCCAGCACTCAGCCCTGCAAACCTGGAAGAAGACCTTCCTTAAAAGTACTTTTTTAAGATCCTTGCACAGTGTTTTCTTCCCCCAAAGGTAAAACCTGATATTTGTCTTGAAGAACGTAAAGATCAGGAATGAAAAGGCAAAGAAAAAAATTAAAGAAAGTGCCCCCTCCAGAATGCAACCTAATTTCTTCATATTTTTCTTCTTTGGCAAAATACCAGCTTTTCCACCCTCTTCACGGTCCTATTATGCCAGGTTAACTGAGCCTGCACTTTGATCATATTAAGTAGACAAGACCCAAACCAACAATTTCCCATCTTTGTCTCCCCAGTCCCTAGCACAGGGCTGTATGTACCAAAGTCTTAAGAAATGTGTGTTGAATTAATGAATGAATTAATGAATGAACAAACGAACCCATGTGTGCAGGCTCCTAGGAATTGACGGGACACATTTCAATTTCTTTTCTGTGCCTCCATTAAAGGTTTCAGACAACTGCTATGTAAAGAAAGCAAAAAGTTCTGTTATCCCCTGTTGCCTCCTGTCCCAGCAAACACCACGGCAAGGCATAGTTGTCAAGAATGGTTGCTTTGGATGCAGACATACCTCTTATTCAAGGCAGCTTGGCTACTCACCACTGGACTCTAGGAAACGTCACTTTCCTAAGCCTGCTTTTCCCCATCTGCAGAGTAGGAGTATTAAAAAGAGCCCCCTTGTGGAGTGAGAAAATCCATGTAGACATGTAGACACCTAGCACCATATTTGGCATATGGGAAAACTCTCAAAATATTTAGCTATTGCTTTATTATTGCTATATTAGTATTGCTCTCCAAAACATTTTCAGACATGGTGGCACTGGAAGGGGATTTTAGAAATACATAGTTATCAACACAATTTAAATTCAGGATATTATCATCACATACTCTACTGAAGGGTTGTTTCCGTACTTGTCTCTATAGTGACAGGAATAAAATGTGTTGTAACCTGCTGTTCTCTTCTGGTCTGACAATGTGCTCTTGTTCCCACCTCATGTAAGTATTCCATAAGCAGGGATAGGATCCCCTTCTCTTAGATATCAGCAATGGAACAAGAAGTGGGTTTGACCAACCAATACCAGGAAACCAAAATGGATCCTATCTGTTTGAACCTGGAAAGCAATAAACCAGTCAAAACATGTACAGTACTGAGCCATTTCCTCATATATTTCAGTTCACCACAATATAGAAATCACTGCTTTTGAGCAGGCAGAAGGAGATGAGGCCCCAAACCCAACTCCATCCCATGATGGCTACACCCTACCTAAGCCAAGCAAGGGCCATCCCTGATGAGCCATGTCCCAGGAGAAGCTACAAACACCATCACATCTCTGGGAAAGCAGCCCTCCCACGTAATCCTCTCAACAACCCTATGATGAAGGTAGACTTAATAGATGAGAAAATTGAGATGCAGAATGTTAGTATCAAGAGAATGACATTTACTGGCATTTTATTGTATTTCTCTTTTAACATTTTGCTCAGTAACCTACTGGACTGGACTAGGGCACTCATTATGAGACTGTATGAATCCCTCGGTCCTCTGGATCTCCGTGTCCTCATTGGCATCACTGGGGGGGCCGGGAATAGATGGACTGGCCCTATGGTCTATGATTCCTGCCAGGAGGCCTGAGCTCCTTATGTAAGGACACTGGAATCTCTGTAGAAACCACACACCTTACATCATGACCTTCCTCTCTACTTTCCCCTGGCCTTCCAGCCTCCAATACCAAAAATGGGAGCATTCCAACCATTATCATTACTGAAAGAGTCCATTTTAGCAGAGCTCAAATCTAAGGGAGCACTATGGCCAAATAACCTGCCCCATGATTGAGCAGTACGGGAATTACGGTTTCTTTTTCCTTAGCCCACTAACACAGAGAAAGTCAATCCCCTAAAAACAAATTGATTGATGATATAATTTAATATCTTCATACGATTTCTAGTGGCAGAATCAATCTGCTGCCAGCACAACCATCCAAGGCAAAGGAAAAGAAAAACTGCACCAGTTGCTTTTCTTTTATCGCACTTCTGGGTGCTCTAAGAGAAAACTCTCTCCAGAAAATCAATAAGGCAGATTTTGATTTCAATAAGGGGACTGTGCCCAGCAGTCCCCCATTACAGAATTAAATCCATATGACAACACAAAACAATGAAGAGACCCAACTAGCAAGGGATCCATTTGCTTTGTTTGACTTTGGCAGCGAGGGAATGAGACCACAAGACTGGCTGTAATTTAATGCAAACCTTGGCCTATCCTGGTTGTGCATATGGCTGACCCTTAGGGCACGACCATCAATTTTCTATTAAAGATCAGAGATTTGACATATCAAAGTCAACATCTAGCTGAATAACTGCAGTAACCTGATAATAATTCTTTTGTGGATTTCACAGTGGCTTTTCAGTAAAGTATCAGAAAGGTAGCCAATTTCAATCCTGACCTGGCAAGATCTGAATATGAAATAAAGGATTTCAGCTTGATCTCCCCATGATGTGAGGATGAATGTTCTGGTAAATGTTAACTTAGTGCTCTGAGTAGCTCAGTAATAGATGGGTTTAGGCAGTAATAGGTTTAAAATGTCAACTTATTGAATAATAATTTCATGTTGTACAAATACTATGTGTAAGAAGGGATTTGTTTTGCAAATTTTGAAATAAATGAATGGATTTATAATGTCCTTGACTGTTTCATTGTTCCGGTCAGAATTTTACAGAAGAATCAAAATTAGTTTTGCTTTCTCTGGTCTTGTTGTTTTCCTGCATTTGTCTCTATTCAGTTTTCACAATTACTGGGTCATTAATGGAGTTTTTCCCTGTTTTGGTCCCCGAAGCCAAGCTGATAACATTATTTTCTAGTAAAAATAAAAACTCAATTATCCATCCCTATAAAATGTTTCATGACACCAATAGCATAAAAACCTTTCACCAACTCAGCTGTAAAACATTCAACTGTTCAAAACATAAGAACCAAATAAAATTCTGTTTCCATAACTGAATTCAGCCCTTCAGTCCAATTATAAGCTGACAGCTCTATAAATCCAGGTGGAACACAAGTGTGGGTAAAACCAAATTGTGATTGGGACACTGAGGACCTGGGGCAAACACCTCCACCACAGCCTGTGGAAAAGGTCCCCAGATTCCACAACTAGCCCCCCGCCCTCCATGCACATACATACCTACATACATACACACACACACACACACACACACACACACACACACACTCACTCACTCTCGCTCTCCTCCAACCATGCTATATAGAGTCAACATCTTTGCTCACGGAAATGGGAGATGCCAAGAAACCACCCAGGTAAGTTCTCTGACTACTTCAAGTCTGATTCTTCAGATCCTCAGCTTACCTCATCTTCCCAGAAGACTCAGAAGGAGAAATCAAAAGGAGCCCACTCTTCAGCCCACCAGCCTGGCAACAGGAGGAGCTTTTTAATGCATAAAGGACATAATTTCCACAAACCAAAACACCTGTCAGTAGCTTATAGATGCTCACACTTGGGTAATATCTACACGAAATGGTCCTGGATGAAACTACTCAACCATTCAGCTCAATGGTTGAACACATCACTCCCTGACCCTGTCCTAGTCTGAGTTGCCCCAGAAACTGACTATAAACCAAGGATGTGAGTGCTTATAGCTTATTGGAATGTAAAGAAAACATTGGTAAGGAAGTAAGACAGGGAAGCAAAGGGAGCCAATAAAGTGTGCATCCAACTAGTTACCACCTTGGCTAGATCGAACTTAGTTCCTCTGGGGACACTCTGACACAGTGTGGGAACTGAAGTATTAACACACCAACTCCCCTGTCAGTCATTGGTTGAAGCTGCTCCTTGGTATCTCCAAGGGGCACTCATTCCTTGGTATTTCCAGCCTATACTGTATGGTAGGCAGAGGGCTTCAGGGGCCAGCGAAAGCCCTCAGGAAAAAAAATGCAATTGCTGAAAGCTTTAAGTCAGGCACTGAGAACCAAAGCAGAAAGTGAAAGTGATGTGGGCAGGGCGCTATTATAGCCTCTGCTATAGACCCTGGCCTTTTATTAACTTTTGAACTTTTATAAAGTTATTTGTAAGTTATGAAAGTAATATAGATCATGGAAAACAAAAACAACATATTTAAACACTGCAGAAAACTCAACTATTTCTTTAAGACCCTCTTCCTCCCAGTCACTCAGTCCCATTCTCAGGGATAAGCATTTTTTACAGTTTTTCTATATACAAAACCTATGTATTTAAATACATACACACCCACAAAATTTGAATTTTTTTTTTTTTTTTTTTTTTTTTGCTACACCAATCAGGTCACAGTGGATATGATTTCCTGTGGTTTGCTGTTTTCAGATAATTTATTATCTTGGACATCACTGAATAGTAATACGTCTATATTTATTTGTCTCAAACTTCTTTGTGGATAGTAATATCAACATACCTTAATTCGTTTAACCTATTCCCACTTGATAAACATTTAGGTATTTGTTCCAACATTTTTGCTGTCAAAGACAATGCTGCAACCTTATCTGCAATATATACATATATTAGATCTCTCTCTATATGTGTATATATAGGATTATACAATGTTGAACATGATATATGCATAATTCCTAGAAGTGAAATTTTTAAAAGAATATATGCATTTTAAAATTTGACAAATTGTGCCAAAGTAATCTCTAAACATTTCAGCAATTTACACTTCTACCAACAGTGCATGAATGCGTGGTTTTTTCCTTCATCTATACCAACACTGAAAATGATCACACTTTTTTTTAAGTGTATTTATTTATTTTGAGACAGTGAGCAGAGGAAGGGGGGGGGGAAGAGAGGGAGGATGAAGAGAGAGAGACAGAGAGACAGAGAATATGAGTGAATGAATCCCAAGCAGGCTCCGTGCTGTCAGCACAGAACCACATGCAGGACTCGATCTCACAAACCATGAGATCATGACCTGAGCCAAAATCAAGTCAGACACTTAACTGACTAAGCCACCCAGGTGCCCTCAACACTTTTTAATCTTTGGCAAATTAATAGGTTAAAAAAGTGTATCACTGTCCTACTTTGTGCTTCTTTTATTATGAGTGAGGTTCCTCAACTGTGTTTCTTGGCAACTTCATACATCTTTCTACTGTCGTGTTAGCCTTTTCCTTAATATTTTGAAAGTACTGTTTATAAGAAAATGTATTCCAAGTGTGTGTTTCATTTGTATTGCTGTTTATGGCTTTTTTTGTTGTATAAAAGTATAATATATCTGTGTTTTCAAATTATTTTTATGATTTTGGGGTTTTGTTTCATATTGTAATCTTACTCAAAATTATTTTTTAAAAATTCAACCATTAGTTCTCTAGAACATTTACGGTGTGATTTTTATATTGAAGTTTTTCATCTTTTTTTAATGTTTATTTATTCCAGAGAGAGAGCAGTGAGCCATCACACGAGTGGGGGAGGGGCAGGGAGAGGGGGGGAGAGAGAGAGAGAGAGAGACAGACAGACAGACAGACAGACAGACAGAATCTGAAGCAGGCTCCAGGATGTGAGCTGTGAATGCAGAGCCCGATGTGAGGCTAGAACTCACAAACCGTCAGATCATAACCTGAGCCAAAGTTGGACACTTAACCAACTGGGCAACTCAAGCGCCTCATTGATTTTTTTTTTTAATATATGATATGAAGTAGAAATACAGTTTAAACAATTTTTTTCCAATGGCTACCCAGTGTCTCCAAACCTTTTCATAAATGTATTTTTAGCATTGATTTGAAATCTCTCTTATCCACAATTACCATATGAATTTAGTTTTTTATCGGATTCATTTTGTTTTAAATGAATATTTAAATTTAAATATTATAGATCTATAATACAGTTTATTATCTGATAAGGCTTGTCCTCTCTAATTCCTAGCATTTCCCCCATGTTTTCCCCACCAAATGACTGTAGTATTTGTCAAGATCACAAAAAGTTGGTATTTTATTGGAACTACTTGAATATCTAGATTAGCCATGGGAGAATTTTCATGTTTATAACATTCAGTCTTATGGAATAACAAAATTTGTTTTTCCATTTATTAGTGTTCTTCTCATGTCCCTAGACAAGTTTGTTTTGTTGAATTGTGATTTTGTACCTCAGAGACAGAAAGTTAAAAGACAGTAATTATTCTCAATTATAGCAAACTATCATCATGTTCTCCCCTTGAGAAAACTTAAAGTTTTCTTTGGGTATTTCCTGAACCTTCCTTGTTGAATTCATTTCTATAGCTCAACACATTCACAGCTTTGGTAAGTGAGTTGTTTTATCCCACTCTATTTACCACCTTCCAATTGTTTCTGGACTGTTTATTTTTGTGTATTAACTACAAATGTAGCTACTTACTGAATTCTCTCATTGTGCCTGAAGACTTTCCCACCATGTATTATCTTGGATTTCCAAGATCTATAACTATATCAAATATAAATAATGACTTTTGAAGTCTTCTACAATTTTTTTCTTGTCTAATTGCATTTGCTAGTACAATACTTTTAAAATAATGGTAAATAATAATAATTATTGGCAATTTTTCTTGTTCCTGACTTTAATAAAAATGCTTCTAATGTTTTATTACTAAGAATGATGCTATTTTAAACTAAACTATACATTTGCATCAAAGTAAGGGAGAATCACTATTACTTGGAATCCATTTGCTATATTTTATTGGGGAGAATGTTTTTAATTCACCAGTAAATTTTATGGAATTTTTCCTTTTTTGTGCCTTTTTTGGCAAATCTTAGGATCAACATATTACTAACAATGATGCTATTTTAAACTAAAACATACATTTGTATCAAATTAAGGGAAACAGCATTATGCTAGCAGGCCTTTTCTGAAAGCTAGCGGAAAGGATAGTTCCCATTTTAAGAATTAATCTTAGACCAGCACAGGATTCTCTGGAGGCCACATGATTTCTCTGGACATGACCTCAAGTATGGATATAGCCATAGTTCAATTCTAAAGTATGTACTGAGCACTTATGTCTATGCAAAAACTATGCATAGTCTGGCTCTTAAAATTAGTATTCAAAGCTAAAAAAAACTCACATGCTACTCTAACAAAATTTTGAAAGGGATTTTCCAACTGTCTTGAAATGTAAACTGAAGGCCAAAGCAGAACATAATATGCATCCAGCTGATATAAAAACATTTGAAGAACATACATTCTTCAAATACTTACAAGAATAAAAAAATTAAACAATTAAGAAAATAAAAACCCTAGTTCTGTAACCCAAATCCAGGCTTACAAGAGAACGCAAGACATTCAAAATGAAGATTGAGCCAATGAAGTAAAAAGCTGTCAACTCTCCTAAGCCAAGTGAGAAAGGAGCTTCAGGAAAATCTCTCGTAGAGAATGAGTGTTGTTTTCCAGAGAAGACACTGACACATTAATCTGAAACAGAGATGTTGAGCTGCAGGGACTCTCCAGCGTCCCTGGATCAGAGCTGAGCCTGGGGCAATTCCTGGGAGATGCTGACAGAGTCCCAGGCTGAAGAAAACTTGTGTAGACCACAGTGACAAGAAAATACAGCAGCATGAGTGGTTTATCCTTCCAGAATTGGGTGGAGCAAGGATATTGAGCTTTCCTTTGAACTAAGGGGTCATCTCATTAGCTACAATCTTGAAAGGTTTCTGTACCAAAGGAGGTTACCTGCCAGAGTAGAACACTACCAGCAGAATGAGGCTGGCAATCTACCATCCTAAGCAGGGGCAAAGACTTGTAAGAGCTGTGCTAGAAAATGGATTTTCAACAGCGAGTGTCAGGGAAGTGCCACAGATGCCCACAAGCACCTCCAAAGTACCCACAGAAACTTCCCAGAATAAGAACGCCAACTTTCAGCTATCTGTCACATGGAAGGCACCACAGCCAAATTTCATCCATACCCATCAAGTACAGCAGTGCCCTTTTAACTCATCTCATTCTTGCCCTAGCACAGGAGGAACGAGGAACATCAAGAATAGATGAGCAAGGCAGAGTAACAGTGAAAGAACAAAATACTGCACATCATCTCCACCAGTCTATGGATTTTTTAGTGAGGCTAAGGCTTGATGGGGAGTGGAGGAAGGGAAAAGTTTGGAACTGGAGAAAAGAAGGAAAGAATGAAGCTGTGGTTTGAACTAGACTGGCCATTTTAATGCCTTCACAGGAGACAACTCTAAAGCCAAAGGTGAGCTTTAGAAGCTGGAAAAGCTATGTGATATGCCCAAAATATTGCCAGGTTGTGGAGACCCAACCGTTCATATCTGAAGGCAAAGGTGAGGTACATGACATAGTCAAAATTACCCTTGAACATGTCTCAGGGGAGTTTACATCAGAGACTGACACCCTCATCTTTCATTAATTCCAACAGAGTAAGTATTTCTTCCAGCACCGGAACTGATTGCAGCTATTTCCCCGAGCACAGATGAAGTAGTCGGCTGAGGTTAGCAGCCATGTTGTTGGAAAAATATGTATTTTTAAACACAGGAATCATACCCGGCACAGCAATACACTCACACTCCAAGAGGCACACAGACATTGGGTCTGTGTGAGAGAATAAAAGATCAAAGGTGATGGCCTCCCAAATACTGTGTATTCAGGACCACAGACTAATTAAAAGCAATGGTGAGTGGCATCCCTTACTTGCCCTACTTCAATCGATCAACCAATCTCTCACCCCCACCCCAACCCCCACAACTATGTATAGTTAGATACATCTGGATAGGTAAGACTCACATACCATACAATTCCACTTATCTCACTCTGAAAAGACCCAAAGGTTAGTAGCACACCCTTCTCAATGAGTTCCCAGATAATGAGAGAGAAAACTATGTAAACAAATGTGTAACAGGTCCTCTAGCGAAAGTAAGCTTAGGATCCAGCAGAGATACAAAGGATACATTCTCGTCTTCACCTTGAGGAAGAGGGACTTCCCAAGGGAAGTAAAGTGGTCTAGCTCAGCCGCACCATCCTTAACAGGCAGTGCCAACCACCCAGAGCAACAGTCTCTTCCTTCTCAGTTTCAGTTGGGAAACTACCACTTAAAATTGATAGTAAAAATAATACCTTTTATTACAAAAATGTCCATAGTCCTTTCAATGGATTGGATGAGAAAATTCCCAAAGAGGTTGAGTCTTGCACAAAGGTATTAAAGTTGGCAGGTTTAGGAACCCAGCCTAGACCCAGTGTGCTGTCTCGTAATTCCATGCTCCATACCTCACTGTCACTGAAGACGAGAGTCATTCATAAGATTTTTAAAACTTATTTCTCCTGGAATGACATTGCATTGATAGTATTGACAGTAACTCTAATCAGGTACTGGTGTAACTATAAACAGGTTTTTTAAAGGGATTTGCAAACATTCATGGGTTAGAAGCACATAAATGATACCAATATAGAAACATAAGCCTAATGTCAAGGACAACCGTGTCTTTGGAAATTTCAGGTCTTTTTCTTCCCCCAGCTTTATTGGGGTATAATTGACAAATTATAAGTTATGTAAGATAATATCTGTAAGATATTTAGAGCATACATGTGCACTGTGAAAGGTTTCCTCTCATGTAGTTCACACTTTTGTTACCTCACATATTTATCTTCGTGTGTCTGTGAGAACATTTAAGCTCTACCCTCCTAGCAAATTTCAATTACATAATACAGTGTTATCAACTATAGCTACCATCTTATACATTAGATCCTCAGACCATATTCATCTTATGACTGAAAATTTGTACCCTTTTACCAACCTCTCCCTATTTCCCCCTACCCCACAGCCTTTGACAACCATTTCAGGTCTTTGTGTATAACTTGATTCTCAGCGCCAGAAACCAAGGTCAGACATACGATGGCCAATCTCTTTGCTCTCCTGGAGTTGTTCCGCTCACCACCCCAGATACCACTTCTGCCTTCTGACTCCATGTATGCTTTATGGTACACTTGAATAACATGATCCTGGGCTAGCATTCTCTGGTTAGTACAGAGGTAGTGGAGTGTGACGGGCCTCTTGCTTGGAAGCCATGAAACTTCGATTCTAGTACAGGCTCAGCCTTAGGTAAGTGATTCATGCAAATTCCTGGGGATTTGGTTTCACCGTCTTTAGAACTGAATTAATAAGTCCCAACTAAGCTTTATCATGAGGGTCTCCAAAATCCAGCTGCTGCCTTGTCCCACTGTTATCTTCAAGGTCTTTACCTGCTGTCTTCAGGGACACAATCAGGAATCTGACCAGGGCTATGTCAGCCTGAGATCAGCATTTCAATACAGGCCCAGTCAGCAGCGCCATGGAGACAGACACTCTTTTCCTCCTCTGCTGGTAATTGGAAGAAAGCACACTAGAAACCCGATTTTCTGACTCTACTTCAATTCCTCTGCCCACCCTTCTCCAAAACCCTTGGCATGGCATGTAAGGGTCCCCACTGATTGACCTCAATTTTCATGTCTTGCTCCCATTCTGCAGAATTTTAAGGTACACTTCTCGGCCTCCATACCTTGTCTCATTCTCTTCTTACCATTCATATGCCTTTTGTACCTCATTGCTTCAGACTGCCCAATGAAACCCTCATTGTTCTCTACAGCTCAACCCCAATGACGGCTCTTTAATAAAACCTTTCCTGATGACAGTCTCGAGGATGGGCTCTCGCTGTTCGTTTTTTACTTCTCTCAAAGCAATTTCCACATCTTGGCTTTTTACTTGACTCTTTCCCACTAAACCAAGGATTGGCAAACTACAGACCAAGAATAAATCCAGGTTGCCACTGTTTGTTTGTTTTTTTAAATAAATTCTGTTGGAATACCATGATGCCCAATCATCTATATATTGGCCATGGCTGCTTTTACTCTACAGCAGAGGCATTGTAACAGAGACCATCAAGCCCCAAAACCTAAGATATTTACTATATGGCCCTTTAGGAAGAAAAATATCAGTCGACCCCTGCACTGGACCATAAGCCCCTTAAGAACAACGTTATAGTCCCAGCACCTAACAGAATAATTGGCTTATACTAGGCATCTGATAAATGTTGTTTCAATAAATGAGTAGGCTCCTGAGTGTTTATTGAGTTAAAATCAGTAACAGAAGACAAAGAAACAGGGAACAGAGAGCATCAGAACTTTAAATTTTGGCAAAATAAGCTCTCCAGATTCTCTGTTCTAGTTACACATCCTATCACTTTTTTGGACAATGAGTAAACACTGGGAATCAACATTAATCTTCTAAGTGTCAAAGCAACTAGAATTTGCTACAGCCTAGTTAGAACAAATTAAGCAACTGTGACACTTACAAAATGCTTTAAAATTACAAAATTACTAAATCCACATCCATTTGCTCTGTAGAATATTTCATTCTCTTTGATTAACAAATCTGACTTAAATGAGGTGCAGACCTTTTCACACAGTATTGTGGAGCCTTCAAAAGTACCACAACTGGTATGAATTGCCTCCAAGCTGAGTATCCATGAGATAATGTAAGTACACTGGCTCAGAGCTTCCAGAAGTAAACACACAGTATCTGGGCCATGGTGATTTTACAGCATATGAAAAAAAAAAAAATCTTAAAATGCAAGCAAATCTGGAAAGTACAGCATCCCAGCTTGTTTATAACAGCAATTTCAGCTAGTACAGATCCACAATTTATTTGCAAACAGATTAATTAATGTTTCAGCAGCTGTTTGCAGCCAGTCTGTGATCTCACTGAGCACAGATGACACTTTTTTCCTCTTCTATTCCATAGGGGCGATTTTAGCAATGCTTAGATTAGATTTTTACTGTATCAGCCCACATGATAAAAATAGGTTGAGTCCTGAAGCAGCCAAGATGGCTTTACAAGATCCCCAGGCCACCGAGTCTCTGGTGGGTCCCCCATGCCACCTTCCCTGGGCTTCCTTTTAATTACGGCCCCAAAATGCCAGTTTGCAAACAGATCTGCAAGATCAAAACCTGCCATTTTTTAAAATTGTTTTTTTCCTTCTCCTTTTAGGTCCCTCAGGGTTGGTATTCAGCAATGTGTACCACTGGGTGTAATAAAAGCAAATGCTTGAATATTTTTCAGTAACCTGACAGAGAATAAACAAATGGAAGAACAAATGTTGAAGAGCCTACAAGTTAACGCACTGCATAAGCTAGGTGGATCGCTTCTGACAGAGCAAGGCGGCTCTTCTGATTCTATTTCTCTTCTTGAAGAAAAAGAAACAGAGAAGACAAGACAAAATCCCCAAAGCCTCACTAGGCTAAATTTCCTTATTCTCCTTTGAACAGACTACACAGATTTTGTTGACTAATTGAGATCAATCCCAGTTGTAAATCGCCTAGCTATCCTACAGCTTTAATTAAGCTACCAGAGGGAGCTGTTTATCAATTAACACTTGTTACAAATTATTAGTAATTATATGGACTTTGTGTATATACCATAGCCTGCAAGACCAAAATTGCTTCCCAGTTGTTAGGGGAGCAAATTGAATAGCTAATGGGCTATTTGGGTGAAGGCGCCGGCACCGCCATAATTACAGACCTCCTTTCTTGGCACAAAGATTTAAGGTAAGTTCCAGCACCATCAGCGGTATTTGAATACACACCATTGTAAAGGTTTCTCTCACCAGGACTTTGCCAAATCCTGTTAACCAGTGGACTTTCTGATACAGACTTCGGGTCTGTATTTACTTTTTGAGTAACAAACATAATGAAGATAGGAGCATTAGGTAAAAGTTGATAATGTATTCAAGCATTAAAGCTACCTATTGCGGTATGCACTGCATTCTGTGATAATTTTAATTGGCTTAATTGAGATGCGCAAGCCTGATTAATGTTTAATTCCTTTATATTAAAAAAAAAAAGAGTCAAGTAGTTCGACATTTCTTCAATTATGTTAGATCTTTCCAGACTTCAAAGGAATGTTACATTAGACAGCTAGATACGGGACGAGCTGATTAAAGAATAAAGACTGCTCATTATAATCTAAGAGTACAAAATTGGTTTGTGTAGCCTTTGAAAGTCAAAATTATGAGCTAAAACTTGAGCTACAGTAATTAACCCAATTTATAGTCATTCTTGCTTATCTATTTGCTTATGATTAGTAATTTAAAATGATCCACGGGATTGATTTACAGATCTGAAAGCCATTCAGGGACCCAAAACGTGTTGTTCACGATTCTTAAAAATGTTGGAGAAATATACTTAGTAGCATTAGTAAACATCTATCAATCAGTGAAAAACACCAGTATGAAAAGACTCGATGGTCAGCTTCACTATCCTAGATGCAAAACATACTAAAATATTTGTATAATGTCATCTACTTGCAAAAAAAATTTAGCTTAACTTGAACTTTTCTGTAGCTCTCTGGAAAAACGAAGACAATGTAAAAATTGTGGATTTCTTAAGAAGATCAACTCATAATTTCTCTAATAAATGCTGTTTTTTAAAGGTATATAGATGATATTCTAACATGCAGTGGCATTTACTTTAACGATGTGTAGCAGGAATACTTCTATGGGAGTCATATTTCTCTCTCCCCCTCTCTCTCATATGCATTTTCCAAAATGTTCTAATTTCATTTCCGGAGGTGGGATCACAACAAGCTTTGGGAGAAGTTGGGACAGGCACCCTTAGGGAATTAGGAGATAATAGATATGTACATCTATCAGAAATAAACATTCAGGAGTGCCTGGGTGGCTCAGTAAGTTAAGCTCCTGACTTTGGCTCAGGTCACGATCTCACAGGTTGTGAGTTTGAGCCCATGTCAGGCTCTGTGCTGACAGCTCAGAGCCTGGAGCCTGCTTCAGATTCTGTGTCTCCCTCTCTCTCTCTGCCCCTCCCCTGTTCACCCTCTGTCTCTGTCTCTCTCTCAAAAATAAAACATTAAAAAAATTTTTTGAGAAATAAACATTCAGAGTCATTATCACATTTGCTAAATTTTAACCATCTCGACCACCTTACTGATACAGGGACATGAAAACACAGAACATTCTATTTGATCAGGGACACACAGAAATTTGAGGCAGAGAAGAAATGGAACTCACAAACTGTTTTTTGGTTTTTTGTTTTGGGTTTGTTTGTTTTGGCTTCTTTTAGCTACAGAAAACACAAACCATTTCATCAGAACTGAGTCCAGGGATTCAGGACAAATCATACTTTCGGTCAGTCATAATATTATGACTCCATGTATGAGTCAATGAGTGTATAACAGCATTTCCCAACATGGATTTCATGGGACACAAATTTACCTAAATGTTACACGAAAAGGAGATTCTGCACATTAGTATGGGAAACCTTGCACTATATCCTTCTCTTGAAATTGCGATGCCTGTTAGCATATCAAATGCTCTATATATTTCACCAAAGAACATTTTTAATTGAATATCAATATTAGCCAACATTATCGAACCACAGTGGTGTAATATGTTTCTAAATACAATACTGGTACTTGCTCTTCCCAGAGCAGCATTGACCACATATGTCCAAATAAATAAACTTCTCCCATCCCACTAGCCTCGCTGAGGGAATGATCACATACCACATTAGAAAGCAGTAAGGTTTTATTCTCCTATTGTTTCTGGCCATTTGGTATTCTATGTAGCACATGTGCTAGAGTTCACAAATTTAAAATAAATGTGTGAAATGTGTCCAAGAATTGGGGAGGAAAAGGTTAGTCATTTTTTCCACTTGGTGAAAAGATGAGTCCTAGACATTTTTTTAAGTGCTAACCACACATAAAATAGCAATTCCTTTCCCTTTGTCCTGTAAACTAAATAAGCAAAAGCTAACCCCTATGGATCGAAATACAAAGTATATAGGGGTGTGTATATGTGTGTGTGGATGTGCGTGTACCCTAGTGATATCTGGTGACAGCAACTAGAAGAAAAGATAGCTCAGTGTTGATGAACATCTCTAGCACCCAGATCTTGGTTTCTAAGTGCCATTCCTCACCAAAGGGAATTAGGGCCTAATGAAGAAACAATTCGTTCCAGGGCTGGGATAGGATATGTACAAGGTGAGCCTAGAACATGCTGCTATACCAGAGATTAAAGTACTCAAAGACTAGTGAGGCCATGTCAAAAGGACCCAGAAGCCAGCTTCAAATGGCTCCCTGCTAGCTAAATCTGGGTCATTTTGAACATCAAAGTAAATAATTACAGTAAGATATTAAAACCCATAGAACATAAGAGTATGTGAGACTATACAAGTATCAATCAGTCCATCAGAAGGGAAAGCTTTTCTTTAAAGTAAAATGCCAACTAATAAACACAAAAGGAATAATGAAATTCTGAGTCACCATTTGACAACTACCGTGGTAATAATTGTTTCAGGAAACAATCTTTAATGAATGCTAAAACTAGTGGGTTCTAACTCAATGAGAAATTAAAATATTTGCATAGTCTCAAAGTATTTTCCCACAAGATACTTATTAACAAAGGAGAAATATTAACTTTAAATATGATGGGCAAATCTGACCAAGTGATCAAAATCTACATTACCATTAATGAGACATTACCATTAATGTATCTGACATCAAGTGCCTCCCAATAAAATGCACTAAGAGGGACACAACATTACTTCATTTTCCCACCCAAAATGTATAATCAGAATCTAATCATGAGGCAACGCCAAGCAAACTCAAACTGAGGCTCTTAAAAAATGACTAGCTTGTACTCTTCAAAAATATCAAAGTCATGACAAAGAAAAAATCTATTCCACATTAAAGAAAACTAAAAAGACATGACAACTAAATTCAAGTACTAATCTTGAATTGGATTTTGAACCAGATTTTTTTTTCTTTTCAACATAAAGGACATTAATAGGATAACTGACAAATTCTGAATAGGGTTTGTTGATTAAATAATACTGTCTCCATGTTAATTTCCTAATTTTGAATTATATAGTAGTTAAGTTGGTGTCATTGTTTTTAGGAAATACACACTGAAATACACAGGAGTAAAGTTTCATGTCTGTGACTTACTCTCACAATTCAGAAAAGCGTGTGTGCACGTGCACATATGCACACACACACATACCTGGAAAGAGAATGAAAAAAAACATACGGTAAAAATGTTAACATTTGAAAAATCTGGATGAAGGATATGTAAGGATGTATGGTTTTTGTAATTTTTCTATAAATCTGAACTTATTTCAAAATTAAAAATTAAAAGAAAAAAAACAACAAAAGTTATGGCCCTGAGAAGGGAGTGCTGGGAAAGAAGTGCTGAGACCCGAGTGCTTAGCCAGCTACATGCGAGGCTGTCCCGTTGGATTCTCCAGGAATGTGTCGCCTGCTACTTGAAGGCTGTCCTATCTGCTGGCCTCTAAAGTCACCTTTCCCTCGGCCCTCCCACCCTCGACCCTGCCAAGCTCAGGTCCAAGTGACTGTTACAGGGCCTCAACCCTAAAAATAACTCTGCATTTTCTTCAAAAAATATTTTTAGGTATGTGCACCCAGAGCCACATTGCAGCCCCAACTGCTATTTCTGGGACAAGGAAAATGGAGTCGGTATAAAACTGCAGGTAAACACACAGCAAAGGTTTTAGAGGAATAGCTAGAGGGAAGAAAACGTCTTTGAGACTACCCCCAAAACAAAAATTACTTTCCCCCTTTCAAAATGCCACTATATTCTATAATGTGCCCTAACACAGCAACAGCAGGCTGAGAAAACAAGAAAAGGAACTGCATGAAGGAAACAAGATGGTAGGTGCCTGGAGTGGCGAAAATGGGCACCAAAAAAAACTGGAAAAGTTTTGCCACTGGGACCATTGAGTGTTGAGAGAAACAAGCTAACAATATCAGGGAATAAATTTAAATTAATTTTAATTTTAGTAAAATTATCGCAATAGCACAGGCTTCTGGGATTGAACAATCTTCAGCTCCCTCCCCTTCCCACTAGTGTCTTCATAGACTGAGTTAATTTAAACACATACACACACACACATACACACACACACATACACACACACCACGTATTGAAAATACAGATTTTGAGGTATTAAGCCTTTATAAGTACTCTGCAGATTTAAGGTTTATTATATATGTTCCTGTCAGTGGAATCTCTCCAAGAATGGTTACTGGGTAAGGTCAGAATGTTGCTTATTAAGCAGATATCCCCAGAATTACAAGGTATGATCCCTAAGACTTGTGCCAAGACCTCAAGGAAAAGTACAGCAGGAATTAGAGTAACATTGTTATGTTAAGAAATGCGTATGAATCAGAATCAAACTGGACTTAATTAGGGGAGGTATGGGGTTATAGAGCAGCCGGAAGAAAATAGTTCCTTAAAAATGGTTTCTCATTCTGGTTTTCCTACTAAACCTTTGTAAGGCCTTGAACAGGTCATTCAAACATTCTACCTTCAACTCCTCTGGCCACTGAATGGAGAACTGTATATAGAAGGACAAGAGTCTGCTGCTCTCATCCAGGTGAGGACTAACAGCACCTTGGGGCAGAGTGGTGACGGCACAAGTGGCAAGTGAGGGAGCCCAGCCAGAGTCCGCTCCCTCCGAGAGCCTATGCATGTATCTGCAGATCTTCTTCAACTAAATCCAAGAGGAAAATCAAATCTATTCCTTAGGTTCCCTAAGCTGTTAATATCTTCTGAGTCATTCACTCAGCATTGGCAATAGCATTTATTGTACTAGGGGCCAAGACCTGTGGTAGCTGATAGAACCTGTACAGGGGTGAATGAGAGAGACATCATCTCTGCACCCAAGGAGCTCACAGCCTAGCTGTGCACAGAGACAAGCAAACCAGCAATTACAGCGAGGTGGAATCAAGCTTTGCTGGAGGAGTTCAGGACTTATGCTCACAAATGAAGCCCAAGCGACTTTACCTTGGGAGAATCAGAGAACACAGTGCTGGAAGAGGTGACGGGTAGGCTGAGATCAAAGAATGTAAATTAATTACTCCTTTAAGATACGTGGACAGGGACAGGAAGGTATGTGGGTGGACAGAACAGAGAAGAGACAGAAAGGGATGGCAAAGCGCAGGAGCTGAAGGGAGTTTGGAGCAGAGAGGAGTGTGTGAAGGAGGGGGAGTAGGCAGGGGTCTTATAACCCAAGTTAAGAAGTTTGGTCTGTATCCTGAAGGCAAGAAGGACAGCTGAAAAGTTATAGCAGGGGAGGAACAGTTATTTGGTCATTTAACAAATAATGACTGGGCATCTACCATGTCCCAGAGTGTTCTAAACGCTGGGGAATTAGCAGCTAAACATGATCGGATTTATGTATAGAACAATCACCTTTGCTACCAAATGGAGCACTGTGTATAGAAGGGCAAGAAGGGAGAAAGGGGGACCAGTTAAGAGCTTATTTCAGTTTATTAGATGAGGACCAACACAAGCATACCTTGCTTTATTGTGCTTCACAGATACCTTTTTTTTAAACAAATTGAAGGTCTGTGGCAACTCTGTACCACGCAAGTCTATCAGCATCATTTTTCCAATAGCATTTGCTCACTTCATCTCTCTGCGTCACATTTTACTAATTCTTGCAGTATTTCAAAGTTTTCACTATTATTATATTAGTTATGGTGATCTGTGATCAGTGATCATAACTTGCCAGAAGCTCAGATGATGGTTAGCATTTTCTAACAATAGAGTATGTTTTAACTAAGGCATGTACTTCTTTTTAGACATAATACGATTTCACACTCTACACTCTTACATGCTGTGTAGTCTACACAGACTCTAGTATAGTGTAAACATAACTTAAATGCACCTGGAAACAAAACACCCATTTGACTCGCTTTACTGTAATACTGGCTTTATTGCAATAGTGGCTTCCTTGCAGTGGTCTGGGACTGAACCTGCAATATATCCAAGGTACGCCTGTAGTAGCTGGGGCCAGGGTGGAGACAGTGCAGGTGACAATGAGGAAAACTTGGACTTCAAGAGGCACAGGCTTCCCCAGCCAAGAGAGTTTACTGCTGTGCCTCAAAATAGGGTAAGAAAGTTTGGTGATAAATAGCATTTAGCACACTACACCCTTCATCTTTGAGGAAAGCAGACTCTTCAAGCCTCCTAGGGAAGCATTAAATTATTGCTTTGACATCGAGCACTTCATCAAGTACATTACTAGGTTTGTCCATCCTCACCCAGACAAACCATTATTAAAAGTACATGAAATCAGAAAGAAAATCAGTCTGCCAGCATAACCAGCCTCCCTCCATGTACAAAAGTAAATAAAACTCAGAAAAAGTCTGCTAAACGTAACCTTTTTCTAAGTCACCAGAAATATTGTTGGCAGCTGCTGGTGACAACTTATTTCATTACATTCTAATGATGTAAACTGCTCCCTCAGGATGATTTAGCTTGCTGCAGACAAAATGCTTATTGCTTCTTTACTCGTGTAGAACACAAATGATTGCTGAGAAACTCAAGCCTGATATTCAGGATTTCAAGCTAACCTAATGGACCAGCAGCACTCTATGGAGAATAGAGGCGGTTCAACAGGAATGCCTTTCACAACCCAAATTACTGCCACGTTGCATTCTACGCATGCAGGCTATTAATGCGGGTTTCATTCTGCAGCCTGGGACTTAGGAAGCCAAGGGAATTTCCTGGCATGGTTCCAACACTTCCCCAGCCAGAACTAGGTAATCAATAAATTCATTAGTGAGGACTGCTGTGGGTAACTTAGGGGAGTAAATGCCTGCATAAAGCCCACACACTGCCTCCAGCTGGTGGGTAGCTTCAAGGTAGTGATTTCTCAAGACCTGCCAGGGAACCAGGTGCTTCAGAATTTTCTGAGGTTATTGTTTAAAACATGGATTTGTTGGACCTCCCTGAGACCAATGGAGTCAGAACCTCCGGGAGTAGGACCTGGGTACCAGTACGTTTAACAAGATCCCAGAGGAATGAGATGTGCAACCAGTTTTGTCGGCTCCTTTAAGGGACCGCCTGCGTGAGGCCAGGTACGGAAAGCCAGTTTGTGTAAGCCGCAGAAACAAAAGCATCCTGCTCAGGGGTGTTCTCCAGACACCATGTTCAAGCATCTCTTACTGCCCTGGGTCCCACTCCCCAGATGTGCTCTCCTGTCGGTTCCATCTGGGAGACCCTGACCAACTTACTTAACTTTCTCAGCTACAAAATAGGGATAACATCACAACCAATTGTATTACTACAAGAATTGAGTAAGCTAATACACCTAAGTACTTGACACATACCAAGCAATCAATATCTATTACTGTTTTTAATTTTTTCTGGCTTTATTTCTGTCTCACCTCTCATTTCTTACTGGACAAACCTTTCTTTGGTTTCTCCTCTAAGCCCAATACATCTTCCTCCACACTTCCCCCAAATTTGTAAATCAGAATCTGAACAGGAGCTTGCCCACAGGCTCCAATCCTACCCCATCTGGCCTCCTTGGAACCACCAACTACCGTCTGATGCCTGTGAAGCAAAATTCTTCCCCTGAGTGTCATCCTGCACAAGGGAGCCTCAATGGTCCCAAACTCAAGACAATGGGAAATTCAAGGTGACAGTCCTCACCTACACTAGGAAACAGGAGCTTGTGACAAACAAGCTTGTCCTGTTGCTTGTACACCAGTGAACTGACCGATAATACAAGGGTGACGACCATGGTATTAGTAAGTAACACTGGTTAATAACCAAATCTTGGCCAGGCACGATATTAAAGGTTTCAAACAAAAGGACCTATAAGATATAAATTGGAAAGAATAGTACCTGTTTGGAAAAAAACGGAGTCTTGGAGAGGTTATGAAACTTGCCTGAGTTCACAGAGGTAGCAGCCAGGATCCTAATATATGTAGCCTGATTACAGCATTCTTTTTTTTTTTTTTTTTTTTTTTTTTTAACCATTCCACTAGCAATCTCCCAGAGATCTTGGAATATATATACATATATATTCCAGCCACAGAGTTTTTTATTTAAAAAAACAATATATGTTGTTTGCTTTTTATCAGAAAGTATCTGGCATTCCACATGGAAACCTTGCTGTCTCAGACTAGTATCAGCCCAAGTCACATCTCCTTGCCTGTGGTAGACAATATGCTGTGAGATAAATACCAAGAAAGTGAGATATAGGTGGAGGATTTGGGGCAAAGATACTTAAACTCTCTGAACTCCATGTTTCTTCATCAATGAAACAGGGAAAGTAATACCTACCTCACAAGATTATATACAGAGATTAAATTGAATACTAAATATAGAAATGCCTTAACATGGTATATTGCAACTATTACCAGTTACAATTATTTATTCATTCCAGTATTTATTTATGCAATGCTATGTTCTAAGCGTTGAAGTTGTGACCATGAAGTAAATGCAGTCATGTCTATCAATGTAGAGTTTAGAGTCTAGTAAAAAGACCATTAGAAAATAAAGTAGTAAGTGCTGAAACACAGGATGTACATGATACAATGAGGACATGTAGGAAGAATGTCTGCTCCTGACTTGCGGGAGCTAGGAGGGCTTTTTGGAAAAGAGGAAAGCTCCATAAGGATCTGGAATGTACTAGGGAAACAAAGTGGGAAGAGATGATGGGAAGGTAGAGAATCAAAGATGTCTACTAGCATTTTGGTTGGCTATTGGTGCCTTTTCATGCTGTAAGAGACCTTCAAAGAAATCCTATTTGGAAGAAATGGTAAGTTGTTTTAGATATGATGAGCCCAAGGTGCCTGCGGTTGGAGAGCGGTGTCTGCTAGGCAGCTGGATAAAAGGATCTGGAGCTCAAGAGACTGATTTTGCACGAAGCTATAGGTTTGGAGGCCATTAGAATGAAGGTAATACTTGAAAGCATCAAAGAGTTATTTAGCGTAAGAAGAAACAAGATACTCTAGTCCAAGTAGAGGTTACAGAAGAAGCTAAAAAGGCTTTGGATTCTACTCCTTCCTGCTTCCACATGGACCTACTCTATCCAGTGTCCTATCCTGTTTTGTTTCTTTAGTCTCTCCCTTTATATCTATTCTTCCAATGGGCATTTAAATATACTAAGTCTCAATGATCAAGAAGACAAATAGCTTTTATCTACCCCATAACTCTCTCCAGTCATTTACCCCCTCCCTCTCCTTCATAGCTGAACTTCTTTACAGGGAAGTCTAGAATGGGAATCTCTAGTTCCTCCGTTGCCATTCACTTCTCAACCCACTCCAGCCTAGCTGCTGCTCCTCTCTCTCCAATGAAGCACTCTTACCAAGGTCCCTAAAAGCCTATTTGTTGCCAAAGCCGAAAGATACATCTGCACTTTTACCTTGACCTCTCCATGGTTTTAGAGATTGGAAATATTCTTTCTTCCTTTTGTTTACAAAGCACTCATCTCTTGTCCCCCTTACCATGACACTTCCTTGCTCGTCCTCTCCCCTCTCTGTCCCTGCAGCATCCTCTTCCTCCTCCATCTCTCTCAGATAATGCTATTCTTCAGGGTGCTTTCCTAGATCCTTTTCTTACTGCACATTTTCCCTCTTTCCCCCAACCTGGTATTTTAATCCACACCCAAGTTATTAGCAAAGACAGACAGAATCCCAATTCCTTCTTTTTAATGGACAAGGAGAAAAGGATGATGGAATCCATGAGTAATTTTTTACATTTGACTGCAAGAAGTTAAACCTATATGATGGTTTATATGTTCTCTGAAAAGTAACAGGCACAGGCATCTGCTGAACATGTGGTAGAAGGTGGTAAGATTCAAGAGTATTAAAAAAAAAGTCTTGAAATAGTCATGGAGGATTGGGAAGAAGGTTAAGTGGGGAAACATAAGCGGATAACTGAGAAATGTTGAGGTTTTAATTAAAGCTAGAGAGGATGGTTTTTAAATGTCTCTAAGATACCCATGATTTCTGCTAGCAATCTAAATATAAGCTTGGAGACAGCCACAAGTGGTTTGATCCAATGTGGAATTTTCCAGGTGGGCTCCATAGAACCCACAAAAGGACAATAAAGGAGTAAAGGATTTAAAGATAACAGCAAGAGAGTGGCCAAAGGTAATCTGTGGCAGTCTACGCTGGGAAAAGAGAGAACTTTTTTTTTTTTTTAAGTTTATTTATTTTGAGGGGTGAGGGGCAGAGAGAGAGGAAGAAAGAATCCCAATCAGGCTCTGTGCTGCCAATGTAGAGCCCGACATGGGACTCCAACCCACAAACCATGAGATCATGACTTGAGCCAAGATCAAGAGTCAGATGCTTAACCAAGTGAGCCACCCAGGTCCCCCAGAAAAGAGATTGGATGATTGGAGAATGAAAATCTTGAGAAGTTTGAAGGAACAGTTGTAACTGATCATAAGAGAACAAGCAAACTGGAAAGAATGGTTGGTCTGGTCAGGGAGTGAGATTATGATTTCATGGTTTCAGAGATGGGACAGTTCTGGATGATGAAAAAGCCTAGAATATGGCCATGGGAGTGGCTGAAGATGAACACAGAGGATGGTCATTGGAGATGAAAGGTGAGTTTATACCAGTATAGGGACCCAATTAAAATGTTGCTTCTGTAAATTCATCATCTCCCAACTCCAAAATAATGTAGGCTCTTGTGTACTCTTTCCCAATGCGTTTCAATTATTCCTCTTATTCCACTGTGTTCTACTTAGCATGGTCTCTTGTTTACCCTCTACTTGACTGTGAGCCTTTCAAGGAGAAGTGTCAGATTGTATTTTTCCCATCCACCACAGTACATAAGGTCAGTCAGCAAACAATGCTGAATGAATAATTAGTAAAAAACTGTTTCAATATGACTTCTTATCATAGGCCTCTTTCTCTAATTCTTGGCATATTTCACTGTTTTATCTATAAATAAAGATAACTATGCATTGTATTTGTGTATTCATAGCTCTTTTTCAATGATAAAATAGATTTTTTTTCTAAATAAATTATTTTCTAAGGTTTTAGATAGGGAACAATGATCATTATTTTTCCCTTCAATAATATTCCTTTATCATTTGTCCTCACATCAGAGCCATGCCAAGGGTTTGGCTACTGTGGAAATGAAATCTTCAGATAGATCCTCCCTTGATATAGAATTATTATTTCATCCCACGAATGATTATTAGTTGCCTACCATATTTCAGGCAGGTTTGTAACAAGGCTCTAGAGATAGAATGGTGAACGAGATGATTACTCCCCTCAGTAAGGCCTATAGACAGGGGAGGAAGCAGGTTGATGGCCCAGCAATGGCTCTATCAGTCAAGATATGTTGCAGGGCACCTGGATGGCTCAGTCAGTTAAGCGTCTGACTCGATTTTGTTTCAGGTCATGATCTCATGGTTCATGGGCTCAAGCCCTGCATCGGGCTCTGCACTGACAGCATAGAACCTGCTTGAGATTCTCTCCCTCTCTCTGCAACCACCCCCAACTCCCCCTCATCAAAATAAATACACACACTTAAAAAAAAAAAAAAAAAAAGAAAAGAAAAAAAAGATATGCTGCAGTAACCAACAATCCCAGAAATCTCAATGGCTAAAAGACAACAAAGGTGTATATATCCCATAGCAATGTCTATTGTATGTTTTGGCAGCTCTCCATGCCAGATGTCCTCCACACAGTGATTCATCATTGCACCTCCATTAGCAACACATGCTTTCAGAATTTCCATGGCAGAGGAAAACAGGAGGACTTGAGCACAGGGTAACTACATAAATTCTGCTCACAAATCAACCAAATCAAACCATATGGCCACACCTCACTTCAAGAGGGTAAGAAGGTACGGTCCTCTCAGACATTCAGAAATAAAGAAACATACTACTGACCAGTGGAAATACGACCACCACAATAGCAATGCAGAAGGACAGATGCTATGGTATAGTATACTTGGTTATTATAAGAGTACATGGGAGGGGCCTCAAAGAATCAAGGAAGGTTTTAATGGAGGACATCACATTTAAGTTAAGAGGCAGAAGATAAGTAAGAATCTAATAAGTTAAATAGACAGTAAAGGAAGGCAGAAAGAACTATTTATATAATGAAAGCATGGGGGGGGGGGGTGCACCTGGAGGGCTCAGTCAGTTGCGAGTCTGACTTAGGCTCAGGTCAAGATCTCATAGTTTGTGGGTTTGAGCCCGGGTCAGGCTCTGTGATGACAGCTCAGAGCCTGGAGCCTGATTTAGATTCTGTATCTCTCTCTCTCTCTCTCTCTCTGCCCCTCCCGCCCCCCTTGCTCACTCTCTCCCTCAAAAATAAAACATTAAAAAATTTTTTTAATATAAAATTAAATAAAATAAAGAAAGCATGGGAAGTCTACCCCCTTGCCTGGTCCTGCTAGTCCCACAAAAATTGCAGCCAATGACATGAATGTAAATGGTGAGGTAAGAACAACCAGGGTTGGAGGAATCAGTAATGAGCCTAGGCACGCACACACAAACACACACACATAGACAATGGAATATTATTCAGCCATAAAAAATATACCTTGCCATTTGCAATGACATGGATGGAGGGTATAATGCTAAATGAAGTAAGTCAGAGGGAAAAAAATACCATATGATTTCACTCGTATGTGGAATCTAAGAAACAAATAAAGGGGAAAAAAAGAGAAACCAAAAAGCAGACTCAACTACAGAGGCCAAACAGATGGTCACCAGAGGGGAGGTGGGTTAGGGATGGGGGACCTTGGTGAAGGAGAATAAGAGTACACGTATCCTGAGGAGCACCGAGTACAGAATTGTTAAATCACTTCTTATACATCTGAAACTAATGTAACACTGTATGTTTACTGGAATCAAAAAAAAGTTTTTGAAGTGGAGTGGTGGTAAGGATGCCACTGCACTTTTGATGGTAACGCCTTCACCCACTACCCTTTAGAGACAATCACACCATGATGTGCAAAGGAATTCCAAAGTTTCAGAACAAAACTCCATGGAGTCCACTGATAGGGACAAAGCTACTTCCCTAGCAACTGGGTCCACGACAGAGAAATAACAAGCTGATCATATATCCCCAACATATTTCTCCTAGTATCCCTGCCCTCAAAGCACCCTCTCTACTGTACTTCTCTGCCAGCATGAAATGGTTACTGTAAGGATCCAATGGCTTGAAGCTCCTAGTTGCTTAGCACATACTAAGACCTCGATTAAGTCGGCTCTGCCTCTGTGGCCAACACCGAATTAGGTGCTCTTCTTAAGCTACATACTTTCAAACCTCCCCGGCTGGTAAGAATGATCATCTCCATTTTACAGATGGGAAAATTGTGAATGACGGTATGATCTCCCCAAGGATACAAGCCAATAGTGGCAGGAACAAAGAATTAAAGCTAGGACTGTCTTAATTTAAATGCTGCTTAAATGGTATTTTAATTACTACCAACAGAAGTAAAACTGCCAAGTTCATTTAGAATGAGGATACTACATTTGACCAAAATTTTCTTCACACAGGTATATACATATGAAGCATTAAGCAAGTATAAACCATTTGCCAATCCTAAAGCCTAATCAACACTGTCTGTACTGATGGTGACCCTCTGGCATAGACATCAAAGAGACATGGCTAAAGTCTTCCAGTTTAAAGTGTCCTTCTCATAATTCTATGACCCCTCCAAATTTTCATAGCTGGCTGGAAGCAACTCAACTCTCAGAATCACATCTCTCTTTCACTCATCTGAACACACTTGTTAGTGCAGATTAGAACTTCTTAAAGATTAATTCTTAAAGCATCCTCAAGCTTCTTTTCCAACAAAGGAAACATCAATTATAGGCTCACACATAAACTTTGCCCCTTTCTTGAATACTTGCTGCCCTTTATAAATCTTAGATTTCTTCCCCTTGAGTATTCGTTCAAAGGAGAGATTTTATTGCCTCCAGGGGTTGTTAAACTGATTGCAATACTGCCTATTTAGAGCAGTTCAGTGGGAATTACGCTGGTTCAATGCTGTCAGACCTAGAATATAGCTGTCAAATAGCATTACAAGTAAAACACCCTTGATAAGAAATAATGACCAAATGTCAATCTGTTTTTCACTACCCTTACTACAGACTTCTCCTGCCACACACACACAAAGCAATGTTTTACACGTTATAGTAATAGCACATTTCTGATATATCAGTTAAAATTCTATCAGTGTTTTCAAGGACAAAAAGATAGTTCCAAATGCAGTCTGAGTTCAAAAATTGACTGAAGCATGCTTTTTCCTTGTAATGAAGTATCTGGCAATCTGTTTCAAAATGCACCAACTTTATTAATGCAAGTAAATATGATGTGTCTTAAGCTATTTTTATATGTCACCTGTACTTCAATTTAAAAATTTTTTTAAGTTTCATCATTCATTCATTCATTCCCCTAACATTTGTTGAGCTTCTAGGACTTTGGCATTGTGCTGGATGGTTGTCAGGGTACAGACATAAAGTTCCTTGCAAGCCACTTTAACGGATCTAGATTTAATCCTGTGGGCAACAGCAGACTTAATGAAAAACTTTAAGCATGATGATGAGATTTGATCTTTAGAAAGACTCATTTGGCTACAGGGTCATTCTCTCTCCTCTCTGTTCTTTGTCTTCATAGCATGGGTTATAATTCATAATCACATAAAGGTTTTTACCCATCTTCTCACTAAATTATAAATCCATGAAATCCGGGATCATGTCTACTTTTGTTCATTGTTATATACACAGAGCCCAGTACAGTTACGGGTATAGAAACCATCTGGTAATTACTTGCAAGATAAAGTGAATAAACAAATTTATTGTGAGGGGTTGACACTGTATTTTAAGAGATCAGTAAGACTATCAGGTTTCTGTAGTGTAGTGGTTATCACATTCACCTAAAGGATTAGTAAGACTATTGTAGTTTATAGACAGTTCATGAGAACCTAAAATAAGGCAGTGATATTATGGCAAAATAGGACTTGAATATATATTTAATTTAGTACATATTTAGATGACAGAGAAAAGTACCTAGAGTAACTCATAAATTTCTAATTTGGGCCTAATGCATATTGCTATGTTTATATCAAAAAAAGAAATATATAGGAGTAAACATTTATTGACTATGCCCTGATGAAATATTTCTAAATTTTAGGTGTTACGGAAGATGGAGTAGATACAAATAGACACAGTATGTAACCCTGTAAAAAGGGGTTGTTACATCATTTTAAATGGATTTTTTTTAATATTTATTTTTGAGTGAGACACACAGAACATGAGTTGGGGAGAAGCAGAGAGAGAGGGTCCCAATGCGGGGCTCTAACTCACGGACTGTGAGATCGTGACCTGAGCTGAAGTCGGACACTTAACCGACTGAGCCACCCAGGCGGCCCTAAAAGGATTTTTAAAGTATAAATAACTTAAGGATTTAATTAGTGATTTAATCCATTTAATCAATTAATGATCCAGAATCACAATGATCAGCAACAATTAATCTTTCCCCCTTTGATCCTCACCCCCACTTCCATCCTCTCTTGATAATTTTCCATCAAGGAAAATTACTTTGATTCTGAAAGAATGGAGTATCCGTTCACTAATAAATTGTGTCAAATAATTTCCTCAACTGAAAAGGGTTACTATGTCCTTTTAATTAAAGAATATCACAATGTCCTAGATCTCAGAAACATACTAGATTTGGTTTCCCAAACATTTTTCACCTTCCCCTTCATCCATTCTTTACTATACATGTCATTCCACAGCTCAGAAACCTTTAATGGATCCCCCACTGAAGCTAAAATTACATTCCAGTTCAACAGCTTTGCAATCCCAGCTTTGAATCCTACCTGCCTTTCTAATTTATTTCACATACATGACCAATGTTACCCTAAGAGCCAGTTTGGGATTTCTTTTCCCCCTGATATGAGAAAATTGGTCTCGTTACACTATGATCCTGTCAAAGGATCATAGACAAAAGACAAAAGTCTTTGACCAAAGAACAGATTGGTTGCTGTTTCAACCAGCCCGGTTTCTGAAGGGTCTTTGCTATTTCTAAAAAACAAATTTATTCTTCTAAACAAGACGATTTTTCCATTACTGAAAAATATTACCATGATTAACTTTATGTGTCAATTTGAGGGATATAATTACCAACAACAGCAAAAAGCACAACAGGCTCCAGAGAAAATTCTAAAAAAAGTGTTCTGTAAATAACCTAAGGATGGAGTGCCTGGGTGGCCCAGTACCTGGAATGTCTAACTCTTCATCTCAGGTCTTAATCTCAGGGTCATGAGTTCAAGCCCTGCGTGGGGCATAGAGCCTACTATTAAAAAAATAAATAACATAAAGGTATCATTAGAACAGGTGTCTTCATTTCCAAGATGACCATTTTGAAGGGACTCCTACTTATAAGTACCAAAGGTTCTTTGACAGTATTTGCTGACAGTGACAATGTTTGCTGAAACATTGATTTCTTTTCTTCAGAGTTCCCATTGGATTCTTAAAGTCTTTATTTCTTATGAAGATTTTATTAAATGTAGATGGTTGGCTCCAGTTTCACATTCTTCTTTTTCTCATTTCAATTAATATTTACATTATTTAAGGTACTTTAAATCGTTAAGACACAAATAACAAAATCAATATATTAAGCAAAAGATTTTCATGTGTTCAATCTTCTCTATTAACAAATCAGAATGAACAAAAATTATTATGAGTCTTAGATTTTTCACCAGAATGTTAACAAATAAATTTGTTGTCACAGCTAAATTGTCCCAAGTTAAAACTCTAAAATTAAATATTCCTAACTTTTTTGTTTTATTATTTTTAAATTTTTTTTAATCTTTATTTTTTTGAGAGAGAGAGAGAGAGAGAGGGAGACACAGAACCCGAAGCAGGCTCCAGGCTCTGAGCTGTCAGCACAGAGCCTGACATGGGGCTCAAACCAACAAACTGCGAGATCATGACCTGAGCCGAAGTCGGACCCTTAACTGACTGAGCCACCTAGGCACCCCTGTTTTATTACTTTTAATCCCAAGACCAGAATGCTTCCAAATAGGAAAAAATTTTTTAGTATTTATTTTTGACACAGACAGAGAGTGTAAGCAGGGAGAGGGACAGACAGGGAGGGAGACACAGAATCTGAAGCAGTCTCCAGGCTCTGAGCTGTCAGCACAGAGCCCAACGTGAGGCTAAAGCTCATGAACTACAAGATGATGGCCTGAACCAAAGTTGGAGGCTTAACTGACAGCCACCCAGGTGCCCCAAGAAAAATATTTTTAACTGCAAAATAAGGTATAAAATAGAAGAGATTTTGCTGTATGTTAATGGAAATGCTATTCTCTTGAAGAAAAAATAATGTATCTTAGGCTCAGTCATGTTTCCTAGGCTCTCTTGAACATTGTACAGAATAAAAAGAACAAATATAGAGCTGAAATAAAGAGGGCATGAGACATAAAAATTGCAAAGGTTTTAAAAATAAAAGGTTTTAAGGATTCCTGGGTGGCTCAGTCGGTTGAGCAACAGACTCTTGGTTTCAGCTCAGGTCATGATCTCCCGGTTAATGGGATCGAGCCCCACCTCGGGCTCTACGCTGATAGCTTGGAGCCTGCTTGGGATTTTCCCTCTCCCTCTCCTTCTGTCCCATCCCTGCTCACACACTCTCTCAAAACAAAGTATGTCTTCTGTTTCCTGTGAAAACCCTGATACACTAATATAGAGATTTGTACATCAGTCCTCCATATTTCTTAACATCTATGTTAAACTTTAAAAAAGATAGAAAGTATATTTTATTTTTCAGACAGAGAACGTGCAAGTGGGGGAAGGGCAGAGAGAGAGAGAGAGAGGGAGACAGAGGGTCAGAAACAGGCTCTGGGCTGACAGAAGAGAGCATGATGTGGGGCTCAAACTCATGAACTATGATATCATGACCTGAGCCGAAGTCAGACGCTTGACCAACTGAGCCACCCAGGCACCCCCTCTTTCTTAATGCTTACCTCAAGACTTCTTTGTCCTAATCTTCTAATTCATTAATTCATTCTTGGCTATCCATTATGCTAGTCAATCAATTTACTGAATTCTTCTTTTTGACAATTATAATTTTGCACCCAGTATTTGCACTTTGTTTTTCTCAACTTGTTACAGCTATGTAGCTTGGCTACACTCCATATCTATTTGAGAGTATTTGTTATGCTTATTTTAAACTCTTATCCTGTGGGTTTCATTAATTCCACTTTATGTGGCAGAGGTTTATTTTTTTTTTTTTTCTGTCATCGTAGTTTCACTCCTTGAGTATTTTCTTCAAGCAGTTCATGTTCCCCTGGGGAGCCAACTCACTGGTTGACACTGTGCACCTTCAAGAGAGGAGCTAAAGCCCAAGCCCCAACTCATTCCCCTTCTTGTGAGAACAAGGATGGGAAAAGTGTCTTCCACTGGACAGTGTCTGGCATTAAAATCTAGGTTTGGCCGCTTCCCATTGGTGTTTGTTGTAGCAGATAAGCATGCCTCACAGGAACCCCCAGCCTGGTCTTTTGGATTATCTAGACCTGGTAGTTTGGGTGGGTGTGGAGCAACAGAGACTCCTGGTGTTTGTTATCTGCTCCCATCGCCTGCCTGCCTCAAATACAACTCTCATGTTACTTCCCTACTCTACCAGTAGCTGATCTGGTGATGCAATTTTTTTTTTAATGTTTATTTTTGAGAGAGAGAGAGAGAGAGAGAGAGAGAGAGAGAGAGAGAGAGAACGAACACGGGCACACACGCAAGCACAGGGAAGGGGCAGAGACAGAGAGGGATAGAAGATCAGAAGTGTGCTGTGCTGACAGCAGAGAGCCCAGTGTGGGGCTTGAACGCAGGAACTGTCAGCTGGAACTCACAAACCATGAGATCATGATCTGAGCCGAAGTCAGACACTTAACCAACTAAGCCACCCAAGTGCCCCAAGCAATGCCATTTTCTTTTGATGACAGGGAAGGTCATGACCTACTCAGGGCCATGGAGAGGAATTAAAAATGGCACGATTGAAAAGTTGCCCTCTGCCTATTCCCTGTCCTTGCCACAGAGCCCCCCTCTGCCCTGAGCCACCACTGCCTTCTTATAAAGGGGCTAAACCACATTCTCTCTCCCCAGTGATTTCTCACAGTTTTATGTTGTTCTCTCAGATCCAACAATTCTCTTCATGCTCTATCACAGCTTCCATGTTGAGTTCAGGAGACAAATAGCTCATGTTACCTCACCACTACTTTTTCTTAATTATAAAGTATAATCTCTTAAAAGAGAGAGAGAGAGAGAGAGAGAGAGAAAGCAAGCATATAACCATGGGATTCATGTACCACATTATCCAGAGCCACTGGCCTTATAGGTCAGGTCATGAAATTACAGTTCAGGAGTTCAAGCCTTGCATCGGGCTCCATGCTGACAGTATGGAGCCTGCCTGGGACTCTCTTACCCTCTCTCTCTCTCTCTCTCTGCACCTCCCTCACTCATGTGCACGCTCTCTAAATAAATAAGCTTTAAAAAGAATTAAAAAAATGCAAATGAAGGGATTCCACTTCCATTTATATAGAAAGATGGAAAGAGCATTACAACTACATGAAAAGAAAAATCCATGGGAATTTAAGCTGGTGCAGCCACTCTGGAAAACAGTGTGGTGGTTCCTCAAAAAATTAAAAATAGAACGACCCTATGACCCAGCAACTAGATATTTATCCAAGGGATACAGGTGTGCTGTTTCGAAGGGATATATGCATCCCAATGTTTATAGCATTGCTATCAATAATAGCCAAAGCATGGAAAGAGCCCAAATGTCCATCGATGGATGAATGGATAAAGAAGATGTGGTATATATATACACAATGGAGTATTACTCGGCAATCAAAAAGAATGAAATCTTGCCATTTGCAACTACGTGGATGGAACTGGAGGGTATTATGCTAAGTGAAATTGGTCAGTCAGAGAAAAACAAATATCATAGGACTTTACTCATATGAGGACTTTAAGAGACAAAACCGATGAACATAAGGGAAGGGAAGCAAAACTAATATAAAAACAGGGAGGCAAAACATAAGAGACTCTTAAATATGGAGAACAAACAGAGCGTTACTGGAGGGGTCGTGGGGGGAAATGGGGTAAATGGGAAGGGGCATTAAGGAATCTACTCCTGAAATCATTGTTGTACTATATGCTAATTTGGATGTAAATTTAAAAAATAAAATTAAAACTAAATAAAAGAAAAAGAAAATAGATTCAATATTCTGAAAAAAAAAAAAAGAAAAGAAAAGAAAAATCCAGATAAAGTCCAAAATCCTAACTTTTCTTGAACATACCAGAGCTAAAATCACATGGCAACCAAGTAGCCCGAAATTTAAGGAAAGACAGGCCTTTCTAAGGAGATAAAAATACAAATGCTGACTCACTTGTGGCAAAGCATAGGAGAGAACCAAGGCACCATACAAGAATGTAATAAGTCAAGTAAAATTTTCAACAAATTGTTAGACTGAGCATAAATTAGTATCAGAGTGTAGAATTACTGATCTCTGCAGAAACAAAGGGAGTTCATACCCCTCTTCTCCTCTGTCATCTATCGTGTGCATGCAACATGTTAAGGTCAGGACAGAAGACCAGAAAAAGCTTCCTTCAGTGATGCAGGCTATGACACAGGCATATACACTTATACACACAAACACAGGTACACAATTCTAAGCACATTATGTTCAAATTGCTTAAAAAAAAAAAAAAATTAGGTAGCAGGGGAAAGCTGGAGAAAAAACACACAAAACATACTAAGGAAAAAAAAAAGACATGAATTACAGCAGACTGTTTGTCATCAACTATACAATCCAGAAGACAATAGAATGACATCCTTAAAATACTAAAAAGGGAAAAAAAAAAAAAAAAAACCACCCTCTACCCAGTGAAAACATCTTTCTAACAAAAGCTGAATTTATTACCAGCAGACATACAATATAAAAAATGTTTTTAACTTCTTTAGTAATAATGAATAAGAGATCAGACTTGAATCTATACAATGAAATTACATCTCCAGAAATGATTAAAATAAAGATAAATGTAGAATATATTTTTCTCATTTTAATGGCTCTAAAAGATAATTGTCTAAAGTTAAAATAGTACCAATGAATTGAAGGTTAATCACAATATACGTAAAAGTAAAATATAGGATAAGATACAAAAGACTGAAGGAAAGAGGGACAGATTAGGAGTATGTTATTGTAAGTTTCTCGTGCAATAGGTGAAGCAGAATATTATTTGAAGGTAGACTATAATTACTTAAATGTGTGCAGTGTAAACACCTGGACAGCTACAAAGAAGTCTTTAAAAGAAGCATAAGTAGTAAGTCTAATGATGGGAACAAAGTGGAATTTTTTTATAAAACTCAATGCAAAGGCAGACAGCAAAGATAATAGGACAAAAAAAAAATCCACCAGCAGGGGCACCTGGGTGGCTCAGTCAGCTAAGTGTCTGACTTCAGCTCAGGTCATCATCCCACGGTTCATGGGTTTGAGCCCTGCATCAGGCTCCGTGCTGACAGCTCAGAGCCTGGAGTCTGCTTCGGATACTGTGTCTCCCTCTTTCTCTGCTCCTCCCCAGCTCACACTCTTTCTCTCAAAAATAAACAAACATTAAAAAAAAAATTCTACCCAAAATGGTATGTATAATTCTAACCAATTATTAGGTAAATACACCATTTAAAAAACAGAGATAATCAAATAGTATAAAAAAGCAAAACCTGGGGCACCTGGGTGGCTTAATAGGTTAAGCATCCAACTCTTGGTTTCAACTCAGGTCATGATCTCACTGTTTGTGGGACTAACCTCCCACATTGAGCTCCACACTGACACTACAGAGCCTGCCTGGGATTCCCTCTCTCCCTTTCTCTCTGCCCCTCCCCCCAAATAAACAAACTTAAAAAACATAATAATGAACTTAAAAAAAAAGGCAAAACCTAACTGCATCAGTCTACAAGGACTCCCTTTAAACCTAAAAATGCAAACAGATTAAAAGTATCAGATGAAACCATATATGTTTTGTAAAACAATGATTAAAAGAAGGCTGCAGATGCTGTGACTATACTAAGACCAGATAGGGTAGAGTGCACAAGATATATTACAAGAAATAAACAAGGACATTACATGATAAAGGGTCAATTTACTAAGAAAAAACAGTCCTAAATGCTTACATACCTAACATGTAAGCTTTAAAACATATAACCCAAAACTGATAAAGGTGAAAGGACAGATACAGCCACAATTATTGAGGGTGACTTCAGTACTACTGACTCAATAGTAATTTAAAGGACAAAAAAAGAAACCCAGTAAGGATACATGAGACATGAATAATACTATTAACCAACCTGACATAATTAGCATCCAACAGCAGAATACACATTCTTTTAAGTGCACATAGATCATTCACCAAGAAATAAATGAGGCTATAAATCACATCCCCCAAATTTAAAATAATTGGAATGACAAAGTATGTTCACGGACAGTGTCAGAATTAAATTAGAACTCAAAACCAGAAATATATCCAAAAACTTCCCCTACATATTGGAAATTAAATAATGCACTTCCAAATAACCCACTGGTCAAAGAAAAAGTCAAATAAATAGTTAGAAAACATTTTTAATTAAATGAAAATAAAAACACAGCATAAGCTAAATTTTTACAATGCAGTTACAATAATGCATTAAAAGGTATGGCATTAAATGCTTTTATTAAAGGGAACAAATGGGTCTCAAATCAATGATCTAAGTTTCCATCTTAAACAAAAAGTACAAGTTAAACCCAAAAGCACAAAAGAGCAAAAAAGTCAATAAATGTGAAAACAGAAAATAAGAAAAATGAGTCAAAAAGCTAGTTTTTTGGAAAGATCAATAAAATTGATAACACTCCAGCCAGACTGATTCAGAAAAAATAAGAGAAGATCCCAATTACCAATGTCAGAAACAAAAGAGACATCACTACAGATCATACAGTCATAGGATAAGTAAATATTACCAACATTCTTATGGCCACTTGACAAAAAAAGATGAAATAGAGTCCTTAAAAGACACAAACTACCAAAGCTTACTCAAAAAGAAATAATTTGAATTTTCCTACATCTACCAAAGAAAAATAAATTTGCAGTTAAAATTTCCTACAAAGAAAACCATAGGCCCAGATGGCTTTACTGGCAAAATTTCTCAGACTTTTAAGAAACAAACAGTATCAAAAATATCTATTCTACAAACTCTTCCAAAAAAATAGAAGAGAAATGAGCATTTCCAGTCTCATTTTTAAGCTACACATAACTTTGATAACCAAACCAAAGACATTACAACAAACCATTATCGTTCATGAACATAGACACAAAGATCTTCACTAAACATCAGCTAATTAAATGCAGCAGTACATTTGTAAGAATTATATAGCATGACCAAGTTGAGTGTATCCCAGGAATTCAAGACTACCTAAACATTTGAAAACATCAATGTAATTCATATCAAAAGACTGAAGGAATTGTTATGATTATGTCAAGAGCAACAGAAAAAACTTCCAATCAAATTCAACATCCGTTCACCATAAAACCCCTCGGCAAACCAGAAACATAAGAGAAATGCCTCACTCCATAAAGGGCTTCTACAAAACACCTGTAGCTTACGTCATCCACAATGTTAAAGACTAAATGTTTTCAGCAGTGCACCTGGAGGTCCCATGGATCTGTCTCTTGCTTCCACAGTGCTTGGGCACAGCAGTCCCAGGGACCCCGTCTTCCAGCCTCCCACCACCCCACAACCCCCTCTCCAGTCCCAACCTTGGGAACCATCGTGGCCCCCTGTGCCTCCCGGACCGGAAGACCCCGTGTTTTGCGCTCGGCTCCTCACAGCGGATCAAGCATGAGCCCCGGGGCCGGTCGGAAAGCCTCCCCTCGAGGGGCCGCCGCCCAGCCGCCCAGCCGCCCACCGCCTGGTCAACACGCAGCCGCGGGCTCGCGCACCCACCTCTCTCCCGCTTCTCTTTCCGCCGCCAGGAGGTGGCTCCGGAGCGCGGCCCGCTTCTCCAGAGCCGGTGGAGGTGAAGCCAGAAGGCCTCTCCTAAACAGGCAGAGCCACGGCGGCGGCCGGCCTCCTCCGGGACGAGCAGAGGCACAAGCCGTCCCAAGAAGAGCTGGGGGAAAGCCCTGGACGCCACGCGAGCCACCAGGGGCCTGGAGCGGACCCTGAACCCGGCCCTTTATCTGCGCGCCCGTTTCCAACCGCGCAGGCGCCCATCTCCGGGGCCTCCTGCAGAACCGCCGGGGGGTCAGCAGGTGAAGCTCATCCAGAAGATGGAGACCACCTGACTCTCCTGGGAGGCCGGCGGCCCCGGGCCGGGCTGGGCGGGCACAGCTGCCAAACGCCCAGCCTCCGGCACCACGAGGAGCCTCCGGAGCCCGGCAGGCTTTGAGGGGCCCCTCTGGCACCCCGGCCCTGGTGTCAGGGCCTCTGGCTGAGGCTCTCCCTGCGGCCCCTAGGCAGGTTTTTGACCACCGCGGAGCCCTCGCCCAGGCCTGGACCAGGTGGAAACAATAAAGTTTTTTGCCAGTAAAAAAAAATATATTTTTTTTAAAGAATGAAATAAACTACTATCATATACCATACACAAAAATTAACTCAAAATGGATTAAAGACTTGAACATAAAGCCCAAACCCATAAAACTTAGAAGAAAAATAGGTAACCTCTTTGACATCATTCTGGGCCATGATTTTTTGGATTTAAACCAAAAGCAAAATTAACAAAAGCAAAACTAAGAACGAGGGACTACCTCAAACCAAAAAGCTTCTGCACAGCAAAGGAAACCATCAACAAAATAAAAAGGCAACCTACCAAGAGAAAAATATTTGCTAATCATATAAAATATGATTTATCAGCAAAAAAAATTTTTTCTGATAAAAGGTTAATATCCAAAATATATTTCAAAATGCATAGAATTCAATAGCAAAAACCCCCGAACAATCCAATTTTTTTAAATGGTCAGAAGATTTGAATAGACATTTTTCCAAAAAAGATATACAGAGGGCTGACAGGTACACGAAAAAGTACTCAACATCATTAATCAGGGATATGCAAATCAAAATGATAATATCACTTCACACTTGTTAGAATGGCTATTATCAAAAAGACAAGAAATACCAAATGTTGGCAAGGATGTGGCAAAGGGGAACTTTGGGCACTGTTGGTGGGAATGTAAATTGGTGCAGCCACTATAAAAAACAATATGGAAGTTCCTCAAAAAATTAAAAGTAGAACTACCATGACCCAGCAATTCCACTTCTGAATATTTATCCAAAGGAAATGAAATCACTAACTTGAAAGATATCTGCACCCCCATGTTCATTGCAGCATTATTTACAATAGCCAAGACATGGAAACAACCTAAGGGTCCATCAATGGATAAGTGAAAAAATGTGAAATAAATATATACAATGGAATATTATCCAGCCATAAAAAAAGAAGGTAATTCTTCTATTTGGGACAAGATGGATGGACCTTGAGGGCATTATGCTAAGTGAAATAACTCAAACAAAGACAAATACTGTATGATTTCACTTACTGTGGAATCTAAAACCAAAAAAGAAAGAAAGAAAGAAAGAAAGAAAGAAAGAAAGAAAGAAAGAAAGAAAGAAAGAAAGAAAAAGAAAGAAAACAAGCTCACAAGTACAGACAGCAGATTCGTGGTTGTCAGAGATGGGGGGGTAGGCAAAATATATAAGGTGGTGAAAAATTAAAAGCTTCTAGTTATAAAGTAAATAAGTCATGAGAATGTGATTTAAGCATGGTAACTATAGTTGATAATACTATATTGCATATTTGAAAGTTACTAAAAAAGTTTTACTTTTTTACTGACTTTTACAAGTCAGTTCAGCTCTCTTTGTCTTAATTTCCTCATGAATAAAATGAGGTTTTTAAACTACAATTTCCCTAAATCCTTTACAAGTGTATGATTTCAGTTGTATCATGTTTTTTTTTTTTAATGTTTACTTATTTTGAGAGAGAGAGAGAGCATCCAAGGGGCATAGAGAGAGAGGGAGGGAGAAAGAATGCCAAGCAGTCTCTGCTCTGTCAGCACAAAGCCCGATGCAAGGCTCAATCTCAGGAACTGTGAACTGAAATCAAGAGTCGGACACTTAACTGAGCCAACCAGGTGCCCCTCCAATTGTATCAAATTCTTCATTCTGCATTAAAGGGAATAGACATAAATTTTTTAATGTTTATTTATTTATTTTTGAGAGAGAGAGAGAGAGAGAGCACACAAGCAGGGGAGGGACAGAGAGAGAGGGAGACATAGAATCTGAAGCAGGCTCCAGGCTCTGTGCTGACAGCTCAGAGCTCGAACTCACAAACTGTGAGATCATGACCTGAGCTGAAGTTGACCACTTAACTGACTGAGCCACCCAGGTGCCCTTAAAATAGACATATATTTAGTGAGAATCCAGTTTTTTGTTCCATGAGCATTTACCAAAGCAGTGCACAAAGACAAATAAAGACACATTTCACCATAGGGGGATTCACAAGACAGACCTAAGTGTTGTAGCACTGGACCTGGGGTTTACCTCAAAAGAATAAAATTTGGGAGCCTATTCTGTGAGCATAGGTTCTGTTCCCAAATTTAATTATAATGCATAGTGTACCACTCTTAGTGAAATCAGATAAATACAAATTGGACAACTAGCCTATATTTACCTTGTCCAGAGGTATGAGAATGTAGATATAATGCACAATTATAACAGAAATAGCACCATTCTTCCAAGCATGGAGAGTAGGGATCAAGGAGGATTTATGACATGTTTTTGGACAGGATCAAACAGTCACCCTGTCCTTGGTACTCAACTCCCACATTTAGAGCTTTCTTCCTTTAGCTACAGCATTAAATACCTATTAAAATGCAATTGATCTTGAGAGGGGCTGCAGTCACTTATGTCTTCATATGAATGAGTTTAGTCAGTTCTTTCTCCTAAAAGAAGGAAGAGAAGAAAGCATGAAGGCAAAGGTCCCCCCTCCAACTAGAGGGGAAAGGCAAGGCAGGAAGATAACTGTAAAAGTGCTCTACTCTTTTCCCATTCGTAACTCATTTAAATAATGTTTAATTAAGTTAGGTGATTATAATTACAAATAAGCAGAGTTAGGAACAAGCATTGGGACCCACTGTAACCACACACCTTACAAGAGAAGCAGGTGCACATGGGAACACTGGAGAGCAGCCACATGACAGGAGGGTCCAGCCAGCCACGGTCACCAAATGGCGTGCGGTTTGGTCAAGAGCTTCCATTGTACTTCACAGCTTGCTTAGGGTTGGGTCTGTCTACCATTATCAAACTGTACCTCTGCTGATTCAGAATTCAGTGGAGCACTAAACCCAAATAAGTAAAAGTCATTATCCTGTTGAGCCACATGCTATGGCAAGTACGTTCACTGTGTGCTAAGTGGTAGGCACTGTCAGTTGCTTTATATATTCATAATCTTCTTTGGTTTGCAGCACAGCACAATCCTATGATGGAGGGGTTGTTATTCCATTCTATTATGAGGAAACTGGGGCATAGACAGGTTAAGTAATTTTCCCAAAGACCGAACAGCTATGAAGAGACAGAACCAGGATTCAAAACCATGTCCGATGACTCCAAAGCCTAAGCTCCTAGTTATTATATTTTGTTGAATTTTGTATGCGTTACTGTGAAATATTGCTAACGACATTTATGGACCGCTCATCTGTTTAAACTGTTGTGGAGCACTAAAGGTCAGGCCCTGTGCTGTGCGTGGGGAATACAGACATGAGCACAGTCCTATTCCTGAGGAAATGTGAATCTAGTAAAGAATACAGTCAGATCACCTGGGTTCAAATGCTAACTCTACTTCTAAGTATGTAAACTTCAGGGAAGTTAGTGAATGTCTTTCAACTTCAGATGTCCTGCATGTGAAATAGGATAAGAGCTCCTACCACACAGGGTTGTTGGGGGGAACTATGAGACAAATAAATTAATAGCATAGTGCCAAGAAAACACAGTGGACACACAGTAAACATTAGCTAATATGATGTTGCTGATGCTGTGAACAAGCAGGGCTCATAGGAGGTAATCACAAAGCATGCTAACACTGGTCCTTTAAAATTTATGCAGAAGGGACTCTCTAAAATTAATAATAATAATAATAAAGGGCGCCTGGTTGGCTCAGTCACTCGAGCATCAAGTCTCAATTTCAGTTCAGGTAACGATCCCAGGGTCAGGGGTTTGAGCCCACCTTGGGCTTCACACTGAGCATGGAGCCTGCTTGAGATTCTCTCTCTCTCTCTCTCTCTCTCTCTCTCTCTCTCTCTCTCTCTCCCCCTCTGCCCCTCCCCTGCTTGCACACACTCTCTCTCTCTCAAAAATAAAAATAAAAAACATTTTTTAAAAAATTCTCTTTTTCTCGGGGCGCCTGGGTGGCTCAGTCGGTTAAGCGTCCGACTTTAGCTCAGGTCACGATCTCGCGGTCCCTGAGTTCGAGCCCCGCGTCGGGCTCTGGGCTGATGGCCCAGAGCATGGAGCCTGCTTCCCATTCTGTGTCTCCCTCTCTCTCTGCCCCTCCCCTGTTCATGCTCTGACTCTCTCTGTCTCAAATATAAAACGGTAAAAAAAAAATTTTTTTTTTTTTAATTCTTTTTCTCTGTCCCTGCCCCCTGTTCACACACTATCTCTCTAAAATAAAAATAAATACAGGGGCGCCTGGAAGGCTCAGTCGGTTTAACATCTGACTTCGGCTCAGGTCATGATCTCATGGTTCACAAGTTCGAGCCCCGCGTCAGGCTCTGTGCTGACAGCTCAGAGCCTGCAGCCTGTTTCAGATTCTGTGTGTCCCTCTCTCTGCCCCTCCCCCACTCACACTCTGTCTCTGTCTCTCTCAAAAATAAATAAACATTAAAAGAAAAATTTTTTTAAGATTCCTAGGTAATAAAAAGATTACTGAGATCACTTTATGGCATAAAAACAGTCTGAATTCAGAAATCAGAATGTCCAGTCCTTAAAAGTACGAAGCTGGTTTAACGGTAAATCAGTAAATCATCTCTGGGAGGGGGTTGCTGAAGACTGACAGTGTTTATAGAAAGATAGGCCTCATCCTCTGCCTCTTCCCAGACCTTGTGCCTCCCAGTGCTCAGGATTCCTCCTCCCCCAGCTGTAATCACTAGGTTCCTCACCCTGCCAGAGGCAGTATGGAGGAGAGGTAAAGAGGGACCAGGAAGTTCTTGTTTTGACGGATTCTCTTTGGAGCCAGTTTCTTGCATTTGGAAAATTCTTTGCTTTGGGTGTTTAAAGATGATGCTTTCTAACAATTTCCTGAATTGTTCAAAGCCTCCTCTGCAAAAGACTTTTTTTAGTAATATTTGACTACATTTCTTCCTTTGTCAAAGGTAATGCATTTTACTCCGGCTAGCCACCTTCTTTGTCTCCAGCTGTCCTGGAGGGGAGCCTTCAGGTAGCAATCATGGGGAGGACTGAAAATGACCCGGCTGGTTCAGTCTCTCACATGATTCACCCAGACTCTGGGGGGGCCTCCTTGTTCCCACGATCAGAGCAGCCGGCTGACCTGTCTTTGCCTTTTGCCATTTCCAGGCAAGACTCAAAAAGGACTCGTGTTTCCCTCACTGCCAGAGACACACTATCTCCATGTAGTCCCTGTGAGCCCCTTCCTTGGCTCAAGTTGAAGGTAGAAGCACCCTCCCTGCCCTTCCTGGTAGGGGTGGGGGACTCCCAGCACAACTCTTTCAAAAGAAATTCTCCTCATCAAACCTTTACTGGTCTCTACTCTCTTGATCCTTCAATGTCCACAATGTAAGTGGTTTTGGTGGTGGTGGTTTTTGTTCGTTTTTTTCGGAATCAGGAAACTCATGGAAATGTCCATCTTTGGATGATATCTCAGATATTTTGTACTTATTGCATCTTGGCGCCTCCATCAAAACTTCCAATTTAAAATTCTGTTACATTATTTTTTGTTATTGTCATCAAAATATAAAGCAACTATCATACAGTAGGGTAATTGCTATAATACAAATAGAAACAAAGTGCCACAGGAAAATAGAGGACAGATAAACAAATCTTATCCAGGATTGGGAGAAGTCAGACACAGAAGGCTTCACGGAGGCAATGACATAGAAGTCCAGCCTTCGGGGACCCACTTCTTCACTTAACGAATTATTTATTGAGTTCCTATTATATTCTAAACAGTATTCTGGGTGCTGGGGATCTATAAGTGACCAACAAAGATCCCTGCTCTCACAGAACTTATATTCTACCTAGCAGGATAGGAGAACAGACAACAAACATAAGAGATAAACTACCTAACTTGATAAAAAGAAATGAATTCTATGAGGGGAAAAAGAAAAAGTAGGGCAGGAAAAAGAAGCTGCTGAAACAGAAAAGAGGAAGGACACGCCAAGGGGGAAAACAGTATGAACAAGGGCCTGGAGGTTTCAGGAGCACGACGCAGTCAAAGAACTGAAGACAGTATGACGTGACCCAGGTATGGAACCACATTGAAAGCATGAATGCCTGCCAGTCCCTGCTGGAGGCTCATCCCCGAACAGCCACTTGGCACTGAGCTGCACGCTGTCCCTATCTTACCCCGGAACCCCATAAACCTTTTGTACTTATTCCCATGGACAATGTCCGACATCTGGAAAGAGAAGTCCAAGTTTAAAAACTGGGGATAACAACCCTGTTTTTTAAGAGAAATTTTATTAAAAATCCCATTATGACATTGAAATGAAAAGGTTGTGGTGCCTATTCAACAAAATGATCAGGTACCTCTTCCGTAGCTCACCTGTGCCAGACACAGCAATATACAGGTAGATGTGGTCCTTGTGTGTGTAACAAAGCAGACCACAGAGAAGCAAGCCTGGGAGCACAGCCCCGGGGCCCAGAGTGACCTGCACGCTGCAGGTCAGCAGTAGGCCCCACTGTTCTGTGACCAGCGATGACATCACCTGCTGGAAGACAGCAGAGCAGAGCCCTAGGAACAGAAATGAGAAGCTTCTGTGCCCCTGCTTCACAGTCTAGACAGTAGGTGGAGGCTGGGAGGTAAAATGACAAAGATTGGAAAGCACCAGGAGGGACAGCAGTGGTAAGATAGGTCAAAAGGCAAAGAAGTATGAGTTACCCTTGTAAATGTGGCTTCATTTCCCACCCTTATCCCAAGTCAACCTGACTTGAGGAAACCCAGACAACAGCAGCAACAAGGACTGTGGACCGTACTCACCATGACTATAACTGTAATAGTAAAGGTATCTCAAGAATGCGGCTCTGGCGGGCCTAATTTCTTTTCTTTAAATACCAACGGTAGTCTCCAGGATAGAGTCAGCCCTCACACTAAAAATCTGCAATTCCTGTCCAACGCCTTCTACTGAAATAGCATCAGGCCATCACCAGTAAATAAGTTCTTAACTCCTTTTCTTTAAAAGAAGTTGATACATTCAGCTTGGAGGCACGCTTGCCCAAAGTTAGCCTTCAGATCCGAATGCTGTTCCCAAAGACAGAAATTTTGGAATCAAATTATGTTCTCCAACTTTTAAAAAGGGGATATGGTATCGTTAACAAAAAAGATACAAGTTGCGGGAGGGGGTGGGGAGCAACGTTTCTTCTGAAGTTGTGGCCGGAATCTCCTTTGAAAAGTGGGACTCTGCTGCCCCCTGCCTTCCACTAAAAAAACTGCAGAAGATAAAACAGGAAATCACTAACTCATTGAAGGACAGTATCTTTTTGTCACACACACACACACACACACACACACACACACACACACACGTGCATATACCCCCTAAAAACTTAAGGGCTCCAAAAGCATCCTCTGTGATCTCAACCCCATTATTATCTAAACACTGGTCCCCTAGACACAGTGACAAACACATTGAGACCCCGCATGAATCTGCCCGTCTGTGCTCTTCCTGGAATAATAATCCTCTGACTTCAGCCATCATGTCCATGCTAAAGGGGAATCGCCAACTCTTACCACCCAAGCTTTACTCTTACCTGGATATCCAACAATGCCTTCCAACTCCAAATGACCAAAACCAAACGGCATTTTCCCTCACAAACAAGCCCCTCGAGGACTTCCTTCAGTGAGCTTCATTTCTTTTAACGGCACCTTTGTCTAGTCACTCAGGTCAAAAACTAGTATTCCTTCTTTGACTCCCCTCTCACTGGCCCCCTACTAAATCAAATGAATTGCAGGTACTCCCCCCCCACCCCCTCCCCGCCACCCCCCACCCCCCCCACCCCCTCCCCGCCACCCCCCACCCCCCCACCCCCTCCCCGCCACCCCCTACCCCCCCCACCCCCCCACCCCCCCCACCCCCCGCCACCACATTAACAGCTTCCAAACCCACTGCCTCCACTCCATTGTCAGCCTGGGTTAGGTGCTCATTGGGTCCCCGCTATCCTGTCTGGAGTGTTACACTACCCTTCCAACTGCAATCCCCAGCTCACGCCAGCCTTTCCTCACTCCAGTACATCTTAAAATTGCTGGCAGATTTATCTCCCTGAAGTCCTGCTCTGCTCGTGTCACTCTACCGTCTCCCTCTTGCCTCAGAATAAAACCCATAACCCTTTACCCTGGCAGTCAAGACTTTCCACGATCCGTACCATCTGCCGCCAACCGCTGCTACCACGTCCACGCGCCTTACGCTGCAGCCCCATGGACGCACACGCTGCTCCCTGGAGACAGCCGGTGGCTTTCTTCTGCCTTGCTCCTGATACTTCTTCCTTGCCTGCTTTTCCTCCACCACCTCCACTATCCGTAGTTCTTTCCGTCCAAATCATTTGCATCTTTCAAGTCCTAGGTCGAACGCCACTTTTTCCACAAAGCTTTCCCTAACTCCTTCATCCGGAGCACATCTTTGTCTAAAGTCCAATCATATTCCGTCTGTTCCTTTCTTCGTTTCAAATGAGCAAATATGTATAGAGTTCCTCTCGTACAGGAATATACTAGGCCTTTGCACATTGGGGCAAACAAAAGACACGACCACACCCCCTTGTGTCTTACAGTCTAGTATTTACCACTTGCCAACTTGTGTTCTCTTTCTGAGAACATGAACACATGAGTAAGGCGTCAGTGTTTCAGTGTTTCATCTTTTATGCCTCTCTCACACATAGTCTCTAGCAGAGTGCATTGTGTTTGTTATTCAGTAAGTATTTGAATAAGTTAATAAAAGTATTAAATTATCCTAGATGGCTGAATTTCAGAGTCATTAGTCACTTCCCAAGTTCAAGTAATTGATTAACCCTAAGTTTGAGAGTCTAACAACTTTTATGGATTCCCTGATTTAAAAATTATTCATCGTGTACGGGTGCCTGGGTGGCTCGGTTCGTTAAGTGCTGACTTCAGCTCATGTCATTATCTCACGGTTTGTGAGTTCAAGCCCCGCATCGGGCTCTGTGCTGACAGCTCAAAGCCTGGAGCCTGCTTTGGATTCTGTGTCTCCTTCTCTCTCTGCCCCTCCCCCACTTGTGCTCTGTCTCTATCAAAAATAAATAAATGTAAAAAAAATTTTTTTTAATAAAATAAAAATTATTCATCATGTATACCGTACTCAAAACAGATTTAATTCACAAGCTTTGGAATCAGAGGGAACTAGACATGAACTACAGATCTGCTCTGTCCCTGTTTAGCTGAGTGAACTGGGGTGTGATGGGCCCAGGGGCATTACTTAACCGCTCTGAGCTTCAGCATCCTTATCTGTGGTTGGGTGAGGATTAAGTACTAGAATAAATGCAAGGCAACTAGCACAATCTCTGATGTGTCCATGGCTGACAAATTGAGGTTATTATTACTGTTATTTACCACTACTGCTTTCCTCTAAATCAAAGCATAGCAAAACTGTTCCCCAGAGCTTGTTGGAAAACTGACTCAACCATCTTTGCCAACACTTTTCTTCCTTGCCATCTCCCACTACAGACAGCTAGGGATGGCCGTGACCCAGTTCTGGCCAAAGAGAGATAGGCAGAAGCCTGCTGGAGAACTTCCAGGAAAATACTGGCTTTCCCAATAACACAGACAGATATGCTCGGGGACTGCCTGCCCCTCCACCCCTTCTTCCTGCCTTAAATGTAGATATATTACTTGAGGCTGTAGCAGCATCTTGAGATGATGAGGGAAGGCCAGAAGAAGCAAGATGCTGACTCAGATGACACTGAGTAGCTGTACCAACATCAGCAGTTAGATCTGACCCCAAAATCCATGGTAGGTAGTGGATTTCCCTGCCCTTTGACTTTGGTCTTGGCCACATGTCTTGCTTTAATCAATGACATGTTTGAGAACATAACAAAAGCAGAAGTTTGAATGAAATATGCTAGCATGATTGGGCTTGCCTTTTTGCACATCTTCTTTTCATCATGAACATGATTCAGGCAGTCACTGATCTAAAGAAAGTGAGAATTTGGAACAGACCTGATCAAATCTGCAGTTTGATCTCAAACCTTGCCAAGCCCAACTAAGATCATCAGCCCAATCCCAGCAAAACTGCAGGTGCACGATTGAGAAAAAACAAACAAATATACATATATAGCTATATGCCACTGAGATTATGCAGCATTAATATAAAAATGGCCAAAACTGTATCTCCAAAACTCTGTAAGAAACAGGTGCACAAGTTTCCCTGCTTTGGATCTCTCTAAAAAGTAGTTTCCAACTGGAAGCGATTTTGCCCTTAGGCAAACATGTCTAGAGACACTTCTGGTTGTCTTAAATTGGGGAGGGGAATTACTGGCATCTAGTGGGCAGAGGCCAGGGATGCTGCTAAACATCCTACAGTTCACAGAACCAACCCCAACAACAATGAGTTATCCTGTCCAAAATGACAATGATGTCAAAGTTGAGAAATTTTGTCCTAATACAATATGATATAAATAGGAGTATCTGGGTGGCTATCGGTTGAACGGCTGACTTCAGCTCAGGTTCTGATCTCATGGTTTGAGTTAAAGCCCCACATTGGGCTCACTGCTGTCAGTGCAAAGCCTGCTTCGGATCCTCTATCCCCCACCTCTCCCCCACTCATGCTCTCTCTCAACAAATAAACATTAAAAATTAAAAATAATGTTTTTTAAAAATATAAGACAAATAAGGATGAGATATTTTTTTCCCATTTTGCCACATACCTCTGCTCAGCCATTTATCACATCGATTGATTGATTAATTAGGTCAGTAAGTATTTACTGAGTGCCCACCACCATTCTATGCACCAAGGATCCAGTGCTGAATTAAAAGAAAATATTCCTGTTCTCACAGGGCTTCTATTCTAGTAAAGGAGACCAGTGATAAACAGATAAATATAATGATTTTAGATGGGGTGGGTAGTAAAAGAGTAATACAGCATAGAGAATGACTACGTGGGAAGTCATGTCTGAGAAAGTTGCACTTTAATGTAGCTGAATGATGGAAGAGACCCAGTCACACAGCAGTTTGGGAAAAGAACATTCTGGGCACACAGACAGAAGCAAGTATAATGTACGAGAGGAGAAGAAAGAAGGCCGTTCTACCTGTGGCACAACAAGTAGGAGAGGAGGTCAAAAGATATCTGCAGGATCACATATGGTAATCTTGGTATGGTACCAACTGTAGACTCAAGTGAAGTTTTTAGAGATGTCATGCAGGGGGGGACGTCAGCGTCTGGCAGAGACCACATGCAGTACAAGCAAATATTCATGAACACATGTGAGACACTCCTTAGTGCATGTGGAAAGCTGGAGTGGGGAGGGTGGGAAACTTTACAGGAAAACTAAGAATAAGTTAGTGAGCAGATTTGAACTATTTTTGTTACTATGTCCCATCAGCACCTACAGAGACAGCTGACTGATCCTAATCAAATGTAGGGATACATTTGTAACTAGAGGAGAAAGAAAGCTATTCAACACTTTTTTTTTTTCCCCACTCAAAATCTTGTGCTTTCTTGGAATGTTGCCTCTCTAGGCTCCTGGCAGGAGACCGGGAAAAGGTTTGTTAGGAAGACACCCGTTGAAAACCAGCATTACTTCCTAATGATAATCCCACCACAGTTGACCCCAAATTTCCCCCTCTGGTGTTCTAGAACATGGGAAAAGCTATAAAGCAGAATTTAGGCTCTCTGAATCAGAAGGGAGAGCCCGGCAGCCTACAGGCCATGATCCCACTGTGCCATGTATCTACAGGAGGTTTCCAGGCCCCACATAATTTTGACCTGAATGAGCAGGTCATTCCTGGATCGTAACTGTCCCTTAACCATCTGTAAGACTCCAAAGGACAAGGATCCTGTCTGTTTTGTTCATAACTGTATCCTCAGCTCCTAGTGTCTGGCACATAGTAAGCCCTCAATAAATATTAGGTGAATAAATAATGATTCATGAAAATAAAGTCTCACAGGCTTGGAACAATCAAAGAGATAACACAAAGCAAAATAAAATAGCTAGACACATCTATTTTTTTCTTAAAGGTCTGTCATTTTATAGATATATACTTCCAAGAGAAAAATAACTATAACATCCATTCATCCATCCAGTTCATTTTTTGGGCATCTAACATGTGCCATCCACTGTGCTAGAAGCTGGAGGTAGGAAAAAAAGAGGAAGATACACACCTTTCTGGAAGCAAAGGCCTATGGCATAGAGTGGAGAAAGAAACACCTACAGCACATTTTACTGGTGAAGAGAGGGGAAAAAAGTCAAGAAAGCCCAGAAATACTTCCTAAAACAGTTGAATTGAAGGCAGCTTTTTTTTTTAATCCTAATATTATCAAGCAGATCATTTAGAGTTCAAATTCCACACCCAACTGCTTTTAATATATGTAGACTAGTGGTTTTCAACTGAGGGAGATTTTGCCTCTCAGGGACATTTGTCAATGTCTAGAAACATTCTAGAAGAATTAGGAAGAGCCATGAAAATAAAGACACGAGTACAGCTGACCCTTGAACAACACAGGGATTAGGACTGCCAATCCCGGGGAGCCTGGGTGGCTCAGTCGATTGAGTGTCCGACTTCGGCTCAGGTTACGATCTCGCAGTCCGTGAGTTCGAGCCCCGCGTTGGGCTCTGGGCTGATGGCTCAGAGCCTGGAGCCTGCTTCAGATTCTGTGTCTCCCTCTCTCTCTGCCCCTCCCCTGTTCATTCTCTGTCTCTGTCTGTCTCAAAAATAAATAAATGTTTAAAAAAAAAAAAAAAAGGACTGCCAATCCCCCATGCAGTTGAAACTCTGCATAACTTTTGATGCCCCCCCAAATTAACTATGATAGCCTATGGCTGACCAGTCAATTAACACAAATTGACACAGTCAACTAAAATGTATGTTGTGTGTTATATTATATACTGTATTCTTATAGTAAAGTAAGCTACAGAAAAAAAAATGTTGACAAAGTAATAGGGAAAATACATTCACAATACCGTAAAAAGTCTGTAAGTGGACCCGCACAATTCAAACCCGTGTTGTTCGAGTTCAGCTGTGTACCATTTAGGCAAGTTTTTTCTAATGCAATTAAAATTATAATAAGAATCATTTAATTGCTGCCTCAACGGTAGGTCAACAAAGTACAAATAGTAATACAATCAATTTTTGTGATGACTATGAATAAAAACCTTAACTCTGATGCACAAAGGTGTATATTAATCAGTCATGTTCTTAGCATTACAGATCAGATGCAGGGTCTCAGCAACACACTGCCTCATTAGAATTCCAAATTGAAGAATGGCGTACTTACATAGGAATTTGGTTTCTTTTATAGTTTTTAGCTCTAGGATAGAAAAGGCTTAGCCCATTCCCTTTCAGTTTAAAATTAGTCATATGTTCAGCATCCTTTAGCTGGATACGTTTGTTCCCTATAGGAAGTTTATAACTTGTAAAATGAGTTTTATGCAGAATACAAATTGGGAGTATTACATGACGACCTCTTGAGGACACTGAGTTGTGCAAACAACATCACTTTATCTGACGTAGCAGCTTGGGATTGGTCTATCTGCCCACCCCTGGGCTGTCTGGAATTATAGATCAGGGACATCACTGTCATACCCCAGCTGCTGCAGAAAGCTACTGGAAGAAAGGAGATTTATGAGTATTTTGGTTGTACTGAACCAAGGATACAGGAGCTATACAACAGGGAGCCTGGTGGCTCTAAATTGTAGGCATTATGCAAAAAGAAAATGCAGACTTTGGTGTCAAGGGAGTCCTCCAGGAGCAATAGGACATCTTTGTAAAATCTCTAAAGAATAAATTTAACAGTTATTAAAGAACACCACCCTGTTGTTGCAGACACTGAACTTTATATGACAAGAAGAGATATGAGGGATTTTCAGGAAAACATCTGTCATTTAACAGTGATAGTGACCTCGGCACTGACAAGCAATTCAAATCCCAGTTGAGGAGAGTTATTTACCTCTTTACAATGGCTGAGTTTGGAGCTCTTATATTAGCAGGTTATTTAATATCCTGGTCAGTTAAGCACCTCTGATGCTGAAGGAGAAAGTTGTTTGGGATAACCATGATTATTAGTTCTGTATATGAGACACTCATGAATTACTTCCCTTCAATTATATTAAATTATCAAATGATTTTGTTAATTTTGACCAAAGGACTGTGCAAACCTATGGAGAGCGTAGATGTAATCTTCAAAACACATCATGAAAGATCAAAACTATGTTAAAATGAATGTGGAAAAAAAAAAACACCCTAAATTTCTGTATTAATTTTGCCATGGACTTACCCAGCCAGTACTTCCACTTCTCTTTTATCTCTAATTAAAAATAACTAAGTGTGCAGTGATATTTAGGTAACAATAAGAAAAATAAAACTTCAATGCTGAGAGCTAACTAAGCGCTCCAGACAATGGTAGGTGTTTTACTTATTCAATTTTTACAACAGTCATGAAGGTAACAAACATTACCTTCATTTTATAGATGAGAAAACAGAAGCTTTTTTTCATTTAAATGTTTTTCCCTGAAATGGACAAATGGACTGAACTAGAAAATGATACAGCGGGGGTAAGGGGAGGGCAACAGCAGGAGAGGAAGATCTATTGAATTCCAGGGCTAATAAGCTGTGTTACACTATGCTGCCACAAGAAATGACATTTTTATTTGTGTCAGACACATGAATATTAAAACCCATCACTTGAAAGAGAAAGCATTAATACTCTAAGTTGATCACTGAGCTCCCCTGGCCCCCATACCCATATATCCAATTGCTTGCTTGATATCACCGTATCAGTGCCCTACAGGCAATGCCAACTAAACATGCCCCCACATTGATTTACCTAAAACCTGACATTCCTGTTTCTCTTACCTCAAGGAACAGTGTCAACAACTACGGAGTTGCAACGAAAAATGGAATAGAAAGAAATACACAAAAACTGCTAATGGTACTATTACTTGGATGGTCGTATTCTAGGTGTTTTTTATTTTATTCTTTATACTTCCCTGGGTTTTCCAGATTCTTCTTAAACATTTACATTATAAACGTGACACACAATTACATCCTTGTTTAAAAATCAAAGGAAGGGGGCGCCTGGGTGGCTCAGTCGGTTAAGCGGCCGACTTCGGCCCAGGTCACGATCTCGCGGTCCTAAATATATTACTTTTATTTTTATGCATTTCTCTACAAATATATAGTTTGGAACTTATATAGTTCCTCCAAGTAAAACTCTAATGCATATATTATAACTCTTTTTTTCTTCTGAGCAATATATCTTGATGTCAAAACATAGATCTCTTACTGTTTCCAATGGCCAGAGTATTCGATTGTCGTAACAATCAACCTTTACCACGTTTTATTCATTCCCTTATTGCTGAATATTTAGGTTCCCAATCTCTCATCATTACAAATAATGCTGCAAAGACTATTCTTTTAGATACACTGTTTCAGCATTTCTTAGACACACTCTCCCCACCCCCACTCCCATTTTATCATCTCTCAGGCTAGAATGCATCTTACAGTCGATGGCATCTTACCATTGCTATCAGCCAGGTGGTATTTGTTGTGTTAAAAACCCTTCCTGACACCTTCTGGTAAAAGCAAAAAAGTTATTAGCCTCAATACATTTTAGATAAGGTGAAATGTTATCTTGGAACTCAAGCACATTTCAGGCATTTGTGATTTCAGACAAATGAAGAGCTATTTATAGGTTGGATGGCTGGACCAAATAGTAGGTGCATTTTAAATTTTGCTAGTTACTTCCCAATTGCCCTCCAAATAAGATGAAACCGTTTATGCAGCCATCAATCATATGAAAAAGGGACTTTTTTTTTCACCAATAGTGGCTATTGTTAGGTCTCTGAATGTCTATTAACATAATGGTTGATAAACTGGATCTCTTTATTGACTGACCTAATCTTTGGTCTCTTGGACATATTGCAAACATTTTCTCCCCTTCAACCACTCTTCTTTCAACTTGAGTGTCTTTCACCCTATGGTAGTTTATGTACCATATTTGTCAATATTTTCCCCTATGTCTGCTGGAAGTTGTAACTTACTGAGAAAAAATTGTGTCCAAAATTACAAATAAGTTTCTTAGATTTTAATACATGTGGAGGGGGTTTTACCTTTATCTCTTTAATCCACTTGAAATTTACTTTTGTGCATAGTGTGACTTGCGTAGGTCTTTTCCCAGTGTAACTATTCTGTCTCCAAATCATTCATAGGCTACTTTTATCTTTTACCCATGATTCAAAATTATACCTTTATCTGTACTATATCTACATAATATTCACAGTTTCTTCAGTGTTTTACTTATCTACTCATATTTGATATATTGTTTTGTTACGCATTTCTAGTAAGAAACATAAGCTAAATTTTCGTTGTTTTTTAAATATTTTTCTTATTTGCATATGAACTTCTCAATCAGTTTAAATGGCATATACTGCTAGTAGCACCCTAATATCCATTATCCCCTTTCCCCAAATAGAACCCCTGCTTTTCAGCTGGAAAGATGGCCACATAGAATAAATACAATTCCCTGCCTTCTTGGCAGGTACGTTCCCATGACTGTTGTAAGCAATGGAAATAATGTAGAAACGTAAGTGCCATCTTCTGGTATCTCTTCCTAATGAGAAGTTGTGTCACTTTCTTCTCTTCTTCCTCTCCACTGACTGAAATATAGACAGGAAGACTGAAGATGAGGTGTTTTGAAGATGGTGGACTATACAGGGAGCTTCAGTTTCTGATACCTGAAAGGGTACCACCAACCCTGCATTACTTACCTGAACTTTTATATGAAAGACTTCAATCCTAAGTGGCTGTTATTATTTTTTAATTTTTTTAAAATTTTTTTTATTTTTGAGAGGCAGAGAGAGACAGAGCATGAGCAGGGATGGGAGAGAGAGAGGGAGATACAGAATCCAAAGCAGGCTCCAGGCTCTGAGGTGTCAAGCCCAACGTGGGGCTTGAACCCATGAACGAACTGAAGTTGGCTGCTTAAGCGACTGAGCCACCCAGGCACCCCAATTGCTGTTATTTTTAACTTTCTCTTACAGGCGACATTAATTCTAAGTAACAAAATCCTATTGGAATTTTAATTTGATGAATTTGTTCGAGGATAATTAACATCTGGACAATGTTAAGTTTTTACAAACAGGAATATAGAATGCTTACTATTTATTCAGGCATTTTATGCCCTTTATTAAAATGTGTAGTTTTCCTCATATAGATCTTATACTTTTCCCATTAAGGTTTATACCTAGATAATAGTTCAGATTTTTATTGCAAATAAGGGTTTTTTTTAACATCTTATTTTATTTTTTGAGAAACAGAAAGAGACAGATCGCAAGCAGGGGAGGGGCAGAGAGAGGAGACACAGAATTTGAAGCAGGCTCCAGACTCTGAGCTGTCAGCACAGAGCCCAACACGGGGCTCAAACCCACAAACGCAAGATCATGAGCTGAGCCGCAGTTGGCAGCTCAACCCACTAAGCCACCCAGGCACTCCACAAATAAGGTTTTTCAAAATTACATTTCAAATTGGCCATACTAGTCTATAGAAAGCTACAGGTTTTTATATGTTGACTATTAAATGAAAGTACATTTGTTTTTCAATTAATCCTCTTCAATTAATCCACTATCTCCATATCACATTGCCTGAAATAATGACTGTGTTCTCTCTCCCTGGTATTTCTATTTCTTGTCAGTAAGTGTACAGCCAGTAGGCTTGATCCTGTCTCAAATGTGGATGTTTGATGAAGGCTTCTGTTGATGTCCTCAGCCAAGTTAAAAAGTTTTCTATTCCTAGCCTGACAAGATTTAAATCTGGATTGAGCGTTAAATTTCAGGGAATGTTTTTCCAGCATCTGTTGAGATTATGTGACTTTTTCTCGTTTCATCTGCCTTTTTTTTTTTTTTAAGTTACAATAATAGACTTCCTAATGTATTGAGTTACATTGATAGATGATGCTCTATGCTTTGGATAAACCCTACTTTGCCATGACACATTTTCTTGGATTTAATTTGCTAATGTTTTTTCAATGATTCTATTTTCTCCTAAGTGAGATTGGTCTATAGTTATCTTTGCTGGACATTATGGAATAAGCGTTCTGCCAGTCTCAGAGACCAAATCGAGAGGTATTTCAGATTTCTGTATAATCTGGAAAGGCTTAAAGAAATTCTTCCTTAAAGTTTTGTATGGTTTTGTTTCATTTTAAATGCAAGCATTTGGAGGACCATGTGTTCTGACTAGATTTTATTAATTGATTGCTACCCATAATTTCTAGCTTATTGCACTGTGATAGCAGGACAGAGCCTGTACATAATTTCTTGTGGCCTGCTTCATGGTCATTTCTCACAGTATTTGAAAAGAAGTTCTCTGTAACTATTGAAGTTTCTGAATTATATAGTTCAAAACCTGTGTCCTCAATTTTAAACTCTTCAGTCAATAATTTCTAAAAGAGTTGTGTTCAAATACCTCGTTCTAATTGCAAATTTGTCAGTTTCTCATCAACAGTTTTTCATTATAATTTGAAATCATGTTGTGCATAGTTTTGAGTTAATTTCTGAATCCTTCCATGTTCTTGATTTTTTTTAATGTCTTTATTGTGCCCTCTCTCTTAAAATGACAGTTTAGCTCAAGATAGAATTCTAAATTCAAAGTAATTTTCCCACACAACTTTAATGTTTATTTTTGAGAGGGGGAGGAGCAGAGAAAGAGGGAGACACAGAATCTGAAGCAGGCTCCAGGCTCCGTACTGTCAGCACAGAGCCCAATGCAGGGCCTGAACTCACAAACTGCAAAATCATGACCTGAGCCAAAGTCGGATGCTTAACCAATTGAGCCACCCAGGACCCCATTCCCACACAATTTTAAAAATTAACAGTTGTCTTCTAGCACGCCAACATACAGATGACAAATCTGAGACCAATGTGATCCTTTCCCTTTACAGGTATATTGTTTCTCTTTAGAAATTTTGAGATTGTTCTCATAATCCTAGGATTACACAAATTTAGTCGGAATATGTTTTAAGTGTTCATCTCCTTTTTAATTATTTTTCCTCAGTACGTAGAGCTTTTAATATATGGCCAGTCTTTTATCAGAAAAACATTTTTTTCCTATTATTTCTTTTCTTTACTTTTTCTGTTATCGACTTCTGAACCTCCAACACATATACATATATTCAATCATTCAAAAGTATTTCCTGAGCATTTCATGCACCTGGTACTGTGATAACATGCAGGATTTTCAACGCTAAACTTCCTACACATATGGCTCCAGACCTCATGAAGTTTCATTTTATCTTTTTTAAACATTTATTTATTTTGAGAGAGCACACGTGCAAGTGGAGGAGGGGCAGAGAGAGGGAGAGAGAATCCCAAGCAGGCTCCTTGCTGTCAGCACAAAGCCCAATGTAGAACTTGACCCCAGGAACTGTGACATCATGGCCTGAGTCAGAGTCAGACACTCAACCGTGTGAGACCCACAGGCGCCCCCATGAAATCTCTTGAAATGACTCTTGAAATCAAGAGTCAGACACTCAACTGTGTGAGACCCACAGGCGCCCCATGAAATTTCATTTTAAATGGATGGTGTTTATCTGAATCTTCTACATCTCAACTTTTCTCATAATTTCCACCTATTTGACCTATTCTTATATGAGTCTGGAAGTATCCCTCAGCTTAAAATTCTAGCTCAGTAATTTGATTTTCAGCCATGTTTATTCAACTACTTGGCCTAAAATAGATTTTTATTTCAGCAGTTATTTTTTATTTCCAAGATATTTCTTTCTCATAGCAGTTTGCATTTTTTTAAACTAGTGCAATAACCTCTAAAATTTCTTTGGAGAGTATAATGATATGTAACACTGTATCTAAGAATTATATAGAAAACTTATACTTATTGCTATTTTTACATATAATACTAAATTTACTTTAGTATGTACTAAAATATTTTAAAGTTTTGTTTTCCCTGAATTGTATCCTCAGGATTATTTCTGCTTATTAAGTATACTACCTATTTTTCATGTTGCTTTCTTCCTTAAACGTCTGTTGCTTCTGTGTTGTCTATTACTGATAAATGAGAAACAAGGGGTCAGCAACTTTTCTGTAAAGGGCCAGTTAATAGTATTTTAGGCTTTTAAGGCCGTATTAGATGTCTGTCACATATTGTTGTTTCCACAACCCTTTAAAAATGTAAAATCCACACAACAACAGGCAGTAGGAGGCTTACAGATGGCGGTCTGTGAAACTACTAGACTTTTCAGTTTTAATACCTGGAGTTTATTCTCTCAATTTGAGTGAAATACCCTGGCAGATTTTGATTACAAGTAACCTAGCATTTTAACTGTATGAGAGAGGAGGGAGGCGCAGTCAGTAAGAAAATGGGAAATGGACAGCCACCAAGTTTTTCTGTTTGCCTGTTTTCTAAGTATGAGGAATCAGAGCTCTTTGTGGGATCCACAAAACACCTAGGGCACTACCACACTTTGATGGCTGCTGTATATATGCTCTGAGAGTCTACTACATCAGAAGTTACGCTCTGATGGGCAAACAGCAAACTGTGCTATGACTTTATCTTGGAAGAATATCCTAGACTAAGGCTTCTGAGCCAGGGACTAGCGTAACTATTCAAGTCCTTTAATAACATGGCTTACCATGCTACAGCCAGCCACACTCACAGCTACCTCTAAAACATGGAGGCACTCACTTCCTTAACTTTCATCTCGATGTGACTGTGCCTCTCTGTTTCACCAAGATCTGGTTCCTTCTTTTATATCTTGTAGAAATGCTTCGCAGTAACCTTGTTGTCTTTCCATTGTGGTTATGAATTTACTGTTATTACTTGCATTTTTTATCATTGTCTGTTCTGTAATTTTAATAGAACTTCAGAAGATAATGACTTGATTCCAGTATGCCATTTTAATCTGGACCTCTCCCCAAATTCATAAATTATATTCCTCTAATAACTAAGCAGCTTATAGTTGTTCCCTTACACACTCTTAGTCACCAAGAAAGCCATCTCTTATCACCATCAACTCTGCCTCACCCCTACCTCTAACACAGTCTTTTAAAAAATTTTTTTCTAAGGCAATCCCTATCAAAATAATGCCAGCATTCTTCACAGATCTAGAACAATCCTAAATTTGTATGGAGTCAAAAAAAAAAAAAGAAAAAGAAAAAAAAAAACCCGAATAGCCAAAGCAGTCTTAAAAAAGAAAACCAAAGCAGGAGGCATCACAATCCCAGACTTCAAGCTATACTACAAAGCTGTAATCATCAAGACAGCATGGTACTGGCACAAAAACAGACACTCAGATCAATGGAACAGAATAGAGAACCCAGAAAAGGACCCACAAACGTATGGCCAACTAATCTTTGACAAAGCAGGAAAGAATATCCAATGGAGTAAGGACCGTCTCTTCAGCAAATGGTGATGGGAAAACTGGACAGCGACATGCAGAAAGATGAACCTGGACCACACACAGGTTCTTATACCATACACAAAAATAAACTCAAAATGGATGAAAGACCTAAATGTAAGACAGGAAGCCATCAAAATCCTAGAGAAGCAAGCAGGCAAAAACCTCTTTCACTGCAGCTGCAACAACTTCTTACTCAACACATCTCTGGAGGCAAGGGAAACAAAAGCAAAATTGAACTATTGGGACCTCATCAAAATAAAAAGTCTGCACAGCAAATGAAACAATCGGCAAAACTAAAAGGCAGCCAATGGAATGGGAAAAGATATTTGCAAATGACAGATAAAGGGTTAGTATCTAAAATTTATAAAGAACTTATCAAACTCAAGACCCAAAAAATCCAGTGAAGAAACGGGCAAAAGACACGAAGACACTTCTTCAAAGAAGACATCCAGATGGCCAACCGACACATGAAAAAATGTTCAACATCACTCATCATCAGGAAAATACAAATCAAAACCACAATGAGATACCACCTCACACCTGTCAGAATGGCTAACATTAACAACTCAGGAAACAACAGATGCCGAGGATGTGGAGAGAAAGAGGAACCCTTGTGCACTGCCAGTGGGAATGCAAACTGATGCAGCCACGCTGGAAAACAGCATGGAGGTTCCTCAAAAAATTAAAAATAGAGGGGCGACTGGGTGGCTCAGTCGGTTGAGCATCTGACTTCGGCTCAGGTCATGATCTCACGGTATGTGAGTTCGAGCCCCGCGTTGGGCTCTGTGCTGACAGCTCAGAGCCTGGAGCCTGCTTCGGACTCTGCGTCCCCCCCCTCTCCATCCCACCCCTGCTTGTGCTCTGTCTCTGTCTTTCAAAAATGAATAAACATAAAAAAAAAAATTAAAAATAGAACTACCCTACAACCCAGCAACTGCACTACAAGGTATTTATCCAAAGGATACAGGTGAGCTGTTTGGAAGGGGCACTTGCAGCCCAATGTTTATAGCAGCGCTATTGCCAATAGTCAAAGTATGGAAAGAACCCAAATGTCCATCAATGGATGAATGGATAAAGAAGATGTGGTATATATATGTATGTGGAGTATATATATATATATACAATGGAGTATTTCTCGGCCAATCAAAAGGAATGAAATCTTGCCACGTGCAACAATGTGGATGGAACCAGAGTGTATTATGCTAAGCAAAATTAGTAAGAGAAAGACAAATATCATATGACTCACTCATATAAGGAATTTAAGATACAAAACAGATGAACATAAGGGAAGGAAAGCAAAACTAATATAAAAACAGGGAGGGGGCAAAACATAAGAGACTCTTAAATACGGAGAACAAAGAGGATTGCTGGAGGGGTTGTGGGAGGGGGAATGAGCTAAATGGGTAGGGGGCATTAAGGAATCTACTCCTGAAATCATTGTTGCACTGTATGCTAATTTGGATGTAAATTAAAAAATAAATTTAAAAAATAAATAATAAACATTTGAAAATAATAATTTAAAAAAATTTTTTTTAATTTAAGAAAAATTAGGAAAATCAGATGGGGAAAGGAAGGCAGAAAGAGACTACCATAACTGCTTCTGAGGAGGTCCAAACTGATGGCAGCAGGGACTGAATTTACCACACCCAAGGGTCTGCCCTCCAGCCTTGCAGTCCCCCTTGATTTTATTTGCGTATCAAATAGAGAAGTTATCAGGGTAAGGACTACCTACCAAATAAAGTCACATTGTTAATTTATAATATGAACTATTAACTGTCACATGAGCTAAAATACTTCTGGCCGGCATGACTACTCCATTTTCTGTCCATCAGCAGAACTACAAGGGATTCCAAATGTGAATCAAAAGTTTGTTGGGGGACCTGGGTAGCTCAGTGGGTTAGGCATCTAGCTCTTGATTTCATGGGATCAAGCCCCGAGTTGGGCTCTGTGCTTACCGTGTGGAGCCTGCTTAGGATTCTCTCTCACTCTTTCCGCCCCTTCCCCACTTGTGCGCTCACCCATGCTCTCTCAAAACAAATGTTTCTTTTAAAAAGTTTGTCAATGAGGTGCCTGGGTGGCTCAGTCGGTTAAGTGTCTGACTTCCACTCAGGTCATGATCTCCTGGTCTGTGAGTTCGAGTCCCACCTGGAGCTCTGTGCTGACAGCTCAGAACCTGGAGCCTGCTTCCAATTCTGTCTCCTCCTCTGCCTCTCCCCCACTAACACTCAGTCTCTCTCTCAAAAATAATTAAACATTAACAAATATTTTTTTAAAAATAAATAGTTTGTCATTAAAGCCTCTGAAATGTACACTCAAAAATGGTTGAAAGTGGTAAGTTTTAAGTTTTGTGTATTTTAAATACATATAAAGTTTGTATTCACAGTAAGGACAATTTGGTAGGCAAAGTAAATGTCAAATAATATAAGCCTGATAATAAGATAACCTGATACTATGTATCTCTAAATAAGAACAACCTTGCCAATAAAAAGTGAATTCTCAGATACTTTTTAACATGCATAACCAACATTTGCCTTTGTAGTTCTTTTTTCTGTATGTCCATGATTTTTGGTACACAAATTTCTGCAGATATTTTATTTTCATCTCATTCTTCGGATTAATGCTTTTTTTTTTTAGATATATTACATAATATACTATTATAAAATATAATACATATATTTGAAAATATAAGTATATTTTATAATAAGCTATAGTATTATGAAATATAAATATAACATCTAGATGCTATAACACAGATTGTAGTTAAATCTTGGCAATTCTAGGATCCACTCTGCCTCCTGATGCAGGATCATAAATTCAAATGTTTACAGGCACAGGCAGTTAATATAAATAAGTCAAGACTGACATACAAGGTTAGAGAAGCAGGCAAGGTACAAAACATAGAGAACCACAGATGTCACACTAAAAGGATCTCTGGATGTTACACTGACATGTATAAAAAGCCACTGAAGGATTTCAAGTAGGGGAATGATGCAACAGAGAGCTGCTTGTTATATGGAAAAACTGTTAGTCCTACTATTAGAATTTTTTTTTCCTACTATTAGAATTTCATGGGGGCACCTGGGTGGCTCAATTGGTTAAGCATCTGACTTTGGCTTTGTTGGTTCGTGAGTCTGAGCCCCACATCGGGCTGTCTGCTGTCAGCACAAAGCCCGCTTAGGATCCTGTGTCTCCCTCTGCCTTTCCCCTGCTCACTCATTTTCTCTCTCTCTCTCTCAAAAATAAACAAACATTAAAAAAAAAAAAAAAACTTCACATACTTGTAAGAATTACATAATCCAACGGGAGAAAAAGAACAAAAACAAGAACAAGACCCGGTTTTCTCACTCCTAGAGATTTGAAACAGGCCATTCTAATGCTTTTGTAAAATATTATGGAGAGAGGTGCCTGCATGGCTCAGTCCACTGAGTGCTGGACTCTTGGTTTTGGTTCAGGTCGTGATCTCACGGTTCGTGGGGTCAAGCCCCACATTCAGCTCCACCTGACAGCACTGAGCCTGCTTGGGATTCTCTCTCTCCCTCTCCCTGTGCCCCTCCCCCACTTATGCTCTCTCGTTCAAAATACATTTTTAAAAATGAATTTTTTTAAACAGAAGACAACCGTGGCTGGAGAGAAGAATAGCATGATATAAAGCAGGAATGCTAGGCCAGGCCTGATTGCTATAAGGAGTTTAAATTGTACAGATACAAAAAGAAGCAGGAGACTAGTATTACCTGAATTCTATTTTTAGAAAATTACGCTTGTGTGTGGAAAACTGAATCTAGCAGGGCAAGAGTGGAAACGAGATTAGTTAATAAACTATTTTAATAATCCAGGTAAGAGATGATGGGGACTCGAACTGGGAATGGTAGTCAGATAAAATTTGGAAGTAGAAAACACAGACTTTCCAGTAGCCTGGAGGTAGGAGGTGATAAAAAGGGAAGAATATAGGACAATCCCTAGGCATCTGGCTTAACCAACTGTGTAAATCATATATAAATTTCTTTGGCTATTGTAATTACATGCTTTCTTTTTCTTTAATGTTTATTTATTTTGAGAGAGAGCATGTGCATTCACATGAGCGGGGGAGGGCATCTCACATACTATGAGATCATGACCTGAGCTAAAATCAAGAGTCCAACACTTAAAACAACAGAGCCACCCAGGCGCCCCACGTTTTGTTTTTTAATAAACACACAAGTAACACTTGGATAACAGAAGTTGAAAGTTAAAAGATATCATACAAATCCTTATCAGAAAAGTATTGAAAATATAAACTTTAAGGATCACAAAAATCAATCTGCCTGCAAATTAAATTGCCTAACTACAGGGGTGCCTGAGTGGCTCAGTCGGTTAAGGTCCCACTTCAGCTCAGGTCATGATCTTGCGATCCAGGAGTTCGAGCCCCACATTGGGCTCTGTGCTAACAGCTCAGAGCCTGGAGCCTGCTTCAGATTCTGTGTCCCCCCCTCTCTCTGCCCTTCTCCCACTCACACTCTGTCTCTGTCTCAAAAATAAACATTAAAAACATTTAAAAAATGAAATAAATTGCCTAACTACAAATTATCTAACAGGATATACATAAATTTGAATTTCTAAATTAAGTACAATTAACAAAATATACTTTATTAATAATACTTTGCAAATAAGCTAGTCTGAATGAAGGTTTTTGTATGTTTCCCACAAGTATTGCTACCCACATGTTCTTTCTCTCTTACTCTACATTTATAGGTGACCTGGCTGGCTCAGTAGGTGGAGCAGGCTACTCTTGACCTCAGGGATCGAGCCCTACACTGGGTGTAGAGATTACTTTAAAATCTTTAAAAAACAAATAAAACTGGGGCACCTGGGTAGCTCAATTGGTTAAGTGTCTAACTGTTGATTTTGGCACAGGTCCTGATGTCGTGGTTTGTGGGATTGAGCCCCGAGTCGGATTCTTCACTGACAGTATGGTATATGCTTGAGATTCTCTCTCCCTTTATGCCCTTCCTGCACACACATGCACACTCTCTAAATAAACATTTTTAAAAATTAGTAAAATTAAATTTAAATTAAAATAAAATAAAACATTTACTTAGAAGTTGTTATACAGATTCTTGTTATTCAGGATTCTTTCCAAATGTTTAAAACCTCAAATTGCTAGGGACATTCTTTTTTTAAAAAAACACCCACTTAGTGCCAAGAGAACCCACTAATTATACCTCAGAGGGATCTGTTCTCTTTTTACCTTACCCTTCCACAAGTATTTTTAAATAAAGTAGAAACTAAATAAATGAGAAACAGAAGGTCGATCAAGTCCTATTATCCTTAAAATTTTAACTCCTGAGCGCAAAAGCTTTCTGAAGCCTATTTAGGTAAATACAGACTCTTAGATAGGATCCCAATTTTCTCCAGTCGTATTTGGCTCTAAATCCCTGTAAATGGATACAAATGACTTAAAGCTTAAAGATAAGCAAATCTAGCCCACAACACAGCCTCCAAAAATGTAATTTTAAAAGTTTTGTTGTATGCAAAAAAGTGAAATTCTACAAATGGCTATATATTCACACACTCAATGCCTTAAGATTACTTAATATTCCTATATATTCATCCATTCAATGCCTCAGTATTTTGAGAAGCTATTTTATTTCACTGAGTCCCCCTCCAGAGTAAAGATTCAAAGAAATAAGAGCACTATTTTTCAGTGACATAGATGGTCATTTGAAAATAGGCTATCTGGGGGCAGCTGGGTGGCTCAGTCGGTTGAGCTTCCAACTTTGGCTCAGGTTATGAGTTCGAGCCCCACGTGGGCTCTGTGCTGACAGCTCAGAGCCTGGAACCTGATTCAGATTCTGTGTCTCCCTCTCTCTCTGCTCCTCCCCTGCCCTCACTCTCTTAAAATAAATAAACATTAAAAAAAAAAAAAAAGTTAAAGAAAATAGACCATCTGTCAGTCTCATCTCTTCTTCAGTATGTAAGCTGAAAGAAGTTTTTTTAAACTATAAAAAGTTTTTTTTTTAAAAGGAGAGAAATATTCAGGAAAGAAATACTTGTTTTTTAGAAAAGTGATTACTTTTGCTTCTTGGTTCTTCAGCTACAAACAGACATGACAAAAGAACTAACACAACTATAAAAAATTATTTGTATTCAAATGTATTTTCAAGATTTCAAGATCTGACATAGGCACAAAGAAAAGAAAGGAATTAAAACAAGTATAAACAAGTCAGTTATGGACTGACCTCAACTTGAAATATGTTAAAAAATATTTTAGTAGTACTTTTAAAATGATGGAAGTAAATTTCTTCTTCAACTCGTCTCAATCATCTCGAAATATCAGTGAGCTAAACTCCTACATTAAGGCAAAATCTCATTTTAAATACTAATTTAATTGATGAATCATTTCATTTAAAATTGCTAATCCAGGGAAAGAGTTTTTGTAAAAAACGTTTTATTGCTACAAAGGGAAACATGGTCACAAAAAGCCTTTAAGCGTATCTTAACGCAAATTACTATTCAATGTCCAATGCAGTAAAAAAATACACAGTCAGAGCACAAAATACTTGCCCAATTTATCTCTTCTAGGGTAAGTATTGAAAACATTAATGCACACTTGAATATATACTCCCAACAGCAGCATTTAAGTTCAAATGATTAGAATAGATATACTAACAATACACATCTGTTATCCTTAACACCAATTAAAGTAATAAAAATTAAGCTTAAAAATTATACAAACAATTTATCTAATCTAAGTTGGTAACTATAAAAACTAAACTAAAATAGTCTTACCCTCATTTTATTAAACAAATGCCAAACATTTAGAAATTATATAAAACAAATCTGAATGTGTGGAATGCATGCAATATGGGTGTTAACTCTCATATTTTAAACTATTAAAATTCTTACCCTTTTCCACATTACAAGAGAAATTTAAAGCTTCTTTTAAATCTGACTAATACCTTCTATTTAATTTTCTTCAGGTTGGTCAACAGGGAAGTCAACAGGCTTTTCCTTTGCTGCTTCTTCCTCTACTTCCTCTCCTTTCCCCACTCCTCCCTCCCCCACTGCTTCTCCCTCCCCGGCTGCCTCTCCTTCCCCCACTGCCTCCTGGTCCCCTGCTTCCTCTGTGTCTCCCGCTCCCTCCACTCCTCCTCCTTCTCCCACTTCTTCTGCTTCCTCCACTTCTTCTACTTCCTCTACTTCCCCCACTTCCTCCACTTCCTCCTCCTCCTCCTCCTCTTCTTCAATAGGTTCATCAATCTTTTCTTCCTCCTCCTCATCTCCTTCTATTTGTTGATCTTGAGAATGATCTTGAATTTCAAAAGGATTCTCACCCTAAAAACATGAGGAAAAACAGCTTTTAAAATCAGCATATTCATTTTTGTTACCAGTGCAATTTTTATTTGCTGTAACATCAAAAATAAATACACTCTGAAGCTTTTTAACTTATGACAAATCATGACATATTTGTTCAGCACCTATTTCATACCAAAGTGGATAAATAAATTACTGAAGTCATTTCTTTATATTCCATAAACTGGAACGCTTAAAGGCCACATTTTCCTAACCTAATTTCTAAAATCATATGCATATGACAAAAGCAAATATGTGGGTTCTGGTAGAAACAGATAGAGATTTATGTCCTACTCAATTACACCAGGATTCAATGTACTTCTGTGGTAGGATCTCTGAAAACAGGTTAAGAGTGGAAAAGCTTTGGGGCGTCTGGGTGGCTAAGTCGCTTAAGCGTCTGATTTCGGCTCAGGTCATGATCTCACGGTTCATGGGTTCGAGCCCCCGCGTCAGGGTCTATGCTGACAGCTCAGAGCCTGGAGCCTGCTTCGGATTCTGTGTCTCCCTCTCTCTCTGCCCCTCCCCTGCTCATGCTCTCTCTCTGTATCAAAAATAAGTAAACATTCAAAAAAAATTTTAAAGAAAAAAAATGGAAAAGCTTTGAAACAGTCACTGTAGGAAGCACATTACATCGGTTGGTAATGCGCAAAATTACTGTGAACTGCAGCGAAAACCTGGCAAACACAGCAATGGTACAATTCCATGATACTTGCAGTGAAGACAGTCTAACCACAGAGGGCATAGTGCTGGGAACTGGTAAGTGGTGGAAGAATGAGTGAGGACTTTTGGAATGGCAGCACTGCATTGTTGGAAGGACTGACCATGAGTATCCAGGCGAGGGGGTGAAGTAGAAGCAGTTGAAGAAATGGGATAAATTGATGAACTGATTATATCTTCATAGGACAAAGATTTAAAAAGATATTCTGTCAGACTGAGAGCACTTGAAAGTTGAAAGAGTTTTTAAGACATGACCAGAGCTGACCATGGGCAGAGGATGTTCTGGGGAATAACATCAGGGAACACAGCAGACAGGAAAGCTGAACAAAGGGATACCATTGAGTAACTCGACACCAGTGCTTCTTGAATTTTAACATGTTTCTGAATCAATTGGGATCTTGCTCAAATGCAACTCTCCATTTCTAATGAACTCCCAGGAAATACCAATATTGCTGGTCCACGGATCACATTCATAGTAAAAAATTCTAGAAGAGTTCTCCTTAGTTTAGGTACTTTCTACATAATATGCACATGTGGTAAGCTAAGGAAGCCTACTGCTGTCTGGCTGAACCAGTTAACAGAAGCTGGGGAGATAAAAGTTTATCTAATTTGGAAGTGAAATACAGGGAGCACCCGGGTGACTGAGTCAGTTAAGCATCTGATTCTTGGTTTCGGCTCAGGTCATGATCTCACAGTTCGTGGATTTGAGCCCCATTATCAGGCTCCACAGCTGGCAACTCAGAGCCTGCTTGGGATGCTCTCTCTCTCTCCCTCTCCCTCTCTGCCCCTCCCCCACTCACACCAGCTCTCTCTCTCTCTCTCTCTCTCTCAAAATAAAATAAACTTAAGGTCCACAGTAACTACACATGTTAAGACATATCCCTCAAGTCCTCCTTTGTTTAAAAATCAAGAATAAAGCTAACATTATGATCTGCTATCAGACTCCTGAATCTCTCTCAAATGATCCACGGTGAGAAAGAAATGAGAGAGGAATGACTTCTTGTTCCCTCTCCCAACAAATCCCAACAATTAGGAAAAACAATGTTTTTACCTATATGCAAGATATTAAGTAAAAGTCTTCCTAATGTTGCACTATATTTTAATATCAGTTACTATGTCATCATTTGATTATAAAGATATTACAATGTAACCTAAAAAGGTTTTGCCCTAAAGTCTTACCTTAACGAAACGTTCATATCGCGCCTTCACTATTGGATTATTTAAAATGCTTGTAGCAGTCAAGACACTCTCTCTTTTTATTTGTTCTTTATAAGCCTATGAAAAATAGAACACAGTGAGGTACCTGAAAACCATGCCATGAATATTTCTATAATTAAAACAACATTGTCTGCTCAAATTCCTAGATTTAAATTATTTCTCTCCTGGCAAATTAAGCTATAAAGCAACAACTACTGTGACACAATCTAAACCATCCATGATTAACATAATGAAGATTCAATAAGCCAATCAGACTCATTCACTCAGTTACTACATATGACACATCTAGGTCTACTAAACAGTTGCTCTCCTTTCTACTATACATGCACTTTCCCCCACCCTAACTATTCTAACTACTAATTTTCATGCTATCAAAAGAGAAAGAACAATTTTTCATACTGCTAGAATAGTCCTCCTCTGGGCTATAGTTAGCCTAAGACTGCATTATACAAAGGAGGACAGGTTAATATGAAATGTCTAGTTGCCAGGGCGCCTGGGTGGCTCAGTCAGTTAAGCATCCGACTTCAGCTCAGGTCATGATCTTGTGTTCCATGAGTTCAAGCCCTGCGTCGGGCTCTGTGCTGACACTTCAGAGCCTGGAGCCTGCTTCAGATTCTGTGTCTTCCTCCCTCTCTGCCCCTCCCCCACTCACGCTCTGTCTCTGTCTCTCAAAAATGAATAAATGTTAAAAAAAAAAAAAAATGTCTGGGGGCGCCTGGGTGGCTCAGTCGGTTAAGCGGCCAACTTCGGCTCAGGTCTTGATCTCCTGGTTCGTGAGTTCAAGCCCCGTGTCAGGCTCTGTGCTGACAGCTCAGAGTCTGAAGCCTGTTTTAGATTCTGTGTCTCCCTCTCTCTGACCCTCCCCTGTTCATGCTCTGACTCTCCCTGTCTCAAAAATAAATAAAACGTTAAAAAAAAAAATTTAAAAAAAAATGTCTAGTTGCCAAAAAAGTGTCAAGGGAATGCCAAAAGAGAAGAGAAAGGACAAAGATTTTTAAGAGATTATATGTGCTCAAAGTGACTAACAAAGTCTAAGTTAAATGAAAATCACATCAATACAAAATATGAATTTAAGACCCAAGTATGCTCTATTTAAAACTTAAGCCTGTAATATTTGAATTTTTAAGTTTGCTTCTCAAACAAGCTAGTTTCTCACAATATACACATTTGAAATAAACTGGACTAAACAAAACCAACCAATTTAGAAGCAGAAATATGCCAATCAAAAAGAAAACAGTACATTTTTCCTAGAATATTTTAGTAAATTCTACTCAAAAATGTAACAGTAGATAGTAACTGGTAATGCTAGTTTTTTTTATTTTTCCCAGCCATCAGAAAAATGTAGGTTATGATTAAATCTTTCCGTTTTGTTCTAAAACACACACTCTCTCTCATAAAACTGTTTTGAACCAACTTAAAAAAGTGTTAATGAAAAAAACAGTTCAATAGCTATGATTTCCTGAATGCTTACACTATGTGTCAGGCACTATTTTTTTTTTTTTTAATTTTTTTTTCAACGTTTTTTATTTATTTTTGGGACAGAGAGAGAGAGAGCATGAACGGGGGAGGGGCAGAGAGAGAGGGAGACACAGAATCAGAAACAGGCTCCAGGCTCCGAGCCATCAGCCCAGAGCCTGACGCGGGGCTCGAACTCACGGACCGCGAGATTGCGACCTGGCTGAAGTCGGACGCTTAACCGACTGCGCCACCCAGGCGCCCCTGTCAGGCACTATTTTAAGTGTCTTTTCTATTGTAACTAACTTAATCTTTAAACAGTCATGCAAGAGTAGAATGATTATCTATCCCCATTTTACAAATAAGGAAACTTGGACAAAGAAAAGCTAATTTACTTGCTTAACACATCACGTACTGGACCAGGATTCAACCCAGGACTTCTTGCTCCAGAGCCCAATCTTAACCACCATGTTTAACTTAACTACTATGCTACACTGCCTCTCTAGTTATCTTTACAGTTTTTCACACATGAGATTAATAGGACTGTATGTAAGCGGGTAGGTGTGAAACAACAGACGTTAAAGGACAATAAAGGATTAATGAACATTTCAATGACTTCATCAAGACAGGTCAAAACTTACCTGCTTCCCTTTGATATGATCAGGAGATTTTAAGTGCTGCTGCACTGAACTATGCAAAGCAGGGATATACACACTGCATGCACTGCAGTGAACAGTCTCCACTTTCATCATGTGATCATCTGCAGTAACACCTACAAAAGAAAGCAAGTTATTAATAAGTAATGATTCATATATTCTTATTTTTGACAAAATGAGTTTTTATTATTTCGTTTCTATGGTTATTTATACCCCCTTCTTCCAAAAAGAAGATCAAGATATGTAGGTTGAGTTTTTCTACTACGTTTCATAAATCTGCATATATAGATTAAAACTATGGATAACAGATTAAAATTATAAAGCAGAATTACGTTATATTTCCTTGCATATTCTACAATCCTGCTCTGAGTCCCAGGAGTCTGTCCCCCAAATATATAATATGAAAGAAGACAAATGTTGATTTTTGTACTAAAAAAAAGAATTTCCATAAAAATGAATATGGGTAGGCAAGGATAGGGAAAAAGAGGTCAAAATTGGGATTCACAAAAAACAAAATATATGTTGGACCTTGAAAACTGTGATCAAGATTTATTACAAGCGAAGTTATAATGTATGCAAGGGAAAGGTGAGAGAAAATGGCACTTTGTGGGAGTTCCAAGTAATTCAATATAGCTGGGGCACTGAGAATAAAGAAGGGACAAAAGAGACAAAAAGAGCAGGGCCTATATCATGGAGAACTTTGCATGCCAGGCATAGGAATTTGAAGTTTATCCTATAGAGGATGGAGACCCAGTTAAACTTCTTGAAGTACTACAGTCATGTAGTAGACTTAAGAGATAAGACTGAAAGTAAGGGCACTAGTTGGGAAAATAATACAACTGCCAAGAGAACGATAAAGACTTGAACAGATGCAATATTTAAAGAGGTAAAGAAGCAGACTTGGAAGATATTTAAAAGACAGAACCAATAAGATACAATGTTATAGATATAATAAAGTAAAATTACTTAGGACTAACTTCATACTTGTGGCTTAGATGGTGGGGCTACCTTCCAAGGAAAATGAAAGACCAGTCTTCTGAGTTTTTGTTTTCTTAATGGGGTGGAATAAGCCCAAAGAGCACACAAAATTTTTTTGATACGTTCCTTTTATAAGACTGCTGAAGAGAAAGGCCAATAAGCATCTCGATGTTCAAGAGAAGAGTTCAGAAGATAGATCTGTGTTAGAGACAGAAGTATGTAAGTAATCAACACAGAGGAGATAGTTTTAAGCTCTGAGATTAGATGAATCATAAGGAAGGAATATAAAAAGAGAAGATCATGGAACTGAAAACAGAATACTGGGAAATATCAACTTCTAAAAGCTTCATAGAGAGGGGCACCTGGATGCCTCAGTTGGTTGAGCATCTGATTTTTGATTTCAGCTCAGTTCATGATCTCAGTTCAAGCCAAGTCAGACTCGGTGTGGAAAGCACAGAGCCTGTTGGGGATTCTCTTCACCCCTCCCCTGCTTGCTCTCTCTGTCTCAAAAATAAATAAATTCTTAAAAAAATAATAAAAATAAAATAAAATAAAATAAAATAAAATAAAAACACAATGAGTAAGAAAAGGAATAAAGAACCTCAGGACAGTGAGCTACCACAGAAACTAGGGGTGGAAACAGATTCACAAAAAATAGTGGAAAATGTTAGAGAAGTAAAATAATGATTCAGAAGAACCTACTGAATCACCCTACTGGTATCGGGAATCTCTGTCAGAGCAGTTTTGGTAGACCACTGGTAACATCAAGTGGTCTACTGTGGCGAAGTAGTAATGGGTAGTGAAGACAAAGATCAGTATGGACTATGCTTTAAAGAAGAATGGTTGTTTAATAGGAAAGCAAGTTTTAGGGGAACTAGTATCTGTTTTTCTTTTCTTTTTTAAAGATGGAGATTTTGGGGGGCACCTGGGTAGCTGGGTCAATTGAGCGTCTGACTTCAGCTCAGATCATGATCTTGCAGTTGATGAGTTCGAGCCTTGTGTCTGGCTCAGTGCTGACAGCTGGGAGCCTGGAGCCTGCTTCAGACTGTGTGTGTGTGTCTCTCTCTCTCTGCCCCACCCCCGCTCGTGCTCTGTCTGTCTCTGTCTCAAAAATAAAATAAAATAAAATAAATTTTTTTAAAAGATGCAGTTTTTTTTTTCTTTTTTAAAGATGAAAGCATAGGCTTCAGGGACAGAATCAAGAGGAATAAAAAGACAGAAAAACAGAAGAGTTCACTATTTGAGCAAAAGTCCTTAAAGAGATGAGAAGTGAGAAGACAGAATGTAAGAATTCACTTCCACCTAGAGGAAAAGCTGATTTTTCTTGTAAAACTGAAGTGAGAAACATAATGGTAGATAGTGATAAATTCGTAAACATGAGAAGAGGAAAAGGAGGTCACCTCTGATGACCTACTCACGGCTACCACATATGATTCGATCACACTAGTGGGCAGCATCTACACTGAAATAGATTATGGTAAGTAAAATATATGTGTTAATTTCTAATACACTTTGTTTAAATACTTACCTTCCATAACATCTTTTTCAATTATTTTAACTACTTCTGTTTGATTATTTGTCTGCTGTTTACGAATAGATGTTTTCTTGAATTTATTCACCATACATTCCTATAAAACAAAATAGGAAGAAACACAAAAAGTTTTCACTGAGCTTAGCATCAAACTCAGCCTATGGAAGATAACATCTGTTATATAAGAACTAATATCTGTCCTCAAGGAGTTTATAATTCAGTTGAAAAAGACTATCGTTAAATACAAATACAAATAAATTACTGGGATACTTACAAAAAATATTCACTTTCAAAGTGTATTTTAGGCATAAAGAACAAGAGAAATCAAACAGAGCTGGAAGAGTTAAGAGAGGTCTTCTCAGGGCAGGTGGTACATTAAAGTCCTAAATGACAGGAACCAGTTAAGGAATGAAATTAACAGAAAGAAATTTCTGTAAAGGTACACAATTCTGCATGGATGGGGAAGAATGAATGATCACTGTGTTTCTAACCTCCTAACAATTCCATGTCTTTTGCCCAAACTAACTATATGTACAATTAGCAGTCCAGCTCTAGCCTCTTCCTTAAACATCCCTGGCCCCAACTATCCTCACCTTTTCCAAACCCCCCTGCCTACACCCTCACTCCTGGCCCTCCGACTTAACTGTGTCATCTGTGTATAAATGAGTGTGTTCTTTCCAATTACTCTGAGTTCACTAAGGGTGGTATCTGTGTCTTCAGTCCTTGCATAGCACCTTTTGTTAAACAGTCAAGAAAAACTGTTGAACTAGTGACCACACACTGATAATAGAAAGGACACTAAACAGACATCAGCTCTCTAGCTCTGAATTCAGACTGCCACTTAACTGGAAGAGTCACTACACTGCTCTGAGCATGATCTTTCATGATAAAAAAGAACTGTGATGACGCTCAAATGAAATAATGAATGAAAGTACCCAGCACAACACTAGGTACACAGTAGACTCTCAACTTATGATAGCTGATTCTGCATCAATAATCAGGTGTTAAAGGAATTCTTTTTCCTGACACCTCTGCCATAAACTACTGTAAAAACATAAAATATTCTTTCAAATTACAAATCTAAAATCTTTACAGAGGAATTCACATCTAGTTTTTTTTAAAAAAACTCTCTAAGTGACTCTTAAAAACTGAGAACAAACTGAGGGGTGATGGGGGGTGGGAAGGAGGGTAGGGTAGATGATGGGCATTGAAGAGGGCATCTTTTGGGATGAGCACTGGGTGTTGTTTGGAAACCAATTTGACAATAAATTTCATATATTAAAAAAAACTCTCTAAGTAGTCAATTAAATTTTTAGAAACTTGGAAGAGAGGTGGGAAACTGAAAAACTAAGAAATTAAAATACAAATAAAGTGCCTCTTGATTTAAAAACAGCTACTTACATGCAAAAACTCCATAACTACTTTATCAAATTTGGTTTGTTTCTGAATATGATCCAATGTTTCCTGGTGTGAAGAACTTTCCAGATGTAGCTCAATATCTTTTTCTTCAAACGTTCGGAATTTACAAAATGAACATGTGAATGCCATTCTATAAAGAAAAAAAAGTTTTCCTTAAATATTGCCTTATTTACTGAGAGTTCATAAGACCATGCCAATAAAACTAATTTTACCAAAATAAATGATTTCCTTTATACCATCTTATGGTTGATCTAAATTTAGCTGAAGTCAGAAAAAACAGTATTTCTTTAAATATTTGGCCAACACTGCTATTATATACCACTTTGCAAATAATGGAATCAGTGGATCTATTTAATCTAGTCCTAAGCTATCCACTTCAAGTTTAGAGTTATAAAGCCAAAGCAAACTTCCAAAAATACCAAGTTCCGAAGTTCCACTACTTATTTTTATACTCTGTTCCACTCTCAAGCTTGCAGTCCACTAAGGTAATAACCAACAAAGCCAGGTGAACATCAGACAACCATAATTCACTCCTTTGGAGCTGTTGGGTGACCAAAAACCCTACCTTCTAAGGACCACTTCAGGATGACTGACAAGGCTAGATAAATTTAGAAGCTCAGAAGCCACTCCAATATGAATTTCCCTTTGTTCTCCTATAAAGTGTTCCTATCTTATGTATTCCTTTTATTTCCTTTTCCTTGAATTATAACAATAGTTTCTTCATTGGTTTGTCTCTAGTCTCCATTTTCCAATTCTTTTTTTTCTTAATGTTTGTTTATTTTTGAGAGAGAGCGAGTGCACGCAAAAGCCAGGGAGGGGCAGACCGACGGAGACATAGAATCTGAAGCAAGCTCCAGGCTCTGAACTGTCAGCACGGAGCCCAATGCGGGGTTCAAACTCACCAACCGCAAGATCATGACCTGAGCTGAAGTCAGATGCTTAACCAACTGAGCCACCCAGGTGCCCCTCTAATTAATTCCTTATATCACTATTATATTAATTTTCCTAGTTAAAACTTTGGGATCTGGAGCCTACTGCTGGGTTTATATCAGAGCCCCCTTGTGAGACACTGGGCAAATTACTTGACTTCTCTGGATCACAGTTTTCTTATCTTAATGCAATGAGAACCCTTACAGAAGTATCATTGAGGATGGAAAAAAAAATGTATATAAAGCCCTTAGAACAGTTCCCGCCACACAGTAATAATTCAATTAATTAGTCACTTCCTAAAAGAGACAACAGCACTTTACTGGCTTCACTGACTTAAGCATCATAAAACAAAGTCAAAACACTTTTAGCTGCCCTTAAAAAAAGTTTTTAATCTCTCCTATATCTTGTTGGCTTTACCCACTAAATACTTTTATTTTTTTTTAAGTTATTTATTTTGAGAGAGAGAGAGAGAGAGAACACAAGCGAGCACAAGAAGGGAAGGGCAGAGAGAGAGGGAAGGAAAATCCCAAACAGGCTCCACACTGTCAGCACAGAGCCTAAAGTGGGACTCGATCTCACAAACCGTGAGATCATGACCTGAGCCAAAATCAAGAGTCAGACATTTAACCAACTGAGCCACCCAGGTGCTCCCCTACTAAATATTTATAAAGAAAATTTTTTTAAGGTTTATTTACCTTTGAGAGAGATGGAGAGACAGAGGGGCAGAGAGAGAGGGACACACAGAATCCGAAGCAGGCTCCAGGCTCTGAGCTGCCAGCACAGAGACCGATGCGGGGCTCCAACTCACAAACCAAGAGATCACAACCTAAGCCGAGGTTGGACACTCAACCAACTGGGCCACCCAGGTGCCCCATCCCCCTACTGAATGCTTTTAACAGTATCTGGCACACAGTATGTCTTCGTTAAATATTCAAATTAAATCACACTTGCCAACCCCCACTAGAGCCCTGTTCAATCTACACAGCTTTCCATATCCAGAATATGAATGAAAGGTCCCTGTTTCCTTGCTGTAACCTCGAGCCATGCCCTCTACCAGGGCTGCCTAACAGCTCCTACCATTTATTTTATTTATCCTACCATTCCCAAGTCAGTTCAAATACTGCCTCCATCCATTTCCCTGATTTTCCTGCACTCCTAGTGAGAAGTCACCTCCTGTAAGATCATTTTGTACTTCTCTTCTGGCACTCTTCCCTTTATACTATTGTTTGTTTATAGCTCTCACACCCCTGTCCCCTCCCCCCGGCTCCCTCTACTCCATTATATTGAAAGCATTCAAATATCCAAAAAGAATGTATCGCAAGAATAGTTATTTATTGTCAGTCTCTTACCTTCCTAACTCAAAGCAAAACTGCTCTGATAAATTATGATAATTTTAGACTATTATAAAGGATTCTTATTCTAAAATGACAATTTAATTGAACTGACATACTTTAGCTTATATGAGATTTATATTTACAGCTAAATGAAAGTTCAGTTCTTTCATTTTCTCCAATTCACACGTGTATATTAACACAGATATATCATATCCAAAGCTTTAGTTTTTTTAAACTTTTTTTTAATGTTTATTTTTGACAGAGAGAGAGAGAGAGAGAGCACATGCGCGTGTGCAGCGGAGGGTCAGACAGAAGGGAAACAGAGGATCTGTAAAGGGCATCTTTTTAGATTAAACTCTTCTACTTTTACATTATCTTCCTGGAGAGATCATGGACTATAAAAAAATTCAAGACATTTTTAAGGACTGTTAAACTGCTTCCCAGTAAGTGGTTAAAACCATATTATTTGGTTACCAGCAATTATAAGTGTGTGCTTTGATTGTATCCATGTTAGTCAATCAATGTTTCTTTTCTCCTAATAAAATGCCATGCTATTATTTAAATTCCCAGTTTATCTTACAATGAGTTTCAGCGTTTCCCCTAAAACTATTAACTAGCTATTGTTCCTTCACCCAATCATATATTAGGCATCTTGTTTTTACTTTTTATAACATACTGGTTGGGTGATATTTACCTTAGATATTAATCATTCTTGTGTTTATAATATTTTCCAAGTCTGTCTGTTTTCAAGGTGTAAAGTTTTATTGAAACTAATGTGGTCATTATTTCCTTTGTAATTTAATCTACCACTTTTAAGCTTAGAAAAAAGACTTCTGCAGCAATTAAAATATTCTATTTTATTTTCCTGTTATTTTCCATTTTGTAGGTTCTTTAATCCAATGGATTCATCTTCACTGGTGTAAGAAAGGGTCTAAACTATTTTTCTTATTGTTCAGTTGTTCAAGCAACCCCCCCCCCTTTTTAAGCAATTCTCCTTTTGTTTGCAACATCTGTATTATATATTACATTCTTACATATAACACATGTATTTAGAGGTTAATAATCCTATTATACTAATAGCCTTTTTTTAGTGCCACATATTTTTAACTATTACAGCTTTCAAATGTTTCGATTATCTAGAAAAGCTAGTACCTACTCATCTACTCTTCTTTTACAGAATCTTCTTTGGAATCAAGATTGATGACACTTGTTACATTTCTACTATTTAGTTTTTCTATCCAAGAATATCACTATGTCTCCATGTAGTCAAATCTCAAGACTTTGTGGTTTTCTTCATGTCATGATGCATATTTCTTTTTTAAGAATACTGTATTTCTAGGTATTTTTTATTTTTAAATTACCATTAGGGATGGAACTCTTTTTTCTTATTTTTCTCAGTGGTGACTGCACATAAATACCAAGAATCAAAAATATTCCTATGTATCTTTGATCAAGCCTCTTCATTTGACCCCATGAATTTTCTCACATTCCAACTGATGTATTTGCATTTCCTAGGAAACTGTTTTTTAATAAGACCAATTTTCAGACTCTACTAAGCACAAACCTGTATCCATCTCCATATTTCTCACTGTTTTTTTCTCTTCTGCGCCTTTGTTTTTCTCGCCGAGCCTCAATACGTCGCTTTTCTTCTTCTTCATTTTTAGGATCAGTTTTTGCTAGGATATCAACAAGAGTCAAAATTAAATATCATTTTTCCATCCTCCCTTTTCAGTTCCCACTTCATAAACCATTAAACATGCAAGGTATATTTGGTGATCACAATCTAAATTGAACTCACCAGAAAAATCAGTTTGAGATTAACCAGTATTTCTTAAACTTCTTTCATTTGAATATCATTACCATGGCTTCAGTGTTTTGGTTTTTTTTTTTAATTTTTTTAATGTTTGTTTATTTTTGAGAGAGAGAGAGAGAGAGAGAGAGAGAGAGCGAGCCCAAGCTGGGGAGGGGCAGAGAGAGAAAGATGAAGACACAGAATCTGAAGCAGGTTCCAGGCTCCGAGCTGTCAGCACAGAGCCCAACGTGGGGCTTGAACCCAAGAGCTATTAGACCATGACCTGAGTCAAAGTCGGACGCTTAACCGACTGAGCCACCCAGGCACCCCTATGGCTTCAGTGCTTTTAAATACGTTTCTCATGTTCATGACAAACTGCATAGTAATTACAACTGTAGAAATTAGATCCTTTGAATCACCTAGTGTAGTCACTAATCACTCATAAACATCAAAATTACCCAGAGACACTTTTTAAAAATGCACATGCCCTGGTCTACCCCTCTTCCCTAAATCCTTATTTAGGATGGAGTCAGATCATCTATATGTTTTAAAAGGCTTCTCACATGATTTTGATTCAAAGTTTTGTCTTGGATATTACATTTATTTTTGGAAGGTACTATTGAGGATGTAGTATTATCATATTACACAGAATCCCCTTTATGAGGACAAAGGGAAGAAATTTTTCATGGTTTTTGGTACCAGGAAAAGGTGTGTTTCTTCTGGAAATTTAATTTGCTTTTAATCTTGTGGACTGACAATTAGAGACAGTCACATTTTCCATCTGTACATTGTTAAAAAATTGAGAGGCAAACTGAAAATGAAATTAAGAAAACCATTTCATTCATATTAGCATCAACAAAACTAAATAGGAATAAATTTAACAAAGGAAATGTAAAACTTACACAGTACTTAAAAACTACAAAACAGGGGTCCCCGGCTGACTCAGTTGGAAGAACATGAGACTCTTGATCTCAGAGTTGTGAGTTTGAGCCCCATGTTATGTGTAGAGATTATATACATAAGAAGATAGGTAGATAGACATATAGGATGAACTTACCAAAAAAAAAAAAAAAAAAAAACACCACAAAACATTGTTGAAAAGAGGTTAAAGAAGATGGAAATAAATGGTTCAGAGATTAGAAGACTTAACGTTGTTAAAATGGTTGTACTCCCCAAACTGATCTACAGATTTAATGCAATCCCTATCAGAATTCTAACTGATTTCATTGCAAACATTGACAAGTTGATTCTAAAGCTCATAAGGAAGGGATCTAAAGTAGTGACAACAATCCTAAAAAGAAAAACAAAATAGAAAGACTCACCCTTCATGATTTCCAAACTTACTACAAAGCTATGATAATCAAGATACTGTGTTACTGGCACAAGGACAGACCTATAGATTAGCAGAACAGAATTGAGAGTCCAGAAATAAACTCATAAAACTCTGGTCAACTGGTTTTTAGCAAGGATGCCAAAATTATTCTGTTGGGAGAGAACAGTCTTTGCAACAAATGGTGCTGGGCAACTGGACAGCCACATGCAAACGCTAAAATACAAGACCTAAATGCAAGAACTGTAGCTAGAAAACTCTTCCAAGAAAACACAGGAGTGTATCTTTATGACTTTGGAATTTGGCAAGGAATTCTTAGAACTGGGCAGCCAAAGAAAAATAGATAAATTAGACTTTATCAAAATTAAAAGCTTTTGTGCTTCCACACCCCTCTTCCCCCAACCTTTCTTTTAATGGAGGAAAGACGAAGAATATGGCAGATCTTACTCTAGACTCTCAATGTCTTCTATAACTTACCTGGACCTAATATTCAGGAAAATAGTGACTGTTGAGAATGAATTTGGGAAAATACAAAGACACAATTAGATGGTCAGAGTTTAGATTGTCTAAGCAGAATTAGGGACTTAGAAACTATTTCTGGTCTTCCAGAGAACACACATTCCTAGTTATTCAGTATTTTTATCTTAACGACATGTCTATGTCTAGTTCTTTTTCTCTTAAGTAAGTAATGCACTGCACCATCAGCGCAGAGCCTGACGCAGGGCTTGAACTCACAAACCATGAGATCATGACCTGAACCGAAATTAAGAGATGCTTAACCAACTGAGCCACACAGGTGCCCCACATAATATTTATTATTTGAATTTGCTTTTGTTGTCACATGTACAATAAAACACGGTGTTATCATTCTGTCATTGAAACTTTTTGAAATTAAGTTCTGTACTATTTTACCTTGTAAATTTTTACTTTTGATGTGTCATGTCTGTGATTTATATTGTTTATATCTGTCACTGAAGTTGGCATTTCCTGATTTTCAACTTTTAAAGAAATATTTTGAAGTAGCTTTGGCAGTTTGACCTCTTGTTTCTAAAGTGCTTTCAAAGAGATCATTTTTAATAAATACTAGTTAAGGGGCACATGGGTGGCTCAGTCAAATGAGCATCTGACCCTTGGTTTTGGCCCAGGGCATGGTCCCAAGGTCGTGGGATCAAGCCGCACATCAGGCTCTGAGCTGAGCATGGAGCCTGCTTGGGGTATTCATTCTTTCTTTCCTTTCTTTTTCCTTCCTTCTTCCTATCTATCGATATTTTCTCCCTCTCTCTCTCTCTCTCTCTGCCTTGCCCTCCCTCTCCCATTGCCCCTCTCCCCCAAACACATGCTCTCTCTCACAAGAAAACAACAAAAACTAGGTGAGTAAATGAGCTAAATCCTTTTTTCAACATTGCATATAATTTTCTTAAAGCAAAAGTTTATTAAAATTCATCATCAATGATCAAAACAAACAGAATTAAATCAGAGTACCTGACAATAGCCTGACAGTATTTAATTTTATCCTTTTTGTTCTTATTGTCTAAGTTTTAAATTTTTGTTTCATGTAAAGGTTGACTGGGTTTTTTTGTGTTTTTTTTTTAAATATGAAATTTATTGTCAAATTGGTTTGCAAACAACACTCAGTGATCATCCCAACAGGTGCCCTCCTCAATGCCCATCACCCACTTTCCCCTCCCTCCCACTCCCCCATCAATAAAGGTTGAATGTTTAAGTCTGTGTTTTTATCTCTATAAGTGAGACAGAGATGGCTAGAATATATAAAGAATATTTTCAACTCAATAAAAAGACAAATAGCCCAACTAATAAGTGAGCAGAACATCTAAACGTGCATTTTCCCAAGAAAGGTATATGAAGAGCCAATAAGCACGAGAAAAAATGCCCACCCATTAGTTATTAGGGAAATGTAAATCAAGACCACAATGAGATACCATTGCATACCACCTGGATGGTTTGAATCAAATAGATAACAAGCCATAGCAAGGATATAGAAAAATCAGAACTCTCATCTACTGCTAGTGGGAATGTAAAATGGTGCAGATGCTTTGGAAAACAGGTGGTTCCTCAAATGATTATACTATATGATCCAGCACTTCTCCTACATATATATGTAAGAGAAATGAAAACACATGCTCACACAAAAACTTATACACAGATGTTTACAGCACTATTCAAAGTACCCAAAAGGTAGATACAACCCAAATACCCATCAGTGAATGAATAAAGAAAATGTGATTTGTTCATACAGTGGAATATTTCCAGCCATAAAATGGAATGAAGTACTAATACCTGCTGTAACTTGAATGAACCCTGAAAAGATTATGCTAAGTGAAAGAAGCCCATTACAGAAGTCCACATTTTATACAATTTTTTTTTTCATATGTAAGTTTAGAATACAGGTATCTATAAAGATAGAAAGTAAGTTAGTAGTTGCTCTGGTCTGTGGGGTATGTTGGGGGTAATGACTAAAGGGTACCAGGTCTCTGCGAGGAGATGAAAATGTTCTCAAATAGATTAGTGATATTTGCACGTATCTGCGAATACACTAAAAACCAATGACTGGCACGCTTTAAATGGATGAATTACAAGGTGTGTGAATTATATCTCAATAAAGCTTTTTTTATTAAAAAAAAAGTTCAGAGCCAAATTACTGTTACTTATCTATGCTGTTTTATTTTTATTTTTTAACTTTGTAACATATCTCTACACGAAATCAAGTACACTTGACTAAACTAGATGACAGTCAAGGATGTACCTAAATAAAAGCTAACAAAAGGTCTTCTTCAGACTTCTTTGTGAAAACACATAACAGCAAAATAATATACACCAAATATTTTGTCTATTTTTACATGTACACTGAATTACTTTTTGTTTTTTTATATTTATTTTTGCCTTGATGACTGAGAAGTGTTGAGTCTTTCCAAGTAAGGTGAAGTGTAAGTCTTTCTATTTTGTTTCACTTTTTTAGGACTGTTTTCACTATTTTAGATCCCTTGCAACTCCTTATGAGCTTTAGAATCAACTTGTCAATTTTTGCAAAGAAGTCAGGTGGAATTCTAACAGGGATTGTGCTAATAAATCTGTAGATCAGTTTGGGGAATATAACCATCTTAACATTAAATCTTCTGATCTTTGAACCATTTATTTAGTTTTTCCATTTATTTAGATCTTCTTAAACTTCTTTCAACAATGTTTTGTAGGTTTTGAATACTGTTTTAAGTTTTATACTACTTTTGCTAAATTTACCTGAGTATTTAGTCTTCTTGATGCTAATATGAATGAAATGGTTTTCTTCATTTCATTTTCAGATTGGCTCTCAATTTTTTAACAATGTACAGATGGAAAATGTGACTGTCTCTAAGAGTCGTCAGTCCACAAAATTAAAAGCAAATTAAATTTCCAGAAGAAACACACCTTTTCCTAGTACCAAGAACCATGAAAAATTTCTTCCCTTTGTCCTCATAAAGGGGAATCTGTATAATGTGAGAATACTACATCCTCAGCAGTACCTTCCAACAACAAATATAACACCCAAGATAAAACTTTGAATCAAAATCATGTGAGAAGCCTTTTAACACATATAGATGATCTGACTCCATCCTAAATAAGGACTCAGGGAAGAGGGGTGGACCAGGGCATGTGCATTTTTAAAAAGTGTCTCTGGGGGGGCGCCTGGGTGGCGCAGTCGGTTAAGCGTCCGACTTCAGCCAGGTCACGATCTCGCGGTCCGTGAGTTCGAGCCCCGCGTCAGGCTCTGGGCTGATGGCTCGGAGCCTGGAGCCTGTTTCCGATTCTGTGTCTCCCTCTCTCTCTGCCCCTCCCCCGTTCATGCTCTGTCTCTCTCTGTCCCAAAAATAAATAAAAAACGTTGAAAAAAAAAAATTTTTTAAAAAAGTGTCTCTGGGTAATTTTGATGTGTATGAGTGATTAGTGACTACACTAGGTGATTCAATGGATCTAATTTCTACAGTTGAAACTACTATGCAGTTTGTCATATGAACATGAAAAAATTATCTAAAGCATTAATTTTTTTAAAAACTAGAAGTACCATAAGCCATAGCAATTATGTTTTCTCACTTACTGGGTGATTTGCTGAGGCTCATCTTCTCCACAGGCTTTGCTAGCTTGGGTTTCTTGATAAAGGTTCCACCAGGCTTATTAAATGGTTGCATCATTTTTCTCTTTATTCCTCTTGCAGCAGCAACTGTCACATTGGTGGGTTTGTTTTGATAGTCAACAACAATTCCAGGTCTATGAATGCTTCCAAAATCACTCATATGCTGCAAATTTGTGAAATCAAGAAATATTAGCATAATATCTAAAGATAAAGTATGAATTCACACAAATTTTACCTGTTATCTATCTAATAATTTTCACCTGAAAATTACCCAGAACTGAACTAAATTTTACATGTCCGCTCTGAATAAACACGTGGAAAACCTTTGTAAATTATTACATGAACTCAAATCCAGTGAATTAGCATTTTTATTTCCAGTAAAACAAATATGGATATTTCCTACCTATTTTTTTAATTTTTACAATTCAAAATTGAGATCATAAACAGCAAATGTGCCTGTCAGAATATTACCACTTGTACAACTCTCTGACAACTCCTCTTCAGAGTTCCTAATTGATGTTTTCCCATGAAAAGACCTAAAAAGACATCTTTATTTCACTAAAACCTGGCTTAAAACTAAGATGCATAAAGAAGACCATATATGAAGTTTGAAGTAAAAAAGATCCAGAAATCATTTAGGATTTCTCCCTGTTGAAAAAGGGAATGAGAAGGCGAGATGGAACATTAGTATGAGATAGGAGAGTTAAAGCATAACCATGCATCAACTTCCAGGACACACTTCAGATAAAGAATTACATCTGACGTTCCATTCACATTCTTACCTAGAGAAACATATTCTGACCCAGAAGCCCAAGAAGCAAAAGTTTACAGACGAAGAGTCATGCAACCAAACGACTCTTGTGTCCCTTTCTCTTCTCTTATCATTAACAAAATCCACTACACCAAGAGGCTACATGTCCATAGAAATTTATTCTGCTAACCTTACTTTTAGAAGATAAAGACTGAGGAGTAATCTGAAGAGAAGGATCCAATGGGAATTGTACAAGTGAAGATTAAAAAAGAAAAGTCCTGTTGGTTCATCTACTTCATTAACAGGAGGAAAGAAAGAAAAGTCCATTCAGACTAGAATGGTGAACACAAAGTACAGGAATACCTGTTTTTCTATTGTGAAAACAAAATTGATATTTGAAGTCTCATTAAGAAAAAAATCATTTGCCTAAAGTAATAATACAGCATGAAAAGTGTTAAGTGTTTTCCAAATTTTCAAACTGGAATCGATTTTCAATTTCAAAACCCAAAGCCTACTAACCCCAACAATTTTCAATTAACCTATAGTCATTAATTATGGTGGAAGAGCAACGTATCAGTTGCTTACATTTATATATATGCTTAGGAATCCCTATCTAACCTAGTAAACTTGAATAGTTTAGTGTTTCCAGGTAACTTATAGAGTCACATTAGAAATATCTTCATTAATTATCCATTAAAGGTGCAATGCATTTTACATCAGTAAAGGGTAACTGTTATCAATGCAAAATTTCTACACAAAAAGGACACACTACACTGATGTACCAAAAGCCAATGAAGAGACAAAAACATGTGCCCTACTACATTTTTTATCAGAAGTACTTTCCTCTGCAAAGAGAATATTAAGAGTAACTGACTTAAGTAAACCATTTCTTACATTAAGGCAAAAATACAGAATCTTTCATATGACCAAACTATATAACTCCACAATCTACATACACTTACTAGTAAAATTTCATGTCAGTCAAGTTACCTAAGAACATAAGTCATTCTCTTTATACTATGTCCTGAAATAAAACACTTGAAGACTGGTATATTTACTCATGTAAGCAATAATTTACAAAAGATTACTTCCTAGGAAGGAGCCAGAGACATGTCTGTACAAGTAGGAGCTTATTTCTCAATAGTAAAAACTAGTGACACAAGGGAAAACGAAACACCCAGCAACAGGACATATTGCAAGAGAGTAAGTTAGTAATTATATTGACCACAAATCATTCTACAACCTATTAGACATATCAACTTCTTCACCATGTAAACATAGCTAAGCTACCCTCATCTATTATTACCGACTTTTAGTCCCTTGTGTTATATGTGAAATATGGAGCTCTGAAGAAATTCTATGTGCTAGAGTTAGCAGCAAAGTATAAACATTTTATCATACATTGCACCTTTAACCTACTCAAAAACTCCAAAGGGTTGGTTACCTTTTACAATAATCCAAGAACTGTCCCACCAGCAAAACTGCTAGTGTTTTACAAGGAAAAATGCAACTCCTTTTAACCCCTTTTAGACCAAAACCTAATATCCTCACCTTTTTAATAAAGGGAGATTTGGCAAAACTATGAACAATCATCTCACACTGCCACTTGTTTTCTGAAGTGCTGGAAAAACTTTTACAGGCAACCTAAAAATTATGCTTATGATTCAGCTTTTCTTCAAAATACACTGGGATGAACAGTGTTTATTCTAGTTGAAAACCGTGGTCTTGAAAGGGTTTAAAAGAGTGACTAGTGAAAAGAATCTGAAAAGATTCTGTTGTACTTACTCCTCGGCCTCGGCCTCTGCCTGTTGATGGTCCTCCAAAAGCATCATAGTTTCTGCTTCCAAACGTACTTTCAGGATAAGCAGGCGTTCCTCTCCCCCGAGAGCCTACAGGTGCAGGCTTCATATGGGGTGAAGAAAAACTGCTGTAGGAAGAGTAATTCTCTCTTCCTCTGTCCTCCATAAACCCAGGCCTCAATTTTGAACGGGAGTAAGGTGCTTCCCAGCTAGACCCGCCCTGGTTTCTACCTCCGAAAGAGTCAAGGCTATTCCGGTAGGAGCTCTCAAATCGACCACCATAACTACCTCCGAAGCGGCTTTGTTCGGGTTCATTAAAACCATAGCCAGATCTGTACAGATCTCGCCCACCCAGAGAAGACCTGGAGTCGTAAGACTCATAAGGTCCAAACCTGGAAAAGTTGCACAGTGAGGGAAAAAACAAAAGTAAGCTTACTAATGTTAGACAATTCAAAAGACAAATTATCAGATGACATTTATCAACTAAAATTCATTTATACCATACTGGTTTGCACAGTTCTACTTTTATTCACACCCTGATTAGGGCTGGGCAGTTCAACATGAGACCAGATAGAAAGCTATCTGAGTCAGTTTTTAAATATGAATTGAGTTAAGTAAACCTTAGCTTAAAAATCTGCTTTGTGGCAGCTTTTCTATTTTATTAAAAAGATTTGTCTGTCAGTATTTAAGCCCAGCCCTAGTCTTGGAAAAAGTCATTTGCTAAAGTTCACAAACTACTCAAACTTTCTTTGAATCCATCCCTAGTACTGGAAAATACCAAATATTTACAATATTTTGGCTTTCAATAGGGACATAAATTGAAGACTATACCAATATAGGCTATTTGTGACACAGAAGAGATCCTTTTTGCACCCCTAATAATCTATGTAACAAAACTGCTTATGTCTGTAGCAGTCAAAATTTGGAGAATTATCTCTGCTTACAAAATTTGATATCCTGCCCAACTTTGGATAAGGTCAATAATCAATCCTCAGTCACTTTCTACTTGTAGACTAGCAAATCTAACAAATCTAGAAGAATAAGCACATAAAATAGAACATAAAAGTAAAAGACCACGAACATATATCCTCTGCATATGAATTTTCAAGGCAGATGAAAAAGAGTACATTTTATATCTTCAATTATTTAAAAAATTATTTCCTGGTAGGAAATTATCACATAAAACTACTCTAAAAAAGGGAGCACACCGTCTCCTCAAGGTTTTAATAGAGTCAACAGAAGAAACAAATCATCTTACTTCTCACAAATCCAAAGCATGGATTACAAAAGTTGCTTCATAGCTTACAACATAGTTTTATAAAGGCCCACAATTACACATGAGATAAACGATAACATCTACATAGTTTATCCACATCACATTTACAATGCAATAGGGCAGTAACGGATATATTAAAACAGTTAAATGTGTTACATTACTTCAATTATTTACAGATCACTAAATAGAATGTACTATTTATTTCTGAATCCTGGTAACCGTATAAAAATTATTCCTCTTTCCAGCTCTTTTTAAAACATCTATCACATAAGCAAAATTGTTCTATCTGTTCATTTTCTTGATTTTCCTCTACTATTAAACCATAGTGGCACATTTGAAGCAGAAAGAAGGAAAGTAAAGCATCGTTCAGTCCATCCTTAAGGAATCCGGATCCTTCATTTTATGAAGAAGGAGGATAGTTTCAAATGTTACCTAACTAGTTATACTTAGTAGAAATATCTGTGCCTTAAAAGGTATACGCTCTTTGCCTGAAATGTGGTCAACCCTAAGGCCTGAGTAGTTCAACTAGTGTTAAGCTTTACACAGTATCAACAGTAAAATATAAAAATAATCTAAACTCTAGTGCATTAAAATAAGCAAAGGTATAGTATTCATGGCTTTAATACAATGCTCCTAGCTTAGAGCACAAGTGTTTTTGGTCTAAGTAGTATCTGCCAATAAATAACCTCGATATGGACTTAAAGAACATTTTATTATTACAATTTGCTCCTACAACTTACTCTAAAATTAAAATTAAAAGAATAACTACCTTAAATGTTTCTCAGAAAACTGAATGTTGCTAGACTGGTTCAGTTAAACCCATTCCAGTCAAAGACTGCTTTGCTGCTTTACAGAACACCCCACATCAGAAAAGACACTTTTAAAAATCATAAAGAAAAAGGTTCACAGATAATATTTCCAATAACATTTTTATATCATTTGTTCAGAACATTCTGACTGATGAGGAGTTAAAAGGAAGTAAAAAAAAAAAAAAAAAAGAGTTCACTACTAAAGACAGAAAAGCTTACTCTATTATAGTGAAATGAAAATAGCTACTTGAAGTTTTCCTAAAATAATGTCTGCCAGTAATCCTGAGGTAATTTTTATAACCATTAATTAACACCTCTAAACATTTAAAGTGATTATTCAATACCAAATAGTGAAATTCAAGCATCATAACATGCCTAAGGAATACTTAAATTAAAATATCCAGAATCTTATAGTCATCTAATCATTTGGCCAAGTGATTAAGCAATTTACCTGCTACCCCCACCACCACCACTGTGATTGTCCATGCCATATGACTGGTTTAGGTAGGAGTCCATGGATCTTTGACCCCCATAGGATCCATGGCCATAGTCACGGTCCATCCCTATAAAGAGTTTAAAAAGAAAAAAATTAAATGATGCTCACCTTTACTGGCACTCAAAAGAAGAATTTTTAGATAAATATCCTTGAATGTCAGACCTCCATAAGATCCGGGGCCATAATCACGATCCATTCCTAAAACAGAGTCAGTAACAAAAGGTCAGTAAGATATACCACCCTCTTCAGGAATCTTTGCATAAAACACAAGATATTCGTATCAATGATGTGAGATAATAAGTCATCATTAACATTTAAGCTAAACTCACAGTAGACGTGGAAGGAAAAAACCTCACAAATGATAATCTACTGAATAATCAGATTTGCTAATAAAACCTATTTTTCAAAAAAACATTGTCAACTAAGAAAGTTCTATATTAGAATTATTTTTAATTTAATCAACATCTATTTGACTAGGGTGCTACTTTAAGGTTCTATATTAGCTTATTACATAGTATATAATAATAATTCCTACTCTCAAAAAAAATCATTTATTAATGTCAAGAAGAAAAACTTTGTTGTAAGTATACTTTTTTGCATCTAGCTGCTCTCAAAAGATCTAAAAACTCAGAAGCAGCCACATTTTCAATTAGCCTAATTTAAATTTGTTCATATACTAACCGAAATAGACATTTTTAAAAAGTAAAAATCATGGAGTAGGGGACCAACCTGTGGTATTACACCTATAAATAACAACTCAACAAATATTTAAATCCTCAAATACTCTGAATAGGGAATGAATGTGAACTCTAGCAATACAAAACACACACAAAACAAATTCTAATACATTAAGGGTATTAAGTATGTCTTATTACACTGCAATTCCATCTATATCCCAACCTCTGATGTAAAAAATACAACGAAAGAGGTAATAAAATAAATTTACTATGATTATAAAAATGATATTTTTAAATCATTTAGAATGTGTCCTATAAAGTCCTTTAAAATCCTTTATTGTCACCCTCCTCAAATTTTATACACTAATAAATACAACAATATACAAAGAGCAAATACCTTAATTTATATTTTTTAAAACACTAAATTTTAATTACAACCACTTAAATATTTCTGGTCCTAATAATAATGACAACAGCAACAACTTCACAAAAATATCACTCAGAATCTTGCGACCTTAAAGCTGGAAGCAACCTAAATGATAAAATTCAATCTTCTTGCTTTATAGATTAGGGAACTACAGTCCAAAGAGATGACATTATTTTCTCAAAGTCCAATATGTATCCACCCTTCTAGCTTTATGCTGTTGCTTCTATGTGAAACACTCTCAGCTAACACCCCAAATATCTGCTTCTTAAAATATTCTCACTTTTAAGGTGCCTGGGTGGCTCAGTCAGTTAAGTGACCGACTTCGGCTCATGTTATGATCTCACGGTTTGTGGGTTCGAGCCCATTGTCGAGCTCTGTGCTGAACACTTGCTCTGAGCCTGGGACCTGCTTCAGATTCTGTGACTCCTTCTCTCTCTGCCCCTCCCCCGCTTGTGCTCTGTCTCACTCTGTCTCTCAAAAATAAATAAATATAATAAAAAACAATTTTTTTTTAAATCTTCTCATCTTTTAAAAGTCCATTTCAAATACTAACCCTTTTAAGATCAAATTTAATGATACCATCTCAGTTGATTATCATCTCTTTCTTCTAAATACCTAAAAGTCTATAGCTCTTATATGGAGCTTAGGATACTCTGCCTTATGTTCTGCTATTTGTGGCCTCATCCTAAATGTACACTCATCTTGTGGGCAGGGTCTGATTTCTACTAATTTTGTATATACCCCAGAACCATTGTTCTCAAAGAATAGTCTCTTCACCACTGCGAGTTGCTAGGACCTTTTCAGGGATCCACAAGATCAAACTATTTTCATAAATAACACTGCAACATTATTTGCCTTTTTCACAGTGCTGACATTTGCACTGAAGACGCAAAAGCACTGGTGGGTAAAAGTGCAGGTCCCACACCACAAATCAAGGCAATGGCACCAAAGGATATTAGCAGTCATTGTAGTCCTTAATACTGCACACTTGCAGTAAAAAAATAATAAAAAGGGCCATCTCTACTTAAAAATGTCCTTGATGAAACAGTTAAGAATTATCAATTTTATTAAACCATGACTTTTGAGTACAATTTCTTTCTGGTAGTGTCTGTAGCACAAAAAGCAATTTTGCTGCATACCAAAGTATCACGGTTTTTGCCAGGAAAAGCCATTGTGCAAGTGCTTGGTTGTGAAATGAAATTAGCCACTTTTACAAAGAATACTATTTTTACTAGACAGACAGACTGAGCATTTGGCATTTTCTCAAAAATGAACAAAGTAAAACTGTCACTTAAAGGAAAACAACTAACAGCATTTGCTGCCAATGATAAAACTTGAGCTTTTCAGTGAAATTTAGAATTACATAAAACTTGTAAGTACCAATAAGCATAACAGAACACAAAAAGTTTATTAATACATTTTTTATACTAAGACTTCAAATGGGGCGCATTATTCACATTTATAGCTCATCTAAATTCCAACTGTCCACATTCAAGTGTGCAGTCACATGCAGCTAATGGCTACCATATTAGACAACACAATTCTAGATTAATAAAATAGTCATTTATCTTTTTTTTTTTTTTTTTGAGAGAGAGAGAGAGAGCACAAGTGGGGGAGAAGGGTATTGGGGTGGGGGGAGAATGTTAAGTGGGCTCCACACTCAGCACAGAGCCCGATGTCAATTATCTGTCTTTAGAGTTGGTAATTTATTCTTATATTATCTCAGAGGACAATTTTGAAATTAAAATAAAAATTTCAAAATAAAAAGCCTTCCTCTAAGCCTCATATTAAAAAATAATCTTAGAGCTAAGTTCAGTTAGATAAACAAAGCAAAAAGTTTCATATTGTTATTTCTGCGAGTTTCAATTTTGAGCTCGCAGAGGCTGCCTTCAGATACTAAATCTTTTAGTTTTTTATTCTGTGTTTTTATTTCACTATGGAGTCATAAATTACTACTATTGAACACCCACCTTATGCCAGGCACTGTAGAGTACACAAAAATTAAGAAAACTACATAGCAATGATTTTGGCTTATTATTCATAGTATAGTACTATTCAGTTAATTAAAAAGGAAAAAAGGAAAAGTCTTTATACTGTATGTAATCAGTATGATTATAGGGATATAGATTCTATAAGATGACTGCTTCTATATAAACAACATTCTTCCAGGTTACCAAATGAACTTAGAAATCACTTTACAAATAAAACTGGAACAGGGCGCCTGGGTGGTTCAGTCGGTTAAGCCTCCGACTTCAGCTCAGGTCATGATCTCGCGGTCCATGAATTCGAGCCCCGCGTCAGGCTCTGTGCTGCCGGCTCAAAGCCTGGAGTCTGCTTCAGATTCTATGTCTCCCTCTCTCTCTGCACCTCCCCCGCTCACACTCTGTCTCTCTCTCTCTCTCTCTCAAAAATAAACATCAAAATATTTTTTAAATAAATGAATAAAACTAGAAGAATATAGCATATCTTTATTATTATTATAAAATGAAAGTAATTCACTCAAAAACCGACCTCATGTTTTAAATCAAATCTATTCTATTGCTTTGATCACTCTATAAGTTCAACAAATGTTAAAACTCAGTTACAATTAAATCATAAGGAAGGAGCTGAGGAGTAACAGGAAAAAACAACCGACTTATCAAAATAATTAACAAGCTGTGTCACACCAACTCTTGAAATAGGACCTCTGTTCACCACCTCCATACTACTAGCATTTTGATACAGGCCACCAGCATCTCAAATCTACATTACTACAACAGCCTCCTAACTAGTTTTCTGCTTTCACTTTTGCTTCCTTTCTGTTTATTCTGAAGAAAACAGCCAGAATAAATCTGTTAAAATGTGAATTTAAATCATGTTCAGGGTACTTGGCTGGCTCAGTTGGAAGAGCATGCCAACTTTTGATCTCGGGGTCATGAGTTCAAGCCCCACACTGGCTGTGGAGATTACTTAAATAAATAAACTTAAATAAAGTTCAATGCTCAGTAACTTCCAATGGCTTCCCATTTTGCCTGAAGTAAAAGCCAAACCCTTAAATAATCCGTAAGGCCCTATACCAGTGGCTTTGAACCAAGGACAATTTTGCCTTCCAGAGGACATTTGACAATCTCTGAAAGCACTTTTGGTTTTCACAACCAAAGGGCAGGTGCTGCTCACATCTAGTGCACAGAGGCCAAAGATGCTGCTGAACAGTCTACAATGCACAAGACATCCCCCCACAAAGAATTATCTAGTCCAAAATGTCAACACTTGTAGGGCACCTGGGTGGGTCACTTGGTTCAGTGTCCGACTCTTGATTTTGGCTCAGGTCATGATCTCACGGTTTGTGGGATTGAGCCCCACATCAGGCTCTGTGCTGACAGCGTGGAGCCTGCTTGGGATTCTCTCCCTCTTTCTCTGCCCCTTTCCCAGCTCATGCTCGCTCACTCGCTTGCTCTCAAAATAAATAAATAAACATTAAAAAAGAAGTCAACTGCTATATCTGACAAATACTGCCCTGTATGATTTACCTATCACTTCTTAACTTCATCATCTACCATTCCTCCCGTTATCGCTCTACTCTAGGTATACTAGACCCTCAGCTGTTCCTAGAACACAGTATGCACACACCCATTTTTGCACCTGCTGCTCCCTCTGCCTGGAATGCTCTTTCTCTGTATCCGCACTGCTCAATCCCTCCACTCTTTCAGGTCTTCATTTTCTATTGTCTCTTAGATATAAACAAGTTATCTTTGATTTTCAATGCCTTTGGCTACACCTCACCACTCTAACTCTGTCTTAAGACTGCTCAGCAAAAATCATCAGCTCTAGTCAAAACATTCTTCTTAAGTCTCTCTGAAGCACAATGTACTCAGCTGTACCTTTATTCCTGCTTTCCTCTATCTGGAATGCTCTCCTTTTTTTCTCTGCTGTTTATATAAAAAGAGTTATTGTGAGGCAGGAAGGAAACATGGAATCATTGAAAATACAACTTCCTTCCAGGAAACGGTGTGGAGGAAATTTGGAACTTGACGTATTTTCCAGTACCTTCTACTTCATTTCAGTCGCTGGAAAAGACAATGCTAACAATGAATTGTATTGTTGGCTTCATTTGGCTTCGTATTTGCTAAAGCCTACAGCATTCTCCCTTTAGATAGCCATGGCTTGCATCCGCACCTTCTCAAATCTGTGCTCAAAGGTCACCTTAGCAAGTCCTTCCCCAACACACACACACACCACCACCACCACCACCACCGCCAACATCCTCTGTGGCCTTTTTCTTCTAAGCAATTGTTACCATCTAATATACGATATGTGTTACTTCTTTATCTTGCTTATTCTCCAATTCATCCCACTAGATTGTACTCCCTACAAGGGCAAGAATATTTTCCATTTTGCTCATTGCTATATTGCCAGTTCCTAGAATAGTATCTAATACACAGCAGTCACTCAAGAAATATTTGTTAAATGAATAAAGTCAAATTACATCTCTGAAATTAAGTTCCTCATGTATGAAGTGTAGATAACCTAGACCTCAAAGTGTTGTCAAATAATGATCTTTAACCAGCAATGCATTCCAAAATCATTCACAGCACTTTTTCATCACATGCACAACCAGGGATCCCTTATTTAAAACTAAGATTCAAGAGGACTAGAGTATGACCTAAACAAACACACTTTGGAAAAGCTCCCCAGGGGAATCTAACAATCACCCTCAGATGAAAACCACTGTTGGAACTAAAATTAAGAGAAAAAATAAAATTCACAACATTGGTAAAACATTAATCCAAAAGGATATATGCACCCCATGTTCGCTGCAGCTTTATTTATAATAGGAGAGGTATGAAAACAACTTAAGTGTCCACTAAAGGATGAATGGATAAAAAAGATGGGGTTCACATATACGAGGAACAGGACTCAGCCATAAAAAGGAATGAAATCTTGCCATTTGCAACAACATGGATGGACCCTGAGGGCATTATGCTAAGTGAAATAAGTTACAAAGCAAGACAAATACTGTTATGTGGAATCTAAACAAAACAAAACAAAACAAAAAAGCCAAGCTCATAGATACAGAGAACAGGTTAGTGGTTTCTAGAGGGGAGAGTGCAGGTGGGCAAAGGGAATCAAAAGGTACAAAAGTCCAGTTATAAAAAAATAAGTCATGAGGAGAAAAAATAAGTCACAGGATATAATGTATAGCATGATGACTTAACTGTTAAGAGATTAAATCTTAAAAGTTCTCATTATAAGAAAAAAATTTAGGGGCGCCTGGGTGGCTCAGTCGGTTAAGCGTCCGACTTCGGCTCAGGTCACGATCTCGCGGTCCGTGAGTTCGAGCCCCACGTCGGGCTCTGGGCTGACAGCTCAGAGCCTGGAGCCTGCTTCCGATTCTGTGTCTCCCTCTCTCTCTGCCCCTCCCCTGTTCATTCTCTGTCTCTCTCTGTCTCAAAAATAAATAAACGTTAAAAAAAAAAAAATTTTAACAAGAAAAAAATTTAATTATATATGGTGATGGATGGTAACTAGAATTATTGCAGTAATCATTTTCCCAGTGAAATCATTTCCTACAGTGAATCATCATGCTGTACCCCTGAAATTAATGTAATGTTGTATGTCAATTATACTTCAATAAAAAATAAAGTGCATCTCTTAAGCAAAAAGTCACCACTGTGATAGAAATTGCTAAAGTTCTTTTTGCATCACTATACATTAAGAAAATAAACTTCCGGCCTGGTATGACTCTACCTGTCAAAGTCCTACATTTAGACATTGAATCCAAATCTCTGGTAAACACTACTAGAAATTGAAGCCTTTTATCATTCCAAATGTCTCTCTTTGGTGAACGTATTAGTCCTACTCACTCCAGTTTAAAATCTTGGACTCGTTTTTGTGCTCGCTTCGGCAGCACATATACTAAAATCTTGGACTCGTTTTTATTCATCCTTCTCAATTTTCTACTCATTACTAGTCAGTCAGCCTGCAAGTTCTGTTAATTTTCTCTAGAAACATCTTACTATTTTCAAAATTACTAGTCTTCTCCCAAGTTCAGGATCTTTAAATCCTAACACCTAAATTTATTAAATGGCTTTTTAGCTTATTTTCCAGTTTTTTCTTTTCTTTTCCTTTTTTAAGATTTTATTTTTAAGAAATCTCTACATCCAGCATGGGGCTTGAACTTACAACCCCAAGAGCAAGAGTCACATACTCTTCCAACTGAGCCAGCCAGGCACTCCTCTAAGTTTCCAGTTTTCAATCTACCTAAATGTGGATACAAATTAAAGTTCCTCTGGTAGTTTTATTATGACATTCTCCTGTTCAAAACTGTGTTCTTCAAGGGCAACTAGCTGGATCAGTTAGTAGAGCATGCAACTCTTGATCTTGGGGTTGTAAGTTTGAGCCCCAGGTTGGGTGTAGTGATTACTCAAAAATACATTAAGAAAACAACAACAACAGCAACAACAACAACCAGAGGCATGTGGATAGCTCAGTCAGTGAAGCATCCAACTCTTGATTTCAGCTCAGGTCACAATCTCAGTTTGTGAGATCAAGCCCTGCATCCAGCTCTGGGCTGACAATTCAGAGCCTGCTTGGGATTCTGTCTCTCCCTCTCTCTCTGCCCTTCTCCTGCTCATGCTCTCTCTCTCAAAATAAATAAACTTAAAAAAAAAAAAAAGGTATTCTTCAGCACTCAATATATACTACTTCCTACACATAGCCCACATCAAATACAAAGTTTCTCTAAATTCTTAAAGATGATACACAGAAATTAATTGGACAGCAATTATTCTCATAAAATGGCACATGGTTTTATTTAGTACACCTGCTTCAGTTTTATTTTGTGAATATATTATATTCTGTACACAGCTGAATTTTCCTTTTCTCTGGCAATCAATATGTGTACTTCCACTCTATGGGGGTCCTTTTTTACCTCACTGAATTCTTCCACGTTCTTTTTTGTGTTATCATCCTGTCTGGCAGAACTTTAATAACTATCAAAATAACATCCAACTGTACTCTGCCTACCTCTTATGATTTTATCTAGCTCTGTAGTCACAACTCTAACGTCATGCTTAAGTCAATGAACAATCAGGCTTAGGGACTCCTGGGTGGCTCAGTCGGTTGGGTGTCCAACTTCAGCTCAGGTCAAGATATCACAGTTCATGGGTTTGAGTCCCACAATGGGCTCTGTGCTGACAGCTCGGAGCCTGGAGCCTGCTTCATATTCTGTGTCTCCCTCTCTCTCTGCCCCTCCCCTGCTCATGCTCTGTCTCCCTCTCTCAAAAAGTAAACATTAAAAAAATATTTAAAAAAATAAAATAAACAATCAGGCTTCTTCATGTGCTCCTCTAGACAGCTCTTTATATACAAACACATTTAGACACTAAAGCAAATGACCTCAAAAACAAGGTCAAAATGTATTACAATAGAAGCGATATAAAACCAAGACAATAATCCACTTAATCTACATTATTCAATACCAAAGCTTCTCAGTCAGCAAAAAGAACTCGACCAGTTTCTTGTAACTCATCACTCAGAATGTAGTCAAGGCCTTTTGGAATAAAGTAAAGGAATCATAATTCTAACAAAAGAGTCAAACTATACGGAATAGCCCTGACTTTTTCTGATTCCCAAATTCCTTAATTCAAAAACTATACATAGTGTGACACATTAACACTGAGCAGTGATACATTAAGAGACAAAACAATGACTGAAACAAGGTAGAACTGGCTTTTTACATTGTTACTTTATGTGCATGTAGAGAAAAACTGAAATGCATTCCTTTAACATTATTTAAGAGCAAACAAAAGAGGATACTCACCATTAAAGCCCTGATAAGTATTTCTGCAAGCAGAGTGTGTATAATCTATGAAGACACATTTAACAGAAAGAAATTAGTGCAATATTAGCGAAAGTCTGAAATTACATACTCATCTATTCAAATCAAACACAATTTCTTAAAATGTCATTAACTCTATTATCTACAAAAATGGAGTGTAAATAATTACAAACATTTAATATGGAAAAACATGTATCTCTCTTCATTATCTCCCCAAGAGGCAAATCATCCAAATTACTAAAATGTAAAAATTCGCTTTAACACCTGATATACAATAATTGCCAAAAAAGGGAATCCAGTACTGATTTATACAGGGAAACAAAAGGAAGGCAGATAGATTAAATTATGTATCAAATATTGCAAAAAGGGCCATGTGAGAATTGATTGTATGTAATATGTAATTGTTTCAAAGTTAAATATATTTCTTTTACCTACTCGCTCTCTAAAGTTTTCAAGATCTTATTTGAGAATGCATATACACAAACATATATGTTTGCCTTCACTGTATCTCTCCAGGATGTGACATCACCAAAAACCATATTGGCAATTTCCGTTAAAACGGATTTGGCAATTGTTAAGTCCTTTAATTAATTTTACTAATAAATACTAAAAGAAAGAAAGCTGATACAGTGATCCCTTGAATGCAACAGAATCCAGCTACGCTGCATAGGATTAGATTCAGATGTATTGTTAGTCAAATTCCACTCCCAAATATAGCAGTAAAGGAGAAAAGGAAGCAAGAGAGAGGAGGAGTGTTTACTCACTGACACTGTTTATAATTTTATTACTAACGCTGGAGTTGTAGGCACATGGTGACAATTAAAAGTAAGCAAACTAAGTTTTATTGTTTTTCAACTCTCTACAGAAAATGGATTCCCTTGGTGGGGGGGGGGGGGAACCACTCCCATTGTTCCCTCCCCCCACCTGGGTAGATTCTGCTGTACCCTGAGTGTTGGTACTATCATCAAACTTTGGTATGAAAACATAGCAATATATTTTTAACTTTCATTCCCAGCTTCGATACTTCAAATAAACATAGTTTTAAGGTATCTGTATCCAAATGAGTCAAAGTCCAACCAAAACAAACAAAAACACGGGAGTGTGCTACTCTTAACAGCTGGACTTCCTATTTCAAACTAATTGAAAAGGCTCCACCAAAGGGTTATCCCAGGGGCGCCTGGGGGGCTTAGCTGGTTAAGAGCCCTACTCTTGATTTCGGCTCAGGTCACGATGTCAGGCTTCGTGAGATCAAGCCCCACATCTGGCGCTGCACCGACAGCTTGGGATTTTCTCTCTCTCTCTCTCAAAATAAACAAATAAACTTTTTTAAACATGGGTTCTTTCAGCCCCCTTTCATATACTTAGATTTGGCAGCTTTAATTCTTTCTGGCATGAAATCAAATCAAAGATCAAAAGATCGTTTAGTCAGACTCATGCTGAGATCACAGTACATTCAATGTTTAATGTAATTGTTTCGGTTGGGTGAGGGGCTTACAACTAGTTGGCGAGCCGGTTTTAATTAGACACGTCTGGTTACTCAGGATTAAGACCACTTTAATCACTGAAACCCTTTTCCACGTCTCCCTAACGCTGTCGTTAACCGACTCATTTTATCTTGACACCAATTCCTATAAAAAAGTTGGGCAAGATTTGAAGACATGGTGAAAAACAAATTAATTTTACTCTGGGAGCCTGTGAAAATGGTTTAAAGAACTAGCGTGAGAGACAGCTGAAAGGTATTGCTGGAATACGGTTTCTTTAAACGTTAAGTCCAACGCAGGCGGCTGGGCACAGAGCTGAATTTGAAGGGCATGTGATGCCGTGCCAGAATTCTAACTTAAGTCCCATCCATACACAATCCAGAGGAAAAAATGCTTAGGTTCACGCAGCTATTTGAAATTAGGGATTAACGACCAGGTAATTTTGGTGGATAAACAGCCCAGTTTGCTAACCAGTAATATAGCTCAGGTTTCCATTCGGCACAGAGATCTACCTATACTTGTCACTTACAGACGCCCTTTAAACTCGTCTTCAAACTAAGACGAGAAACATCACCGTGAACAAGCCTCTGGAAATTGTATCTGTTAAGAAGCAACCTGGTTGGGGATTTACTACACGGACGAGCTGGGTCGCCGCCCTGTGAGGCGAACGCGACGCGAGGCCGGGGAGGCCCCACCCGCCCCTCTGCCCGAGACCGGGGAGTTGGGAGGCGTCGGGGCAATTTCCACGCACCGGGGCCGGGGCGAGTCCGGAGCGCGAGTCCGGGGCCCGAGACCGGAGGCCGTGGCGCTCTGGGCGCGCCCTTCCCCTCACCGAGGCCGGCACGGAACTCCCAGGTCCCCGGCGGCAGCGGGCGCCGGGCGGGCGCGACAAGGCGCGCGGGTTCCCACACAGGCCGATTCCGGGCACTGGGCCCGCGGCGGGCGGGCGGCCTCCGGGCCCGCAGAACAAAGCCCACACGGCCATCTTGAGACCGTAAACAGACCCCCGGGGCGGCCACCCCGCCTCCCGCCCGCCGTGGCGACCAGCCAGAGGCGCCGCTTACCGTCTTCGAAGTCCATGGCGGAGGCTCGGGGCTCACAGCCTCGGCGACGCTGGGCTGAGCTGTGGCAGGCGGCGAGCGCCCGCGACCCGCGGTTCCACACCACCCGTCCTCGCGACCGACAGCGGCGCTACCGGCCCGGGAGCCGCAGGCCACAGCGAGGCTGAGGGGCGGGGCCGGCCGGCGCTGCCAGCCGCCGCAGCGCGGCCTTCGATTGGCTGGCGCGGGCTGGTGGGCGGGCCCTCGAGTGGGGGCGGGAAGGAGGCCCGCTGTCGCGCTCCCGAGTGCTGACCCTCTGGGAGCGGCTGAGGAGGAAGGAAGGTAGAAAGAGGAGCGTCGAAGACTGACTAGGGTCACGGGAAAGCGAACTGGGTGTTCGGGAAATTCTGGCTGCGGCCCGCCATGTTTGATCCTGGCAAGAGCGAAAGGATCTAGTTGGAATACCTCCCTCCTGCCCAAACTAATAAACCACGTGCCGACCTTTTGCTTTTTATTGGCTGGGGATGACTGTACCGAAAATGTTAACGTGTTTTTGGACTTTTTGCTGTGGAGACGCTGAAGTCCCAGACGATTTTTACTCTGTGAGCAGAGAACAGATTGCAAAATAGGAAATAATTATGGAAATGATCCAAAACAAGCTATTACCAATTTCTGAATTTTAAGGTCCAAAATGAAAGTGCTGTAAAAGTTCAAAACCAGGGATGATTTGTGGCAGAAGTCCTCCAGAACCTGACGAATGACCACAAATATCCACACACCTTGGCGTTGTATTATCACTACTTTGGAAGTAGTGTTGGGGAAGTGGCCAAAATTATTCACCCCACAGGTCAATATGGAAAAAGACAACTATTCATTCTGACCCTGGAGCAGCTTGAACTCCAGGTTTATTTTTTTTTTTCTTTTAGTAGAGGAAATGGTGTCAACAACGAGTTGATTGCAGGATAGGAAACCATGAATCAAAACCATTTGCTCTTCTTTGAGATCCAACCAGTTTCTGGAACCAGTTCCAAGAAGGCAGCTTGTGGAAATAGGGCTGGGGGAAAAACTCACAGATATACTATGTGTATTACCATAGCCCCAAACCTGGACAGGGCATTGTTTCTTCCTCATCACTTTCCTTCTCCACCCTGATTGATTCACCCATTCTCCACCCTTGTTTTCTTTTTTTCCCCCAACCTATACATGTTTCCTAGTCACCTGAGCTGAACATGTTGAAAACTGAACTCATAATTTCCCTCCTCAAACCTGCTCATCCTCCTTTATTCTTTCATCTCTGTTAGTGGTGTCGTGAGCAACCACCCACTAATCCTAGCCGGAAGCCTGCCCGATTCATCTAGTCAAGGCACAGCTCTCTCCCATTCTCTCACGCCAGTTCATACTGAAGTCTTTCATCTGCTTATTACCTCTTAAAGTTTCTTAAACTTGTTCCCTTCTCTCCATTCCCACCGCACTACCTGCAGTACCTAACTACTCTCATTCTCTCTCTCCCAAACTGTTGCTGTATCTTCCTAAATAATTTCTCTGCCCTTTGGCCTTGATTTCTCAGGCTTCTCAGGGCTGCAGTGTTCTAAACACTAATCCAAACATCTCATCATGCGTCTCTATCATGGATTAGATCAAGGCAAATCTACGTAACCTAGAGCACGTGCGTCCGGATCTGGCCACGGCCTGACCTGCCATCTTCCTACATTTCTCCCTCCTCCTCTCTCCTACACTCTCTCCCTTTTGTGGATCAATTTTAAGCCGCTTCCCAAATCATCCCTATGCTTCTTCATGCCACTAAACTTTTACTTATGCTTTTGTCTCTGCTTGTGATACCACCCAGTTAACCCTACCCATTCTCAAAACATAGCTCAGGATTTACTTCCTCTAAGAAACACACCCACATCCCATCCCCGCACCCTAGGCCAGTACTTCTCAAATATTAACGTGTATATGATTCGCCTAGCAATCTCATTAAAACTCACATGCACACTCAGTCAGACTGGGTTGGAGCCAGAGTCTGCATTCCTCACAGGTTTCCAGAAGATGCTGCTGCTGCTGCTGCTGCTGCTGCTGCTGCTGAAACCATACTTGGAGTAGCAAGGCCCTGAGCTAACCTGTTACAGCACTATCTCCCCTGCAGTAAATACTCTGTTTGGCTTTATGTCTACCCACATTCGAAGCCCTTTGAGATTAGAATCAAGTCTTCTTTGTATCCTAAGTGCTGAGCACATATATTTGCTAAGTAAAACTGAACTCTCTTGACTTTTTTTTTTTTAAGGGTAGACTTAATATTTTATTGCCATTTTATATAATCAGATGGCAATTGGGTATACAGTCTTCATACTTGATCTTTCCTTTTGGTAAATAAAAAAATTTACAAGTTTTCAACAGCCAATGGCTGGTTATGTTTTCAGAAAACATAATTAGATTAATTCATTAATGGTAGCTTCAAGTTTTTCCTTACTAGCCCCAGAAAGTTCACCCACCTTTTGTCCTTTTTTAAAAAACTGGAAAGGGGCACCTGGGTGGCGCAGTCGGTTAAGCGTCCGACTTCAGCCAGGTCACGATCTCGCGGTCCGTGAGTTCGAGCCCCGCGTCAGGCTCTGGGCTGATGGCTCGGAGCCTGGAGCCTGCTTCCGATTCTGTGTCTCCCTCTCTCTCTGCCCCTCCCCCGTTCATGCTCTGTCTCTCTCTGTCTCAAAAATAAATAAATGTTAAAAAAAAAATTAAAAAAAAAAATAAAAAATAAAAAATAAAAAACTGGAAGGTTGGCATGCATTTGACTTCACGCTCTGAAGCAACATCCCAACAGTCATCCACATCTGCTTCAAGGAACGCCATGTTGGAATACTTGTCAGAGAAGGAATGAAAGAAAGGCTTAATCGTTTTGCAAGGCCCACACCACATGGCTGAAAAGTCAACTACTACAAGTTTTTCCCCTGCACTGTTCAAGGCTTCCTGAAAAGCATACTTGCTCTCAATCTGCTTCACCATTTTGGCGGTTGGGGTCTGACAAGCGGCTGTAAGGACCATGTAACTGGATCCTAAATGCTGGACAGAGCTCTCTCTTGACATTTTTAACTTTTTATTTTTCTTGGTATCATGACAAAGGAATGGTTTGTAACCCGTGGTATTCAGGCATGAGTGTAAGGAAATAAGTATTGGGAACCACACACACACACACACACACCCCCTTCTTTCTCTCCGAAAAGAGAAAATTACCAATCATGGAACTCCTAACTCAAGAAGAAAACTGGCCTCAGCACAAATGCCTGGAGAGCCAGAATACATAGATATCTTCTCCCCTTCCTTCCTCTTTCCCAAGGCAGAAGCAGGTGGCCATACCTAGATACCCCACAATACCTGAGAGGCCTTGCAATACCTGAGAGTCCCTCAAGCCATCCCTTAATTCCTTTACCAAACAAATATTGATTGAGCACCAACTATGTGCCAAACATGGTTTTCTTCCTTCACTGTCATCTCTTTCCAGTCCCCCAGAAACTGGCCAGGCAACCGGGCCTGTTCCCACTTGTTTAGGCTTAGATTTTTACCCTGAGGGGCCAAGGTTTTGTACAAAGTCTTAGACTATTTCATTCTCCATTTATTTTGCAGTAGGTGGCAGGTTAGTAAATGCCAGAACAGCTAAGCCTACTGGAAAACAGAAGAGAATATGTTTTATTAAGTGCAGAGGTTAAAAGGATGATGTGCTGATGCCAAGAGAAGTCTGCAGGGAGAAGGAGGAAATGGGGAGCTACATCTAAGACCTGATCCTGAGGGAGCCGTCAAAGAAGCCCTACCATTGCCCTCCCCAGAACCTGAGAAGAGCGAGGTGCGTGGGCTCCCTGAGGACCCAGGGACCTCTGTTCCTCATCTCCTGACCCTCTACATACATACCTTCTGCTCCAACAACACAGGACCATCTGCTGTTCCCCAAACAAGCTGTGTATTTTCACAAGCTTTTGCTCACCCTGTTCTCTCTGCTTCTATTGTGTTTCCTTTCCTCCTCTGCCATTCTTCAAGGTTCAATATTCATGTCGCCTCTTTTTAAACCTCTCCCTAAGCTCTTAGTCAGAATCCCCTTCCCTCTGTGTCACCTTAATAGTGGTTAGCACAGTTGGATTCTTGTTGTAGTAAGTTTTTTAGTTGTATTCCTTGTCTAGTTCTTTGTTCATACTCTTTGGGAATGGAGACCCTTCTATGTACCCCTTTTATATGGCCTATAGGTAGCACAGTGGCGCTGTATGTTAAGGAGGAGAAGCAAAATCACCACTGAAGAAAAGACTGCATCTGACTGAAAGTGAGTGCCCAGAGCTTCCTCTGCACAAAACCACAGCATCCGACAATTATTTTGGAGAATAAGTGACAGTAGGTTTACAAAGGGGAGTTCTGATTTCACAATGCCTTCCCAATTGGCTCCAAATAATTCTTCTCCATGTTCTTTAGGGAATTCATAAATACTTAGAGAGGGAGGTCAAGTACTAAAAATGACAGTCTTAAGGCAGAGCAGCCAAACTTAACATAAGCAAAGTAATTCCTACTGAGGGTTCTGAGGACTTATCCAAGGAGAGCTGGTTACAGAACCACAGCAATAGAAATCGGCTGAAAACAGCTAGTGTTAACAGCACTGAATGGATGTATTTTATACATATGAGAAGATGTCTCTCTCCAATTTTAATTTACAACTTGAAAAAGACACAGGTGTCTCTAAAAGCTAAAAGAAATAGCAATTAAAATAATAATTAGCTTTTATTAAGCCCTATATATTAATAAATGTTCCAAAGAACTTTACATGTATTAACTCCTTTTATCTGCTTAAGAGTCCTATGATGTAGGGGCACCTGGGTGGCTCAGTTGGTTGAGCATCCGACTTTGGCTCAGGTCATGATCTTGAGGCTCGTGGATTTGAGCCCTACATCAGACTCTACGCTGACACCTTGGAGCCTGGAGCCTGCTTCAGATTCTGTGTCTCCCGCTCTCTCTGCTCCTCCCCACTTGCGTGCACGCACATGTTCTCTCTCTCTCCCTCTCTCTCTCTCTCTCTCGAAAATAAATAAACATTTTTCTAAATTAAAAAAAAAAAGAATCCTATAATGTAGGTAGTACTATTGCCCCTACTTTACTGCTAAGGAAACTGAGACCCATAAAGGTAAAGTTGCTTGCCCAAGGACACACTGTTAAAAAAAAAAAAAAAAGAAAGAAAAGAATAGAGCCAAGATTCAAACCCAAGCAGCCTGGCTCCAGAGCCCATATGTGCATCTCTATCATTCTGAAGTGCCTACTGTGCTCTACCGAGCAGCTCTTGCCTGCCAAGGATTTTGATGGACTCTTTATATGCCTTACTTGTATCCTCACAATAAGATAGGTTATATCCTTTCCGCATGAGGTAAATTAAAGAGAAAGTTAGGTTACTTGTCCAAGACTGCACAATGAGAAATTACTGGTTCCATATACATGACAAATATTATATAATCATGGTCTATTGCTGTTTGGAGCCAACCTTGGAGATTCAATATCATCACCAAAGTTCTCAGGTTAAAAAAAAAAGGAAGAAAAAGAAAAAAAAAAAAAGGAGAGGCGCGCCTGGGTAGCTCAGTCGGTTGAGCATCCAACTTCGGCTCAGGTCATGATCTCGCGGTCTGTGATCTCAAGCCCCGCATCAGGCTCTGTGCTGACAGCTCAAAGCCTGGAGCCTGCTTTGAATTCTGTGTCTCCCTGTCTCTCTGCCCCTCCCCCACTCATGCTCTGTCTCTCTCTCTCTGTCAAAAATAAACATTAAAAAAAAAGGAGAGGGGCGCCTGGGTGGCTCAGTCAATTAAGCATCCGACTTCGGCGCAGGTCATGATCTCACTGTCTGTGAGTTCAAGCCCCACATCGGGCTCTGTGCTGACAGCTCAGAGCCTGGAGCCTGTTTCAGATTCTGTGTCTCCCTCTCTCTCTGACCCTCCCCCGTTCATGCTCTAGCTCTCTGTCTCAAAAATAAATAAACGTTAAAAAAAAAAAAAAAAGGAGAGAGATTTTGCCAATCTCCCAATCTTGCATAATTGTACTAATGCAGTCAAAGAGAGTTATGTAGGAAAAGAAGTGATTATGAATGCTTTGGAGATTCCCCACCTCATCCTGTGCTTTAGGCCTTTCTCAGATTAGAAAAACTCAATTAGTTTCATGTGCATTCCCTTCCCCAAAAAGCAAGGTGAAATTCCAAACACAGAAGTGCTTTCCTTAGGTATAAATTATATAAAGTATACATTTCTAGAAAATGAGGTTTATTCCCTATTAGGGTCTCAGTTAAACCTCTGATATATCGCCTCTCATTTCATCTTCTTAATGTGTTTAGTCCATCATAAATTTTAATCTTCTAAGTAAATTGAGAGCAAGCTGTCTGCGACATCTGTCAACCCCACTGATTGCCAGAATTGATTTGGTAGATCTGCCCTGCTGGAAAGGTGTCCCCTTTCTTCCTGGCTCTGCCACATGTGTCTCTCCCAAAGCTGCACGCTTCATTGAAGAGGATGGTTTTCCTAGAGAGGGGAGGACAAGGATCTACAAGGAGTCAAGTTCTCCTGTGGGACTATCCAGGCCTTGGATAGTAGGGTCTCTGCCACTAGACAATGAGCCACTTGAAGGTGGAGATCTCATCCTTGTGTCTCCAGCCTGCTAGAACCATGCCTGGCACAAGGTAGACTCTAAAGTGTCTGTTGAATGAATAAGAAGGAAACAGACCCATAGTCAGCTTCTGTATCTAAATAGCTTCAATTCTACATTAGGGAAACAAATGTAAATAAAAATACAAACATACAAAATTCAAACATGCACACATACAATCTAACCCCCATCTTGAGAGTCAACCCAACACATAGAGTTTACAAACAGAAAAAGGGCACAGTCCTAGGAGACCCAGTAGAGGGCACCACACACCAAATATAGTCAAGGTTTGGCTACAGAAATGGAGCACGTGTCTATCTAGTTCCTGCTGGTCTAAGATGTTGTGAAAGGACACGGAGCAGAAAATATTCCTATGGGCCTGTGCTCTAAAAGTACCTGAATTTCTATTTTGTTCAATTGTGGATATAAATTTCCCTGTTTGCCTCATTTCAGTAGATTTTGTTTTTAGAGATGATCTTTTAAAGCATGGAACAATGGAAAACACTGTAGTGGTAAATTTGAAAAACAGGATACAAAATTGTATGTGAAATCTGATAATAGCAATACCAATATTTTTTTTAAAAGACAAAGCATAAAGATAAGATGGAAAGAAAAATTGTAAAACATGAACTGTGATTCTTTTTCGTGATGACTTTTTATGTACTCACAGGCATCCATACTTAGTCTTCTATATTCTCCAAATTTCTTTTGCACTTTTATAATGTAATACATATATAATATGTATATATATACACAATATATATATATAATATATATATTTGATATGTAATATATATATTATATATATTTGATATGTAATATATATATTATATATATTTGATACAAAACAAAATGTAACATGTATTAACAATTAGTTCTCCTTAGCCAAATGTTGTATTTCATTCTCTTTGTAGATATTGTTGGGAACAGAGGAAGGAGCCTCTCTCTATTGGTCATTTAAGTCAGTGGTTCTCAAGTCTGGCTCTACTCTAGAATCATTCAGGCACTTTTAATAAATGCCAGTATTTAGGCTTCACTTTGGAGATTCTTATTTAATGATAAACCTAAAACTGTTACCAGTGCTGATTTTCGAGACACTTGCAAGACAAGGTATTGGAATAAGTTCTCTTCTGTTTCAGTAACTTGTACTTATTGAGAAAATGTCAAGTCTAAAAAAGGAACTTTAGAGATTGAATAACCACACATTAACCAATCGATCCATGTGTGGGAAATGGTGTAACAACTACACTCTGAATTGGGGCTAGTATAGACACTTGTACATCTTACAGCTCTAAAAGCTGGCTTGGTTCCAGTATTCCCTGTAACTACCCTGCAGCCCTTGGGAGGTAATTAACTAATGACAGTAAAGGGCTTTTAAACTGAAACATGCTGTATAAATGCTAAACACAGGAAACACACAGAGGATTTCCACTGACTGCCAATACTTTTGAACCAGAGAGTTGATGCATCTTGAAGCCAATTTCCCCTTTGCAACTAAAATCTTCCTAATCCTAAATAAATAAATAAATAAAAATAAAATCTCCCTAATCCTTATTTCAAGGGAAACAAAAGGAGTTCTTTCTTAAATGTCTTTCCCACCAATCAAAGACCTAAGATTACCCCCTTTACTTTCTCAGAAGTAAGTTTCTGCCTCAACAAAACGTTGCATGGTAGTGTGGTTTGTGTGAATGGGTGGTTGGATTGGATCACTGAAGGTAGGTTCTACACAAAAGAGGTCATATTAAGTGGTCTAATATGAGTCCTGGCACCACCCTTCACATCATCTTTGTTTTTAAAGCAAAAGATTTGTGCAAATGGTAATAAATGAAATACTATAAAAGGACTTCCGGTGAAAAGCAACAGTATTTCCTCTTCTCCTTGTTTAACCCTGTTCCCCTCTAGAGATGAAAACTCTGGTTTCATCTTGTAGTAGGTTCCCCTCCCTAAGGAGAGAGAAAAAAAGGGAGAGAAAACTTCAAGGTAACCTGGCTATGCACCTACATGATACCATCCCTCATGACCTTGTAAACTGAGACTGCTTAATCAAACTACATGTTTGTGTGTGTTACCAAATATGGGAGACAAAGAAATAGAAAATAGATTTAAAAAACTATGCCATGTGACGTTCAGTGCTCAATTCTTCAAGCACAAACCCAACTGAGCAGTACCGGCAGGAATAAAGTTGCTTCCTGGAAATTAAAAAGCCTCAGTGTCATGACTGTGTAAGAATCCTGCTACAATCTGGGGTGAGATCATTTGGTGTTTCCTTTCACTGCACTCTGTATCTCTCTTCTTAGATTACCAACTTCAGTCAATATCAATTGATTCCACAGTATGAAAATGAGCATGTATCTCATACTACCCTTCTCTTCCTAATATTTAATGGCAATGATGGTTTTTTATTTCCTCTATTAGAACTAATCACTTATGTTTCCAAATAAGGACTCAAATTGCTATTTCTTTTTAATAGAGCATCTGTGCATTTCTTCCTCTATAAAATGAAGGCATTGGCCCCTTCCCATTGTTCTACTTCTCCTCTCCCTTTCATTTTCATCAGCAGCCCTGTACCACCAACAGAATTCTTACTGTTTACATTCTTCGCCGCAATCATAAAAAGTCTTTTCTACTTTGCCTATAGGTTTACTTTAGAAGTTAAAAAGACTATATACTTTTTTCCAAAGAGTACAGTGTGAGTGAGAGAGCAGGTAACTTTACATTAGAGAAAACCTGGCCAACGCAACCTCAGCCAGGTTATCAAGTTCAACAAGAGTGTTAATTCGATATGTCATGTTGATAGCATGTGCTCTTGGTTTGATGTGACAAAATGGCACTTGACCTTTGTGGTCTTCCCTGAAAAACCCATAACCCCAATCTAATCATAAGAAAAACATTAGACAAATGTCAAATGATGGACATTCTAGACCTGTACTCCTCAAAGCTATCAAGGTCTTCAAAAACAAGGAAAGTATGAGAAACTATTACAGCCAAGAGGAGCCAAACGAGACAGAATGACTAAATGTAATGGAAATAGAAGACATTAGGGAAAAACTAAAGAAATCTGATAAAGTATGAACTTTAGTTAATGACAATGTATCAATATTCATCCATTCATTATAGCAAACGGTTAATATTTGCATAAGATGTTAATAATAGTTGGTCTGTCTACTGTATTTACATTTTTCTATAAATCAAAAACTTGTTAAAAATAAAGTTTATTAAAATACAAAATAATGGAAACAAGTCAATATGCCACATATACTTTATTATTGATATAGACATTATTCAATATCAATATGCTAGGATTACATTTTCCATGAACCCAGTGTTATAACCCCTGGGTCTCTCAAATGAGGCTATTTCTAGCATCAAGGTCAAATTGATTGCCTTTTCTCTGCACTCTTTTCACCGCTTATATTCATGCCCGAATGTAGTTTGCTTCATGCGTGGTCTGTGACTCTGTTGTTCAGAATTTGCTTTTTCTCAAATTTCTAACTGTCATTTTATCTTGTATATTCTAGCCTGTGGCACTTTCTCCTTAATTCAACCATTAATCCTTCCCTTTCACTTTTTATCTTTCAGACATTTTTTGAAATCTCCACTCCAGTGGCTTCCACCCTTTCCCCTCACACACTTTTTTCCCCATGTTTGTTTACTTTTATTCCAGTGGAGTCTTAGCAAGGAGGTTAAGTGCACATAGGCTCATGCTCCTGTCTTGAAAAAGAAGCTTACTTTGCCTTTCATAAAGCAAAGTACGGTTTCATACTCAGTCCTGACGCAGAGTGAGCCAGCTAAGATCTGGCTCAAAGAAAGGAAAGTAGTTTCTTCTCTGAGAAAACACCCAATGGCAGATGTTGCCCGTGCTGTGTCCAGGGTCCAGGAGGGCCCTGGGGCCCTGGCTGCAGTGGCTTCCACAGAGGCTTGGGCAGCTGCATCTGTCACCTTGGTCAAGGCCAGGCCAAAGACAGAGAGTAGAATCTGGTCACCAAGATGGGGTCACCTGATCAAGGACATGAAGATCAAATCCCTGGAAGAGTTCTGTCCCTCTCCTTGCCCATCAAGGAAACTGAGATCATTGACTTTTTCCTCGGGGCATCCCTCAAGGATAAGGTTTTGAAGATTATGCCTGTGCAAAAGCAGATCCATGCTGGCCAGGGGATCAGGTTCAAGGCATTTGTTGCCAACAGAGTTTACAATAGAGATGTTGGTCTGGGTGTTAAGTGCTCCAAGGAGGTAGCCTCTACCATCCATGGAGTCATCATCCTGGCCAAGCTTTCCATCATTTCCATGTAGCAAGGCTACTGGGGGAAACACTCAGCAAGCCCCACAGTGTCCCATGCAAGCTGGCCAGCTGCTGTGGCTCTGTGCCGATGTGCCTTATCCCTGCGCCCAGAGGCACTAGCATTGTGTCAGCCCCTGTGCCCAAGAAACTACTGATGACGGCCAGTACTGACGACTGCTACACTTTGGCTGCACTGGGCAACTTTGCCAAGGCCCCTTTTGATGCCATTTCCAAGACCTACAGCTAACTCACCACTGACCTCCAGAAAGACACCGTGTTCACCAAGTCTCCCTATCAGGATTCACTGACTATCTATAAAGGCCCACACCAGAGTTTCATGGAGAGGACCCAGGCTCCAGCTCTGGCCACCACATGGTTTTATACAAGAAAAATGAAGTGAATTAAAGGCTGTTAAGAAAGAAAGAAAAAGAAAGAAAGGGAAAGAGAGAAAGGAAGGAAGAGAAAGAGAAAGAAAGAAAAAAAGAATGAAAGAAGAAAGAAAGAAAGAAAGAAAGAAAGAAAGAAAGAAAGAAAGAAAAAGTATATGGAGTAGTACTCTGACCAATATGTAGTCCTTAAGGGGAAACAAGTAGTGCATTTGATCAATCAGTGGCCTTCCTATTACCAGATGCTTCTGGAAGCACATTATTCTAACCAATCAGTCCTCATACTTGTTTTCAAAGAAACACATGAGTATAGGAAAATGAGTTGTTTATTTTTTTATTTTTTTAATGTTTATTTATTTTTGAGAGAGAGAGAGAGAGTACAAGGAGGGAAGGGGCAGAGAGAGAGAGAGAGGGACAGAGGATCTGAAGCAGTGTCTGTGCGGACAGCACAGAGCCCAATATGGGGCTCGAATATGCAAACCACATGATTGTGACCTGAGCCGAAGTCCATCATGTAACCAACCGAGCTACCCAAGTGTCCCAGAAAATGAGACGTTTTAAAAAGAAGGTGACTGGGCACACCTGGGAGGTACGGACAGCTGAATGTCCACCTTCAGCTCAGGTCATGATCTCACAGTTTGTGGGTTCAAGCCCCGCATTTGGGCTCTCTGCTGTCAGCGTGGAGCCCGCTTCAGATTCTCTGTCTCCCTCTCTCTCTGCCCCTCCCCTGTGAGCTCTCTCTCCCTCAAAAATAAACTGTTTTTTTTTCTAAAGGCAGGTGCCTGGATCTTTTTACACAGACCCCTACAAAAAGCACATGCTGTTTCGCCTTGTCTTGGATGAAGCAAGTGTAAACAGTACCAAAGAATTACAGAAGAGAGTCCTAGCGGTCAAGTCTTAAAAGGCATTTGAAGACCATCTAGCTCTAATCCAAATGTTTGACTTTTCAGATGAGGTCAAGGGGGTACTTCTCCAAGGTCACTTAACTAACAAGTGGAACCAATAAGACTAGAAAATGAGCAAGGTTAACCCAAGGAGCTTTCTGACACACACCTCATGCTGAGTCTTGAAGAGCTGTTTTCCACTTGCTTCTCTACAATTTCCTCCCCTCCAACCACATCCTTTCGGGAACTCTAAAAAGAGGTCTGGAGAGAAGGGCAGGATGGAGTAGGAGGATAAGAGGGCTATAGCTGAGAAGGGGTCTGTCTCATTTTTTTCCCCAGGGATCTATTTGCCCTGGCTGGGATCGGTGGACAAAATTAGGAACTCTGGGGATTCACCCTTCTTCCTTCTCTCCTTCCCTTACTCCAAACCTGCCTGGGAGAGGTAGAACGCAGATGGCATGTTCGGCTCCACTTGTTTGACAAAATAAGTGTCTGGCCCTAGAACTTGATGATGCTCTTACAGAAGGCAGCAATGTCCTATGTACATAGGACACCATTCTCCCAAAAGTTGTTTTACGACCTAAATATTTCCACTGATACAAATCATTAAGGGAACAAAGGTCATAATTTTATGACGTTGAGTTCAGTAATTAATACAAGCAAGGCAAAGGCATCTTTCCCCCATACCGTTTAATTTCTTTATTGTTTTTTGCTTCAGGAAACTGAAGAAGAGAAAAAAAAATGTTCACAGTACACTTAACTTTACTTAATTTCTAAAGCTCAGAGTAACAAGGAAGAGGTCCTACCACATGTCCTACAATTGTCCTCTGTAACCTTACTCAGACATTTCCCCCCAGGACAACCATCAGAATAACTGTGGAGGATATAACTACAGAATCTAATAACAAAGCCACATTCAATCACCAAAAATCATGGTGCTAATGTGCGAATGTGCGATACCATGTTGAAAACGTAGCACCCCTTCCTAGATGCCAGCTCTGTGATGCACGGAGATCTCACCTCTGCATGCCTCCACTAATTCTCATTAATTTTTCTGGAGATGAAGAAGGATAGTTGTGACTCAGCAGCTTTTCTTATTTATGAGGGACAACCTTCATCTCCCTTAGCAACTTCTCTCTAGCCTTCCAGATTCATGTCTTTTGAGCTGTACCTTGCCAGAGAGTGAGAAGGTTCGTTACTAGAATTTTCTAATTTTTTACTTAAGAATATTGTCAAGTGTGAGTTCAGTTTTGTTAATGTTTATCTACTTTTGAGAGAAAGAGAGACAGAGCGTGAGTAGGGGAGGGGCAGAGACACAGGGAGACACAGAATCTGAAGCAGGCTCCAGGCTATGAGCTGTCAGCACAGAGCCCAACACGGGGCTTGAACCCATGAACCACGAGATCATGACCTGAGCTGAAAGAAGTTGGACCTCAACGATCTGAGCCACCCAGGCACCCCTGCAAGTGTGCATTTTAAAAATGAAGTGTCTACATTGAAAAAATGTATTGTGAGGCTGAAATTAAATATTCAAAAATCTCAAAAAGATCCACCCTCAAACCCAACAAATGCCTATTTAAGGATGATAAGATAGCCATATAAAAGCTATTTGAAAACAAAAATATATGGTTGAGATATAATAGCTGGTTATTATAGGTCTATTAATGGTATAAAACATGCTATTTAATATGGGTTAAATATTGGTGTTGAGAAATATGGGGAGGTACGTTGGGAAATCAGAGTACAGATTGGATGGTAAATAATCTTAGGGTGCAACAATTTAGTTACATTGCTAAGTTAACTGTATGATTGACATATAACACATATCTTTTAATGTACCAAAGAAAACTCACAGAATGAGTAAAGTGTGGCTGGCAGTTGAAGCATATAGGCACTTTTATAGCTGGGGTTTGATCCTAGCTCTGCTTTCAGTTCAGTAAACTTGAAAAGTTTCTTTATCTATAAAGCAGAAATAACAATGGCAACCAATTCGTAGAGTCATTATTGTAAGGATTAAGTGAAAGAATCCATTTAGCACAGTGCCTGACACATAGTAAGCACTCGATATTTGCTTTTATTATTACTCTTGGTAGACTTTTACAGATTACTCATTTAGGGAAAAAGTATTCTGGTATAAATGATCAGCAGAGATCTGATGTATTCCTTTTTCTCTACATTGCCCAATTAAGTTACTTTAAAAGGGGAAAGAAGCTTAAGATGACATATAAATTTCAGAGTCACTGCATGAGGGTACATATAGATAGCAAATTCTGTTATCCAAGGTAATAAGAAAAAGGGGTGTTTTGATTAATCCAATATTCTAATTAACACACAGTTGACAATTTCCAAGGAATTGAAATATTGTATGCACTCAGGGCAAAAACTACTCTAACCACTATTTAATCTCTCTCTCTCTCTCTCTCTCTCTCTCTCTCTCTCTCTCTCTCTCCCTCTTTGATGTTGCAAAAGAATAAATCATGGACTTTATTAAAATTTAAATATTTTGCTCTTTGGAAAACACCATTAGAAAAGAAAAAGGCAAGACACCGATTGGGAAAAAAATACTTGCAATGCCCACATCTGAAAAGGAGTTGTATCTAGAATAAATAAGAAGTAATAAGCAATAAGAAAATAACCTAATTTTTGCAAATGGGCAACATATTTCAACAGGTGCCTCATAAAGATATACAAATGGCCAAAAGCTTATGAAAAGATGCTCAACACTATTTGTCACCAGGAAAATACAAATTAAAGTGATGAAGATGATGTGCTATTGTGCATCCAATACAATGGCTCTAATTAGAAAGACTAAGTCAAATATTGAAAAAATACAGAGTAGCTGGAACTTTGCCACAATGCTGGTAGGAATGTAAACAACTCCTTTGGAAAACAGTTTGGCAGTTTCTTATAAAGTTCATACGCAATAGAAACAAAAACATATGTCTACATAATGACTTCTGCACGGATTTTCATAGCAACTTTATTCATAATAGCTACAAATTGGAAACAGTCCACATTTTCATCAGCAATTGAATGGATACAGTGTGGCATACCCATACAATGGAATAGTACTTGGCAATACAAAGAAAGGAACTACTGACGCAGTCGATTATGTGGACAAATTTCAAAAACATCATGTCAAGTAGAAGAAGCCAGACTCAAAAAAGCACATACTATATAATTCCAGTTATGTGAAATTATAGAAAATGTAAACTAATCTATAGTGATAGAAAAGAAAACAACAGTTACTTGGGGCCAGGAGGGGGTGACTGTTAATGAGCACGAGGAAATTGTCGAGGTGAGGGAACTGTAGACCTTAAGTGTGGTATCAGTTACATGGGTGTGTACTTTTGTCAGAACTCATGGAACTATACACTTTTAATGAGTTCAGTTTATTTGTTTAAACAGTATTTCAATTAAGTTAATTTTTTAAAAGGAATAATACAGTTAATCTTTTTTAATAATACAGTCTAGCTTTAAAAAATAGTCAGAGAACTGCTAAAATGTCATTGCAGAAGTAGTTTTAATAGCAAAGAAAAGGAAGCAATCTAAGTATTCACTAATAGATACACAGTAATCAATTATAATGAGTCTATATTACTAAATACGGTGCAACCATTAAAAAGACTGAAGTAGTTCTATATGTTTGATATAGATGTTTATGACCTATAAAGTGGAAAGCTAGGATACACAACACTATGTATAGTATGATAAATACTCATTTGCATAAATATATTCTATGTACGTGTGTATATTTATATACATGAAAACTTCCAAAGGATCTATACTAATTTTACAGACTTTATTTACCTTGAGGGCTAATCATGGGATGAGACATTTACAAAAGGATTTTTCGCTTTCCCATTTTTCAACATTGAATCTTTACAGTAAGCCAATTTTACATGTATAATCGGCAGAAACAGTAGTGATATTTCCAAACGGGAAAAACGAAAGGCAGTTGGAACCTTCCAGGTATCATTATGAACACCAATCTTTTTGTCCTCTCCAAGTGGGGAAATGTTGAATAACAGAGATTTCTAATTAACTAGATACCAATAAGGATGGATTTACTGTATGTTGCGAAGGAAAGCATTCTGCTCCATTCTTCCACCAATAGGCTGAAGAGTCATTGAATTCGTGGAAGGGAAAATATGAGATCAAACCTGGCAAGGTGGGAGTTTTCCATCCTAATCACTTGACCTCTCTCTCCAAGAGAATCAATGTCTTCCAGTCTGGGCAACAAACTGAGAGCACCTGCCTATACCACATCTTATGATGACACTCTCGGAGGGTAAAACTGATAAAGGTCAGAGTACTACAGCACAGCTTTTTCTGCAGATCCTTGGAATCTTCCTGAGAAAATGAAAATTTTGATAACCCTAAATGCTCAGACAGAACATTCAAGAGTCCCCTTTTTAATCTTTATTTATTTTTGAGAGAGAGGGAGAGACAGAGCTCAAGCAGGGGAGGGGCAGAGAAAGAGGGAGACACAGAATCTGAAGCAGGCTCCAGGCTCTGAGCTGTCAGCACAGAGGTCAACACAAGGCTCGAACTCATGAACCGCAAAATCATGACCTGAGCTGAAGTCGGACATTTAACCCACTGAGCCACCCAGGCGCCCCCAAGAGTCCTCTTATGTAACCGGCAATGTCAGGGCAATCCCAAGAAATACAGATCAGAGTAGCATTGTTCTCAGAAGAGACTTTCAAAATACTGTCGTCTACATGTGTCTTCTCAACTCTGCAATTAAATATTCACTTACTGCTTCCCATAGTTCCCCAAGTCTAGACACTGTAATTATCATGACAATTTCTCCAATGTCCTAATTAACAGAGAACGAAAAGCCTGGGAGAAGAAAACAAGGACCCCAGGACTTCAATTCAGCAGTCAGATCTGCCAATGCCAATGAGGGAATTAGCCAAATATAGAGGAGAATGATTCATCTCTTTCTTCACTTCCCTATCTCCCCTTGTTTGCCCTTCCTGTACGCTTCTCAAAGGAACATATCAAAACTTTGCTTCTACTTTTCCTGGTCCCCCAGTTAATCTTCCTGCCCCATGAGGCCCTGCGCAGGCCCATCTCAGTCAGCAGAATTCAGTAGGTAGTCTGCTGGACCAAGACATTAGAGCTTGCAGTGTGTTTGGAGAGTTTTGTTTCTATGAATACATTTTGAATGTTTCCTATACGCTTCAGTATATTTTTGCATGACAATTCGAATGTGAGCAACCTGAGCCTCCTCAAGCAGGGCCCAGGGTTCCCATCCAGGAGACCTGCTGAGAAGGACCTCAGTAGGCTGTTCTCCCTACCTTTTCTCCTGTGCTTTAAGGAGGGTCCCAGTGAGTTCAGCAGCAAGGCCACTGCACTTATCAGTACCACACCCTCATTCAGCTACCTCAGCAGTGAGTCAAGGAGTTCCAGGGGTGCCCAGATGCTGCTCTGCCCAAGGTCAGGGCCACTTTTCATACAATGGGCTTGATACTTACTGGCATCTACAGGATGTTTAGTTATGAGCCAGAATTCCCCCACAGTTTAGTTCTGTGGGCTGAACCTCCCAGCCCTTCTGGGGAACTCATACTCGGTATCATGTGACTTCTGCCTATTCACTGTCACCTCTCTCTTTTCAACTCTGATATTTTAATTTCCTGTTTGCTTGTCTGCTGGTCTTTAAAGAAATTTGGAGAGGTTAATGGCAAAAAGGGAACCATTGAGGGGGGCCTGGCTAGCTCAGTTGGTGGAGCGTGTGACTCTTGATTTTGGAATTGGGAGCTTGAGCCCCACATTGGGTGTAGAGATTACTTAAAAATAAAATATCTTGGGGCACCTGGGTGGCTCAGCCGGTTGAGTGTCCGACTTCAGCTCAGGTTGCCATCTCTTGGTTAGTGAGTTTGAGCTACACATCAGCTCGCTGCTGTCAGCACGGAGCCTGCTTCGGATCCTCTGTCCCCCTCCCTCTCTACCCCTCCCCTGCTCATGCTCTCTGTCTCAAAATTAAATTAAATTAAAATATTTTTTAAAAGAGAGGGGGAACTTCAGTAAAGGGGAAGAGAGGCTCTGAAGATATAGAAGAAGGTTCTCTGTTCTCTGCCACTTGTTTTACAGATACACACACACACACACACACACACACACACACACACACACACACACCTGCTCACAAGCACACGTATACCAAGCATCCAGAGCCTTGTGAGACCCTGAGGACCAGGACTGTGGCTAGCTAACCCTGGACACCCCTTAACTCACAGTGGCAGGGGATTTCTGCCCACCTGCCCCCAGCACTCCCCACTCCTTATTTCCTGTCAACTGTTCTCTTTCTACAAGAACCATTAACCTTTCTGAGAAGCCAAAATGGCTCACAATGTCTTCAGGTTATCTCTTTCTGGTAACAATGCCATGAATATAATATTTAACAATTTACAAAGCCCTTTCACCTATATACACTATCCTGTTTAAGTTTCACCACAATGCTGTGAAATAGGTTAAATTATTACACCCTATTTACAGAAAAGGAAATCTGAGTGTAAATCTGGTCAAGCAAAGCAGGCATATGACGGCACTGGGTCTTGGTCTAAATGTAAGTCCCAGAAACTGTGTTATCTGACACCTGCTTCTAGTGTAAACTGCCCCGTCTGCAGCCCCCTGGATCAGGAAAGTCAGATCAGGCTGATGTCTGTGCATCAGTGATCACTGAGTGGACTAGAGGTGGATACCTGGCCTGAGGCAGCCTGTCCATCAGCTGGCTAATGGCTCATGAGGATGCCTGGGGCAAAGAGTTCTACCCCAAAGGAACAATGTGATTAACCCCAGTCATTTGGACTAGCTCTTTTTGGCATTTAGATTGAAGAATTGGCCCATTAATAAGTAGAGGAAAATAGGGCATGCATATCTTAGAAGAAAGGCAGAGAGATCACAAGAGGGAGAAGGCACATACCATGGGAGAGACAAAGGGGGAAGCCAGTCCCTCATGCTGCCTTGACCCCTGATCAGCTTTCTGGTTCCAGTTTTATTACTGTGATAAATCTTTCCTAGGCAGGCTCAATGTTTCTCTGCTCCTTGAAACCAAGGGAGACTTTCCACTTTCCACCTTGCAGCGTTCTTTGCTGACTTAGCCCAAAGCACTAGCCCCTGTCAGGTACCTGAAAGGAAAAATGGGGCAAATGGGTCTCTCAAACCTCAGTAGGAGAGGTGGATGGTCTTATTTCCAGATTTTCTGCTACTCTCCTTTCCCTCTGCCCACAAGGCAACCAGCTAGTCAAGTCAATAAACACAGTTCATTGCAGTCTCCCCAGTTCAACTGGTGAGACCAACAACACACAGAATACACCCCTGAGTCCAGGTGGCTAGTCTGGTTCTTTGAAGACCAACTTCACAAAGATCAAAACTTCTGAATCAGAGAAAGTCAACTATGATAAGGTAAACATGTAGTTTTGATTTACAACTCTGAGGCTGTGTTCCAAGGGGGAAAGATTCTTATAAACAAAAGGGCAGGGGGTTTTTTCATTAAGAAAAATGCTTTTGAAATTATACTGCAGAGCAGTGTGATTGCTTTAGAAAATCTGTTCTGTAAATACTTCCCTATAACTAAAAGATGTAGCATTTGGAGGAAGGGAGGTGTCCAGAGGAATTTTCTACCCCAAGGAAAGACTTTCTTTGGGAGAATATATTTCCACTCATCTAGATCTCACAAAAGGGAAGATAATCTGATCTACTACCCCAAACTAGTCTTTATACTCTTGCCTTTTTTTTCTTCTCTCTTCAATTTTTCCTTTTCTATTTTTCCTTCAGCTATAACTTTTTGCACAGTTAATGTGCATCATTTTTATTGTGTTCAGACTTTGGAGAGGAGCCACTCCCTAAATACTTTTTACCTGTTTTAACACGAAACACCCGAATACAAGTGGCCAGGTGTTTAAAATCAGTGAATTTCAGAAGGCAGCTGGCTCTGCCATCCAGAATCCAGGTGTCTAAACACCATGTGATCAGCTTGAATTTCTGGCAGTACCTAGAACTTCCCAACCAGGCATATCCTGACATGAAGCAGAATGTAGAAAATATCTACAAGCCTTCAAAGCTAAGGTAGAAATGTCCAAGCCCCTATTTTTTGTTACCAGGGAGAAAGGGCAGTGGGTAAATCAGTTAGGGATGTGTTTATGTAGCAAATAAGAACAACAGGGGGGAAACCACCTAAAACACTAAAGAAGGGAAGATTCAGTAGCCTCTCAAACAGTGAAGTCAGGGCATAAATAGGGCCTTTCTTTACAATTCAACATCCTTAGCAAGTGTCTTTCCTGCTCGGATCACAAGGTGGCTATTGCACTTCTAGTTCAGGTGAAACTGTCCCTTTAAAAAAGTTCTTTCCTGGGGTGCCTGGGTGGCTCAGTCAGTTAAGCCTCTGACTTGGCTCAGGATCTGATCTTACGGGGTTCCTGGGCGTGCCTGGGTTTGAGCCCCACATCTGGCTCTGTGCTGGCAGCTCAGAGCCTGGAATCTGCTTCAGATTCTGTGTCTCTGTCTCTCTCAGCCCCTCCCCCACTCATTCTCTCTCTCTCTCTCTCTCTCTCTCTCTCTCTCTCAAAAATAAATAAACATTAAAAAAAATGTCTTCCCTTAGGGCACCTGACTAGATCATGTGACTCTTGATCTTGGGGTTGTAAATTTGAGCCCATGTTGGGGAGATTACTTAAAAGTAAAGATTACTTAAACATAAAATCTTTAAAAAGAAAGAAAGAAAGAAAGAAAGAAAAGAAAAAGGAATTAAAAAGTTCTTCCCAAAAGCTTACCCAGTAATTTCTGCTTATTGGCTAGAACTGGCCCACATAACCAAACATTCCAGCAAGGGAGTCTGGGTAAATAAATATATTCATTTTCTGGCTTGTATAGCAGAGGGCAACAGGAAAAAGGCTTTCAGTAAGCCAACCACCAGTGTCTGCCACAGAAGGAATAGTAGAGGAAAGGAAGTGCCCTAAAGTTACCCACTGAGATGGGAAGTTCTTAGAGTTACTCCCACAGGTGAATGTCCCTTTCTAGACAAGACTGTGTAAATAGCTCTTGGTTACTGCCCAATGTTCTATCTGAACAACTTGTGTATGATCAGGCAGAGAAAAGATGCCTTCTGAGAAAGTCTATGGGGAGAAAAGTACTATCTGAACTGGAGATAGTCCGACTGGAAAAAGTTTTGCATGCCTCTGCTTGGCTAACTGCTACCTGATTCTTCGTTCCAGTAAGTATAGCAATTCCTCCAGAAGCCCACCTTGATTTCTTATACTGAATGACATGCTTTCGCTATGCCCCCAGGTAACCTTGAAGTCATCTCTCATAACATCTCTCTCTCTCTCTCTCATTTGTAAGGCTGGTTTAATGTCTTCTTTTCCCACTAGACGTGGAAGTTCTAAGAGGATAGAATCCATATCTGTCATTTTCACTGATACTCCCCAAGCACTTAGCACAACATCTGGCATATGATAGATGCTCAGTAAATTTTTATTAAATGGAATTAAACTGATCTGGCTCTCCTACTGTGTTGTGCTCCTTTGTAAGTTGTCACATTTATAATGACATAGTTATTTGTGTGATTATCTTTTTAAGTAAACTCTATCTTCAACTCATACCTGAGGGCTCGAACTCATAACCCTGAGATCAATGCTCTACCAACTGAGCCAGCCAGCCCCCCCATGTGATTATTGGTTTAAAATCTGTTTCCCCACTAACCTATTAGCCCTTTGAGAACAAGGAGTAAGTCAATTTGATTCACTGATGTATCTCCAGCCTCTTTCATATTGCCTGGTGTATAGGTAGGGGTATATATATGTTCCATGAATACCTGTTGAATGAATGAATGAATGATTACTTTAGTAAAGACGTGCACCCTCTCTGACCCTCAGTTTCCTAATCTGTGACTTGCAAGTTATCATGATTAAATACCTGGCATGTGTAGAACTCAAAAATATTAATTCCTTTCCTCCCCATTGTGACCACAGACTGAATCTCCAGGGTTTGCCATAAGGATGAAAGAAAAGAGAACAGGGAATTCAAGGAATTTATCTGGGATTTGGAACAAGGAACTTTAATCTGTGACAGGAGGAAGGGGGTGTGACAGTCTGCTAGGGCTGTCTACCATGGACTGGGTTGGCTTAAAGATAGAAATTTATTCCCTTAAGTTCTAGAGGCTAGAAGTCTAAGATCAAGGTGTCAGCAGCACTGATTTCGTTTGAGGCTTCTCTCCTTGGTTTGTAGATGGCTAAAAGTCTTCTCTCTGTGTCTTCACATGGTCTTCTCTCTGTGCACGTCTGTGTCCTAACTCCCCCTTCTTATAAGGACACCAGTCACATGGGATTAAGGGCCATCCCAGTGACCTCATTTAACCCAAATTACCACTTCAAAGACCCTACCTACACATAACAGTCCCATTCAGAGGTACTAAGGTTGGGGCTTCAACATATGAATTTGGGGAGGACACAATTCAGCCCATAACAGGGAGCACTAGAAAATCTGTTACTACTTCTCTCTCATTTCTAAAAATAGCTCACACACAATCCTCCAGTGGTGGTAAATAAGCTTTAAAATGCAGGCAACCTTCACCTTAATATGAATCGCTTCCTTAAGTGGAATGCTCTCCAACTAACTGTGTGCAATCAGTGACACAGGTGGGAGATGAGGTGCAAGAATGAGAAATAAGTAAATTGGCTCACAGGTTGCTACTGGGAAGGGCAGAGGTAGGTAGCCCAAGGGATAATAATAAATAGAACTTATTAGACATTTACTATGTGTCATGCTAAGAATGAATGACATTAGTCCTCCTATTTATTCCTAACATTAACTCGATGCAGCAGATATATTACCATCATCCTCATTTTACAGTGGAGGAAGCTGAAACACAGAGTGATCGGGTCAGAGAGGAGATCTAAATCAAAGTTTGTCTGAGGCCAGAGCCCACGGTGCTGCTGTCTGGGGACAGTTTTCAACATGAGGACACAGACAGCACAAGAACAGGAGTGTCAAAATGAGGTACGAGGGCCGGAAAAAACAAACTTCTGCTCTACGATTTTCCAAAAATAAAAATTCTAATTGTGTGCATTAATTTAGACATGCATGCTGGAGGCTGCCGTGCAAGGAATAGAGCTGCCAAATGCCCTGGGATTTACCACCCCACCCCAACACACTAGCCCCACTGTGGGGGTGCAACTCTTATCTACGCAGGAAGGGCTGGACTCAGCCCTGGGTGTTCCCCATTCTGGACAGCCTGTGGAAACAGATCCTGTCCTTAAACTCCTCCATGACTCAGGGCTTTCTCTAGGGCATGGTTCTCCACCCCGCCAGACCTAATACTCCTTTCTTACAACAGATATTTTGTAACACTTCCTTTGCCATCATGGAATTAAATCCTTAGATAATAGAACCTACCCACACATAATTTCAGGGAAAAAAAAATAACACTACCTAGGGTGACCAACAGTCCTGGTTTACCTGGGACTGGAGAACTTTCAGGGACAGTGGATTTTCAGCACTAATTCTTTATTATAATATATGGAAGAAATAAAGTAATTTAAAATGACATGTATTAGAAGCCTTTGCTTGGGACACATTACATTAGAATACCCACTGAAGTAGTCAGTTGACTTATAATGAATAAGTTAAGAAATAAGAATGCATTTTATGCCTCTCTGCTAACAAAAAAGTTGGATTTTAAGTCTTAGAAAGGTTTAATTTTAATTTAATTGCAAGAAGCATCAGATCTCCTGTGTTACATATTTGCACATGACAGTTACAAATGCAGGCTGATACAGTTGTGTCATTCTGGTGACTCAAATGCCATGACCAGCACTGCAGCAGGTAGTGTGATTTTCTGCAATGGTGAACATTTCTTGATAAAGTTCCAAATAAAATAAGTATGATCTTCCCTTCATTTAGTTGGTGACTGAATTCCTAAACACTTCTCTGACACCAATCAGTTCTCCAAAGGACACCTGGTTATCCTGCAATTCTGACACTGACTGAAGTTAGCACAGACCTCAGAGGTTAAGGGCTCAGTCCACAACACCCACCCCACCCCCCGCCACCCTGAGATGCCAGTCACAAGCTGTAGGTCCCCAGGTTACCTGTACTTCAGTCTGAGTTGACAGCAAATCAGAGGTGCACCAGGAACCCCTCCTTGGATTAGATCATTTTCCAGAACAGCTCACAGAACTCAGAGAAACACTTACTTATGTTTACTAGTTTATTATATAATTAAGGACATGATAAAGCATATCAGTGAATAGACAGTTGAAGAAATACACAGGGTAATGTATGTGGGAAGGGGTGTGGAGTTTCAGTGTCTTCTCATGGCACACCACTCTACATGGCACCTCCATGGGTTCACCTGGAAGCTCCCCAAACCTTGTACTTCTGGAATTTTTATGGAGGCATCATCACATAGGCATGATCAATCATTACCTCAATCTCTAGGCCCTCTTCCTTTACCAGAAGACAAGGAATGTAGCTGAAAGTTCCAAGCTCCTAGTCATGTGTGATCAGCCCCCATCCTAAAGCTATCCAGGAACCCACCAAGAGTCACCTCATTAGAACAAAAGACACTCCTATCACCTAAGAAATCCCATGGAATTTGGGAGTTCTGTGTGAGAAACCAAGGTCAAAGACCAAATATTAGAACAAAAGATGTTTCTAGTGCTTTTCCCAGTTAAGAAATTGCCTTGATCTGTTGGTATATTTGAGAATCAGGTGTAAAGAGGGACAATTCTTTGTTGTGTGAGACGTCTTACTTATTGAAACAGGTGTCTTCCTCCCCGGTTACCGCCTACTAAATGCTAGCTAAATTCAAGAGCCCAGTCTTGAATTTTCAAATAGCCCCAGTTGAGATCCACTTCTCTAGGGTGCCATCATGGAGGTGAGGAAACCCCTGGTGCCAACAGAACTAAGGATTCACCTAGACTGGAGATAACAGCTACCTTGTGGGGTATTGTGATGAATTAAAATGAGATACTATGGAAACGCATAGCACAGTGCCTGGGCCATAGTAACCACTCAATGAATGGTAATCATCCCAGCTTTACTCTATTTCTTAAACATCCCAAACTTACTCCAGTCTGAGAGCCTTAGAATTTCTACTCCCTCTACTTGAAATATTCTTTCCCAGTCCGGCTCCTAATCATTTACATCTTAGCTCAGAAGGTCCTTTATCAGAGAACTTTTCATAGCCATCTATCTAAAGTAACAAACTTAATAAATAAATAAATAAATAAAGTAACAAACTTTATCCCTTCATATACCCGATCACATTACCTTGTTTATTTCATTCACAGCAATGGTCACAATCTGAAATTACCAGGTTCACTTGTCTACTTGTTTATTGTCTCTTTCTTCCCAGGCACCTTGTCTGTCTCACTCACTGGTCGTCACCAGCCTCTAGAGGAGAACCAGGCACTAAGTAAGGTCCTCAGTAAACACTGACTCAATGAGTGACTAGTGTGATTGTTAAACCAACGCATATGTGGCTTCAACTTAAAACTGATCTAGTTTGGGGCGCCTGGGTGGCTCAGCCGGTTGAGCGGCCGACTTCGGCTCAGGTCATGATCTCGCGGTCCGTGAGTTCGAGCCCCGCGTCGGGCTCTGTGCTGACAGCTCAGACCCTGGAGCCTGTTTCGGATTCTGTGTCTCCCTCTCTCTCTGACCCTCCCCCGTTCATGCTCTGTCTCTGTCTCAAAAATAAATAAATGTTAAAAAAAAAAAACAACTGATCTAGTTTATATGGACCTTAGAACTAGAAGGTCAACCATGAGATATTCCAGTCCAGCCTCTGGCATCTCCCCTTGCTACAGCTAAGGCAGGGAAAGGAGAACCTTTCATAGCATGGACAAGTTAAGACCAGCTCAGTCGGTTAAGCGTCTGACTTCAGCTTAGGTCATGATCTCACAGTTCATGAGTTCAAGCCCTGCATCAGGCTCTGTGCTTGTAGCACAGAGCCCGCTTCAGATCTTCTGTCACCCTCTCTCTTTGCCCCTCCCCTGTGCAAGTACATGCTCTTTCAAAAATAAATAAACATTAAAAAAAAAAGATGTGGGGGTAAATAACTCCTCACATACTTAGCCTCGAATACCAGGAACCTATGTCTTTTCATTCCCCAGAGGGACCGGAACAATTAATTTTTGAAGCAGTGAAACAGGAGGAGAGCTGGAGCCAAAGGCCAAGAAGTTGGTTACCTAGTCCGTGGCAGTCCAAAGAAGTGTTATTAAAAAGGTTAAAAAGGAAAATGCAGAGGCCAAAAATGCCCATCTGGAGGACCAGCCAAGTACCCATGCCTGCCTTGAAGCTAGAAGCTATGGAGGCTGTGTTTGTCTACCACAGGCGTTAAGAAGCCCCTAGAGAATTCAAGTTTATAAATAAATAGACACTGGGCACTTTCTACATGCAAATCAAAGAATGGAAATTAAATGACCATTTCCAGGGGTGCCTGGTTGGCTTAGTCAGATAAGCGTCCGACTTTGGCTCGTGTCATGGTCTCTTGGTTCATGAGTTCAAGCCCCACATCGGGCTCTGTGCTGACAGCTCAGAGCCTGGAGCCTGCTTCGGATTCTGTGTCTCCCTCTCTCTCTGCTCCTCCCCCACTTGCACTGTGTGTGCCTCTCTCAAGAATAAATAAACATTAAAAAATTTTGAGAAATGCCCATTTCCAGCTGCTCTTGTTCCTGAACTTTTCTCCGAGGAGATCGGAGGGTCCTGTTTTCTCATGATGATTGGATCTCTGGATCTTTGTAGACTCTGGGCGACCAAAGGCCTAATTCTTGAGAGAAAAGCCCAAAGAGGCTGAAGCGTGTCTTAATCCAACTTTGTTTTTATCTTTCCCCCATAAGGATTTAGATGCAGGGAATATCATTGTGGGAACAGACACTGGAAACAGCAAGAGGTTTGGAGTCAGGTGGACACAGGCTTGAACTCCACCCACCAATGATTACTAACTAAGACCCTAGATGATTTACATAACTTGCCTGTGCTTCAGTTTCCTGTTTTTAAAATAAAGTCAATAATACTTTTGCCACAGGGTTCCTATATGGACAAAGTAAAATTGCAATATGCATAAAATGTTTGGTATACCTTTGGGGGGCTGCATGCCGAGTATTTATTTCCTCACCACTAAGGGGGAGGGGGACAATGACCTCAAACTGGGGGAGCATGATGAGGATTTGTGTAGAAAATAGAAAAGCAGAGACAAGAAGGAGGAGGCAAAAGTGACTAACGCAGGAAGAGGTCACAGCTGAGTTATCATGTAGGCTAAAATTACTTTAGTTCATAGTCAGTAATAGGAGGCCCCAGTACACTTCAGTGATTCTGCTTAGGTTTTAGCTTCAGAAAACCTGGCTTCTTGTCCCAGCTCTGCTGCTTGCCAGGGAGCTGGGGCAAGCCATGTCACTTCTCAGGCTCCTTACAGGTAAAATGGGGTTATTAATACCTGGCTTATTGTGAAAATATACTGAGACACAGGATCGAAGGCACCTGACTCCCAGCAAGACTCATACTCTTAGTGGCTCTCCTTAACCAGTGAAGAGCTGCTGAGCCAGCACCTGACGATACAAGAACAATGAACGTGAGCTTCACTTACTTATTAGCATTTCAGTGGGCATAGTCTAGATTATGCTGTGGTTACAAGTAACCCTAAAATTTCAGTGACCTAAATATGAAGATTTCTTTTTTTTTTTCCTTTAGTTTTTAAGTAGGCTCCCACCATGGGGCTTGAACTCATGACCCTGAGATCAAGAGTCACATGCTCTACAGACTGAGCCAGCAGGCACCCTGAAGATCTGTTTCTGATTCACCCTGCTTTCTAGCATGGTCATCCGGGGCTCTATGCCACAACACTGTCATCCTCACTCCAGGCCCCAGGTTGACAAAGCAGCCACTAGCAGGAACAGTGCTGGTTGCCATGACAAGGAAAAGATAAGATGGTGAAGCATCCTGACTTTCAAAGCTTCCACTCACATTTCACTGGCCAAAGCAAGGCACATACCTTCGAGTGGGTGAGAAAGTACAACCCACCATATGTCAGGAAGGAAAGAGAATGAGAATATTTGTGAGCAGCCTTAATGACTACTGTAGTTAGGGAGCAGAGACTTCAGAGCGATTTAATTATCTCTTTTCCCAGAGAAAGACTTGCCATGGATTAGCTTGTTGAGAATTGGCACGTTACCAAGGATATGTTTCTCTTTTCTTGATGAAAATAAATTATTAGCAAATAATCTTGCTGAGCTGTTGCACTTTTTGCAATATTTTTGTGTTGCTATGCCCACTGCTGGGTTTCAGTACACTAAATTAATTTCTGTAGGCTTCTTTATTGTAGTCGAGAAGATCTTCCTTTCTCCCATGTCGTAAACGTGGACCTCCTTTATATGCTGCCTAATCACATTTTGAAACCCCAATTTCTGACGGCATCAGATGCATTGAACATTCTATCAAAAACCATGGATTTGAAATGGCCTGTGTTTGTATGTGTGTTTCCCACTAGAAGTTGGTTCTCTCGACCCAGAAATGCGGGAAAATAATGCTTCCTTCTCACTTCGTAATATGCACGTGTTTTCCAGATCCTTCTTTTGTAGGAAGCCTTCCTAAAATTCAGGAGTGTATTGGTTATCTACTGCTGCATAACAAATTAGCCCAATACTTAGTGGGGTAAAAGAACAATAACCATTCGTATTTCCCACAATTTCTGTGGGTCATAAATTCCAGCAGAGCTGGAAGTTTTGAGTCAAAGCCTGCTGTGAAGTTGCAGTTAAGATACCAGCCAGGGCTGCAGTCACCTGAAGACTTCTCAGAGGCTAAAGGTCTGCTTCCAAGACACAGCCAAAGAGCCACTTCCAAGTGACCTTCCAAGAATCACTCACATGGCTGAGAAGTGTTCACTGTTGACAGGAGGTCTCATTCCTCCCTACACGCGGCCTCTCCACAGAACTGTTTGGGGAACTGTTTGGGGTCCTTTCCCCTGTGCAAGTGAGCCGAGAGAGGCAAAGACAGAGGCTGCAATGTTTTTTATGACTGAAACCCAAAGTCACACACTGTCACTTCCACGGCGTCCTAGCACACATTCAGCATAGGATACCACAGGAGGGCATTATACATGGTGTGAATACCAGGAGGCAAGGATTATTGGAGGCTGGCTTTCACAGGAAGTAATGCAAGAATTCTTTCAACTGACTCGAAGTCCACTCCAAATATAAAAAATAAAAACTACGAGATAAATTCTGTGAAGGCAAAGACTTTTTTCTTCTGTTTGTGGTGCTTACCTTTAGACATGACCTAACATAATCGATTCTCAATAAATATTGGTGTAATGAATAGATAAGATGAAAAATCAGGAAAACTTTTTTTGAAAAGCTCTCAATAAAACATTATAAGTACTATATATTTTTAAGTTCCAAGTAGATACCAAATAAACATTGAGAATATAAGACAAGTCCACTGCAAGTTGGTCCAAGCTCATCAACTTTTAGTAGTAGCAGGATTTCATCAGGAAGGCAATGTAGCACAGTTTGTAGATTCTGGGTTAAAATCAGGAGAACTCAGCGATGCCTGGGTGGCTCCGTCGGTCAAGCCTCCGACTTCAGCTCAGGTCATGATCTCACGATTCGTGGGTTTGAGCCCCACGTCGGGCTCTGTGTTGACAGCTCAGAGCCTGGAGCCTGCTTCCGATTCTGTGTCTCCCTCTCTCTCTGCCCCTCCCCTGCTCATGCTCTGTCTCTCAAAAATAAATAAATGTTAAAAATAAAAATTTAAAGAAATCAGGAGAACTCAGATGAGAACAAGCCATTTAACGTCTCTGGGCCTCAATCCCCCTACCTACAACAGTAGAGGTTTGGACTACATGATATCAAAGGTACTTTCAGCAAGAACATTCTAACATTATTTGAATGTCACCATACATTTGAAACTAAGCTTATGAGAAAATATTTCTGATCAACTTTATTGATTAGACAGTTCTTCCATATGTGCTAGGTTTGAGGCTAATATGTGTACATAGGTCTGGGTTTGTTTAAGGTTTGCAGGGTGAATTATTAAGTCTATTTGTATAAAAATTCTAGAATTTCTTTCTGGGAAAGAATTTACTTTAATGGAAGTGAGAGTTTTGTTCAAAAACAATTTCTTAAAAATTAGATGTATGGGGCATGTGGGTGGCTCAGTTGGTTAAGTGTCCGACTCTTGCTTTCAGCTCAGGTCATGATCTCATAGCTTGTGTGTTTGAGCCCAGCATCGTGCTCTGTGCTGATAGAGCAGAGCCTGCTTGGGATTCTTTATGTCTCCCTCTCTCTCTGTTCCTCCCCCACTTGTGCTCTCTCTCTCTCTCAAAATAAAAAAAAATAGACTTAAAAAAAATTGGGACAGGTGATTTTAGAAACAGCCCCATGTCTACCTATTGAATTATCTAATTTCATAGCACCCATTTGCTCATGTCTGCTACCCAAGAGATGGGCTGAAAATAAAATGGATGCATTAAAATTTGGGGCACCTGGGTGGCTCAGTCAGTTAGGTGCCCGACTCTTGATTTCAGCTCTGGTTAAGATCTCGTAGTTCGTGAGTCCACACAGACAGTGCAGAGTCTGATTGGGATTCTCTCTCTCTCTCTCTCTCTCTCAAAGAAACTCAAAAGAAACTCAAACTCTCAAAAGAAACTCCATATTCATTCTTGTTCACCCTTCATTCCTTCTCAATAAATAAACTTGAAACAATTAAAAACAACAACAACAACAACAACAAAACAATGGATGCTTTAAACTCTGCAGCAGTTTCTTCACACATCACCTAGAGCTGAACACAGTACTTCCAAGCGTGCTCTGACCAGAAAGGAAGAGAATGCAAACATTCCCTTATCTGGGGCTTCAGAATGTTAGAATTTTATTTAGGGGGTGTGCATTTCTGAACTCTTGATTCACAGTGAGTTGGCAATAATGAAAACTTCACCTGGACTTTTATTAAACCACATCTTCACCTGGACTTTGTATTAAACATTCTCTTGTTGGAACCACCCCGTTGTTCTTAGTCTAGGTGTCCTCGGATCCTGCTTTATGCCACATATGCATCGGTGGTGTTTTGGTTAACATCCCCAAATTCCTCCTTCCCCTCCTTTCCATTCGATCTCCTGCAGGATCAACCATAAGCCACAGGAGCCCACTGGCCTAGTTCACACAAATCAGCCTCCACAGAGAGCCGGGTGGACGGTGGAGACTGGATCTGGAGGAACAAGGTCAAGATATTCAGCACAGGTGGTCTTTTCTGGGTCATTAATGAAAATGTGGGACATTCAGGACCATGAATGGAAATCTTCTGCATAGCCGCTAGACATTTTTCATTTGATAGTCATCTACACACAGACTCTCTGGTATAATAGAACAAGGAATATTCTTTTTTGTATATGTTAAAATTTTTATTTTAAGTAGACTCCACACCAACGTGGGGCTTGAACTCACGACCCAGAGATCAAGAGTCACATGCTGCACCCACTGTGCCAGCCAGGCGCCCCTGACAAGGAACATTCTTAACATACTAATATCTCCTTCTAGTACTGTTCTTTTTTTTTCTTTAGTTTTATTAAGATATAATTCACATCATACAATTCACCCATTTAGTGTATAAATCGATGGATTTTGGTATATTCACAGAGTTATGCAACCATCACAACCATCGATTTTAGAACATTTTCATCTCCTCAAGAGAAACTCCATATCCATTCTCGTTCACCCTTCATTCCTCCTCAAACACCCCGAGCCCCTGGCAACCACTAATCTACTTTCTGTCTCTACAGATTTTGCTTATTCTGGAGATTTCACATAAATAGAATTATACAAAATATGGTCTTTTTGTGTTTGGCTTCCTTCACTAAGCATAATGTTCTCAAGGCTCATGCACGTTACAGTGTATACCAGTGCTTCAGTTATTTTTATTTTAATATTTATTTATTTTTGAGAGAGAGAGTGCAAGTGAGCAGGGGGCAGAGAGAGAGAGGGGAGAAGGGGACAGAGGATCCAAAGCAGGCTCTGCTCTGACAGCAGAGAGCCCGCTTCAGGGCTCAAACTCACGAACTATGAGATCATGACCTGAGCTGAAGTTGGACGCTTAACCAACTGAGCCACCCAGGCGCCCCCATTTCATTTTATTGCCAAGTGATACTTCACTGTATAGATAGACCACATTTTCTTTACCCACTCACCAGTTGATGGACATTTGGGTTGTTTGGGGCTTTTTGGCTGTGATGTATAATACAGCTATGAATGTCCATGTGCAAGTTTTTGTGTGCACACAATTTTCATTTTTCTTGGGTATATGCTCAGAAGAAGAATTGCTCTACTCACACAGGCCATATGGTAACTCTATGTTTAACCTTGTCAGAAACTGCCAGACTGTTTTCCAAGGGGGCCATACCATTTTACATTTCTACAAGCAGTGGGCGGTGTTTCCATTTCTCTACTCCCTTGCCAACACTTGGTACTTGTCATTTTCGTGACAGCCATAGGGTAAGTGAAGCAGTGTCTCCTTGTACTCGTGGTTTGCATTTTTCTGATTGGTAAAGATGCCAAGCATTTCCATGTGTTCATGTGCCACGGGCATGTCCTCTTTAAAGAAATGTCCATTCAGGTCTGCTGCCCGTTTTGGAAAATTAAGTTGTGTGATTTTTATTATTGAATCGTAGGGGTTCTTTATATATTTTAGATATGTCTCTTATGATATATACAGTTTGCAAAACTTATCTCCCATGGTGTGTGGGGGGTGTCATTTTACTTTGTTGATGATGTCCTTTGAAGCACAAAGTTTTTGGGGCGCCGGGGTGGCTCAGTCGCTTAGGCGTCCGACTTCAGCCCAGGTCACGATCTCGCGGACCGCGAGTTCGAGCCCCACATCGGGCTCTGGGCTGATGGCTCAGAGCCTGGAGCCTGCTTCCGATTCTGTGTCTCCCTCTCTCTCTGCCCCTCCCCCGTTCATGCTCTGTCTCAAAAATAAATAAACGTTAAAAAAAAAAAAAGATTTATGAAGCACAAAGCTTTCAATTTTGGTGACATCCACTTTATCTATTTTTTCTTTTGTTGCATGTGCTTTTGGAGTTATATTCTAGTGCTGTTTTGAGAGCTACTTTTTCTTAGCTTCCTGTTCAGGTTTAGAAAAATAGTTCTGATTTCCCTTTCCTGCTCCAAATGACTTAGAATAGTAGAAGCTAATATTTACTAAGCACTTACTATGTGCCAGGTTTTTAGCTAAGAGTTGAGACAGCTTGGGTAAACCAGCCCAGGGCCCCAGGGTTAGGGGGATTAATCCAATCCGATTCTGGAGCCCATACTTCACTGTCCTACTGAACGTGTGTCTTCCTCATCTTGACATTTGTTTCATTTTTGCAGGAGGAAAACAGTGTATCTGCTGTTAGTGTTGGACAAGTTACTCTGTCCATGTTCTTTGTTTCCTTCCCTTCCCTGAGGTGAGTCCTCCGCCCCACCCTTTCTAGAACTGCCAGAATCTACAGAGTCTCCAACACACACACACACTTGTCCAAAAGGGCAAAACAACAGCCTCGTTCATGACACAGAATAAATACCAAGTCCCTGATGCCACAACTGAAGCTGCCCTATACCAGAGGTGCCGAGTCTTTGGTCATGACAGTCTAGGGACTGACAGGCAGGACCAGCTCTGACACCCCTCGAAAGGGAATTCTGAGCTGGGGTTGCCCTGGAACTCACACCTAAAGCCCCAAATTTAAAACACTTCGCCTGTCAATTCAGTCAAGTCGAATCATGTGGGGCGATAAATGACAAGCTGGTCAGAGGAGTTTCTCAGTTCTTCCTTTGACTTGGACAATATTGACGTTCAAATTTCAACTTTAGTTTCTCTAAGTACACGAGGTCAGAATTATGTAACAGGAGCCCACAAGCTTCTTCCCTCCACCCTCTGCCCCCTTTCCCACTGTGTCCAGCTGCCTAACGCAAACATTTGGAATTCCTTCAGAATGTCTCTCAGACTCAGCTTCCCTCTCTAGTTCATCCTTTTTGCCGCTGCACCTGCTCAGGTGGTTCTCATCTCTTGGGTGAACTAACTGGACTTATTTCATAGTCTCCTCTTCAATCCAATTGAGTTGAAACAAATGATCCCATCATGGTTATCTTCCTCAATCGATTATGAGATCTTTAAGGTCAGAGACCAAAAAGAATTAATTTCCCCAGAACTAAGCTTGGATTCTGCCATCTCTAGACATTTAATTAGCATTTGTGGAAGGATTGCTCAGTGCCAGAATGTGCCCACCACCTGCAATAACAATTAAATGTCACATGAACCAGGTGTTCCAGGAACCCCTCTCCTGTCCTGCTGTCGTGTGCATGGACTTGGCTAGCATTCAAAGGGGGAGGTCAAGGCAAAGTAGGTATCTTGTCTCACACAACTCGGGAGGGGGGAGGCCATCTGCTGGCCTGTAAATTCCTCTTTATCTTAGTGATGGGAAAGAGTCTGGCCTGTGTCCCTCCTAGACCCATGTCTACCCAGGCCCACCAAGTGACCAGGAAGTTTGTTGTGTTTCCTAGATACAACCACACCTAATTTCCTGAGCCTAAACACCCCTGAACACCAACGAAGGAGTAACCCCAAAAGTTAGGTAAGCATTGCAAAATCATTCCTAGTAGCACAGATAGTGATATCCCGTCTTAGTAACCTGCTCCCTGTGACCTTGTGGGGAAAGGTGGAGGTGAGCAGACAGGACAAGGAATCAATCACATCGAGCTTCAGGAGCTACACCGAATGGATGTTCCAGTTGCCCTCTACTTCTCTCTCCCCAGGCCTCTGTCACCCTTCTCACATCCTGTCTCTAAGTTTCCTAGGTAGCATCCCCATCCCTTAGCCACAGAAAGCTGCCCCATTCCTCACAAGAGGAAGCCATCCTAAGTTGTCGCTGTCTCTTCTTAAGTGCAAAAATTAATGCCTTGGACTTTAGCTGGATGTTAATGGAAGATTTCCTCTGCCCAGCCTGCTGCTTGCTCTCAAGTAGGAGGAACGTGGGCTGGTCCTGTAGTGGAACACAGTGTGCACGTTCGGTGCCTTTCCCTCTCAGGCAGTGAGGGTGGCCAGCAGAGGCCAGTTTCCTCCTGAATAACCTAAGGACAGATGTCCACCCCCCCCCCCCCCCCACACGCATACACACCGTGGTCAGTATTACTCATCTGCCAAAGAGAATGCAGGCCAGTAACACAGAGGCAAAGTACTTTTCAGCCATTAGCGTGTTTTTCACCTAGCCCTATGATGAAAACTTTGGCATTATTGTGGTAAAGTCGTTTTTGTTTCCTTCCTGGATCCATGTCATTACAAAGGTCCCTGTAAGTTGAGAATGTTTGTTTACTTCCTATGATAGAATTTGTTGATCCCCACATCTCTCCCCAGATGGAGCGGGGGTGGGGAGGATCTTTGCTTATCCTACCACAGCAGTAAAGAAAAAACTTAGAAGTTTGCCTGTAGAAAGAATTAGCAAGATAATTGCAGGGGGATGTTTATGGATTCAGGGCCTTGATCTATAAAGTGTCCTTAAGAAACTGGCATCTTCAATTTCAAAGGAAATGGTGAGATTCCTAACCCACATGTGTCCTTTTGCCCAGGGGCCAGACTCTCAACTTGTCCTCCTTGGCTTCCTGCTCACTATCTGTAAGATGAAAGGAACTGATCTAAGATTTCTAGCAGATTCTTAGAATTCAATGTAATTCAATTAACATCTACTGAGTATCTGCTATGTGCGGTTTTGGGTGGTGAAAATGCAACTTTGTATCATTCAGGTAGAAATTCCCAGGGATCCTATAACCTGCTTTGAGAAATTGTTCTAGAACAAAGGTCGACACAAATAGTATTATTTCTTTTGCCTCGTCAACTTAACAGCAAAGGAAGAAAACATTTTCCCAAAATGATTTATCCTAAAAACCCTGAGATCTACTGGGGATTCTTGAGATAGGTCACTGGGGTTTATGGAAAAGCATTCCAAATTCCTTCTGCTTTTTCCTTCAGGAGTGACTTCACTTAACCTTGACAGTGACAAAGAAACTTCTTCAAGGAAAAATAACTTTGAAAGGAAAGAAAAAAAAGGATTTGAATAATCATTCAGATCTTAACCAGTCTTCCAACAGGAAATATGAGCATATTAACGGTACCAGAAAAATGTGTCAAAAGAGGCTCAACTGGAAAAAGAAAAGGTAACTTTTTCTTAAACTCTTTCCAGTGATGGAAATTATTCATGGGAATCCAACAGGGAGAAATCTCTGAGGGTAAAACACTGCTATTTTACTGGTGGGTCTTTAGAAATACCCTAACTTTCCATCCATCCCCATTCTAAGAAATCAACTTCCATTGGAAAATTCCAGGCTTGGGCAAAAAAGTCTACTTAACTTACATTCTAATGTAAAACACTGTTTGCCAGACAACTTCCATCACTCATCAGGGTAGCACTGCTTCTCTCTCTTTTTTGTAATGATACATTACCGAACGATTCTAAACTTGCAGACGCAAGACTATACTTTCAGGCATCATTTTTATAGTTCGTTACTAGACAAGTTTCTATGAACATGTAGAGTACTGGAAACCATGAGGGAGAGAGGAAGTGTTGTCTCCTGGAGTGAAACTGGCCCTAAGTTTGCTTCTGCAAAGGCAAGGCCATTTGTCACTGATGATCTATCTTTCTTCTCTTTCTTTGTGACCGGGAGAGGGAGGGTGGATTTGTGAGAGAGAGCCCCCTGAATGGCTTTCTAATCAATTAATTAATCAAGGGATTCTCAGATGCATTTGCCTTCCTACCTTGATTCTAATGTCAGATCCTAAATGAAATTTGCACCAGCACACATACAAACAGAGGCTTTAGAAGTAAGAGTCACTCTGGATGATATTCCCTTTCCACTTACCAAAAAAGGTAAGTTTTTTGTTTTTGGTTTTTGTTTTATTTATTTACTTACTTACTTATTTACTTTTGGTTTTTGCTTTGGTTTTACATCTCAGGACACGGTGTCACCTGCTATTTGCTGATCAAAACGTAAATCCGGTTGACATCCTTAATGTCTCTTTCCTACCTCCTCTATATCTCATCCATGCACTTGTCCTGCTGGTTCTGCTACCAGCTCACCATCCAAGCCTTCCGCTGCTCTCGCTCTCCCCTGCTGCCATCTGGGTCCGAGCCGCCGACATCTCACATAAGGAGTGCCACTCTGGTTTCCTAAACTCTCTTCTCCTCCTACTCTTGCTCCCCTAAAATTCATTTTTCCCATAGTTTTCAGGTTGATCTTCAAGAGCTTCAATCTGACCGTCCTCTTTGTCCCCTTGACATCTTCCAATGTCTTCCACTACCCTGAAATAAAAGGAAACCTTCTGGCCTTGAAGGTTCTGTGTGATTTGGCCCACTTCTTTGAACTTGCTGCATATTCCTCATCTCTTACTCACCACTCCTAGCCTCTCTCTACAAAATGGTATTTCTCGAACCCAAACATCAACCTTCTTCTCACCTCAGCATCTATTCAATTGCTGTTTTCTCTCTCTGGAGTTCTCTTTAGATTCTTCTCACTGGCCTTTCTTTCCCACAAGTGCTCCACGAACAAGCACCATAGGGATCACACGGGACCTTGTAAGAAATGCAGAAGCTGGCACACAACCCTTCACCTACTAAATCATAATCAGCCCTTATACAAGATCACCACGTGATTCATATGCAAATTGTAGGTTGAGAAGGTCTAGCTTAGGTCTCAGTGCAATTGTCACCTCCTCTGAGAGGCTTAACTGACCCTCGATCCAAATTAGCTTCCCAAATCACTCTCTATTACACCATGTATTTGATTTTTTTCCGATGGCCGTTAACTTTTTTTTTTTTAAATATATGAAATTTATTGTCAAATTGGTTTCCATACAACACCCAGTGCTCATCCCAAAAGGTGCCCTCCTCAATACCCATCACCCACCCTCCCCTCCCTCCCACCCCCCAACAACCCTCAGTTTGTTCTCAGTCTTTAAGAGTCTCTTATGCTTTGGCTCCCTCCCTCTCTTACTTTCTTTTTTCTTCTTCCCCTCCCCCATGGTCTTCTGTTAAGTTTCTCAAGATCCACATAAGAGTGAAACCATATGGTATCTGTCTTTTTCTGTATGGCTTATTTCACTTAGCATCACACTCTCCAGTTCCATCCACATTGCTACAAAAGGCCATATTTCATTCTTTCTCATTGCCACGTAGTATTCCATTGTGTATATAAACCACAATTTCTTTATCCATTCATCAGTTGATGGACATTTAGGCTTTTTCCATAATTTGGCTATTGTTGAGAGTGCTGCTATAAACATTGGGGTACAAGTGCCCCTATGCATCAGTACTCCTGTATCCCTTGGATAAATTCCTAGCAGTGCTATTGCTGGGTCATAGGGTAGGTCTATTTTTAATTTTCTGAGGAACCTCCACACTGCTTTCCAGAGCGGCTGCACCAATTTGCATTCCCACCAACAGTGCAAGAGGGTTCCCGTTTCTCCACATCCTCTCCAGCATCTATAGTCTCCTGATTTGTTCATTTTTGGCCGTTAACTTTAGATGAAAGTACCTTATTTGTTAACTGATATATTTATTTTTTTCCCCACTAGACTGTAAGCTCTATGAAAGCAGGAGGCATGTTTACATTGCCCACTACTGTTTTACCACCTAGCCTATGTCATCAATACATATTTGACAGATAAATGAATATTCACATATGACTTTAATCTTAATGCTCAAAGAGATGGTGAAATAGAATAAGTTTTTGACCTGTATTTATCTGGCTTTATCTGACCTAATAACCAACCAGAAAAAAATATGAATCGAATGAATTGTTTTGGCATAAATCACTTGCTGTACTCCAGTGGAATTTAAGGAAGGAAGGAAGGAAGGAAGGAAGGGGGGAGGGAGTGGGGAGAGAAAGATGGTTGGCCTTGGAAGACGTCAGGGTAATAAATGAAGTGACATTGCAAAGGATTCACAGGGTAGGACTACAGAGATAAGTAAGAGATTATGGCAGGCTCCCCAACATGGTGTAAATTATGCTATTATTGGTATTTCTCACCTAGAGCTTGTAAAACATTGAAGATTGAAGCTTTATATTTTGTATTGTATTCCCAGGAATATGTCACTAACTAGTAGCCCTTAAGAAGGAGAACGTATGTTAGCAATATGTGTGGGGTGAAAACCCTCAGTACTGTGTTTCTCCTTTATTCTCACAGAACTACCACACTCATAACACGTCTGACACCAGATGTGCAAAATTTTTTTTTCCCACATCAAGCAATTCTGTGACACCACCTTGGCGTCCTGCAAATGAACTCAATTCTGACATCTACCTGGAGATGGGATCAGATCAGGTTAAGGGCTCAGTCCCAAGAGACCGTCTCCCATTTCAGATGCCAATTTTAAGTAGTAGGTCTCCAGGTAACCCACAACTTCTGTTCAACTTGGCTAAAATCAGAGGTTCTTGGGGCGCCTGGCTGGCTTAGTCAGTGAAGCATGTGACTCTTGATCTCAGGTTGTGAGTTCAAGCCCCACACTGGATGTAGAGATTACTTAAAAAAAAAAAAAAAAGTCTTTTTTTAAAAAAATCAGAGGTTCCCATGACCTCCTCTCCTGTGGATTTGATTATTTGCTAGAACAGCTTACAGAACTCAAGGAAATACAGAGAGTTACCAGTTTATGAAAACATGATAAAGGATACCCATGAACGGCCAGATGAAGGTCTACATAGGATAAGGTTGGGAGGGTTCCAAAGGCTTCATCCTCCCAATATGCAGAGGTGTTCACCAACATGGAAACTTTCCAAACCCCATACTATTGAGATTTTATGTACACTTCCTCATGATCAATTGTTAACTCCATTTCTATTGAGATCAAATTGGATAATTAAACATCAGGAGTTTGTGCTTTGCAAACAGGAGGGAATCAATACCTATGTGCCGAATGAATTAAGAAAAGAACGGTTCCCTGTCCTGATCTTTTGGGATGGGTAACTCCATAAACAAATATTAACCCTCTCCTCACCAAAGGTGGAGATTGTATGGTGAGAACAATAGCACAGTCCGAAGGGTGTGTGTTACAGCTCCTCGAGCAGACCGTCCTTCCCCATGGTGTACACAGAGCAAGGAGCAAGGCCTGCTTTAAGAGCATAAGAGATGAGGGGCCTGGCTGGGTCAGTTGGCAGAGCGTATGCCTCTTGGTCTTAGGGTTGTAAGTCTGAGCCCCATGTTGAGTGTAGGGATCGCTTAAAAATAAAGTCTTTAAAAAACAAAAAGAATGCAAGAGCCGTATACTCACACCACACCTGCTTTAACGCTCTATTGCCAAGATTTTTAATAATTTTATCTTTGTATTGGATTTTTACGCTACATTGATGGGAGCATGTGTGCAAGTAAAGACAGGTATAATATGAGTATCTACTCTTCCTTGTTGTTCCATTTGCATGTGACATTCTTGATGTCCCATGAGCGCAGAATTGCCATGGATCCCCATGATGTCGGGGAGTTCAGTGTTACTCAAGGCAGACACAAGGTAAGTGAGTTCCACCTATAACAGAGGGCGACAGGCACACAGAGCCCTAGGAGGACTTGCTTTCTGCTTGACCCAGAACTTGATTTGAATGTAGAAAGAAACTAATGGTGCTCTAAATATAAATAATGTTGGGGCGCCTGGGTGGCTCAGTCGGTTGAGCGTCCGACTTCGGCTCAGGTCATGATCTCATGGTCCGTGAGTTCAAGCCCCGCGTCGGGCTCTGTGCTGACAGCTCAGAGCCTGAAGCCTGATTCCGATTCTGTGTCTCCCTCTCTCTGACCCTCCCCCGTTCATGTTCTGTCTCTCTCCATCTCAAAAATAAATAAATGTTAAAAAAAATTTTTTTTTAAATAAAAAAAAATAAAACACACGTTGAAGGGGTGGGGGGTAGGCAAAATGGGTGAAGGGGAGTGGGAGACATAGGTTGCCAGTTATGGAATGGATAAGTCACAGCACAGGGAAGAGAGTCGGTGGTAGTGTAACAGCATTGCAAGGTGACAGATGGTAGCTACACTCGTGGTGAGCACAGCATAATGTATGGAGGAGCTGAATCACTGTGTTTTACACCTGAAACTAAGGTAATGTGTGTCGACTACACTTCAATTTTAAAAAGTGGAAAAAAAGGACATTACATAATATAAAGATGAATGCTAAATGTTATACTAATCTAAAATTTTAATTTTTACTTAGAATGACATTAAGTCGCAAATGAAAAATACCATCACAAATCAACAGAATGAGGCAGAAAAGAGCAAACTTTCTACTTTATTTATTTGTTTATTAAATATTTATTTTTGAGAGAGAGAGAGAGCACAAGAGCAGGCTAGGGGCAGACTGAGAAGGGGACAGAGGATCCAAAGTGGGCTCTGTGGGGCTTGAACTCACAAACTGTGGCATCATAATCTGAGCTGAAGTCTACGGCTTAACTGACTGAGACACCCAGGTGCCCCTATCTAGCTAGCTAGCTAGCTATGTTTTGTTTTTTTTTTTTTCAACGTTTTTTATTTATTTTTGGGACAGAGAGAGACAGAGCGTGAACGGGGGAGGGGCAGAGAGAGAGGGAGACACAGAATCGGAAACAGGCTCCAGGCTCCGAGCCGTCAGCCCAGAGCCCGACGCGGGGCTCGAACTCACGGACCGCGAGATCGTGACCTGGCTGAAGTCGGACGCTTAACCGACTGCGCCACCCAGGCGCCCCTAGCTAGCTATGTTTTAAGTAGGCTTTACTCCCAGCACAGAGCCCAACCCAGGGCTTGAAGCCACAACCTTGAAATCAAGACATTGAGATCAAGACCTGAGCTGACATCAAGAGTTAGATGCTTAACCAACTGAGCCAGGTGCCCCGAAAACTTTCTTTCTTTCTTTTTTAAAAAATTTAACATTTATTTTTGAGAGACAGAGACAGAGTGTGAGCAGGGGAGGGGCAGAGAGAGGGGAAGACACAGAATCCAAAGCAGGCTCCAGGCTCTGAGCTGTCAGCACAGAGCCCCATGTGGGGCTTAAATTCACTAATGGTGAGATCATGACCTGAGCTGAAGTCAGATGCTTAATCGACTGAGCCACCCAGACACCCCGTCAAAAACTTTCTATTTTAAAAATGACTGCTTTTAGAGTGCCTGGGTGGTTCGGTTGGTTGAGCAAGTGGCTCTTGATTTTGGCCCAGGCCACAAGCTCGCAGTGGTGAGACTGGCCTCACGTCCGGCTCCACACTGAGCTGAGTGCAGAGCCTGTTTGAGATCCTCTCTCTCTTTCTGCCCCTCTCCCCTGCTCACTCACCATCTCTCTCTCTAAAATAAAATAAGCATGAAAATGACTGCTTTTACAGTAACCACAAACTTGCTTCTAGCTAACAATCTGCAAGCTATCTCTCAAGGGGCTTTTCTTAAAGGAGACAAACCTTCCTCTCCACCCCCTAAAAGTACCACAAAACATTTCAAATGTACCGACTTGAGTACTTTCTCCGTCTGGTGCCATTTCCCTTTGATATGAACATACACTCATTCACTAGACATTCTCTGAGTGGAATAGCAGCTCAAAGCTTGAAAGGAGCGTGTGTTCTGTTCCCTCTGGGCTAAAGCAAGGCTCATCCAGACCAGAATGACCTGGCAACCACCGGTTAGACACGCGGATTTAAAGTTTAACTTTACACCAACAGTGCAGTGCAGTCCAGGGCAAGGTCCACAGAGATAGATCCTGACACCCTTACCTTTTAGTGTCTTCATGTCTCTGGGTCATTGAGACCTTTAGGTTTTGGCCTCCACAGGAAGACTTCAAAGAGATAATGCTGCTTCTGGCCTGTAGACCCCATGGCCTGTAGCCAGTTGGAAAACTGCAACTATTTACCCAACAGAGCTTCTCAAGCCCAAAGCCCTGGGAAGGGAAATACAAGAGGCAGAGGGTGCATTTCTGAGTGCCCCCAGGAAGGTTGCACCATAGCTGGTGGAAAGCCTGGCCTGCCAAGTCAGAAGCTCTCTTCTTATCAGCCATGTGACCTCAGGCAAGCAACTCTCCATTGTCTAGGCCTCTCTCTCCTCATCTATAAAGTGGGAGCAATGAGGGGTACCTGGATGGCTCAGTTGGTTGAGCGTCCGACTTGGGCTCAGGTCATGATCTCACGGTTTGTGGTTTGAGCCCCATGTTGGGCTCGGTGCTGACAGCTCAGAGCCTGGAGCCTGCTTCAGATTCTGTGTCTCCCTCTCTCTGCTCCTCCCTTGCTTGCACTCTGTCTCTCTCTCAAAAAAAAAAAAGAAAAAGAAAAAAGAAAAGAAAAAAGTATGAGTGGAGTAGCAACTTAAAGTAGGATCACGTGGCAGATTGTTGCAGGCACCTGACAAGTCATACTGTTGAGTGTCCACATCCCCTTGTGATGGACTCTGCTATTCCTGACTTGTTCATCAGGAACCCAGGCCCTTAGGAGCCCTGAAGCCTCCATTCTTGACTTTTTGAAGCATTCATGCTGGACTAGACTGTAAAAGAATGAGATTTCTCTGAAGAGATAGACTCTCTAACAGCAGCACTGAGGTCCAGGCAGGTGGGTAAGGCAACCCCACACCCTTTGGTCTCAGTCAGATGACTGCAGCTCTTGGATGACCCCAGTGACCCCAGTTGACCCATGGAATTGTGAGAAATAATCAATCTGTGTGTTGTTTTTTCTAAATATTTATTTATTTATCTATCTATTTATTTATCTATTTATTTATCTATTTAGAGATAGAGAACATATGAGTGAGGGAAGAGTGGAGAGAAAGAATCCCAAGCAGGCTCTGCACTGCCAGCACAGAGCCCGTCGTGGGGCTCCATCCCACGAACCGTGAGATGGGGACCCCAGCTGAAATCAAGAGTTGGACACTTAACCAACTGAGCCACCCAGGTGCCCCTAAATCTGTTTTTTTTTTTTTTAAGAGCAGGCCACAGAAGGCCTCTCTGATAAGGTGATGTGTAAACAGGAATGGAAGAAGGAAGTGGTTATGGATTGAATGTTTGTGTCTTCCCAAAATTCATGTGGGGAAGCCCTCTCCCCCACTGTGGCTATGTTTGAAGATGGGACTTCTAAGGAAGTAGCTAAAGTTAAATGAGGTTGTGAGCATGTGCCGAGGAAAGGCCAGGTAAGGACATAGCAAGCCAGGAAGACAATTCTCACTAGAAACCATATCGGCTGCAACCTTGATCTTGCACTTAAATCCTCCAGAACTGTGAGAAAATCCATTTCTGTTGTTGAAGCCACCCAGTCTGTGGTATTTTGTTATGGCAGCCCAAGCTGATAAGACAGAGCCATGTGGGTATGGCGGGGAGAGCACTGCAGCAAAAGGAGGGGCTGGTGCAAAGGTCCTGGAGTGCAGGCAAGCTGAATGCGGTAATGCTGGAGCACAGTAAAGAGGGCCAGATGAAGGATAAAGGGTCAGAGAGGGGAAGATGTATGCAAATCAGAGGGCTATTGAAAGACTTTGACTATTACTTGAAGTTTAAAGGAAAGTCTGTAGTTTGGAGGGACGGAGTGATATGTTTTCAGAGGACATGCATTTCTGTCATATTTGACTTTTATGTAACAATGAACATGTGCTAACTTTTGTAATCAGAAAAAAAGACTTCAGGACATTTAGAAGACTACATAAGAGAGAGCTAACAAGTACAAGCTGTGTCCTTTAATGCCAACATGTGGGTACAGGGGAAAGCAGGGAGGGGCAGCAAGAAATGAAAGGGTGGGGGAGACTGCAGCTGATGAGAAGGCCTTGGCTTCTTTGAGGACTTGTCCTGTTCTTTGGGAGCTGCACCTCTGTGGGACGGTGCAGGGCAAACATGGGGGCAGACGGTGGGGCAAGAACAGAGAATAAAGTGTGGGCTGAATTCTTTTTTTATTTTTATTTAAAAAAAAATTTTTTTTTTAACGTTTATTTTTGAGACAGAGAGAGACAGAGCATGAACAGGGGAGGAGCAGAGAGAGAGTGAGACACAGAATCTGAAACAGGCTCCAGGCTCTGAGCTGTCAGCACAGAGCCCGACGCGGGGCTTGAACTCACGGACCGCGAGATCATGACCTGAGCCGAAGTTGGCCGCTTAACCAACTGAGCCACCCAGGCGCCCCTCTTTTTTTAAATTTATTAGTTTTTTAAATGCTTATTTATTTTTGAGAGAGATCAAGCGTGAGAGGGAGAGGGGCACAGAGGGAGACAGAGGATCTGAATTGGCCTCTGTGCCAACAGCAGAGAGCCTAACGTGACACTCGGACTCAAACTGTGAGCCCATGGCCTGAGCCAAAGTCAGACACTAAACTGACTGAGCCACCCAGGCAGCCCTCTTTTTTTTTTTTTTTTTTTTTTTAATGTTTATTTTTGAAAGAGAGAGAGAGAGGAGGGGCAGAGAGAAGCAGGGCACAAAGGATCCAAAGTGGGCTCTGTCCTGACAGTATTGGTCCTGAGCCCACTTCAGGGCTCGAACAGGGCTCGAACGAGGCTCAAACTCAGGAACCGTAAGATCGTGACCTGAGCTGAAGTCAGGTGCTCAACCAACTGAGCCACTCAGGTGCCCCTGAATTCTTTCTTGATAGGGATCAAGTACATCTGATTTGCCCCAGAACTTAACACATTGCCCAGCTTCTATAGGGCAAGAGCTGGATTATTTCTTACAGAAACATATGACCTGGCCTGAGCAGTTATTGTGTACCCCGCCCCCCATTCTCACCCCTATTCTTTGTTAGTATAGCCGAAGTTTAAAGGGGATCTTTAAATCCCTTTAGTGTAGTAGAGGGCGGATCTTTGGCATAATGAAAGGGTTAAAAGTCCACTGGATTAAGCCCTGCATACCTTGTGATTGGTTCCTAGTCTTTCAAATGTAAGAAATTGGGGCACCTGGGTGGCTCAGTCGGTTGAGCTTCTGACTCTTGGTTTTGGCTCAGGGCATGATCTCTTGGTTCATGAGTTCAAGCCTGTGATGGGCTCTGCACTGACAGCCTGGAGCCTTCTCTCTCTCTGCCCCTCTCCCACGTTCTCTCTCAAAAATAAATAAATGTAACAAATTGAGCTGAATCTTCAAGTAAGGCTGAGATCTCACAGGTTCTCAGATAACACTTTACACCTCATCATCATGGTCTGGGACTAGCAGAGTTAAAAAAGCAACGGAAACACTGCCTTTTGTGTTTTCTTGTAAAACCTCCATTCACTTCGTTTTATTCTTTAGTTGGCAGAGGAGTAGATGAATAGACAAAGATGCTCAATGCAAGCCTGGACAGAGAGTACTTTTTAAATGAGCATTCTGTTTAAAGTGCAAATGTGCTTTGCTATCAGCAACAGATGCATTTTCTAAACATTACGTATAACCCGCTTCTTTTTCTGAGTTCCAGAGGCGCTAACTCTGATGAACAGAAGGAAAGATTCTTTGTGTTTTGTGAATGATCACCCCCTTAGTCATCTGTTCTGTAAATCTGGCATTTCATGGATCAGGTATTTTAAAAATCCTTTGAAGGAAGCATCGGCCAACTATTTCTGATGATAATTTTTTTAAATGTTTATTTATTTTTGAGAGAGAGAGAGAGAGAGAGAGAGAGAGGGAAAGAGAGAGAGTGTGTGTGTGAATGGGGGAGGAGCAGAGAGGGAGACAGAGAACTCAAAGTGGGCTCCAGGCTCTACGCTCTCAGCACAGAGCCTGACATAGGGCTTGAACCCACAAACTATGAGATATTGACCTGAGCCAAAGTTGGACGCGTAACCAACTGAGCCACCCAGGAACCCCTGTGATCATAATTTTTTATCTTCTTGAATAGATTATAAAAATTTGAACATGTTTAGCCCCAATGACCAGTCTTAATGAAAGTTTCAAGTTAATGAAAAAGAAATGCAGAATGATGATCAGCACAGTGAAGGGTACTAGAATATGCCATCCTCAAATATGCCACTTTGGCATAAGGATAATTTTGAGCTGAAGGCAACTGAGAAGAAAAAGATACAAAAAAAGCTCTCTGCCCACCCCTATTTGCCTAAAAGTAGGATGTAAATTTGCAAAGGTGTCCCGTCTCTTTTCTCTACCAGGAGGACAGAAGTTCACCACTGGAGATGACCCTAGACCTTACCAGCTCAGAGATAGCACCAGAGAAATCTACAAAACAATCTTTGCTAAAACTAGCCTTTATCTACTATTAATTTCCCCATATATTTCCCTTCCTACAATTTGTCGCTCCTAGAAACGCGAAGCCCTTTTTTTTCTTAAGATTTCACTAAACATGTATTGTTCTTTTGCTAAAATGCTATGCAACCAACAAAACAAAGACAACCTACTGAATGGGAGATGATATTTGCAAATGACAGACATATCCAATAAGGGGTTAATATTCCAAAATATATAAAGAGCCCATACAACACACACCAAAGAAACCCAAATAATATAATTTAAAAATGAGCAGAAGACATGAGCATACATTTCTCTAAAGAAGACACACAGATGGCCAATAGACACATGAAAAGATGCTCTATATCACTCATTATCAGGGAAATGCAAATCAAAACCACAGTGAGATATCACCTCATACCTGTCAGAATGGCTAAAATAAAAAACTCAAGAAATGATAAGTATTGGAGAGGATGTGGAAAAAAAGGAACACTTGTGCACTCTTGGTGGGAGCCAACTGTGGAAAACAGTATGGAAGTTTCTCAAAAAATTAAAAATTACTGTATGATCCAGTAATTCCACTACTGGGTATTTACCCAAAGAATACGAAAACACTAATTTGAAAAGACATATGCACTCCTATGTTTATTGCAGCATTATTTACAATAGCCAAATTATGGAAGCAACCCACGTGTACATCAATAGATGAATGGATAAAGAAGTTGTGGCATGTATGTGTGTGTGTGTGTGTGTGTGTGTGTGTGTGTGTGTGTGTATATGGAATATTAGTCAGCCATAAAAAAGAATGAAATCTTGCCATTTGCAACAATGTGGATAGACCTAGAGGATATAATGCTAAGTGAAATAAGTCAGAGACAAATAAGTACCATGTGATTTCAGTCATATGTGGAATTTAAGAAACAAAACAAATGAACAAAAGAGACACAGTGGGGCAGTTGATTGAGTGTCCAACTCTTGATCTTAACTAGGGTCTTGATCTTAGGGTTGTGGGTTCAAGCCCTGCGTTGGGTGCCATGCTGGGCATGGAGCCTACTTAAAAAAATAATAAAAAAACAAGGCTTTATATATAAAAGAAAAAAGAGAGACAAAGGGGCAGCTGGCTGGCTCAGTTGGTAGAACATGCAACTCTTGATCTCTGGGTCATGAGTTCAAACCCCACATTGGGGGTATAGCTTACTTTAAAACAACAACAACAACAACAACAACAACAACAACAACAACAACCTGACAACAGATTCTAAAGTATAGAGAACTGATGGTTACCAGATGGGAGGGGAGTGGGGGGATGGGTGAAATAGGTGATGGGGATTAAGAGTATGCATATCATGATGAGTACTGAGCAACATATGGAATTGCTGAATCACTATATTGTACACCTGAAACTAACCTAACACTGTAGGTAGAATTGTAAAAAATGCTATACCACGCCTTTGAATGACTCCTCTCTGGGTGCTCCCTTGTATATGCATCACGCACTTGTTAATAAACTTCTGTTTGATTTCCTCTTGCTAATGTCTTGTCAGTCTAATTTACAGGGCTGGGTCTATGAACCTAAGATGGGTAGAGGGAAAACAATTTTTTTTTCCTCCCTTATATCAGCAACCAATTCCTTATCCTTATGTAACTAAAATAGTCAGCATTCCTTATTGAGGACCCAAAAAACTAGCTCAAGACACAGTCCTTTATTGCCGTTCTTCGGAAATTTGTCTTCCGGCCTTTGGCCAGATGGGTCACAGGGTCTGACCCAAGTTTAGAGAACTACTTAGAAACATTCATAACCAACCAAAGAGGGTTCCTAATGATACAGAGTCTGGTTACTTTGATTTGCTGAGCAAAATAAACAAGTGAATAAATGTATGAAAAGCTGCTTGTAAGGCATTAAGTACCCTGTGACTTGTCTTTGCTGACTTTTGAAAGGAGAGAAAGACATAATTCGTTCATAATCGGTCAGTGTCCATTTTCCTAGCTCTACCATAATATTACATTATAGCTTTATTTTCCAGATTTTTTTTTTTTTTTTGCTTATGGATATATCCTCCAAATGTTTTAGAAACTTTATTAATGAAAACCATTAAAATGTATGAAGCCCTCAACATGCTTAATCCTGTTCTAGGTGCTTCATACGTGTTAACTTACTGAATCCACACAATGCCACGAAGGAAATACTATCATTAACCCCATTTCACAGATGAGAAAGCAAAAGCACACCCATGTTAAGTGACTTGTCTGTTAGGTTGCAGGCTGGAACCCTGACCACCACACTGCATTCCCTCAGTTCCAGTGACAAAGAGCAAGTGGCTGAACTATTGGCAGAAGGCTCTATTTACAAACAGGGACTCACGTCTGAGGCCACGAATTAATTTAATTTCATACAACCAGGAAAGCAACTAAGTTCTAGCAACTAAGAACTCAGTGCGAGTAGTTAACTTACTACCTCTTGCAATCTTCCCCAAAGCGACTACACGGGGCCTGATTCATGGCAACCGAGCACACGTGTTATTTACCCCGTCTTCAGCTCCGGCTGGTGGAAGAACTGAGGCCATACTTAGAATGTGTCATTGGGCTAATTTTATTCTGTAAATAATAGAATAACTGTTGACAATATTTTAAAACATCCCCACCTATTTCCGCCTCCTCTGACCTCCTTCTTATTGCTCCATCTGCATACTTTCTTGGTCACTCCCGACCAAGAAAATTTTGGTCTAATCGAGATTAATTTTAGTCGTCGTGAATGACAAGATTTTTCTGCTTATGTTGTCTGTGTATTACTTGTGTTATATTGTAAAAGTTCTACTCACTTTTACAAGAAGTCAGAGATACATGACACACATAAGTGTTTTTCAAATGACAATTCACGTTTTGGTTAAAATTAACTCCGGGGGCGCCTGGGTGGCTCAGTCGGTTAAGCGTCCCACTTAGGCTCAGGTCACGATCTCATGGTTGGTGAGTTCGAGCCTGCATGGGGCTCTGTGTTGACAGCACAGAGCCTGCTTGGGATTCTCTCTCTCTCTCTCTCTCTCTCTGCCCCTACCCTGCTTATTTTGTCTCTCTCAAAACACCTAAGTCAACTTAAAAAAAAATTTACTCCCAGGAAACTGAGCTCACTTTAGGTAAGATATTAGAACAAATTACAACGGATAAGGAACAATCACAAAGGATAAGAAATGCCAAAAACAAAAAACAAAAAAACCAAAAAAAACCCCAAATCAAAACATTCTAGAGGCTTTGAAAGGTAAATCTGAAGCGGGATGGGTTACAAAGGTACCAGCAGGGGTGGGAATGTTAGCTTCCTCAACTTTATACATTCTTTCTTTCTTCTAAGCAGTTTCTTCCAGTAAAACTGGTTCTTTCTCCCCAGGGACCACAAATATCTGATTCTTGTCCTAGCCCCAGATGGTGGAGTGCAGGGACCGTCAACAGAAGAAGAAAGAGATCCAGTAAAAATAAAGGTCAGGACAACGCAGGCGCCGGTGCCGCCCGGGTTGGTAACAGCTTGAGAATCTGTCTCAAATGCCATGCTGGAAAGAAAAGTCACATCTGCCTGGAGGGCCCAGCAAATGTTACAGTGTTTTCCTGCACCCACCTTTCTGGACCTGTTGAATGTCACTCTTCACCACATTTACTCTGCATCAAATAGTCCAGACAGAGCTTTCTCATTTCGGAGTAAATGACCATGAGTAAAGACAGCCATGCCTTGAACATTTAGTGAGGGGAAAATAATTACATTACCTTGGGTGGATTGCCTTTTCATGACTGTCAGACAGCCTACCAGAGGAAACAAGTCGTAACGCTAAGGACAGATGCTGAGACACATCAAAAACTCCTATTACTAAAGAATGAAGAAAAGCCTTGGCTTGGGGCGGATTTATACAACCAGATGTCAACACAGCTTTCACAACCTCTTTCTGAATTGCTGACAGAGCACCAGACATCTGCCGTGTCGTTTGGTGGGAGAGCGTGACTCTGGTTGTAGACACACTTGAGTCTGCGGCTAGTGTCTGCTACCTACAATGTGGAACCAGAGACAGGTTAGCTTGCCTGAATCTGTTTTCTCATCACTGGGGACAATGGTTTTCTCTTCCTGGTCTGGTGAGGATTGAACGAGATAAGCTAGGCACATCCTCTGATTTAACAGTGCCCTGGTCTCCTGTTGGCTAGGTGGCCTCAGGCGGATTGTCTAACTCACAGTTCCCTCATCTGTCAAATGGGGATAATTCATACCACCCAGGTTTGCTGGAACAAGTCAGTCAGTCAAGTGCCCATCTAGTAAACAGTCTGAGCTGCTATTGCTACTTATATTGCTCAATCCACGTTCAAAGGTGTTCTTTCACCTTCAGAAATGGAAACCTGAAACACATAATCCCCTAGATAATAGCAGTTACATAGAACTGATAAGTGGAAGGCGTCATCTTGAATATGCATCAGCTACTTCTTGGGCAGGAAATGAAAAAATGGACTTGGGCTAAATTATTTGCCTAGTGTGATGATAAATTAATAGCAGGCTGTGTTTGCTCACCGTTTATCTCCAGGGAGCTCTGAGCACCATGCTGACATAATCTTCAAAACATCCTGGCGAAAAGAAGCTGATGAGTGATTGAATCACCATCTTCAAGACGATGAAGGATTGTCGTCTGGATGGTGACCAGCTGTTCCCACCACAACCAAAGCAGATAAAGAGCCGGCAGGCCTAAGTCATAGGAAAGATTGGGGTTAAACCCTGGGAGATACATCTTGAAGAGGTTTCCATCCAGACAGTATTTCATTTCAAAGTACTGAATTATGTGGCTACTATTGAATTATAGCTTCCCACTGGCAAATTGAAAACACAGATTTCTCTACAGTATACACACAACTTGGCTTAACACCTGGGTGATTCCTTTGGGCGGGTCTTCCCCTGAAATGACTCCAGCCAATTTCCATGCCAGGCTATTTGGCAGTTCCCCAGGGACATTCTGGAAAGGCTCAAATGAGCAGGTTATCCCACGGTTGAGTGAGCTTTAAGCAGCTAACCCAGACACAGTCTGAAGGTGAAACAATGGAATGGGGTTGTTTAGCCACCTGGGCTTGTGAAGAGTGTCCATGGCCTGAACATGGACACATAGGTCATTAGAGCAGTTATAGGACCTTCGAAACTTCAGACTCCTCCACCATCTCTTCAAGCAGTCAACAATAGTAGGACTACACACTGCCTTCCTATGGCTGCCATAGTGATAGGAATGGTATGGTTGCCAGCAGGAGCAAAGGGGAAGCATGGAAGTTGGCATAAGCCACAAGCATCAGCCCAACTCTGGTTTCCTCCCCAGTGAGAGCCCAGCGGCAGGCTGAAGGGAGAGGCAGAGCCCAATGGTGGAAAAAACACTAGTCATCGGCACCAACCTCTTCCCAGCTCCTGATGATGGCCAGCCAACTCGTTTTTGATAGGTGTGCTACTTCGGACAATGCTTCTCAAGTTTTGACATGCCTATAAATCACCTGGATATTACTTTGTTAAAATATAGATTTTGATTCCATTGGTCTGGGTAAAGGATCTGAGATTCAGCATTTCTGAGAAGCTCCCTGCACAGCAGCTTGAGCAGCAAAATCTCTGGGATTTGCATGTATGAGAGCCCCCTAATGCACAGAGGCCTCCACAAGACAGAATTTACTCCTCCTTTATGTAATCCTGCTCTCTGAATTTGTCAGGCCCACCCAGTCTTCTGTTGCAGGCCCATGCCTGCTTTGTTTCCCTGGGTCTGCAGTCTACACTGGACTCCCTTCTAGAATCTGCAGTTTAACCAGAAGCAATGGGGAAAGGGATGGCAGGCCCTTCCCTTAAAGGGCTCAATCCAGAAAGTGCACATTCCCTTTCCACTCCCACTCTTTTGGCTAGAATTTAGTCACATGGCCACAGCCAGCCCCAAGTAAGGTTGGGAAATATTTTATTTTGTACATATTTTATGCTGTGTTCCCGGTGTCCACTGAAAATTCCATACCAAGGAAGGGAAGGAGAGAATGCGTATTAGGGGACACTAACAGTCTTTTGTGACGGTTGGGGATAAAAATAATGGTAAGGATGCAGTTTTGGGGGTGATGGCGGGGTTCGTAGCTGATGGCCAAGAAAGAATTCTTGAAGACGTCGTTGGTGCAAAAGGTGATTTTATTAAAGCACAGGGACAGGACCCGAGGGCAGGAAGAGCTGTGAGGCAAGGGTGGGGGTGGGGTGGGGGCTGGTGACCGGTTTAAGGAGTTGGGAGAGATAAAGTTTAGAGGGAGTTTCCAAAGAGGCTTTCACACGCTAAAGACTTACTGCAGGCCTAGCTATTGTCAGGCTAAGGTTGTTTTTCCCTCTAGCAAAGAATTAAGACAGTAGGGAGTTCCTGGACTTTAGGCCATTGACGGGATTGTCTTGTTCTTGTAAACTGGTAGAGACTCCTATTTGTTTTTTTTTGTTCTTTCCTGTTTTGGGGTAGTGGGAGTGTTATGTATGGAATATCATACAAGGTTGCGGGGGTGCTGTTAGCCTGTACTTTGCCCTCAGCTTGCCCCATGTTCCTCCATCAGTAACAGTAATCGTTATTGAGTACTTACTATCTGGCAGGCACAGCACCTTAAACGAATCACCTCATTCACTCTTTACAAAAAGCACCGTTGGGAGGCAGTATTATTATTCCCATTTACAGATAAAGAAATTGAGGCTTAGAGAGGTTAAGTAGCCTGCTGCGGTCATACAGCTGAGGCAGAGTCAGGATTCAAATCCAGCCACTGTCAATCCAGAGCCTGGAATCTTAGTAGTAGGGAAAGGACTGATTATAGGAACAGCAGGTGGGGCTAGGCCATTTCAACCCTCAGAGGTGCGGGTGTGGGTCCTGAGTCTGAGACGAAACCCTGCAAAAAATTGACTGCAAAAAATCTTGTGCATTCCACGAGAAAGACTATGCTTACCTGTGACAATGTATACGTTGCTATTCTTTGGAGTTGGAAGATTTGTGAACCAAGGAGCTTATTATTCCCCTGATAGCTGCGACATGGTGGTCACCTCAGGCTATACCAGACTTGAAAGGCGATGGTCTGTGGCCCTGCTGTTGTCTCCCCACCCACCAAACCCCCCAAGCAGACACTACTCCGAATACCTGGTAGGGTTGTCCTGGGAGAGCCACAGCTGGCCAGGACCAGATGGGACCACTTCTTGTGTCAGTCACAAGTTAGAGGACATTTGAAAACTGTTTTCCAAAGTTCACCCCCTCCTTCTTCTTTCCATGAAAAGCGCTTTTTGTTAGTTCAGGCTTTGTTTGGGGATTCAGTTGATAAAGAGACCATTTTATTGTAATGAATTACTGGCCAAGTGGTGCCAGAAATCCTAGTGAGAGGCCAGCACTCTGGCTTTTATTCAGCAAGGTGAATGGAAACAGCTACTGGGCGTGGGTATCAAGGGCACTTTGGAGTTCACTGCCATCAGCAACTTCGGGTTTAGTTGCTGGTTGCCTCTGAGTTCAGAGGGGGCAGTCAGAGAAAGTGCTAGCAATAAAATGTAAGACTTTTCCCTTTATCTATGAAAAATGTCAAATGGGCAGGAACTGTGGGCCAGGACTTTTACAGAATGAACTCTTTCTACCTATTATTAAATTGCTAAATCTCCACTACAAAGACTGAGGTCCCTGTGACAATTTCGGCTCATTCTGAATCCCCCAAAAAGCCAGTTTTCTCCGTTGAGCCAACTGAAAGTGGGGGGAGGGGGGTCAAACAGGCACTAGTAAACCTCAGACTTTGTGGGACTCACACAGACGTGGAATATTGAAAGTTTCTTTAAATGAATTCTCTCCAAATGGTGCTCAAGGGGCTTTGGAAAAAGAAATGAAAATACCGGTAAGCCAAAAGTCATACATTCTAACTTGTTTTTCTCCCATGTCTGGTACATGCGGTGGCAACGTAAATTTGTGAAGACACATGGACTGACAGTATATTTCATCATCTCATTTGTTGTTTTGTTGAGACTCCAAGATCCTGTATATTTAAAGTTTGCAAGATGAATCAGCATTTCTTGGGAAACCTCTCTTAAAATATTGCTACGTGCAAACAGTGCCAAGGAATGAGGCACTTAAATCAATGGACCATGAACTCTTCAGAGTTCAAGGAAATCATTAAGGGCTGATAAAGTCAATAGAAGTTTGGGTATGTTTGAAGGCATGTAACACCAATCAGTTCTAAGCGACTGAACCTCAAGTATTGATTAGGAAACGGGTACCCACGGGCCAGGGCCAGCTGTCAAGCTTGGGAGTGTCACAGACTGGTTCCTACAGAAGACCTCTCTGCAGAGCACGGTGACCAGGGGGTGTCTTGCCATTTATGACCTTCAAAATAACATACACTTGTTTTAAGAAAGGAAAGCAAGTTTCCTAGTCCATAAAGCAAGGATCGTTGAGATCTGGCCTGTTCACCTCACAAGCAAGATTATGAGGCATCCTTCTAAAAATGCTGTGCCCATAGTCTGCTGGTGGCATTACTATGCAGGGAGGATAGTGCCCTATGTGGCCGGTGGGAAGGAAACGTCTGTTTACAGGCAGAGTTGATGGGTACAAAACCTCCCTGAAGCTCCTCTTTAAGTGTTACCTCTCCCAGCCGTAATTCATTCACGTAGATTCTGCACACCTTCTAGATTACAATTATAATTAATCATTTGTATAACTGGCATTATTAGTATTCTCTTCCTCACTTTGCTAAAAAGCTGCAGTAGCCAGGGACTTTGACTCGTTCCAGCAGTGAATTCCCAGTTCCCTGGGCTGGCTAGGTGCATAGTAGAGAAACCAAAGGTGCGTATATGGAAGACAAATGGCTTATATATCCCAAATTTGCCCTTGTCCTTTGATTTTCTGAACCTGGGATTTTATACACTTGTCTTTTAGGAAGAGAGACAGTGGCTGGGATGCTGGAGATAGGGTCAGTTCCTAAGGCAGCCAGAGAGGACAAGGCTTTCTCTATTAGTGGTAACACTTCCCAGAGTATTTGTAAGTCTACAGCCAACAAAGATTCATCACCACTTGCAACGGGCCAGTACTCTGAGACCAGTTTGGGGAGGAAAAGCAAAGATGTGAGTCCATATTTTCACATTCTCTGCAGAATCCTTCAATTCACGCTAAAGTGTGACAAGAGAATGTCCAGTTTCTTTTTAAGTTCATTTATTTTTAGTAATCTCTATATCCAAAGTGGGGCTTGAACTCACGACCTCGAGATCAAGAGTCACATGCTCTTCTGTCTGAGCCAGCCAGGCCCCTCCAGTATCTTACTAGATGAGTCCAGTCTTGTCTAGAGAGGACATTATTTTGTCATCAGGAATGTCAAACAGTCCTCTTCTCTTGAAAAAACACCCCTGTAGAAAGGCTAAGAAACACCTGCTGACCAATACCTAAACAGATGGCAGCGAATTTCTGTACACTTTGTAGGTTAAAGAAGGAAAACCATCATCCAAAAAGTACATTCTGCCAGCATTTCCTTGGACATGACCCCTCCTAGGTGCAGACAAACACAGGAAATACAGCTTGTCACTGAAATCAATAGGGAAAGTCAGTTTTCCAATTTAATGAACTTTAAGTCCCGTTTTCCCCCGCAACAGTGAAAAGGGCAAGAAATTAATGATCCTTGATTTTGTGTTATCGTCCAAATATTCATACATTGCAAAGTTTTTTTTTTTCAAGATTAAAAATAATGTTTATTTATTTTGAGATTCAGGGGAGAGGGACAGAGAGAGAGAGAGGGAGAGAGAATCCTAAGCAGCCTCTGTGCTGTCAGTGTGGAGCCCAATGTGGGCTTGACTCTAAGAACCGTGAGATCATGACCTGAGCTAAAATCAAGAGTCTGACGTTCAACCAACTGTGCCACCCAGGTGCTCCTGATATACTGAAAAGTATTAATCATTAAGCCATTATAATTTTTGTCCTGGTTGTAATTAATTTTTACAAAAATCATTTTCTATTCATTGGCAACCTTATAGTATTGGTAGAAAAATGTATTTCATAATCCAAACTCCAGACTATAGAAAAATAGCCACTAGTAAGGGGGATGTTATTTTACTTTTCCTTGTTATTTTTTTTTAAATAATGCCCCCCCCCCCCCAAACTGAAAGTCTACACACCTTTATCGTGTTCCAGGCCTCCAAGAGTATAAAATCTATAAAATGGGATTCTCAGAAGCAGTAGCCCTAGCCCAGTATTATAAGAAGTGCTTATCTGAGGCACTTTAAATTAAAACAGGAAGGAAATCAGTATTTCAGCAAATCTACATTTACAAGTTGGGACCCGATGTGTCTTTAAGTGGTCTGAGTTAAAGCAATATTGCATCGGTCAAGCAAAGTAAATCAAGACACCTCCCAAAAGGTGGTAGAGTAAGAAAAATGCCAATTTAATCATTTACTTTAGCAGGCAAGCAATTTGTAAACATTCAGTAGCGGCAGCATCCAAGTTACAAACAATTTAAAAAGAAACCAAGATTAGTGATTATAATCGTTCCTTCCCTTTCCCCAAAAGAAAAAAAGAAAAGAGAAAAGATCTGGAAAGGAATGCCTGAAAACACTACAAACATGGAACATTCAGTTATGTCTTCTATCAGCCTTCTATGCGTCCTCTCTGTGTTTTATTTTTAAAGATGTATCTACTCCTAAAATGCATTATCTTGCAATAACTTGTACGTGAGTGTTTGCAATCTAGGAAGTGGTTCCTGCACACGGATGTGCACGTATCACCTCAGTTCAGATCCCATTCGCGAAGGGAATATTTATGTCTTGATTCAATGCTTCTTTGACTTCGAGTGGCAGGGTGTCAAAAAGATGGTCTTCCACAACAAGCCCGCTTTTCTTGAGCAGGCGACACTGGCCCAGCTGGGCTGGCAGGCGGTCCAAGCAGTTGCCCTTCAGCTCCAGCTGAGTGAGCTGGGAGAGCTGACCAATCTTCTCGGGGAGGAAGGTGATACAGTTTTGCCCCAGATTCAAAGTCCTCAACTTCACGCATTTGAACAACTGTTTTGGCAGAATGTCCACTTTGTTCCCGGTGATATGCAAATGCTGCAGGTTCTGAAGCAATCCTATTTCTATGGGAATCGCCGAAATGTTGTTGTAGCTCACGTCTAAGCATCTGAGTTTCTGTAAACTGAACACTGCCACCGGTAAGGATTCGAGCTTGTTGTTAGAGAAATAAAGTGACTCCAAGTTTTTGACGTGGGTGATGGAGGGAGGAATGGTGGCAATCTTATTATGCCATAATTTTAAACATGTCAGTCGTTTTAAATGCTGGAAACTGATGATCTCCTCAATTGTGCGTATGTTATTCGATTTTAAATCCAGTTCCTGCAAATTTGAGAGGCTGAAAATAGCATGGGGAATTCTCTCCAGCTCACAGTTCTGAAGTTCGAGCTCGGCGACATTCATCATTTTCTTAAGGCTGTTCAGTACCAAGAGTTTAGTGCCGTCATTGTGAATGACTAACTTTGTAAGATGCGGAGCCACATCTGTAATGTTGGAGGGAACTTTGGTCAAGTTACTCTTCACGTGGAGAATCTTAAGGTGCCGCAACTCTCGGAGAGATTCGAGTCCGATCATCTTATTGTTTTCAGAGTTCAAATTGCCTATCAAGTACAACTCTCGAAGGTTTTTGAGCAAATATACCCAGGCAGGAATTTCTGCCACATCGGTGAACTTCACGTGAAGGCATCTCAAGTGATCTCGGAGAAAGCTAAAAGCAGTCTGTTCCACTTTTGCAGGGCAGTGGCAGAGGTGAAGCTCTTGGAGGTTAGTCATCTGAGAAATCTTAGCGGGAATTTTAGCTTCCGGAATCAGTTCAAGTTTGAGCACATCCAGGTCTGTGAGGTCAAAGACAGCATCAGGCACGCCTGACAGCATAAACAGATGCAGCTCCTGCTTGTCCTGGGCGTTGCGGGACACGTGCTGCCTGAGTTTTTCAAACGTCCACTCATGGTTCAAACTGATTTCCCTAAGTTTATTTTCACTGACTTCCGACAAGAACACACCGAAGCGCTTCGAATACAGCTGGTCATATTGGTCTACCATGTGTAGAAGGAACGCAAAATCATTCTTGACATCTGGAATGTCACTGAAGCTGCTCTCTTCTCTGACTTTTTCAAAAGAATATTCCTTTAAAGGTATCCTGAATAACCAGAAGAGAGTGTAGAGGCAGATAAAACCATAAACACAAATAATGGATATGTAACTGATGAGAAGCTTTTTCAGCATGTAAGCCATATTGTGGGTGCACTCAAATACCTCGTAACCAGTCAGGTGCTCCACTTTGGGCTTGCAGACGTGTTCAAAGCTGATTGCGTTGACAAAGTTTGCGGTATAGCAGAGGATAAAAATGAATTTGGCTGTTTTGATAAATGTTTGGACCACGTAGAGCTTATAGATCAAGTCACTGTCTTCCACGTGAGCACGGAACTTCCTTACTTTCTCAAACAGGGCTTTGGCCTGCTCCCCATCTTTTTTATCAAGGATGGTCATGCTGGGGACTTCGATCACAGGCTTCTCGGCTGAAAATTTGAAGCCTGTTTTGTTGATCATCGGGGTACTGGCACTGGGGCTCCCTTCATCACTGCTGGTAGACACATGCTTTGGTAGAGTCTGGGCACCTGTTATTCTCTGCTTGTTTTCCTCCGAGTCTTCGCACGCTGTCTCAGACAACGCTTTAGTAGTCCACGGAGACTCAAAGCACTTTCCTAATATTGAAACAAAATGTTCTACCTTTGAGCATGTTTTTGGATATTTGAACCAAAAGTTGCTACTGACCATGAGAATAATAGTATGTATAAGAGCAAGGTATGGAAAGTACTTAGAATACCACGGAAGGGCCAGATGGTAACACATCTGATTAATAAATACGTATTGCTGAAAATCCAAGTTTGTTTTTCGGCCTGTTGGATCCTTCTTCTCTTTCTTTGTCTCCTGATTTGAAACTGTCGAATCTGTGTGAGGGTATGTGGCTCTGAGAGGTATGTCAGGTGTCACAGCAGATGTGCCAAAGGAAATGTCACTTGTCGTCCGCCCATCTTGGTCTTGGTCAGTGGCTGCTTCCATCTTGGGGATATTGGTGGTAACGTCGGCATTTCCCGGTGGGGTGTGTGCCTTTGAATTTACAGGAGATGGCAATACCGGCAAGCAGACCACCTGATCTTTGGTAAGTTGCATGGTTCCCGCAAAGATGGCTACCATCAACATAACGACAGCCAGGTAATCCATAAACACGTCCCACCATGGTTTCAGGATTCGGTAAGTTGGTTGAATGTCATTAAGTGAAGCAACTTCCGCAAGGGTAAACATTCCTAGAAAACAAGGAAACGAAAGACTTTATTACAAAGATACAAGTGAAAACATTAAATAGAATACAAAACAAGATAAAACCCAACACTTTACTTGCACCAAAGTAAAGTTTTCTCATCCACATCCTAGCTTTTAATCCAAGATAGGTATAGTAGTAAATAAACTAAAAGGAACGAACATATATGAGAAAAATCGCGGTCTGTTGTAGCTTTTCTCTCCTAGCCCAAGAGAAGAGAAAAAAATGGGAGAGGAATAATAAGAATGCCTACTAGGTAAGAAATTACAACACTTTGCTGAAGGTCTACAAGGGTTAGAGTAGAAATGGAGGCAGGAGCGGGGGCAGTTTGAGAACTATTTTAGGGACAGAACTGAAAAAGTCTTGTAACTTCCTGGACCATGAAGAAGGATATGAGAACAAGATGGTATTTGCTGTGGACTGGATTGATTTAAGGTTAAGACTGGAGTTTTAGGGAGAGGAGTGAGATGACTTCTATTTTGTTCAAGCCAAAATGGAATGGTCCGTGTACACTATTAACTTCTAGATAGCCTGTGTACCAGACTCAGGCTTACTGTTTATGAATGGTGAATGGTGTGCTTCTCCAAGCCTGGGGATGTTTACTTCTAAGGGTTATTCGGAAAGCTCAGATTAAGTAAGGACTATAAAGCTCTTATCACTCTGGTGGAAATGTGCCACAGACAGTTGAAATTAAGGGTCCAGAGTTTAAGAGAAATCTTACTATACATACTTGGGATTTATCAATATATGTAAACTGAAACTATGGCCTTGGATACAGCACCTGTGGAAAGCATGTGGAAGGAGAAGAGGGTCAAAGACACAGGTGGAATGATCAGTGACATGACACCAAATAGGTCAGGCCCAGTAAGACCTTTGATCTCTACCAATGTGGGTGAGCCCAGAAGCAATGAAGGGAATTCCAGCACCAGGACACCTGAAAATGTGGTCACCATTCACTGACAGCTGGCAGCTTTACAGTCTTGAAACTATACAAAGAGTCAAAGTACCAAGGACAATCATCCTGGAAGTAACCAAGAAAAACACAATGTTTATAGGGCAAGTAGTGGGAATGGGTTTCTGTAATCATGTATGTGAAACAGGTGTTTATCTTCTTGAATTTGAAGTTTCAATTTCTTTATTTTATTTCTTATTATTTTAGAGAGAGTGAGGGAGGGGCAAAGACAGAGGGAGAGAGAGAATCTTAAAAGCAGGCTCCACGCTCATTTCAGAGCTCAACTTGGAGCTTGATTTCATGACCCTGAGCTGATGACCTGAGCTGAAATCAAGAGTCAGACGCTTAATCGACTGAGCCACCCAGGCACCGCTGGAAGTTGAAACTTCTTGAAAAGGAACTTTACTATATTCTACTTTCTCGAGATGCTCTCAGGTTCCAACGTTCATATATAAAATGACTTATTTCTTTGAGAAGTTAGTAAAAAACAAAAAGATAAAAGGCCAGGTGAATACCTAAAGTTCTGGGAATACATTATACATTATTTTTTTAAATAAAGGAAGAAACATTTTTATCTTACAAAAGTTGCCTGGTATGCTGTGTTGAAAAGGATTCTGAGGCTGACTCTGACTGTGGCAGGAAATACTGTTACATGACAGGTTACTGGTGTCTCCCTTGGATGATATCAGTACTTTGATTCTGCTTGTTCTCTCTGTTGTAGAGTAAATCTCTGAGAGTTGGGATGGGCCATACCTTATTTTTTCTCTCCACATATCTGGTACTGTACAGAGGAGTCACGTAATTTTTCTCAATAAAATACAATGAATATCTATTCAATTGTAACAGCAATTCTCATATTTGGAGTTGTTGTGGTTTTTTGGTTTGTTTTTAAATTATTTTTTAACATTTATTTTTGAGAGACAGAGCATGAGTGGGACAGGAGCAGAGAGTGAGGGAGACACCGAATTGGAAGCAGGTTCCAGGCTCTGAGCTGTCAGCACAAAGCCTGATGTGGGGCTTGATCCCATGAACTGCAAGATCGTGACCTGAGCCGAAGTCAGATGCTTAAGTCAGATGCAAGTAGTGGGAATGGGCCCACTGAACCACTGAGGTGCCCCTTGTTTGTTTAAAAGTACGTGCACACAAGCAAGAATAGGGCGGGGGGGGGGGGGGGGGAGAGGGAGAGAGAGAGAGAGAGAGAGAAAATATCTCTTAATAAGGCTCCAAGCTCAGTGCAGAACCTGATTCAGAGCTCGATTCCACGACCCTGGGACCACAACCTGAACAGTAATTGACAGTCGGATGCTCAACTGACTGAGCCACCCAGACACCCCTGCAGTTTTGTTTTGCTTTTTTAAAGTGAAATGTCTTTTATTTAATCAGGTAAACATAAGCCCAAGAACCCCAAATACAGCCAGACTATTTACTTTTATTTTGTGAAAATTGGTAGAAATCACATTTCTAGATTTCAAGGGCTTAAGTATGAAATGACTGGCACCCAGTCTTTATTAAAAAAATGATCAAGGAAGTGGGAGACAACATCCCCACTGGAATCCTTTTATTCTGAGCTCTTGTATCTTGTGTGTGTCTACAGTTTTGTGAGTGGCTGGGAATTTAAGCAAAAAGCAAGATTATTGCAATGCACAGTGGGCCACACTAAATGAGAAACTGTTCACCCACGTGTCACATTGAGCTCTCTGGTCCCTGTAGAGGATGCACAAAACACAGCACCGAGCCACAGGCTATGGAGCGGCTCTTACTTCACATACAGAGACTGCAGAACACAGCTCACAAAGTTTCTTCCTGGCAAAGAACATCATATGGTCACACCCAGGGACGATGGTCTTAAAGGGCCATCAGTATAACTGATAGAAAAATATATATATATATTTTTTGCACAAAACACTTCTTTCTAGTAAGATTTTTCTTTACTCTTCAAATAGCTGTATTGGGCTCTAAAAGAGTCAGGATGTTTGGGTTGGAGGACGGAGGGGAGAAGGGAATTTTGAAAGTCACCCTGCTGAGAATACTGGTTACTTCTCTGCCTCCAGTCTTTTATCTACTTATTATTTAATTATTGTTACAGAAGTAGAGTTGACACTAAATGCTCTATTAGTTTCAGGCGTATAAGATAGGGAGTCAACAATTACATACATTACGGAATGTTCACCATGGTTAAGTGTAGTTACCATCTGTCACCAGACAATGCTATTACAATATTATTGTGGGTTTTTTTTTTTTAATGTTTATTTATTTTGAGAGAGAGAGAGAGAGAGCGTGAGCAGGGGAGGGGCGGAGAGAGATGGAGAGGAAGAGCATCCCAAACAGACTGTGCCATCAGCACGGAGCCCAATGTGGGGCTCGATCCCATGAAACGTGAGATCATGACCTGAGCCCAAATCAAGAGTTGGACACTTAACCGACCCACCCAGGTGCCCCAGCTATTACAATATTATTGACTATATATCCTACATTGTATTTTTCATCCCTGTGACTTATTTTATAAGTTGAAGTTATACTCCCTAATCTCCTTCACCTATTTCAGTCATCCCTGCTCAGCCACTCCCCTCTGGCAATCATCTATTTGTTCTTGCATTTCTGAGTCTATTTTTCTGTTTTTCATTTTGTTTTTTAGTTTCCACATATAAATGAAATCATATGATGTCTGTCTTTTTCTATCTGCCTCCATTATTTTTTTTTAATTTGAGAGAGAGAGAGCGAGAGAGAGAGAGAGAGAGAGAGCGTGAGCAAGCAGGGGACAGGGCCAAAGGGAGAGGGAGACAGGGAATCCAAAGCAGGACCCATGTGCAGAGTAGAGTCTGACATGGCATAATCCTACGACCCCAGGATCATGATCTGGGCTGAGTGAGCCACCCAGGCGCCCCCGTGTGCCACCATTCTTGACTTCCTTCAATCCACCTCCCACCTGCAGCTCGCCCTTCAGTTAAAACTCCTCTTCTCCCAACATTCTCTATGCCCTAGGTTGGTAACGTCTTCCAGTTTCTCCAAACAGCCGTTCTTCCCTGTATGTAGGACCTCCCACGCATTATTTCCTCTACTTCCTTCCCACTTCCCTTCATGAGGCTATCAGGTTTCTGTCACCTTTTCTAGGAAGCCCTCCCTGACCTCTAGTCTTCTCTGATGTGTCGCACAGGACTCTGTACCTCTACCCATAATAGCCCTTATCACACTGTGGTGGGCTGACTGATTACTTGTTTGATCTCATACTAGATTTAAAATTCAACGGGGCCAGGGACCATGTCCAGCCTCCTTATTCCCATACAGCCAATTCCTGCCACCTAGTAGGTGCTTAATCAAGGAAAGACTGTATGGCTCTTGATGGTCATCTTCAGCATCCTCCTCCTCCTCCTCAAAATTCCTCAAGGACATTTATTAACTATCTACACATGGTATTGGCAGAAGAGCATTTTATTAAACTTAACTGCCACATTGCAACTTAGGCCTACAAGAATAAAAACTACAAGTCATGCTTCCACATAAAAATAAATAGCTAAAAACACAAAGTAAAGAAACTATGGCATTCTTGTAACCAGTGATATTCTGTAGCTGTTAAAGCTTCATCCGTGGTTTTAAAGCACCTGGGGCTCAGGCTCAGGACAGGAGTCCCGAAACAGAAGAGGAAGTTGATCACTTTCTCAGAGGAGGAAGAAAAAGCTAAAAGGAGAAGACAGAGCATTAGAGTACTATAACTTCACAATGACCCCGAATGGTCACTAGCTCAGCCCCCACATCACCCCAGGGTGATGACATCGGAACAACTGAGATCGGGCATGCAAGGGTGGGCTCTCCTCCTCCAGGATGCTGTCTTCTCTGCCACTGCCCACCAAGGGTTCTGGGGCTCTGCCATTTCCTCCAGCCCACCTCCCTTTTTCCTGTCTGTTGAACTCCTATTCTTCAAGTTCCAACTCAAACTTTCCCCAAACTCCTGTCACATGGTCTAATAATAATGTTTCTAATGTTTGTCTCTTCATCCAGATGTTGAGCTCCTTATGGGTACAGACTGTGCCTTATTATTCACCTTTGATCCACCGTGACCTGTTCTCTCCCCTCTAAAGAACAGAGAAGGCATTTGGTGATGACAATGATGAGGATGAGAGTAATAATGGCAGCTGTCATGTTGCCATCTTCCTTCCACACACCAAACACTGTACTGGGGCCTATGTATCTGGTATAATTCCCTGCTTTTGTGCAGGATGCATTCCTGAAAATGAATGTATGAAAGTTTAGAGTTTTAAGTTCTGGAGGATGAAGGAACAGTTCTACTTCCAAAATGCTACCTAGTATCATAAAATCCACCAGAATTTCTAAAATTAAACTGACAGATAATACCAAATGCTGGTGAGGATGTGGAACACTCAGAACCCTTCAACACTGCTGTCAGGGGTGTTAAATGGGCATAACCACACCGGGAAACTTTTGAGTGAATATCTACAAAAATGGGATATATGCATATTCTACGACCCAGCAATTCCACTGTGAATTACATACCTATGAGAAACACAGATCTTCATCATAAGGCATGTACAAGGCCATTCCCAGTGGCACTCTCTGCAATAGCCCTAAAGTGGACACCAGCTAAATGTCCACCACCGGTAGAATGAAAAGGTGAAATGTGGTAGTCACAAAGTGAAGTATCGGGCATCAATGCGAATGAATGGTCTGGTTACATGGGTCTGGCCAGTTTATAAAATGCGATGCGTACACTTAGGCCATAAGCCTTTTCAGGTATACATGTTTTAACGTCAATAAAAAGTTTCAAGAAGAAATAGGAAAAGAAGCTGCAGCACAAACCCCCGCCCCACGGATGTGCAGTGACAGCGGATGGAGGCTTCGCCTTATTCCCACCCCAAGGCACACACCCGCTGGCTGGCGTCACAGGCCAGGGAAGCCCGTAACCTTCTCGCAGCCTCCTCTCACTGACTATCCTGCCTGGCCTGGGAGAAGTACTCCTCTCCCTGGAGTACAAAAGACCAAATCTGCTACGGAAAAGAGGGTGCGCAAAATGCGCGAAATGTGCGAAAGCTGGGGTTGGGAACAGTCGAATGTGCACAGATGGAACACGAGTGGAACACTGCCTGAATTCCATCTAACCTTCACAATGTTACTCTCATCTGCTCAAGTGTTGTTATTTTCCCCTGACTGACAGAGGAATAGGCTTGCAGGAGTGACGCTGTGGAAGTCAAATAATTAGCGGTGGAGTCTGGATTGAAAAATCTCATCTAGGGCCAAACCGCATGTTCCTTCTAGCAGACTATCCTGCCTCTCTTCCTTACTTTGTGTGTTTGCAGTTTGCAAACTACTTCTCTATAAAGTTCCTTGGTTGATTTTCACAGTAACTCCCAGGGAATTAGGCACTGCTATTGCCCAACAGTATGTAGAAACCTGAGGCACAAAAAGCTTAAATGACCTCCCTGGGCTGATTAAGTGACAGAGCTAACAGAATCTTTCATCTCCAAATCTCATTCTCCATCACCCAGTCCTCCAATGGCTGTGCTGTTGGCTAACGGCTGGCTGCTGAAGGAGGGAGCCAACCACTGTCTTTGGCTTTGAGGAGACAGAGGAATGAAATTATGTAATCATAACCTTCCTTAGGGTAACCTTTCATGACATTCACTCAGAATTCAAGAAAACCATGAGCCAGGCACAGCCAAGGGGAATACAGAGATAACGTAACCCAGTCTGTGCCCCCAAGGAGTTCCCAGTCAAATGGGGATGAGAAGCATTAAGTGTGCTATTACAACACTGTAAGAAAACTGCTCTGACTGGGTTAATACAAAATACAGGAGGAACAGCACAGGACAAACCCATGTCTGCATCTGATAACTGGGATAACTAGGAGGGCTCCACAGAGAGGTGGTTTCCAACTTGAGATCAGAAGGAGGGGGACCATCATGCGGTGGTGGGGAGGGGAGGAAATATAATTTTGACAGAAGAAACAGTGCAAAGGTGTGGAGATATTGGGAATTATCTGTTACAGAAACTACAAAGTAACTACAAATAATTCTAATGTTATCCCATTATTAGTCTAGTATGCTCCTGTACAGATATCACATTTTACGGGTAAGTCACGAGATAGAAACAAACCAAGGCATGGATGGTTTAAATGCAGTCTTAAGGAAGTGCCTGGACCATAGGGCAGGAAACCAGTACTTTCCTGCAATGTCAGCCTCTTGATAGCTCTTATCTCAAGCACTGGGCTTCAATAAATGCATCTGTTATCTTATTTTACCCATCAAAAACTTAGTAAAAACTTCCTACCTCCCAGGGAGTGTTTCAACCATTAACTGCCCCAGAACACAGTTAGCACTTTGAAAACAGAAGTTGCTTTTCATATACACGAGTGCACACAAAGTATATGAAATACATACTCCTATAATATAGCGTATTAAGTACATGATGATCTTCAAGGACTTTCTCATGTGAAAGTCAAGTCAATGAGAGAGAAGATCGGTACATAACTTCTGTATCTTTGATCTCTTTAGTGAATCAAGACTCAAAATGGATATACACAGGGGTGTCTGGGTGGCTCAGTCACTTAAGCATCTGACTCTTGATTTTGGCTCAGGTCATGATCTCAAGGTTCACGAGATTGAGCCCTGCATTGCGCTCTGTGCTGACAGAGCCCACCTGGGATTCTCTCTTATCCTCTCTGCCCCTCCTCACCTCGTGTGCACTCTCTATCTCAAAATAAATAAATAAATTTTATTTTATTAAAAAAAAATTTTTTTTTCGTAATGTTTTTATTTATTTTTGAGACAGAGAGAGACGGAGCATGAGCAGGGAAGGGGCAGAGAGAGAGGGAGACACAGAATCGGAAGCAGGCTCCAGGCTCTGAGCCATCAGCACAGAGCCTGATGCAGGGCTTGAACTCACAGACTGTGAGATCATGACCTGAACTGAAGTCGGACGTTCAACCGACTGAGCCACCCAGACGCCCCAATAAATTTTAAAATAAAGAATGGGTATACATGGTTATCAGCAGATATTTTTTTAACCCAAGGAAGGCACATTTAGTAAGTAAGTACATTCTTTGGGCTCTCCTTTATAATATGTCTTGTAAAGGACTTAAAGAATTACATTACGTGGATGAGGATTTCACATTCCAAGGCTTCTCTGTTTATGGTACATGTGAAAATCAGCTTAACATTCCTGTAAGCAAACATTTCTCATGGAAATTGAGAAAGCTCTTGTACTAGAAGTGAAAGAGGGAAGTTAATGGACTTTGGCTGAACAAAGACGAATCAGAAAAGATTCAGTCTAAATTCTTTTCCGATACACGATTCTATTTTCTTACATGAAAGTATGACCAATAATAATGGAATAAACCAATGACCAATAGCCAGGCTCAAAAATTAGAAGCTATGAGATTGGACAACCCTGTGAATATACTAACACTGAACTGTATACTTAACTGGGTGAATGGTATGGTATATGAATTATATCTCAGTAGAGCTGTTAAAACTGAGAAGCCAGACCTCAATCTTTGTTTATTTTACTCCCTCAACTGCCTTTCAACAGAAACAGGATAGTGAAACTAGATAGGGTTGTAGCCTAATTGTAGGTATTCAAGCTAGGCTGCATTCTAGGTTCAAGTATGTTCTAAAATGATTGCTATTGCATTTGATTACATTGAACTGGTTCTGGAGAAAAATCTTTAGGACTTTTCTTATCCTCACTGAGCATCCACACCTCATCTATTAAATCTTGGCAACAATACCTATCTCTTAGGGGCATGTATTGGAAACAACTCAGTTTTTAGGGTCTGACACAAAGGAAGCCCTAAAGATGTCTGCTGAATCTGAGTGTGGAAAAAGGATCACATAGGGGAAAAGCAAGTCCATTTTAATTAGTCTTTAACTGAAGATGATCAGGTAAATTTCTTGAATTTTGAATAAGCATATAGCACTATGTACAAAGAAATAATCCTGAAATAAATGACAATATAACTTTGTACTCAACTTCATTTCTTTCAAAAACATTTCAATTAAAATTACTTATTTTTTCTTAAGATTTTATTTCTAAGTAATCCCTACACCCAATGTGGGGCTCAAACTTACAGCCCTGAGATCAAGAGTCACATGCTTCACCGAGCGTGCCAGTCAGGTGCCCTACAATGGAAATTACTTGTATTAGGCAGTGGCAAATTATACTAGAAAGAGCGTAACTTTGATGCCAAAGACAGCAGGATTCAAATGTTGCTTTTTGTTCATGTTTATTACCAGTATAAACATGGGTAACTTAGGGTCTATTGGAAAACTTACATTAATGGGATTATTATTAACATACAGCAAAATCCCAGCATCAAAACAGAAAAAAAAAGGTCACCTAATTTAAAACTTTAAAAATTAATTCCATTTGCACCAGGAGGAGGCCTTCAACACCCCTATTAACAGGAATACAAACGGTTCTCAAATGTTATTTAATGTAGAGTGTAGAGTAGGAAGAAGCATAAGAGCTTAATTAATTAACCTCATATATATATTTTTCACAGAGGAAGGAGTTTCCTGTCCAATCAGATACTAATTTTCATTTTCTTTCTACTGTGTTCTATGAAAACCCAGTCAGTTTTCTTGGCCAAACTGGGCAAATGGGAGAACACTCAGACTGTTGAGGATCAAATTCTCAAATCCTTCAGTGAAATAACTCAAAGCACAACAAATTAAAGTTCATAAAGAGGTAATAAACTATCATCACTACAAGTAACCCTTCCTCAATATCCAGTGTGCATGTAGACACAGCAGTGTATGTATACACGCATGCCACACCCAATTCAGACATCAAAAATTCATATTATTAAAGAAAATAAATGGTTCAGATGCATAACAAGAGAGAAAGAATGTTTTAGTTTTTTCAGAGCTCTGTATCCCTGGTATTATGTAAGTATTAACTGCAGATGTTACATGGTATTAACAAATATTAAGGGTTTGGTATTATAATTATGCAAGACACTCTATAGCTGATGTAATTCCATATACAAATACAACTTACTTAGTGTTACTTCCTCTTAAAAGATTACGATAAGAAATGTTCTTTTAAAAATAGTTTTCTTTTGGGGTGCCTGGCTGGTTCAGTTGGTAGAGCATGGGATCCTTGATTTTGGGGGTTGTGAATTCGAGCCCCATGTTGGGTGTAGCAATTACTTAAAAATAAAATCTTTAGGGGCACCTGGATGGCTTAGTGGGTTGAGTGCGCCTGACTCTTGGTTTTGGCTGAGGATCAAGCCCCATGTTGGGCTGAGCATGGAGCCTGTTTAAGATTCTCTCTCCTTCTGCCCCTTCCCGGCTTGTGCACGCTCTCAAAAAAGAGAGACAGAGAGAGACAGAGAGAAAGAAATTAAAAAAAAACATTTTTTTTAAACATTTATTTATTGTTGAGAGGCAGAGTGAGACAGAGCACAAGTGGGGGAGGGGCAGAAAGAGAGGGGGGCAGGACACAGAATCCTAAGCAGGCTCCAGGCTCTGATCTGTCAGCACAGAGCCCAACACGGGCTCTCGAACTCACGGACCTTGAGATCCTGACCTGAGCTGAAGTCGGATGCTTAACTGACTAAGCCACCCAGGCGCCCTGGGAGAGAGAAATTTTTAAGAAAAGAATTAAAAAAAGAGTTTTCTCCTAACACGACTTTGGTGTAGATACCCCAAAAATAATTGAAAGAAAAAAAATGTTTAGGGACCCCATCCCTTGATTTTACAAACCACTTGCCATATAAAACTTACTAAAATCAAATTTCACATGGGGCAAAATTCACCCATTTTGCTAATCTCCAAAGGCTTTTAATAAATCCATTTAACACCTGAAAGAACAGGACTTTAGAAAATTCAGAACTTCTGAGCTACAAATTCAAACTTACACAAAAGTATATTTTAGTACTTATTTGGAGTTTCTCTCTACAGTACTGCTATTCACAGAGAAAATCTACTTCAAAGGTAAGGAATATAACTCTAAATACATTTTAGTAGACCCAAGGCAAAATATCTTAGGAATTAACAAAAAATGTGCCAATACACTGTTGTGTATTTTCTTGCTTTTTCTTCTAGCTCTTAATTATAAAAGTCATGGCCCATGTTTTAAAGCTAGAAAATGAGATCTTATTTGTGGAACAAAAGGATCTTGAAATCAAAGGTTCCCACACTTCATTTTAGGCAACATCAGAGTTTCTTTCACAATTTATCACTAGCATTGCCTTGACCAGGAACTCAGGCCACCAGAATTTCACGAATCCTTTAGTACCTACATACCTCGCTTAGTGTACTCTCTACTAGAAACTTCATTTCATTCAACAAATATTTACAAGGTATCTATATGCTAGGTACAAGTGCTGGGGATAAAAAGGGAAATAAAAGTAAGGAAAAATTAGTAGCTGTCCTTACTGAAAAAGCAGCTGAGAGGAAACACCAACAAAGAGGTATGGTAATGGCTTGATTAGCCCCTAAAAAGAGAGTCGACAGCTAATGGAGCTCAATAAAGGCTCCACAGAAAGCCATCCCACTCAACGACAAGTGTTTGGTCAAATGCTTTTAATACTAACTTCATCCAGTTTGTGAGGCAGCCAGTGGGATTTCTGAGGGGAGTTCTGTTTGCTTTTCTAAATTCTTCCCACCTGTAAGATAGTCATCTTAGCCCAAACTGACCATTTTCTTTTTTCTTTTTTTGATTTTCATTTTTTAATGTTTATTTATTTTGAGAGAGAGGGAGACAGAGTGCAAGCAGCAGAGGGGCAGAGACAGAGGGAGACACAGAGTCTGAAGCAGGCTTCAGGCTCTGAGCTGTGTCAGCACAGAGCCTGATGCGAGTCTTGAGCCCAATGTGGGTCTTGAACCCATGAACCGTGAGAGCATGATCTGAGCCGAAATCAGACGCTGAACTGACTGAGCCACCTAGGTACCCCTGACCATTTTCTTTTTAAGTTTACTCACCTTTAATATTGCCTCTCCAGAGTATGACTGGCACATGCCTGGGACTGACTGAAGGAGAGTGAACTATCAAGGAGTTCCCTGATCCCCTTAGTACCTTTCCATGGTCCTGGAAAGTCTTGCCACATTCTGTTCCAGTTACCTTTAGGACAGAAAGCCCTTCTCACCACAAACCCACGGACATCTGCTGTGGATATAGACAGCTGGGAGCCTACCAGTCCTTATTCCTGATTTAGTCATGACTGCTAGAAAGCACCTGAGTACCTTGCCTAGTGCTCATCTTAATAACCCTGAGAGAACTTCTCAAAGTTAGTAACAGATACTCAGGTATAGCTACACTATTAAAAGGCTACTTGGCAGTTTATTAGGAGACCCCAGCCATCAGGACTAGAAATGAACACAGAGTTAGACAATTGTTGCTCATGATCGCGGCTGAACTCTAAGTTTCATCTGTCTCTCTCCTTTTCTTCCTCCACTTGCATCTGAAGTCCTAACCTAAAGAGGAGAATTTCTTTTACCTGCATGTCCCCAGGCATGACACGGGAAAAAAATTAATAAAAGACGGAATCCTGGGGACCTATAACAGCATTCTACGATTGGGCACAGAAGGCACCGAACCTATGAGCCAAATACTGTTAATGACAGTGACATATAATCATGCCGAAGTCAACATAATCAGCTTTGACAGGAGTTCTTCAAAGTCCAAATGGACAACACTATACAACTCTTTTCAACGGGTTATTCTGAAGGTAACTCGTTTTGATAGACCATGCAGTTTGGCTCATGATTAAACATTCTGCAGAAAAACAAGAAGACAAAGGTAGGTTTGGGCACGCCCTCACCAGGAGATAAGACCAAGGTCTGATTCTTGACGGAGGGCAGGTGATAAGCCAGTGTGAACTTTGGGACAGAGGTAAAGAGGCACCATTTTAGCACATAGCTAGGTGATATAAAGGCCACGCGGGAATGGGCCTGAGAGAGGCAGACTCCCTGAGACAATGAAGCTGCCAAAACCTGACTGTCCTTCTCCCTGTCCTCCTGAGGTTTTCTGCCCTTCCGACCATGTACTGGATGCAGATGTTCTGCCCATATCTAACTGTGTGCGCAGTTTGCCGGAGTCAAGAAACACTTCAGTCAGAATACACGTCAAAGTGCTGAATAAGTACCTAGCACATGGTAAGCGCTCAGTGAGAGCTGCTGCTGTTATTCACCGTGTTGAATAAGGCATTTTGGATAAAGAACCCTATAAACATTCTTTACTACTAGGTAATAAGAGAAGTTTGTCTTTCATGATGTGCCCATGTAAAAGCAATGGAATCCAGATGTTCTCCACTTAGCTGTGGCTTCCAAGAAATTCAGCTAAATTTTATATAGGCATTATAACCATTAACCCTTGGCCTGAATCTTTGTTTACGTATTCACTCCCTCATCCCTCCATCCATGAAAGAGGTCCGTGTACTCAAGCGTTAACATGATGTAAGTTCCTGGAGAAACTCTGGTGAGCACATCCGGACAGATTTCCTTTCTCATAGAGCGCACAGTGTAGGAGAGACAACTATTCATGGAATTGAAGATACAAAATGGTCAACCGAGAGGAGCTACGCAGCAGAGAACCAGGCAGGCAGATTTGCCCTGCAGGGAGAGAAGAGTAAGCTTTGTGACCCCTTGCTTTAACAGGCCCCTTTCAAGGTCCTGCACCTACTTTTCCATCTCTAACTCTGTGTTCTTTTCCTTAAAGACAGCTCCCCAGTGTCAGATAACAGAAGATCCTGACCTTCCCCTGCTTGCATGGCATCATGAAGGTGGATAATAGGGGCTTTTCCTCCAGCTGGCAAGGTCAAGGAAGAAGTCCTGAGTGGAGCCAGGTGTGGACAGAGTGCAGGGGTGCTAGGCCAGATGAGGAAAGAGCCTCTGAGGAACTGAGGTGTCGGCAGCCAGCAGGCAGCCTGCAGTAAGCCATAGGGAAGTTTCTGATGTTATCAAACTAAGGGCAGCAGGGAGCCACTGATGTGTTCTGAGCTGGAGATGGGGGGTGGGTGAAAATCGGGATTGTGTCTTTTCAAAGATTGCTGTGGGCCTCAGGGAAAGGCTAGTGATGGAAGACGTGAGATTAGGAGAGCAGCTACTGATTACTCTGGGCAACAGATGATGGTGAAGACTGGACTGTGGGTGGACAAGGGGCGGAGACGGTAGCCTGGATGACTTATGAGCCAACAAGCTGAAGAAGTAACAATCGGACTTAATGGACTGGGTGAGGAAGGCAAAGGAGAGAAAGATGTCAGGGATGACCCCCAGATTTCTTTCAAGTCTCTACTTCATTGTTTCATATGCTTGTTATTTTATATCCATTTACAGGATTCCATGTTTTCCTAAACCCTTCAAATCTTCTTTTTCCCCTGCACGCATCTTCCAGAATCCTTTATTTCTTTTTCTTTTTTTTTTTTCCAAATCCTTTTTAAAAGTAAGCAGATTATATATAAGTGAAAAGAAATATAAGCCCTCACATGCTAGGGCATGAAATCTATAAGCAATGTTTGAAAAACACTGCTTTAGTGCTATCAACATACAGATGATTGGGAACTATGTTTTTACTGTACTTCTGGGTTGAAGCACAATTTCAAAACCAAAAATAGTTCTGCCTTCATCTATATTTAGAGAACACATACATATAATGCACTGTACTCTACAACACTATATGCAATATAATCAAGAGAAAGCCAGCATATAATACTGTAAGAATCCTATAGTCAAAGCTTGTGATTTTTTGTGCTAATAAAACCTGTTTTCTGTAATAAATTAAAATAGGAACTAGTAAAAAAAACAAACAGGGGCACCTGGGTGGCTCAGTCAGTTGAGCATCCAACTCTTTTTTTTTTTTTTTAATTTTTAAAAAATTTAATGTTTGAGAGAGACAGAGACAGAATGCGAATGGGTTAGGGGCAGAGAGAGAGTGAGACACAGATCCGAAGCAGGCTCCAATCTCCGAGCTGTCAGCACAGAGCCCGATGTGGGGCCCAAACTCATAAACTGTGAGATCATGATCTGAGCCGAAGTCAGACTGAGTCACCCAGGTGCCCCCTTAACATTTTTTTTTAACTTAAGTAGTCTCTGCACCCAACATGGGGCTCAAACTCATGACGCTGAGATTAAGAGGCACAGGCTCCACCGACTGAGCCAGCCAGGTGCCCCTGATATGTGGCCTTTTCTAATTGGCTTCTTCCAGTGAGCATCGTGTCTTTCAGGCTGTGGCACGTGCATCAGCATTTCATCCCTTTACGTGGCTGAACGTTGTTGCATCGTACGTGTGGATCACGTGTTGTGTATCTGTGGATCCACTGATGGACCTTTTGGTTCTTGTGAAAAATGCTACTGTGAACATCCACATGCAGGTTTTTATGTGGATGTAGGTTTCCATTTCTCTGGGGTTCACGCCTCCTGGTGGAGTTTCTGGCTCGTGTGTCGACTTTGTGTTTCATCGTTTGAGTATCTTCCTGGATCATGTTTTCCTTGGGGCCTTCAGTCCCTTTGTATTTAACATACTTATTGATGTATTTGGATGTCGGTCTGCCCACTTATTCAGGGCTGAGTGTTCCACGTATTCTCGTATTCTGTGTTCCTCTTTCTCCATCACTTCTCATCCTCGGTCACATTATTGTTTTCATTTCCCTACAGTCCCCCTCTGTGGCTTATTCCTGGCCCCCATTCTTGTGATCGGGGAGGAGCAGAGAGAGAGAGAGACAGAGACAGAATCTGAAACAGGCTCTGGGCTCTGAACTGTCAGCACAGAGCCTGACGCGGGGCTCAAACTCATGAGCTGTGAGATCATGACCTGAGCTGAAGTCGGCCGCTCAACCAACTGAGCCACCCAGGCACCCCGAGTGTCCAACTCTTAAAAATATTTTTTTAAATGTTTTTATTTATTTTTGAAGGAGAGAGAGAGAGAGACAGAGCATGAGCGGGGGTGGAGTAGATCATGAGATCATGACTTGAGCTGAAGTCAGATGCTCAACCAGCTGAGCCACCCAGGTGCCCTATCCCAAGCGTCCAACTCTTGATGTCAGCTCTGGTCATGATCTCAGAGGTGTGGGATCAAGCCCACACCTTGGGCTTGTGCCCAAGCCCTTGAGCCCGTGTTGGGCTCTGCGCAGAGTGGGGAGTCTGCTTAGAATTCTCTCTTTCCCTCTGCCCCTCCCCAACTCACACACATGTGTGCGCTCTCCTTCCGTCTCTAAAAAACAAACAACCCCCCCCCCCCCCCACAAATACCTTCATTAGACCTTTCACAGGAGATACAGAAAGGCAGCAGAGTTTCATTCTGTACTGTTTTCTTTAGGTTAATATTAAAATGAGTTTATATCTCATAAGTAAACAATAGCCAGGGAGTGCAATGGCAGTGAAGATGGGGCAAAGATATAAGGGGGAACAGTATGAGAACACAACCAAATACTTTAAACCTGTACAAAAATATTCAAATGGCATAATTTATGCACAAATAATCTAGAGTCTCTTTTTACTGAACTAATAATTAAAAAAAAATTTCAATTCCTGTAAGGTGGTAAGCATAATGGAGAAGAATGTGGCTTTAGGAGGTAGCCTGCCTGAGTTTTCATCCCAACTCTACCTCTCACCGCTTCATCTGTAAAACAGACACACAATTAATGTCTCACCCATCATTAGTGGTGTAAACCTGGGCCTTCATTTTCTTTTTCAATGAAGTGGGGATAAAATACCACTGTGGCAAGAGAGACAAAACATCCAGTATAATCTTGAACACACAGTAGGCATGCTAACTGAATGTTCCCACACACACCACTCTCCAAACCTGGCTCTAGATGTCCAGAAAAAAATTAAGGAAGGTTGGAGCCTCTGAAGAAAGCCCTGAGAGAAAAAAGGACCGTGAAGGATTTGAGGGAAAAGAAAAAAACAAATGAAGAAAAAAGAGAATAGGGGAAAAAAAATCAACAACAACCCAAGATAAGAAGGAGGGGACTTCAAGATAATAATAAAGGTGTAAATCAAATACTGTAAAGGTTAAAAACTATCAAAATTCCTGGGGCGCCTAAGTAGTTCAGTTGGTTGAGTGTCCGACTTCGGCTCAGGACACGATCTCATGGTTCGTGAGTTTGAGCCCTGCATCTGGCTCTCTGCTGTCAGAGCAGAGCCCGCTTTGGATCCTCTGTCACCCTCTCTCTGCCCCTGCTTCGTTCATGAACTCTCTCTCTCTCAAAAATAATAAACATTAAAAAAAAACTATCAAAACTCTTAAGAATCATTAATGACCTTTGACAATCTCTATTACAGTGGAATTCATTACTGACATTCAAAACCATCTTATTAGGTTTAACAAAAAAAATTCTCCCAAAGGTCAGCCTTCTAAAGTAATAAATATAAAATTTTATTTCAGAATTAGTGATAAACTGGTAAACTTGGCTGAATATAACTTTTGTCCTATTTCAAAGCGTTTGATAAAACAATGTTTTATTCAGATTCAATTTACTTAATCTTATTTCTAAGTGCTTAACATCTATTTGGGTAGCTCTTGTAAAAATTACAAATCATCTCTAGAAAAGCAGATCTGATAGGATACTTAACTGGTAGCCCTTCACTTGCTATGGTGTGTATGGAATTAATGGTCTTTTCCTTTTCCCAAATTATGATGAATTAGTGGAGTTTTCACAGAAAGCCACAATCATGATGATATAATTTATAACATTCCCCCTAGTTATAAAGAATTAGTGAAGCTGTAAAGCCAAATCACAATTGAATAGCCCATAGTTTGTAAAAAGTCCTGAAACTTTTCGTATTGGGAAGGTACAATGACTGACCTTAACTATACGTACAGGTAACTTAAGTATAAACAAGCATACTTTTTAATTTAGTACACTGCTACTTAGATGAGTTGCTTCTTTAAAGATTACATGAAATTACGGACCTTAAAAAATTTGGGGTATTTACTTTCTGAAAAAGCATGACATCTATTCAACTCTGAAAAAATGGCTCAAGATAACATTTTTGAAAAAAAGTGTTACATACTCAAGTACCAACGTATTTATTGAAGCATCTGCTGTTTTAATTGTAGAGATCATAAACAGTGTTCCTCAATCGATTTCATGTCATGGCCCACAGAGAAAAGGACATTTTTGCACGCCCTTGGGTAAACTGAAGAGGGTAAACACAATCAAGGCTGTGGGCTTCGGGCTCCACCCAAATGAGCGGATATTTCAACCATCTGGTACCCATTCCTGGCACAGATTGGGAACTGCAGACTAAAGTACATATAAGATATTTGATGTAAATTAAGGTCTAAAATCTTCCAAGTGATAGAATTTACCCATCTGAGGTGTGATAATTTTTGGAATGATTAAATGTTATTTTCCATTCTTCCTCATAAGAGCCAAACCCCAGTAAAAACAGATCATTATAACCAAGAAACAATTTGCTCATTTATCTAATTTTACATGCGACACTTTAGAACTACAATAATGTGTAGTGTCTTGATGGACCATTATCATTAGGTAGAGGCCTGCTAATGCTAAAATGGAGGATGGCTGTTCAATCACTCATTGACTCAGCATCAAGCACTGTATGTTGCGTGAAAGTATTAAGGATTTGTAGTTGAAGTTAACTTACCTGGCCTATCACAGACTTCAGGAAACCTTTGTTGTCATTAAGCCCTCGAGCTCCCATCATTACATGTTATCAACAAATACTTGGCTTAAGTAATGTGATAGGTGCTGAGAATATGTATATACTAGAGCAAGACACATACAGTCCTTGACCTCCCAGAGCTTAAAGATCTGCCCATGCTTACTTTAAGTATGTATACTGGAAAACAGGAAGCATGAACCACTACCACCATTCTGCCCAGAATTATTTAGGGTCAACGGTCCTAACACATCCTGATCTAAAACGGCAACAAAGTAAGTGTATGGCTGTTAAGAAACCTGTCAGAGCTGTGACCAGTACTATGCAATGAAAGTGAAAATATACTTTGCTTTCTGAAATGGAAAATGTTTGAGTGACAAATGCTAAACACAAGAGGATGCCAGGAGAAGGTATAACTGGGACTACCTCAGGAAAACCATGAGTTGTCACCTTTACAGGCCACCTGAGCTAGAAATATCTGAGGCTGTTATGCGAGGCTGATGTATAAACACGAGTCCAGATTTTCGTTAGGCAAATAATCTGTAGACACATCGTATCTTAAATATTTCATTCTATAGCAGTTGATTGAAAGTAGTTGGTATGTCAAGACAGTCTTTACAACTTTATGAATGGGGACTGATCTTCTATCATGGTAGTATGTTGCGTATTATAATTATTTTCCAGCAAGAAATCTAAAATTTTTACAAAGATGAAATAGATACAAACCATCTAAACGGTATTTCCTATCCATTAGGAAATGTGCAGAGAATGTACAGAATATTTGTCCTATACGAAGCAGAAGGCCGCTGAAGCTGCTCGTAGCTTGGAGTGCCCTGCAAGGTGGGCTGAGAGCAACTGTATTTTGGCAAACACGTATGTAATTGTGCTATTAGTGTGCCACACCACACCAGCTGAGAAACTGACCCAAATTATGCAACACATTGATGGATGATGTTTGTTTAGTCATTTGACAGTGAAGAATACAGGAGGGCAGGATGAATGATAATTTCTCTTAGGAAGAGAATATATCAATATTATCTTTCAGAAAACGCTCTGTAGACGGTGATGAAAGGCTACCTGGAGTTGTACTCAGTGTGAAAATATAAGTGCCGAGACAAAAAGCCTGGAGGGAAGTTCCATGCTGTCTATGCTTATGTGTCTGGTGTCACCAATTTTTACCACAAATCCATTGGTTGAGGATAAGAGCTATAAACTGCCCTTTCCATGTTTATGCTCTTAACCGTGGATGGCACACCTTCTGGAAAGGGAAGGAAAAAAGTAAGAGGTGTTGAATCCCATTACCTACATATGGCAACTGCTACATCTTCCAGAGTAGGTCCAGATGGGGGGAAAAAAAAAATCCCAAACACTCATTTTCTCCCAGTTTGACTCCCCTCTCCCACAGCTTGACTTTTAATCGACATAGTTCTTTGTTCCTGTGGTAGAGACAACTGACTATCCTCCAGAAACCATTCTCCCTTCCTACTTTTTGGTAACAGACACCTGCTACCATCACCACTCAGTTGAGCCACATGTACTGTCCAGGTAGAGATCATATTTTCTAGTCTTATTTGCAACCGGGTATGGCCATGTAACTGAGCTGGGGAAACAGAATGTGAGAGGTGCCCGTTCACTTCCTGGTAAGCTCCATAAAGACAAGGCTACTTGATTCAGCCTTCCTTTTTCCTTTTTCCTGCTGGCTGGAAAAGGGAAGCAGGCACAACCTTAGAAGCCATGGGTAAAGCATAGCAGAGCTGTGCACCAGCCGCAGGCTGCTCGCATCTGGACGGAGCCATTCTATTTAAGATGCAGCTGTTACAGCAGTTTAACTGGTACCATAATTAATAAAATTTCAAACTACTCCAAAACGCCTCTTAAATACGAGGGTCCAGAAACAGATTTGGATGGACTCATTTGTGAGTACTTCTTTGTGGTTTCCCAGAACACGGAAGAGTGGAGGCTTTCCCAAAAGTAGGGTTCAGGGAAAGCATGACACTGTCAGATCCAAATTATTAAAAGGGCAATAAGGAACCCCTGAAGGGCCTGAACGAGGAGGAGGGTGATGAGATCACTGCCCTGATTTAGAAAGAATTCTGCCCAGAGTATGGAAGTAGGACTTGAGGTAGGAAAGACTGGAAGGGGGGAAGTGAGTGTGAAAGTCATACTAAGTTGAGGTGACTTCCAGGTAAATTTAGTTTTTCAGCTTGAATAGCTAGGACTGGTGTAATACACTAAGTAGAGATTACTAGAAGTCACTTGACTTAAATCTCAGGGGAAGGATCCAGGATGGAATTATTCATTTGTGACTAATCAGTATATGAAAGATGAGAGTACGCAAGGGGAGTACAAATGGAGAAAAAGATCAAAGAATCCTGGGGATCACTACCATTTAGGGAACAGGTGGGAGAAAAGGATTCCGTGAAGGAGGAGAAGGGGGTCAGAGAAAGAGAAAGAGAACTGTGTTCTGGAAGCCCAAGGGGGCAAGTCAAGGATGTTAAGGAGTAAAGAGTGACTGGTGGGTCGGCAGTCAAAGTCACTTGAGACCTGAGCCCAAGCACTGCTGGCAAAGAAGTCCAGCTCACTGAGTGTAAGGATATTAGTGGGAATGGGAATGTTTGCTTCTGGAACGTGGGCTGGGAAGAAAAACAAAAGGCTGGGACAATAGCAAGAAAGGGAAGCAGGTTTGATGGAAGGGTGTACTTTTTAGGATGGGAAAGGAGTGGGGAGTTGGAAGTTAAAAATAACAGGGTGCGAAAGAACAGAGATGTTTTTTATATGGCTGTTTGTTACCTGGAACATAAAGTTAAAAGATAGTGCAGTAAACCCATTTCTACAAGAAGCTTCAGCTCAAGGATGTAACATGCTGTTCTGACTAAGTTAAGGTAAAGAGATTACAGAATTCATAGTTCTACAGAAATTCTTTAACCGAGTTTGGATATATATTGTTTGCTTTTTCTCTTCAGTAAGTCGGTAAACATTAATCTCGCTATCCACTATATTACTTACCCAGTTGTAAAACTTTAAAGGGCCCTTTGTGGGGAACGTTAAAAGAAAAAAAGAGTTCCACAACTCCTCTCACTTTGAAAAGAAAACACCACACACAGACCTGTGAGTGAACAGCTCTGTGTACGCTCAAGTAATCTAAACAGCATCAGGAGCTCTCACCCCCCGAAACTGTTAAGGTCGAGCATTAAAAGAACTCAAGTCAGATTACACTGAAAGGAAGAAGGTGGTCAAAGAACTATCATTGCTGAGGAGAGTGTTAGTGACCTAAAGCAGCTTAATTTACTTCTCGTTTCCTCGGCCACAGCATGGAGGGGAAGACGGGGTGAGGAGGAGGTAGTGTATGATGCTGGCATCTGTCAGTGACAATCTTTTTGTTTTTACTTGAGAGGGAGGGTGAGACAGAGAGAGACTCCACTGATGTGTAACCTTAACTGACTGAGCCACCCAGATGCCCCTGTGAGTGACTATCTTGGCTGTGAGATACCATCACATAACAAGGAGACCGCTGCACATTCACAGGAGACAGGAGGAAAACTGCCCCCACTGAGGAATCAACACACACCCAAGCTCATGAAACTGTCACATCCCCCTGAACAGTTTTAATGCCTGTTCTAGTTTTATTGAGAAAAAAAAAATGAGGTTTAGAAAGCGTGAATTACTAAGATCACACAGCTAACAAACAAACAAACAAACCAGGATTCAAAGCCCCATCTGACCCTACCAAGCCCATTCCTATCCCCTTGAGCTTGTTTTAAATTGGAAATCTGGGGTGTCTGGGTGGCTCAGTGGGTTAAGTGTTCGACTTTGCCTCAGGTCATGATCTCACAGTTGGTGGGTTCGAGCTCTGCCTCGGGCTCTGCCTCGGGCTCTGACAGCTCGGAGCCTGGAGCCTGCTTCAGAGTCTGTGTTTCTCTCTCTGCCCCTCCCCCAGATTGTGCACGCGCTCTCTCTCTCTCTCTCTCAAAAATAAAATAAACATTAAAAAAAGTTTTTTTTTAAATTGGAGATTGGCTCCAATTAAATTAAAAAATGTCCCCCTATTTATGAATTATTAGAAGGAATGCTTAAGTAAAGGAGACATAACCCTGGTGTTCAAAGGCTGCCTCAGGACACAAGGAGCAAAGTCTAAAAAGTGAAATGACCATTTACAATCCCACTGCCATTTCATAACAGGATTACCTAACACCTTTATCATCATCTCAGCTTTTAAAAGCACTTACGTGGATTCCAACTAATCTGATCCTTACAAACCTCTGGGAGACAAAGAAATAGTGTCAACATCATTTTTTTAGCCAAGAAATTGTTGCAACAAGGCAGTGGCCCAGCTGATACTGGAAGCCGAGAGCTCTGTAATGTCAAACAGCGTACTTACTAGAATAGATGGTCTCACAATTTTACATAATCTTCAGGAGTAGCTAGTGAAGTCAGACCAAATATTCACTAGAAACTCTTCTTGAACTGCAGTTTATGAAGCTTTCCTTTTTATTCTGAATTCATTTACTATAAACTGTAACTGTACTTCTTAAAGAGTAAATAACTCACTTGAGCCTGCCAGCTCTTGGTGCAAAATATGTACTGACTGCCCAGGGTGAACAGAGTACTGCTGTAGCTATGACTGTAGGAATCCTACAGGAAGGTTAAGCGACTTCAATCAGTGCTAAGAATGTTAGTCAGTGGTGGGACTGCCTGCATTTACTACATTCTTATAATTCTACCTTGACAAATCAATTTCCTTCAGTGCTTCTGAAAAGATGCACCTTTGGCATGCCTATAACATTCTCAGTCTCTGAGAATGAAAAATACTGGTATTAGGGAAAATATTTCTACCTATTATTTTTAATTCAATGGTTACACAATCAAGCCCATCAAGTTACATCCTAATAATCTATACCTAATGGCTACTTTCCATAAAGTATGGTATGTGAGCAGGTAGTGTGTTTCTCAAGTAACTTGGGTCTTTATTCACTAATAACATAATCACAAGGAGAAGAAAACCAGACCTGAATTGCAAAAGCGTCGCTGAAAGATGGTAATACCACCAATACAAATTACAGTCCTCCTATAAATCAGAGACCATCCTCAATCTCACAGAGAGCTTCCTGCCCAGTAAAATCTGCCTTGACTGGTTTTCTTTCTGTTGTTGCTGTTGAAAAACCGACAGAGACGGGTGCCTGGGTGGCTCAGTTGGTTAAGCGTCAGGACTTCAGCCTAGGTCATGATGTCGCCATTCCTGAGTTTGAGCCCCGCGCCAGGCTTTGTGCTGACAGCTCAGAGCCTGGAGCCTGTTTCAGATTCTGTGTCTCCCTCTGTCTCTCTCTGCCCTACCCCCACTTAGGCTCTGTCTCTCAAAAATAAACACTTAAAAAAGAAAAAAAAAAAAAAAAGAAAGAAAGAGTGAGCCAGCCCAGGCAGCATCATGAGAATTACACACACACCCACCCACCCACCCACCCACCCACCCAAGCAGCAACATGGGAATTTCAGGCACACACACACATACCGTTTAAAGCCCAAGTGAGTGCATCTAGTTTTTAAGGAAATACTAACAACAAGAAACAGGTTGAGGGTATTTTCCACTGGTTTAAAAATAAAGCGTTCTACCCTTTAAAAAAAAAAAAAAGAATCTTAGAATTATAGCAACAGGAAGCAGCAGCTGGATTTATCATCCTTCATTTCCTCTGAGAGTTGTAGTAAGGAACTCCCCATTGAGACAAAAGCAATGGATGGGTAGCCTACCCCTGCTTGGACCCAGAGCCACATGCTGCTGTGGACTGGCTGGCCACTTCAAAATCAGCCTGCTCACTTTGTCTTCTAAAGCTTTCCGTGCTCAGGTCCTAGGCTTTGACAGAATAAGAAATCTGACCAGAAGTTAAACACACATAATGTAATAGCCCAGGGTCTAGGAAAACCCAGGAACAACCCCCCTGCCCCAGGTCTCTCTCCGGGGCTCCAGCAGGAGAGCTGGGCTTGGCTTCCTTCAGCCACTTGTGCGTAGCACAAGTTCTTTATTTCTCTTGGCCTCGGTTCCCTCATCTGTGAAGTGGCAACGGGACCGCCTATTTCACAAGGTTGTACATGGGCAAGGAGACAATGAATGTCAAAATACCCTGCAAGTCCCCGGTCAATAATAACACCCCAGAGTAACAGCAATACATACCCTTGTAGAAGGGGTTTTACCAGTTCCAAAGCTTGCACAAATATCTTTCCCTTTGACCCTCAAAATGATTCAGTAGCTTAGGTGGTGGTGGCTGCATCATCATCACCACCAACACTTGTTATTAGTAGTGTTTTATAAATGAGCTGGTCTAGAAGAACATCATAGGAAAACTGTGTCTTCACTCCCTAGCAAGCATCCAAATCATTGGAATATACTTCTGGCAGCACATGAGAGGTAAGTACGAGGCTGGGAGTTACGAAAGCCGTGCACAATTCAGGTCTGCTACTCTGGGCAAGTCCCTTTAACCTCTGCAGGCGATATGATTCATCCATCTGTCATCGGGCTGGTGGGAGACAAAAATAAAATTAGACCTGGTTCCAGCTCTTGAAGAACTCACTTGCAGGCGAGAGTGGGGGATGGAAAAAAGTGACATATAAACAGGATTAATTACAAAATGGTATTTGCTTAAAAGATGGAGTTGAACAAAATGCCTTGGGATCACAAAGCAGGAAATGACTAACTTTGGGGAACTCATGGAAGAATTCCTTTCATTTGTCAACTGGGAAAAGAAGGAAATCAGACCACACATTTATCAATGTCTCTCCCAGCTAAAGCTCTGAGAAAACTAGGCTTAGAGAGGCTGTCAGCAGTACTGATACACAGAACAAGTCTTCCTGGACACCTGTGCACAGCTGATACTGCATGTAAAACGATGCAGGTGGGGCACCTGGGTGGCTTAGTCGGTTAAGCGTCCGACTTCGGCTCAGGTCATGATCTCACCGTCTGTGAGTTCAAGCCCTGCGTCGGGCTCTGTGCTGACTGCTCAGAGCCTGGAGCCTGTTTCAGATTCTGTGTCTCCCTCTCTCTCTGCTCCTCCCCCGTTCATGCTCTGTCTCTCTCTGTCTCAAAAATAAATAAACGTTAAAAAAAAAAATTAAAAAAAATAAAAAATAAAAAAATAAAATGATGCAGGTATCTTAAGCAGTAGAAAAGCGTACTTTAGAAACCTCTGAGGGGCATCTGGGTGGCTCAGTGGGTTGAGCATCTGACTTCGGCTCAGGTCATGATCTCCCTCCCATTCATGAGTTCGAGCTCGGCATCGGGCTCTGGGCTGACAGCTGGAAACCTGGAGCCTACTTCAGATTCTGTGTCTCCCCCTCTCTTTCTGCCCCTCCTCCACTTGTGCGCTTGCACAGGCACATGTGCATGTTCTCTCTCTCTCTCTTAAAAATAAACATTTAGGGGAGCCTGGGTGGCTCAGTTGATTGAGCGTCTGACTTCGGCTCAGGTCATGATCTCGCCATCCGTGAGTTTGAGCCCCGCGTCCAGCTCTGTGCTGACAGCTCAGAGCCTGGAGCCTATTTCGGATTCTGTGTCTCCCTCTCTCTCTGCCCCTCCCCCATTCATGCTCTGTCTCTCTCTGTCTCAAAAATAAATAAACGTTAAAAAAAAATTAAAAAAATAAATAAATAAACATTTAATTAAAAAAAAAATAAATCTCTGAGCAACAATATTTTTCAGAATATTACTCAAATACAAATCATATTTGCAAGTCTGTAGAAGTCTGTGGGAGCTGGGTCTATAGTTAGCCCTATTTGTAGTAGTTATAAGACTTAGATCCTAGAGCCAGACTGTCTGGGTTAAACTCTGGACTCTACCTGTTCTCTAGCTGTGTAACTAGCTAAGCTACTTGATCTCTCTGTGCTTCAGATGAAATGCTGGTGGTGGTGGCAGGAGCAGGAGAGAAGGAAGAGGAGTAGTAACACCACCACCTACACCTACCTCACAAGTTTGTTGTGAGGACTGAAAGAACTACTATAGGGCTGCCTGGGTGGCTCAGTTGGTTAAGTGTCTGGCTCTTGATTTCGGCTCAGGTCACGATTTCAAGGTTCATGGCATTGAGCCCTGTGTGGACTTTGTGATGGCAGTGTGCAGCCCGCTTGGGATTCTCTCTCTCCCCGTCTCTCTGCTCCTCCCCCTGTCGTGTGTGTGTGCGTGTGTGTGTGTGTGCACATGCATGCACTCTCTCTCTCTCTCAAAATAAACAAACATAAAAAAAAGAACTACTATATACACATACTTAGAGCAATTCTTGGCACACGATAAAGGCTGAGTTAGCTACTATCATGATTTTCAGAAGTATAAGAATTGGCATTTTTTGGATTGCACTTCTACAGATACTCTCTTAAGCCTGAAAGTTTCCAATTTGGTCTCGATCCACAATTTTCATCTTTCAGAAACTTATCAAAAGTTCAATTAATCAAGAATGAAATAGGGGTGCCTGGATGGCTCAGTTGGCTAAGCGTCTGACTGCCTTAGGTCATGATCTCACAGTTTGTGAGTTCAAGCCCCACATCAGGCTCTGTGCTGACAGCTCAGAGCCTGGAGCCTGCTTCAGATTCTGTGTCTCCCTCTCTCTCTGCCCCTTCCCTGCTTTCACTCTGTCTCTGTCTCTTTCTCTCTCTCTCAAAAATAAACAAAGATTTAAAAATAATTTTAAAAAAAGAATGAAATATAGGTTATCTGCTTCAGAAATATATACCCCCAAATTCTGCTTAAGTGAGACACACTAAGTATGATTTAAAAAACTGATTTCCAGGGACAAATCTAAAACTAACATAGGCAATACAGGTTTATGGTGATAGAAATGCTTGTACTTTAGAAAACCAGATGCCTTTAAAGGGACTATACCAGAGTTTTGAATGATACTTTGGAATTATAAAAAAGCTGAAAATGAAAGAGGGAGAATGCCCATATTCTCACAAAAAATTTTTTTAATTTAGTTTTATGTTTAAAACATTTTAATGCTTTAAAATAAATATTCAAGGAATATTAAATATGCAAATGTAGCTACCCACTGAAAAATATAAGCATTTAAATGACAAAGCTCTTTTCACTTTTCTCACTGAATTCACCCAGAATTTCAGGAAATTACTTGGGCTGCTAACAGTATTCATCATTTTTATGTAGTAGCCATCACGTGAAATGGATTGTATCCAGATAAAATTAAACTTCTGTAAATCAAACTGCCATATTTTAATTGGTAGCATTAGCAACACTCACCAAACCAGAAGATTCTGCATTTAATATTTAATATATTAAACATCATCATCCCATTGGCTCTCAACCAACATCAATACTTGCGGACTCTTGGGGCCTGTGGTTTTCATCTTAGTCAATAATGCTTAGCTTCAGGCCTCAAAATTAATCATTAAAATCTGCTGCTGCAAAAAATGTTCACTAGAACCCCACAAAAATAAAGAGAGGCAGGATATTTATCAGTCTTATGTTCTAGAAAGAATGGGATACTTTTTCTCAATACAAAACAGGTTTGTTTTGTGATTCTACTTGATGCTTTATAATGTATCCATAGGAAATGAAGCAAAATAATTCAAGCTATAATTTACTTAGATTCAAGTACATGCTAGGCACATCTGAGGAGGGGTTTTACAAAAGTCTGTTTAATTGGCACAACTCTTTGAGACAAATTATTTCCCTAATTTTACAGGTGAAAAAAAAAAAAAAAAGCTTACAAATGTTAGGTAATATCCTCATAAAGTCACAGAGCTAAAAACTGAAAGACTGGGAAGCAAAACTAACCCTAAACACACACACACACACACACACACACACACACACACACTTGTAGGTTATCCAGGTAATCATTTTAGAGACAGATAAAGAAGACTAAAAATGTTTCTTAATGAGGGAATTAGATGAGTCTACTTCATTTTGCTAATTAAGAATTACAAATAATATAAAACGAACCTAAAAGTGCTCTGTGGACATATGGTCAAAAAGTTAGGAATAAACCTTATGAGAACAGAAATTTTAGGTGCCCCTGTAAGGTCAAAAGGCCATTCTCTCAACTAACCAATCCTTATAATCAAAATTAATTAAAACCGAAAAGTATAGTGATATTTTAATAATTTTATAGAAAAGGTTTACTTAAAATAGGGCTCAACATTCAAACAATTCAGTGCCATTAAGTTTCTTTGATGTACATTGAGTATGTTCACTGAGTATGCTCAGAAAATAGAGGAGTAAGATTCTTTCACGCTTTTATCTGCCTAATTATATTGTGTGACGTTCTGCTATATTTGGTGCAATGATTTATAACTCCTAGAGTACCTGAGGGCCATAAACTCTTCCTATTAGCAGGTTTCCAGACTGTCCTGCCTTTTGCTGTTTTATAATAAAATATTAAAATAATGTAACTAGTTTATGCATCAGGACAGCTGTTAACTTTAGGCTCATACAAAAGAGAATTTAATAGTTAATCAACCCATCTAGGACAGCTTTATGATAAACGTGACTCTAAAAACACTAGGTTGTTCTAGGAGAAACTATGCAAACTTGACTGCATATTCCCAGAACAATGCATTCTTTGGGTACTCCAAATTCTACTTCTAGAAGCAACAGCAAAGTGCTAGTAGAACTCTAGTTCTGGCCCTGACTAGCTATTGGATCCTAGCAATCTCTAGGTCTTAGGTTCTCTATCTGTAAAACAGATAAGACTGTATTAGATTATCTCTTCCTTCCTGACATTAAATTTTAAGATTCAGTTCACACTTAAAATCCAAACTCTAATATATCCTTCAAAGAGAGCCATCTGCCTCCCTTCCTCACCCGGAGGCACAGTCAGCTGCTCAGAGTAGCTGAGTCCCCACAATGCTTTATTCACAGTTCATTAGGGTAATCATTAGGATATAATTATTTGTTTACCCAACAGAGTATAAGTGTTTCCAGAGGAGAAACTGTGCCTTACTGATCTTCGTGTATGTCATATAAGACTGAGATTCTAATTGCTTGGTATATAAAAGATATGCAACAGATGTTTTAAAAATAAATTCTTTGAACTACCCTATGAAGCAGGCATTCATTTGGTACCTCCTTTGTTTGGGCTCTAGACCACATTCTGGAGATGAACCAAAGTTCCTGCCCATAAAGCACTTGCAATTTAGAAACAGGGCAATCATGTGTGATGATGAATAATAATACAAGTTTAGTACATTTTAAGTCATAAGTTTTAAGTGAGGTTTATAGAAAAAAACATGCTCTTGGAGTTTAATATATCTAAGACCCTTTGATGCTTTAACATTGTGTGAGTGACCTTGCAAAGGCTTACCATTTCCCCTCCTCCAACCATTCTCCATATTATGGGTATGACTCTGTAGGCATGCTCTTTTTTAAAAAAAAAAAATTGTTAATGTTTATTTATTTTTGAGAAAGAGACAGAGTACAAGCGGGGTAGGGTCAGAGAGAAAGGGAGACACAGAATCCAAAGCAGGCTCCAGGCTCTGAGCTGTCAGCAGAAAGCCCCAAGTGGGCCTCGAACTCACAAACCACGAGATCATGACCTGAGCTGAAGTCAAACGCTTAACTGCCTGAGCCACCCAGGCGCCCCTGTATCATGCTCATTTTTATTACTTTTTAATTAAAAAAAAATGTTTAATGTTTATTTTTGAGAGAGAGAGAGAGACAGAGACAGAGACAGAGAGACACAGAGTGTGAGCAGGGAAGGGGCAGAGAGAGAGGGAGACGCAGAATCTGAAGCAGGCTCCAGGCTCAGAGCTGTCAGCACAGAGCTCAACGCAGGGCTCAAACTCACGGACTACAAGATCATGACCTGAGCCAAAGTCAGACACTCTACCCACTGAGCCACCCAGGCACCCTTCATACTCATTTTTTAATGATTCAATTGTTCAGAAGACAAAGTGATCTTGATCTCAAAAGAGCAAGAGACTGATTCAGAGTGGACAAAGACTTAGATACTTGAAGATAAACAAAAGAAAAAACATTTAGGGAAGACTAATACAAATTTGTAATGGGAGGTGTAAGTTAAGTGTGAAGTTACCTCACGCTGGAGCACGGAAAAGAAAAGGAGTAAAAAGGTATGTTTTTTAGTCTGAAGTGTTTAGCTTTCAAGTTCCAAAACATCATTTTGTGTAGTACTCGTCTGTTTTCTGGTATTTATTTCTCTTGTTCATGCACATCCCCGGCGGTTAGCAACAAAAGGGAGTAAAGGCTGCTAGCACTGGTACATAAAGGCACCGTGGAAGACAGGAAGCCCAGCACCTGAAGGATGGCCAAGAAGCCCTTCAGACCCTTTGCTGACAACTCATAATAGGCTCTCTGCATGAATAAATGCTGACACATTTGCATGGAGGAGACTGAGGGGAACCGCTCTTTGCATTTCTTAAGTAGCACCTGAATCAAGATGAGCCGGGGTGCACATTGCAAACCCAGATTTCTGGGCTCTGCTCAGACGTCTCCCTTTCTACATGAGCCACACCACCCCATCCCACGTTCCAATCTGTGAAACAGCCTTTTTACAGGCTGAAATACAATGAGCAGTAAAGCAAACTAAATGCAGCTTGGGAACTCTGGCCAGCAAGGCTGAGGTGAGATGACTCAGCAGGTTAGAGCTGTGACCCTTTACTTCTGGACTCATTATTCTGGTTCTTATCCCATGGCTACTACAAATGCACAAGCACGGACTGGTCTTACTCCAGAGCCCATCTGAGAACATGGAGTGGCTAACACAGCTTGGCACGAAACATGGGCAGGTTTTCCCGAAGAAAGCCCCAATTCCTGGTTGACAACCAGCTCCCAAGAGTTTGGCCGAGAACACTAACAAAAAGGTCACTGTCTTCCTTAAACTCTGTACAATTCTATTATTTAGAAAAGGCACAGAAGTTAGGGAAAGTAGAAAAGTTGGGTGGGAGGTGGGATTGTGGGGTTCTGTCAGCTAAGTACTACAAATCAATTTCCAAAGCTATGAAATTTATCATGGTAATAATAATGATAAAATTTCTTTCAATGAGACTCTACTTTTTTCTATTCTTCAGGAACTGCAATGCACTTGCTTCTGTCTGAGCTGAGTGTTGCCACACAGGGTTCTCTGCATGTTGCTTATTCACCTGGGCTAAGTTATATATGCCACCAGATCACCAAGAAAAAAATGTGGCAGCCACATAAATCATGTGTTTCTACTCTACATCTGAAGCTTTAGCTGAAGGGCAGAGAAGGGCAAAGAAGGGCAATCTCAGGTTCAATCACACTGACAGATGCCGTATCTCCCTTCCTCGCTAAATGTCCCTGGTGAGCAGGGCCAGGGCTAGCCTACTTTTGAATACAAGAACAGGTGTTGCAAGAGGACTTTCATTTACCCTCCCCATGTTATCACCCAGACAAAATTCCCCATAATAATAGACCCGGTCTCTCTCTCCGCCTTCCCCTTCCTTTCTTCTCTTTGGGACCTGCCTGCCTGCAGAGATGGTGCATTCCGGACTCCTCTCTTGTTGGGTGTTAGGAGGCTTTACCTGCTGGCTGCCAGCTTCCGCTGTCCTGCTATGTTGGGGAAAAAGCGGGTAGTCTATCTAATTCAAGGATGAAATTTCAGAAGACCCACTTGGCTGCAGGCCCAAAGCCACGTTCTCCAAAAAGTACTTTCAGTAATAAAGTTGGCATTTTGCTGCCCATCAGCCTGACTCCTTTATCTTTCTCAGTGGCTTTTTAATTTGGGCAATGGAGGAGTTATTTCCAGCCCCCCTCAAACCTCAAGAGTGGGTAGGCCACTTGGCCTTACAGTTCGTGGCAGTTATTTACTGAAGATATATGTACAATACGCAATGTGGCGAGAAGGAAATGAAAATGATCTGTCTGGTCTAATCTGCTCATGGGTGGCTCTGTGACCATATTCCATCCCACCAGCTTCTTGGGAAGGTAGTCCAAAACATGGTATCCAATTTGTGTGAAATTTAGAGGGAAACAATTCATCTAAAATATATTCGAAAGAGAAACAACTCTATCAAAAATATTACCGATGACTTAGCCCACGGAAATAGGTTTTTGACCTATGAGAAGCATGAACCACCTGGAAACTTTCTTCCAAATACTTTACAAGCCAAATGATACAAGTAAAAAGTTTATTACCCTTAGTATGATTTGTATGTTTTGAAGGGCACCACGAAATGTCTTCAAGTTCTTCCTTGTTTCTAACAGGTGAATATTTTACACTCTCAATCCTTTATAAGAGCATTATTAAAAGCCTTCAAAATGAAGTGTTTCTGTGTAAAAGTTCTACAGCTAGCCATTTGCTTGCAACTGAAAAAGCCAGTCATGGGTAGAATCGTAACAAGCAGAGACACTAGACAGCTAACAAAGTGACTTCAATATGTGTCATTATTATAATTCATCTCCACAAGTACTCTGTGAACTAAGTACTACTATCAACCTCAAGTGAGGGGAGAGAAAATGGTGTTCAAGTGGTTTACCACCCCACCCAAGATTACTCAGGTAATTAACATTGGCAGCAGGGAGACTTAAACCCAGGTCTTCTGATGGTAAAACGTAAGTGCTTTCTATGAAGTCATGATGCTGGAATTAGGATACTAAGGTGCCTACACCCTCCCTCCAGTTTTCCAGAGACCTGGGCAGCAACAACCAAAAGAAGTAATCTGAAGCAGACAGAAGAGCAAGCTAGCTCACTGAGTTCAGATTCCCCTGACCTTCTGTATTCTTTCTCAGCCCTTTTAAGGAAGAAAAGTGAGTGAACTCATTTCATTTAATTTCCTTCCTTCCCTTCCCCATGCCTGACCCACAAAGACACAGCCCGGGAACCAGACCAGTGGGGAGCTGAGATCTCTAAAAACAGTTTCACATCTGTTAAACTATAGGATGCTCTGCTAACTCCAAAGGGAAGCTGAGGGTCCAGCTTTCTTGAATTCCCCAGTGGTCAGATGGTCAGTACAGCTGTGATGAAAACCGCAGCTGAGCCTGGGGGCTCTTGAAGGAGCCAAGCTAAGGGTGAAAAGCCTTTGGCTTTGAAGGGAGGGGGTGGGGGGAGGGTAAGAGAGCTCCTCCAGAATGCTCCCAATGACATCTTTATTGTAAAGTTTTCATCCTGTCCCCTCACTTATTTTCGAGACCCCACCTTCTCTGGTTTGTCCTTGGAAAAACAGCAACAGGCTTGAGTCCTGAGAAGGGGGAAGTTGGGTGGTCTCAGGCTAATTCCATGGGAATTCCATGATCACAGTTCTTCCTGGGGGCAAAAACAATGACGGACTGGAGCCACTCAAGCCACTAAATAAATAAATGACTAGTGAATGTTAAAATACCAGAGTTATTAAGATAATCTTAAAAGTATACTTATAGAGGCACCTGGGTAGCTCAGTCGGTTAAGCATCCGACTTCAGCTCAGGTCATGATCATGTGCTTTGTGGGTTCGAGCCCAGCGTCGGGCTCTGTGCTAACAACTCAGAGCCCCGAGCCTGCTTCAGATTCTGTCTCCCTCTCGCTCTGCCCCTCCCCTGCTTGCACTCTGTCTCTGTCTCCCCAAAATAAATAAACGTTAAAAAAAAAATTTAAAAAAAGTATACTTGTATTTTGGAAGAAATCAATTCAAAGCCAACTATAAAATTTCTGGGCTCAATTTGAGGCACCAAATTAGTCTTAAGAACTCCATTCAAGGGAAGTAGCAGACTGAAATATTCATAAAATAAGAGACTCCTTTTTATGAGTCATGGTTATCACCACTATTACGAATGCCAGCAAATAACCTCAAAAGTCAATGGTGGTAAAGCACCAGAGAAAACAGTGTTTAACTTTTAGAAGGTAACCCTCCTTTTTATTTCTTTCTTTTCTTTTCCTCTTTTTTAAATAGGCTTCACGCCCAGTGCAAAGCCCGATGCAGGGCTTGAACTCACAACCCTGAGATCGAGACCTGAACTGAGATCAAGAATCCGATGCTTAACTAACTGAGCCCCCCAGGTGGCCCGGAAACCCTTCTATTTAGAACAAATCAATCAACAACACCAGAATGCTAAAAAAGCACATTTCAATGTGTGTAATTGTGGTCCCTTGAAGAGTGAGAGGTAAGATACCTAAAACCAGCCTTTCTGGCTAATCCTGCCATTTCTCTCAGCGGTGAGAACAGTGTCACCCGAGTGGAAATTACACTTGGCAATGTGATACTGTGTACCTCACTGAAAAGGCATCCCCATCAGACAACTTTTATTTTGATCAAATACAGGGTAGAAAAACAGGAGGAGGAGAATGAAAAAAAGATGGCACTGCAGAGAAAAGACATTACCTAATATATTTAAGAGGAAGCACTTCCTGGAACTTCTTGCCAACAATTCACACCACCTTCATTTCGATGAGAATAAATCCAAAATCAGTTCTTCCTCTCCTCAAACAAAAAGCACTGCCACTTTCCCTGTGCTGTTCCCAGCCCACCAAACCTCCCCAACTCCTCTTCCTTTGAACACATAGTAAGCGGAATGGTTAAGAGCAGGGTTCGGGAATCCCATCACTAGAGTAAAAATACTGGCTCTGCCATGTATTAGCTGTTTGACCTTCAGGTTGGTTACTTAACATCTCCGTCCCTCCCTTTCCTTATCAGTAAGATGGAAAAAAATAGCACTCATCTGAGGCTGTGGTGAGGACTGAATGAATCCGTACATGTACTGCGCTGACACAGTGCCTGGCACACGATAAGCACTCTATACATTTAACTTTGATGATGGTGGTGATGATGGCAATGACAAGGACAGGGGCTTAACCAGACTGTGGTGCAAACAAGGACCTGGGGATCACATAGTTCCCCCAAGCAAGCACACAACCCACTAGAAAAAAGCCTTCTTATTCTGTGGACCCAGGGGACTCAAAGTGATTCTTCTCAGTGGCTACAGCAGCTTATCAGAAGGGTCAGGCTCAAAGGACCAAAGCCAGGGCAGGAGAGATAGGAGGAACAGAGACAGAGTGCTTGAGTCTGGGAGGAACTCGTTTGGGGCAGTTCCGAGAAGTGGTAGCAGTCAACAGTTCACAATCATGGGATTTAGAACTTAGAAAGAAAGTAACAGGCCAGTCAGATATGCACGGTTTTGTTAATATGGCAAAACTCTCCACCACCCTTCCCTCAAGGTCCATCTTCCAGAAACTGCTCGAAGTTCCTAGAGCACTTTTTCACATTTTCATGGCTACCTTTGGCATGTAATCATTCTGGGGAATAACTGATGTCTCAATTCAATTATAAATTCTGAAAGGAGGTATGTGTGTGCCTTATACTCTCACATCTCTCTTCCTGGCCTATCCCAGCACCTAACTCCCACGATGGACATATTCAGATGGGAAGTACACAATGTAAAGGCTCTGAGTGAGCCAGTGCTATAGAGATACATGGTATTATATTAAAATAAGCACACACATGACTAGTACAGAGAAAAAGACACAGAGCAGCATGCCTGCCCCTACCTTTTTGAGGCTTCAGTGAAAACGCTGAGTCCCTAAAGTTTAGAGGTAGAACATTAAGCTGTCAGTAGAACTACTGAAAAGATTCAGTTCCAAGGAGAATTTGAATTGAATAACAAACCATAAAGTAATAAGGAAGTCCAGCAAAACTCTGCTCTCCACCACCCCCTCCCCCCACAGCCATGATGGCCATTTTGATTTTTTTTAAAACAGTGAACATCAAATTCTTTTAAAAATTTTCTAGTGGTACCTTTGCTTTGCAGGTGCCCTAAATGCACGTTTGACCTATCTGGTAATCTAGCCCTACTTGGGCACCCAAGGATTCCCTGCGGACACTGAGAGGCAGGCGTGGAAGGATGGAGTCGGGCAAGAGTCGGCAGGTGGAGAGGGAGGAGTGAAGACAGCAGGAACCAAAGCAGAGGGGCAGAGATGGCAGCTAGAAATCGGGCAACGATGCATTCAGAGTGAGGTTTGTGAGTTCAATTCCTGCCAGTTTCAATCTAGAGAGAACTGCAATCTTCTCCTTTTACTGGCCAGAACTGACAACCCACTGATGATGACTTACTCAACGCCAAAGCTGCCAGAGTGGGGTGGAGCAGGAACTGGAATCTGGGTCTCCCAATGCCTCCTTGGAGCCCTACCTCCTGGGCACTCACAGGGCACGAGGGATCAGGGCTCAGAACTCAAGCAGCCACGAAAAAGCTCCCCAGTCTCCCCTGCCTCAGTGCCACATGTTGAAAGAGCCAAGAGAAGAGGCGAGAGAGATTAGGCTCCTGGTTATCCACTGTTTTGATGAAGCCATCTGCCCTTCTGATCAGATTTGCTGGACTAGAGATGCATGGGCACAATGTTTCCCAGCCAGGAGGACGTCTGGCTGGATCAGGCCCAGGCTTGACAACTGATGGCGTGAAAGCACACGGCACAAGAAGTACGCACCATTTTCATTCCCAGTGCCCCTACTGCCTCCACTGGTCATTGTAGAAGAAATGAAATCACCACTGGATACATGGTTTTGTGGTTTCTTGATTCCTAAGAGTACAACTGTGAAGAACACAGGGTGAGTATAGGACATGTAAACCAACAGAGGAAGCTGCTTTAAGAACAGTCTTGAAAGGGATACTGTTTTGGTTTTACTGGCTATAAAATTAGGGCAGACACAGAAAATGACTGTGAGGCTCAACAGATGCTCCTGCTAAGTGCTCTGCATGGCTTGTGGACCATCTCTCAGTTTAATTACAATCCAGACCTCCTGAGCTATAAAAGCCATCTTTATAAAATCCAGCCTCCTTCCTCTGAGAGCAACTTTCTGCAAGTATCACTATGCTTCAATGCCCACTGCAAGTGTTAAACACATATATGGTACCTGACCTGGACACAGTGTTCTTTTTAATCTTGGGATTTTGACGATGTACATAAATCACTCAGTCGCATTCCTGTTCCCTATTCCAAACACCTACACAAAATCAGGCAAATGAAGAGGAAAAGAGATGACTCCATCTCTTGCCTTCTTTCTCCTTTGACAGCTCTCAAAGGCACCCTACTTAATAAAAAGGTCATTTCTCCGGAGGGAAAGCAAGTGAGACTTGAATAAAAAGCTTGTCTTCATTAGCATCACAATGTCCCCCTTCTTGGTCCTCACCTACAAGCCTCTGCCACTCCTTCCCTCTGCCAAGTATATCCAGAGAACATCCAGCTTTCCTGCCCTCACCTTGACTTCCCCTTTGTCACCCATCAGTGCCTGTGGGAAGCCTTCCCCCAAATCTCTATGCCAGTAACCTACTCCTTCTAATTCCTTCTGTGAGGCTCTCAGAGTATCCTGTGCATTTTGGCACCTCCACACCCTTTTACAATTACCTGGCTTTGAGTCTGTCTTCCTTACTGAACTGTAGGCTTCTCCAGGGCAGGGATCACTACTTATTCATGTTTGTTTCCCCAAGGATGAGTAATGGCACCTGGCACACAACAAGAGCGCAACACTTACATGGTTGTAAGCCAGTGTCACACACATTCTTTTTTTTTTTTTTTGTAAGTTTGTTCATTTATTTTGTGTGTGTGTGTGAGAGAGACAGAATCCCAAGCAGACTCTGCACCATCAGCATAGAGCCTGACGTGGGGCTTGAACTCATAAACTGAGAGATCATAACATGAGCCAAAGCCGGATGCTTAACTGACTGAGCCACCCAGACCTCCTGCCCCCATTCTTTAACTGGATTCTTCTTCTTTTTTTTAATGTTTATTTTGAGAGAGAGAGGGAGAGAGATAGAGAGCAAGTGGGAGAGGGGCAGAGAGAGAGGGAGACAGAATTCAAAGGCTCCCGACGCGGGGCTCCAACCCACGAACCGTGAGATCATGACCTGAGCTGAAGTTGGACACTTAACCGACTGAGCCACCCAGGCGCGCCTCTTTAACTGGATTCTTAAAGTGACACTTAGGAATTGTTAGTCTCACTTTACAAAGAAACTGACGTTCAGAAAGGTTTTATAGGCTCCCAAGGCCACCAGTTCTGGCACCTTCTGGCTCCAGGCTTTTCACTGGACCCCATTACCATCAGTTACCTATACAAGTTCTATATAGAGGATGAAAGAGAAAGCTCAGATCCTCTGATGTAAGCATATATGCAGTGACCTGCTTATCTGAAGAAGTAACACAGAACCTTCAAATGTGGATAAAATCATTGCTCTGAAGGGAGGAACACTGATCTGATCTGGAGATGGAATTTACACTCATTCTTTTCTAAAGCACCTTTCCATCCTAAAGCTCTGCAGAAATGTCTGGTGGATGTGAGTTAAAGACAAACAAAAGTTCATCTGATTAAAAGGTCACGAGACAAACTGTCTCTGGTTAAACTGCCAACACTGCCTCAGACTTCTTGAACGAGCTGGACGTAGGGCCGCAGCAGCTGCCAAGCTAGAAGTCACCTGGGTGTGGCTGATTCACCATTAATGCTCTGAGAAGCAACAACCTGTAGGAACTGTGGCTGCTTGGCAGGACGGGGCTGGTTTGGTCTTTGACCCTTCATGACTCTCTTAAGTGCAGCTGAACTTCTCCTCAGCTGAGGAAAGCAGTTTTCAGCACAGCTGTACCCTAGAATAATGTGAGGGAGCCTCTGAAGTGTGGCCAAGCCAGGCCCCAGCCACAGAGGTGCTGACTTAACTGCGCCTGGGGTGTGGCTTTCATATCTGCATCGGAAGTGTTTAAAAGCTCCTCTGTGGGGCACCTGGGTGGCTCAGCTGGCAGAGCGTCTGACTCTTGCTTTCGGCTCAGGTCATGATCTCGTGGTTTGTAGATAGAGCCTCATGTTGGGCACCGTGCTGACAGTGCAGAGCCTGCTTGGGATTCCCTCTCTCCCTCTCTCTCTGCCCCACACTCCCACGCCCCCTTCCCACCATATGTACTCGCTCTGTCTCTCTCTCTCAAAATAAAAATAAACATTAAAAACAAATAAAAGCTCCTCTACAATTCTAGCGCACAGCCAAAGTTAAGACGATAAACACAACCGAAACATCTTCTGGGCCCTTCCTTTCTCATGTGTCCATTTAAAACACTGAAGCGAATGGCTGCCAGCACTCTGGAGGTGTTGAAACCGCTCTTTCATTACTTAAACGTTTCTAGAGATGGAAGCAGAACATTCCTCTACAATATCCTTGACTGGGAGATTTTCCAGCCTCTTCTGGTCAAACATTTCCAATGACAGGGAACTTGCTACCTTTTGAAAAGGCACTTTGGAATTGTATGCTTGTAACAGGCGACCATTACAGTATGTAAATTACAGGTCTTCCTCAATCCAGGATGGTGTTGAGTTCCGACACACCCACCATTAAGTTGAAAATATCTTCCGTCCGTGAGTTCGAGCCCCGCGTTAGGCTCTGGGCTGATGGCTCAGAGCCTGGAGCCTGCTTCCGATTCTGTGTCTTCCTCTCTCTCTGCCCCTCCCCCGTTCATGCCCTGTCTCTCTCTGTCCCAAAAATAAATAAACGTTAAAAAAAAAAAGAAAATATTGTCCGTCAAAAATGCATTTAATATACCTAACACACCAAACATCGTAGCTTAGCCTAGCCTACCTTACATGTGCTCAGAGCACTTACATTAGCTTGTATCTAAGCAAAATCACCTAACACAAAGCCTACCTTGTAACGAAGTGTTGAATGTCACGTGTAATTTATTCAATACTGTACTGAAAGTGAATGGCTGTGTGGCACAGCACGGTAGTCAGTGTATTAGTTGTGTGCCCTCGTGATCCTGTGGCTGACCGGGAGCTGCGGCCAGCTGTCTGGCATCATTAGAGACTACTGAACCAAGTACTGCTAGCCCGGGAAAAGATATAAATTCACAATCTGAAGCACGTTTTCTACTGAATGTGTATCACTTCATACCATTGTAAAGCCAAAAAATCATTAAGTTGAACCATCATAAATCAGGGGTTGTCTGTATATCTCAGTAAAGCTGTGTGTGTGTGTGTGTGTGTGTGTGTGTGTGTAAGTAGTCCACGGTAAATGATCTCTCTCTAAGCATCAATTTCCTGATCCATATGGAGTGACAGTATTTCCTTTGTAGGACTTGTGAGGATTGGAAAGCACCTAGTAGCTGGAACATTGTAAGATGCTCAATGAATAAAGCTTCCTTTCCTCTCTCCATAAAGGTGGAATGGAAGTCTTCCCCCAAAGTCCTTTTTCAGGCTAAACACTGCTCATGTTTACAATCCACAGATAGTTAATGACTCATCAGGCTGTGGTTTTTCCATTCCTCATCCTCTCAGTTCTCCTGCTCTGAATCCTTAGATTTGGTTTTGTTTTTTTAAGTGAGCTCTACACCCAACGTGGGGCTTGAATTCATGATCCCAAGATCTGAATTCTCACGATCTACCGTCTGAGCTCAGCCAGACCCCCGTGAAATGCTAAGCTGTGACAACTGTTTGTGGTGGCATCGCTTCCAGGCATCAGTGGGTTCCAGTACAGTGACGGTGGCATAACATCAACTGCGGACTGGTTCACGCTAAGTATTTTACAAGTTTTAGGAGCTCTAGATTCCCCCCACCTCCCACCCATATACTCGGTATCAGTTGCCAATGTGCACTAAACCATATGTGCAGGTTCAGTGACATTTTGGAGGGATGATTAGTCCTCTTTATTTAGCTCCTCAGGAGTAAGTACAGGGATTAGGTGGGAATTCTTCCCATTGTCTGCTGTGCCTTTCTTATCTATAATTCTGGCTTGGCAACATAAAACTGCAGAAACCAAACAGATATGGCTAAGACAGACAGGTTCAAATCATGGCACTCTCTCTCAAAGCAAGCCATGGAACTCTGAATATCAGCACACTTCTCTGAAAATGGAAACACAGCACCTTTCTACCAGGGTTACTATGGAAATTAAGTGACATGTTACAATAAAACACACAGCACAGTGCCTAGTACTTAACAGGTATCCAAAAAACTAGAAGAGTAATTATTATCAACACTGTGGTATGGCAATTTCCCATTTTTACACTAGACTGTCCTGAATGTTAATCTATTTGGCTAGGGTCCTGACCTCTCTGCTTAGTTCTTGCCATCTCTGTCCTCTGGGGCAGGTAAAATCTGGTCCTCACACAGGAGCTTCCCCTGCCCTCTGCCCTTCTTCACAGCCTCTCTCCCCACAAGCCCCAGAATGTGGACTTCTTGTCCCCAGAATGTGTGCTCCTATCAGCACCTGCTGGTGTATAAATTGAACTGGAGTCGGGAGACCTGGATTCTAGGTCCTGCTCAGCCACTAGCTATGTGACCTTGGGCCAGCCACACAGACTTCTTGGATCTCCGTTTCCCCTTCTGTAAGACGATGGCATCACACAACATGATCTCCAAGGCCTCTTCCTGATCCAAAGTTTTATGACCCCCTTCCTCTCCCCCCGCACCCCCACCTCCGGGCCCCCTCCCAGCTATCCTTGATCATTCCCAATGCACTCCTCTGCCTTCCCACCCACCAAAGGGAAGTTCATGAGTACTGACCCTCTCCCCACATTCTGACTTCTGCCCAAGCCCTGGAAACACACTATTAGTGGCAAAGAATTTATAATAAGCCACTTAAGACATAGATTTCTGGAGGCTGGTCTGGAAACTAAAACTCATGTATTACATTATGTTTATTAGAGAATGTATTCATAAACCATTTTGAGATTGTATTAAGATGATAATCTCCACTAATGATTCCAACTACTGCCTGTTAGAATAATATAGAATATATATATATATATATATATATATATATACACACACACATATATATATATACACACACACATACATACATACTGTGGAAATGTTTCATAAACATTTTCTGGCACACCTTTTTTTCCCTTGTGTTTCCCATGCAAACACTGCCCCTCCCAGGGCTGGAGAGGACACTGAGGAGTTTCAAACTTAGACATTCTATCCTCGTCTCACAGATTGTACACAGAGATGTAAACTGCTTTTAAAAATATGATAAAGACATCACTAAGATCACAGAAACATTTAGAGATGATTATTCTTTTTAAAGAGCTCTTGGAGTGCCTAGGGGGCTCAGTGGTTAAGTGTCAAACTCATGATCTTGGCTCAGGTCTTGATCTCACAGTCATGAGTTTGAGCCCCATGTTGGGCTCTGGGCTGGGTGTGAAGCCTACTTTAAAAAAGAAAAAAAAAAAGAGCTCTTTTAGGACATTTAAAAAGAATTTCCCTTAAAATTTTTTTTAATGTTTGTTTATTTTTCAGAGAGACAGACAGAGAGAGAGGCTGAATGTGAGTAGGGAAGGGGCAGGGAGAAAGGGAGACACAGAATCCAAAGCAGGTCCAAGCTCTGAGCTGTTGGCTCAGAGCCCAACACCAGGCTTGAACTCAGCAACCACAAGATCATGACCTGAGCTGAAGTCGGATGCTTAACCGACTGAGCCACCCAGGCGCCCCAAAAGAATTTCCCTTTTAAAAGTTCAAAGCCTCAACAACTTTTCAGAAGCTCAACTGAATTGCTATATAAAATGAAACAGATCTTGTATGAATAGAAACCTGCGGATACAAAGATATTTTACATAATTTAAAAAATTACATAAGTCAAACCTGTTCACATAGAAAATTAGAAATGAAGATAAACCAGAAAAAGAATGAACAGATACACCTTTATATATGAGTTTTTAAAATCAACATATATGTCACCTAGAAGATACATGTACTACACGGAAAATTTCACTACACACATATTTATATAGTTTTCTGACTCAAGTGGCCTTTGAAATTTCAGCAGATATTTCGGATACAACTATCTCGCTGTGAATTTCTCTAAGCTATTTGCTTATTTACAATGATAGCTGAAAAAAACATACCAAGTCTGCCAAATCTGTAAATACACAGAGATTTAAAACGTTCATCAAATAAGAGAAACAAACACATTTAAATGCCATCTAACAGATGTTTAAAATATATTCCATGAATATGGCAGGCTTATCTTTTTGGGGAAGTAACGTAAAAGCCCTGCATATGTTCCTAGTACACTCAGTTATATATTTAGGAACACGTAACAATTGTGCTTCTCAAAAATTTTCACTATATTATCATACATGTTGTTACTCATCATCCAGCATACCTATCTGTTCTCAGACAAGCAAATAGAGGAGTTAGTCAATACTGCTCACAGGAGCACCCGCCTGTTTCCTGAGTGATGGAGGGGAGGGTGGAGGACACGCCCCGGTCCTGAGGAGAACAATGAAAGAACAGGAGCAGGTTGCAGGGAACGCAGCTTTTCCCTTTGGCAACTGCATGGTTCTTTCTGAACTTGACAGAACTTTCCATAACACGTAAGCCAAGAGCTTCCTCACCTATATGGGAGAGCCTGCATCCTGACGAAAGCAAGGAGACAATTCTTTAAGTGGTTATTTATCTCGTCTTTATGTGTTTTTGTTTTTGTTTTTAAGTAGACTTTACACCAGTGAGGAGCCGATCTTCAGGCTTGAACTCACAATCCTGAGATCAAGACCTGAGCTGAGATTAAGTGTCGGACACTCAACCCACTGAACCACCCAGGCGCCCCTATCTTGCCTTTATGAAAATATACTTATGTCACTCACATACAAATAAGGATAAGTACAGATTATTTTCCTACACTTCAGCTTACTTAATATTGTGCTCCTTTTGCACACAAACTCTGTTAGCATTATACATAAAATAAGAATAAGCAGGTTGTAAAAAAGACCCTGAGGTATTCTCCTATGCCAACCTATGAAAAGACCTTGAATGCCAGTGCACAGGGCTCTCTGTCCTGTTCCTGTCTGGTCCCATGTTTTATTTTTTAAAAACGTTTATTTATTGTGTGTGTGAGAGAGAGAGAGTGCAAACAGGGGATGGGAAAGAGAGAGAGAGGGAGACAGAGAATACCAAGCAGGCTCCATGCTATCAGTGCAGAGCCCAATGCTGGGCTCGAACTCATGAACCTTGAGATCATGACCTGAGATGAAATCAAGAGTTGGACACTTAATTGACTGAGCCACCCAGGTGCTTCCAAGTCCCACATTTTAAATTGGTGGTATTGCTGCAAAAAAAGTTCTGATTGCACATAGCTTAAGAGGAGAGCAAAAGAGGGGTGCCTGGGTGGCTCAGTCAGTAAGGCATCCGACTCTTGAATTTGGTTTGCTCAGGTCATGATCCCAGGGTCGTGGTTTAGAGTCCATGTTGGGTTCTGCACTGGATATGGAGCCTGCTTAAGATTCTCTCTCTCAAAAAAAAAAAGAGAGAGAGAGAGCAAAAGAGAATTAGCAATTAAAACACCTCAAAAAGGCTGAAAGATGGGCCAAATCAAAACAGATTATAGTTAGAAGGAATCAAGTTAAATAATTTAATCCAAAAGATTTCAAGAGCACAGGTCAGGGTGAAAGAAAGAACTGGCTTACCAGTTAGTGTATCTATGAGAAAGATGTTGATGTTTTCACAGATTGGGACCTTAATACGAGCCAAAGAGGAGACCGGCCACCAAACAAACATTACCAGGTAGACAATGACTGGGACAGGAGAGGAAGTGGTCCCACTAATCTTTCTGCTTCTCAGATCAAGCCTGCCCTTCTGTGTTCAGTTCAGTTCTGGGTATAAGTCCACATATGACATAGCTAGTAGGTGAACCAGGGTTGTGTAGAGTCTCGAAAAATTAACTCGAAAGCATTTCGGTGAGTACTATGATTTGTGCAAGGTACTATAAAGTGTGCTAGTACCCAGGGATGATAATGAATGAAAATGATAACAATGCAAATAACTAGCATATATCCTAAGCATTGCTCAAAGCACTTTCTATGTATTCATTCATTTAACCCAACAGCTTACTTTGCTTCTTGGTCATCTTCTAGATACCTGAGGTTTCCCCATTTCTGCCCAAGTGAACCATCCCTACATTCAACAGGTTGTATTTAATCACTTATTCTTCCACATTTTGTACCAAGTTTCCCCCCACTTTTCTTTTGTTAAAAATAAAACTCTGGGGCCGGTGGCTCAGTCAGTTGAACGTCCAACTTCAGCTCTGGTCATGATTTCACAGCTCCTGAGTTCGAGCCCTGTGTCAGGCTCTGTGCTGACAGCTCAGAACCTGGAGCCTGCTTCGGATTCTGTGTCTCCCTCTCTCTCTGTCCCTCCCCCTCTCGTGCTGTCTCTCTCTCTCTCTCTCTCTCTCAAAATAAACATTAAATTTTAAAAATTAAAAATAAAATAAAATTCTAATAAGCACCAAACTGGGGCATCTGAATGGTTTAGCTGGTTAAGCATCCAACTCTTGATTTCAGCTCAGGTCATGATCCCAGAGTTGTGGGATCAAGCCCTGAGTCAGGCTCTGTGCTGAGTGTGGAGCCTGCTTGGGATTCTCTCTAGACTCTCTCCGTCTGCCCCTCTCCCTCACTCATGCTCTAAAATAAAAAAAAATTAAAAACAAGCACACACACACCAAACGGGTATATATCTATCATCATTTGACTTTTTAAAAGTGACTTTATTATAAAGGTGATAAACACTGAAAGAAAAACTGGAGAACACAGACACATGGAGAGAAGTAAGAGAAAAACAAATCAGATGATTTTCTGACCACTGTTACCATTTGTGGAGTTCCCCTCCACTTTTTGCTGTGAATACATTTGTGGCTTCCACTTTACATTGAAGTCATCATACTGCACATGCATATTTGTTATTTGACCTGGTGAAATTGAGTAGCATTTTTCTCTTTTACTAAATAGGCTGTTACCATCAATTTATGGGGCTGTGAATGTACCATATGTTTTGAGATAAAAACCAAGGAAAATGTTTCCTCCTCCGTGCCCCCCACTTTAAATCGCTCATTAGTGAGGGCTTTAAGCCCTCTGAAAAGATGTCCTTGTCCTTGCAAATCAATGCTAATAGAAAAAGAGAAGTAGTCTCTTAATTGCTGCTGTGATTTAATGAGCATTTGTTAGATGAGAAATCTTACTGAGTGAGCTAGACTATAAGAGCTGCTAGATCCTTTTTCCACTACTTAAACTTCTAAGAAGAAACTTGGGTAAAAAAAAAAAAAAAAGAAAGAAAGAAAATCCTACATGTGACTGCTATCTCTTAGGCAGTTATAAATCACTACTCCTCCTTATCCTAAGGCAGTCTCTCCTACTCTTAAATGAACTGGCAAAAAGAGAAATCTTCGGATATTGAAGTTCCTGCTACCTGCTGCGGATGAGGTACTATACTTAAGAAAATGGGAGACAGAACTTCAAAGATTGATGAAATTCATCATGGATGAGGTGTGACAGGGAACAGATCCTCTCATTAATATCTCTCTCCCTTCCCTCACCTCTTCTTACGGAGATAAAGGGACAGAAGGAAAAATGCAAGCCAGTCTACATGTCCAAAAAGATATCTGGTTAACACCTAAAGCCAAGTGATGGGAGGGAACCTGGGGAGTGAACTTAAGTGCCTTTGTGACTATTCTGCCTCCACAGCTTGAGATCTGAGGCCTGGCACTCTTCCCATGCGGGGCTCCGCACACAAGTTCTTCACTAATGCCTAAGTGTGATGTGCTTATTCCATCTAAGTAAAAGGTTAAGCCATGGCAGTAAGTCTAGCAGTAGTAAAATAAGGATTCTCTGGAAGGTTGAGGAAACTGTTTCTTAGTGCCATAAACAGCAAACTTATTACTACCTTCTTGTTCTTTCCAAATCCCCTAAATCAAAAACACCCTCCTCTGGGCAGTTTAATACTCTGGTACTATCCTCACTAGGATGTACTGATGTCAGTATGAAGGTAACATATCCCAACAGTGTCAGAAAATTAATTATCGAGGCAGAAACAAAATGAAGAGCAGAGGGCTATGTGTCAAGATATTAAGCTCCTCATCATTTTTGAGAAGAAGATAGATGTCTGTGTTGACTGGAGCACAGCATTTGTACTGAGTCGTAAGAAATGAAGTCAAAGGGTTAAGGTTTAGCTAGATTCCAGAGTACACTGAAATCCGAGAGAGTATGGTTTTATTTAGTAGGGCAACAGAGAGACTGTGCAAATTCACAGTAACATGAAACAGCTTTGGAAAGCCTAGTCACGTCATGATATATGAGATACAAGGTAGAGGGTAGCAGCCATGCAGGGGGCGTTGAGAGACACTGGAGACTGGCTGGGATTGTGGTCATTATTTAGTTAGAGAGGTCATATATGGTATCAATGGGACTGAGAAAGAAAGAGCAGGTCACAAGAAACACAGGTGAGAACTGTAATCGTGTGGCCATGGGGAACAGAGGGGAGGACAGTTCAGTGACGCAAACATCTGAAAGCATACCGGCAAGCAAGCCACATCCCAGTTAGGGATTATCAGCCACCGCACACTTCTGGTTCAGGTCATGTCCCACAAGATTTATGGACCTCATTTCTTTCCATCGTCACACCAACTCTGAGAGGAATTATCACCCCACTTTACAACGAGGAAGCTTGGACCCAAAGACATTGAGGCCACTGGCTGGAAGAGTTGGGATGTGAACCCATGTCTGTCTAATGCCGTGGCTCTTATTCACTCTGTTGCTTCCCCACTGTCAAGGCTTCAAGAAATAGAAGCAGCCCGCTCTTCACAAGTCCCGACCTAACGCAGCAGCCTCCTATACACCCAAAAGCTACAATTATTTTGCCTTCACCAGTTCACAGTATAATATCAAATACACGATTTCTGATATTTCGTTGTGAATATATATGGCACCTGGGGGTCTCTAAAGTGCCGAACAGATGTTAGGTATTATTTTTATTATTATGTGGGCGTTTTCCTACAGTGACTAATGTCAGGAAATAGAAAGGGCTCCATTACAGTGTGTCTTACCTACAGCCCAGCCCAAAGATGAACTTATTAAGGCTTACTGTGAGGTCATTTTCCTTTATACCAAGATAGACAGAACAAATGAAGCATCTGTGTCCACGTGCTTGGGATTCTTACAGAAAGGTCCATCTGCGATTTTGGGTACAGGCTGTAGCACGACCAGATGCTGTGCAAACAACATGCCCTACTTTCTTTAACAACGACAAAGAGAAAAAAGGTTAAAGTGAAACACTCTCAACTAGCTGGTTTGTTTTCCTATAAACTCTACCTACAAAGTATTAGTAATGAGCAAGCACGAAGTGGATCAAAGTAGCCACGTTCTGCCAGGTTCAGATGCCCTCCCCCACCCCAGCCTTGCCCGGTGCTGGCAGATGGTGTCTGGCTGGGCTTTCAGAAGGCACCCAGCTTTTCTAAAGTCCCTTATGTCTCCAATGACAGACTCATAGGCTGCTGGGGCTGAACAGGATCTGAAGAGTTATTTGACAAAGAAGGTAATTAAGGTCCCAAGAGATGAATGCACAACGTTCTGCATTTTCTGCCCAATGGTCAATCTCCCAGTTACACCCACTGAACAACATGCTGGAGGCTACAGAACATGGAAGGGGTGGAGAATTTGCCTCTTCCTTCTTCCTTCCCTCCTTGTTCCCCTGCCCAGCTGAAACCCCATGGTCAGATATCTTACGAGGGCCTCAGAGGCTCAGAGTCTGCAGCCTGGGCCAGCCCCTCTAAGAGCATCTCTTTCCAGTGGGGCTTTGCCAAGCGGTCTCGCACAGGCCTTCCAAAGGCATGCTGCTCATCTTACCCTCTCTCAGCATGTCAGAGGGATCCTACACCTTAGAAAACCCGCCTCGGTCTCCCCCGACCCTAAAAAATAAGACCCTATTTTGATTCTGCAACTCCTCCAATTTACCCATCGAACTGCCACCAATGGTAGTTTCTGGAAGTACTCTCTGGAGCAACCCTTTAAAAACACTGTAGCCTATTAAAGCCTAAACTCACTTGCCAGGCACTCGATGTCCCACCATTACCTGCCCCCATCCTTTCTCGTCTCTCCACATTTTCCCATATGCCCTGTGCTCATCACCAAACAGAACCCCTGTTGTTTCCTGGGCGTAATGAGTGGCTCATGCCACTTCTGATGTCCGGAATACGCCTCGGGGCACCTCCTCTCTTCTCATGTGGAGCTGCCCACCTATTTTCCCAGGCCTGGCTCAAATGTCACTCTTCCTAAAAGAATGGCTCTCTATTACAGCAACAAGCTAATTTCTGTCTTGCGAAGAATACTCATTTATTCTTTATACATTAATTCAACCAATGCTTATTAGTAAAGCACTTGGGCACCAGGTACCCTACTGGGCATACAAAGACACTTGGAATCAGAAATACAAATGATCAACTAGTGGTTATGTGCTTCTGGAGGTACTGTGGCTTCCCTTCTTCCAAGCAGACCATACACTCCCTGATGACAGGGAATGAGCCCTCTTCTTCAGTATCTCCCACAGCACTTAATGCCATCTGTGGACCCGTAAAAACTCTCAAGCTCTCTCAGTCACGGAGTGTAAATGTACCGTAACTTATGTGCTTATCCTTGAGCAGACTGACATTACTTTTTTTAATATTCCCAATAGCCATTCTGATGCATGCCATGTAGCAGTCTCTCAGTAATTCTGAGGAATGAATGAAGAGAAGGAGGCAAGAAGCAAGCCACCGTGACAACAGGGATGTCTGTCTTGTTCACATCTCTGTCCCTGGGGTCCAGTACAGGGTTTGGCCCATATGGGAAATAACAAACATTTAGCAAATAACCATAGCCGCTGCCCTGGAAGAACTTGTCTCTTTACCTACGGTCAGGTTTCCAGTCTCCTCTCTCAGCACATGGCCAGAGGAAGCTCTTAGGCAAGATTATAAGGAGAAACAGAAGTCCTGGGCCCAATTCCCATAGGAGCAAGGTCTTAGCTTCATGACTCCTTCCCTGGCAGCTGCTCTGTTGGGCAGGTCTTTAGCACCCGATCTTCCAGAGACATCACCTATGCAGAGGCACAGATGAACTGCTTCCAGACTGAGACCCATGAGCAGCTCACAGAAAGGCATAAAGTGACCAGCGCCAACTCCATCTCTTAGCTCCTGGCCAGTGGTACCACCCCCCCCCCCCCCCCCCCCCCCCCCGCCCCACCCATGGCCTTGCCACTCTGGGCCAATGCTTCTGCATTCAGTTATCAATTTGGAAATGAAAAGCAGAAGCTAAAAATAAAGTTCAGTGAAACTGTTCAAGGTCAATGGGATGGAAACCACAAAAGAATTTGTGCCTGAGGGCAAGGCCCATGGTTCTGGGAGATAGCACATAATCAGCACCACACTGGCCAGCGCTTTGTAACCTCTCTTGGGCCCCTTCTCAGAACTGCTCTCGCTGTGTGGCCTGGACCACACAGCTCGGCACCCAGTTTGCCTCTACCTCATGTGGCTTCCAATTCTCTCTTTTTTAAAGCTTTTTTTTTTTTTTTTTTTTTTAAACTATTTATTTATTTATTTACTGAGAGAAAAACAGAGAAGGGAAGAAGGGGAGAGTGCCGGGAGGGGTACAGAGGGAGGGAAATCCCAAGCAGGCTCTGCACTGTCAGCGCAGAGCCCGATGAAGGGCTCGAACTCACATACTGTGAGATCATGACCGAGCTGACATCAGACGCTCAACCGACTGAGCCATCCAGGTGCCCCGCTTCAAATTCCTTCTTAAGGTGAAGTATAGATGCAGTTTCATGTATATAATAAATCTTTCTTTACTGGACAGACTGTTCTCAAGGGAAAAGGGGTCTGGGATCTAAATATAATTTACCATTGTATAGTTAAGAAAAAAAATGTAGTCAGCATTTATAAATTGAGAGATTGTACATTAAAAATCTGACTCTTGCTTTTAAAACTGGAAGATCTAGCAGTCTGGGATCCACTTACTCCACGGCAACAACCACCCCAGCTGAGCTGTCCCCTCTCAGAAGGACCACGTGTCTGCCAGTTCACAACAGTCCCAGATCACACCTGTTTTCTGATACTCACATCTGCTTGGCCTGGTGAACACCTGAGTTTGGAAACCATATTTAATGTAGTCAACCCAAGCAAGCGCCTGAATATCATCTCTGACTTCACTCTTTTCCTCACTGTTAGAGCTAACTGATAGAAAGCTCTACTCATCTTTTAAACATTTCTGAAACTCTTAATTTTCCAATTCGCTCCCTCTAGTACTCAGTCTAATAATCTGTTAATGCCACTGGGACTAAATTCCACGGATCCTATACTTCCTAGCTGTCACTCAGCCTCCTCTCTTTCCTGCCATTTTCAACCCTTCCTTCCACCTACCCCCCGCCCCCCCACCTCTCTCTCCTTCATCCCAGTGATCTGGCAGACCGTAACGTAGTCTTGTTCTAAATGCAAGTCTCTGCTTGCTCTGCACATGTTCCAAAGCTGCTGACTGTGGCTGGAGAAAAACACATAATCATGGTAACTGACAAGTTCTATTTTTTTTAAAAATGTTTATTTGTGTGTGTGTGTGTGTGTGTGTGTGTGTGTGAGTGAGAGAGTGAGAGAGAGAGAGTGAGAGTGAGAGTGAGAGAGAGAGAGAGAGAGAGAGCTCAAGGAGAGACAGAGAGAGAGGGAGACAGATAATCCCAAGCAGGCTCTGCACTGTCAGTGCAGAGCCCGACTCAGGGCTCAAGCTCACAATCCATGAGATCATGACCTGAGTCACCCAGGCGCCACTCGACAAGTTCTATTTTAAATTCATGACCACTGGGGCGCCTGGGTGGCTCAGTCGGTTAAGCGTCCGACTTCGGCTCAGGTCACGATCTCGCAGTCCGGGAGTTCGAGCCCTGCGTCGGGCTCTGTGCTGACTGCTCAGAGCCTGGAGCCTGTTTCACATTCTGTGTCTCCCTTTCTCTCTGACCCTCCCCCGTTCATGCTCTGTCTCTGTCTCAAAAATAAATAAACGTTAAAAAAAAAAAAATTCATGACCAGTGATCTCGGCAGGGTCCTTAGTTTAGCCTCTGCAACCCGACCACCTTTTCCTCATTCCATGACTCTTCCTCTCTCCTAGGTGACTATTTTGCCATTTCTCCTCTTTATAGAAATCTCCTCCCTACCCATGGCTGCAAAACTGTGCACTCTGTGTTCCACTGAGCAAAGAAGAAGCAACAGAAGGAGAATATCTCCACACTCCCGTTTCCACCTTTACCAACTTTCCTGCATTTAGACATACGTTCCATAGTCTGCCATATCTAATGTTTATTTATTTTTGAGACAGAGAGAGACAGAGCATGAACAGGGGAGGGGCAGAGAGAGAGGGAGACACAGAATCTGAAGCAGGCTCCAGGCTCTGAGCTGTCAGCACAGAGCCCGGCGCGGGGCTGGAACTCACGGACTGTGAGATCATGACCTGAGCTGAAGTCAGACGCTTAACCGACTGAGCCACCCAGGCGCCCCAGTCTGCCATATCTAAAGCAAGTCCTGCCCTTGTAGATACCCCAACAACTTCTCTGACTTCATCAGTCTTCCAGCAACATCCTCTCTCTTAAGTCACTGGATTTTCCCTCGCCACTGGGTCGGACCTGTCTGGAAACCTCATGCTGCCATTTTCTCCATCTTTAAAACCTCTCCCCATCACCTATCCTCTTCCAGGTTCTCTTTTACTCGTCTGCTCCCCTTTAAAGGGAAACTCCTCAAGAGATGCCCACACTCATTCTCTTTAAAAGACACAGAACAAGGCTTTTGTCCCTCACTCTGCCAGAACACTCTACACCAGCTACCCAGGCTCCTCACTGAGCCTCAGACGGGCCAAGCATTGTTCTGTCTTGGAGCCTCTGCCCAGGATGCCCTTCTGCCTGACACACTCTTCCCGGAGATATCTCCACACGGTTCCTACCATCACCTCCCCCAGGCTTCCCTGCCTGCCACCTTCTCACACACACACCTTCACAGTGCCTAGTCCCCTTCCTGTGTTTTATTTTTCCCCACTGTCCTTACTGCCACATGGCATATTCTAAATAAATTTGGTTCTTACCCATCTCTCTCCCCTCTCATTGGCTGTCTCATTATTAAAGTTTTAAATACGATAATGTGTGTGGCTTCTGTTCTGTACGATCTGTGGATGTTTCCAAGATCACAGAATGCTCCCTGGATTATCATTTGAAGCATATAATTTGCACTCTCTAGCAGTTTCCCTTCTGTGGGGAGACCCGTCTGCAACTCTTGGATGAGTGTCTGGGAAGGCTGCTAGGAAGCACTCAAGGGGTGTCATTTGACATGGTCGACACCCGCAGTTGGGTGACAGTCTTCAGACACCTTGCAGTGACGGATTACACATAAACTTGCCACTTACTAAGTCACATGAATAACAAAACTCTATTCAATCAGATGCTTGCCAACAATGTCTTCAAGGTTATTTCCTTTTAAGTATTTTTTAAAACGTTTTTATTCTTGAGAGAGAGAGAGCACAAGTGGGGGAGGGGCAGAGAGAGAGGGAGACACAGAATCTCAAGCAGGCTCCAGGTTTGAGCAGTCAGCATACAGCCCGACATGGGACTCGAACTCATGGACCACGAGATCACGACCTGAGCCAAAGTGGGACACTTAACCGACTGAGCCATCCAGGTACACCAGTCTTCAAAGTTATTGCTTAATCACTTAAATGCTAAAGTCACTTGGCAGACACAGACATAAAATTTCTTTTTACCAAATCACTCAAAGCTGTGGTGAATTGTAATACATTCAAACTACTGTTTGGGTAAAATGGTACCACCATCTCTTCATCAATTGTCCAGGGAGGGGATAAGTAAAACAAGTCCTGTGTTTTGGGGGGAAAAATGATTCTATCAAATGGTTCTGCTGTTATTTTTAACATTAGAAAGAGAAGAATAGTCATTTTGTAAACCTCACCTAAGGAAATATGCCCAAATCTAGGAAAAACTACAAGCACAAGATACCCAGCATCACAGGTTAGAGCATTTTGCATGACAGTGAAGCACACGATCTTCCCACCACAGTAAAATGATGTGTGCCACTAAATGGAATATTGTATAACAACGGTGGTTAAATATTGATATGGGGGGCACCGGGGTGGCTCAGTCAGTTAAGCATCCAACTTCAGCTCAGGTCATGATCTCATAGTTTGTGAGTTTGAGCCCCACATTGGGCTCTGAGCTGACAGTGAGGAGCCTGCTTAGGATATTCTCTCTCTCTCTCTCTCTCTCTCTCTCTCTCTCTCTCTCCCCCCACTCCCCCCAACTCACACTGTCTCTATCTCTCTCAAAATAAATAAAGAAACTTTAAAAAAATATATCACTATGGAAAAATGTAGTATCCCAAATGTTCTGCATACTACAGAACAACTTTACATTTTTAGAGACACAGAAAGAGGTCAAGATTTACTGTAATAATTATGTGAGGCTATTTTTTTCTTTTCTCCACGTGCCAAAATTTAGCATATTGCTTTTATAATTTAAATGTAGGGGCACCTGGGTGGCTCAGTCAGTCAAGCATCCAACTTCAGCTCAGGTCATAATCTCGTGCTTTGTGAGTTCGAGCCCCATGTTGGGCTTGGGCTCTGTGTCGACAGCTCAGAGTCTGGAGCCTACTTCAGATTCTGTGTCTCCCTCTCTGTCTCTGCCCCTCCCCTGCTCGTGCTCTGTCTCTCTCTCTGTCTCTCTCCCTCTCAAAAATAAATAACGTTAAAAACATTTTTTAAAAAAAGTATATCTAAATTTTAAAATTAAGAAAAGGCAATTTTGACACATACACGAAAAGGCTCAACTGTGCATGCTGTTTTGTGAACTAGTGGGTCTTGAGACTTGACTCCACATCCTGTGCCAAGTCCCCACTCATTGCTGACTTCCTCTTTCCATAGTTTCAGATAATCTTCTCTACGTGGTAACGTGGTTTTAATTCCCAACTAGTTTAGATTTCTATAAAAGTTACAACTTAAAAATATATACCGAAAAACACAGATACCGAAGGTACAGACACCTGAATCTGTTGCCTCTCTCAGCAGACTGAATTACGTACAAATACCTACCAAAATCGCTTTCTGTGTGAAGAGTCCAAAGAATAGCTATTTCTTTTACTGGCCCATCATGTTTTTAATTATAAAGGAATGATGTACTCATTTTGTAAATGCAAAGACTGACAGTGAGTGTTCACTGTTTCACTAAAAATCCCTCAGTGTATCCAGAGTTATACAAGAAATCGGAATATTTTTGTTAAACTAACTTAAATTCAACCATTTATTCAACAAAATTTACACATCACTAATGAAGATGCCTAGTGCTATATGGAAATATGTAATAAATACAGAATTCTAGTCCTCGGGGAGCTTGCGGTCTGGAGGAGGGGGAAGATGTTTACACCTGCAAATATCACTCAGTGATTCAAATGGGGATGTGACTCTTATCTTACTTACCTGTGTGTCTTCACCACCAGAGTTTGTGACTCATATGAGATGCTCAATAAATGTTGGCTGAATAGATAATTGAGGGGAAAATGTCACAGGCTATAAAGTGCAACAAAGGAAGGAGAAATTAGTTTGGACTTGGGGCTTGAGAAATAGAAATGGAGATGGAAATGAGAAAAGGCCAAAGACAGGTGGGTGAGAAGGAGAGATTAATGCTGGAATAGTTGGAACCAGTCGGTAAGAACCTGTTTTTCATTCTGTGGGAGATGAAACGCCATTGCAGATCTTTGAACAGGGCAATAAAGTGATACAGGTTATACCTGAAAAAATTAGTCTGACAGTCTACATTTAGGAGAGCAAGTGTGGAAACTGGTTCAGAGACTTTTGCAATAGTCTGTGCAAGAGGAAATCAGGTGCTAAACACAAGAGGTTGAAAGGGGATAGAAAGGAAAATATATTCAGGGTATCTGGCTGCCTGGGCAAGAGCTGCTGCTTTATTTTTAAAATTTTTTTAACGTTTTTATTTATTTTTGAGACAGGGAGAGACAGAACATGAACAGGGGAGGGTCAGAGAGAGGGAGACACAGAATCTGAAACAGGCTCCAGGCTCTGGGCTGTCAGCACAGAGCCCGACGCGGGGCTCGAACTCACGGACCGCGAGATCATGACCTGAGCCGAAGTCGGCCGTCTAACCGACTGAGGCACCCAGGCACCCCAAGAGCTGCTGCTTTAAATCCCATTTTCTGATTTAGATTCAACCGATATTCTATTAACTCCTTCAGAGATATGCATATATGACACCAAGCTTAGATCCGTCACATGCTCATGGAGCAGTATTATTGCCCCTCACATTATGGATGGAGACAAAGTTTCTGCAGCACACTCAGCAAGAAATTGGGGGGTGGGGGGAGGAGGGAATCAAGCCCTGGTCTCCCGGGTATTCTTTCCGGTCATGACACATGTTCAACCTAATGAGATTTCTCTGCATTCCAGGCTAGAACTGGAATCTAAAGTTCATCATTCCAATGTCAATATATTCTGCAGGAAACACTTTGTTTGTGATGGTCCTAGAAGTCGACTCTGGAAAGTCACCTTTTTCATTTGGATTAGATAATATGCCTCCAATACACCTCTTTCCCTTGTCTTACCCAGTTCTGTGTCTCTACAAACCCTGTGTTCAGCCACGCTAGACTCTTAACATTCCTTGCCTCACATATCTGGACCACATTTTCCTTTACACAACTGCTTTTCTGATCTGTAGAATGAAGAAGACAGTACCAAACATCACAGAGACATATAAAACACACACAAAAGTCTCACACGCAGTAGATACCAAAACAATGTGAATTATTACATCTCCCCCCCCCCCCAACATATGTTTTTATTTATTTTTGAGAGGGTGAAAGAGAGAGAACAGACACACACACAAGTGAGGGAGAGGGGCTGGGGGAGGGGGGGGAGAGAATCTCAAGCAGGCTCCATGTTCAGTGTGGAGCCCGATCGATGTGAGGCCCAATTCCACGACCCTGGGATCATGACCCAAGCTGAAATCAAGAGTAGGACGCTCAACTGACTGAGGCACCTCAGTGGAGCCTCCTCTTATTTGTCTTTTAAAGTTCAGTCCGCATCGACTCCATGGATTGATCCAGGAAGAATTAAATGGCTCCCTCTGTTTGCAATTGGATTTTAGTTTAGTTTTGTTTTTTTTATAGTCTCCTTTATGTTCTGGCTAAAATGCTCATGTCTACTTCTCCAATTAGAAAACGAAGGCACTATCTCATTTACATTTTTATCCTCAATGAGGCTGGAATAGTGTGAAGGATACAGTAGGTCCCAAATAAATAGGTGCTGAATCCATCCATGTATACTTTCATTAGTAAACCGCTAATTAATCTTAAAATGGATTTGTCAGGAAGATGATTAGACAACACACATCACTGGAACAAATGTACCTACTAATGCGTCACATTTAATAAGTCAGTCTCATTCACATACAATTTATCTAAAAAGAAATAATTCCTTCTACAAGACACTTTAAGGTAACATCACAGATTTCACAGGAAAATATTCATTTGTGTTCTAATATCTTTGAAGTGTACAATATCACAGCAAACACCACCGTCTCGTCCAGCTTCCTATCCATTCCCTCATCCCTAACAGAATGGTATGATTGAGCTCATCCAACGTCTATGAATAGCAGATTGCTGGCCAGCACTGGTGCTTAACAAATGTTTCCTTATACTGAGCTTACGTCTGTAACTTCTACACGTTAATTCTAGCTCTGCAATTTATATTACTAAGGTTTCCACCCCAAGAAAACTTATAATTGGAACCACAGTCTTCTAAGCTGCATCCTCACTCCACAGTTCAGACAAAAAGAGAGGGGAAGTACTGAATTTAGAGCAGGAGAAAAGTTTTTATTGCTTACTCTCTTTCAATTCAAGTGATGCAAATGGGTGTCAATGGGCTGTAGATAAATATGCTAGAAGAGCAGTAGATAGAGTTGAACAGGCACATGCAGTGGGGTGATACGGAGCAGGGAGGTGCAGACAAGCGCATGTAAAAACCGAGCAAGTCCAACAGCTGTGCTTATTGTACAGCCTAATCCCTTACGGGCCACATCGCATCGGAGACTTTGATACTTCCATATCCTCCCTCCCTAAGATGACTAAAGTTTCAGACCACACATGATTTTAAGCTAGAGGATATTAATAGTTGACTATTTTCTCATTCTTTCTGCTCTATGTCAAATGGGCCATGGAAACTTTCAGCAGGTTCACTGTATTTCAGATATATTCAAACACAATCTAGAATTTGAAAACGGAAAACAAACAGCACACGATGGCCTAAAGATGGGATCACTACTTGCAGAATGAAACAGTGCCTACCATCTGGGCAAGGTTTTCTCCTTATATTATTTGCTTATCGAGGAGTGTTGCAACATGGTCTTACAGATCAAAAAGGCAGCCTTGGAGAGCAACTGCTGAGCACAGAATATCTGCTGAACACTGATGTTCCAGCCTTGGAGAACAGATCTAAGGGCTAAAAAGTACTGTCATATCATCACCATCTCAGAAAACCTGAAAGTAGATTTTTTAAGAGGCCACATTCATTGGCTTCTGGGAAGTCTTTAAAAGTGGTATTGTTTAGCCACGGCAAGTATATATATAGCACTGGGTTATTTATTAGTAGACACTACTGAAGATGAGAAAGTTACCAAAGAGTCAGTTAAAAAAAAAAAAAACTCAAAGTGATCTTATTCTGAATTTTTTTTCACTTTTGGATTTCTACTACTATTATCATCTACAAACAATTGCCAACTCCCCCCTCCCAGCAGGTTCCTGCTGGTTCTGCTCACGGTTCTCTAACAGGGAAGACCATGGTAGGAGATTCTGACATGTCTCAAGATAAAATAGAAACATACCTCCTTTCAAATGTTATGAGGATTTCTTCAACTTAGTCACTAAGAAATGTTCTGCTTCTAATTAAACATACCTAGTTCATTTGTGAAGAGTTTCTGCAAAACAATCTGGCCATCTAGCTATCATCTATGATAGATATATCTATCATCTATCATCTGTCTACAGTGACCCATCAGTAAAACTCTGACAATACCTTGCTGCCTATGTCACATACTGGATCCATCTGGGTTAACCGTAATGAACCTACTGAAGCACAGCTGGTCTCCAAATTAGAAACAAACTACATTAGTCACATTAGCGTGCAAGTTATCCTGGAATTCAGAATCCACTTTCCTTTAAAAAAAAAAAAAAAAAAAAAAAAAAGGAGGGGTGCCTGGGTGGTTCAGTCAGTTAAGCATCCAACTTTGGCTCAGGTCAGGATCTCGAGGTTCATGGGTTCGAGCCCCATGTCGGGTTCTGTGCTGACCACTCAGAGCCTGGAGCCTACTTCCAATTCTGTGTCTCCCTCTCTCTCTGCCCCACCTTTGCTTATGCCCTGTCTCTCTCTCTCAAAAGTGAATGAACATTAAAAAAAAAAAAAAAAAAAAAAAAAAAAAAAAAGAGAGGGGTAAATAATAAGGATTATTTTGCTAACCTAGGCCACAAAAAAACTTATGAAATAATGATAAGGGCAGCAAACACAAAGATTTTACTATGTGCAAGATGCTGTTTAAGCACTTTAACTTCATAACAGTCTTTGAAGGTAGGTACTATCACTATCTCTTTTACAGGTGAGAAAATTGAGGCAAAGAGAAACTAGGTAACCTAACCAAGGTCAAAAAGCTGATTAAGTGGTACAGAGGTAGATCCTGACACAAGTAACTCCTTAAAAATCACAATGGAAAAAATGAAAAGGAAACAATGCATCCTTTCTAGACTTCTTTCCCTGGTCTCCCTCTTCCCAGTGGCCTGAAGGAAACTCTTGCCGGTATTTAATTGACACCTCAAAGCCAATCCCAATCTGAAACCTTTGCTCTAGTCCTGCACAGTCTGATACTGTCGCCACCAGTGAAAGGTGGCTATTTAAATTTAAATTAACTTTTTAAAATCAAATTAATTAAAACCAGATAAAACAAAAATTCCAGTTACTCGATCATATCGCTCACTCTTCAAGTGCTCAATGCCCAAAAGGCAAGTGTTGCTGGCTAGCAGAGCAAATATTTCCACCTTGACAGAAAGTGCTACTGGATAGCTCAGCTGTCTGACAAAGTTTCCTATAATGGGCCAAATAGTAAATATTTTAGGCTTTGCAGGCTGTACGGTCTTTGCAGCAATTACTCAACTCTGCCATTGTAGTGCAAAGCAGCTGTAGACAATACATGAAGAATGAATGTGGCTATGTTCCAGAAATGCAGCCAGCTGTGCCACAGGCCACAGTTTACTATGGTTACTACAGGTCACTTTGCCACAGGTTTGCCCTCAAGGTTTGATTTTCTACCATCCTGCAACTTCTCTTAATTAGCAGAGAAAAAACTGCAGCAAGATTCCCCTGCACTCCGTGGAGGGAACCTTGGGTCACATAACTCTCTTTTCTTATCTCATCTCTTTCCCCTCACAAGAGCAAGGGGGCACATCTTCTAACACGGTAGCTCTTAAGAAGCCTAAAATACAGATTTTGGGGCCCCATCTGCAAAGCCGGCTTTAGTGAGTCTGAGGTGGAGCCCAGGAAGGTGCATGTTAAATGAGCCCCACGGATGGGGGGTGGGGGGGAGGGAGTTACTCTGTGCAACACAACATGAAAAATGCTAAGCCTTTGAAACACCAGGTGGGAGAAGGGAGGGAGGGTTAGGAGGTAAATTCCCCCCTAGAAGGTGTAATCCCCAAGCCAAGCAGAGAGAAGCTAGCACTTATACCCAACAGCCCCAGTAAAGTGCAAATGTCAACTGAGGAGATGAGGCACCAAACAGGCCAGCAGGAAAGAGCTCTGGGCAGGAGCAAGCGGGGAGAGTGCAGTTGGTCTGGCAGGGACGGCAGGGGACAAAGCAGCCTTCCTAAAGGACCTCAGGAGTGGACATACTCCCCAGCACGTGGACTCCCACCCTGTCTGCTGTTCCTGGAACCCAGCAGCAGCACAAAGAATTTTCGATTCTTTCTTTACATATTTTTTTCCTTTATAAATGGATTCATTCAATATTAGCTGTGACCTTGTGCGAATCCCTCAGCTTCCCCCTAAAATGAAACAAAGTATACAGAGGGTTCTTGTGAAAATGAAATCAGTGAGTATGTGCAATGCACTTAGAGCACGTGCTCAGAGTTAAGTGCTCTAGAGGCGTTTGTTAAATGAAAAAAATGCCATTTAACATTTAATGATCGCCTCCTGCCCGTCAGGTACAGTGTTAGATGCAAAACACAGAAACAAAGAGAACCTCAAATGGAAACACTGCTGGATATGCTATCTGTATAAATAAGGGAGTGCTGTGGGAACACAAGAGATACAATTCTAGAAGTGTGTCGCACCACAATGTGCATATAAACACAACTGCACTGTTCACTGAAAAATGGTTAAGATGGGAAGTTTTAAATTACCTGTTTTTTTTTTTTTTTTTTTTTTAACCACCATAAAAAAAGATCACAAATCAAAATTAAAAGGAGGGCACGAGGAGAAAGGGGAAGAAAAGTTGATGGGGGTAATTTGGGACTGGACAAAAGCAGGAGGGATGCAGAGAGGATGTAAGGGTAGACCCAGTTCCTAAATGGAAGACTGCATTCCTGGATACATTGGGGATGTAGCTCAGAGGTGTCACATGGGAAGCACAGGGGTTAGACTAGTTGTTTGAAATGGCATCTTAGTTTGTTCATCATTAAATCTCCAGCAATTACAAGAAACCAAAATACAAAAAACAAAACAAAACAAAACAAACCCCAAACCCCTGAATGTTATTTACTGGGACTTAATATTATCAATCAGAAAATGGGGGCTTTTTTTTTTTTTTTTTAAAAGGACATCAAGTACCTGATTCTCCTGTTACAAACTAGTCATTTTGCTTCCAAGAGACTACATTCCACGAAGACTCTTTAGTCACGACTTCCACTGTGGATTTCTGTGGTGGTGTTTTATGACATGTGGTATTATCTTCCTAGGTAAGAATGTGTCATCTTATTGAAAAATAAAAACTGTATTATTACTCCAAAAAACACAGACACAACAACAAAAGCTCAAATGGTGAGTGTGTATGGTAGCCCAGAAGACCCTGGCGGATCCGCTCACCTCCTGAATCCTCCTCAGAAAGGTCTCCTCTGCTCCGCCCCCATCGCTAGCCCTGCTCTGCCAGGGTGCCGTCCTCCACCCCACAGCTGCCAGATGCTTCCGTACTTGCGTTTCCTCTGCCTGGAACGTTCGTTCCCTGATACCCTATCTGGCACATACCTTCACTTCCTCCAGGTCTCTGCTCATGTCTTCTGACTAACACCCCCTTCTCCCATTGCTCTGTCTCTTATCCTGCTCTATTTTTCTTATTAGCACTTGCTATAGGATAGATAACTCTTATCGGCTCCATCCACTACATGGTCTCCTTGAGGATAAAAACTCCGTGATGTTCCCTACTATATCTCTAGCTCTAAAACAGTGCCTGCTGTAGAGTAAATGATCAAAAACTATTTATGACATGAATTGGAGTGTGTATGAAGAACACTTAACAAATCCTTATTGTATTACGGTATTTTGTAAGGGCCAAGTAGTCAAATATTTTGGAGTGTCTCACCTTTAATCACATGCATATTTTTAAACTTTTTTTTAAACTTAAAAAAATTTTGAACATAAAGACTTATTCAAAAAATTTTTTTAAATAGTAAAGCCGGGGGCGCCTGGGTGGCTCAGTCAGCGAAGCGTCTGACTTCGACTCAGGTCATGATCTCACAGTCCGTGAGTTCGAGCCCCACGTCAGGCTCTGTGTTGACAGCTCGGAGCCTGGAGCCTGCTTCGGATTCTGTGTCTCCCTCACTCTCTGCCCCTCACTCTCTGTTCACGCTCTTTCTCGCCCTCAAAAATAAATAAACATTAAAAATTAAAAAAAAAAATGGTAAACTCTCTGATATTAAAAAAATCAAATTGCAAGATCTATCAAAAGGATGTTTGTATTTTACACAAGTCCAAAGATTCTACTTGTCTATTTAACATATAAATCAACATTGTTTATACCTTTATTCAGGTCTCTTGTATATCCTCACAATGTTCTCAAGGGGTAGGGATGGGACAGATATTTCCTCCTACTTAACAATGAGAAAACAGTCCAGAGAAATTTCCTTGTCCACACACACCCAGATCAGCAACAAAGTTGGCAACATGGACACCCTTCCTCTCTCACAAGTTCTACTGAATCATTAGGGCCAACTGATTCCAGTTCCACTTATGAGATATTCCTGTTATAGAAACTGCTGAAATGACAGACAAAGCAGTCTTGGAGCTAAGAATTAAATGGATCTATGAATAAACATGATCACCAACCAGTTCAGCCCCAGCCTTCTCTTCTACCAACCTCCTCACATCTTTGAACTACCACTTAAGGCACTGTCCTTACCTTTATCTAGGAATGGCAATTATACTCTTCAAATGCCACCTTTGACTACTAAATTAAACGTCTATAATTCAGATTATTGCATACTTTGTCACTACTAGATTCTATGGACACCCCATTGTCAATATATACTGAGTGGAGAAGAAAGCAGGATCCACTGACAAATGGCTACAATGTGACCCCAGTCCTTAGTGAATTTTTTGTTAGGTGATAAAGTCATTGCAGTATAACAATGATCCTTATTACTCTGAAATAATGAGAAACATCCAGGTATAATATCTCTCATTAAAAAAAAATAGTTTATAGGAAAACAGATTCATTACTCAGGAGTCACAGAGTCCAATTCTATCTTGTTACAGATGAGAAAACGGAGACAAATAGTTTCAAAGACTTGTCCAAAGCCACACTACTAGTTTTGGCAAGAGCCAGAGCTAAAACCCTTGTCTCCTGCCTCCCACTTCAGAGTTCTGCATTTACAAGCTTGATAATCCACATACACTGGGATCTTTTCCTCCTAGTTTTTCCTTTTAATGATCTTTTCAGTTTTGTGTAGAGGAAAATTAGTCATTAAACAAAGTACCCACAGACCTTTTGATCATTAAATGCCCCATAAATATTTGAGTGAACTGAACCGAATCTGGATATGACTTATCCCCGTAAGAAGCAGAATGCTTAATGCTTAAGACCATCCATTTGTGATTTTTGGTTTCCATAGAGATACATAACATTTACTGCTCCATGTGGTCTGGCTTACATCTATGAACAAGCATTTCCTGATGAATGGCAACTCCCACAAGATATAATTTCCCAAATATTTTAGACAGCTGATGAAGAAAAAGCATTCCCCATAGAAAAGATTAACAACCTATTACGTCATTCAGCACTGAAAGGCACTCCAAGTTTGCTATGATATAGCTGAAGCCCTTAGAGATTTGTTTTAGGCACATAAGGGTAGACATCTAGGCTTCATTAACCAGTTTAACAGATGGGATTATAAAATTCAGGATTGAAAAACCATACCATCGATTTGATTCAACAGTCTAAATCAAGATAGTTTCCAATCCTACACAATGACAAGGTGGTCTTTGGTATTTTCATTCTTCAATGATTAGTGTTAGCTTTACAGAAGGGCCCTATTTTATATGATGGTGAGTCCCCTCCTCTACCGTATCCAGCATATCTGCAACATAACAATGCTGTCCGTTCATTCTGGGCATAAACATGAGAAGCCATGGGAAAGAGCCATGAGCTTCAATAACCGCCTGGCTCTTCATTGCTTCCAGCTGCTTGCCGTGGGGCAGGGTGGTGGGGGTGGGGGTGGGTGTTGGAGTTCAGTGTTTCTGTTAAGAACTAAACTTATCAAAAATGTTCCAGGTTAGGTCATTAAAAATACAAGAGCAACCTAAGAATGGCTTATATGAAACGATACATTTAGAAATACATATATTTTCTCCTAGCATCCTCTTCCCAGAGAGCTGTAACACAGAAACTGGTTTTGATCTCTTTCCTATTTCGGAACTTTGTATCAACAACTTTGAGGGGTTGTTGAGTTAGAGCAAAGGGGTCAAATATTTTTCAAAAAGGACAGGTTGAGTCAGTATCTTGATGTTCCCTACATCTCTCTCTCTCTCCCCTATATGATTACAGAAGCCTGCACACATTGTTTCTAAGAACATTTCAACAAATTGCCTTTAGTGAGAACAAGACAACTGTTCACAGTCTGGACAGAATAACTAAATCGTTTGTACTAGATGCCTGGTTGTAATGTGGCTTACAAAAGCCATCTTTATTCCTCTTAGGTTATTAACTATTCCCACCTAAATTCCCAAGACTTTATCCTGATTTCAACTCTAACCCTCTCCCAAACTTACGGAAATTAGGCAAAATAATTAAGAGTTAAATCTCTTAAAAGTAGTCATTCATACAAGTTTGAACAAACACCATAAGCACTTATTATATACCTGGCACCGTGCAGGAGGCAGAGTAGGGCACACTGTAAGGTCACTTCCTGAAAGGGGAAGGCCTGAGTTGGGGAAGGGAACAAAAAACACACCAACACCAACTTCAGGGAAATGCAGTTGTATTGAGTAAGCAGATGGAACACACAGCAAAGTTAAAACAGTGAAATACAGACACTGCTTGGTTTCTCCAAAGGACCGCATAGAGGTAGCCCTTCGCCATCAATAGGATGGACTTTTCATGACAGCTATCATGGTAGTTCTCTCAGAGATGCGGAATGAAGAAACAGAAGGTGGGGGAAGCAGAATAGACTGTGAAAGTCTTTGTACAGAATATGACTGGGTTGGTTCACGTCTTGCTTCCTCTGTGACAAACGGGAGAATAGTGTCCTGGTCACCAGAGTAGAAGAACCCCCATAGAGACTAAGGAAAGCATCGACAGCCACCTGCCTGCCTCCACTCCCCCACCCACCCCTCACTGGGCAGGTTCAGAACTCGTGTCTTGGCAATGAAGTGTTGCGACCTGGAATGGATATGCAACATCTCTGAAAGCTGCTAGAACACTCTCTACATTGCATGCAGATAATAAGGCTGCCCTTCACGCACGCAGGGCAACTCGACTCAACGGGCACTTACCATGGCAGTACCATGTTGTTAACGCCATGCTAGTTTCTGTCAGTGGACAATTTACATTTAAACTATAGTACTTGTCCCCAAAGAACTTGGCACTTAAGTCAGAGACAGAATATACTCTCGGGAAAGCAAATATGTATAGACCTAAGCCATATTCAAATTTATAAATTCTAAGTTTGAAATTCTGCAGAATATTCCTAGGTAGTGAGGAAGAAATCATTCAAGGGACTGAGCTATATAAACCAGGTCAAGAGAAATAGAATGACCCCAATGATGAATGAAGGTAAAAGCCATAGGTGCCCAAAAGGAAAACTGGAGAAACATAAGATAGCATTTAAAAGCAAACAATCCGAAATGAAAACAAAACATAAAAACAACCCCACAATATTTTCAGTGGAGCTTTACTGTGGAAAAGAGTCACCAAAGGTACTGAAATAAATCTGTCTGCCACCTGTACCAAACCAAACCAGATAGGATAAGTCACCAACATCTTCCAACTGCAAATCACCAGAGCACTTTATAATGAAGGTGACTGACATAAATCATTAACTCTTGAGATGATACTTAAGGTATCTTGTTAGTGGACCTCTAAGTAGCAGAAAGAAACAAGTGTTAATGAAAAAACAAAAACAAAAAAAGGAACCCTACTGCTATCAGAGACCTAAGAGTAATTATGCCCTATGTAAATTAATGTAAATGCAAGCAGTCTAAAAACTCTAAGCGTTGAATTCTGTTCAAATGTATTTTAAGTCTAAGAGTAAACATTTCTTATGAGGCGTAAGAGGATATCTTCTGAATATTTGAACCCTCAAAGACCGTTAGGTACAGGTACTTAGAAAAAAAGCACTTCTGTATGTTTTAATTAATCATTAATGAGGCTCCAAATACCAATTCAACCTCAGGTAATCATCTACCCACTTTCTTTAACAAAGTACAAAACAGAAGCTATGCTACACTGTATTACCCATGAGACTACGACCTTTAACCCTAGATATGGGTAAGATAACTCGACCCTGTAAATATAAGACAGCTGCAAGAAAAGGCCAAAGATACTCATCATGCTAACTGCTTGGGGCTCGTACCTTCTAGCAGTGGCAAATGAACTTTCCTTCACTAGCGTTTTATCTGTAAACAACTTACATAACTTTGCAACCTTGAGGCATGAATGAACCAACACAGGAAGTAACTTCACCATCCATCGCTTCAATGATGTGTTTATGAAATATCTCATCTCAGGAACAGATTTTGAAGCAGAATTGTTAAAGCGCGGTTCTATGCCCAAATGGAAGGTATGGAGTGTCCTACGGAAATTATCTAGATTTAATTCTTCCCAGAAGAACAGAATAGTTCCGTTGAGAATACTACTCGTTTACTTCCAGATTATCAAACTGGACCAATGTTCATCAAGCTGAACTGGGAGGGGTACCCAGTCCCAGGCGGTCACTGCTCTCTGTCAGCTGTTCTTCCATTATAGCTTAGTCCTGAAGAATCGTACAGCCAAGGAGGGGGCGGATGCTGGGAGCTACAACCATGAAAGCACCTATGACATCAGATTGGATTCCTCTGGGGAGTGGCAGAATGCAAAATGCTTCTCATTTCCTGACAAAATGGTGTTTCTTGAGTTTCCCTTCTAAATGTCCATACCTAAAAGGAAGTTTTTTTTTTTTTTTTTAATGTTTTTATTTATTTTTGAGAGAGAGAGAGAGACAGAGCATGAGCAGGGGAGGGGCAGAGAAAGAGAGCGACACAGAATCCGAAGCAGGGTCCAGGCTCCGAGCTGTCACACAGAGCCCGACGCGGGGCCCGAACTCACGAACTGTGAGATCATGACCTGAGCCGAAGTCAGATGCTTAACCAGCTGAACCACCCAGGCGCCCCTGAGGGGTGTCTGGGTGGCTTGGCTGGTTAAGCATCTGACTCTTGATCTCAGCTCAGGTATTGATCTCAGGTTGTGAGTTCAAGCCCTACGTTGGGCTCCATGCTAGGAGTGGAGCTTACTAAAAAAAACCTTCAGTGTTCATCAATTTTCTAGAAAAACTAAAAGGCAAGCAAACACAATTTAACTGCTTTTATCTTCTAATTGACTTAAGCACCCAACCAAGCTTAACAGAACCACTACAGTTCTCAGACCATCAGAGCAGAGCTTGAACCTAAGTCTACCACCGGCTTTGATATCCTTCACCCTGCTTCCTTCCCAATCCTTTAACTCTGCACTGATATGGCACCTACCCTACGTCCCCCAGCTAGAATTGTTGAAGTCCTCTTCAAGTCATCTGTCAACTCTCATATCCAGAAGGTTGCTGAGTCCTAACGGTTTTAGCTTAGAAACTGTTCACCCGGCCTTCTTCTCCCCACTGCCCAAATCCAGGTTTTAACCACAACCAAACTCCCTGCCACCTATTTCTATCTACTGCAGCCTACTGTCTTTAGAAAAGAAAATGGAAATCTAATCATACTTTTCCCCTGCTGGTTCTGGGATCAAGTCCAACCTTCACAAGTGTGCACAAAGCTGCAACGACTACTTCAGGTGCACCATGATCACATACCCTGTGAGGTTCCTGCCACCCTCAACTATACCTACAGTGAGCAGGCCAAGAGAGCAATGACAAAATCCCCATCAAAATAATACGGTGGTGATATTTGCACCAGGTTCTTCTTCTACACCTTTCCCCAATTCCTGTTGCAAAGGCTCCGACGGGGGAGGAGGACTTTTTTTGTACTGAGTACAGTGGCTGAGAGGACGGGCTGGAAGCCTGGACTCCTCCTGGCGTGCCCCTTGAGAGCTGGTGTGATCCTGGACAAGTTACTTATTTGTGCTGAGCCTAAACTTCCTTTTCTGTAACATGGGACTAAGGAGGGCTGACCTCACCTCAAGCGTTGTGTCAATTAAGTGACACAGTGAGTGTCTGGGTATTGATGTGCTTTATATGGGGAGGAATGAAGTGAGGTATGTTTACATAAATAAACCTCACGGACATCACAGAATTCACAAATACTCTTCAAGCACGTGTGATGGGGTGTGCAGCAGTTGTGGGCAAGATGATGCAGATGTTTTTAAAGACACCCGTGTGATCTGAGGAGGCCTGTCAGCTTTTAAGGACTTGATCTAGGGACGCTTTACTTTGCAACCCCTTTTTATTTTTATTTTTTTATTTTATTTTTAATGTTTATTTTTGAGACAGAGAGAGACAGCATGAACAGGGGAGGGTCAGAGAGAGAGGGAGACACAGAATCCGAAACAGGCTCCAGGCTCTGAGCCGTCAGCCCAGAGCCCGATGCGGGGCTCAAACTCACAGACCGTGAGATCATGACCTGAGCCGAAGTCGGACGCTCAACCGACTGAGCCAACCAGGTGCCCCATTGCAACCCCTTTTTAAATGATGTAAAGTTCCCTGGAAGAGATCGGTAGTTTCTGATTCTTACATTTTAGGATCTTAAACTCTTCTGATTTGTCTGCTTCATTACATCTTCTTCAAAACCAGGAATAAAAACTCTGTGCCAGACACCAAGCAGAGTACTGGGGAATATAAAGTTGACTCTTATATTATCCCACTATTAGAAGGTCATTCTTTGGCTTGGTTGTGCTGGTAAATTTAGTACCTTTAAAAGAAATCTCTTACATTTGGGTCCATTTTCCACCTTTTCGTGTTTCCTTTGCTTGTCACAGACAAGGATTCTACTTAATAGGTCCCTGAAAATGAGAGACTGCTCAACCCCTTCCACTTAAATTCTAACCCATCAACAGGCAGTCCTGCCAGTCAGGGCAGCTATTTTCTCTCAACCTTCCAATCCCTGAAGTCACAGGGTCAAAATGTGGGTCATAATTTGTACCTTTTAAGAATTCCCAAAGCATGTATTTCTTAAATGTATTAGAATTCCCAAGAACCTAGGAAATCTTCATTTTAAGGGAAAAAATTTTAGTTAAATGTCTTTACATGAAAAGATGTTCTATATCATTAGTCACTAGAGAAACATAAATCACAATGAGATACCACTACACCCCTACTGAGATGGCTATAATCAGGAAGACAGATAATAACAAGTGTTGGCCAGAATGTGGAGAAACTGAGACCTTCATGCACTGCTGCTGGCAATGCAAAATGATGCAATTTATTTTATTTATTTGTTTTTAATATTTATTTATTTTTGAGACAGAGACAGAGCATGAGTGGGGAAGGGGCACAGAAAGGGGGAGACACAGAATCGGAAGCAAGCTCCAGGCTCGGAGCTGTCAGCACAGACCCTGACATGGGGCTCGAACCCACAAACCATGAGATCATGACCTGAGCTGAAGTTGGACACTTAACCAACTGAGCTACCCAGGCGCCCCTAAATGCAAATGATGCAGTTTAAATGATTAAAGTCTGGCAGTTCCTCCGTATGTTAAATACAGCATTACTACAGGACCTATCAATTCTACTCCCAGGTATATACTAAGAGAAAGGAAAATATAGGCCCCCACAAATATGTGTACACAAATGTTCATAGCAACATTACACATAACAGCCCAAACGTGGGAAACAACCCAAATGTCTGTCAACCAAGAAGAATGGATAAAATTTGGTATATCATATCTAGTTTCAGTTTTGCAAGATGAGAAAGTTCTGAAAATCTGTTTCACCACAATGTGAACATAATATAGCTGAACTGACACTTAAGGATTTTTTTTTTTTTTTTTTTTTTTTTTTTTTTTTTTTTTTGCCATAGGGGAGCCTGGGTGGGTTTGATCAGTTAAGCATCCAAGTCTTGATTTTGGATCAGGTCGTGATCCCAGGGTCATGGGATCAAGCCCCACACTGAGTGTGGAGCCTGCTTAAGATTCTCTCTCTCCCCTTATGCCCCTCTCCCCTGCTCTCTCTCTCTAAATAAAAAAATTTTTTGGCATATCTAGACAATGGAACATTATTTGACAAAAAAAAAATTGAAATACTGACACTACAACATGGATGAACCTTGAAAACATTATGCTCAGGGAAAGAAACTAATCATAAAGGTAACATACTATATGATTCTACTCATATTAAATGTTCAGAACAGGCAAATCTACAGAGACAGAAAGTAGATTATTGGTTGCCGGGGGCTCGGGGAGAATGGAGAATGACTTGTAATGAATTTCTTTCCTTTTTTTCTTTAGTTTTATTTATTTAAATAATCTCTACATTCAACATGGAGCCTGAACTCACAACCTGAGATAAAGACTCACGTGCTCTTCTGACTGAGCCAGCCAGGTGTTCCGAGTCTTTTTTAGGTGATGAAATATTATAAAGTTGATTGTGGTGATGGTTGCACAATTCTGTGAAAGTACTAAACACCATTGTACACTTTAAATAGGCCAATCGTATGTCATGTGAACTATATCTTAATCAAGCTATCAAAAATATGTAAGCAAAAAAGAAAAAACAAAAACAAAAACAAAGGACAATTAAGTGAATTACTTGGTCCTTAGGCTAAAGCCATGACATTCTGTTTAGCTTAATAAAAGGCCTTCAGCTATGCAGTCTATATCAGTAATATTTTTACCAATTTTTCTTTTCAGTGTTAAGTATAAGGATCTGATACACCTCAAGTCCTCACGGCCTTTCCTAGCTGCTTTGCTGTGTTCTTACTACACTCCCTCCTCAACAGGTGCTCCTGAGTGACAGGGCTTCAGGGTTACCTGGGTAACCACAAATCACCTACAGACAACAATAGAGAGCCTTGAGCCCTTCGTGAGACAAGAAAACAAGGTTTCTCAGGCGCCTGGGTGGCTCAGTCGATTAAACATCTGACTCTTGGAGTTGGTTCAGGTCATGATCTCACGGTTTTGTGGGTTCGAGTCCTGTTTCAGGGTCAGAATCTGCTTGGGATTCTCTGTCTCCCTCTCTCTATGCCCCTCCCCCACTTGTGCTGTCTCTCTCAAAATAAATAGAAACTTAAAAAACAAAAACAAAAAACAAGCCTCTCCATTCCTCTCGCCAAGCAGAGGCTTTGTAAGATACAGATATAGTTTAGGAGGCTAGAGAGGTAGAGACCCAAGAGGATGACCCACCGGAGCCAAAACACCTTTGGAAATCCAATGATATGTTTGTGCTTGGTCTGCAGTATGTTATGCGTGCCATAAGCAAGTGTTCTGACATGGGGGTCTAAGGAGCTCTAGAGGACCAGAGACATTCAAGAGTCTGTGACTGCTCCCAAAGAATCTATTTTGTTTTCATTTCACTGTTAATCTAAAAGAAACTGATATAAATACACAACGGGCCATCTGAATTATTCCCCTTACCAATACAGTGCCCAGGTTTGCATTTATCATCACAGTGGTTCCGAGTGATCCCCATCACTAACAGCACTTATAAATATGGTAGCAAGCACACAGGGCAACGATAAAGGCCATTGTTAAGACACTGAACAAGACTTTAATTTCATGACACAATGAAATAACAAACAGTAGAGTATGGTAGTATATTAACTGCTATAGACTAATAAGGAAAGGACAGAGGTAGACTTGATACATAAATGATGCAGTCACACTAAGTGAAAGCCAAATGATATTACATTAATGCTTTCATAATAATGCCTTCAAAATAGCATGAAAGTATTGTAAAACAAAGGGTTTGTTTTTAGTGGTTCAAAAATTACAAAGTGGAGGCAATTGTAAGAAAAAGAGTTACGTTCAAGTTGTTTTCAAAATAGTGTGAATGAGTCATTTCTATTATCTATTGACTTCCTTCAACAGTCTGCCACTGAGCCACATGCTAAAACTTTAAAAATTTTCCACATCTATAAGAACTAAAATCGACAAACATATCCCTGTTCCTGGTTTTAGTAACAGTTGAGGTAGGTATATGCTTGATGTTGATTTCAGTAATTCTACAATGCTAACCTTATCTTTAAATGTACAAGAAATTTACAGCACTAGCAAGAAAATGAGAAATCGTTAAAATCATCAAAATTGTAATTCAAGGACTGCTCACTGACAGATGTGTTCCGATAAGGTCTCACAGTTCTGAGATAGTAAGCAAGGCCTTCAGGTCCATAATGGGCTTCTGAATAACAGATTATACTACAAACAAGTATTCCCTGCATTACTATATCAAAATCAAAAGACTTATATGCACTAATTATTAGGACCTAAGGAAAACAAGTTTATATTATTTTTTTTTTTTAAATCAACATAGGTGATTCAGTTTCAGCAAAAAAAGCACTCATCATATGAATATTTTTCATTTAAATTTTAATGGTTTTAAAATATTGTTTGCATTTGTTTGTGACTTTTCAAATGTTTCAATAGTTGCCTGAGTGCTATCAGCATAAGGAGTATATATTTTGTGACTATACACATTTAGTGTAAGTAAGGAAAGCGAATTTAAATCATTAAGAGGAATTTACTAAAATCTCCTTGAAAGAAATTCACACGTAAGCAATACTGTATGTAATAACGTGAGCATGATTTGGAACATGTTCATTCATTCAAAGAACATAGCAGATCCTACTGTGTGCAAAGCATGAAGATACAGAGGGGAAAAAAGACAGATCTATCTATGCTCACACGGAGCTTGGAATCTATCAGAAAAGGTAAATAAATGTAGTAAGCGAAATGTTAGGGAGGTACAAGGTACTGCAGAAACAAACATCAGAGGGAGCTAATTTAGTGTAGGGGTTAAAGAGGGCTTCTTGAAGCATATGACATTTAAGGTGAGACGAAAGGAAGAAACAGGAATTAGCTAGATAAAAGTGAAGCAGCAAAGGGAGAAGAACATTCTAGGCATCAGACACATCGAGAAGGCTCACTGTCATGGAAGTGTAGCAGATTCAAGGCACAGAAAGACATTCTCGGGGCTGTGAACAGTGTGTCTGGAGTACAGTCAGGGGGAAGGGAAGGCAATAGCCATGAAATGGAGACTTTCTCATGCAAGGTCTTAAAGTCTTCTTAAGGACTCTGGCTTTTAACTTCTTATGAAGAAGTTCTGAGGGCACTGAGAAGTCACTGGAAGATTTTATGCAAGCCACTTACATACTGTGTTTGGTCATGTAAAAGCCCCTAAGACAGTGAGTAGAGAGCACTAGAGGTCAGACACAGGGAGGGGGGCTCGAGGTAGCTTCAGCAGTTCCAGCAAGACTGGGCAGTGGCCACTCTGGAGCTGTGTGTTGAAGAAGTATATGGGAGTTTCAAGGGACAGCAGGAAAAGATTAAGAATTTAAGTTTAAGATTGAATTGAGACTACTTGGCAACTCATTGCAAGTGGCAGGGAAGGAAGAAGGTTATACTAAGAGAAAGGGCCAAGTGGTAACTGGTGGACAGAGGTGTCTTTCCCAAGATGGAGGAAGAATTGCAAATCCTTAGGAGTTGAGGACCACCTGCATTCAAAGACTGCTTTGTACAAGTTGTCTTTAAAAAAGTATTTTGTTTTTCTTGCAATTTCATACCTCTAAATCTATTATGAATAGTTTTTCTTTTTTTAAACAAAAATACTACTGACTTGCATAATCACTCACACCCAGGGGCGGCAATATTCAAAACAACTCTGTGTTCTTTTTGGGAAGTCTTGGTTCAAAGACAAAAATCAGAGAACAGACAAATCTTTTGATCCTTCCTACTGACACGGTGCTTCAATGCAAACCCCAAGCACTACTAAGACCTTTCTTTGATGGGACAAAGGGCAACAGCTCAACATAGGCACTTAGGTTTAAGAGGCTCACTCTACATTTTAAGCCACAGAAAAAGGATTTAAATATCAAAAGAGCTGGGAACTCAAGTTCAAGTGACCAATGCACCTGGCAGAATTTAACCCAGCATTAAACCTCTCCATGCAAATTCACAATTTTCTAGGAACAAACAACTCTGGGAAAATTTTCCCATGACCCACCTCCTCATGAACATTTTTAATATTTCAAAAATGCTTAAAAGCCGGAACGAAGCAATTTTTAAATCTCAAAGGGTCAGAGCAACTGGAATTAGTTTAAGAATGCATTACACATGAAAGACACCAAGGCTCTATAAACAGGGCATCTTCTTCACACCAAAGCACAAGAAAACAAAGGAAGAATGAAACTAACACAGACCGCAGAAAATATCACATGAAAGGAAATCATGTCTGGCCGAGCCTACACCAGAAAAATCTCAAATAAACAGGCTTGGTTTTTATTGGCTTCCTAAAAGCAAGGAGTACAAAAAGAAGAATCACAACCATTTTGAACACCTCGCAAGTAGAATTTTATTAATATTCCCGGTTATTAGGATTCTTAAGGAGACAAACAGAAGCAGAGGATCCAGGGCCACCCACCCTGCCTGGTTGTGCACAGGTTAGCCCCATTACCACTCACTGTAGTGCACAATCTTTTGGGTCTGTCTCTACCTCTTCCTCCAGGGGCCAGAAGTGGGAAGACTACAGATGCCCCTTGAACAACATGGGTTTGAACTTTGTAGATCCAGTTACACCCAATTGGTTTTCAGTAAGTACAGTACTATAAATGTACTTTCTCTTCTTTATGATTTTAATACTTTTTTCCTCTAGCTTACTTTATTGTAAGAATACAGTGTACAATACATCTATAACACAGAGAATATGTGTTAATTGACTATGTTGTCAGTAAGGCTTCCGGTCAAGAGTAGGCTATTAGTAGCTAAGTTGTGGGAAAGTCAACAGTTACACATGGATTTGTTTTAACGTTTATTTATTTAATGTTTATTTATTTTTGAGAGAGAGAGAGAGAGAGAGAGAGACAGACAGACAGACAGAATCGGAAGCAGGCTCCAGGCTGTCAGCACAGAGCCCAATGTAGGGCTCGAACTCACAAACCATGAGATCATGACCTGAACAGAAGTTGGATTCTTAACTGACTGAACCAAGCAGGCACCCCATCAGTTACACATGGATCTTTGACCACATAGGGGCTTGTTAAGCCCTTAACCTCCATGTTATTCAACAATCAACTGTATTTTCATGGGTGATCATTTATTTTATTTAATCAACACTTGTGTATTTACTACGTGCCACACACTGTTCTAAATGCTTCACAAATAAGAACCTAGTTAGTCCTCATTAGAACCATATGAGAGAGGCACTATGATTATTCCTGTTTTCCATGCAGAGAAATGAGGCAAGGAAAGGTGATAAAATTTGCCAAAAGTCAAAGTGCTAGTAAGTGATACCTCTGAGATATGAACCCAGTCTTAATCATCAGACTGTAGAGCTACAAAGGTTATTTTAATTTTCTCCTATAGTTCCCATATTTTCTTTAAATGAGGATTTACTGCTTTTATAATAAGGAAAAGCTAAAAGATCATTTCTACTTTGAAATACAAAACAAAAAATAAATAAATAAATACATAAATAAATAAAAACAAGGCCTCAAATACCTCTTCTATGACATCACAGGAATAAACACCTCATCTGCTGGAAACCAAGGGGTTGGGCCAGATGATCTTCTTTGGATTACCTGCCACAGATCTTCAATTCCACACTCTGCTCCCCCATTACACAGGCAGCACAGGGAACAGAAAGTGTAAAGAAGAATACCAATTAAGAACATGTTGTCTGGAAAACTGACCTGGATCTAGTTCCAGCCTATAAGCTGTATAAACCTAGAACAAGTGGCTTAAGCCCTGTAAGCCTCAATTTTCTGACCTGTACAGCTACACTTGTCTCCTAGAATTAACTCACATAAAACACTTAAAAACAGAAGAGTGCCTAGTATAGAGTAAGAGGTCAAAACACTATTAAACATAGAGCTAAACTCTCATATTTGCCTATTTAGATCATTCCTGGGCCAGGGCAATCAAATCAACCAAAGATCTCATGAAATAATTAAACATGGGCACAAGAAAGAATCTGAGTCGGAACCAGAAAGGTTTTCATCCATGCCTTACTTAGCTGTCAGCAACAGGACTAACAGGGTAGAGATCATCTCTGAGCCACAAAGAAATGACTTCTAGGTCTACAGGCTACGGTTATGGTGCTGCGTTGGAATGTATGAAATAACTACAATGTTAGGTACCAGGTCTCCAACTTGCCTTTTTCTAATACGAAGAGTTAAGTTTCAAGGAACAAGTTACTTCACCTGATTCTCCATTTCATTGCTTATAAAAGAAAACTGAATTGAGTGGCCCCAAAGATTCCTTCCAGCTCTAACAATCTGTATTTCTTTGATGGTATAAACCTGATATCACTCTTTTAGTCATGAAGTCTGTACTGATGAGATCTATCAAATTTCTAAGTGATACCACTCTGTCAAGCAAGTAGATCTTCAAATAGCTTGTAATGAATAAATTTTTTATGTTGCCGGTTTAGTTATCTACAGAGATTCCCCAGTTATCTTGAAAATGTTCTCTTAAAATAATGCTTCTGGCCCTTCTGGACCTATTCTTCTTCTCTCTCAAATACAATATCTGCAATTAGGAGCCTGGCTCCAAAAAAAGAAACTTAGAGGAAAAATTAAATGTTACCAATACAGATTTCTACATTCATAAGCCCTTGTATAGGGAGATTTTTCTCTATCCATATCCAACTGCCATTTAATGCTTTCGTGACCTTAATGATGAAGCAGAAAAAGCTCACAGGAAAGCTAAAGTAGTAATGGATCTTGGCTTCATCAAGGGTTTTATGGCTGTCCCTTGTGCCAAATCCAAAGGACACAGAGGATCCGTAGCTGTTCACTCACTGAGTTGCCCAGGTATCAGACATTGATGGCAATGTTACCCAAGGAGCTCAGGGTATCCCTGGGCACACTGGTGGACCCCAAGGCTTAGGTATAGAGAGTAGGATGAAAAAGGAAGAGAAAAGAATTAAAAGCTCTACAAAATTTAACAGGAGGCCAGAAAGGGAAGAGAGAGAAAGGAAAAGGGACACAGAATGAAAACCTATAGAATCATATTCATTTGGAAGGAATAACTACACCAAAGTACTTTAGGTACATTAAATTCACATGACAAGCCTCACATCATCTTATCCTCATTTTATCCTCATTCTAAAGACAAGCAAATGGAAGCTTAGAGATTTTAATTTAAGACTGAATGGTATGTGTGCATGTTGTGACCTCAGAGAACTCACTTTGTGCCCATGGGAGGCATTGGTCTACTCTGCAGCCATGACTGAGGATGGACAGCCTCTCTGAGGTGCCCTCAGCGCTGGGACCCTGGATAGGACAGGGCAGCTCAGTCCAGCTCTGCATAGCTTTGGAGATTTGTTTTTCATATGAAGCCAAAGTCTGTCGCCCTGCAACCTCGACCTGCCTTTATCCCAGGAAATCAACACATTAGCAGCTATAAGGTTTCCTGTCAAAGCCCCCATCAGTAACTAAAATTTTCTAAATGTCAGAAATTTTTCAAGGAAAATCTCAAAAAACCATATATATATGTATATATATACATATATATACACATATACATATATATACATATATATATATACACATATACATATATATATATATATATACATATACACATACACATATATGTATATATATGTGTATATATATATATATATATTTTTTTTTTTTTTAAATAAGACCTGTATGTAAGGTAAGAGTTAAGAGCCTTGGGATTTGTAAACTTACTACAGGAAGGTTGAACATGGGTCTATCTTTGATTAGGTACTTCATAGAGGATGATATACATCTATTTCTATTAAGAAAGGAATCAGAGTTGCCTTAAGTTTTAATGTAAAAGATTTAGTTTAAAATATTACTGACTTGAGATCAGAGAGTACAGAGATTTTATCTCTTCCAGAAAAGCTTACATCGTACATTTCCTTTATCCTGGAATGGTTCAGATAAAAGCCTCCCTTAAGTATGAGATTTGTAAGCTTTCTTTCCCAGTACTGATGAAAGCTTACTTAAAAATGAAAAGCTCATCTAATGTGTGACCTTCAACTTAAACTGCCTGGCATTTAAGTTCCATCCATAAAGTGGGAATACTACTTGGTACACTGTATTTTAGGACTGTTGTAAAAATGTTGCCTTTTGGTCTTACTGTTACTGCCCCCTAAAATATACAAATTACTCATCTAGAATTAAATGCTAAAATAAGCAGGGAAACTTAAACAAATATAGAAAAGATTTCATGTATTTATATATTATATGTATATATTAATTTGGCAACTATATATTTTAATGCTCAGTATTTGTAAAAGGTACTGACAAAATCATTGTTTCAATTTTTGAATTTTCACTTCGCTATTTGTAACCACCTCCTGAAGGCACAAAGTGGGAGTTCGCCTCTTTGTGAGAACACTGCTCTAACGTCTCCATCTCATACTGGGCATTTGTGGCACCACAGATCACAAGCTCACACTCCCTTCAAAGAGCAAGTGATCAGGAAACACATAGGGGAATCGTCATGAAATACATGGGTGGTAAGGCAGACCAAAATTAGCGCCTACTGACTCTTCCCTGAGGGTACTTATTAAAGCATTATGGTTTACATTTAGAAAGGCAAAGATAACCTATTATGCTATCAGTTCTTTTGGGGGTAAAAGCTCAGGGTTGCAGATAATCCTCTTTCCCCATATTTAAAATAATGAGGGGATTATTTCTTTCTTCCATTCAGTTCTTAGCCCCAAACCATTTCTCACTTAAGTAATTTTCACAGCTGTACCTGAGAAGCAAAAAAGGCAGATAGAATGTCACAGTGTAGACAGTGACAAGTTAAAAACTGAAGGAACCAATGGCAACTCAGGTCAAAGGCAGCAAAGCCAACACAGGTAAGTTTTAAATAAATGGGCAACATAGAAACAACCACTAGAATTCTCACCATTGTTTCTCCATTAACATTTCCATGTATCAAGTCTCTCACTCAGAAATGAGTTTTTTTTTGTTTGTTTTTTTTTGTTTTTTTTTAAACATTTATTTATTTTTGAGACAGAGAGAGAGCATGAACGGGGGAGGGGCAGAGAGAGAGGGAGACACAGAATCGGAAGTAGGCTCCAGGCTCTGGGCCATCCCAGAGCCTGACGTGGGGCTCGAACTCACGGACCGCAAGATCGTGACCTGAGCTGAAGTCGGACGCTCAACCGACTGAGCCACCCAGGCGCCCCAGAAATGAGTTTTAAAAAAGAATCAAATTACTTATCCTTAATCCTATACCTAACTGAAGAGTTTACTAATATGGTTTATACTGCAAATGTCAATTCATTTCAAGTTTATCTTAATAAGCATCACAAATCAGAAACTTGACTTCTGACCTCGCTACTTCTTATAAAATACCAAAACATCAAAATAATATACAGGAAATGTATTCAATTCTACCCAGAATCCCTTCAACAGCGATATTTATATTTTTGTATTTCCTTCGAAATCTGTACGTATTTCAGCACAGTTGCAATAATCAATATGTTCTGAATGAATTCTTTTTTACACTTATTTCATAATTTTTCCAACTGTCTTTGTTGGATTCTATTAGCTTTAAACAGAATATGACAACTAGTTCACTTCTTACCTTAAGTGAAATTTCCCAACTCTATTAATAGACTATATTAGAATGGAGACCTATAATTTTCACCTGGAAATACAGACAAAACTGGTTTGCTTTTTTAAAATTCTCTTTCAGAAGACACAAAAAGCCTCACTGGTCTTTTGCTTACTTGGATGCAGCAGGCAAGCAGCAAGAGATAATGATCCCAATTTTAGAGGCTAACGAACTACTACAGTACTTATAAAATTTATGGCTTTCTTGAAAACACCTGGCAGATTAGTTGGTACTAAAACCATTTTTTATTTTATACATATATATTTTTAAGTTTATTTATTTATTGGGGGGGGGGGGCAGAGAGAGAGGGACAGAGAGAGAATTCCAAGCAGAATTCCAAGCCGGCTCTGCACTGTCAGTGCAGAACCCAATACAGGGCTCAATCTCATGAACCCTAACAAGATCATGACCTGAGCTTTCAACCAAGAGTCCAAATGAGCCACCCTAGAACCATTTTTTAAACAAATCTACATTTATCTGTTTACACTGAGCCATGCAATTTTTAAGTTTTAATGTGGGTTTGATTTACATGCAAATCCAAATAGGTTGAGAAGATATAATCAACACCGAAAAAACAATGGTTATTTTCTCTACTACGGCAATGAGGGGGAGTTTTCTGAAATAGAAACAGCAATAGCCTCACATTAGTTACAAGCTCTTCACCTACTACTAGAGATACTACCTCTAACAGTCTCTCCCCACCCTGCCCAACACAGGTTTCATACCAGGAAACCAAAGAAAGATTACAAATTTTACAAGGAAAGCTCCACTTCAATCTGCTTTTCAAGTGTTCTTACACTGCTCATTATTTTGTGAAAGACACTTAAGAGGCATAAGGACATTCCATGCAGAGGAAAACTTAATTATGCAGAAACAGAGAAGTATGCTTAACTCTATATTAAGTGAAAACCTTTTTTTACGTCAAACCACATGGTGGATTGATCCCTAAGTCATTCTCACTGTGTAGGCAGAGAAGGTACAGGGCAGGAGTGACAACCTTCCCAGCGCAAGGGGAGCAGCAGCAGACCCCTTCCCTTGTTCCTACCAGTGCAGTGATGGGGCTGTGAGGCAGTGTGGTGGTCTCAAGCTGGAAGACAAGAGAGGGTAAAGCACAGAATAGGAAATTTTCAGCTTATTTTGCTGTCATTTGCCCTCTCCTCTCCCTTCGAAAGGAAAAGAGCCTTTTTTCTTTCTGATTATAAAAGCAATACCTACTTGCCATGAAAAGAATCAGATAATACAGAAAACTATAGAAAAGAAAATAAAGGGGGACCTGATTGGCTCAGTCAGTTGAACATCCAACTCTCGATTTCAGCTTGGGTCATGATCCCAGGGTGCTGAGATCAAGACCTAAGTCAGGCTCCACACTGAGTGTGGTGCCTGCTTGAGATTCTCCTTCTGTCCCTCTGCCGCTCTCTCCTGCTCGCATACACTCTTTCTCTCTCTCAAATAAAAAAAAGAGGGGCATCTGGGTGGCTCAGCTGACTAAGTGTCTGACTCCTGATTTTGGTTCAGGTCATCATCTCACAGATTGTGAGTTCGAGCCCCACGTTGGGCTCTGTGCTAACGGCAACGAGCCTGCTTGGGATTCTCTCTCACCCTCTCTCTCCCTGCCCCTCCCTCATTCATGCTCTCTGTGTCTCTCAAATAAATAAGTAAATAAGTAAACATCAAAAAATACTTTAAAAAAAGTAAATACTAACTATAATTCTTCTACCCAAAGATTAACTACTCTTAATGTCTTAGTATATATAATCTTCCAATTTTTTTCTATGCATATGCACACAAACATGTTTTTGCTTTTAATAAAAAATTTAGAAAGTGAAATCAATTGTAAACTCTACAGTAATCACCAAAAAAAAAAAAAAATTGTAAAGTATAACTGACATGCTTAAAGAGGAGATAAAATAGAATCATATAAAATGTTCGCTTAAAAACCACAGAAGAAAACGGAGAAAAAGGAAACAAATAGCCACTGCAACAAATAGAAAACAGTTACAAACATGGTAGATATTTAGTCCACTAGATCAATAATCACCTTAAATGTGAATCATGTAAAGACACGAAGTAAATGATACAACTTGGGGTGCCTGGGTGGCTCAGCCGGTTAAATGTCTGACTTCGGCTCAGGTCATGATCTTGCGGTTCATTAGTTAGAGTCCCGTGTTGGTCCGTGCTGACAGCTCGGAGCCTGGAGCCCGGAGCCCGCTTCGGATTCTGTGTCTCCCTCTCTCTCTGCCCTCCCCCACTCGCACTTTGTCTCTGTCTCTCGCAAAAATAAATGAACATTAAAAAATTTTTTAAAAAGATACAACTTATCAGATTTTATCTTTAAAAAATAAACCCAAATATATACGGTCTATAAGACACCCAGTGTCAACACAGACCTAGGTTAAAAACAGAGCAAGAGGGGCGCCTGGGTGGCTTGGTCGGTTAAGCGGCCGACTTCGGCTCAGGTCACGATCTCACGGTCCTGAGTTCGAGCCCCATGTCGGGCTCTGTGCTGACAGCTCAGAGCCTGGAGCCTGTTTCAGATTCTGTGTCTCCCTCTCTCTCTCTGCTCCTCCCCTGTTCATGCTCTGTCTCTCTCTGTCTCAAAAATAAATAAACGTTAAAAAAAAAAAATTTAGGGGCGTCTGGGTGGCTCAGTCAGTTGAGCGTCCGACTTCGGCTCAGGTCACGATCTCGCGGTTTGTGAGTTCAAGCCCCGCGTCAGGCTCTGGGCTGATGGCTCAGAGCCTGGAGCCTGCTTCCGATTCTGTGTCTCCCTCTCTCTCTGCCCCTCCCCCATTCATGCTCTGTCTCTCTCTGTCTCAAAAATAAACAAACATTAAAAAAAAATTTTTTTTTTTTAAAAATAAAATAAAAAAAAAATTAAAAAAAACAGCAAGAAAGAGATCAAAGCTGTATGGAGCTTTGAGATCTGTTCTATCTTTTCTTGAAAGACAAATGCAGAAAAAAACTGGTCTATTGAGAAATTCTGTAAAGTTCTCAATGTTTAAGTCATTTTCCCAGTATATATAAGTATTATCCAATATTTCAATTTATTGACCTATTTTATAGGTCTGACCAAATATTGACCTATTTTATAGGATCTGAGGAATACAGAATTGCATATTATTTGAACCCACAAATTAATGGTAAATAAATACTTAACACACTTATTTCTCCCTAATCTTGCTTGTATCTAACAAAAATCTGCCAACCATAACACAACTGATGCCCTTCCTTAAAGATGAGCTCTCATTCCTTGTTTCTGGAAGTAGAGAAATATTAACAAATGTTCTTACTGCTACTTGAGAATGTGTGTGTGTATAATAATTCTGTAGATTCCTTCTTCCATGCAGTTTCATGACCAACGTGAGCTGCTAAGCTTTTATTACTAGCTGAGCTCTGCAATACTTCACTGATCTAGCATGTTTAAGTTCAAGTTTAGATGCTGTATGTTTGCAGAAACTCAGTGGGTTTTTCTCTGATTTCCTGAATTGAATGCCCAAAAAAGGACATTTTCATTGCTGCATCTCTAGCATGGCCCACACTGACCAAACACACGTTGGAAGTGGACTCCGCTCAACTAGGAAGTGGTCCGGTGATGACAATTTCACATATGCCAATGGAAGTTTCTGAATTCCACATACATATCCTGGTTCCGCATGTTAAAAGGGGAAAAAAGGCAGCATTCAATTTGATTTTCTGAGGTTGGAAAAAAATAACTGAAACTTTCCCATTGTGTGATGATGCTGGAATCTTTGATCTCCACTACTCTAAGTTCACAGTCAGGCTACTTAGTTTATTTTGAGAAAGCAAACCTTTCCTGTTGTTTCTCAGGAAATGGAAGAACACATTTATAGACTATGTTTTAACTTCACGTTTAGACAGTTTTAATTTTTTTGAACTATGTTTCACTTAGATGAATATTTAATTATGTGGCGAAATTAAGACTTTCAGAAAGAAACTAGAACAGTTGCCTGGAGAGAGAATAGTATTCTCAGACTTAAGCTAAAAGGGTGAATTAAAAAAAAAAAAAAAAAAAAGTCTCATGCAAACTGTTACACCCTGTTTCTTCCTGTGAAGAATTTTCCAAGCATTAAGTTGTGTAATAGCTTAATGAAGAAAAAAGGAAATGCCCAAGTTTCTCTCAAATATGTAATAGCATAGAGAAAGATTAGAGACTTAATTTTAAAAAGAGTGTCCCATTACCTGTTTAGGCTTGTTAAATTATTACAGTAAGTTCTGGAGCTACTCACCTGATCTGGATTCACTTTTCTTTTCTTTTTATTTTTTTTAACGTCTATTTGTTTTTGAGAGAGACAGAGACAGTGTGCAAGCTGGGGAGGGGCAGCGAGAGAGGGAAATACAGAAACTGAAGCAGCTCCTGCTGCTCCTGAAGCAGGCTCTGTCAGCACAGAGCCCAACGCGGGACTTGAACTCACCAGCCATGAGATCATGACCTGAAGTGAAGTTGGATGCTTAACCGACTGAGCCACCCAGGCACCCCATCACATTTTTTTAAATCTTTTTAAAAAACTTTTAATGTTATTTATTTTTGAGAAAGAGAGAGAGCGCGAGCAGGGGAGGGGCAGTGAGAGAGGGAGACACTGAATCCAAGCAGACTCCAGGCTCTGAGCTGTCAGCGCAGAGCCCGACACGGGGCTTTAACTCACAAACCATGAGATCATGACCCAAGCTGAAGTCGGACGCTAAACCAACTGAGCCACCCAGGCGCCCTGATCTGGATTCACTTTTTCTTTTTAATCTTTAAAAATTTTTTTTAATGTTTATTTATTTTTGAGAGAGAGAGCGCGAGCAGGGGAGGGACAGTGAGAGAGGGAAACACAGAATCCAAGCAGGCTCCAGGCTCGGAGCTGTCAGCACAGAGCTGGATGTAAGGCTTGAACTCACAAACCATGAGATCATGACCCACGCTGAAGTTGGATGCTCAACCAACTGAGCCATCCAGGCACCCTGATCTCGATTCACTTTTTTTTTTTTTTTAATTTTTTTTTTTAACGTTTATTTTTGAGACAGAGAGAGACAGAGCATGAACGGGGGAGGGGCAGAGAGAGAGGGAGACACAGCATCGGAAGCAGGCTCCAGGCTCTGAGCCGTCAGCCCAGAGCCTGACGCGGGGCTCGAACTCACGGACCGTGAGATCGTGACCTGAGCCGAGGTCGGACGCTTCACCGACTGAGCCACCCAGGCGCCCCTCGATTCACTTTTTAATGCTAGCTAGAACTCTAGGGCTTTAAGATGTCATTCCTGTTTGTTTAAGATTTTATTTTTAAGTAATCTCTATGACCCAATGTGGGGCTTGAATTTACAACCCCAAGATCAGGAGTCACATACTCCCCTGAATGAGCCAGCCAGGCACCCTGTCATCCCTGTGCTTAACAGGAATCAGACAGTTTAAACAGCTTTGAAAAGTAAATGTTCATCCAGGGGAAGAACATTCCCAACTGAGCCTTCAGTGATGAAATGCTTCAAACTATTTCTGGTTTCTCTACTAGCAAAAAAATCAAGGTGTAGTGAAGGAGATGGGAAGGAGAAAAGTCTTTTGAGGCAAGATGCTGGAAATAATGCTCACCCTTCTTCGACTGTTGAATTCTCTTCCACAATGCTATCTTTTTGATGAGGAGGGAGAAATACACCCAGTGAAAATAAAATGCAATCATACAAGGGAAAGAAATACCACAGATGACGAATGCAAAGACCTCCTACTGCCTTTACAAAGTGCCCTGTGAGGTCTTGGGGAGCCAAGGTACACACACGCAGCAAACCTACCCTGTCATCGCCCTGCACCACTCACAGCCCCATGCCTCTCTCCTTTCCTGCTGAGCTCCTGGGTGCAGGCCTGCAGTGGATCCCGGGCATGCTATCCAACAGCTGGCCTGTCAACTCCCCAAAGGCACTGGTGAGGGCTGGTATCAGAGGGACTCCTGAATGATAAATGACAGGAACCTAGCTTCTCTTACTCTTCTGGCCACTCATTTTTGTCTAATAACGAACAGGTCTCGCAGATGTTCTGGGACCTACGGGAGACTCGAGGGGACATGAATTGTAATTTTCTCCCCTGAAAGATGAGGACGGCGAGGCTCAGTGAGATTAGTGGACTTCCCCAAGGCCGTTGCCTGTTGATGGGAGAACTCAGACCCCAACTCGGGCTCCCTAACGTTCAATCTCTTAGCTCCTTCTGTGCTCCTTTTCCTTCCTTCCCCCTCATCCTTAGGTTCCTTAAATCACCATCTAAACCTAATGTTTCAGGCAAGGCTTTTGGGTTTTATTTTAAAAGGTCAGTCATGGTATTTATCTTACTGTATGAACCAGAAGAAAACCCCACCATCAGCACCTAATGCCAGCTGACAAAACACCAACTGATACATTTACTCATCCTAAATCCGTGAGCTCCTTTCTCCAAGTTTATTGTTACCAAGTCTCAACTATCATCTCAAGGCCCCCACACTCCCAGATTTCATCGGCTCCTACTCTACTAAGAAAACCCAAGCCATCAGGAATGAACTTTCTCAGCTTCCTCCTCTTCCACTAGCACTCATCTATAGTTACACATATCTTCTTTTTTTTAATGTTTATTTATTTTTGAGAGAGAGAGAATGTGTGCATGAGTCAGGGAGGAGCAGAGAGAGAGGAAGAGAGAGAATCTCAAGCAGTCTCCATGCTGACAGAACCCTCCCTCCCGATGTGGGGCTTGATCTCATGAACTGAGATCATGACCTGAGCTGAAATCAAGAGTCAAGTCACTTAACTGAGCCACCCAGGTGCCCCCACAGTCAGATGTATGTTCTCTTCCTCTCCCATCCCAAAGGAATGACTGTCCCTGTTCCCTCTCACGATACCTCCTTTGATCGTGCATACACTCCAGATCATATCTTTTCTGAAGCCTTACTCCATCACTCATTCTCTCTTCTTCTACTTTTGGTTACTCTCTCCGCTTATTCTCAAACAAAATACAAGCTCTGGTCACAATTACACCTGAAAAATATTCCTTCATGGACAAACGTGTGCACACACGCTCCAATTGGTGCCTCCCCCTCAGTCCTTCCTCACCCTTGACTTAAGAACTCTTCCGACTACCGAATACCAACTGAATTTCTCATGGCCAAATCCAGGCTCCCACTTTCAGTCTTTGCACTACCTGGCCTTCCCGAGGCCTCCCACAGACCTGAGAGCTTTTCTCTATTTACTACCCGGGTGCTTTGGCCAGTTCCTTACCAGAGCTTCAGAGAACTTATCTCTAAAAGCCAGTAACGGGGCTACCCGGGGGGCTCAGTTGGTTGAGTGTCTGACTTCAGCTCAGGTCATGATCTCATGGTTGGTGAGTTCGAGCCCCGCGTCGGGCTTTGTGCTGACAGTTCAGAGCCTGGAGCCTGCTTCGGATTCTGTGTCTCCTTCTCTCTCTGCCCCTCCCCTGCTCGCACTCTGTCTCTCTCTCCCCAAAATAAATAAACATTAAAAAAATATATTTTTTAAATAAGGTAAATAAAAGCCAGTAACAATGATTTCAGGGGGTTTTATTCAAAGGACCATATGACAATAGACAGAAACAAGACAAAAACCCTAGTGCTCAAGCTTCCCATCAGTTTTGTTTGTACCATTTCCCGATCTTGTTTCGTTCTCCCCTTTTGTCTGTTGGTCTCTGGTCATAGGGCCATCCATCAGTGATCTCAGCTACATTCACAGCTACAGTCATCAGTTCCAGTCACTCCCCAAAGCACATCTCTGGCTGTGACTTCTCTCTAGGGCAAGGCCTCTCAAGATCAACTGAACGTCCCAGGGGCACCCCAACTTGACTCCAAACTGAAGTCACTACTCTCTCTCCAAACTTGCTCCTCTCATACTTTCCATTCTGACTAATGACACCATCAGCGAATTTTCCCAACCAGAAACACCAGGAGCCATCTTTCTTTTCCCTCCCCTCCCACTTTCCATTCAATCAGTAACCAATTCTCTCTCCTAAATGAGTTTCAAACCCATCCTCTCCTTTCCTTTCCCACCATGGTCAATGTAATTCTGGTCCTCACTACTTCCACCTGTGTTGTTTTAATAGTCACTGGACTTCTCCCTGCTTCCTTTTCATGTACCTTAAGACCGTGACTTAAGCATTTATTTCATCTCTGGTCGGGAAAAAACACCACTACCAGAAATAGCATGTGTAGCCCTGGACATGGCTGGATCAAGAATCGAGGCCAAGATGTACCTCCAGCCCCCTTTCCCCTGCACCATGACCTCTCTGCTCCAGTCACTCATACTCTACGTTCCTCGCACATTGAGCTCATCGGGGCTCCGAACCTGGACTATTTCTTTCGTTTTTTCCCTTCTCTACAGCCTGGTAAGTAATCCTATCCCTCTAATAATCGGCACCAAAATCACCTCCTTCATGAATTCTTCCCTCACAAATAAGAAAGAATAAATCACTGCCTCCTTTGTGCCCGATTCTATTATTATTTATCACAACGTACTGCGGTAAAGTGCCTCACTTTCTAAGTTCCAGTTAATGATTTATGTGTCTATCTTCTGAGGTCGGGCACTGTGTCATATTCACACTATATCTTCAGCATTTAGCACAATGACTGGCACACAGCAGGTAGGAGGAAGAGAGAGAAGGGAAACTAAGATCTAGTAGTCTGGAGCTCAGCAAATGTCTGCTGAATGGATGAAGTAGCTTTGCTGTCAGTTATATTAGAATAATTGAATAAGAGAGGAGGCTGGTAAGACAGGTGGATCTGACAGCTGGTGAGGTGAGCATAAAGGAACCTGAATGAGAAATGGGAAATGTCAGCACAGATGAAGACCTCTCCTAAGTATGTAAGTTCAATCAGGTCAGTAGCTGGGGTTGTTATCATCAAACTTAGGTGAATACCTAATGAATCCTGTTTAAAGCACACTGGGAGAACAACTCCAACAGCCCAAGGGCATGGTCTTATCTGTCTAAGCAGGTTTTAGACTCTAGAACATTCTATATTATAACTTTATTGGACTTTGTGTAAGCTTAGTAAATTTCAGTAGACTGCAACCCTACATCCACAAAGCACCTATAAATAACTCCAAACAAAAGAAAAATAAAATACAGCCTATCACCCATATAATGCTAGACCTGATGGCCAAGAAGAATATCTTTGGTCCAGGCAACCAAAATTTGTCCCCCACAGTAATTTCACATTTACTTACAATAATATAAGCCATGTTATATACAACATGGTTTCATGCCATTTCATCAACTAAGGAAAAAGGACACTATTCTGCATAGGCATGCAAATGTTTGTTTATCAAATCAAGTGATCCAGCATTCAGGGTGACATGTATTAGAGCCTGGAAGAGGGATGAGACCAAGTGATCTGAGAAGAGTGTGGAGCAAAGTAAACGGGGAAAACCAAGTCAAAACTGGCAATGTTTTCCCAATAATAAACAGACATCTACAATCAACAGGTTTTCAAGAGTTTTCAGCCATGTATTACAGCATCACAAACGTTCACTCAAAAGCCATACTAGGAATGCACATCCCAGATCTATAAGTACATGCAAAGCACTAAAGAGGAAAGAGAAGCCTTTGAAGTGAGACCCCCCTGCCCTACATAGATAACCAAGTGTGGAAGGGAGCCATGTTGCTAAAAAAATAAAACTGAGAAAGAAATGTAACGTAAGGAATGTTAAATTACATTACTAAATAATGCTCCCAGTGAAGTAAACACATTTCTAGAAGACGTCTGCAGGTGTTAAGAGTTAACACACACAGAAATAACAGCAAGAAATCTACCTAAAATAATGTATTTTTTGAACTTTATTTTTTTAATGTTTGAGAGAGACAGAGAGAGAGCGCGTGCATGAGTGTGCACAAACATGAGCAGAGGGGCAGAGAGAGAGGGGGAGAGAGCAGGCTCTGTGATGTCAGTGCAGAGCCCAACGCAGGGCTCAACCCCACAAACCATGAGATCATGACCTGAGCCACCCAGGTGCTGCTATTTTTGAACTTTTAAATTTATATCAATCTTGGTAATATAAATGTACATGTAACAAGACATATTTGAAAGCCATAATAATTTTAAAAGGGTATCAATGACCCAGGAACACACAATTAAGTCACCTAAACAAATGAGAGATCTCAGAAAGAGATCTCTATCAATATACACTTATATGCTAGAGGCAGCACCAACTGTAGAGAAAGAGTAGATTATTTCGGAAACAGTGTTGGTCAAATTGACTCACAACATGACCAGTTTTTAAAAAATAAAAATGCGCATGCTGGTGTGACTCAGTCGGTTCAGTGTCCGACTCTTGATTTTAGCTCAGGTCATGATCCCAGAGTCGTGAGATTGAGCTCTGAATCTGGCTCTACGCTGGGCTTAAGATTCTCTCTCTTCTGGGGTGCCTGGGTGGCTCAGTCGGGTAAGTGTCCGGCTTCGGCTGAGCTCATGATCTCACGGTTTCTGAGTTTGAGCCTCACGCCGGGCTCTGTGCTAACAGCTCAGAACCTGGAGCCTGCTTCAGATTCTGTGTCTCCCACTCTCTCTGTCCCTCCCCCATTCATGCTCTGTCTCTCTCTCAAAAATAAATAAACATTAAAAAAAAATTTTTTTAAAGATTCTCTCTCTTCTTCTCCCTCTGCCCCTTCCCCACTTATGCTCTCTCTCATTCACAAATAGTTTCTACCTCATATATTAAATTCCAAATAGTTTAAAAACTCAAGAGTAAACCTATAAAACTTGAATAAAGTGAGGGAAGACTAAACCATGGTATGATCCTAGAACAGGGAAGGATTCCTGAAATGACTCAATCACAGACCACAATAACATTAAAAACGGATGGGTTCGGGGCGCCTGGGTGGCTTGGTCGGTTAAGCGTCCGACTTCGGCTCAGGTCATGATCTCACGGCCCGTGAGTTCGAGCCCCGCATCGGGCTCTGTGCTGACCGCTCAGAGCCTGCAGCCTGTTTCAGATTCTGTGTCTCCCTCTCTCTCTGCCCCTCCCCTGTTCATGCTCTGTCTCTGTCTCAAAAATAAATAAACGTTGAAAAAAAAAATTAAAAAAAAAAACAAAAAAACCGATGGGTTCACCTACATTAAAATTAAAGATTTTTGTTGTTGTTAATGAAAGTCACCCTACACAGTTATCAGGCGAGTGACATACTGGGAGAAAGTGTTCACAATACCCAAAGCAGAGAAGGGATTCATTTCTAGAATATACAGGAATGCTAGAAGAATTCTTTCAAAGAACTTATCAGAAAAGGGCAAGAGACCTGATTCACAGAAAAGGGAAATTAAGCAAAAGGAAGGGATGCTCAACCTCACTTGTTGTCATAAAAAGGCAAAATTAAACTATGAGGTACAAATAACATCTATCAGATTGGCCAACATCAGGAAATTTGTTAATAAAAAAGAAATCATCATGCAGTATTGGTGGCGATACAAACCTGCCAACAAACTGCAGAGTTCCCAGTAAAACCAATACGCTTACAGCCTAACATCCAGCTGGGCTGCTTGTGGCCAATATTGCCTCAAGACACTCTCACCAACAGAGTCAATATATCTAGGCTTTTTAGGGCAAAAAATGAATACATACTGTGCGAAAGCCAAAAATATTCATAAAAACCTTAACTCTTCCACGTCCCTAATTTCCTAATGCCTTTATATGCTCTGTGGCTGTAACTTAACCCCTGCTGAGAGGGCAAAGTTAAACTTAAGACTAAACGAAGTGTGATCATGTCTCTTCACTAGGGAGGTTAAGGACAGAAAGAAGCAGATATGAAGGAGGGACAGTTTTAGCATGGGGAATCAGAAATCTGGATCCCAGTCCAGGGCTTCACTTGTTTCTGTGAATGGGTAAGCTATAATTTCTGCCTGCCTCAGTTTCCTCACCTATAAAACAGGGAGATTATCCACTGTGCACAACACCAGGAAGATTAGAGACAATCCATGTAAAGGTCTAGCACACATGAAGTGTTCATTAAGTAGGAAGTGATTTTTTGTTGTTGTTGTTTAATCAGAAAAAAAGACATTATGCACTAACCTTAATAAGTTTTGGTGCTCGGCCTATCCTGTCTTTAACAGAACACCAAAACCACAGAAACAGGCATGGAAACCAAAGAGACCGATTCAGTAGGAACTTATGTGTCCATTTTTTCCACCACAAAATAAGGAAAAATAATATCTCTTTCCACATACTTATCAAAAACTGTAAAGGTTAAGGTTGAGAAGAAGCTTCTTTTAGCTTCTGGGAAATGAAAATAAGGCTGCTGCTGGTGGTACTTAAACCAGTGGCAATTATGCAACTGGTGTCAGAGTCCTGACTATATTAACGTAAGGAAAAGATATGCACAGAAGTAATTTAGGGAAAATGGTCTTACAAGAATTCCAGTTATCCATAACTGAGTACTTCTAAGACCTCAAAGTTGACCATGAAAAACAATTAACCTGGAAACAAAATCAGATTCAAAGTCAGGACTTTACACATCATCTATTTAATGTACAAGAAAGACGGAGATTGGTATCTTGATAATCTGATGGCTAACAGACTGTACATTTAAATCACCATTTCGCCAGCCCTAGCCCGGAGCAGTTGTTTTACTTTGGTCCTGATTTTCCAGCCCATGCACTTCAAGGTGCTGGCAGATTTCAGTGCACTGAACCCACGTCTCACATAGATATATACTCCTACTGTGTAAGTACAAGAAGATTTTATAGGCATTATTTACACTATATATTCAGCTGAGTGACACATAGTACCTCTGTCACTCAAAATTAGCAATCATCAGAAATAAGAAGTAAAACTCTAAGCAAATCAAAATCTTTGAAATCTTTAAGTATTAATAAAAGCTTCCCAATTTGTGTGAAGGGTTGAGAACCACTGCTTTAAAGCTTGCAATTTCCAATAGAAGACAATTTTTACTATATAATGGACATGAAAAAACCAGAGGGTTTTGACAAAATGAAAATGCTAACACAATCAATCTCTACTCTAGCCCTCTCTTGGTCACAAACTTCTCCTTGGCATTTAACATCAAAGCTAGTATGCTTTCATTCCTATTCACAAGCTATTGGAACTGTCCCAGACAGACAGAAATGGCAGTCCATTGTTTATTAAGAAAAAATACATATTTCATTCCTCATTTATAAAAGAAAGACCACTTACTTTTATCTCTTTCCTCTCCCACCTTCTCCCCTTCTGATACTTGGTACAATTCTAAGGAACAGAAGTTATAGATCACTACAGATACTCTGTTGAAGACAAAATAAATATTGCATGCAGCATTTCCCAGTAAAAACGTATTCTCAATTTTATGTTTTTCTTAATGCCGCATAAAATATTAGCTAAAGAAAACCTTAACTTTAAGCATCACAAAGATAAGAAGGAATAAACTTATTTCCATCTGGAGAATACTACAAAATTACTCAACATAGAATTTAAAGCATACATGGATTTGCTATTGTTGTTCTGTAATATGACCTTTTTTTTCTTTTTTATAATCTCTATGCTCAACATAAGGCTCAAACTCACAACCCCAAGATCATGCTCTACTGACTGAGCCAGCCAGTCACCCCTGTGATATGACCTTTACTGTGGGTATCCTGAACTGAGGTGGGAGTTGCAGGGCTATATACGGTGGTAGTACGTTATGTATGGTAGTGGGCTGTAGAGACAGTCCCACACATCATTTTATAATTTATTATTTCTTTTCTGGGACATAAAGTGTTCTAGGGTTAAACCAGAAGTACTGCTTTTCTGTTCTAAAAAACAATCTGACCCTTCAAAAAGAGACAGTTTACTAAGACTTGACATAAAATATCTGTAAATTAAAATATGCCATTAGAATTCTGGCAGCAGAAAACAGATCAGATTGATACAAACACAGCTAAATCTAGTGACTAACACAGAGGAAGTGTAAATGTCAGATGTGGGAACAAAACAAAACAAAACAAAAACCCCTCAGCTCTGGGTAGAGGTTATGGGAAAAGATCCAAAGACGTAGGTAAGGCCAGTCTGGAGTCGGTCATTACCAGCTTGCTGGGAACAGCGAAAGACCACCTGAATCAGCATGGACATCCCTTTCTCAGGCAGCAACTTTCCAGATTACAGATGTGCCAAGGACGTGTTCATCAAAAGACGTCCCAGCATCCCCATTTACGTAGTCCCATTTTACAAGTCCCATTTCCGCAGCCTCAGTTTCCTCTCTCCACAAAACAGAGTGAACAAGACCTGTTTCACCAGACTATGAAAGGGAGTAACAAATTATAAATGCGATCTAGAAAATGTGCTCTGTCAACAGAAAATGAAGAGCTCTTAAGATCAATTATCATTATTTCTGGGTTACTACTTAATATTAAATTTTCCTAGGGTGGGAGCAAATCCTGTCTCTAAACAGGGTATGAGTTTGGAGAGTCACAAAGGCTGTTCTATTTTATCTTGAAGCAGAGCGAACTGAAGACACTCCTCAAATAAATTAACGAACTGGAGAGCCAGGAGTATACTTGGGTATAAAAAGAGAGACAAAACACTACGGTTGTACAGGTCTTTCAAGAGTCCCTCTCACTGACTTGTTTTAATCATGTCATGTATCTGGCAAAGAGAAGAGGCCTAAACACGGACATATCACAATGAAATTCAAATTTAAGACATCCAAGTCCATCTATCTAGAGAAAGATGAAATTAATTGCTCAGTTCTCACAGTGTATCTTGGCTATTTACTGCTAACGCAATTATGCCAATTACTGATACTATCGCAACACTCAAAGCAGCTGCTTTCTAAAAGGGATTAAAGTTCTGAGGGACTATTGGAATAATGGGATCACGGAATTAAAATCACTGATGACAGGCATTAAAAAAGGGAGAGAGAGGGCAGTACAAATTTACCAGGCTACCTGACCACAGAAGATTTTCCTTTCAAAGCAAAATTAGTTATGTAGGGGAATATATTTTATTACAAAAGGTACAAATTAGAATAGCATAGCCAGCATATGACATCCCGAATTTAAATCTACAGCGAACGCTGCTCCCTGATGAAGTTTAGCCTCCCCATAAGGTGAAGGAGTTAATAAGTGCACATGGTAGTGGGATTCTACACACTCCCTCCAACGCTGTAGAAAGAGACCCTTCTTGACTTGCCTCCCCTTTAGTCCTCTGCTCACATCCCTTCTTCTTAAATAAGAGTAGGAGGACGCTACTGGCTTTAACATTGTTCAAACATTGCATTTGAGGCCAATCTTGCCATTAAACTGATTCTTCTCAACTATCCAACCTCCGTTAGTGGCTCTCCACCAGACTGGAGTTTCACCAGGTAGATAAATATAGGCGGAGAAACAAGGCCAGGCTTTCATTAGGGGAGAAGTCAATTTGACTTAGTCTGCAGAGACCGGAGCTGCCAGGGAAATGAAGAAGCACTAAGCCTGCGCATGAAACCACCCTCTTCTCGAGCAGTTTGTGCTCTCCGCCTGGGAACATCCGAGAGGCAGCAAGACACAGATGTGAAATTATAAACTACTTGGTGAATGCGAGAAGTCATTCTCCATGTTCCTCTGATGGAAAATGGAATATAATGAATAAAGACGTCTGGCTCATACCTTTAAGAGTACCTTCTGTCTGAGCAAGGGAGCCTGGCTGAGAGAAACCACAACTGGAGTTAAGCAGCCAGACACCAGACTAAACACCTCAGAAGTAGCTGTCCCTCATTTCTGGTCGCTACCTTTCCAGCGCATGTCTACATCACTAATTCCCTCTGTTCTGAAAGCCTGGCTCCAACCACCCCCCCAACCCCCCCCAAAAAACAGAAACAAAACAAAACAAACACACCAACAGACAGCAAGGCTCCGCTGAGAAGGTGGGCTTTCGGAAGCCGCGCACCAAGACTCTTGCTCCCCTTTCCACCTTACACCTCGCTCACCGTCTCTCTCTCTCCCTAGGTCCCCACTTCTCACACGCTACCCTTCGTAACATCCAAGCCTCCCAGAGACTTCGGAGCAACAGAGCGCCCCGCGTCGGGCAGCAGTGGCGGGAGGAGGCGGCGGTGAGGGCGGAGAGGGCAGCTGGGGACTCGGGGAAGCCTCCCGGGCAAAGGCAGCCCCGCCTGGAAAGCGCCTGCCTAGGCTAAGTAAGCCCGGGCAGGTCCCGCAGGCGTCAGGCAGCCCAAAGCCCTCCCGCCCTCCAGGGGCGGGGGACCAACACGCCCGGGGCAGCAGGCCACAGTTGGGCAGAGACCCCTGGGGACGAAGGCGGGCAGGGGGGTGCCACCAGGCTACTGCGGCACGCGAGTGAGGCTGCGGCGCGGAGCTGGAGAGCAGGCTCGGCGGCACCCAGGGGCGGCGGCCAGTGACAGCCCAGCGCCCGGCCCGCGGGCTCCCCGACCCGGCCCCACGCACCTGGACCAGGCGGCCACCCTGCTCCCTCAGGGCGCTCTCCGGGGACTTGGCTTCCGGGGGGAGGGGGGCGCTCCGCAGGCTGGCACCAGCGGCGACAGAGACTTCACTCCTCCATCCTGGGACCCGGCACGTTACAGACAGCCGTGCACTTCCTGTTTGAAAACACAGGGGAGAGAAAGAGCGAGAGATCCGAGTGTTGGCAGAGTGGAGGGAGGGGCGCAGACCCGCGCGAGGGAGGACACAGGGGGGCTGCGGGTTGCATAACTACCGCCGCCCCCGCCCGCCTCGCCATGGTCCCTCCGGGCGCTGTCCTCTGACCCGCTACACCGGCTTCTGGCGAGGTGGCTCCCCGAGGCCCGGGCCTCCCCCTGCCGGAGGCCTCGCGGCCGGAGCGCTCGCAGCCCTTCCGTTTCCAGCCCCTGCCTCGGTTCTCCCCTCCCCACAAGTACCGAGTCAATGGACTGCACGCTTCCTTCCGAGCGCGCAGAGCGCGGTGCCGCGTGTAGTCTGCCTCCGTTTTCCTCCTTTCCTTTCCTCTCCTCCCCGCCCCCGCCCGTGGAACAAAATCGCCTAGGGGAAGGTGTAAAGACGGGACCCAGTCTTTCCAGGGAGTGGAGGATGGATTTATGCAAAATTGTAAAGCGCATAGCCACATCCCAGTATATTCACTCCAGCTCAGCAACTGAAAGACCCGAGGATGGGAGGAAATTACTTGTCTTGCGCCTGGCTGAGTCAAGAGAGCGTGCACACTGCCGCGAACTTGGGGTGGAGGGGCGGGGAGAGCGTTCCAGGGGGGCTACGGTCTCTAGGCGCACCAACCTCAAGCTCACAGTCCCCTAACATGACGGATACCAATCCCACACAGAAGACAGTGGTATAGTGCGTTCTTTCAATGAACAACTAAGGATTTCTCTGTGCTTATGAAATCAGAAAGCAGTTCCAAAATTCTGAGTTTGGGTTGATTGTGCTACCCTCTGACTTTGGTGAACTTCGGGGTAATGTTTAAAAATTAATAAACAGATGGTTTAAGAATCTGCTATATGCAGAGCATGCCAGCCCTAGGAGTTTGTATGTGCGTTTAGTGCCTGGTTTCTGGACTTCCAGATGTGGATGGCTTCATCTGTACGCTCTCTGTCCTTGCACACAAATCTCTTGGGTTACAAGGTACTTACAGGCCTGTCTTGGATAAACAGCTCCTTTTATCACAAGCTGATGGCTTAAATAAAATTTATTCATGTTTCAAAACTCAACATGGAGAGTAGGGCAATTATTCTATATAAAAAGCCAAATTTTGACTGAAGTAGAAATTGATGGACATTAAGTTCCTACTCTTGGCTAGACAGCATCTCATTTTAATCAGCTCTTAGTTTCAACATTTCCCAACAGATCTATGAATGTCCTATTCTCTTATTCCCAACTGAGGAAATAGGGTCAGAGAAGTTAAGTAACTGTCCTGATGTCTCAGCTAGAAAGTGGTCAAATGGAGAGCTGAATAACAGGTCTTTCCTAAGTATAAAATCTGGGCCATTTCCTCTACACTCTGCTAATTCTCAAAACAATAGTGAATCCTGGGAGACAAATCAAGCCCAGTGACCATCTGTGATCCATTTCTTCATCTCTAAATGATTCTGCAATTTACATGCTATAACCCTGTTCGACTACCTAGGGTCCTTACCCACCTCAATAATATGTACCTTTATTACCCAAGCAGAGGACACAGTGCTCTTCCCCAGTGCCTACGACTGGCTCTTTCAGCCTTTTCAGAATTACTCAATGGCAAAAGTTCAAAAGGTTCTAGGATAGCCACTCTTATGCCAAGGTACAAAGTCTGTGCAAGTTCAGAACCTAATCAGCTGACTAATATTTGTTCCCTGAATTCTTTTCTCTAACTGGGATTTTTTAAGAGGGAAAATAAAACAACATACACATGACCTCAGCTTTGAGTGAAACTGTTGAAATTCTCTCCTTTTCCATTCCTCTCTGCTTCAGCGCTTAGCTCACACTCACCTGTAATAGTGTGCTATTGCCCTCCTGACAAGCCAAGAAATAGAGCACATATAGAAAGGCGATTAAGAATCTTGGCAATGGCAAGACCCCAGGCACTTGCAGAGAGTGAAGGAGAAAGTTTATCCTGTCTCCAGATGAACTGCATCTCACCTGCCCTTGCCTGCCCCCTCCCTAAGGAGCACACTCGGCAGCAGGAGCGTGCGCAGGTGCACGGCAAGAGCAGTTCAAGAGGGGCAGCGGGGGCTGGGTGGGGGCAGAGATACATCCCCATCCTTCAGGCATGCCCAGTCTAATGAGGGCTTGTCACTACAAACTTCTGAGGGGTCTCAGCATCCTTTTAGGGTCCCGCTGGGCCCTGGCTGCCACCTTTTCCTTCTCCCAGTCCTTTGCCTCCCTAGACTTGTCAATTCTTCATCTCTTTTCAGATCTCTTCATGTCTTTCATCCTTTTTCCCAAAGCACTACCATATCCCCCCCTCCATAAAGTACACGGTGGGAAGGCAACAGAAAGGAAGGCACGTAGCTCAGAACTGTTCTCACTTCTCTCTCATTTAAAAAAAAAACTGTCAATGTTACCATGTTTTTGAGGACACAATCTATTTTAAAATACATTTTTGGGGGCTCCTGGGTGGCTCAGTCAGTTAAGCACAACTTTGACCGAGGTCATGATCTCAGGGTTCATGATTTCGAGCCCCATGTGGGTGTCTCTGCTGTCAGTGCAGAGCCTGCTTCAAATCTTCTGTCTCTTCTCTGTCCCTCTCCCACTCATGTGTGTATTCTCTCTCAAAAATAAACATTAAAATAAAATAAAATAGATACAATACAATACAATACAATACAATACAATACAATACAATACATTTTGGTATCCCTACCTTCATTTCTGTTACTCATTAGGACTCCAAGAGCCTAGAAGGAAAACCTCTGAAGAAAAAGTGAATTCCTAAGAAAATCCAAAGGAAACATGCTTAAATTAACTTGCATGGATCCCAAAGTTTACAATTTGGATAATACATACAACACTCCTATGACTGCATCAGCCCCACACATACTTCCTAAGAGCCACAAGGTCTAAGTACCATATCATACTTTCCCATTTGTTCAGCTATTCTCCTGCACCTTCTGTGTTTCTGTGTTTCATGGAGAAGTGTTTCTACCTTATACCTGTTGAGAAATAAATACACACACACACACACACACACACACACACACACACACACACACATTATGTATATCACAACCTCCTAGGAAGAGAAAAAATATGCTCCCTAGTAGCTACAAATCATGCCACAAGAGATAAAATTGATTTTGGAAGGATATTGGAAGTTCATTTTGAGAGTCTCCACTCCCTAGGTATGACAGTCCATGGATGAAGATGGCAACATTGTGAAAGCCATTTTGGAAGCTCCAAAGTAAGTGACGAGAGACAGCTTCTCTGAGGACTAAGAGGTGTGGAGGAGGAGATGATAAACTCATGTCTCAAATGATGCCGCTTATCTTCCTTCATCATAAAAAAGAAAGACAAAGACCTTACTTTGGTGGTTAAAAATGTTTGCCACAGATTTCTTTGTACGAGGACTCTTGGTCATTATTACGGCTGGATTTTGCAAACAAGAAAAAGAAAACTGACAAGCTGTCTGGTCACCTAAGAGACGGTCTCTCTCTGTACTCGCAGCCTTCAGTCAGTGTCCTTGTCTGTCTGCACTTCCAGGATGGCACCTGGAACAGGCTTTTCGGTGAAGGACGTCTCTGGCACTCACACTCACCTCCCAGCCTTTGCAGAACCTGGGCCATGGCTTTCAAGGAAGACGTCCTCGGAGCCAACTGGCTGCCTAGACTGGCATCTACCCACAGAGGGGTATGAGCCATTTTCCAGGAGCCAGAGTGTCATTTCCCACAGCAGAAATGTAGTAAAGGGGTACACACCATTTTAAAAAATTCTGCCTGCATGATGGTTTAGGGTCCCTTCTGGGCACAGGGGTTTCCTGGCTTTGAAGGAGCTGAGAAGGAAAGCACTGCTTGGAGCACCCCATGGCAGGACTTCGAAAAGCCAGCCACAGAGGAGAAACACAGGGCCAGGGTGACTATAGACCTGGGCTGGTAGACCTCTCAGCCCAGTGCCCCAGGGTCACAGGCTTCCAATCACACATAGGAACTCACCCAGGCTGCACAGAATTAGGAACTTGACCTGGGGGCCCTCACATGCCCTGCCTCACTGAATTTGCAGAACTGCCTTTAAAGGGAAGGGTCGCTAACCCTATGTGAGAAGAAGCAGTGGGGCTCACAGATGTTAAGTCATTTTCTCAAAGCAGCAGGTAATGGAGCTAAAACTCACCCTGGGTCTGTACTTCCTCCTTTTAATTAAAGAGAAACGAGTGGGTGCCTTTTTGGCTGTGGAGTTATAGTTCTGTGCTACACAACTTTTACTCAGAAGACTCTTACTTACTTTTCAAACCCAACTTGTAATGTTCTCTTAGCTGCATCACGTGGCTTCATCACCTTGCCAAATTTTTGTAAAGTGTAAATTGTAAATGTGTATTTTGCAACAGGCCAACTCATTTTAAACCCTGGCAATGCAAGTCCATACAAATTAGGTTACATATGCTCTTGGGCTGTGGCTGAATATTACTTCATGAAATAATAAAGAAGACAGATCTACAGGTCATACTGTGATGATCAAAATTTCAATACATTTTTTCCTAGTCTCCCTCTCATTCTTCAGTTAGTATGGAAATATATAAGTAAAGTAGGCCATCCTGGCTGATGGGCAGTCACTTAAAGAGCGTAAGTATGAAAGAATAGCAAGAAACAACATAAGTTTGACTAAATGCAAATACCTATACACAAGTTAAGAGTATTCAAAATGGTTCTGGCACAAACTGTTAGCCGTGGACAGCCGTGGGTTATTTACTGACTGCTGACTGTGATGTGTATTGTGTAGACTAAACACTGCCCTATAAGACATTTTTCTTTGGAAGGCACGTTTTGTCTACTCATCTTCTGTAGTGAGTATTTCTGCTTCCTTATTAAAAAAAATATTTAGGGGCGCCTGGCTGGCTCAGCCAGGCCAGCATGTGACTCTTGATCTTGAGGTTATAAGTCTGAGCCCCACGTTGAGTGTAGAGCTCAGTTAAAAACAGTCTTAAAAAAATTTAATTCTCTTTGTGCATCCATTTAAAAAATAATATATGAAAAATCCAACAACTTAAAAGGATTGCTCCTAACAAGTCAAACAAATAAAACTTACACTACCAACAAAATCGTGTTCTTAAAAAGGATTTAAAAAATACATAAACATCATAAACATCTGTACACATCTGAAGGTACCAAATTATAGGAGCTGAGAGGGAATAATTCACACACATCACTGTTCTAGTGAATATATCAATTCTCAATTATCTATTATAAAGAAATCCTTTTTAATGGGGTGCCTGGGTGGCTCAGTCGGTTACGCTTTAGACTTCAGCTCAGGTCATGATCTCACGGTCCATGAGTTCGAGCCCTGAATTGGGTTCTGTGCTGACAGCTCAGAGCCTGGAGCCTGCTTCAGATTCTGTGTCTCTCTCTCTGCCCCTCCCCTGCTCAGGCTCTGTCTCTCTCTCTCTCAAAAATAAAAACATAAAAAAAATTTTTTTAATGTTTTTAATGTTTATTTTTGAGAGAGACAGAGCACCAGCAGGGGAGGGGCAAAGAGAGAGGAAGACACAGAATCTGAAGCAGGCTCCAGGCTCTGAGCTGTCAGCATCGAGCCTGATGTGGCTCATGACCTGAGCTGAAGTCGGAAGCTTAACTAAGCCACCCAGGTGCCCCTATTATAATGGAATCTTAAAGGAAAAAAAGCAATTTATGAATAACCCTAAGGTGGCAAAATCGGATAGTTTGATTTAGTTTTCTTTCCTTTGCTTGTAATGGAATGGCTAAGGCAAACAGCACAAGAGAGTAACAAAATGCCTAGAAAACCCAGAAACGTTATTATAAACTTCTGAAAGATTATTCACCAAGGTTTAAACTAAACCTAACTAAACAAATTTTAGCCACTTACATACACTGACTCAATTATTCCTGATAACAACCCTATGAGGTAGGAATTACCACTACCTCTGTATTACAGATCAGGAAACAGACAAAAAGATAACAATTTGTCCAAAGTAACACTGTTAGCAAATAGCAGAACTCGGGCAGCCTGGCTGGCCACAGAGTCTACTTTTAACCAACACATTTTACTATCAATAAGGTACAATTAGATGGGGCTTGTTTCCAGCATGAAAGTTCGTGGGGAGAATAGTCCCATGGGTATGGCACATGAAAGGCTCAGAGTTTTTCCTTTTTGCAGCAAAAAGTGGTTGAAGGGGCTCAGAGATACACAGCCCACTACATGTTGCTAAATAAATGAATACAGGAAAGGAAAGGATATCTGCAGAATGGAAAAGCCAGGGAGAAGAGCTGCTTCCTCACCTTGAGCAGAATCCTGTACTGCAAGACTCCAGGACTGCCTGGCTACAGCACAAGTGAGTTAGCAACGGAAGGGAATCCAAGGATCCCCGTGTACTTTGATCTTTCTGAAGCATTTGATACAGTGTGCCATGAAATCAGGATCACTAAATCAACTGAAACTTATGTGGCAACAAGAACCACCCAGGAGTTAAGCAGCTAGAAAGAAAAACACTGGCCAGATCTACTGGTATGGTGAAGAAAAGAACCGTAAGGAACAGTTTTCAAAAGCGACTCAGAAATTACTCACACCGTTCTAACCAAAGGTGCACATAACATTAATTTGGGAGGTGTAAAAAGGGCAAATGAGGGCGAGCCAATGGAGTCCGTTAAATTAACCGAGGGGTGAAGAAAAACAAGGAATTCAGTTTCATTTTTGTGCTCCTTTTAATTTTCAGGGAGGGGCTGGGATGTCCGATGGGTGCTAACCACCTCTAGACCTGAAATGCCAAAGTATAAAGTAAGCAACAGCAAATTGGAGAGGTTTAGGATTTGGGGGCCTTAGGTCTGAACTTTAAAAAGCATGCTCCTATTATTCCACACACCATCAATACAGTTCCATGAAAAATAATATTCCTTTCAACAAGAAGACTTTGTTAGCAAAATTCAAAGAAACGAAGGGGCTCAAAAGCTGAATTTGGAGGTCAGATGAAAAAGTCAGTCAGTGGTGTATGTATAATCTGGCCCCACTACAAATATGCCACACAGGCAGGAGGTCATGAGAATGGTTTGCAGACACCCGGCAGGATAAAGAACAGTAGAGAAGGAAGAGAGAGGAGAGCTAAAACTTGGACTAACATTATTTTTTTAAGCATAAATTATAATTTCAAATTTCTTTAATCTTGAGAAATCGCTTCTCCCTTGGTAGAACTGTTTGCCTTCCCAGCAGAAACTAAACTTGAAACGTCAATAGTTGATTTAGAACTCAAGAAAGGGGAGTAAGAGAGATCTGCAACATTTGGAAAAAAGGCTTCGGTTCAGGCTGGGTCCCAGGAAATGGACAAGTGAGCAGCATTTCGGCCAACTCCTAAGAGACTGTAGTGAACTGTGAGCACTGAGCCACCCTGCCTGAGGCAGTGGACTCCAGAACTCACATCCTGAGAGACTGCGCTGATGAACAGTCACCGAGAAAATCCTACATATTCCATTTCCCTCTAAATAAAAGAAAAAAGGGCAAATAGAACACACAGGCATAAAGATTAGAGCCATACTACATTCTAGACATGAATGGGAAAATTTATGTGGAAATGACCCTGTTCTGAGATTATTATTTAAGATTTATAGAGCATATACGACAGATCTTCTCCAAGGTTTGATTACTGGCCCCCTCGCATCGTTTCAAAATTATCCACACAATGACTGTTGGGCTCGGTCCAGCCCCAGTCCCCGATGTTCTAATGCCCACAGGACCTATTCCTGGATCTGGCTGCACTCAGAAGCACCTTTCAAATATAATCCTCCAGGCCAGGCCCCACCCCAGATTTACACCATCAGCATCACTGCTGGGGGTGAGTGCGCCATTCTGTTCATTTAAGGAACTCCCAGTGACCTAAGGTGCAGCCCAGTCGGGGAATCCCTGCTGCAGACATTTACTCCTCTCTTCAAGCTACCATCGATGAAGTCAGAGACTAAAGCAAATAAAGTCCCTTCTCGTGAACCTTTAGTGGAATAACCTTCAAAGGCAATGGAACGAAGTCCAAATTCTGTAGCAGGACACTCCAGGCCCTCAGTAACCTGTCCCAAACTGCTTTTCTGCTCTCCTTTTCTCCCACATCTCTCACTCTGTCACAGCATCAATTCCCCCAAACACACTGCATACTTCCTTTGTCATTTCCATACCTCACCACTCCCACCCTGACGGTCCCAGTCTATTGCATCTTCAAGGTCCTTTCTGAAACCATTCTTCTGTGTGTATGAAATCTTCACTGGTCTTTACAGTCTCGGGGCACCTGGGTGGCTCACTCAGTTAAGCGTCTGACTCTTGGTCAGTCTCTCTTTCCTCCAAGCAAATGTCCAAAAACTTTAGCTCATGCAGGGGTTACAGCATATACTGCATGCACACTGTGCTCAATTATACTACACTGTTCACAAGCCAGTCGCCTCCCTGAAAGCAGGAGGGAAATGTAACTCATGTTTTATTCTGTGGATGAGAGACAGATCCAGGTTCAAAGTTTAGTTCCTCCAGGTACTTACTAGCACTGTAACCCTTGGTATCTTATTTAATCTTTATTTATTTTTGAGAGAGAGACAGAGAGACAGAGCATGAGCAGGGAGGGGCAGAGGCACGGAGACACAGAATCCGAAGCAGGTTTCAGGCTCTGAGCTGTCAGCATGGAGCCCAAAGTAGGGCTTGAACTCACAGACTGTGAGATGATAACCTGAGCCAAAATCGGACGCTTAACTGACTGAGCCACCCAGGTGCCCAGACCCTTGCTAGGTTATTTAAACAGAGTGAGCCTCAATTTTGTAATCTTTTTTTTTTTTTTTTTTTTTAAATTTTTTTTTTAAACGTTTATTTATTTTTGAGACAGAGAGACAAAGCATGAATGGGGGAGGGTCAGAGAGAGGGAGACACAGAATCTGAAACAGGCTCCAGGCTCCGAGCTGTCAGCACAGAGCCCGATGCGGGGCTCGAACTCACGGACCGCGAGATCATGACCTGAGCCAAAGTCGGCCGCTTAACCGACTGAGCCACCCAGGCGCCCCTCAATTTTGTAATCTTTGAAATGGAACAGCAACAACAAATGATACCTATCTCCATGACTGAAGTGAGGATAAAACATGAAAAATGTTTGGCTCAATATGGACCACCTAAAAATTCACCAAAATGACACCGGTTTTTATTATTTCTTATTTTTGTTTGTATCCTACTAGAATGTACCACAAGACACACTGCTCAAAAAGCATTTGCTTTCACCAAAAAAACAACAACAAAAAAAAAAGCATTTGCTTTCAGAGTAATAGGCAGTGATTTCCTAAAGGCCTCTTTTCCTCACCCAATTCCGTTCCGTTAGGAAGGGCATTTCATAACGTTCCTAGTGACAAGTCATGTCTTATCCCCCTTTCTTTCCTTCAAAAACCAGTGTACGAAATTCTAATGCACAAGCCCCGTCAGTGTCCCTCCTACTCCAGCCTGGCTTTTTGCTTTGAACTACAGTAACTGCCTGCAGCCACAGTGTCGCTGCCCAGAATCGCCCGCTTCACCCTCACAACAAACAGTACTTTGTAGGCAAACTGGAGGCGAGCCCAAAGTAGGAGGGGGAAAAGCCAAGGAAATGGAGTTTGGGCCAGAAACTGAGTCCACACCCATACTATCGTCCACACTAGAACACAGGTAAGGGAAGAACAGGAAAGGGAAGAAGTTCACATCAACACAAACCTTCCCAAGTACTCCCAAGCATCCACCTCACCGCTCACCCATGGAAAATGACTTCCACGGCTCACAAAGGACACACTGGTCCAGTCACTGCCTAACACACACAACTACTGTTGTTGATAAACTACCGTCCTGTATAATAGCACCTTACCCTCAAGAAACCAGTCATATTGCCACTATTCACCCCCATCACTCCCAAGGGGATGAAATCCAGGTCCTGTGAAATCCAAGGTCACATGGTCAGTAGAAGAAAGGGCGAGGACCAGAACTCAAGTCCCTAAGCTCCAGACTCATGGACCTCCCACTGCCTTACGTTAAGTGTGAAAAACAATTTTTTTTTTTTTTTAGGGTTCTCAGAAGCATTCCAAACCCACTAGTTGTAAAGGTAAACGTAAAACAGCTTTTGTGCTCTTAAAAACGATTCTGGTGCCAAGAGTGAGGGTTGTGACAGCAGCAAGGCCCCAACGGCAGCCCCGAGGATGAGCGGTCCAAGATGCTAGAACATGGTTCCAGGAAGATCATCAGCTTTCTGTTCCTGGATGGAAACAGCTCCTGACAACTCTGTTCATTCTGTTTGTGGAGGAGCAATTAGGGAAGGAGTATAATATTCATTCTTTTTTAAAATTCCACCTTGATCCTGAGTTTAAAGCTGAGGTAATGTGGAAAGCAAAAGAGTTTCTAACGCCAATCTGAGGCCCTTGCCGGGAGAGAGGGCAAGAGGCAGTAATGCAATCCTTGAAAGGACGGATCCTGAAGCAGCAAGGGCTTTGGTTCCCATCACTGCCCTGCTACTACCCCCAATACACGCCCGAGCTCCTTGACTGCTGCCCACGGTCACGGGGAAGTGCGTCCACACTGGGGCACTCTGCCCATCGTGAGGGGCAAATGAGCTACTACATGCAAAGTGCTCCAAACAGTGCCAGGTGCGTGTGAGTACTTCATAGATGTTTCCTATTATTATTTCCAGAAGAGAATCGCTAAGATTGTGGTCTTTTCAAAGTGTATTTCATAAGAAGTTTCAAGAAGACCTCTTGTCCCATTTGTTGATCCATGATGCCCCACACCAGCACAAAGATTATTTACAAGTTTCACTTCCTGATAGGATCTTTCTGGGTTCCCATCTGTGGACTGGAGGCACTGGAAGAACAAACAGTGGAATTCGAAGAACTGTTCTTTTTCCCAGCAATAGTGCAAGGAAATCTGCACCCATTCTCTCAATACTACAAACTGGCTTCCATAAGGAGAAAAAACCCCGAAGACCTTCACTGCATTACCCTGATGCGAGGGCACGTTTTTAAATTTTTTTTTTTTTTAACATTTATTTTTGAGACAGAGAGAGACAGAGCATGAACAGGGGAGGGTCAGAGAGAGAGGGAGACACAGAATCTGAAACGGGCTCCAGGCTCTGAGCTGTCAGCACAGAGGCCGATGCGGGGCTCAAACTCACGGACCGTGAGATCATGACCTGAGCCGAAGTCAGACGTTTAACCGACTGAGCCACCCAGGCGCCCCGAGGGCACGTTTTTAAAATGCGTCTTCTATTCTGAAGGCAACCAAAGTGTTAAAAATTTAAAGTTTCACCAGCTGAGAAGGACATGGTTCAGCTCACCCAGGGATGACAGTCCTAAGGACTGGAATAGAACCTGCTGATGAATCAAAAGAGTTCTTTCCCAGAAAATGCTGAAATTCCAGGAACAATGTGCTATGCTCGGGATGATTAAGAGAACAATGCTTTTAAAAATCCCCCTCTCAGGCTAGGAGTGTAGCCTCCGCTACCAACAGAGATCCGCTAAAGTGTCACCTCTCTGAACCTCTCCACTTTCAGAGAGGGCATTTGTTCGACCTATTCTAGGCGAACGATGGAAGGCTTCTCCCCAGAAGAGCAGATAAACCAGGCGGCAGCGTTAGTGGGGGTCACAGTGCAGGTCTGAGGTCGTGTCCTGCATGGAGGCACCCAGCCAGGGAGAAGGGGCGGCAAGTCAGCCTCCACTGTTCCCCAGCAGCAAGCCCCGACTGGGCAGATGCGGTCGTGCTGTCGCTAACTTCATACGCGGGGGTGTGGGGGCTGCCGCAAGCCACGCTGAGCATGCGAGCCCTCCACAAGCAAAACAAGCTGGAGCCCCGGGGAGCCGCGTGCGAGCTGGGGGGCCACCTCGCTCTGGATCCCAACACAGCCAACTTTCTGCAATGCAAACGCTTTCCCGGGTTTCCTTTTTGGTACTGGCTGCTGTGCAGTGTCCTCTTCTGCTTCTACATTCTCCCTTCTCACATGAACCCTTCACCTTCCTTCTCACTCCGGTTCTCCTTTTGCAGAAGCCACAACACAAATTAACGCGCACACACTAGCAATGGCGAAATAATGGCACTCTGCCCACCCACAGAGATCCCACACTACTTCTCAGTATGTATCAGGTCATGATTTTCCCTTTCTTGGGTAAGGACTCTCCTAACCCTGTCTTCCCTATCACCCCCAAATCAATTTTGAGATATAAATAAATGTTCCTCTTCCCTTATCTTTGGGGGGTAGATGATCTCTTTCTTCACTTCCCAAGTGGTACTCACCCCTCATTCTCTGCTCTTCGGCCCACCTGCCCCCTCAGCCCCCAGCTCTGAATCACTTTTGCCTAGCTCCTTCCCTCCCAAACTACACCGTTCTCCCTGAATCTGTTACTCCTCAAGCAAGACAACCCTTCAAATGTATTCACTTCAAACATACCAAATTTAAAGGGCAGAAACTGTTACCATCATTGAAAGTATGCGGCTTTTGAGTTTTTCTGCTTTATGCGTACATGGCCAGGGAGGGGGGTGGCGGCGGGGGGGGGGGGGGGGGTGTGCGAAGCACAAAGCAATGAAATCAAGTTTTGATTTGTTTCCACTTAAACTGATTTGCCAAGTGTGCTGTGGTTTTATTCACATCTTATGCTTCTGTTTACCTGGCCCCTTAGGGCTATCCATCTCTAAGGGCCTAAGGTTGCAGGCTGTATCTCAGCCCACAAAGCCATTTTGTTTGGTCGGCAGGAAGTTCTTATTTAAAATGTTGAGTTAGCTGATCTTTTAAAATCAGGAGATTTTAAAGTAATAATCCAGATTTTCTGGCTTACGGTGAAAAATCAGAAGATCTGGCAAGACTTGCCCACATTCCCATATGGCCAACAATTGGCTGCTGAACAGATCAGCTAAACAGAGCCCCTTCAGGCAGACCTGCATTTTCCAGTTCAGCCCAGGTCCAGCCCCCTCCCTCCTGACCACCCTACCCTGAGGCTGAAGACCAGCTGCTGCACATCATCTTCCCTGAGGCCTGCTGCAGGCAGTGCTTAGTATTTGCCTGAGACCCGAGGCAGAGCTACCACCCACTCTAATGCTCCCTCTAGTTAGTGCAGAAACTACAGATGCAATTACCCAATTTTGGCTCCATACAGATTTTGCCAGGTACAAATGACTTATAAGGAAAAGAACTTAGAACCAAGAGAAATGGGAAATGCCCCATAACAGAAAAATATTTGAAAAGAACTAGGCTAAAGAGAGAGAAAAGTGTCCCTCCCTCTGCCTTTCCCTCCCTCTCTGTACCTGTGTGTATAGGAAGGGGTGCATTTGTGAAATCTGTGTTAGCGCTGCAGACCATTTCCTAATTTGTACTTTATTAGTGGCCAAATGCTAGTATGAAAAATAAAACCGTGAAAGGAGAGATTCTAGCAGGATGAATTCACTCCGCTGAAATAATTATACTTGATCATAACAAATCTATATTAAGACAATATAAATACAGGATATAGATATTTGGATATTGATTCATGGTCTATTTAGAGGAATACAGATATGATTATTTTTTTAATTGCATATATTTGTGATAGCAGTTGTTCAGCGAGCACTTGGGTATTAACACCTTAATAAATATCAGCTACATCTTGACATATTTGTGTCCAGCTGTTACTGTAAGGCTGATCTCTTTAGGAGAAGGGGGCTTCATGTGTATGTACTATTACAAGTGGCATTCCATCACCAATACTGGTGACAAAACAGAACAGGGCTAGAGAAGTCACCAAAACAAGTGCTTTTAAATTACCCTCTCAATTCTAGGGTAAAGTTTCACTCAAATGGTATTATTTTGGTTGCTATTTTCTAAAACCCTGTATGCTGGCGAGAATGCTGTCCTGGAAACCAGAAGATGCAGGTGTCACTGGGGCTCAACTCTCTACGGCCTCTGTCCCCACATTTCAGATCTGACCCCTGAATGAGGAGCATGACCTGGACAAGCTGCGAGGTCCCTCTAGACCTCAAAATCCCATTCTCTTTCTTGGTGTTTTTTGTTTTTTGGTTTTTTTTTTGGCAAGAATATGAATAGGTATTATAAAATGAATACAAAGAATACAAGAGTAATGAGAACAGTAGATAAGAGAACGGGCTTTGAAATAACAAGGCTAATTTCAAATTCCACTTCCACCATTTCTGTGTGATTTTTTTTACAAATCACATAACCTCTGAAGCCCCAGTTACCTCATCTGTAAGGTAGGATGTAAGTCTACCTTCCACTCAGGATTGCTTTGAGGATGGAATGAGAATGCATGTAAATTTCAGGGCATACATTTGGACAATCAGAAAATGCCTAATTAACAGTTGTTAGTATTAATTTGGGGTAGTCCACACATTGTCCAATTACTTCTTGACCAATTAAGTTAAAAAACAAAACAAAACTAGTTACATCTGGTAATAAATTGATTTTAAAAGCTTATTTAGTGGGGTGCATCATGGAGACCATTTTCCAAACAATTTTAATTTTTAAATATCTCTTAGAACTAAGCTTGGAACAATCAGTAAAGAGGATTTTGACTGATGGTATTTCATACACAGTGGGATGGCATGAATGTGTCCTGTCTCCACTGCATGAGATCTGGAGATCTGGTGCTTTCTGGTGATCAACATCCTTCAGAGGGGAGGGTGGTCTTGCGCTTCCTTTCTTCTCCCTCCTTTGTAGAATTTATTGCGGTGTTGGTGATCTGTTGACGCTAAGATTTAGCAATGGAATTTATGGGTTGCTGGGGAAGTGAAGCCTTCCTTGGCAGTGTTCCTGACTATTACCAGCAAGCAGAAGAGGAAAGTAAAAAAGGGTTTTAAGAAATGTTCATAATGGCATCTACCATGGATATCTGTGAGCCTTCACAACAGCAGGTGTCAACAGGAGGATATGGACATCTTGAAAACCTCAGCAGTAGTAGTTCCCACACTTAATTTCATAGACCAGTAGAATCTTACAGGAAGGCTGTCATAAAACTGCCAGGGTTTGGGTGACCAAGAGAGGACCTCAAAAAAGCGATCATCGCCATCCTTCACAAGAGGAAACAAAATTAACACCTCAAAGTAGGAAGTACCCAAGATTTTTTAAAAAGACCTTTGAAATTGAATAAACTTAGCATTAAAATCAAAACTCAAAAGCTTGCCGCATTGCTTTTACTCTTTTACCCCACAGGCTGGTGCAACTGTCACCATGGAACCTGGAAACAACTGCTCAGGAACAGACTTCAAGTTGGCTCATTATGCCATCCAGTCTGGGGATGCAGCACCTCATGAAAACACCACGGGCCACCCTGTGAACCATCCACCACCCTGTGAACCATCCACTGCCTTGGTCATCACCTTCCAAGGACACAGATGTATCCTTAAAGTTCTTTGTCTTAGTAACTAACTGTGAGCCTGTCAGCCACGAATGTTTCAAAACCTTTTGTCTTCAGTGGGTACCCAGACTTCTGTGTACAAAAGACAGTGAGTGGTTCTGTCTCGGCTCTACACATGGAATCACTTGGGGGGGTGGAGGAGAGCTCGTTTCAACACGAAACTCCCCCCGCCCCCACTCCCCAGAGATTTTGATTCGATAGATGGGGCTTGAGTAACTTTAAAAATATTCCCCAGACTGACTCTGATGATAGCCAGGGTTGAGAAAAACTGGTGCCATATTTTTTTGCCTTCATCCTGAACTTGCGTATTATAAAGCTTTAATGTATACCTCTTCATGCATTCCTTCTGGCAACAGATATGAACAGAGGACCTGCCATGCATGAGGCAGTAGGAAATCCGTGCAGAACAATACAGATATCTCCCTGCCCTTGCCACACTGACAAGTACTGGACCATGGAGACAAGGAAGCAGGCAACTGAAATACCACATTCAGGTTTGCTGGGATTAGGGGAACAATCAGGTTCTCCTATCCTTATCCTAACGGTTTCATGGGTTTCAATAATATCTCCTTGCAGTCTTCTTTCCAGATACTAAAAATCCCATTATTTTTTATTTTATTTTATTAAGTCCCAATATTTTTATCAAAAAACAGACGGGGAAGGCCCTGTCCTTCTGGAGCTTCCATTCTAGCAGGAATGTCTACATTTTTTAGGTACCATTACATTGGTCGTTCCGGCTCCAGGGTCTTTCCTAAAGACAGGTGCCCATGCTTTGAACAAAGCACAGTGAAAAATCAAATAAGATTTTCTGTTTCGTTTCCAAAATCTTTTGTATGAAGCTTACCATTTCCTGCCTTTTTTAACCTGCAAGAGCAAGTTGGGACAACACTGTGAAAGTGTTTTTGAAGTCCTTTCCCGGGTTTTGCCAGCAAAACACCCACACTATGACAGTTCCATAACTTCTAAGTACCTGACCTCATACTGCCCACAGAGAAACTCACCTGCAAATCTGCTGATGACTCATATATCCTAATACGGTTTCCCTGGAGTAAATCCCCATTGGTTACTTATTTCATAATTCAGAAGAGCTTGCTGTCATCTGTAAACTTAGAAATTCCACTGTGTGCTCCTTCTTCTGGATCAATTATGTAAATAAGGCCTGAGGGACCCACTGTTTACACACCTTCAAGCAGAGGAGAAATCTTTATCCTTAGCCTTTATTTGTGGTCTTTAAGGCAGATGAATTCTAATGCCTGCTCTGTCACCTCCTGGGTAAGCTACAGCTAATCACATCACCTCCCTGGGCCTGGATTTCCTCGATTTTATGGATATAAAATTCAACTGTTGATACCTTCCATCTACAAAATTCTACCTTTCTACTCAAAATGATACATCACATCTTTAATTCCAAGGTGGCTTCAAGTTCGGTATAGCCTTTGAAAGTCTACAAGGACAATACCTAAGGGCTTTCAAATATTTTCCCTCTCAAGAAATCTCATACCTTCACAAAACATCCCTTCTGCTCTCAGGAATATCTCTCACCTCCAGAGGACATGGAGAGGTTTCCCATGTGGACCAGAACAGAAGTGAGAGCGAACAGACCATCTGGACAGACAACACACCAGCAGGGGACCAGGGCATGATGGATATTCATAACAAAGAGGCTGTACTTGTTAGCTACAAGATCTGGAATTTTGTTCTAACACTCTCAAAACTGTTGGATGGCTACCATCCCAACCAAATCATTTGTTTAAATCTAGTTTATTGGATAGATCTAGAACATTTGAAGAACTTGGCACTAAGTTACTTACGCTTTCTGAACTGCCTGCTTCAAAAGACATCTGAGCGTGGTAATTTCCTAATGTCATTTCAGTGAAGACACATGAAATCTGGTAAGTATGAAATCACACCAATGACAAGCTAAACCCTAATTCTGGGAAAAGGGCTTGTTTCTAAGCCCTAATCCTCTCTCCTGCCCCAAATGTAAACCTGTCACTAATTAAGTATTTTGAGCATACTAGCAAAAAGAAAAGGAAAAAAAGCTTAGCCTGAGTGGGAACCACGTTCATACATGGTTTTTTCAATACCAGTTATCCTATTTATGTCCGCACAAATTTCAAAAGCAACTCTGATCTGGTAAGCTTCAGATTTGCACAGAACATTAGAAATTCTCTTCCAGATGTCTAAACAGAATTACAAAGACCTTAGAGGATGGAGTACAGATTTCAGAAGCTTGCAACTGACTCAAATAATTTCAAAAGGGCACCTCAGGTGCAAACATTTGCAAAAGCTAAATGCAATGTAGTCTGACCACAAACATAGATTCCTTAGAAGCCCCTGACCTAAGGGCCAATCAACCCCTAGAATTTACCTCCATCACTAAACACCTCAGCTCTCAAATAGGACCGGCAGTGCCAAACTACTGGGTTTCGTGCAGTATTAATACAAGTGACTATAAAGCTTTTGGCAAAGTCATCCTCTACTCCTCTCTCATAGGATTAGAAGGCAGAATCAAGACTTTAAAATCTCAAAAGGCCTGAGACTGGACCAAAATAAATAGGATACCACTGAACAGGGACAAAAACTAAAAACCGTCCACTCAATCTCACCTACACATACAAAAATCTGCCCAATGAATAGGGTCGCAGCAGCTCAACACCATATCTGGATGTTTTGACAGTTTGACTGGACAGAACCTACAGGTGAATCTGTGCTAGGTGCTGTTTTTTAAAAAAGGCAGTTTTGGGGATGCCTGGGTGGCTCAGTCGGTTGAGCGTCCAACTTTGGCTCATGTCATGATCCCACAGTTCGTGAGTTCAAGCCCCACATCGGGCTCTGTGCTGACAGCTCAGAGCCTGGAGCCTGCTTCAGATTCTGTGTCTCCCTCTCTCTCTCCCCCTCCCCCGCTCACACTCTGTCTCTCAAAAATAAATAAACGTTAAAAAAAAAAAAAGGCAGTTTTGTGGGGCACCTGGGTAGCTCAGTCAGTTAAGCATTCCACTCTTGATTTTGGCTCAGGTCATAATCTCACGGCTCATGAGATCAAGATTGAGCCCCGTGCTGGGCTCAGAGACTGCTTGGGATTCTCTTCCTTACTCTCTCTCTGCTCCTCCTCTGTGTGTGCACTCTCTGTCTCTCTCAAAATAAAATAAAAACTTAACAAAAAAAAAAAGACAGTTGTTTAAATTGCAGTAAGTAGATGTTTATGCCTTGGTCTTAGGAAAAAGCTGTCCTACTATACTCTCTGTTGACCAAGCATACCTCAATTACCGTATTTAATTCCAATTACCATTACTCTCTATGAGAGATGCTGACAAACTAAAAAGACATCTAGAAACCATGTCCCACACAGGATTGTGAGAAGAGGTTGACTATTTTGCATTGAGAAATGGGGAGAGAGACATCATACCGTCTTTGTGAATTCAAGGGGCTGTCCTCTGGATATGGGAAGTTCCAGAGGCACAGAATCAACGGAACAGTTTCGAGGAGGCAGCCTTCAGCTCAAATAAAAATCACACATGGAATCCAAAGATATAATGACATGTCTTCCTAACTACAGGGTTCCCTGTACTTTCTAGGGGTTATTTAAAAAAAAATTTTTTTTAATGTTTATTTATTTTTGAGAGAGAGAGCTAGTGTGAGCAGGGGAGGGGCAGAGAGAGAGAGAGAGAGAGAGAGAGAGAGACAGAAGCTGAAGCAGGCTCCAGGCTCTGAGCCTGACAAGGGGCTCCAACTCACAAACCATGAGATCATGACCTGAGCGGAAGTCGGTTGCTTAACCGACTGGCTTCCCTCTAGGGGTGTTTAAACAGAGGCTGTCTAGCAAGTGTAAAATTTACTAAAGAAGTTATACCAGGACCTCTCTCAAATTCCAGTTCTGACTCCAAGATTCCCCACCTACCCAGTATTATACTGCCCTGCTAACTCATCTGCCATGATTTCTCAAAAATGCCCTTTTCTTCTGATTAGGCTTTGCCCAGATCCTACTCACTTCAGGCAAAGCAGAGCAGAGGTCTCCTAGATTGGCCTCCCAAACTTGACGTCCTCGCTCACCAGTCAAGAACCACCTCCTTCAAGGCCCATTCTGAGATGTAACTTTCCTTCACGGTGACCTTAACGTTTGCTGTTAAGGTCGAGCAGGGTTTCTCAACCCTGGCACTACTGACATTTCAGCCGGGATAGTTCTTTGTTGTGGGGGCTGTCCTGAGCATTGCAGGATGGATGTGCAGCAGGATCCCTGGCCTCTTTCCACTAGATGTCAGTAGCACCTGCCTCCCAGCTATGACAAAAAAAAAAAAAAAAAAAAGTTTCCAGACATTGCCAAATGTTTGCTGGGAGGCAAAATCACCCCTTGTTGAGAACCACTCTTCTTGAGGCAAATGATTAGCATCACTGACCTGTGCTTCACGTTTTCCACTAACTAGATCTCCCCTAACTCCATCAGTCTTGTTCTCTGCTCCAGCCAGGCAAACCTATTTACTATATTTGACTTGGGACAAAGCTCACTGCTTCCCCTAAAACATGCTCCTTCCCCCTTCCCCAAAGCACACAATACTTTTATCTGGCTCCAAACACCCTTTCCATTTCAGTATTCCTTGACCTCCTAGAAAAATGCAATCCTTTGCTTCTGGTGGTGTCCTCACTTGTATCTGTCTTACCTGCCCTCTATTTGTGCAAGAATCTTCTCCTTCCTTGTTAGGGAACCACAACACCCACTCTGGTTTTCCGCTTGCTGCTGGCACTCAATAAAGTGACTGGTGTTTCTTAGAATGTCAAGAATCAGCTCCAATTATGTATGAAAAGTACGTGAAATCCCTTACCAACTACCATTTCAAGAGCATGTGTGATCATGAGTACACAGTTGGAACAAAACTTTTGACTTCTTCACAGATAGTGCCAATTTACCTGTGTTACTGAGATTGAACCAAGTGTAACTTCCATCATACAGCTACCAAAACAGTTTAGCTACCAGGACATGACAAACACATCAACATTTTGTGAAATTAATTTTAAAAAGCTCATCACAGTATAAAAGTGAAGGGAAAACAGCAAAGTGTTGATCAAGTTTTTGAATTCTGTAAACCTTGGCAAGGAGAAAAAGATATGAACATGGCTCAATACTTTAACTGTTGCATCATACACTACTCAACGTGGTAACAGAAGAGACTGGGGGACTGGGTCACCTAAGGACACTTCCCTCTGCAAACTTCTAACGTGTTGAGTTTTAATCAACAAAGTACACACTTACACACCGTCAATAAAAACGAGACAAACCTAAGATAAAATGTTCAAATATGTAAGTAAACCATGCCAATTCAAGATTTGCATTTTCTTTCAGCTCCGTGGATTACCTAATCATTTTACAGGAGACTTCCTAAATAACCTACGGAGACCAAACACTCCAAATCAACTGTGCTGGATCCTTATTTTAACTCATCTCAGGATCTTTTCTCTCTTGCTTTTGCACTTTAACAGGATTTTAATCAACTGATGTGGAATACAAGAGAAGTGACAACTCTAACCCTTTCCTAGCTGATGGCAGGAGTTTGGCCAGTATTTATGGACAGTAAAATGAAATGCTGTTTACGGACCTCCTTTACTAGCCATGGATTCTTCCCACAGGTCTGTAAAGAGCGGCGGAGGTGGGGGGGGGGGTCCCAGAAGCTTTGGTGGGGAAGGTCTGAATCACTGTCATTCTTGGCACCTGGAAGTGCCCTTTGGTTGTTTATGAGGCAAACAGCCGTCACCATTACTGCAGACAGTAACTCCTCGCCTGTCCAGACTCTTCCAAAGTCCAGCACAGAACACAAAATAGGTGCTCAATAAGAGCGGCCTGAATGGAATTTTATTTTCAAAGCTCAGGAAAGTTTCCAGAAGCCTGCTCTCTTTTTACTCAGTTATCTTTCAAAATATATCCTCACAGATTTGCCCAACAAGAAATATTTTTGAAATTCAAGGAAGAAAAAGGAGGAAATTTGCAAAGCAGGAGCCATGTATGAGCCCAAGTAGCTCAAGTTGGGCCCCACAATTGGCTAGGACTCCCCAGTACTATTCCCCATCTCTCGGCCTACCTCTTGAGCGCTCGCTCCCTCACACCTTTGCGTTGTTTCTGTCCTGAAGCCTCACCTCCCCACCTTCTGCCACACAACCCCCAGCTGCGTACCCACTGGGACCGCAAATCCCACCTCTTCCTCTCCAGCAGGGACCTACCTCTCCTCCCTCGACCTGCGGCAGCTCTCCTTCACTGCGGCTGGCTTTTTAAGAAACACAACACAGAAAACAAAACAAAACAAAACAAAAAAACAGCCCTCCAAAAAAACCAAAAGCCTAATTTGTTTATCCCCACGGGAGACCCTAAATGAGGGGGGACATTAGGAGGAAGGCCTCTATCAACCCTCCAGTAAGCAACTTCCCCCAATCCTCCTTCCCAAGCCCCTGGCCAGGATTCGAGCAGAAGTCCAGTTCCCAAGTGCCCACGCCTTCAAACAAGCTAGAAGCGGATTATACCGGTACCCAACCCGGAGATGGCCCGCGGCGGGCAGGGTGCACCTGCGGGCCCCCGGCTCCCTCCCTCCGGCGCGGGGGGCGGGGCGCGGCCCTCATTCCCCGCCCAGCCCACCCGGCGCGGGAAGCAGGCGAGGGGGAGGCGTTTCACGAGAAGTTAAAGGGCTCACCTTCTGGGCTCCCGGCCAGCAAGGCCAGACACCAAACACCCACCTCCGGGAGGAATCAGCGGAGCCGAAACCGGGACTCCCCGCCCTCCCGACTGCGCGGACGGGGGCGAGGGGAGGGAGCGCGCGCGAGGGGGAGCTGGAGGGAGGCAGTCCACACTCTCCTCTCTCAGGGCCCACCGCCGGCGGCCGAGGCTTCGGCGGCGCCCGCCGCTCCAGTTGCCCAGAGCGGCGCAATCTTCCGGGCCCGGGCGGTCGCAGACGGGAACCCAGCGCGGCCCCGCGCGCCGCCCGCGCCCCCTCCCCCCCCCCCCCCCCCGCCCCTCGCTGCCAGTTCCGCGCCGCGGGGCAGGACGCCTGCGCCGGGGGCGCGCGCTTCGGCTCCGGGGCGGCTCCCACCTGCGCGGCCCCGGCCCCGGCGAGGCTAGCACTAACCTTGGGGGGCAGTCGGGGCAGCTTGGCCGCCGAGCCACGGCTTATGCTGAGGCGGGAGGTGGCGGCATCACCTGCGGCGGGCGGCGGCTGCACCGGGACGCGCCGGGGCGGCGAAGGCGCGCGGCGCCCTGGACCCTGCTCCCGAGGCCCCGCCCGCGGCTGCCACCTCGAAGCGCGGCGGAGGAGCCGGGGCACCACGGGCGGCGGCAGCGGCGACGACGGGAGCAGCAGCACATGACTCTGTAACGGGGGGAATTAGACAAAGCGTAACATGGACTCCGGGCCCGTGCAGGCGCTGCAGCTCCGGGACCAACCGCAGCCAGCGAGCGCCGCGACTGGCTCGGCCACAGCCAATGGGGCGGGCCGGGGCCTCCATGTGACGGCGAGCACTTTCCCCTGGCCGCCCTGCCGCGCCCGCGGAGGGTCGGGGCTCTTCCGCAGCGGGCCGAGCTCACCGGAGGGGGCTAGCGGCCAGTTAGGTGGCCCAGGGTCGGGGATTGGTGGCGGGAGGCTGCTGGCCGCCGAACAGGTGCATGGGGCGGGGAAGATCGCTGTCGCCTGAAGACTTACCTGTCAAACGCCTACCTGAGCAGGGCGCGGAGCCAGGCAGACGCTGTCGCCTGGAGGGAGCGGGGCAAGGTCAGCAACCTTCGCCCTTCCTGGGTCTGTCCTTTTGACTAAAACTCTGATATTAAGACATGGGGAGAAATGCAGTGACATGGTAGGGGGGAACTGGCGTAAAAGTCGTTTAAGCAGGCTCTAGTCTAAGGAGCTAAGTACTTGCCTCGGATTCGGGGCACTCACAACTTTATCTTGGCACGAATAGCTTCTCGGCTTCATTTGTTCCGTCTCTGCTATTAAAGATATATTGGAGAGTCGGTTCTTGTTTTAATCCGAGTCTACTCTCTTTTCCCCATTCCTTTTTACCAAAATTATCTTGTGCCTGAAGCCGGCAGGTGAACGGCTGCCCTCTGCTAAGGACTGTCCTGCTAAGGCTGCCCTGTTCCCCAGCCTGATAGTTTTCCCTCTTGTTTTTGTTGTAATATTGAAATGTGTTTCCCCTGTTTCTCATGGGGAGAAGCAGGGATAAACAAGTAAAGCCAGGAGGGATGTTTGGAATTGGTGCTTTATAACAAGTCAAGTGGCTTCAGCCCAGTACTTCAATATCTCCTTCTATCTGAATCCACCCATTTCTGTGAACAACGGAAAGTCCCATCTCTGTTAAGGTCTCTCCATGTCAGTGAATGTTCAGTCACCATTAACTCCGCGTCCCCATGTTTCTTGTAAACATGCGGCACAAAATGTGACAGGTACTCGGGTGGATGTGTGTTTAGATATAGGATATAGGCAGGCCTTAGAAAGAGTGGTTTTCTAGGTTTCAGGAAAGGCTTCCGAGAGAAGAGGGTGATTAGAACCGACCCTGGAAAGGGAGCCCTTGTTGATCAGGCCCTGGAAGTGAAGAAGACCAGCCGTGGCAGGGAGGAGCATGAACAGAGGTTCAGAGCACACTCAAGGGACTGTCCTAGATGAATTACCACATGACACTAGATTTTGAACCCTTCTGACCTCCTCTTGCTTTCTCACTTTCCTTGCCCTGTCCCTCATACCAGCAACCTCTCCTATTCCACACACCCAGCTGAGAAGGAGGTGTGTGGGCAGGGGCTGTGCACTAAGCGATTTAATCACAGAACCAGATTTGCTCTTCTGGACGTTAGAACAGTTTTAAAACTGTTAACATCTAGTGGTGTAATAGTTTGATTGAAAACACCCCACTATTGTAACTGATTTGGAATGTTTTGCTGTTTGTAAAAACACTTTGTTCCATGTTTTGATCTTCCTGGGGCTTTAAACTATGGTTTGAGATTTGAGAGAAATAGGATTTCAAGATTGGTATAAACTAAGAAAAAAAATAATACTTAGAATACAGTTAAATGTGGAGAAGCAGGCATTCACATACACTTATCAGTACAAATTGGGTAAATCCTTTTGGAGGGCAATTTGGCAATTTTGGAAAAAATACGTATGTGTGTTCTTTTTGACCAGATAAGTCCACCTCTAGGAGTTTATACTTCAGGCTTATATATGCAAACAATATATATTTCAGAAATATTTATACATGTGTCTAAAAATACATGTACAGGTGTTTATTGCATTGTCTGTAATAACAAAAACATGTAATGGTGTACAAGTCTAACAAGCCAGTAGGAAACTTTAAGCAAACTATACTAGATCTGTAAAAGGAAACCAAGTAGCCACTAATATAAAAAAGATAGATCTATTTGTACATGGAAGAACATTCAAAATCTATAAGTGAAAAAAGCAAACTGCAGAACAGTATGGATGCTATGATCTCATTTTTATTTGCATTTTTTCTTGTCTCTAACCATACATGCTATTAAATGTATGCTTAGTGGAAATCTGGAAGCATGTGTAACAAGCAGTTAGCAGTGGTTATCTCTGGCTGTGGGATCACGACGGCCATTCGCTTTCTCTTACAAAGTTCTGTGCGTTTGCATTGTTTTTATGTCGAGCACATATTACTTAGATAACAAGAAAAATAATAAAAACATTTTTAAAGGTAAAATTGGTAAGAACTCTCCCAATAACAAACAATGAAAAATCACTGTGATGGTCCGGGATGTAAAAGGATGTCACCTTCCTTTATTCCCCAAGGAAAACAAATGGGAAGGAGACAAAGGACAATAATTGATGTAACATTGGATTCAAAGTTAAGAAATATGACAGAAAAGGAACCTGGGGCTACTCTAGGCATGTCTACAGGGATGAGGTGGGGGAAACAGACTTCAAGAAGTTCTGTTCAACAAGAACTTACAGAACAGTTACTATCCTTTGCTGAGTTGTTACAGTCAGGAATCCGGTAGCCGTTCAGGCACACGGTAAATCTGTATCTCGCTAATAACAACAAGTGCAGTGCTTATGATGGGCCAGGCACTGCCCTAAGTACTGTACATATGTTTGCTTAGTCCTCACAGCAACCCTAGGAGATAGATACTATTCCTAGCCTCATTTTTTAAGACTGGAAGCAAAGGCCTGAGGAGGTTATGAAATTAGCTCAAGTTTACGCAGCCTTTAAGTGGCTCTAGAGGTAAGCACTTACCATATTGTCTAAAAGGACCTTTTAAAATAAAGGCCATTATACATTATTACCTGAGCATCTGTTTTTAGCAAGTATTGTAATTCTAGGTTGATTTGTGCTTACCTAAACTATAGTGTTTGGCATGGCCCTGAGGCACTCAGTAATACCGAATGAATGAATGAATAATTGACTTTCCTATGGAGAAGCCTCTAAGCTCCTGGGAGGAGCGAGTTTGCATTGTTCCCCTTTTTATCACCTAGTAGAATGCCCAACATGTGGTAAGCAATATGAATTCCGATAATCTGTAAACATGTTTTTGAAATATTGTACGGGAGTCAAGCTTTATAAATTGATCCTAAATACACTGGGGTAGCTTATGAATATAATAGCATGATGAATTCCTTGTAACATGAAGAAGAGCCGTGGGGCACAGGGCTAAATCTGGATACACCTGCATAACCACACATAAATAAATATAGACTATATTTGCTTGGAAAGTGGCAGTAATGCCAAAGAGCGGAAGGGATACAAAATTGCACATTATTTGAGCCTCTTTTTCTCTCATCTCTCTTGGTTTCTGAAATGGGGAGGAAGATACATACCTCAAGTTATTGTGAGGCCCAGGACTAAATGACATGTGGAAAGGGCTTAGCTAAGTGCCTTATAACATAGGCATTGCTCAGTAAATGTTACCTATTATAAGTGTGTCCATTTATTATAAATGTGACCCGATTTCCAAATCTATTGTGACTATAAACTCTACAGCTAACACAGTGGGCAATGTGGGGGAGCTCATATGCATATCGTGCTTTGAAATGGTAGAGTAGGGGCTCAGTCAAAGCAAATGGACACTCAGTCTCCTCTTCTTCTGTCCCACTTCCACTTTTCCTCTTCTTTTTATTATTTTACATGGGTTAAACCCATTTCACGTAGACTTATTTAAACTCTCAACCTAGGAGGTAGAAAGCAAATTGTCCCCTTTCCTCACAGCTGAGGAAATTGAAATGTTGGAGACTAGATTAGACATGAGCAGGTCGAGGAAGGAGAACAGTGAGGGGTGGAGGAACAGAACTGGGTGGGTGTGTGGGGTAACTCTCCGTAAGAATTGATATAATACGGGGTCCAAAGAGGAAGGGAATTTGCTAGGCTGTTATAATTAGAAATAAGACAGTGAAATCGAAACTAGAAGAACTAAGGGTACATGTCTTACCCACAATGAGGAGAAGTGGACCTATCCCTTCTAAGATAGATTCATAGAGTGAAAAAAAATTAGGGTTGCCTATCTAGGCACACCAGTGCTCTTTGGTAGCCCTAGACTGTGTTTTCTTCACTGGGGAAAATTTTTTTTTGAAGCATTTAAAAAAACACCAAATTTAACTAGGTGAGGATTGGTACCCATATCTTCTGCTTTCCTGCCAGCCACCATTAGGGATGGACTCTTCATGTTCTTAGCGAAAGCCAGTTTTTCCGCTCTTGAACCCCATCTCAAATGATAATTCCAGCAAGTCTCCTATATTACTAATTTACCCCTCTCTGCTGGACTATTGCCATCAACATTTTTTAATTTTAATTGTTTTTTTTAACGTTTATTTATTTTTGAGAGAGAGATCAGGGGAGGGACAGAGAAGGGGACAGAAGATCCGAAGCCTGCTCCACACTGACAGTAGAGAGCCCGATGCGATGCTTGAACCCACGAACCTTCAAACTATGACCTGAGCTGAAGTTGGAGGCTTAGCCGACTGAGCCACCCACGCGTCTGACATTTTTTAAAAATATTATTTCTTCCATCTTAAGGAATAAACTGTCTCTTGACCCTACTATCCCTGCTCCATTTCTCATCTCTCCGTTGCATCTAAACATATTGTTTCCAATTCCTTTCTTCCCATTATCTTTTCCACTCAATCTAATTAGGGTTTTACTCCCAAAGCATCACAGAAACTGATCTGACCAAGATAACCGACAACTTCTACTTCACTAAATATAGCAGCGAATCCTTAACTGACCTCTCAGCTGCATTAGACTGCTCCCTCCTCTTTGGTAAACTACCTTGTCTGGACTTCCAGGACACCACACTCACTCTCTCCAAGGAGATCATCCACTCTTATGGCTTCGAGTTCCCTTTCTATGGCCAACAACCCGACATATGTGTCTCCAGCATATTTCTCTCTCCTGAGATCCAATTTGCATTTCTTAAAAATTTTTAAATGTTTATTTATTTTGAGAGAGAGAGAGTGCGTTAGTGTGAGTCGGGGAGGGGCAGAGAGAGAAAGAGAGAGAGAATCTCAAACAGCCTCCAAGCTGAGTACAGAGCCCAACACTGAACCAACTGAGCTACCCAGGTGCCCCCCCCCATTTGCATTTCGAACTACTTTTTTGGTTTTCGCACTTAGACTTCTAACAGATATCCCAACCTTAACAATTTCCAAACCAAACTCCTGATTTCCCCCCAAAATCTGTGCAACCCACACACCTTTCTCCCTTTTAGTAAATGGCAGCTCTGTCCTTCCAATTGCTTGGGTTAAAAGCCTTGGAGTCCGTCATCCTTGGCTCTTCTGTCTTTCTCTCATAACTTATGTTGAAACTGGAAATCCTTCCAAACATGCACCATATTGTTACGCCTTGGTTCCATCCACCATCATCTCTCTCCTGTATTAACTCATAAGCCACTTAACTAGTCTATGTGCTTCCACTCATGCCCCATCCCTCCCCACAGTTGGTTCTCAAGAGCAGCCAAAGTGAGCCTTTTAACACATAAGACTAATCAACTCATTCCTTGCTCAAACCCTGTGATAGCTCCCTTTTTCATCCAGAGTAAAGGCTTAGTCCTTACAGTGGCTTACAAGGTCCTTGCACAATCTGTATCCCTCCCTCCCAACATCACTTACTCAGGGAAGCATACCCTGACAACCGTATCTAGACTGAAATTTCATGCCTACCCATTCCTCTCACCTTTATTATTTTCCTCTGAGCACTTATCATTGACTTATTATTTTTTTTTCGTTTAGTATCTATCTCCCCCTGCTAGAATATAAGCCCTTTAAAGACAGGAAATTTTATCTGTCTTGATTACAGATGTATTCCATGCATTTAGAATAGTGTCTGGCACATAGTAGGTTGTCAATAATTATGTTTTAATGAATGAATGAATGTAGTCCAGATTTCTAATCAGTATAAAGTCAGGAAAACTTTTCATAGGGAGAGATTTTATTTGTATCGTGCCGTTCTCGAAGTATTTGTTAACGAGAAAAGGCATTCGTATTCAGTCTCCAAATCTGGACCTTTTACTAAAATAGCACCTGGCACCTAGGAGCTTGTGTGGCAAAAGAAAAACTTAATGGAAAATATTACCTTTTTTCTAGTCTCCTAGCAAAAAGGGAAAAGGAAAACAATCTGCCCTGAGTTGACAAACAAAATTGCGAACTAAGAATTCCAAAGTTGTCAATCATATTCTTATTAATGAAAATATGTAAGGAACATAACACAACAATGAAAAGAATAAGTAAGGACGAATGATACATTCACTTCCTCGTAACTTACTACTTAACCTTAAGACTATCTTACTGTGTAGTAAAGTTGTTATGAACTCCAATCTGGCTAAAAGAAAAGGTTTAAAGGAAGTGGAGGAACCTAGATGGGACATAAAATAGCAAGCAGGACTCTTAATTATAACTTTGCCATTTGAAAGTTGAAATGACACAAAAATCCGGAGGAAAAGCACCGTAAAAAGGAATTGGGCAATACTTTAAAACAAAACAAAACAAAACTGGCTCCCAAAGCAAACTGATTTGTGTGGCCCTTTGAAAAGAGGAAGGAGGAGTAATGGCTGTTTCCAAATGGTGAGTTGAATGTTTAAAAACCCACACGGAACTCACTCTGTTAGGTTGTCTCCTGAAAGCTGTCTTCCTTGGGAAGAGAAGACGAGCACAACCAGAAACCTTAAATGTCAAGCTGAGGCTGAGCAGTGCCTGAGCCGAGGAGAGGAATGCCGAGGACAGGGAGACAAGCCAGCTGTGGGGTTTTCTTACTCATGGGTGAAATCCTAGCATTCTGGGGTTGAAAGAGTAATATGTCTGGGTACTGTCTGAAACTTCATCCAACAGTTCTTCAAAACAGTGTGGTCTAGAGATGATTGGAAAGTAAAGGTGAGCCCGAGAGGTTAGAATCATGGAACTAAAAGGCAGTGTTGCCCTAATGCAAGCCACTTCTTGGGCGCTGCAGACGCACGGAGGAGACAGCAGCCCCGTTTCCTGTTCCTGGGCCTTTGCCCAGCCTAGACATAGCTCCCCGGCCAAAGGGGAGCCCAGGCCATGTGTCTGGATTTATATCTAAATCTAAATACATGAGACTAGGAGATCTTAGACGTCTCAGATTCTGTGATATCCCCTGGAAGTTTATCTCCAGTGCACTAATGAATAGTTCCTCTTGCCACTTTCCTCATTAATGTTTGCCTCCTCTCCCTGAATCTCTATTCTTTTCTCACTTTCGAAATGAGTAATGTTTTCTGCATTAACTGTGTGAATCTCTTCTTTTTTTGTGCAACAATTGGGTGACAACCTGTAAACCCAAAGCCTACGGATGTGTTGTAACTGCATAGAGTTTTCTTGAAAAAATTTTAATTAGATGCCAATATTCAATAACTGGGAAATGTCACAAAACTACCCAGATTTCCAGCAGTTTGAACAACCAGGCTATCTGGCAAACCTGGAGTAATTCCTGTGTAGCAAAATCCTGCGAGGGCTGAGAAGTTGCTGCTTCAGCTGGTTCTCATTCTGCAGGTCACAAGTGGCCCAGCCACTCCTATGGTTCCGGGTTCTGAGGCAAAGAGGAGCAATTGTCCTTTGTCATTTTGTGTACACTATTGTGTTTTCTATAACAGAGACATACTTCTTTCCACCATGTTTTAATATTTCCTACAAATGTGCTTCACATTTTCCAGACCCGACCCACATTTTAACTGCCTGTCTGGTGACTTTACGCATTTGAGTCTGTGATCCATGGTTTGTATTATCGGGCTGGCCTCCCTGGTTTTCAACAACAACAACAACAAAACTTCTAAATGGTGTTCAAAATGAAGTGGTAAGAGCCCTGAACAACCCAAGACATTATATAATTAATATAATTATCAGGTGGTTAAGACTGAGGAGAAACTTCTAACCAAGACTCTGATAATCATACTTCATAAATCATTATAAATAATTTTCATGGAAATTTAGTCCTCAAGCAATTCTGCTAGGTATGTATCATTACCTCCATTTTTACAAATGCAAAAACTGAGGTGCAGAGAGAAGTGAAGGAATTTGCCCACAGCCACCCAGCTAATAAATGCCTAGCCTAGGAACAAGCCCAGAGTTTTCAGGCCAACCGCAATGCTCCTTATGGCACATTGTAGCTGTTGCATATTGTCCTTGAAAGCCAATGTGCTGTGATTCTGAGAAATCTTTAGAAAGTCCTCTGCCATCAACTCAGTAACATGTTTCAATGCTTTACAGCCCAGCTAGTTAGGAGAAATATTGGAATCATCTTTGACTTATATTCCTCCAACCCCACCTCTAACTGGGTGGATGGTCTTGTCTGTTTTTCCTTTAAAACATCTATTCTACCCAAATGTTTGTCTCCATTCCCTGTATACAATCTTCACCCCAAATCCACTGACTCACTCTTGGATTAAGGTAATGGGCTCCAGCTGAGGCCCTCACACAGCACTCTGTGTCCCTCCAGACTGTATTTACAGGCAAAGAAAGTGGCTTTGTAATAGAGCTTCCCAGTTACATTGTCTGTCTCAGAAAGTAGCAGTGGTTTTCTAAACAATTATCTATCAACTACTGGATCTGGTGTTCAAGGTCCATCCTTCTCTTAGCTACAATACTGCTCCCAGTATCTGCTGTCCTTCTCTATAGGAGAATTATACCTCCCACCCAGTGACCTCAGACTTGGCCATATGACTTGTTTGAACTAATGAAATATAAGTGAAAGTGACAGGTACCACTTCTGAGAAAGAGTTTTAAGAGTCACTGTGGGTTCTCATCTTTTCTCTTTTCCCTTGAAAATGGCAAGGTGCTGGATTAGAACTGCCTCTTCAGCTTGAATCTTGGAATGAAGAAACTGTGGAACAGAGTCCCAATGAGCATGGGGACTGATCCTCGGGCAATGTGGACTTACAGGAGGAGACGGTCCCATCTCCTATTTGTATGAGATGACTTATGACATGAGCAAGAAATCAACTTTTGCTGTCGTAGCTACTGAGAGTCTGGCACTATTTGTCATGGGGATGACCCAGAGAAAGCTGACTGATACAACCTCCACAAGCCATCTGTTTCCTTCAGGCCACACACTGTGCTCTTTTTTCAGGGCTCTGTGCTGGGGTATATGCTGTCCACAGCTTTTCTAGTCCTGCTGAATTAGAGCTGCTTGGACTTATCATTTTGCTTGGTATCAACTAATCCTCAAAGATGTGCTCAGTTAGAGATTGATGGCTCTGCTTATGGTTCTCTAGGTTATGGCGACAGTAAACCTAGAACCTCGTACATTGTCTGTTAGTACACACAACAGAAGGATCAAACAATCTGCCCCTTACTACAAGTGGCTGGGGTACTAATCAAACAGCAGTTCCCTTAAACATCCAACCATTCAGGATTACATACGGGGTTGTAGGCTTCAAAACCTACAACTTCTTTCTTAGAGAGGTATAAATAATGTAAGCAGTGATTTGCCCAAGTTAGACATTTTCTATGACTTCTTAAACTCTAGCTCTACCCTGGAGGCTCTTTTGAACACTATGGTATCCCCCATCTAGATAGTGGCATTGGCAGTGGCACTGGTTTGGCCCCACGATGAGACCCTCAGAAGACTGATCCAAAGGTCCCCATCTCACCAAGATCCTGTCTTCTTCATTCCCATTTTTTGCTGTTCTCACTACCTGCCAACATTTGCTAGTCACCCTTCTGCATCTGACCCAGTCTTTAAGACTCACCCTTCTCGTGAAGCCTAGCACTTTTTAGGACACCGGGAGGGAGGGTGGGAGAGTGCCCAGGGAAAGTGATAAGTAGCAATTCAGGGGCCTTGTTAAACCCCAAGACAGCTGTCTTGGACTGGTCCTCACCGAGGAGGCAAGGGGATGCTCGGAAATTCCAGATGCCAATTAGGATCAGAAGCCAGGGAGAATGGAATTGGGCATCTGGAAGGCAACACTACATGAAGCTGTAGACAGCAGGCAGAATCCTTGCTGAGAGCCAGTGTACATGGGTAGTGTCAACAGTTGGGACGTCAAGTCTGCAAAGGCTGGGCTTGGGCTTCTTTTTTTTTTTATCTTAAAAAAATTTTTTTTTAATGTTTATTTATTTTTGAGATAGAGATGACAGAGTGTGAACAGGGGAGGTGCAGAGAGAGAAGGAGACACAGAATCCAAAGCAGGCTCCAGGCTCCGAGCTGTCAGCACAGAGCCCCGATGCAGGGCTCAAACTCATGGACCATGAGATCATGACCTGGGCTGAAGTCAGATGCTCAACTGACTGAGCCACCCACGCGCCCCTGGGCTTGGGCTTCTTTATGTGGAGCCTAGAGGGGATGGTGTTGTGAAGCAACTCTTCCTTCAGAATCTTCCATAACTACTTTGGTCTCTCAGAGAACACCTCCAGTGCCAAGGAAAGGGAGAACCCCAGGCCACTGGGCCAGACCCTCCAGGTCTGCCCTCACTCCTGAGCAAGTGTTCTGAGGTCACGACAGGGAAGGCACCTGCTGGGTGTCAGTCTGAGCAGGGGCAACCAGGAAGGAGGAGGGAAGTCCCAGGCTAGGAGTTGGTGAGGGGACTCTGGGCTGGAGGAGTAGGGAATTCAAGGGAAAAAGCAGGAAGGGGTGTGAGGGATTGGGGGAGATGAGAAAGGGAGTCCTCTGTTGAGAGAACAGGCAAAGTAGAACAAGGTGGGTGCAAAATGAGGTCAGGAACACTCTAGAAAAGAGATCTGACTTGACTTTTAAACATTGCTTTGGGGTAATTCTCTTGTGTGTGTGTATTGGAGGGGGTGGGTAAGAACTCACAGTGCTGAGCTGATTCCCACTTCCTGCTACTCTGAACCATTAACTGTATCACATACTGTTTTGTGTTTCCCCTGCTATTTCATGTGTGTTTCATTTGACTCTTCCAACCAGGACCTAAACTCTGTCTTATGCTTCTTCACTGTCTCTCACTGCCTTGCCCAGTGATGAGCTGATTGATGGTTATTAATTTATGAATCAATACCTATCATCAACTCTTTTCATTATTTGTTCTCCTGCCATTGCCATACATGCATGCATTCAACAAGAATTTCTTTCTTGAATTTTTAAAGTTTTAAAAAAAGTTTATTTATGTGTTTTGAGAGAGGTAGAGACAGCATGAGTGGGGGAGAGGCAGATAGAGGGAGAGAAAGAGAGAGAGAGAGAGAGAGAGAGAGAGAGAGAGAGAATCCCAAGCAGACACCATGCTGCTAGTGTGGGGCTGACATGGGGCTCACAAATCCGTGCGATCATGACCCAAGCCAAAACTAAGTCGGACGCTCAACCAACTGAGCCATGCAGGCACCCTAACAAGAATTTATTTCTATACATAACACATAATAACAACATTTACTGAGTACTTATTAACTGTGAGCCAAGCATTGTGTGGGGTGCTGAAACACATTCATCAGTAAAGCCTAATCCCAGTACCTGGAGGGAAGGGCAGAGATGCAAATAGAAAAATGATACCCTGCCAGGTGTATCAGGGGAGGCTTCATGGAAGAGGTGATCATTTTGCTGGGTCCCAGAGGATGAATAAGGGTTCACTTAGGAGGGCAAGGAAAGTCCCACAGACAATGGGAACGGTATGAGCACAAATGCAGAGCTTAATTCTCCACCTTCATCCACCCTTGTAATCACAGAAGGGACAAGCCCTCTTCTACCCTAAATTTAATGAGTCCTCGAATGAGGATAAATACACAATTTCTGTTCATATTGTGTATAAACCGAAAGTATTGTCTTTATTCTTTTGCCTTGCTAGCAACCGTGTACGTAAAGACCTCAGCCAATTGCTTTTTAGATGGGGCTTTGCTGAGTTGTAAAGTTCTTGTCAAGAGTCTAACCATGAGGGGCGCCTGGGTGGCTCAGTCGGTTAAGCGTCCGACTTCGGCTCAGGTCACGATCTCACGGTCCGCGGGTTTGTGCCCCGCGTCGGGCTCTGGGCTGATGGCTCAGAGCCTGGAGCCTGCTTCCAATTCTGTGTTTCCCTCTCTCTCTGCCCCTCCCCCGTTCATGCTGTGTCTCTCTCTGTCTGAAAAATAAATAAACGTTAAAAAAAAAAGAGTCTAACCATGAGATTCTTTGCCTTTTTCATTATGAGCACTAGATTTGAGTGTCAACTCAAAAGACCTTCTCTTTTCATCTTAGCTGCTTTTGATTAATTAACTGAAGTTGTATATATCATGTATAAGTACCTCACATTCGTTTTGACTGCAAATAACTTCTTTTTTTTATAATAACAAATTTTAAAAAGATTCTTGGTATTTACAAATTTCCCTTTTACTTCCCAGCAACCTAAAAATCTTTTCATTTAGCCAAGATGGTCCAACAGCACTTTATCCAGCTCTGAGTAAGCATTTTTATCTTGTGAGTTACCATGGAATGCTTGAAATAACATGGATTCTGAAGAATGGTGCATTATAACACTAACGCAGCTCAAAACGTGGGCTATGGCTGGCTCAGTCAGAAGTGTATCTGACTCTTGATCTCAGGGTTGTAAGTTTGATACCCACATTGGTGTATAGATTACTTTTAAAAAAACCTTAAAAAGAGAGAGAAAGCAGGGGGGGGGGGGGGGCGGTGGCTATTTACCAGAAGGAAGTTTTTCCTCCAATGAAGTAGAAGTATCTCCCTCTCATCTACAAGACCTTAGACCACTAGCAGCAGTTACAAAGACCGAATTTATGTGCCTCTAACTGCATGCAGAAACTTTGGGCCACAGAGAGCATTTGTACTGAGTCTGTTAAGTGAAGGCATGGCTGAGCCCCAGTGAAGAATGCAAGTGCTATGCCTGGGAAGGTCATCTGCAGACTTTGGAACAAACGCATGGCTGGGTGTGAGCTTCAAGGGGAGTGAGGCTGTACTTTCACCCCTGGAAAGGCCTCCGTGATGTTTTACCTTAAAAGTCCAGAAGGCCAATGGCCATGTCCTGACAGCTTTGACCCTGCTGGGGGCAGTCAGTGCTATAATTTGTGACTTGGACCTGTTGCCCTGCAGAACAGCTGAGAACCTTTCCTAGAATCAACTTTGACCCAGGGGGACCCTGGGGTTTGGGTGGATGGACGGTGGACACATTTATTGCCATCATTTCATATGCCCTGCAAGAACACTAGAGCTCTTTTATTGTTTGTTCTGTGGTTGTTGGTAGGGTGGTGGCGGTGGCGGTGGCAGCAGTGGGGTATGTGTGTATGTGTGTCAGTTTGATGTGACAATGAACACAAATTTGAAATCTCACTCCTTCTCCCACTTGCTTCCTATCTGAGGCACAGCTGGCTGGCTGGAAGCACAGAACGGCAGGTGAGAAAACTGAAGGCAGCTTTGGGCAGCCAGGACCATGCAAGGAACTCTTCCCCTCTCCCGCCACTCCCTCCCCCAACCCCCCCCCCCCCCCCACACACACCTCTGGGTTCTTTTTCTGAACCTCTCATCTAACTCTCTACCTTCTGTTGAGTTCACCAGAACCCCCAGTATGGCATGTTTGTGATGTGGTGCGGAGGCTGCTGTCCCAAAATAAACCCTTGTACCGAGGAGGGAAAGCTGGTTTTAAGAGGCGTGCTAGCCAGCCAAGGCACTTAGCGGTACTTACTGGTTAATGTCTGAAAATTTTCTTTTTCTACAAAAAGCTAAATGGGGCTCATTAAGCTCCTCTGGTGTAATTTTTTTTTTTTTTTTTTTTTTAAAGAAAGGACAAGTTAAAAATAGCCTGAGCACAAGTCTTGGAGACAATGAAAGCTTTGGTTGTTAGGAAGAACTGGTGATGAGGTCCAGGGAGGGTTTCTGCAGCTGAAATTCAAAGCCCAGCAGGAGCCGTGGGACCCCAGCAGGAGGGGGTGGCTGGGTGGGGGTCCTTGACAAAGGCTGTGGGGGGCAAAGCTCCTGTTCCAGTAGGGACTCACATTCAGAGTCAGCGTGATGTTGCTTTTATCAAGCACCTATCAACATATAACACATAAGCTATCAAATGGTTATAACATAAATTCCCGACTCACATCTGCTTGGGATGTCAGGGTCCTGGTACAATTTCATGAGACAGTTGGGGCTGAAAAACCCAAAGGGTTGCTCCAGTTTGAGGCAGCAGATCTTTGAAGAAGACAGCTGTCCTGACTCATCAGGGGGATGATAAGGCCTTGCCTGCTGTGTGCCTAGAGAAAAGAGAAGGCAAGACAAACAGGTACCCAAGTGTGAATACTGCAGGAAGTGGAATTTTATCCACTGGTCCTTCACTAACCATCCCTTGTGCTGAGAGCCAAACCAGGAGGGTTCTGGAGGCAGCAAATTAAGCCCCCGACACCTCCCTCCCCAGGTTTTCAAGTTGGCAAAAGGAAAAGCGAGGGGAGCCATGGAGATGGAAATTAGTCATCAATGAACAGTCTGTAGCCCAGAGCTTTAACAAGGGCTCGTGCCAGCTGGGGACGTGTTGTTTTTGGACTCGGCGGGTGCATTTGTATGTTCCAGGTTCCGAACGCAGGAGCGCTGAGCCAGTTCTTCTCCTCCGACAGCTCCTCCAGGCACCCAGCGATGGTGCCCCGGCCACCAGGTCCCCGTGACTTGGGCCCCTTCTGCCTGCACCAAGGTTAATTTGGATTCACCTTTCCTGCCCTCCCTGTCTCCCAGATGGAGGAGTGGAGCTGCAGTGGGAAGGAATGTCTAATTCTCTAGGAGGGAGGGAAGATCTCCAGTCTCTCCCAAGGTTATGTCCCTCACTGCAGGCGCACCATGTGCACAACATACAGGGTTGACTTAAAAGGTCTTGACAGTGCTGTCCAGCGGTGACTTTTGGGGCTCAGGCTCTATCCCCTGCCCTCACTGCGGGAGAGCACTAACGAGGTGGTGTGAAAAGGGTGGGTAAAGTGGGCACGGACATTTAGGCAGAGACAGCTACTTGGCAGGGATGTGGTTGGGGCATGCATACAACAGATCGGGACCCTGACTGGGTGGTCTGTGAGTTCTTTGTAACCCCAAGATGTTCTGGCTCCCCAGGTCTGAGGTCTGGGGGTGATGGCTCCTGAGTCTGGGAAGCACAGTGTGGGAGGAGTTGCAAAAGCACTGGGGCTCCTTTCCTCCCTCTGGCTTGTGTCACCAACCCAGGAACCCAGCCCTCCTCCCTATCCGCTGCACTGTCCTCCTAGGGACTCACCTCGACAGCAATCCTTCTGTGGGTCCCACTTCTTGAGTACAATTACAATAAGAATCTTAGAAACCGTGTATTGAAGACTTATTATCTGCCAGGCATCTTGCATTATCTCATCTCTCCATCAATCGGCCAGTCCCAGGTTCAAATCCTGGCTGGGCCATTTATTACCAGGTCACTTTAGGCAAATCACGTAACCTCTCTGAGCCAGTTTCCCCAAGTAGTAAAATGTGGATAATAAAAGCACTTATCCTGGATAGCTGAGAGGAGCAAGTAAATTAATACATGGGAAGGGCTTAGCAGAGTGCCTGGCACAGTGCTCACTACTGTTAACCACTGCGATTCCATGTCAGGAGTATTAGTACTATTGCCACGCCTATGTTACACATAGAGCCCAGTCTCCCTGCGGCCCTGATGTTCCAGCCTGTGTTCACGGGGCATTAAAGCCTGGCTCTTTTCCGTTATGCTGCACTGCTCTTTAAGACTTCTCTTACATTATGTGGCACTTACAAGACTCAGTCATTTGAACTCTCCTGAGAGTGGAATAATGTCATCTCTTGTTTCCTATTAATAGTTAAACACACTGGCATATAGATCACAAAATGGTTTTGCTTTAAATATCCCATCTACAAGTTCAGGCGCCGTGTCTGGCAGAGTACCTGTCACATCTAAGGCACCACTGCATATGTATTGAGTTGAATTGACTTGCATCCATAGGGAAAACGAAGCTGGTAAAGTAACCAGGGCTTCACAGCTCCCCTTGGCCATCTCCTAGGCGCCCCATTTGACTCCCAAGTCATTGCCTCCATGCATCCCAGCCCACTGTGAGTTAAGATGCTTTTAAAAGTTTCTTTTCTCTCTTAGTCATTCTTCTCAGTTTGTTCATGCACTTACCCTACAAATGATCATAAATGCTTACTCTACAAATGAACATTAGCCTTCTATGCATCAGACCCTGTGCTAGATGCTGACATCTAATCGCGAACCAGAAAACCAAAGTTCCTGCTCTCACAAAGGGATACAGCAAATATCCAACAGATGAGGTTGGGCTACAGTCACTAAGGAAATACAGAATGATGCGCACACGGGACAGAAAGGTGTGTGTCCCATGTGCCATGCTCTGGTGGGAGAGGTGCGGGGTGCCATGGGAACACATCATAGGAACGTCGCACCCAGACTCTGGCAGCAAGATCATTAGGAGCAGCCTAAACTGAGTGATGGAGGGGAGTGGGAGCTACACGGGTAAGGGCTAGAGGGAGGAAATTATATTTTAGGCAGAGAGAAGCTCTGGAAAAGTGCTAACCCAATAGGAACCTACTGGGTATGGGGGAGGCAGGGAATAGGGCTTCTGCTCTTGAGAAACAAAATGTATAGAAATGAGGTAACTTGAGGAGCACCTGGGTGTTTCAGTCCGTTAAGCATCTGACTCTTTTTTTTTTTTAAATTTTTTTTTTTTAACGTTTATTTATTTTTGAGACTGAGAGAGACAGAGCATGAACGGGGGAGGGGCAGAGAGAGAGGGAGACACAGAACTGGAAGCAGGCTCCAGGCTCTGAGCCATCAGCCCAGAGCCCGACGCGGGGCTCGAACTCACGGTCCGTGAGATCGTGACCTGAGCTGAAGTCGGACGCTCAACCGACTGAGCCACCCAGGCGCCCCTAAGCATCTGACTCTTGATTTCAGCTCAGGTCATGATCTCACGGTTCACGGGATCGAGCTCCGCATTGGGCACTATGCTGACGGTGCAGAGCCTGCTTGGGATTTTCTCTCTCCCTCTCTCTCTCTGCCTCCTCCCCACTCTATCTCTCTAAAACTAAATAAATAAACATTTAAAAAAAAGAAATGAGGTAACTTGAGAAAATGTCTGAAGTAACAGCGGCAAATGGCAAATCACATCAGGATGATGTGATATATGAGTGTGAATATATTCAGAGTATTTTGTCAAAATGAAATTCATGAATGATGTACATCAGAGTCACTCAGGATGCTTGTTAAATATGCAAGGACACTATCTTCAATCTCAAGTATCATAACGTCTGGAGGGAGGGCCTGGACATTTGCAAGTTCATCAATCACCCTGGGTGACTCTGGTGCCTTTAAAGGTTTGAGAACCACTGTGAACCAGTATTTATGTATTCAGTACCCATCAAGTCTCAACCAGCCCTAACAATCAGGATGGAAGAGAAATGGCCTAAGGCCAGATACAGCCTCACAGACTCTGGGGCATGAAGGCATGGTGGTCTCAGAGGTGGATGAAGAAAAGCAAAGATGTTTCTAGCAGGTGAGATTGGAATAATCATAGGGAGTCCAAAAAGATGTGGCATGGAACAGCAAAAATATTGGACTGGCTGGAGTAGAAGGGCAAGGTTGTGCAATTACAGAGTTTTAGCTAAAAAAAATTCTAAGAAAGTCTGCAAATGAAGGGCATTTAATTAGACAGGAGGAGGGGCGCCTGGGTGGCGCAGTCGGTTGGGCGTCCGACTTCAGCCAGGTCACGATCTCGCGGTCCGTGAGTTCGAGCCCCACGTCAGGCTCTGGGCTGATGGCTCGGAGCCTGGAGCCTGTTTCCGATTCTGTGTCTCCCTCTCTCTCTGCCCCTCCCCCGTTCATGCTCTGTCTCTCTCTGTCCCAAAAATAAAAAATAAAAAAAACGTTGAAAAAAAAAATTAAAAAAAAAAAAATTAGATAGGAGGACATTACATGGTATCCAACAGAAAAAGCCCCAGTGCAATAGAAATACCATTGGAAGGATGGTATCTTAATAGTAAGGTACTTTTGCATTGCATATCTAACTTTGCATTGTCCATGATTGAACGCCTCACTTAATTTCACTGAATGTCAATTTCTTCATCTATAAAGGGGAGATAATAATATCTACTTTTCAGAGTTGTGAAGATTGAATGATATATATGCGAAAAATCAGTCCTATTCTGGACCAAGTTTATATTAAAACAATAACAAAAGCTAAAACCAAACATGCAGACACACACACACACACACACACACACACGCACACGCACACACATACCTTTCCACAATCCATCATGTGGTTTGTGATGTTTGGCCCCATGATAATTGCTGAACCTGCTTAACGTTTATTTCCCTTCTTTTTTCCCCTCTGCCTATCTCTAGCTGCTCAGGTGGCTTCCTGGGAGTCTGTGTAGCCAGCCTTCTCCTAGCGCGCCCCCTAGTGCTGGATGCTATAATGACTCATTCAGTCTCTGAAAGGAGGATAACGTTTTCTGATCTTACAAGAAACTGTTCTTTAAAGCTAATATAGCCTACATAAAAATAACATTTTTAGTAGGAATCTACCCATCGTCATCAAGGGAAAATTACTTTGTAATATGTAGCTCTCACAAATGACTGGTTCATAATTTTCTTCTCTAAACAGAATCTTTCAGGAAATACTTTGGGGTTGAAGATAGAACCAAAGACACGAAGGTTCTCCATCCTGAGTCTTCTCCTTCCATGCTTCCAAAGCAACTGAAGAAGTGCTTCCTTCAAATGTTTTTTATTGATTGTTTCACTTATAAGTTTCTTTTGAAAAAGTAGAACTGTCATTACATTGGGAACATTAGCAGTCTGATTTTTGGTGCCAGTTCTGTTGTTGGCTAATTGGGTGACTTTGGCTACGTAACACTCCTTCTCTGGATCTTGGTTTCTGCAAGAGTAAAGTGAGAGCCAAACTTTCTGTGGTCACTCAGGTCTCTTCTAGCACATGGGCTCTTTGCCTAAATAGAGACTGTGAAGGGAGGACATATCATTCCGGAGAGGCGTCAGAAGACCTACATCCTCATTCCTGTTCCAGTATCTACCACTTCTGGGACTGTGGCCAGCCATTTAACCTGTCCGGACCTTACTTTCCTCATCTGAAAAGTGGGAGAAAGAACTGCTCTGCCTTATTTACAGTTCTTATAAAACACACAAAAAAGAGCTGTTCACAAAATACGTTGGATACTGTAAAATTCAAGTTTCTAAAATACGGACCCCTTTCTAGTCATCTCTTGTAAACAACGTATGGCAGTTAATAACTTTAAGGACAAACACGTCTGAGTTTCAAAGTCACTGGTTAGTAGCTCCTGTAACTTTAGGTAAATCTCAACCTCAATTTTATAAACTATAAAGAAAGAGAGGTCAATATTGTTGTGGTCATTAAATAAGAAATCTATGAAAGGGCTGAGTCCGTCCTCTGACCTGCTTCCCCTGGCCTTTGAGGAGAATGATACCACCCTCGTGCGGATTTTGTGCTCAATAGCTCGGAGGCTCCCAGGCAGACTACAAACTGTGACAAATGGTGTGGAGTGTCTCATCTATACAGACTGGATGTGTCACAAATTTACCAACTCAAGAATTGCAGATAGCGTGTTTCAGCCTTCACCTGCAGATCATGAAAAATATGGTGGGGATCCACAGCACCCGCGTAAACTGCATATTGTTACCAGAGTGAAAAGTACAAAAAGATGTCCATATTGGGAAAAAGAACGAAGATGCCTGGATTAGAAAAAGCCCATACTTCTCAAGTTCCACAAGAATATTCCTTCAGGGAATGCAAAACTGAAAGTGGTTAAACATTTTAAAAAAATGTTTATTTTTTTGAGAGAGAGGGAGAGGAGGGACAGAGAGAGAGCGAGGGAGAGAGAGAGAATCCCAAGCAGGCTCCACACTGTCAGCACAGAGCCTGACACGGGGCTCGATCTTACAAACCATGTGATCATGACTAGAGCCAAAATTGAGAGTTGGATGCTTAACGAACTGAGCCACCCGGTGGCTCTCATTCTCTATCTCTCTCTCTCTCTCTCTCTCAAAAAAAAAGTAGTAGGAAAGTGTTCTCATGAAAATATATTTTAATACTTTTTCACTGGAAAAAAAAAAGAAATATATGAAAGGGCTGAACATAATAACTGCTTGCTCTTCTTTTTCTCTAATCAATTTCATTGTAGCATTTAATGGGTAAAGAAGCTAAGAAAGAAAAGTTACATTATTTTTCAGAAGTAGTCAAAGATTTTATTCTGAGGCCATTGAATGGAATTCTTTTTGACCTGGTACATGCTGTACATCTTGAATTCTAGGAACATGTTAACAGGAAAATCATCAGAAGGGCTCAGACTGTAGGAATACAGTTAAGGTGCGTGCTTGGCTGTGAAACTATTCTGGCAATCAACGTGAACAGCCAACTCAGAAATTCAGTATCCTGACGGATTCTAGAAGGCCAGGGATACATGAACAGGATGATTATACAAAATGCTCTCAATCTCTGGATTCTCTGGGCTTGAGACATCTCTACCCAGCTCGACCATGCCACTCCCAGAGCTGTCACCCGCCTGCCCCGAGTAGGCTTCTACATTCTGCCTACTTAAAGGCAAAACATTAGGACGAGTGGCAGGACAGACACTCCTTATCACTGGGTCCTTGACCTATATTCCGGTCACCATATTGTGTTCTTCAAAAAATAAAACCAAAGACAAAACGGGAAGCCCAATTAAAGACCACAAACCCCTGTCAGAGCAAACAGCTGTGGGCTCTGGGAGGTACTCCTGGGGCCCAGTTATGATGCTGAAAGTAGGCTTGCTGCCTTTGATTTCCACAACCGTCCCTCCCATCATGGGTAAAGAAGGTTTGCATAAACAGCTGAGGAAAATGCCCCACAAGAGCTGGCTGGCCTTATCTGCCGACAGTATTTGGAGAACTGAAGGAAGTGGTACCCACCACATCGATGAGCCAACGTCACGTCAGCATTATTTCCCCTGGATTTTGAAAAACAATTTTGTTTTCAGGCTGTGTGACTGCAAGGGGAGAGCCCAGGTTGCACAACAAAACTGATGAAAGAGGCTCTGTGTCTCCCTCCCCTTCCTTCCCAGCCCAGGTGCCCAGAGGACAGGGGAGTCCCGCGAGGAGGGCAGTGCAGGCACGTGGGCAGACAGGTGTGACAGTCCTGGAGTAGGGAGGCCAGCCGGCTCATTCCTCCCACATTTCTCTTGTTTTAAAAATTAAGACTCCTGCCAGGGATCTATTTAGTGCGGTGAGCTTTCATCTTAGAATCAGAGTGACCAGATGGTGGTTTTTTACAGCCACACAGCTCTAAAGTCACCTGGGGGGTAGGTGAGCCGAAAGCAACGGCTACGTCTCCCTGAGCGGTCCCCTCCACGAAGGAAATCGGGGCTTCTCTGCACATTGTCCCAGATAAGTCAATCCAAGTAGGCGTGTCTGCTTTCTGTGGCGCCTCTTGCTCTGATTGCAGTGTCCCGTGAGATGTGTTGCCGAAGATGGAGAAAGGCGATTGCCACTGAAAAGGCCCTCGTTCTGCGTTTCAGACTCCCTTGTGCATATCATTAGGAAATCAAACACGTTACAGCAATTCAAGGCCCACTAAACTCTTATATCCATGGAATAAGAAAGATGCCCCTTCGTGAAACAGCCCATCTTTTCTGCAGAGGCCGACTCAAGTGAGAAAATCTAGATTAAAATCCCAACTCGGGGCACCTGGGTGGCTCGGTGGGTTGAACGTCCGACTTCAGCTCAGGTCATGATCTCACGGTTCGTGAGTTAGAGCACCTCATCAGGCTTGCTGCTGTCAGCGCAGAGCCCGCTTTGGATCCTCTGCCTCCCTCTCTCTCTCCCCCTCCCCCATTCAACACACATGCTCTCTCTCTCAAAAATAAATATAACACTAAAAATATAGAATATCCTATTTAAAAAAAACAAAACCCAGCTCCTTCACTTATTAGCTCTGTGATTTGGGGCAAATCCTGAAGGCCTGTGAATAGAGAAAGTATAGCCTATGTTCCTTATGGACCTGAAAGGGTGGTTATAAGAATAAAATTTAAAACATGATAGGCTTTCTGCAAAGGCTCTGGAAACTAGAAGGGGACCTTAGGAGTGCCTGCCTGGCCCCTGGTTTGCAGCCAGCAAATATTTGTGGAATTGGCTGCTGGAGGGAGATATGTGGGATGTCAGGCACGAAGCAAGCAAAGCTGATGAAGAGATATTTGGAGCTTTATCTTTGCTTACTCTCTTCAATTATTTACTCTGTCCAGACATGAAACTGGCTTCAGTTCCCTTCAGCCACACTGTCCCCACCTAACAGCCATCCACAAAGGGTACACAGACCCGATTCCCTGGCACCATCACGGCAGCCTGGGCCCATCCACCTGTGAGTGACTCTGTACCTCCTAACATGTATTTCTATACAGTTGGAGGCCAGTGCAACAGCCCTTTGTAAACCTAAAGGAGAAAGAATATCCGGATACATGTGAAAACCTCAGGTGCCACTTCTAGGCCATAGTTGGGTTACGTTTGCCATAATCTAGAATTCAACTTTAATATGCATAGCACCAACTAGGGATCTTGTAAAATGTGAATCGGATGCAGACAGCCTGGAGCGGGGTCTGACACGCAGCTCTCAGGTGGGGCCGCTGTTGGTGGTTCTCAGAGCACACGGAATGGTGAGGCTGTGCTGAATCACCTCTGCGTCACATCCCCGTTGTCACCGGGTGATCCACGGGTGTAAGCCCCACCCCATGACTTCACCCACGACGAATTCGGTGCTCCCTCTCCTCCGGCTGTTTCCCGCTCACTTCCTCTCTCCCAAGCCCTTCTGGAGATCCATCTGGACCACCTATCTTCTTAACTCTTGCTCACATGTGTGGAACTCTGTCTCTCTGAGGTTCTGGCAGATTCCTGTCTGCTCTTCTTCACTCACTCCTCACTACGGTCATAGCCCCTCTCTCTGTCTCAAGTCCTGCCATCATTCTGGATGGTGTTCACATCTCCTGGGTGGCCCCAGCCCCTGGCTTCCTTGGTTCTTCGTCTTTATCTTACCTTCCTCTTCACTTAGCCCAGGCACTACTTCCTATGACCACACTCAGGTTCTGGAAGCCACCCCAAACTATTCCATCTCTGAGAAGAGTATTTCAGAAAGGCCACTCTGACCTTAATTCCTACACCTCTCCTCCTTTACTCTTCACCTCTCCTTTCATTGTGGCTCTGAACTTTCAAGCTTTCCCAGACTGAGCCCTGTCTGTTCTCTCTGTGCTCTCTCACCTCCTCCCTTCTTAGGTCAGACCCCTGCTGAAGGCACTCCTGCACAAGTCTCTCCTTCAGAATGTAACTGAAAATGTAGGAATTAAAGAGCTAATCACAAAGCACACTTATTTCCTCCCTCTCACACACACAATGATTGCCCTTGTAAATCACCCTGAGGGGAGAGTTTCCCTCGGATGAGACCCTTGGTGGGGCCCACAGCTTACTGATCCCTCACAGACCATGAAAAGTGCTCTGGTCGCTTTGGGATCTCAGTCTCAGGCATAATCATGCCCAGCCCAGAGGGATAATACAAACGGGATTAAAGCTGGCCCATTGTGGATAGGAAGCCTACAGTGGGAGAGGGGGGTGTGGGCAGGTTCGTTATGATGCCAGTGCCCCCCTCCCTCCACCAGGTGCAGCCTCTGACCCCTCCAGGATTAGAGGGGAAAGTAGACAGAGGGGGCCAGAAAGGTTCTACTGACTTCGTACTTGTTCCTTAGTCTTCCATCAGTTTCACGCAGTTGAGGCAGACTTTCTATGGGAAGGACCTCACCAAGCCTGATCCATCGAATGACACCTGGGCCTCAGGCAAGGGGGCCCTTCTGCTAGGGCAACAAAGTCTCACAAACGGGGGGGGGGGGTAGGAATTTATTCTCTCAGTTCTGGAATCTAGCAGGCAGACATCAAGGTGTCAGCAGGCACATGCTCCCTCTGAAAGTCCAGGGAAGAATCCTTCCTTGCCTCCTCCTAGCTTTTGGTGGCTGCCAGTGGCCCTGGGCGTCCTTTGGCTTCACTCTAATCTCTGCCTCCGCCATCATATGACCTTCTCTGTGCACACTCCTGTGCCGTCACACGGCCTTCTTTTAAGAATACTAGTTATTGGATTTAGGCCCATTCTCCTCTGGTATGACAACATCATAACTAATTAAATCCACAAAGACCCTATTTTCAAAGAAGGTCATATTCTCAGGCCCTGGTGGATATGGATTTTGTGGGATACTGTTCCACAGAGCGCTAGGAAAATCTGATGAGGTAGGGAATATTATCCTCAGACAAAACAATGGGAGAAGGTCTTTCTCCCCTCAACAGCCTCATCCCCCTTCCAGAGTGGATCTAAGTAATATATATCTTTATTTTAGTTTGCTTTATCTCAGCAGGCAAATACTCTATGAAGAAAAGAAGGTGCATTTGTAACCAGTAGGAGACCCTGTGGCTTCATCGGCTTTGAAGCCTAACTTGTCATCTGAGCATGTCCCAGCCATCCACTGCATGGCATACAGGTCTCCTGAGACCAGCCCAGGACTCTCTCTGACTGTGGCCTTACATACTGTCATAGTCAGAGAAGGAGTGTTTGGGCCACCGAAACATTGTTTTTGACACAGAATGAAAATGTAGCTCTTGCTCCCTAAGCTCCTTTGGTGTTCGAAAAAATATCTGCCTAGATCAAGTTCTTTTCCAGTTATTTGACATAGTAGAGGGTAACACCCCCATCATCCAACTGAGCCTGCCATTCTGACCACCCCCTGCTCCAACTGTCCACAGAGTCCCCACTCTGGGAGGTGAAGGGAGAGCACAGGCTGGGTGCCTACCTCTACTTTCCAGCTTGGGGTGGAGGTGAGAGAGAAGTTGATGGAGCCCTGAGGGGCATGGTAGTAGCTCTGAAAGTTAGACTGTAAGAGCCCCAAGGGCCGCAACTGGGCCTGTCTTCCTCATAGCGTCTAGTGGCCAGTCTGGCACATAGTGGACACTCATGGAATATCTGGGGAATGAATGATTGGTCACTGGGATGCTGGCTGTCAGTTCAGCCTGTTTCTCTGTGATGATGGTCCTTCTAAGGTCCTGGACTTTGTGAAACACCCACCACTGCTTCCATTGTATTCCGCTGATCAGAGACCAACCCTGATACAATGTGGGAGGGGACTACACAGGGTGTAAATACTGGGGAGCTGGCAACCACAGAGATTAGTTGCCTCTTGTGATCCCTCAATAATAGTGTCATTATTTAGAAATACAAATGAAATGCCATTTTTTCTTATGTTCAGCAGTATTGTTTTTATTTCCCTTACCCTCTCACCCTGTAGGCTTTTTTTAAAAAAATTTTTTTTTTTTCAACGTTTTTTATTTATTTTTGGGACACAGAGAGACAGAGCATGAACGGGGGAGGGGCAGAGAGAGAGGGAGACACAGAATCGGAAACAGGCTCCAGGCTCCGAGCCATCAGCCCAGAGCCTGACGCGGGGCTCGAACTCACAGACCGCGAGATCGTGACCTGGCTGAAGTCGGACGCTTAACCGACTGCGCCACCCAGGCGCCCCTCACCCTGTAGGCTTTTATCTGAGTATAGTATGTTATTTTTGTTAGGTTCAGCCTGAATTTCTGCACCAAGAAGACCTCAAACTATAGTAGCTTAAACAAGAGGGGGTAGGCCAACGCAGGATGACCTTGTTCTTTGAGGGCACCGGGAACTCAGGTTCTTTCTATTTATGCTTTTACCCTTAGGGTGCTGACTTCAACTGCATGGTTAAAGCTGGCTCACAAGTAAAAAGAGGGTAGGGAGAGGATGTGGAGAGGTGAAAGCATTCCATGTAAGAATGCGACCTGGATGGCATACATTAATTCTTGTGCCATTGCTTAAGTCCAGTTGGCCAAAGTCACATGGCCATGCCCATGTGCAAGAAAGGCTGGGAAATACAGTCTCCATCTGGCTGCCCATGTGCTCAGCTCAAACTTTTAGGACTGAGAGGCTGAATCATGGGAGATAGTGTTCTCTGTCACCTAGGTGACTAGACAGCAAATAAGCAGAGGCCTCATGACGTAGCTCCACCACTAACTAGTGACGAGACTAGATACGAGGTACTTATCGCCTCTCTAGACCTCGGTTTGTATTGTCTGTAAAATGAGCATACGGCACTAAATCAGCAATTTCCAACATACAGGCTTTATACTAAGAGGGAGCTGTGGTGTGAATACAAATAATTTTAGAAAATATTTGAGAATCAAGCATTTTCTATCACTGGAAGAAATAACATGACACATCTTTACATATACTACCAATTTTCAAATGTAGGTGCTGTCATAATGATTAAAATGTGATATTTAAATTTTTACTATGTTTGCAGTTAATTTGATTTCATCAGGTAGTTTTCTTCTGTAAATATCTAGAATCCCAATTACTGTCCTATGGAAGACTGTGAGCTTTTTTAATATTAAGAAAGAATTTTTGGGGGCGCCTGGGTGGCTTAGTCGGTTAAACGTCTGACTTCGGCTCAGTCACGAACTTGCGGTTTGTGAGTTCGAGCCCCACGTGGGGCTCTGTGCTGACAGCTCAGAGCCTGGAGCCTGCTTCAGATTCTGTGTCTCCCTCTCTCTCTGTTCCTCCCTCACTCACACTCTGTCCTCCCTTTCTTTCTCTGTCTCAAAAATAAAAATAAAAAAGATTTAAAAATTAAAAAAAAAAAAAAAAAGGAAAGAATTTTTGTACTTGAGTTCCTGGAACATAATAGATGTTCAGAAAACATTTGTTGTTTGGATTTAATAGATTGCAGGGCACCACTGAATGAGATGAGCTCTTTCATCTCTGCCTACTGTAGAATCTTAAGAATTCTTTACTCTAACTCTGAGGCAATTTTCCAGTTTGAGTTTTACTGTAACCAATCGCTTCTACATAATTAAAACCAGTGCTGGTCCACTGCATCAGTTGCCAAATACTGGGAGACTTTTCCATTTCACATACATATAATAGCCCTGCTCACTTAGTATTCACGTCTTCAAAATCTCTTCCTGGAAATAACCTTCCCCTGTTGTAAAAATGAAGAAGGTGGAACTTACACACCACCCTTTAAAGGCCCTGTGTTACAAATTCATTCAGAAACACGGATTATGTCTGCTTGTAGTAAGGAGATGAATGTGATGCATCTTCAGTAGGAGCTTCAGTAGACTCAGTAGGGATTTCCACAGCTTTCACCCACCCCGCAAAATTTATTATTTTATGCTGTTTGATGTTATTAAGTTCTAAAATGTTTACATCACAAATATAAAATAGTGGCTTGTAGGCAAAGGAAGCGCTCGGTGTTCCCTCCTCTACCTCTGAGGTCAATCCCAGGAGGAGAGATGTTTGTATTGATTGGTCCTGTTCCAATCCAATATGCAGGGATATTCTTGGGCCATGCTTTCCACAGTGTGGGACACTGGATGTGGAGCTTAAATAAGACTTCTGTCCTTGGGGATGGTTTTCTTCTGGAGGGAGAAGGAAGAGGGAGAATCCTGACTACTTTGTTTCATTCCCTTCTTTCTTCTTTCCCATTTGTCTGGGTGAGTCGAAAGGGCAGAGCTGAACTGAGTTCAGCTGAGGGCTGGGGCTGACTGCCCAGAGTGGCTCTGCCCTGGGCATCAGTATACCCGTGGGCTCATGTTTTCTTCTTGGCTCTCGTTCCTGATTTCCATTGGATTGGTCTTGCCTTACCACCAAGTGTGGGCTTGAGGGGGTGACATTCAGGGGGTGCCTAGACAGGAGGGTCAAGTAGGTTGGGTGATTGGTGTTATTGCCAAGTTCCAGGCCACTTTACTTGGCTCAGCCTTGCCTGCCAGAGTCCAGTGGTATTTGAAGCCAAAGCCCAGGTTTCAAAGCTTTCGTTGTCTCAACACAGTTCATACATACGTAGCTTCTGAAGGGTTAGGGACAACTGCAGGGTTAGGGACTGAAAGGCTCTGATCTTCTCTGCAGGTCATGCGTTTTTCTGCTTTTGCAACAATATATCATAAGAGAAGGATTTTACGTAGAGAACGTGGAGAATGCACATTAATTCGGACAGTCCTGTGTTCGAGTTTATAATACACAAAATTGCTTTGAAATGTAACAGACTACAAATTCAAAGTTAGAAGGGTAGGGGGCACCTGACTGGCTCAGTCGGTAGAGCATGTGACTTCTGACTTCATGGTTGTGGGTTTGAGACCTATGTTGACCGTAGAGATTTTTTTTTTGAAACAGTAGAACAAAAAATAAAGTTAGAAGGCTGGGGTTCAAATCCCACTAACTATGTGATATTGGCTAAGATATGTAGCCTCTGGTTTCTTGGAAGTGTGTGTGTGTGTGTGTGATCGTATATATTTTATCAGAGTTAGGAGTAAATGAGCTATAATATCTATCTTATACAAATAGTAATAGGTACTTGGTGAAAACTTACTGAATTTCTATAGTAGTTCAAACATCTTTTACTGAATTTAAGCTTTTGAAATGATTTCTCCTGAGCATTTTCAAAGACTTACTTGTTAAATTCATAGCATTCTTTTAGCTTCAAAGCAAGGGATTAAAAAACTCACATTCCTCAATATGCAGTCTACTATAGGAACCAAAAATTACTTCTTTTATATTCAAAGACTTGTATGACATACAACTACTTTAAACTGTGGCTTCTGTCATTTAATTAGTCTCATTTAGTTTATTAGAATATGTTAATGCTAGTTAGGTATACTTTACCTAAAGGGATTAAAAACATGTCACAACAAATATTTTACCCATTTTGTGCTTTCATTCTGCAAATACATATTAGTTATCCTGATCTAGGTTTTTTCTATTATTCTAATTGAGGGAGATTTTGTTACACAGCATCAACTTAGTATGTAATCATTTTTTTTTTTTTTTAACAACTTGGCATTTTACTTTGTTCTTGCAATAATGTAATGGCAACATTAAGGGACAGTTAGCCATTTTATCATGGCTCTTGGATGGTTAATGTAAGCTTTTTAAAAGTGTTATATCTGCCCAAAGAAAGCTCTAGTAATTGTGAAGTGTGATGTAGTGAAGTTCTGGTGTTTTGTTTTTAACAGCAATTTGATCCCTGCTTCAACTTGGGAAACAGAGAAGGACAGACATGAATGCTTGAGCTTGGAGAAAGATGGCTGTGGTCATTTGTAGTGACCTATCTTCCTCAAAAAAAAGCTGCACCGGACTCAAGACCCATGAACTTTTCTTGGGCAGGGCTGCTTCAGTAAGCCTCTATTCGTGTTAGGTAGGGACTTCCAGAGATAAGCAGGTGTCTGTTGAACACAAGTTCTAAGAAAAAATAAAGTGGGTATTTCTTAGGAGAGGTTCATTTGCTGCATTTTTTTTTTTTTTTTAAGGTCCATTGTCAGAACTCAAAGAGGAGAATGCTGGTCCCTGACTGCCTCCTAGTGCCACAGGGAGACCAAAGGACTTCGCAGTTCTGACACCTTTTCCCAGTGGATTTCAAATGAAAGGATCAACATGTATGGCAAAGCCTCATTCTGCACTCCTGCACCCCTCCAGCCAGGGTGAAATGGTCCAGCTCACCTGGTCTTGATTCTTAATAAAACTCACAGTTACTCAGAAAAACCATGAGTCATGCTAAGCACACTATATAGGTAATCTCATTTAATCTTCAAAACACATCTAAGGGGTAGGCTTTGCTTATTTTCTTTTAAGTTTATTTATTTACTTGGGGCGGGGAGGGAAGAGAGAGGGAGAGAGAGAGAATCCCAAGCAGGCTCTGCACTTTCAATGCAGAGCCCGATGCAAGGATTGAACTCACAAACCATGAGATCACGACCTGAGCTGAAATCTAGAGTTGGACACTTAACTCGACTGAGCCATTCAGGTGCTCTGGCTTTGCTTATTCTTATCTGAATTTCAAGTATGAGAAAACTGAATCTTAGATTTTGTGATTTGCCCAGGGGCACACAGTTATTGAGTGGGAAAAAGACAATAGCCAAATCTGGGCAGCTGACTTTAGAGTCTGAACTCTGACCGGCACACCGCCCAGATCACATTGCCCGGTGATCACCATGTATCCAGACTGTATTCAACAGTCCTGGCTTCAAGTATTCTGTCCCTTTGGTCCATGAAGATGCTCTAACTTGTCCACTTGTGTATCCCATTTTCTGGTAATATTTCAAACATAGGTAGCAAGTAAGTACCTACTGAATAGATACTTACATTGTTCTTACTAGTCTAAATGCCCTTTTGAAATCAATTCTTGTCTCAACTGTATAAAATATGTATTACTATATCATCTCCATTTTATACAATGGGAAATAGAAGAACAGAGAGGTTAAGTAACTTGACTGAGGTTGAAGAGCGAATAAATGGTAAATGGCAGTGTTGGGATTCAAACCCAGGACACCTGGCTAGTAACCATTATGCCACATTACCCCTACATTCATGGCATTAGTCACTGGGACATGTATCCCATGCTCAGCACTCAATTAAAGGAAATATAGACATGGACTCTGCTCTTCAGTTGCACGCAGTTGCTATCATAAATAGCTGCTCAGAGAAGGGTAAAGTTCATACAGGCCAGACCTGGCTCTGAAGGGGTGGCAGACACTGCTGATTGCCCGTCTCATCTTTCGTTTCTTCCTCTTGCTTTCTAACCAGATGCCAGTTTTGTTTAGGACAGCATTGAGCCCAATAAGAGGTGGCCATGCAGTCAGGTTCTACCCAGTGAGATGAGCCCCAGTGGGGCTCCCTGGAAAGCTATTACTTTTCTGATACAAAGGCACAGATTCAGCTGACACGGACCTTTGACCCTTTGTTCTTGCCCTTTCTTTCATCCTGGGACCTGGACACAATACCCGGGGTGCAGCAGCCATCTTACAACCATGAAGACTAAAGCCAGATGCTAAGGATGGCAGGCAAGAAGTTAGAAGCAGCCTGGTCCTTGACGATTTCTTTATGCAGCTGTAGCAGTCCTGGACCGCCTACATCTGGACTTCCTGATGTGTGTAGTGAAGCCTCTGGCACAAACAATTGAACAAAATCCTCACTTCTGCAAAAGCCTTCATGGAAGAGAGTTCGACAGCTTTGAAAGAGAAATATTCAGCTTCGCTGGGGGAGAAGAGAAGTGTCCGAGGTATGGAGTATGTCCGACCCAGTGACAGGGAAGCAAAACCAGGATGGTGGCTTCAGGGGAAGGTGGGGAACCAGAGGGTCTGGGCAGAGCATAGTTAACACATCTCCGTGGTGTCTAAAGAAGAGCGAGAAAAGTAAAAGAGCGGACATCTGAAACAGCACAGAAGGGGCCAAGGCTCGGTGAGAGATGAATCTTGAGCCACATCATGGATTTTGAGCTAAGATTTGGACTTTATGAATATGGAGGTTGGAGGCACTGAAGAGCTTTGGGCAAGAATCCGATGTCAACCAGCCACTACACATGGGCGAGTGTTCTGTCTCTGCAACTGTATCTTCACACAGTCCTCACACAGTTTCGACCATTCTAATATGTGTCAGTCACTGTTCTCAGCTAGGTGAGAGGTCAAGATTCTGTAGATAAACTCAGTTTCTGGGCCCCTTAACAAATATTTCAGAGAAGGGATCCCTTTATCTTGTTTTAAATGATAAAAAGTGAAGTGTTTTGAGAGGGACTGCTTGGACTCAAATTCTGGTGTTGTCTTTTGACATTTCCGTGCCTCAATTTTCTCGGCTGTATTATATAGCCAATAAAAGGACTTGCCACATAGTTTATTTATGAAGGTGAAATGAGACAGCAATGATTCAGTATCCCCGGTCTGATGAATAGCGGTCCTAGCTTTCCATTGTTCAGTCCCCAAATCATGGACTATTCTTGACCCCTCTTCTCTCAGCAGCAAATCCTGCTGGATCTAAGTTGGAAACACATACAGGATCTAATTGCTCTGTATCCCTTTCGCTGCTATCACCTGGTTGTGGCCACCTTCATTTTTGTAGTGGCTACTGGTGCCCATTTTTCCCAGATGTCCTCTTGAGGACAGATGTGCTCATCCCCACCTGCTGGGACTATTGGTTGTTGAAGGCACACAGGTATTTTCCCCATGGGGACTGCCTTGGTTGAAGAGAATTACTTCATTCAAAACTTACATCATTTCCCAAGGGCAACCCCACCGAAGATGGGCTGATGCAAAGATACAAAGACCTGGCCACCTTGCCTGAATGGTCTCCATGCTTATACTCTTAACTCTCTGTAGTTCTTCTCCACATAGTAGACACAACAACTCTGTTAAAACGTAAATTCAATCAAGGGGTGCCTGGGTGGCTCAGTGGGCTGTGTTCAACTCTCAGCTCAGGATAGGATCTTGCACTTCATGAGTTTGAGCTCTGCATTGGGCTCTGCACTGATAGTGGGAAGCCTGCTTGGGATTCTCCCTCTCTCCCTCTCTCTGCCTCTCCCTGCTTGTGCTGTCCCTTTCTCTCTCAAAATAAATAAATAAACACTTCTAAAAAAACCCCATAAATTACATCAAGACACTCCATAGCTTCCCCCCACTGCATAAAGGTCAAATTCCCAACAGTGACTGAAAGGCTCCTTCATAATCTGCTTAATCACCTTGTCAACACCGCCTCTGCCTCACCTCCTATGATTCTACCCCTTGTTCACTCTACTCCAGTCACTCTGGCATCCTTGCTGTTCTTGGACATGCCAGGCAAACTCCTGCCCCAGGACTATTTTTGTTTGTTTGTTTGTCTGTTTGTTTGTTTGTTTGTTTGTTTAAATTTACATCCAAGTTCATTAGCATATAGTGCAATAATGATTTCAGGAGTATAATCCAGTGATTCATCCCCTACATATAATACCCAATGCTCATTCCACCAAGGGTCCTCCTTAATGCCCCTTGTCCATTTAGCCCATGCCCCCACCCTCAACCCCTCTGGCAACCCTCAGTGTGTTCTCTGTATTTAAGAGTCTCTTATAGTTTTGCCCCCTCCCTGATTTTATATTACTTTTGCTTCTCTTCCTTTGTGTTCATCTGTTTTCTATCTTAAGTTCCACATATGCGTGAGGTCATATGATATTTGTCTTTCTCTAATTTCACTTAGTGTAATACCCTCTAGTTCCATCCATGTTGTTGCAAATCTGCCCTGGGGCTTTTATATTGACTCTTTCCTCTGCTTATAGGCTACCTTTCTAGTGGGGTCCCACCCATTTTTTCTCCTTTTTTTAAAGTAGATATGTATGTATGTATGTATGTATGTATTTATTTATTTATTTTAATGTTCATTTATTTTTGAGAGAGAGAGAGAGTTGAGGAGAGGCAGAGAGAGAGGGAGACACAGAATCTGGAGCAGGCTCTAGGCCCTGAGCTGTCACCACAGAATCTGACCAGGGGCCAGAACCCATGAACTGTGAGATCATGACCTGAGCTGAAGTCAGATGCTCAACTGACTGAGCCACCCAGGAGCCCCCTGCCCACTTTCTTTAAAATAGCAATTACCACTTGTCCTACTCTGGTACTTCTCATTCCTCTTACTTGCACTGTTTTCTCTCCGGGCCTGTAACTTTCTAATATACTATATAATTTAACTATTTTGCCATTGTTTTTCTCCTATTAGACCATACCATCTAAAAAAACACGTGTTTGGTTTGCCAGGACAGTGTCTGACAATAATGGTCACTCAATAAATATTTGCTGAATGAGTAAATGACTCTATGCATTTATACACAAATGTATTTAGAATGGTGTCTGGCACATCGTAAATGCTCAGTGAGTGTTAGCTAGTGTTTTTGCCAGTAGAGAAGGGCTCATGAGAATCCTGGAGTTTCAGAGGCTGGTTATACAGAGGCTGATCCTGTGATCCTGCAGGAAGAGGAAGACAAGTAGTATCACACACTGATTAGGGCCTTAGTTCCCTTGCTTTTATGGGTGTGAGCCAACCCCTGGGATGAGCTAAATTCCCTTTAGAACAGATTAAAAGCACAGGTCTGAGTTTCTCACACGGATCCAGGAAGTGATCAAGGACATGAGAGGAGGGTGTGGGCTGGAGCTCTGTTTGGAACCACAATTTGAGTGCAAGGAACAGAGGTCAGATGTCTGCTCTGGCTCTAGGTGGGGCCTGATCCATCCCGGGGCCTCTCTGGGAAATGGTGAATGTCCAGCGGCTACACTGAGACAGAGTGGCTGGTGGGAGTTTATAGTGATTTTAAACTCTTCAGTTATTGGAAAGACTGCCCTGTTTAGATGGGACTCCTATTAAGGGAGAGCTCAGAGCTCTATCTATTTCCTTGTTCACGAGCCTTATCCTTTTCTGAACTGACTGTGTGGTCAGCCCTGGGTACTAGCCAAATGTGAGATGCCTTCTTTTGGTGGGTTTTGGGGAAAGAGGCTCAGAAATGTACTTTGAAACAAGAAGGAGAAGTGTATATGCATGTAAATGTGTAAGATATTCTGATTCCTGGGGAAATACACACTTGTCCTTAAAAAATACCTATTGAGGTGCCAAGGTGGTTCAGTTGATTGAGTGTCCAACTCTTGATTTTGGCTTGAGTTGTGATCCCAGGGTCGTGGGATCAAGTCCTGTGTCGAGATCCACGCTGAGCGTGGAATCTTCTCTGTCCCTCTGCCTCTCTCCACCACTCACATGGTCTCTCTCTCACTCATTTTACTCAATATCAATATAGATTTGTATCTGACCATAGAGCAATATAGCCACTTCTGCCATCTGATGGTTGTGTGAGCACTTTGAAGAAAGAGCTCTTGTATGTGTAAGGTACTTGAAATCGCTCAGTCCTTGACTCTTCAAAAAGTACAAAATGCCTAAACTGTTAGGAATAGGAGGGGGTTGGTCTTATTTTAAAGATCTTTCAAGACACGAGCTCCGTCTTTTGCTGCTTGTGCAATCCAAAGTTAGACAATAGCTTGGAATGTCTTAGTAGCGTTTAAGCCCAGTTCTGTTTTGATCCCTAATAATGTCAGCACCTCATCAGATCTGTTTACAACAACCCTGGAAATTACATACTTGAAGATTATGAAGTAACTCCTGTCATTTTTTTTCCCTCTCAAATAAGGTTGATCTCTAATGATTTAATAGTTCTTTTTAAGGAGATGGGTTGGGGGAATTTTCTGAAATCTGTGTGGTTATGTAAATCCTATCAAAGTGCCCCATGACTTCCATGCCTATTGCCACAGCACTTGCCTAATACAAGTAGAATTCCTAACTACTGTGCAATTTAACTATCAAAATAAAACTATTCCAAATAGTGAACAAAATGTGACATAGACAATAAAATGCACACGGAGGATTGCTTTTAGTGTTTGCATACCAGATGTCTTTCTTTGTCGTACTTCTGTTAATGCATTCTAGTATCTTGAAAACTTTTGATGTAGCATGTGTTGATGCTCCATGTCTTTTCAGTCTTGTCTCAGGACCCAAGAGGGATTGGACCGGATATGCAACCTCAGGCCCCTATCCTTCCTGTATGAATTTCATCTTGGCTTTGGTGGGCCATTTTATAAATCTCATGTTGAGTAACAGCCAGATTTTCTAAGGTGTGATAGTCCTGCCCAGTGTTGCCTGCTCATCTCACCTGCCCCTCAAACCTTACAGTCCAGGACTGCTCCTTTGATATGGACTGATAACTGATATTTCTAGTTACTTAGGACCTCATATAAATGATTTTTAAAATTTAATTTCTCCAAAAAATTTAATTTTCTCAAACATCATGTATTACAAGGTTATTTCCACATTTTCACATACTTTTCCGAGAGGAAAAGTCAGTGAACGAATTACAGCCACGTCCTATCATTTCATGCTTTCTCAATTTCACACCTGAATCTGTGTTAACATACGCATGTGTCAACTTGCACTTATGTTAAAAAAAACAAACAAACTGCTTTACTGCTCATTATCGTTTTGAATCCTGTTTCTTGGTATCTAAAGTATCTTAGCAACACCTTTGAGCAACAACCATAGTTGTTTCCAAATATTACACCATTCAAGTCATCCTACTTGGTTGCTCATTGATATTTTCCAGGGAACCTATTTTTATATTTTAGGAATATAACAGGAATCTAGAAGCTAATGACTTACTGCCCATCTAACAACCCCTCAAGAAAGCTCTTCCGGCCACGGGCACATTTCCAAGACTCCCAGACCATTGTAGGGAGCTTCTATTTGCTGCTGCTGCTCTATCAGCTATTGTTTTTGAGGTTTCCAGACAAGGCAGAGCCTTTTGGAGAGGTAGTTCAGCCCATGTCCTGATGGGAAACATTACCAAGATCACTTACCAATATGAACACTGATTCTCACTATATATCAGAGATTTAATTTTTTTTGATTGAGGGATAACGTTAACAGTAAGGCGCACAAATCTGGCATAACCTTGACCGTTATGCATACCCATGCCCCTGTGTAGCCGCTGCCTAGATCAAGATATAAACTATTTCCGATAACTTAGAAGACTTTCTTGTCTCCTTGGGCCTCTTCCCAGTTAATACCTTACTCCAGGTGACCATGAAACAGACCTCTCTAACTCCGTGATAAATGGAGCCCTACGGTGTGTGCACTTTTGTGTCTGACTTCTTACTCTTCAGTGTGTCATTGAGAGTCATTCAGGTTTGTACCTATAGCAACACTGCATTCTTTTCATCGCTAGGTCTTCCCCCACGGGCCGATGTTCCACAGTTTTTGTATCCATTCTACTGCTGATGGACACTTGGACTATTTGCATTTTTAGACTATTGTGAATAAAACTAGTTAGAGAATTTTACATATAAAAGAACACTTCGCTATATGTGACTTCTGCTATTTGGACAATCTTTTATATGAGGACAGACACAGAGCGGAAAACCAAATAAAAAAGCCTCTGATGATTTTTGTGAGATATTCAGACAGAACCCATCTGCCATCCAAGTTGAGATGAACTGTAAGAGCATAAGCAACAGCAAAAAACAAACAAACAAAAAGGATAAATTGGACTTTATCAACTTCATGAACATTTGTGGATCAAAGGGTACTATTAAAGAAAGCAAAAAGACAACTTACTGAATGGGAGAAAATATTTGCAAGTTATTTATCTGATAAGGGATTAATATCCAGAATACACAAGGACTTCTAAAATTCAACAACAAAAACTCAAGGGCAAAAATAAATAATTCAAAAAATGAACAAAGCACTTCAATAGATACTTCTCCAAAGAAGATATACAAAGGCCCATAAGCCCTTTTAAAAGATGTGCAATATCATTAGGGGTTAGGGGATGAAAATCAAAACCACACTAAGATACCACTTCACAACTACTAGAATGGCTCTAACTTGATTTTACGAAAGAAAGAAGTAGAAGAGAAGTGTTGATGAGGATGAGGAGAGATTGGAACCCTCAGTGTTGGCGGGAATACGAAATGGTGAAGCTGCTATGGCAAACACTCTGGTAGTTTCTCAAAGGGTCGAGCATAGAACTATCATATGATCCAGCAATTTCACTCCTAGGTATATACCTCAAAGACCTGAAACCTAGGACTCGAACAGATATTTGTGCACCAATGTTCTTAGTGGCACTATTGACAATAGCCAAACACGGAAACAACACAAGTGTCTGTCGAGAGATGAATAGCTGAACAAAATGTGACATATGCATATGATGGAATATTATTCAGCCATAGAAAGGAATATATATATATATATATATATATATATATATATATATATATGTGTGTGTGTGTGTGTGTGTGTGTGTGTGTGTGTATGATATATACTACCAAATGGATGAATTTTAAAAACATGCTTAGTGAAATAAGCCAGACATAGAAGGACATCTACTGTGCGATTCCACCTATGAGTTACCTAGAATAGACAAATCCATAGATGCAGAGAGTATAATAGAGGTTAGCAGGGGGTGGGGATAGACAGAAAGGGGGAAGTTATTGTTTCATGAGTAGAGTAGGGAGAAGATTAAGAACTTTTGGGTATAGTTGGTGCTGATGGTTATACAACAGTGTAAATAAAGTTAGTAACACTGAGCTGTACATTTACAAATGGTAAACATAATATTATACTGTGTATATTTTATCACAATAAAAAAATCAACCATAGGTGTAAAACAGTAGTTCTTTGGTATTTACTCATTCAACACATGCTTATTGAATATCTGCAGAAAGCAAGGGCACTTATGGAAACGAAGAATCAAGCATAGTATTCGTTTTCTATTGCTGTGGTAACAAATTGTCACAAATTTATCTGCTTTAAACAACACAAATGTATTACCTTACAGTTCGGTAGATCGGATGTTCAAAATGAGTTTCACTGGGATAAAATCAAGGTATGGCAGGACTGTGTTCCTTCTGAAGGCTCGAGGGGAGAACCTGTTTTCTTTCCTTTTCTGGCTTTTGGGGGCTGCCCCCATTCCTTGGCTCATGGCCGTCTTCCATCTTGAAAGACAAGCAGTTACAACCCTCCTGACTTGCTTCTTTGTAATGTCTCCTCTACCTCCAACCACCCTCCCTTCTTTCACTCATAAGGACCCTTGTGATTACATTTGTCTCACCTGCATGATCCAGGTTAATCTTATCTCTACAACTGATTAGCAACCTTAGTTCCATCTGCAACTTTAGCTCACTTTCTGTGTGGCCTATCACATTCACAGATTCCAGGGATTGGGACATTGTCATCTTTGGGGAGCCATTATTCCACTTATCATACTTAGCTTCCTGACTTCAAAGATAGGTGGAGAGGGACACCTGGGTGGCTCAGTCAGTCAAGCGTCTGATTTTAGCTCAGGCCATGATCTTGCGGTTCCTGAGTTCAAGCCCCACATCGGGCTCTGTGCTGACAGCTTGGACCCTGGAGCCTGCTTCAGATTCTGTGTCTCCCCCTCTCTCTCTGCCCCTCTCCTACTCATACTCTGTCTCTGTCTCTGTCTCTTAAGAATAAACATTAAAAAAATAAAAAAATAATAAAAACAAAGAGAGGCAGAGAGAAACAACAAAACTAAATTATGAATGGTGCAGCTGAAACATTCTGAGCTCAGGGTAAGAGTATTCAGGTAGAGAGAATCGAGAAATTCAGAGACTAACAAAACCAGTCAAAAAATATATATAAGGGTGCCCTCTATGCCAAGAACTTTGGGAGTCTCGATGCTTCATAGTGTAAGTGAACTAGCTCTGTTCCACATCTGATGGTCAGGCAGGATCACAGAAAAGCAGCTGATCAGTGCATGCCAGAGGGTGATCCAGAGTGCCTGCCCAGTGGCATGATTCCAGTGGGTCAGCTGGGGACGGGACAGCTATGTTGCTGCTGTTTGACGAGGAAGGCTGCCAGGAGCATTAAGTCCCTGCGTGATCTATAGTTGATCTACACAGCACCTGCTAGCAAACTGGAAACCCAGAGAAATGTGAATTCTAGCATTAATTAGCATCAAAAGTGAATGTGAGAGACCTAGAAATGGCAGCCTGGCCCTGAAATTCTCTTACACATAGTGTGGCTACAATTTGGACTACTTATTAGTGTTTGCATTTGCACTGCATTATCAAGAAAATGATCTCGCCGGCTTTTTTATATAAATGGTGCCTGATAAAAAGCAGTGAGACCCACTGTACTTTCCTTTTTTATTACTAAAATTTGTTTTCATGTTTATTTATTTATTTTGAGAGAGGGAGAATCCCAAGCAGGCTCTGCACTGTCAGCACAGAGCTCGATATGGGCTCGGACTCACAAACTGTGAGATCATGACCTAAGCCAAAACCAAGAGTTCCATGCTTAACTGACTGAGCCCCTCAGGCCCCCCTAGACCCACTGTACTTTCTGATGTAAAAAAATTCAAATAAAATTTTTTTAATGCTTATTATTTTTGAGAGACAGAGAGAGACCGAGTGTGAGTGGGGGAAGGGCAGAGAGAGAGGGAGATACAGAATCCGAAGCAGTCTCCAGGCTCTGAGCTGTCAGAAGAGAGCCCGATGCAGGGCTCGAACTCGAACCGTGAGATCATGACCTGAGCCAAAGTTGGACGCTTAACCAACTGAGCCACCCAGGTGCCCCTGATGTAAAAATAAATTTAATGACATCTTTGTACCGTTGGTAGCACCAAAAAGCACTTTAGACCCACAGGGAGCGGGCTGGGAAACGCTGCTCTCCAGGTGTGGGACTGATGAGTTCTTTACATCCAACACACAACAGCATGGAACAGTCTACTACGTGTCCAGGGCATTCAGCAGTGGCCACTCCCATATCCCTCCCCAACCTGTGTGATTTGGTTTTGTCCACCATATTTATCACTGAATAAATGAATCCACTGAAGATATAATATGTGCTCAATAAATGTTTAATAAGTGCAGGAAATAGGAATAAATAAATGACTTCAGGTGCTTAAAATTCTCAACTTGGGCCTACACTGTGGTTCTGAGGGATCACACCTCTCTGATCCCATGTATTTCTTTGCAGTGACCTCATTGTGTGCACGCATTTTTGCTTGGCCAATTTAACAGGTTGCTTCCAGCCTATGTGAACTCTAACTAGAAAAATGTATTTAAGGATATTAGAAAAAATGTATTTAAAAATTGTCTTATAAAACAAGAGATATTTTCATTAGAATTTTTGCCTTGATCGAAGGAAAACGTTGTTGGACGCTTACTTGGGTTCTGTCTCTAAGGACACATCCAACCACCAGATACAACTTCCTTCTGAGAGCCCAGAGGTTGGTGCTCCTTTCTCTCTAGTCTCTCTAGTCAGTGACATCAAGAAATAATAACCCCTTTCAGCTGTGTGACTCAAGGTCTGCAAGGTCCAAAGTATGTCACTGTTTACTTGAGAGAATGTCCGGGAGAGCTGCTTGTGGGTCTCTAGACTCATCAAAGATGCCACCCCAGACCAGTAATCCCCTTATAAATGGATATGTGAAGTCCTTAAGATACTAGGTGACCCTATCTTTGTATAGGCCTTGTATAACCTTTTCTGACTCTCTTTTTTTCTTCTATCTCCTTCCTTCCTTCACCCCTCCCTCCTTTCCATCCATCCATCCTTCCTTCCTTCCTTCCTCCCTCCCTCCCTCTCTCCCTTCCTTCCTTCCTTCCTTCCTTCCTTCCTTCCTTCCTTCCTTCCACATATTTATTAATTCTACAAATATTGTTGAACACCTACAATGTGCAAGGGGCTCGTTAGGAACTGAGGATTCAGCTGGGACTAAGACCAAGCAGTCTTTGCTTTCGTGGAGTTTCCATACTAATGAGAGGGTGAGGTAATGAACAAGAGAACAAATTGATTAGTGAAATATCCTCAGATTATAAGTCTTAGAAAGGCTGTGAATAGGGTGCTGTGAAAAAGAATATCATGGGGAAAGTATGTTCTTTCTTAATGCGCAGAAATCTAGGTGTCTGCATGTGTGTGAATGAATCTTTGGGGGGCAGCTCCAAGGGAGAAAGCTTGGCTCAGTCTTTCTGGTAAAAGAGGGAAAAGAAAACCTAAAGTGACGGGGTAACCTATCTTGTGAGGAACTCAGGGAGTAAGGGACGTCCATCTTGCTTATCATAGCATGGCCAATGCATAGCACTGTGCTGGCATACAGAAAAGGCCCCTGAAGTAATTACTGATAGGAAAGTCACCTGATCCTGTAAAGCATACATTTATGGAACCCATTCTTTTTGTTTTTTGTCCCATGTAGAAGAAAATCCAGCAGTCTTGAGTGATAGATAACCTTTCCATACATGGCCAACTTTGGTGGCTCGGGGCAGGACCTCCTGTGAAGGCACTTAGTAAGGGGTGGCAATGAGTTCAGGGATGCAAGGCAAACTTTCTTCATGGCCTCATACAGGAGGTCAGACTGTGGGAGGACACCCCTTGGAGGTATTAAGACATTGGTGCCAACTGACCGGGTATTTGAGAGAGGATTATCTCTTGGGGCCAGATAGCTATTTCCGAGAAGAAAATGAGCACTCTTGACCCACCCCAGAAGGGTTCATTAGGAAAACACAATACCCATTACAGCATTTACCCTCTAGTAATTTATTTCATTGTGCACACATCAGTTTCCTACTCCAATAGACCATAAGCTTCTCTTGCGGCAGCTTTAAAAATCTGATGGGAAGACGGGACTAAATCTTGTTTTGAAGCTGCATTTCCGTTAGCTTATGTTTTGAGAATACAGGTTTAGATCCATCAAAACAGCCTTTTCACTTTACTCATAAGATCCTGGTGTTAACTGGGTGGTTTTGGGGTGGCTGCTGAAGATTATGGGCAGGCCAAATTCCTCCACACACACCCCTCCCTAAAGACCCCTCCCCCCAGCCTCTTTCTTGTTGATTATTTTAGGCCCCAATGTCCAGCACATAGTAAGCAACAGTGGTATTAAGCATAAAAAACACTAAAATAAAAGAAGTCATCAAAAAAAAAAAAAAAAAGGAAGCTTGGAATACAAGTGTCAATCTTATCTCACAACACCTGGACTTTGAATGTGTTTCCCATCATTTTTAGCATTTCCAATGGGATATAGAACAAGCTGCAACAGCATAATAATACTTGATTCAAAAAATTCATTCTGGGCCGCCTGGGTGGCTCAAGAGATTGAGCGCCCGACCCTCGATTTGGGCTCAGGTCAAGATCTCAGGGTTGTGGGATCGAGCCCTGCATGGCGTTCCGTACTGACAGCACTCAAAGCCTGCTTGGGGTTATCTCTCTCTCTTCTTCTGTCCCTCTCCCCCGACTCGTGCACCTTCTCTCTCTCTCAAAACAAAAAACAAAAAAATCATTTTAATGCTTTCCCAAACAAGGTGTACTGGAGACCACAGAGGAGAGAGTACAGAGGCTTATTATTTTAGAATTGTTCATGTACGGGCTCCTGGGTGGCTCAGCCAGTTAAGTGGCCTACCTTGGCTCAGGTCATGATTTCGCTGTTCATGAGTTCAAGCCCTATGTCGGGCTCTGTGCTGAGAGCTCAGAGCCTGGAGCCTGCTTCGGATTCTGTGTCTCCCTCTCTCTGCTCCTCCTCCGCTCATGCTCTGTCTCTGTCTCTCCCTCAAAAATAAATAAACATTAAAATAAATAAAAGAAAAAAGAATAGTGCATGTAAATGCGTGAATGGCAAAGATGTCCTTCTAGCTGGGTGCAGGTCAGACCTTTGTAACTGCTGCCCCTTCCTGCCTCTCCCAACCCAAATGCTTTGACCCCCAAAGCCTCCAAACCTTCTGTCAGGCCAGGTGCAAGAGGTAGAGACTAAAGAGCCCCTAGAGATAAAAGGCTGTCATGAAAGCCCCAATAAGCTTTTCTTCCCCAGGATATGGCATTAGAGAAGCCATCTGAGCTAAAACGATTATCGCTGGGCTGCTGCCAACAGAGAATATTCTATTCCCAGCTTAATAAAAAAAAAAAAAAAAAAAAAGAAACGAAAATGTAAGTTGAATCCAAATGAAATATAATTCTATTTCCTTTTTATCCAAGTGATTTCAGTGGACAAAGGATAGGAACTCTGCTGAGAGCAAATTAAATGAGTCCTCTGATGCATCACAGTAGCTTTTAGGGCGGTGAGGCCAGTGGCCTGGAGAGGGAGGTAAAGCCACCTTCCCCCCTCAGAATGAAAAGAGTGGGAGGTAAGGGTGAATTAAACCTCCACCCTACTGATATCTCCTCTCTGCACCAGAGGAGTGTTCATCCTCTGAACAATCATTGCTGTAAGCAGTAGGGAGTTACAGAGGGTTCTTGAGTAGGGGAGTGGCAAGACAGAGGTAGCATTTAGGAAGCTGAACTTGTCAGAGTCTCATTAAATATTTGTTGAATGAGTGATTCAGATTAAGAACAAGACAGAGATGTGGATTTGGCCATTTCTGTATATGGATTTCAGTAAAGCTCTCTGAAGAAAGGATTAGAAAATGATGTTCAATCAATGCCACAAGTATAACTTTAGGTTATTTATAGTTTTCTATTTGCTTATTCTTAAGTTAATGCAGCAAAAGTGTTGACCAGATTTGACTTACGGAACGTGATAAAACACAGCTTTACTTTTGTTCCTGCTGATCCGATGAAGTTTGTTGTCTGTGGTAATCTTTCCCTGCCCTAGATAAATACGATTTACCCAGAGGCAATATACAGTCAGTCCTGTTGTCCTTTTAAGTCACAAACACACTCTAAGGCACCCATTAGAATACCCAGCCCTGGAAATAATTAAAATGATGAATTTTATATAATGTCAAACCTCCCTTTGTCAGACCACACCACTAGTAGCTCGTAGCCCATATTTTTCCTTTATTTCTCTTTTCTTGTTCCTCTTCATTCATTGGGCTCACCCCTAGGGCTGGAACAGAGACAAAGGGAAGACAGGAGCAGAAAACGGTCTTGCTTCTGTTGTATCTGCTATCACTTGGCTTTGTGCCGAGTTAGGCTTGTGTTTAAAGCTGATACTCTCTTGTGGCTCCGGGGTGGCTCAGTTGGTTAAGTGACCTGATTCCTGATTTCAGCTCAGGTCATGATCTCATGGTTCTTGAGATCAAGCCTCAAGTCGAGCTGTGTGCTGGGATTTTCTTTCTCCCTCTTTCTCTGTCCCTCCCTCACTCATGCTCTCTCTCTCAAAATAAATGAACTTAAAAAAAAAAAAAGCCAATACTCTCTTGAGCACCCTTGTGGGGGTCCTCCTGGTGGTTTCTCTGGAGATGTGTTGATACCCCTTCTTTAGCTGGTTGCTCCCAGCCTTCTCGGAGGACCCACTCCCACACTGTTGGAACCCCACCCCCCTGTAGATGGTCTTCTAGGCAGACCCTAAATCAGCCTCGGGAGGGCAGTCCTTGATCCTGTGCACCGTTGTGTCCTGCTGCAGGGGTAGATGAGGTCATTTTCCACACGAAGCTGTTACTTGCCCTGACTCCACCCCCCCCCCAATACCGCTCACCCCCGCCTCTTCTACCCTGCATATTTTCTGGGGCAGCTCGCCATTCCTCAAACTGCAGGCCACGCATATCCGACTCTCAAAGTGGCCATGTTGAAGGGCCCCCGAGACTTGAGCGGGGAGGTTCAGACACCCACCCCCCACCTCTTATTTCCTCATGGGATATAGGACTTGAAGTTCTCAGTACAAATTTCCCCCATCCCATCTTTCCTCTTTCTTCCCACTGTCCAAAAACTTTTTATATTCTTGAGGTACAAAAGAAGTCCCTGGATAAATGTCCTGAATTTTTGAAGCTCAACCTCAGAATTTTTTTTTTTTTTTTCTTTTTAAGATTCCTCTTATGGCACTCTGTCTCAGATATACTTTGGTAAGTGAGAGCTAGACTATCAGTCCCCCTGGAGAAACTGAAGAGAGAGTGTTCTATTTAACATCAGGTTACGTTCACTTAACAAATTCTATGTAGGGCATGCTACAAAGTAAGTTCAATTTTTCTCATTTAATTTTCTTGTCCTTTCAAAGCTTGAAGTTAAAAGAACTTCCAAAGTACCCGCACTGGTAAATAACATTTGCAGTCTTTACTAATCGCAGCAGTCGCTCTAGGTTGTATACATTTCACAGTTCAAGAAGACACTCTTTAAGGACATAAATGCAAAATTAGGAATACAGAATTGGTATAAAAACACATATTTACTTAGAATGAGAAAAAAAAATTATAGCAAATCACAAATTTTGAAATGCTGGCTCTACTGCAAACATCAAAAACCCAGCAAGATTACATAATGCGTTAATGAATGAATGGTCTTAAATACATACCTCTGGAAGTTCTTTTGAATTTTGATATGGTCAGCAATTCTGGATGAATATAAAAGGTATCTGAAAATAAAACATACAGAGGAGTAATTAAATTGCATTAAAAAACCCCTACATTGCATTAAGCTACTTGATCATGTAATCACATTATTCTTAACACTATACGTTGCTTTGTTTATAAATAGGTACAGTGATTTCATTGTTTTGTTGTGCTCCATTGATGGGTAATTTTTCATCCCATTTTGTTTTAAAACTGCTGTCCGCTTCAGGATGTGATCCAATATATTGGATTAAAACAAATTTTTTTTTAACATTTATTCATTTTTGAGAGACAGAGTATGAGTGGGGGAGGGACAGAGACACTGGGAGATAGAATCTGAGGCAGGCTCCAGGCTCTGAGCTGTCAGCACAGAGCTGGACACAGGGCTTGAACTCACAGACTGAGAGATCATGACCTGAGCCAAAGTCAGATGCTTAACCGACTGAGCCACCCAGGCACCCCCAATATATTGGATTTAAAAAATCCATATATTGGTGACAAACATAGTCACCATAGAACTGATGTTGCTTTGTGCCCTACAAGCGCAGGAATGCCGATAAGTTCTATTTTGTGTGAGTTACATAAAAGAATACTGTGGGTTTATAACTGCATACAGTGCTTATTGAGTATACTCCAGGCAGGACAGAACTTTTGTTTTGAACGGGCATGTGTGAGAATCAAATCCTCTGCCTATAATTTTGCATATTTGAAGACTGGCAGAATTTTTCACAGACTAGCTTCTTGCTTCATTATTTTGGAAACTTGTTTCTTCTTCACTATCCACATACTTTCGATGCCCAGTGCAATAGGTCATGTTCATATTGCAATATGACCCCTGGCATTGCTGAAGTGGGCGGTGGGAAGAATGCCAGAAGCCATTCCTGCACCAGAATAGCTAGCAATAACTTAACTAGATGTGAAAGTAAACCACATAAACCTAACCTTCTTAACCTAAACTCCACGGATCTTCAACTCAACTTCCCCTTAGCTGAACCCCAAACACCCCATGGTCTCTCTAACACCAGCCTACAGAAGGGCAAGTATAACAGAGGGTGGGTTGGAGAGGAAAGGGACAGAGGTCCTGATTGTGGCCAATATACTTCTAAGTTTTACAAAAACATATTACCATGTCAACACATTGCTTGGGCCCCAAACAGGGCCTTGAAAGAGGTGTGGGCTCATGAGGGCCCTGGGATGTCATTAACTTATCTGCCCTGCTAAGCGCGAATGAGTTCTGTTTGGGCACACCACCTATTCACAAGACATTTCCATTTACAGTGTTGGCGCATGCGGGCAAATGCAGGTTAGTATGTGCTACCACCAGCATTTGGCAGTTGGCTACCCTCCAACAAATTCAGCAACTGAATAGAGTTTTCCTGTGTTTTAAGTTTCATTCCCTAGCCTCAAGGCATAAGGAACCTCACTGACCTCATTAGTATGTTCACATGCAATTGAAAGGTGTTTGCCTTAGAAAGTAGAGGCAGTTTAGTAAATTGGCACGGAGGAGACTCGTGGAAGGACAAGAAAGGGGTGGGTTGTGCTCAGACTTTGGGCAAATTAAAGAGAGCACGATAAGATGTCCGAATGATCAGTTAAAGGATTTTCTTTGTCACACGTGTAGTCTAGAAGGGGGTCGTCACAGGAATGTTTTCAGCAGGAAGTAATAGAATACTCAACTAACAATGGCTTAAGTAACAGGGCTTAAATAATAAAGATAATTACTTCTTAGAACAAAAGCTTTGAAGGTAGGTGAATTGCTAATTCTGATAAGTTGGGGCTATTTGTCCTTTTCTCTATGATTTTCTTGATCAAAAGGTGGTTGCTTCAGCTCCATATATCATTCATCCACAAGGCAGAAAACGGGAGGGGGGGAGGCAGTGAGAGAGTGTGTGCCTTTCTCCTTTTAGAGAGGAAAACAACCCTTTTCTAGCCAGTTTCCTATCAGAATTCCTCTTCAGGTCTCATTGGCCCAAACTGGGCACATGGGTGCCCCTCGGTGTAAGGGGAAATTGGGAAAGTGGGTCTGGCAAAGGGACATGGGAGTTCCATGGCTCAGTCACGCTTCATCACTTTGGGCTGGGCGTATGGCTTCTCTGAACAAAATATGGACTCTATTATTAAGAAGAAAACGGGATGGGGGCCTGACTGGCTCAGTCGGTTGAGCATCCGACTCTTGATTTCGACTCTGGTCATGATCTCACAGTTCATGGGATCAAGCCCCAAGCTGGGCTCCATGCTGACAGCACGGAGCCTGCTTGGGATTCTCTCTCTCTCTCCCTCTCTCTGCTCCTCCCCCTACTTGCTCACTGTCTCTCTCTCTCAAAATAAACAAGCTTTCAAAAAAAAAAAAAAAAAAAAAAGAAGGAAAAGGGAATGGCTATTGGGAGGCAACTAATGGCATATATAACGGAAACTTTTGTGTTGAGTATCATAAAACTATCTTTACTTGACAATTACTAAGCTAATGTAAATCAAGGACACACATGAAGACAAACTATCGTTTAGTTAGCCAATATTCTGTGCCAGGATCTGGTGCTAGATGTTAAACATAAGTTTCCTGCAGTTAGCCTTGCCCTGCAAGATGGATATTATTATCATTATTTTCAGAGAGATTAGATTACCTCCCCATTAGGGAAATAAGTAGCTTCATTTTGATTTTATCATTAAAGCCATTGCCTTTCTTGAACATCAAATAAATCATATGCAATATTCTCTTTTGTTTCAGACTTATCTTGCTCAATATTAGGCCTGTGATTCATTCATGTTGTTAAGGGTACTATCATGTGCCTCGTATTGCTGTGTATTATTCCATGGCTTGAAAATATCACATTTTGTTTATCTACTGCGCTATAGGTTGATATTTCGGTTGTTTGCCGTTCAGAGATATTATGAATAAAATTGCTTTTAACATTCTTAATATGAGTCTTTTGGCATTCCTTTCTGTTGGGTTTACACACAGGAGCAGCATAGGGTATTTTTAGCTTTGGTAGATACTCTTTAAATTTAAAGATTTAAAGATTTTTAAATCTTTAATTAAATCTGGAAGACTTAAATATTTTGAAGTCTTTAAAAGATTTCCAAAGTGGTTGTACCAAGTTACACTCCCACCAGCAATTTGTGAGAGAACCATCTGCCAATGTTTGGTGTTGTTATATAGAAGGTGGTAAGACATATGGAAAAAGAAAAGCTGGGCAAGACAAGGGGGATTGTTGGGGCTGGGAGAAAGTGGAGCAGGTTGAAATTTTAAATACAGTGGTTGAGGGGTGGGTACCTGGGTGGCTCAATCAGTTAAGCATCTGACTCTTGATTTCTACTCGGGTCACGATCTCACAGTTCATGGGTTGAGCCCTACATCGGGTTCCACGCAGACAGTGCAGAGCCTGCTTGGGATTCTCTCTCTCTCTCCGTTTTTCTCTGCCCCTCCCCATTCATGCTCTCTCTTTCTCTCTCTCAAAAATAAATAAATAAACTTAAAAAAATAAATACAGTAATTAACATAGTTTTTTTTTTTTTTTTTTAGAAGGTGACATTCCAGCAAAGTCACAAAGAAGGTAAGGGCATGAGCAATGCAGGCATGTGGAAAATGTTGGAGGCAGGGGCCAGGGCCAGTACAAAGGCTGTAAATCGAGGCCCTGTGTGCTGGAGTCAGGGTAACAGGTCAGTGTGGAAGAAGAGCGAGTGAGGGGGAAAGCAACAGAAGATATTATAAGAGGCAAATGGCACCAGATCACACAGGATCTTTGAGGACACAGGGAGGACTTGGCCTTTCACCCCGAGTGCCAGGGGGAGTCACAACAGTGTTTTGAGCAGATGAGTGACATAATCTGACTTCCATTTTAGAGAGATCATTCTGGTGTCTGGGTTGAGGACAGGTTGTAGGGTGGGAGCAGGGAGAGCAGTTAGTAAGCTACTGCAGGAGGTGACGGTGGCTTTGGGGCCAGGGCGGTGGCAGTGGACATGCTGAGACTGATTAGATGCTGGGTGTATTTTGAAGGTAGAGCAATCATTTTTATTGGCATCACTAGCTTTAATATTAGCAATGCTATGGTAATAATAATAGTTATCATTTTCAATCTCTTACTATGTCCATACTGTATGTTTTATTATTCTCGTAAACTGAAGCTCAAAGATGTTAGGCAACCTCCCTAAAAACACAGGTTTCATAAGAGATAGACCAGGCATTCTATCTTAGCTCTAGCAGATTTCAAAGTTAATGCTCCTAAAACTGCCTCATCACTAGGTTCTGGTTTCCGTTTTGCCTCTACCCCAGGCAGCGCCTTATACATAACAGGTGATCAATATATTTACATTGAATTCATTGACACCACTTTTCCCTGAACTTTGTTTCTGGATTTTCTTAAAAAATAGGCTTTTACTGTTATATTTACATACTGTAAACTTTACTTTTTGGGTATATAGTTCCATGACTTCTAACATGCATAGATTTACGTGAGCACTACCACAATCAGGATATAGACTATTTCCATTGCTTCTGCCTGCCCCAAATTCTCTCATGCTGCACCTGTGCAGCCAAACCCTCCCCCACCCAATAATTCCTGGAAACCCCTAATCTGTTCTTTACTGATTATAAACATGAGTGTACAGGTTTTTGTGGGAGTGTAAGTGTGCAGTTTTCTGGGATAAAAGCCCAGGCATGTGTTTGCCAGTCCATGTGGTTAATATTTGTTTAACTCTATAAGAAACTACCAAATTGTTTTCTAAAGTGATTACACCATTGTGCAAGTCAACCAGCACCATATGAAAGTAACAATTGCTCTGTGTCTTTGTCAATGCTTTTTGAAATTTACAGTGAAAGTATTTTGGACTCCAGAATATATTTATAGGCTAAATTCCATATTCCATATTTTTTAATGTGTCACATAAATATAGTCTGTGACATTTTCCTCATTGAAGATATTTTACAATACATTAAAATACATCAATATTTCATGAAAAAACCTAGTAGAAGAATTTAGATAATACCTACGATATATGAAATTTCACCCTGGCTATACATTTTTTTAATTTTAAGCATCAGTTTTTAAAAAGTAACATCAAAATGATAAGGATTGCTGTATTCTTCATATATCCCATGTCTCATAAATTTGAATTCAACTGCTAGTTCTTTTCCCAACCATATATGTTAATGGTATTTGCTTCTGTTTTTGAATGGTAAGAGTATCCATTTTCTGTTCCTTAGGAGTGATACTTAGGTCTTATTTTTCTGATTCTTCCAGAAAATGCTGCATGTTGCGTTTGAATAGGAATTGAGGGTTCAGAAAAGGGTGGGCAATTACAGATCTCTCTAATTTTAAAAACCTGAGGTATGGGTCCAGCCAAGTGCTCAGCTTGATTTCCAAGATTTCTAAATAAACATGATATAGGCATACTTTACAAAATTTACCACCTGCCCTTTTTGATCCAGATACCTTTCCATTTGGAGACTGTTATTGTGATGTAATTAACACATATAAATAACACAATGTGCTTGCACGACTTCCAATAAGGAAATCCCTATGAAACAGGCCTAAGCTTTTCTTTTCTTTCAGGGATGTTGTAGAAGTTAGATAATCAAAGGTCATAAGGTAGTGAATGAAAACTTGCTTTAAGGGACAAAAACATGTTACTATTATTATAAAAGATAAGTCACTTCTTAATTAAATGAGTACTAAGTACCTAACATAGTGAAAGTATCACGTAAGATATGTTCATGGAGAATATAAGTATGAAACAGAGCTCTTACCCTCATGTATTTATAATCTAGTTGGCAGAGAAGTAAAATGTTTAAAAAAATTTAGGGGTGCCTGGGTGGCTCAGTCGGTTGAGCGTCCGACTTCAGCTCAGGTCATGGTCTCACAGCTTGTGAGTTCAAGCCCCGCGTCGGGCTTGGTGCTGACAGCTCGGAGCCTGGAGCCTGCTTTGGATTCTATGTTTCTCTCTCTCTCTGCCCCAACCCACTCACATTGTCTCTGTCTCTGTCTCTGTCTCTCTCTCTCAAGTAAATAAATAAATAAATAAACAAACATTAAAACAAAATTAAAAAAAATTTTTAAGTATTCCAGTAACACATGAATACATGTTACAAGGCTTTATCTAATTTTTCAGAGTAATTGCACAAATGGTAAAATATCCCACACATTGGTCTATTACATACATATATAAGTTCAAATGGTGCACTCTCACAAAGTATTGGTTTCGTCTCACAGCAGATAATGTGTGAAGTCATAAGCCCACTATTCTTATCACTGTTCCCTGAGCAGGTGAAGAAATTTGAGCTGGGCTCAGCAGAACATTAGAGAGGAGGGAGACGACATTCCAAGCAAATAAAGTGTCAAGAGCCAAAGTGCAAAGATGGAAAGTGCAAGCATGTGCCTGACCTGTGAGCAAACCCGTTGGCTTGTTAACAGATGAGTAATGATAACAGCAGTCATTAATTGAGCACTGAGTGTGGCAAGCACTGGGCTAAGTCTGATACATGGGCTACCTCACTAAATCTCAACAACACTGGAAATAAACTGAGGATTCGGAATCTTCCATACAGGCACACAGCTAATTAGTTGTAGACCTGGGGTTCCAACCCAGACGGTCTGATTCTAGTCCTTAACCTCAACATTATACTGTAACACTAAGGCTAGAAAGGAAATTTGAGGACACATTGTAGGGATCTGAGATGTTTGAACTTTAGCCCAGAGGACTAGGGGTTCTCCATCTTTTCCCCAGCCGTCTACATTTGACTGATAGGATATCTTGAGGAACAGCCTCTTGATAAAAATGGTTCAACATGAGCATGGGCTGGGGAAGAGCATCGACATCTCCAGCCTGTGTGTGGAAATGCTGCTCATTCTGTCCTGAGAGAGTGAGGTGCTTCTCACTCTCCCTTTTGTCTCCCTTTTGAGAGTCACCACTATAGATGATGGGGGAAGCCTGGAAGTCTTAAAAAGAGAATGTAGAAGACCCAACAATGAGTGTAAATGAATTTGGCAGCAAGGTCCATTATGGACTGGACACAGAGGTCCAGGCAATGGACCACTGCAGCCCAACTATGCAGATAAGGGAGAGCTAAGGTGGGGCAATGGGGACGGCTGTTGGGAAGGGAAGATTGATAGGACCTGGTTACTGGAAGGATCTAGGGGCAATGGAGTGGAGGAGTTAGTCAATAAAGATTGTATAACTGTAATTTCTTTCCTGTGCCTTCAAGAAGAGCAGACTGGTCCCTACAGCATCCCTGAGCTCTCAAAGTCTATTGTCATATCGGCCATGGCCACTAGAGGGCTGCCCCATCTCGTCTGGAGCCCAGACTGATTCATACGCAGGGAAGACAGTGGGACTGTTTAAAATCCAAGTCCTGCTGGTCCCTGGAACTTCATGAGAGCCTGGGTTTACAACGGTTGATTTTCATTGAGACAGAAGGTTGGAAGGTCTCCCACGCACTGACGATGGCTGGAAGTGGCCTAAGAGGTGGTGATAAGTTACGGAGTGCTGGTGTGGGTGCCCAGGCCGCCAGGGGAACAGGAGGGCAGGAGGAGGAAATCTCAGGTTTGAAGATATCCTGGTCGCGGAAGACAGAGAACTTGCACAGTTGAACCGCAGCTGGAGTGGCTGTGTGTGCCCATGTGTGTGAGTGTGGGGATGCATATGGGCGGTACCTGTGCACGGGTGAATGTATGTATGGATGCATATACGTGCATGCGTGAGAGTGTGGATGGGTGAGTATGCGTGTGCATGTGTGCGGGTGTATACGTGTATGTGTAAACGTGTGCATGCCTGGGAGAGCGTGGCACATGTGGGCAGGCTTCCAAGTGTCTGTGTGTGTCTGCTCCGCAGGGGGGAATGTTCACGTTTGTTGCTTGGCTGCAGCCCAAAAGACAAACAATGAGGTGAATGGAAATGAACTGGAGTCTCTGCTTCAGCAGTGATTAGCTCCCATCAATTCTGACCAAGAGGAGATACAACAGGCACCAAGGAGCAAACACTGGGAAACTCAGAGACCTGGGTTGTGCAGGGGTCTGCAAAGCCACTCGGCAGCGTCCTTGGACAGCAAAGCTCGCCTCTGGAGCCTGGAGCGGGAGACGGGTCATTCCTGCCCTCAGACACAGATCTGTGTGCTATTCCATCCTGGCCAGTGGCTCTTCGGTCTGGCCTTGGTCTTACTAAACATCACTTTACTTTCTGATGGGTGGACAGCTACCTACCTCACCTTCCCCTGGCAGTTTTCTCGTTCTCTTTGTCAGGCTGGCCTCCGTCTCTTCCCAGAGATGAGGTGAGAGCCCTCTTTCCAGCTGCTCAGAGGAGCCCGGCTTCGTGCTGTGTTCGCACTTAGTCATGTTGCCTTGTCCTCAGGCTCCCCTCTTGCCACCTGTCAGGGGTTGGAAGCAGAATAGTGAAGGCAGAAACACAGACTGTCTGGTGGGTTGGTGAGAAGGAGTTGTTCCTTATCTCTAGACCTGTGCACATATTTATGTGTGAGCAAGTGGGAAAGGTGGTGGTAGGGAGGGCATTAGAGGACCCTGGGGCAGGCCTTCAGCCCTCAGAGCTGGGGTCCCTGGCTGTGGGTTCCCCGAGGCCCAGAGACACTGGTTTAGCTGGGGACATGAGTGTCCGCCAACCTGCTAAAGTGCATGCCCTGTCCTCACACAACAGGGTCTTTCCTGGGCTCTCACAATCCCTCATGAGCACGTCTCAGAGGGCGCCAGGCCCCTCAAGCAGCATGGCTATGAGAATTTAAAAAAAGCTCTGCATACCCAGCAGGTTCTCCTTATGCTTGTATACTTGGGTGTGTGGGGAGGGTACTTCATCATTCATTCACATCCTAATAAATCTAGAGTAGTTGCTTCGTAGAAATCACTTATTGGGTGCCTGGGTGGCTCCATTGGTTAAGTGTCGCTCAGGTTGTGAACTCAATGGTTCGCAGGTTCCAGCCCCGCAATGGGCTCTGTGCTGACAGCTTGGAGCCTGGAGCCTACTTCAGATTCTGTGTCTCCCTCTCTGCCTCTCTCCTGCTCACATTCTGTCTCTCTCTCTTTCTCTCTCAAAAATAAATAAACATTAAAAAAGAAATTGTTCATAACACTTCCAGTTTGTTTTTAGTCTTTAAATAGTTCCTGTTCTCATTTGCCCCCTCAGGGCACAAGTGGCCCAGTCCTGATTTTCTTTCTAATGCAGTTCTTGTTTTATAGTTCACTAGATTGAATAGCTGTGGGAGTTCTCAAGCTTTAATATTAAAAAAAAAAAAAAAAAATCTGAGGAGCTTGTGTTATTTTTTTTCACTGTTAATTTTTAACATATTTTTTTTTTTAAATAAATTCTAGGGGCACTTGGGTGGCTCAGTTGGTTAAGTGACCAACTCTTGGTTTTGGCTCAGGTCATGATTTCACTGTTTTGTAAGTTCAAGTCCCACATCAGGCTTCATGCTGGCAGCGCGAGCCTGCTTGGGATTTTCTTTCTCCTCTCTCTCTACCCCTGCCCCACTCACGCTGTCTCTGTCCCTTTCAAAATAAATAAATAAACTTAAAAAAAAAAAGTAAATTCTACCCCCAAAGTGGGGCTTGAACTCACAACCCTGAGCATTGAGATCAAGAGTAGCATGCTCTACAGACTGAACTAGCCAGACATCCTGAGTAGCTTGGTTTAAAGGCAGATTTCTCAGGCCCCGTTTAAATCTATGGAATCAAAATTTCTGGAATGAGACACAGGAATTTGCATTTTACCAATCCCTCCCCCACACCCAAGATCCTAAGTTAGGTGATCCACAGAACACATGCTGTGAACCACGGTGTGGAAGGATGCTTGGATCCATTTTTTTTTAATGTTGAGTTTCCAGAGTCTTTATATATTCTAGACACAAGGCCCTTGTTGGTTGTGTGATTTGTAAATCTTTCCTCCTAGATTGTAATTTGTTTTTTCATCTTTTTACAGGGACTTTCACAGAGGAAAAGTATTAAATTTTGATAAGGTCCAATTTGATGAGGTCAACTCTGCTGAGCCCTAGGTCCCAAAGATATCTTCCTGTGTTCTTTTCTAGAAATTTTGTAGTTTTATGTTTACATGTAAGTCCATGATCCATTATGAGTTAATTTTTTTTTAATGTTTATTTATTTTTGAGAGAGAGAGACAGACACGAGCAGGGGAAGAGTTGACAAAGAGAGGGACACAGCATCCAAAGCAGGCTCCAGGCTCCGAGCTGTCAGCACAGAGTCTGATGTGGGGCTCTAACTCACAAACCGTGAGACCATGACCTGAGCCAAAGTTGGACACATAAGTGACTGAGCCACCCAGGCGCCCTGTGAGTTAGTTTTTATATTAGGTGTGAGGTTTATGTCCAATTTTTCCAGCACTAATTATTGAAAAGGCTGTTTCTCCTCCATTGGATTGCTTTCATTTCTTTATCAGAGTTAGTCAGGGACATATTTGTGTGGCTCTAGATCTGGGTTCTTTATTCTATTCCACTGATCCATGTGCCTATTCCCTCCACCAGCACCATGCTGTCTTGATACGGGAGTTATGCATTAGGCCTTAATGTTGAGAAGAGTGGTTTCTCTCACTTCATTCTAGTTTTTCAACATTGTTTTGGCTATTCTTTTTTTAAGTTTATTTAATTTATTTTGATAGAGAGAGAGCATGTGTGTGAGCGGGGAAGAGGGAGGGAGGGAGAGAGAGAGAGAGAGAGAGAGAGAGAGAATCCCAAGCAGATGCCATGTTTTCAGCACAGAGTCTGATGGGGGGCTCGATCCCACGAACTGTGAGATCATGAACTGACCCGAAATCAAGAGTTGGATGCTTAACCGACTGAACCACTCAGGTATCCCTGTTTTGGCTATTCTGGGGCCTTTTCCTTTCCAAATAAATTTTGGAATAAACTTGTCAAGGCCTACAAATTAACTTGCTCAGATTTTGATGGGAATTACATTAATACTGACCAGTTTTAGAAAAGGACTGTATTTTTTTTTTTTTCTTGCACCAGAATTTTGGGAGAGCAGGGTTTAACCAAAGCAGTTCTGAAGTCTTACCTTGTTAAATGTTTCTTTTCTGGGATATACTTTTACTTCCAGTCACTACAATCTCTTGTCCGGCTGCAGAGAAGAAACCATGTGGAAAAACTGGGCAGCTACAGTTGGTGCAAGGTTCACCAATAAGCTTTGTTCCAACCTAGAATCCTAGAAATTAAGCATACTCAGTGCTCTAAATTGTCTCTTTAAGGGCACATTGTAGCTTCTTGGAATTCATCTGCTGTCTTTAGGAAAATGGAATAGAGATATCTTAAGAGAAGAAGGTTGTGGGATGCCTGGGTGGCTCAGTTGGTTAAGCTTCCAACTCTTGATTTCTGCTCAGGTCATGATCTCATGGTTCATGGGATTGAGCCCTGAGTTGGGTTCCACACTAACAGCATGGACCCTACTTGGGCTTCTCTCTCCCTCTCTCTGCCCCTCCCCACCTACTCTCTCTCAAAATAAAGAAGTAAACTTCAAAGAAAGAGAGAGAAGTAGGTTGTACTTCTTGAGTCTGTGAGGTCCAAATGTTTACTTCATTCACTTGATCCTCACCTCTGCTTTGCCAGAGAAGGAAGATTGAATGGACTTGGGTTACTGGGAACACGCATCTCACCAGCACCACCAAGCACTGTTCTAAGGGTGCGAGAAGATGTGGTGACTCAAAAAGAGGATGGTTTTGTGGAAGGTCTTTTTTTTTTTTTTTTAACGTTTTTATTTATTTTTGAGACAGAGAGAGACAGAGCATGAACGGGGGAGGGGCAGAGAGAGAGGGAGACACAGAATCTGAAACAGGCTCCAGGCTCTGAGCTGTCAGCACAGAGCCCGACGCGGAGCTTGAACTCACGGACTGTGAGATCATGACCTGAGCTGAAGTCGGACACTCAACCGACCAAGCCACCCAGGTGCCCCTTGTGGAAGGTCTTTAAACTTAACCTCACACTCTGCAGTGCCTGCTCGTGCGCTCTTCCCATTTCTTATCCTCCCGGGAAGCAGCTGTCAACATGCGATCCTAATGTTCTCGCACCCTTTTCCTCACATCGCTCTTCCCACCGCCCCCCCCCCCCCCCCCCCCCCCCCCCCCCGCCCAGTCACACCCTTCAGTTCTCCAATCGGTTATTTGTAGCCAGTGACTCAGATGTTTGGCACGTTAACGTTCATTTCAGTTAACAGCAGACGAAGTGAACCCAGTTTCATTTCTGTCCTCATCTAAAAGTTGGCCCCAGACTAGTTCACAGAATCTCTGCAGTTTTCCTTGGCTGGTGTAAGCTACGTGTGTCCCTTTAGTGATCTGATTGATACTGGCCTTTGTGGTGGATGTCACATCCAGAGAGCTGCAAGGACACACTTGATAAAAGGGACTACTTACCTGGAATTTACCCTCAGAACACCATAATCTTGACAATGACAGTTTTGTGCACCTCCAGTGCTTTGAGGGGTTCTTATAATTCTGAGTTGTACAGAGGCAATCAAAAGATTTCTTGAGAATCACTAACTCCCCATGTGGAATGAGAACTGTATGCAGTGAAACAGTTAATTGTACCGATAGCATCTAAATGTGGTATCCACACAATAAGCTTCAAGAAGCATCCAGTGTGTCGTAACCTAAAATGCCCCTATCTTAGAGAACTAGCAATACCCTTAGTCGGATCTGGCTAGAGAAATGACTTTACTGAAGCCTTAAAACCTCTTTGCCAAGTTCTCCCCCCGCCCCCAGTTTTCTTTATTCTTTATGCCTTCCCTACCCTCTTATGTCTTCTGCCATGTTACATTGGGATGGTTCCTTCTACATGCAAATGGTAACTGATGTGGTCATTGGGTTCCATGTCCCTCAGTAGTTCCCTCCAGGAACTATGTGAGAGCATACCCAGGGCCTGAGGGCTGGAACACAAAGAAAATGAGGGTGGGGTGTTGCTGAACTAATCCAAGAGCTATATATTCTTTCTGTATTTTTTCCTCGGTCAATGAGAGCACACAGCTGCCTTGCTTAAGGATTACAGAAGCTTGTAAGGCTGGGCTCAGGGCTATGGAAACAGTAATACCCATGGGACTAAGGCATCCATTGTCTGTTCTTTGCTAAACTCATTTCCATCACCAATGCAAACATTATGGTCATCCTCTTTTTCCCCCATCACTTCTGCCGATCACCCCCCCCCCCCCCCCCCACCCCATCACCTCTTCCTAGGCTGGCCAGATGCTTCTGCCATTTGCCGGAGGAAGAGGGATATTTTTTGGTATGCACAGGAGAGCCCTGGTTTCCTAGTTACACTATTCTGTCCTTCCTTGTCCCAAGCTCCTTCTACTAACTGCAGAGAGCTCTCAGTTCACAGGGGCTGCTGCTTTCAGTGCTTGCTCCCTGAAGGAGCATGCCTAGCTGCTGTTTGGGGGATGGTATCCTCCACTGACATCTGCATGGACTCTGTCTTTGTAGGCTGCAGGGATGTGAGGGATGAGGTTTTTAGAAGAGTGGCTTTTCTGATAGGAAGGGAGAAGCTTCCAGACTGCATCTAACCTAAAACAGGTTTTCCTCTCTGAACAGAAGTCATCGATGCTTCCCGTGTTGCAGTAACAACAACCACGACCCGTCCTAGCTGCTGCTGGGTATGGGTTTGAGTGTTGAATCCCCTTGGGCTCATTAGGGATGTGGGGCTGGGAGAGTGCAGTGGGAGGTGGGGGCCACCCTTTCGCGCTGGCTCCATCTACAGAACGTTTCCCGAAGATCCCTTCCTGCTTCTATAATCTTGGCAGAACAAAGCGGCCACTATTCCTCTTTGCCGAGCCCTGTCTGTGCTCAACACCTCCTGTGCCCTCTCTAATTTCCCTCTTCCTCACGCAATCCAGCTGCCTGTTGAGGCTTCTCTCCCTGTATTTACAGCCATCTAATCAGCTGGTAATTTACTTTCAATCAGTGCCAGATTGTGTTCCTCAGATTCATATCTCTTCTTTCGTTTAGTGAGGAAATGATTGCCTTTCCTTTTTACCATTCGCTTTACATATCAGCTGCCATGTTGTGCTGATGAGTAGTCCCTTCGATAGGAAGGGATAATCCGACATTTCAAGAGTGCATCTGTCCAAAGCTGTCCAGGTTAAGACTTACATCACAGGTAAATTCAAATACGTGGGACTGGGGGAGAGTCTTTCACGGCCAGTCTTATGGTCAGTGTCTCAAGTTCTTGAGTTGTTAGTGGCAAGTGTGGTTTGGCAGAAACTTCTTGTCATTTAATCCCAGCTGGGAATTAATTTTCTGGTAGGCTGCCTGTCAGGACCATCCAGAATGGTTAGGGATGGGGGAAGGGCGGTGCCGGGCTGTGGCCGAAGTCCTATCTCTTAGATTTTAGCTACATGAGGTTGAAGAGGCTGCCTGCTAAAGTTTGAAAAACTGCAGGCCAAGAATAATAACAGATTATTTGTGTGGCTTGTGAGGCTGGTTGAGTCGCGTGGAAGAGAAATTAAATCGGGAAGATGAAGAGAACAGATGAGGGTACAGTCAGAGACTGAATGAAGGACAGATGGGCTGAGGGTCAGTTGAGGTCCACCCACCCACTTTCCCCTCATATGTGTGTTGGGATGCTTTCCTGGATGGGGGCATGTTCTCAAATATGGCTGAGTGGGTAATCTGTCTTACCTCTCTTCTAGGGAAGATTCTCCTGTGGGAGAGGATGGGGCTGGAAAACCTTCACTTCTTACCCACCCCTCCAGCTTCTTGCTCTTGAAACCATCATGCCCTTTCTGCCTCTTGAGCCTGAAGATCTCTTCCTCTTCCCAGCCCTGTTAACATTAATAATTATTAACTATAATAAATAATATATTGGTAATATATTAATAAAATATTATCATCTTCTTCACATTATATTAACATGTTATTAATAATAATATATTAGTGTATATATATATTTTTTGGTCTTGGTTTTAAATGGAAGCTTCTTCAAGTTGCTTTCTCTACCTGTGAACCCTCCAGACCCAGGTCAGGTGCTCCACCTCTGTGCCCCTAGGACCCTGTACTCATAGGTAATGTGCATCCATGTACCTTTTTGTATTCCTCATTAGATAGTGAGCCTAACATGAAAGCCAGAAGGGATGTGTATAGTACAAGGTCTAGCACATTGTGTCATCCAAATAGTTGCTGAGTTTGGTTATGGAGAAGCAGCCAGGTTGGTACATCTTGTGTCTAGAGGGCAGGGAAGGGCCCTTCATAAGTCAGGTACCAGTCACTAAGAATATTTCCCATGCTGGGCACAAATATTTCCCATACTGGTCCCTTAAAAGACCAGAGTGTGGTTGGAAATTGATGGTAGGGGGTGCTCAAGAAGCAAGAGAGTGATCAGTCAGTTATTGGGAGGATCTGTCTTCAGAGTTTAGTGGCCTAGCCACCAGGCTGGGGTCTAGGGTCAGGGCGCTTCTCAAGGAGAGGACTAACAAGGGCATGAGGGAATAGCAGGCCCCCGGCCTAGACCTGGTCCTGAGAATAGGCACCAGAGGAACACCAGGCAGCACGAGAGCCCTCTGGCTACCACTGGGGGCATTGGATCCTGGCTGAGCTTAGCAGCAGAAGTGGATCCATCAGTTTTCAGATGTGCTAAGGCCCTGGGGCCAGGGAGGGGACTAAACTACACAAAGTCAGTTAAGTCCTTCCTACTTCTCATTCCAGAATTGTCTATAAGGCTTAATAAAAATCAGATTCCTATGCTTCACCTTACAGTTACTGAAATGAAAATATCTGGAGGTTAGGTCTCAAGTCTGAGAATCTTGAGTGGAATAACAATGGGCTCTGATGGAGTGAACTAGAGCAGGCAGAACCAAGGGAAACAAGGCAGCATTCACATTAGAATCAGTGGGCAAACTCTCACATTTTTGTACTAATTCTGACTGTATTAGTTTGCTAGGGCAGCTGTAACAAAGTATCACAAAATTGGGTGACTTACACAGCAGAGTTCCAGAGTCTAGAGGTCCAAGGTCAAGATGTCAGCAGGATAGGTTCCCTCTGAAGTCTGGGAGGAAGAATTTGTTCCATGCCTCTCTCTTAGCTTCTGGGAGTTTGCTCCCAATCTTTGGTGTTCATTGGTTTGCAGATGCATCACCCCATCTCTGCTTTCATGTTCATATGGCATTATTCCCATGGGGTGTCTATTTCTGTGTCTAAATTTCTCCTCTTTATTGGAGCTGAAGATATCATTATTATTGGATTATGATCTCCTTTTAACTTGATTACCTCTATAAACACCCTATTTCCAAAAAAGGTTACATCCTGAGGTACTGGGGATTAGGGCTTCAACATATCTTTTTTGGGGGGACATAATTCAACACATAACACTAAGTGGGAGAATTCATTGAGGAATAGTAGAAAGGGAGTAGATTCTCATCAGAGAGTCCAAAATTTTTGACGAAGGACCTCTTGGTTGCTTCTGATATGGTCTCAAAACTCTTAAGATACCATTCAGAAAGTTTCTGTAAAAGAAAAAGAAAAACTCACAGGTATAATCAAAAGATCCAACCATGAGAGATAAATAATTCTCAAAAGTAAAATTCTGATGATATAAGTGAAAGTGATCCTGAAGGAATTATTGTGCCTGCAAAGAGAGCTTTTTGATGAGTTTTCGTCATAAATGGTCACTGGTGGTTAAAGAAGTGTTGGTGGAAGGAGTACAGTCAACAAAGAATATAACCTGTAAAAGGAAGCTAAGAATGAAACACATCTAATAAAAATGCTAAGCGACGGGCGCTTGCATGGCTCAGTCATTTAAGTGTCAGACTCTTGATTTTGGCTCAGGTCATGATCTCACGATTGAGACTGAGCCCCACATCGGGTTCCACACTAAACATGAAGCCTGCTTAAGACTCTCTCTCCCTCCCCTTTCCGCCTGCCCCTCTCTCTTCTGCCATGTTACATTGGAATGGTTGTCATGAGGGGAAGGAATTAGATTTGCTCTGTATGTCATTGAAGAACAGACTTATGGCCAGAGGGAAAAGGATACAGAGAATATTCTTTGTTGTTTTTTTTTTAATGTTTATTGACTTATTTTTGAGAGAGAGATAGAGCATGAGCAGGGGAGGGGCAGAGAGAGACGTACACAAAATCCCAAGCAGACTTCTGGCTGTTAGCGCAGAGCCCTATGTGGTGCTCAAACTCACGAACCATGATATCATGACCTGAGCTGAAACCAAGAATCAGATGCTCAACAGACTGAGCCACCCAGTGCCTCAATACAGAGAATATTCTGGTCACTGATATTTCCTAATGATGCAATGGGCTTCCATGTGAGGCAGTGACCATTTAGGGGAAGACGGATATAAGTTGTCTTCTAGCTCCTGCCAGAGTACTTGGCACAATCATACAAATTTGTGTGAGAATTATGTTAACAATTCCATCATGAAAACTTGTACACACCCATAGGACTTTCTCCAGAGTTACTCACCTCTAATCCACCTGCTCCACATTTCTCATTCATCAGCATCCTGGGTATCTTCTTGTTTGGTTCCATATTCTTTATTCTCCCTCTTGCACTTGAGACTGGAAAACTTATTTGGTCTTCTTTTTCCAGGTCTTAACCTTAACTTCTCATTCAGATGTGACTTTCTCTATCTGTCCTTTGACCCTTCAGACCACAACTTTGGGCAAAAGGTACCACAGTTAATGATCTTTCCTCACCAACAAAACAACACGCAATTAAATTGCTATTCATCTGACCCCATCTGATATAGGAAGGGTATAGAACACTGGAAGACTCCTTGTCAGGTCTGCATAGAAGAATCTTACATTAGGAGAGAGGCTGGACTTCATGACCACTAATGTCCCCTTTTATTTTCAGATGTTATGATTTTCTTATTTATATTTGTCACTGCTCACAGGATGGGCAATAAGTAGAAAGTTTTCAGTGGTTCTTTGTCAGTGGTAATGTTCTTTCCAAGAACACCACCATTCAATAGGTCACATATATGTAGAGATGCTTCCGCTCTTTGATATTGCCACCGAACTACCTTCAGCAGGTCATAGGCAGCTCTTGGAGCAGTGGAGATGAACTAATTCTTCCTCATTTACCTTCTTGTCTGGTGTCCTATGAGACCAAAGGGAGCCTATGAAGTACAGCCAGCTACAGAGGAAGAAGGGGTACGGTTTGTCATGGAGCAGTGCCATGCTGATGGCCGTATGGCCAAACCATGGCTTTGGCCTCCTTGGCGCTCTTAGCTAACCAAGATTCAATGCTGTTTGAAGGCTTGTGGGGAGGAAATTACAGCCACAGTTGTGTTGATCCTGAAATGATTCAATTCTGTGGAAAGTAGCAGAAGGCTAGGACCCTGGCCCATAGATATCCATGAAGGGATGGTCTTATTAAAAAGACCTCAAATCTGATCAATCATATCGCTCCACCAATACTCTCCAGCTGCGCCTACAATAATATCCAAACTCCATATCAGTACTTAAATGGTCTGATTTCTGGCCCTTTATCCAAACTCATCAACTTATTCTAATTGCTACCTCTTGAAAGCAGAAACTACTTCTGTGTCCTGCTCCATCTGCAGTGTTGAGAACAGTACTTGGCATATACTTTAATAACTATTTGTTTCACAAATGGATCTAGACTCTACTTCCAAAGAACTTTACTAAGTTTATATAATGGAATCTCTCATTACTAAATTCTTAAGAATAATCCTTTTTTAAAAATTCTATCCTCATATCCCCATCATGCTTTGGGGATGAAAAACATTCTTTTGATTAATAATAGGAGAGTTGAAGAAGTGAAGAATAATGTCCTCTCTCGTTCAAACTCCTTGGGGGAATTTGGTTGGGAGAATGGAATTACCCAAGTTGGACTCTGCCCAGCACACCAGGCTTAAGTTATTGGGTAAGAGTACATTAGATAAATGAATTTTGGCAGCTGACAAAATATTCTCTTTATGTGGAAGTGAGTGACCTTGGATTTAGTTTCTTTTAAAGGCTGGCTTTCTCTGGCAGGGGCAAGAGATGATACTTTGAAGGAGCCATCATTTTGCAGTAACAGCAGCAGTACCAGGAAATTTGTGGGTGATTGTAGAGCATCCATTATCTCAGCATCCATTAGGGTAGGAATGCAGTGGACAAATCTGCTTTTCGTTTGCCAGTGTTTAGCCCCTTCGCTTGGAGAATCACCCATGATTATAGCTGAATGTAGTCCAAGATTCATGAGTGCTCTGAATCAGATACCTATGGGCAGAAAGGAAACCATTTATTCATTCCTTTCTTTTTTCTCTGTTTTTCTTCCCCCATTTAATTGTCCCACATTGTCAGTGAATGAGTCAAATGTTCAATATTTTTTTCCCCAGAGACTGCCTTTGGCAAAGCAATGCAGTGTATCATACTGTTTCTAAACTAGTTCATCATGACATTCTGGGATTTCGATAGGACATCTTTTCTGTGTCAAGCTGTCCTAGGATAGCTCATACCCCTTTGCTCACTTTTGACAAGATACGTGGAAGCCAGGGTTATAACATGGCAGGATGAAAGGGAGAAAGTGGGCAGATGAAGGGTGTATGCATTGGGAGGGGAGGGTGCAGACAGCTGAAGGAGTGGTAAAAGTCATCTTTGTCTGAATAGTCCATATTCCAGCAAGCCCCCAAAGCTGGAAAAGAATTTAAACACTGGAGGGCTTGAGGTAGTTATATTCTCTGCTAGTAAGGTCATAAGTAATCACCTTTATTGTGAATCCAAATAGAGTATATGGTGCCAGTCACTGTGTGATTTGGAGGAAACCACCCCAAAATACCTCCTCCACCAGCTGGTTGAGTGTTTATAAGCTCCACTCACATCCTTTCTTTGTGTGAAAGTCCTATCTCTCAAAGTCCTTGAGAAAATGCTATCTCACCTGCAAGGGGCAGGTCAGTTAACAGGATCAGGGATGGTTTATTTAGTCAGAGACAAATGCAATGTAGGAAGTTTGGAAAGGGGTGGGAGAGGTAGGTCAGCACCAGCAACTGCTCTCACAGTGGAGAGCTCTGGGAAGGCAAGACCAGCAATAAAAGACACTGGTTTGGGGGAACAAGTGAGGTGAGCCACAGAATAGTGGCAACATGTGCGAACTATGAAATATTGCTCACTGCTTCCCTTCAAATCTCACACAAGATCATCTCTTGTGTGCAGTCTAATGGGAACCATGCAGGGAAGGGAATTCTGGGAAATGTAGTTCGGCTTCTCCAAGTTGACACCTATCAAGCCACCATTCCAGGTCAGCTGATTCCATATCCTGTGGCCTTTCCATAACACCATGTTGTCCCTTTCCAAATGGACTTTTAAGTTACTTGTTCAACCTTTAAACCCATGAAAGACATTTTTCCTAGTTCCACCTAGTCTGAGTATTGATACCACAGGCCTAGAGGAGGGCTAGCTAGTGGTTAGGGGGCAACATGCATGAGAAAGACTAGGAGGTTAGCATCTCCTAGAACAGATCCAACAATAGACTAAACTCCAGCTGCAAAGGAAAAGGGTCTCATCTGTGGGGGCGTACGCAGTAGGAGTCAGGCATTTTGCTCTTCATGTACCTCTAGCCCTGCAATACCCCCTCTCACACAGCCACCCCCCCAGGGGCAGTTAGGCAGTTTCTGTCCTGCACAGAGAGGTCCAAACAAGGAGAGGGGAAGGAAATGGCTGAAATAAGCCCTGCTTCTCTCACCAGGCTCAGAGACGCTTCAGCCTTGAGGAATGAAAAGTTTTCCAATGCATGGGCCTGGAGGAGGCAACTTTTATGGTTTGCACAAAGGCACTGGACGTATAGTTGTGCCCCTTGAATCAGTTGCCTACAGATCACAAGACTTTTCTTTTTTACCTTTGGGAGAGCCAAGCCAGGACAGTCTCCTGGACTTCGCAGACTTCCCACAACTAGTTCAGCTCCTGTCCTCCCTTTCTGGAGCTTGGGTGGATCTCCATTTGAGGGAAGGAGCTGAGATGAAGAAACCAAACAAATACTTGCACACTGGTCATTTCAAGGCATCAAGACAATGGGACCTTCATCATGACTTTGAAGAATTTCTGCTTTCCCTTTTGAGGGTCAGCAGAGCATTTCAATAAGAAAACTGAGCTTGAGGGACGCCTGGGTGGCTCTGTCAGTTAAGCGTCCGACTTTGGCTCAGGTCATGATCTCATGTTTCCTGAGTTCGAGCCCCGCATCAGGTTCTGTGCTGACAGCTAGGAGCCTGGAGCCTGCTTCGGATTCTGTGTCTCCCTCTCTCTCTACCCCTCGCCTGCTCACACTCTGTCTCTCTCTCTCTCAAAAAGAAATAAACATTAAAAAAGAAAAAGAAAAAAAAAACTGAGCTTGCTATAGAAGGATTTGGTGTGTGTGTGTGTGTGTTATAGGAACTGAGGCAATGCAAGTGCATTTTGTTTTGTTTAATTTTTTTAATGTTTATTTATTTTTGAAAGAGAGAGAGTCAGTTGCCCCAATGCAAGTGTATTTTGAAAGAACCAACTTCCCATCAAGATGGAAGGCAGATTGTTGATTGATTTTGGCTTTACATACTCCATGAGCTTGTATAAGGGGAACATGCCTTATCAGGATGCCCTGATATCTACTTAATATCTACTTAAGATGATTCTTTCCTGCTGCCTGTTGCAGCTCAGTTCTGCCTGCTTTAGTACTTCCAAACTTTTGCTCTGATGCCCCTCTGAGCTTCTGCTTTGATCCTCATAGCCTGGTACCCTCCTGGTAATGGTGTTGTGGGGTGGCTAACTGGAGTTGGTTTTTGGACAATTCTTCATGTTTTCTTTTTTAAAACGTTATTGATTTTGAGAGAGAGAGAGAGAGAGAGAGAGACATAGAGCATGAGCAGAGGAGGGACAGAGAGGAAGACACAGAATCCGAAGCAGGCTCCAGGCTCCAAGCTGTCAGTGCAGAACCAACAAGGAGTTAAATAAATCGAAGGGCCACTGTATAAGGATGGTTCATTGTGTCTACACCAGAGAGTCTTTAAAATAATGTACATGTGCACGTTAGCCAGCTGGTACACCTCTTCTTGACTCTTAGAGCAGAATCTGGTGTGGGCCAACTATACTTCTATAGGCATTATCTGTATAGTTATACAGGCATTAAAAACTTCCAGTATTTCACTTGATGCTTAAAAGGAAATATGAAGGGGTGCCTGGGTGGCTCAGTTGGTTAAGCGTCCTACTTCGGCTCATGGCATAAAAAGATAACGAGAAATTTAAAGGTAAAATGTATGATATGGAGAAGATGGTAAATGCTTTGTAGAAAAGTAAAATGAGGAAGGGTTTTAGGTTGTACTGGTGAGGGTCCAGGAAGGGAGGGTGTGACTCTTCTAGATGAAGATTTCCTGAAGACTGATCCATATGACATCTCTTGGGTCACGTAATATTGTTATCTTCATTTTACAGGTGAAGAAACTGAGGCTTAGGATATAAAAACTATCTTGCAAAAATTGATCTATTAGCTATTCATATGGTGGAGTCTGTCTCTCCCAGAAGTATTTGCTATGGACTTCTTCCTAGCTGTAGAATGCAAAGCAGTTGTACACAGTTAAGAAATTGTAACATGAGGGATCAGCCAAAGGCATGAAATAGAGAAAAGGTTACATTTCCTATGGCTCCTCTCATCACAATGGCTTAGCCGACCTGCTTACCCACTCTTCCTCTTTTTTTTTTTTTTTTAATTTTATTTTTTAAAATTTACATCCAAATTAGTTAGCATTTAGTGCAACAATGATTTCAGGAGTAGATTCCTTAATTCCCCTTACCCATTTACCCCATCCCTGCTCCCATAGCCCCTCCAGCAACCTTCTGTTCTCCATATTTAAGAGTCTCTTATGGTTTGTCCCTTCCCTGTTTTTATATTATTTTTGTTTCCCTTCCCTTATGTTCATCTGTTTTGTCTCTTAAAGTCCTCATAGGAGTGAAGTCATATGATATTTGTCTTTCTCTGCCCAGTCTTCTTCTTGAGCTAGGATCAACCTCTGCATGATGCTAGGCAGGGTTCTGTGGCCATAGAATAGGTTTTAAAAAGAAATTTCAGCCAATTAAAAATTTTGTTTTAACATTTATTCATTTTTGAGAGACAGAGAGAGACAGAATGTGAGCAAGGGAGGGGCAGAGAGAGAGGGAGACACAGAAGCTGAAGCAGGCTCCAGGCTCTGTGCTGACAGCTCAGAGCCTGATGCAGGGCTTGAACCCACGAACCGTGAGATCACGACTTGAGCCGAACTCAGACGTTTAACTGAAGAATCCACCCAGGTGCCCTTGGCCAATTTTTAAAAGTTATTGGATTGTTTAGAGCAGTTTTAGGTTCACAGCTAAACTGAGCAGAAAGTACAGAGAGTTCCCATATACCCCCTGCCCCCACACATGTACAGCCTCCCTGACTGTCCACATCCCACCAGACTTTTTATTTACAAGGTTAACTCCTTCCATGTCTTGCTTCTTTCTTGTGAATTAAATCTGGGCTGCAGATTCAAATCATATCACTCCCCAGATGCTGAGTCCCCCATGCATACCTGGACGGCCATATCTGTTGGGGGCTTGCCGCTGTCCCTCATAGATGGACGTACCAGAGCCTGTAGAGGAGGTCAGAAGGCACACAGGGGACACAGACAGGTGGTCGGGTTCCTGTGTGTTTGCAGACCCATGAGCCGCTGCAGGTCTGAGGTCATGCCTGCTTAGTAGCTCAAGTCACCTTCTCCTCCTGTCCAAGGTTATGATTTCGTTTCTAGGAATTTCTCAGCCCTGGATTTCCCCTTTTGCTTTTTAGTTTCTCATCCTAAGTTGGCTCAGCTTGTCCTCCAGACTTGCCTGAAAACTCCTTATTTAATGTTGAGCCTTGAATAAATTCTCATCTGCCACAGAGTGCTGAGTCACAGTGATGTCACAGACTTCCAGCCTGGTGGGCTTGCCCCGTGGCTGGCAGGAAGCAGCGGCCAGCCAGACACCCACACCTTCGGGCAGAGCCACTTCTGAGAAGCAGTTGGGGTGGAAATGTGTCATCTGCCAGGCGGGTGGGAGAGAGGCATGAGGGTGGGAGTGACATCATGCCTGCTCCTGCTGGATTTGAGGGGAGGTCATGCTTGAGCTTGACTTTTGAGGGAAAAGGAGTTGAAGTCATTGACCAGCTTTCTTTACTTGAGAGTCCGGGGAGGAGGTCACACTTGGGTTTACCTTACTTGAGAGAAGAAACAATGGGATCGTGCTGCGTGTCCCTTACTTGGGGTCCAGGAGTGAGGGGAGAGGGTACAGCTAATTAGAGGCTGGGGAAGTTACAGAGCGTCCTAGCCTCCATGTGGCAGTTTGCCTTCCTCCTTGAAGAGCTTGCTTATCTCTGGGAAAGAGTCTGAGGGGAGGACACCCTCCTGGGCAGCACAAAGCTTGGCTAATTCTGCTGCTCTGCTCAGGACACCCAGGGCCACGCTAGGACTTTCGAGGGCCCTGTTCCCTTTTTTCCATCATGGGCACTTTCCTTCATTAAAGAAAGAATTAAAAATTATATATATTATATATTATATTATATTGTATTATATTATATTATATTATATATTTTTAAAATATTTATATTGGAGAGAGGGAGAGAGAGAGTGAGCAGGGGAGGGCACAGAGAGAGGGAGACACAGAATCTGAAGCAGGCTCTAGGCTCTGAGCTGTCAGCACAGAGCCCCATGTGGGTCTTGAACCCACAAACTGTGAGATCATGACCTGAGCCAAAGTTGGATGCTTAACCGACTGAACCACCCAGGTGCCCCTAAAAATTATAATTTATAACTGTGTTGGTATAAAGATGAATATAATCCAGGCTAGAACCATTATTATATAAGCATTATGATATTCGTTTTCCTTAGAATTTTAAAAGAAATTAAGATTAAAATATTTTTGTGGGCCTCTATTTAAGTAGATAAATTGGCCCTAGGGTCAGGGCTCTCCTCACCTTCAGAAAGGAATCTGCCCCCCTCCCCCACCAATGCCCTCACTTTGCCGATAGGAGATGCCCCAGCGGGGAGTGGACTCACAGAAGCCCACAGAACCGCACCAGCCTCCACGTACAGACAGAACAGACAGAAGGCGCAGTGAAGAAGCTGGGTGGTCCATCAGGATGCAGGCTTGCTTAAAAGGACTACTTTCAGGGGCGCCTGGGTGGCTCAGTCGGTTGAGCGTCCGACTTCAGCTCAGGTCATGATCTCACAGCCTGTGAGTTCAAGCCCCGCGTTGGGCTTGGTGCTGACAGCTCGAAGCCTGGAGCCTGCTTTGGATTCTGTGTCTTCCTCTCTCTCTGCCCCTAACCCACTCGGATTCTGTCTCCGTCTCTCTCAAAAATAAACATTAAAAAAAAAAAAAAAACACAAAACTTTCAGGTAGTTGTAAGAGCTGAGTTATTCATCCAAGAGGAGATACTAGTCATTTCCTCAGGCAAAGGCAGAGATCAGAGGCATGATTTGGAAACAATGTCATAGGTGATCAACCAGTGCAGGGGAAACCATTTAAGGTAGGAGTGATCACATAAATTATCCACATTCATTCACTCATCTCATTCAACAAATATTTATTGAACATCATCTATGTGCTAAGCTCTAGGCCTTGGGGATACTGACAAGTTCTGGCTTCCGTGGAGTTTAAATTAATACTATACACCGTACATTTGAATTCTCCAATGTATCTATTTATAACCACAGGAAAACCGGCAGGGGGTACTTATGAGTCCTGCTGCCCCCTGAGGCAGGATTAGATTTACTAAATTGAGTTCTCAAAAATGTGAAATTGCTCATTCATTTTGCACTGCCTCTGTCCTAGCATCTATTAAACGTAGATGTTTAAAATACACTTAAAAATAGTGTAAGTAGATCTGTCCTTGTTTTTCCTTTCATACTGAGACCCAAAAAATCTCCGGTCCCACCCCACACAGGCTGGGTCACATAATAGTAACTCTGTCAGAATAATCTGCTGAGACCCATAGTTGCCATTTCTGTCATTGACTAACCTCTACCTCCACTTCTAGGCCCAAACCCCAATATCCACCCAAGTCACTTTGAAAATAGAAGATGGCTTTTTCTTCTTTTCCCTCTAAGTATCTGCCAGAACCAGAGGAGATGAAGAAGTCATTGCTAATTAATGAAGTTGCCAAATGTCAAAACAGAAATCATTCCTGTCACTAAACACAACTAGAAGTGAAATGTGTGAGCAGAATTGCCTAGACAGTTCATCAGCTAATCCCAGAAGAGCTGGGAGATTCAGGAGCAGAGGAAGGTTCCTGCTGTGACACTAAGGTATGAGAAGTGACTGGCAGCGGGGGAGGAATCTCACAGCCAGGAAATGGCTTTTTTTGGAAGAAAAATTACCTGAATCATTTCAACATTGAAAAAAAATGTAAACAAACCTTGGCATGGGGAAATATCCTAAACAAAAAAAGTTAATACATACACAGACAATAAGGAAAAGTGTGGTACCTATGATATGGCTTAAATACACAAACCGCAAAACCCAATCCCCTTCCCAAGGATGGAACCACCAGGTCACCCTGCCATTTCTGGACCTTCCACCTGGCCTGAGTGATGAAGTTCACCCCTGACCCTTACTGATGGAGGCTGTGCTCTCTATGGGAGAAATCTATGAGCCTCCAAGACCAGCGAGAGGAGAAGGGAGGATGTAAGGGGGCAGGACTCTCACCCCTCCAGGGAATTATCAGGCAGAGTAGGATACTAGACATTTGTCCAGGCTACACAGAGATGTACCAAGCCCTTGGAAGCCACATCGCTGATGCCGACATGTGAGGCTTGGATGGAGTCACTCTTCCTAGTTTGTATATGTAGTCACCCTCCCTCTCTCCCTCTCTCCCTCTCTCCTTCTCTCCTTCCCTCCCTCCCTCCCTCCCTCCCTTCCTTCCCTCCCTCCCTCCCTCCCTTCTTTCTCCCTTCCTTCCTCCTTTCCTTCCTTCCTTCCCTTCCTTCTGTGTAGGAAGTCGTATATACAGAGTATATAGAACATCATTTAATCTGTTTTAGTTGATAATAAAAATCTTTCTGGAATTTCCAATTCACCATTAGGAATTATTTTCATCAGATATGACAAATATTGACGTAGAAAGTCTGGAGACTAGTCTGAATTGGCAAAGCCTTAAGAAATATCCTGAAAGTTGGTTATGAGAAATTCTCAATTTACAGTCACTTTCTTGAGAGTTTGCATTCTCTCTTAAAAGTCAAAGGCAGAAGAATTTCTGATTAGCTAAAGTTTCTGGTTGTTTAGTCTCTGGTGGAAGCTTTCCTTGCTCTTGTCCTTTCTTCTTTTCTAGATACATAGGGTTAAAATACTAGGAAGAATTCAAGAGGGGAAAATCCCCCTCCTATTTATATAAACCATCCACATATCTGGCTGCAAAATCATCTTCATATACATAATTATCTCTGGTTGAAACATTTTATCTTGATTAATTAAGGCACTTCAGCTGCTCCCAGCAGCAGGAAAGAGTTTCTGGAAAGGACTCCAAAGTCACTTGGCCTTCTTTAACAGCTCTGCTGTCCACAAGTCTAGACTGGCAAATGCTTACCACTGCTTTATAATTTTTTTATCTCATGGAACAGAAGTGTGGCAGTTACATACTTCAAATTACTTCTGTTATAACTGAACACTACCTACATAATTAAGAACCTCAACCTGAAAAAATCCTTTTCTTTTTTAAATGTCACAGATATTCACTGTAGAAAATTATAAAATACAGAGAAACAAAGTAGAGAATAAAGATCACCTATAATCACACTACTAAGTGATCAATTTCATAATATTTTGGTGAACATCCTTCAAGTATTTTTTCAATCCATATGATTTTTTTAATATTCAACTGAAAGCTTACATTCTAATAGGGATGCTTTTTTTTTGGCCACTAAAAATATATCACACACATTTTGCCCATGCAGTTAAGTATTCATATGGAATAGGACATTTAATGTCTATGTGGTTCTCAGTTGTGTAGATGTGTTATAATTTATTTAATAAATCTATTGGGAATTCCAATTAGATTGTTGTCATTTTTTTTTTTTTCACTGTTGTATATAACACAGACATGGACAGCCTTGTGCATAAATCTTTTCAAGAATCCCTAATTACTTCTTTATGGCAAAATTCCCAGATATGGAATAGCTCACTGACAGGGCTTAAACATTTTCACGTCTTTTACTAAAAGACTGAAAAATGGATGCATACATTTATTCTCTTAAAGACTTTTGAGACTTTTATCTACATCTTCAACAACATACCATCTTCAAAATAAAGCTTTACTAATTTGGTTGTTGAAAATGGGAATCTCATTTTCATTGAAATGTCTTTGAATACCAGTGAGGTTGAGCACTGTTTTATTCATTTAATTGGCCATTTGTTTGTGGGCTCTGGGGAATGGTCCATCATGCCATGTACTCAATTTCCTACTGTGATGGTTATCATTTACTGATTGGTCTGTGGGTAGCTAATTGTTTGTTCTTTTCCACTGTCAGGCCATTTCTAAAGTTGAATTTTATGGCAATGTTTGTTTTACATGCTTCCTTTCTGTCACCTTTTCTACGACGGTCATGGAAAATGAACACATACTAAAAACTGGCCAAATTACTTTGCTTCCAAATTTGCAAGAAATCTTTCTTCTTCTGAGTCTACTCATGTCATTACTCTGTTTTGAAGTTTTGCAGTGGCTCCTTTTCACCTTTAGAATGAAAATGAAACTTACCAGAAAAAAATGACGTAAAAGATCTAGCAGCAGATCTCACCGCTGTTGTGCTGTTCAATACTGTAGCCAGGGTAGATCTTCCGTGAAGTGTTCTTATCACACACATAGAACAATAATAAATAAGATGGCAGGAGCAAACCCCTGGAGGCGATGGAGGTGTTTAGGGCATAGATGGTGGTGATGATTTCACAGGTATATACTTACCTCCAAACTTATCAAGTTGTATTGATTCTGTACAATTTTTTGGTATGTTAATCATGATGTGGAGAACAAAGGCAAAAGGAAATGTAGTAAAATTAAATTTCCTTAAAACTTGCAGCCCATCGACAAATACTTGGGACAGGCAGAGTAGGACATTCCTCCAGGAACTCCCAACTGTCTTAATGCTTTTCTAAAGGCAAAAAGCAAGCTTAGCTTGATGATAGCCAGGTCTCCAGGATCCTGTAAGGCCTCTCTAGCCCATGAAAATCTTTTGGGAACTTATTTGTCTCTACCCCAACAGAAAAATAGCAGCTATTTCTGCCCTTGGTTCCTATTCCTGTGCCTTAATAAAACCACCTTTTTTGTACCGAAAATATCTCAAGAGTTCTTTCTTGACCATTTGCTCCAGGACCCCACATTAAATCACATTGAAGCATGCCTCAATAAAGTCATGTAAAAAATACAGTAGCCACATGCGGCTATTTAAATTTAAATTAAAAAAAAGAAAGAAAATTAAAATTCAGTTCTCTTGTTCAATAGCCACATGTTATCTTGTGGCTCCTGTTTTGGACAGCAGAGGTATGGAACTTTTCCATCTGGATAGCACTGATCAACAGATTTCACTTTTTCCAGTCCCTGGGTGTGCTCCCTTCTACTTCTCTGAGCTGATGCTTAGAAGGCCCTTCTCCTTTTCTTTGGCTAATTTCCACACATCCTTCAACATACAGCTCAGATGTCACCTGCTCTGGGGAAGTGTCTCCTGACCACTCATGTCTAGAGTCTGGATGGCATGCCCTTCTGTGGCCCACAGAACTCCGGCCACAGCATGCCCACTATTATCAGCCACAGACGTCAGTTCACTGGTCCACGTCCCCTACCAACACGTCGAGGGAAGAATACATGTCTCCAGTTCCATATTCCCCAGGACCCAGCATAGTGTCTGGGAAACAGACTTAGTCCACTTAGTGGACCATATGGACTGCCCACCATTTGCCCCAACCTGTGCAAATGCAATGGGTTATTCTTTAAAATTCTCAAGAATTAAAACACACACACACAAAAGTATTCAAGGAGCAGCCCATGTTTTAAAGAATAGTACAATGATTAACTATAATAATGAAATACATGGGTGTTCTTTATGAGCTGCCTCACAAAAGATAGTTACAATGGCAATATGGATCCTTTCTCTTGTTAGAGCTATAGACATAGGACCTTTATACTTGAACACATGTGTATCATTGGAACAATTTCAAGTCATATCCTCTTGAGAATTTTCACCCCAAAATAAAATACTATAAAAACTTAACTGTTATTATTAGCCTTCCAGAGTCTCTCTGGAGTCTTCATCTCATTTTCCTTCTAAAGTTACAGCATGTTGCTGGCAGAGTGTGCATTTTTGAACAGCAGGCCCAGGATACATTTTTCCTTTTAACTAAAAAAAAAAACAAAAACCAAAAAACCAAAAACACAATTAATATGTATTTCTTAGAGGAAAAAAATTAAAAATACTGATACATATAAGGACTTAAGGAGAACTCATTCATATCCTACTACCAAATGACATATTCTGTTTGCATTTGGCATGTAACTTCCCCCAATTTTTAAAATCACAGATATATGTATTTTTATTTCTTGCAAAAGTGAGATCATACTGTACTTTGATTTTTTTCAGTTAACACATCATGAATGTTAATGTGGCAATAAACATGCCTGTAACATAATTTTTAATGTCTATCTAGTGTTTTATTCTATAAAGGTACCATTTCAAAAAAATCACTCTGTTTTTTGGAAGCTTGGATTATTTCTGTCTCCCCCCAACCCCCCTTGTTAATAGTGCTGTGATGGATGGTTCTCCTTCTGACTAAATGTTTTCTAGAGATCTGTAGATCTGAATTTCTCCAGTGCAGAAATAAAGAATGCCCTTCCTTTGGGGTTTTAGAGTATGATGGGCAGAGGTGAATATAAACCTGCCCAGGATGACCTAGGAGTAAAGCAACCAAATTAATGGGTCCAGAGTGTTATTTTGAGGTCAGTGAGCCACTGGTAGTGGGTTCCCTAGAAAACAGACTGAGGCAAAACTTACCTGCTCATGCTTCTTTGGGAGGTGCAATGGCAGGGTTACAAAAATGAGAGAAAAGGACAATCAAGGCCGGGAAAGAGGAAAGTGAATACTGGTTAATGGGTTGGTCACAGCTTCATGATACAACACAGCCAGTCCCTCGCTAGCATGGGATGCTCTAGCAGGGCATACCAAACAGCTGAGCATAGGGATGATCCATAGGAGGAACGAAGGGAGCAGAATATATTGCTAGCGCCCTGGGGTCTTCTTTCTGTCTTTGGTTCAAGTAAACCCCACGGGGCATGAACTCCCCCCACTTCCAGGTTGAATCACCTGGTCCCTCTGGACAGCCGCTGCCAGCACGATGTGATGCTCAGAGGTGCCATGCTTCCTCTGTGTCTGAAAGCGACTGGAGGCGGGAGAGGCTCCCAGGCTCTGGTTGGGGAGAAGGCAGGTGACCAGAGATGCTCCCACTGTGGCAGGCTCACTGGGGTCCAGCCAGATTCTAAGCCTCACCCTGGGGGGAGGCAAGGGAGTGAGAAATACACTAAGAAATGGTACCAGCAGAGGAGGGGGGACGACCTCTAGCTTTTCAACCTGTAGTTTTCCCTGAAGGCCCATCAAAGGCCTCAGTTTTGAGAAAAAAAGGATTCTATTGAGTGCTGTCCGCAGGATACACCAAGTCCCATTCTCCCCAGGAGGTAGGACAGGAATGCAATGTTGCAAAGAACGGGAAAAGGAAATTAAGTTCTGTGGGCAGGAAAGCTCCACCTTTCCTCTGGGGACAGAAAAAGAGCAAGAGGTCAGACGGGGACACTTGGCTAAGCCGAGCCACGTCCTCTTCCACTTCTCCTGGTCTGGACCATCCAGCCCACATGACTCAAGCAGGCAGCCTGGGCTCGCCCAGGAGTGGGCTTCAGAGAGGGTGGCAGATACAAAGTGTGTACATCCTCGTGTGCCCTGAGATCAACCAATGGTACCTCCAAATGACCAAAACCTAAGGGGCAGGGGCAGAGGAAGGAGGCGAGTTATGTCGTGAGAATTACACTCAGAGTTCAATTGAATTGAGTGGTTTCCTTTATGACTTTCCAAACTCTCAACAGGGCAAATTTCCTGCAATTAGCTGGGCTATTAAAAAAAAATGGCAGCAAAGCAAAGGAAGAAACTAGGGTGTGAAAGAAGAGGAAGAGGCAGGGACAGAGAATGAGTCCTCTGGGTGGTTTCCCTGAGGTGTCCTAATGCCAAGGACAAGTTCAAGCAACACATTGTTCGTGAGTCTCATTATGCACAGCCAAGTTTGCTCTGGGCATTGTCAGTCTGCCGATGCTTGGCTTCTCCTTGCAGCTTTTGGTTTTCTGCAAGACCAGATGGTAGTGTTTTCTTTTTACAAGGATTTGAAAACAGGGAGGAAATTCTCAGATAGATGTAGTAGGATTATCCGGGCTTTGAACGTAAAGGAGGATGGGTTGAAATTCTTTGCCCTTTCCCATTGCCCGAAGGATAAGTCCAAGAGCTCCCGGGCTTGGGTGACACGGGCAGGGCGCATGCCAGTGGCTCCACCATGTCTCTTTATCTTCACCTTTCATCAGTGCCATGATTCATGTTTCTTCCCTGGCCCTAAGCCCTCCAATGACATTGGGTGGTCTTGCAGGTTTCTGTGCCCGCGCAAAAAGCTCTTTCCCCACAGTCTTCTCATTTTTGCTTGGGGGGTCACATGCGTCAAGACTCAGCTCAGGTTCACTCCCAGAAAGCTTTCCAGTCACCAGGTGAATGTGACTGCACCCTTGCCCTCACGTGTAACATGAGCTCTTGTGACACATTATTGCTATTGAATACTTGGTTGTCTTTTCCTATTGGATTAGAAAGTGCTTCAAAGCAGGGATCATCTTCATTTTTGATCCCTCAGCACCTAGAAGAGAGTCTGCTACCTGCAGTGTGCTCGGTAAATGTGGTTAGTGGAAAAAGAGCGTGTGTTTCCAGAGTACTGCACTTTCACACTTGCTACACCACTCGTCACGTGGCCCCCTGGCACTGCTCACCTGTGACTCTCCTGGGATGCACCGGCTCCTTGAGGCCAAAGCTACAAGCTTACTGCCTTCAAGACAATGCCTAGCGTGTCCAAATACGAGTTGGCTTTTGGAAAATGTACAATACTGTATGGTATTTCTTCCATTCCCCAGAGCTCAGTCCACAGTCATCATGATACTGGCAAAACTCCTGAGTGCAAGCACTGAGCTGGGCACATTGTATGCATCACACCCTAAGCATCACCACAGTGCTTAAGGGGGATACCCCCTACCTGCTGCCCATTTTACAGAGGAGGAGACTGTGACTCAAGGAGCTAAGTGATTTGCTCCAATACACACATCCGGACAGTGACACAGGTGACAGGTCAATTCTGGTTTGAATTCGGATGCTACGAGGCAGCAAGACTTTTGGCTCTAGCCCTTACCCCCTGTATTTCCAACTACCTGTCAGCATTTGAACTCCTGGAGAAAAGGGAATAAGTCATTGCTCCCTAACTCCATCCATGTCTCCTCACAGTCCAGTAACTGCTGCAGGATATAGCTAACCATCCTCTTGGCTGACTATACATATGATTACATAGTCACCTATTGTATTCTCTTGCTATTAAACCTTAGGTCATATCATAGAGGCCCTGCAAATAGCTATGACTTACGGCTGAGAATACTGGTAGAATTTCAAGAGCACAGATTGTCTTTTATTTATTTTTTTATGTTTATTTACTTATGAGAGAGAGAGAGAGAGCACGAGTGGGAGAGGGGCAGAGAGAGAGGGACACAGAATCTGAAGCAGGCTCCAGGCTCCAAGCTGTCAGCACAGAGCCTGACGCGGGGCTCGAACCCACAAGCAGTGAGATCATGACATGAGCTGAAGTCAGTCGCTTAACCAACCGAGCCACCCAGGTGCCCCATCTTTTCTTTTCTTTTTTTTTTAAGATTGTTTTTATTTTTAAGTAATCTCTACACCCCATGTGGGGCTGGAACTCACCACCCTGAGATCAAGTCTCATGCTCTACCTACTGAACTAGCCAGGCGCTCCAAGCACAGATTGTCTTTACCTTGATTGAGACCAGGACTGGTGATAAACTGTGAAAATAGATTTACAATTTAGCAAGGACAGAATTTGAGGTATTATCAGCATTGGGATACATAACATTTTAGTATTTCCTGAGAGGGGCCAAATATGCATGTTTTTAACATACACAGAGACCAAAGAGTTTATATTCACTGTCCCAAGGTTATGCATCAGGTAAATGGACAGAGAGGATTTGAATTCACGCTGGATTCCGGGGCTTGTGTTGGAAACGTAGGTCAGACCTGGATTATGGTAAACCTTGAAACACAGGCTAAGGTCTACAGACTGTATTAAGAAGACAGCAGAAGGTTTTGAGCAGAGGAAGCAGTAAGATCAGAATTACATTCTGGAAAACCAGTCCAGCAATGGAGAAGAGGAGAAAGCAAGGATGGAGGGACAGCACCCTGTGGAGGCTGTTGCCAATAGTTGTGCTTAGATAAGGTTGCTGTTCTCATATACATGCAACCTGAGATGACAGGACAGGAGGAAATGCCCAGAAGGCTGCTGAAGTGGGATGCAGAGAGAGAGATCTGGGAGCTGCTATAGGAAGGCAGCCGACGTCGCCCTGAAAGTCGAGGTCACTAAGGGTTCCTGGGAGGACCAACGGGGACAAAGGGCTGAGGATGAAACTTGGAGATTTGGCACATTCAGAGGGTTGGAGAAAGGCCAGGTAATGTTGAAGACAGGAGGCATAGTCAGGTGCAGCCCAGAGCAAGGGCTTGTAGCAAACTGGCTGATGAAAGAATTTAACAGCAGACACCAGCATTCCTTTTAACGGAATTGTGCTGAGAAAATCTTGGACAAGCTGCCAGGGTGGAAGAGATGAGCGAGGAGGTGGATAGAGGAAGGCGGCGGAAGAATAGAGAAAGTTAAACTGCCCAGCTCTGGAGGAGGACTTTGAGCTTGGGGGTGGGGCAGAGAAGAGCGGGGGAGGGGTGGGGGTGGTCGAAGAATTCCGTGGACAGGCTGAGGGCTTTTACAACTATGAGGCTGGAAAGTGGCTTGCATGGCTCTCCTGAATGCTCTGCTCTCTCCCCAAACCTCCACTAGAGTCTCCAAAACGCACCCACCCCTGGTGTATGTGTTGGGGGAAGTCAAGGACCAGGGCCGACTCCTCTTTCAGGTCTGGAAGGGGGATCCAACACTTGGAACGGTGAGGTGATGCGCGCAAGACATTCCACAGAAACAGAGGCTCAGAGCCGGTGGCCTGAAACCATAAACATACCGGAAATTTGTCAAGGTTTTGGCGGAGGGCAAGGGGCTGCAAAGGGCGTGGAGTGGAGGGTATAACCAATTTCACCCAAGTCTTAAGACCCATTCCGACTGCAGCTGACCTCCGCGGTACAAGCTTATGACGGAAGGAAGGCATGCCATTGAAGAGTTATTCTTTCCGGATGAACTGAGCACGCTGGTGGATTTTACGAGAGCGAACACGAGCGAGGGGAGCCCGCGGTGCGTGGTTTGACGATGAGTAGGCTGGAGGGAGGGCACCGACCCGAGGCAGCCTTCCACACCCTCGGTTCACATCGGCCCGACGGGGCAGGCTGCCCAGCTGCGAGTCATTAGTTTACACTGTCTGCTGGAGCACATCTCTGGGACTTTTCTGGTCCCTTTGCTCGTGAGTAATTGTTTCCTAGAAAACTTTCCCCAACCCTAAACGTCCCTCCTGAGCTGAAAGGATGCGAGGTAACAACACAAGGCTGTTGCCAAGCAAGGGGTGGGCGGCTCCCTGGGCGGGTGGGTCGGGAGGGGAGGGCAGGGAGCTGGGCTGGGGCGGCAGAGAGGGACGTGGCTAGCGGGTCGCCCCAGGTCTCTCCACTTTTCCACACGGACTCCGATGAGACTTTTCCTCCGATTGCTTTAAGTCACAGACCAGGGATGTGTGCGTGTACACGTGCATCTCCCAGCACCATACGAAATTTTGGCTGACATTGGGAGAGACCTAGGATAGTCAGGAAAGTTTTGTGAAAGCACCTTGCTTTAATCGTCAAAAAGTCGACGGTTAAAAAGAATATTTTTAAGAGCTGTGCAATTTATTTATTTTTGTGAACTCTACTCACAACGTGGGGCTCAAACTCAGGACCCCAAGATCAAGAGTCACATACTCTACCGACAGAGGCAGCCAGGTGCCCCAAAAGTTGATGATTTCTTAAGATGCAATTCCATAAAATGAAATGATGACTTCCTTGCAGTAAATTCATAACAAACTCTGCCAGGCTCTCCCAGCTTGTCCAAAAAAAGAAGAAACAGAGGAAAGGGGTGAAGGAAATATTAGCTGGCTCAGTTTTCGGGTTTTCTTTAATAATCATTGGATCTGCTAAAGGATTGTGTAAAATTTATCAGTGTTATTTGGCTTCTGTGGATCCTGTATTTATTATATACAGTTGCTAGTGAACGTTAGAGTGTCAGCGAGAGGTGGTGCTTAATGGTTGAAGAGACTGGTGTGGATAGTGTCACAGATTGTGATCTTCACAGATGCCACAACATTTTTTGTTCCATGTATTCTTACAATCCTGACACACCTCTTATTGAAAGGTGGGGTGTGTAGTCCCTCTCCCCTACTCCTAAACTGGGCAAGATTTACAACTGTCTCAACCAATAGAATATGGCAGTAGTGATGTCACAAGAGTAAGGTGATACAGCATCCTTTCTGCCTACTAGAATAGTCTCTTCGGAGCCCTAGGGTATCACATAATGCCTCTGATTCCCCTGAAGCTGACAAGCTGTGTGAAGGCTCAGGCTATGTGGAGAGGACCAGCTGAGGTTATAGCCAACAGCCAGAAGCAAATGCCAGAGGTAGGAGTGAAGATGACTCCAGATGATTCTAGCTCCCAGCCATTGAGTCTTCCCAAATGAGATTCCAGACACTGTGGAGCAGAGATATGCTCTGCTATGTTTGATATGTTTTTGCTATGCCCTCCAAATTCCATACCCATGGAATCTGGGAGTACCATGAAAGAGTTGTTTTAACCTACCAAGTTTTGGGATGGCTTGTTACAGGGCAATAGTAATTGGAACAGGTATGAAACCAGGAGCTCTAACTAGTCCCCGAATCCTCCTGAGATACTTTGTTGGAGCATAGAGTTTCTTGGAACACTATTTGAAAACCACTTAACTAACCAATCTTTAAGGGCTCCAAATTCTCTGTTTCTAATAAACCTGGAATATAATAGGTTTATCAAGAAAGTGAAGTATCTTGTCTAGAGTAATGGATTGAATGGTGTCCCCTGCAGTGGCCAAGGACAGGCTGTCCCAAGATGGGCCACTTTGGCATGAAGATTATTTTCAGTTGAAGGGAGTTGAGACCCTGCAGGCTTAAGAGAAAATATTTGCCCCTCCTTTAACTAAATAGAAGAATATAAATTGCGGTCTTTCCCAGAGTAAGGGTTATTAACAGATAAATTTTATCTGAGTGACCTATCTATATGGCAGAGCAAACATCTAATTACTAAACATCTGCTTGTCTTATTGCACTGTGAATGGCATTCCTTCCCTTCAAAGTCCCAGACCTCTATCCTCTTCTCCTTAGTTCATGATGACATACAGATCTCATTTTTCCTGACTGTCTTTGGAGTTTCCAGTCTGTGTATTCCCCATACATATGCAATCAACATTTTTTTTCTCCTAAAAATTTTTTTCTCGTATCAATTTGATTCTTAGGCCAGGGACCTGGAAGAGAACAGGAATTCTTGCTCTTCAACATCCTCAGAATGATAAAGTCCTAAGCATTTGGAAATAGGGTCTTTGCAGATTATCAAGACGAAATTATTAGGATGGGCCCTAATCAGTATGATGGAATCCTTATAAGAAGGGGAAGTTTGAACACAGAGGTAGACACACACAGGGAGGACGCGAAATGAAGATGAAGGCAGACATTCAGGGATCCATCTACAAGTCAAGGATTGCCAAAGATTGCCAACACACCACCAAGAGACAGGAGAGAGGCGTGGAGCAGATTTTCCCTTACAGCCCTTAGCAGCCACCAACCCGGCTAACATCTTGATCTAGAACTGTAAGGCGATATATTTGTCTGTGGAAGCCACCTGTGTGTGGTAGTTTGTTATGGCAGCCCTAAGGAAAGTGTGTGTCCCAGAACCAGTTTGGACAGGGATGATGTCCCTTCACAGCCCCAAGGCTGTCAGTTAATAGCCTTGTCCAAATGTTAGAGTATGATTTTTTAAAAATATTTATTTTGAGAGAGAGAGAGAGAGACAGAGCAAACACGGGAGGCGCAGAGAGAGAGGGAGAGAGAGATTCCAAAGCAGGCTCTGCGCTGTCAGCATGGAGCTCCACAGGAGGCTTGAACTCATAAACCATGAGGTCATTACCTGAGCTGAAACCAAGAGTTGGACAATTAACCGACTGAGCCACCCAGGCGCCCCCTAGAGTATGATTTAACAAAATTACTCCGCAAAGACCATATGAAATCAGAAAGGAATCCCAAGAACCTGTGCAATGAAGATTGAAGAAACGTTACAAAAAAAAATTTTTTATAGCAAAATCACTGCTAGAAGTTTCTTATTTTTTTCATAGACTATGGAGGAGATATAAAACATAAAATTTACATGCTACCCCTTTTGTGTCGCTTTTCCCAAGATCTATTATTACCTGATAACTGCTACTAAGACACTTTGTTTTTAATGGTGATGTCTAGATGTAGCTTGAGTTGAAATAAAATAAATTCCTTGAAAGATTAAAAAATTAAAGAGAGAGCCCATTTTCTACTTGTTCCCAAACTTTCTAACAGGAATCCCTAAATCAAAATAATCAGAATGGCCAATTTGGTTTACATTTGGTAATATTACCTTTGCTTCAGGCTGTGTCTTTTATGCAAAATATTTTAACTTTGAAAAAACTGTCATCTATTGTGGGCCCAATCTTATATGTGGTTGTATGTTGCTTTGTTCAAATATGAAATGTAAAGTATAGCCTGCATTCAAAGATTTACACACAAAAATAATTCAGCCTTTCACTTTTTTTTACTACTTGGATATTTAGGATAACATTCAAACTTAGATTTAGAAATATGGAGGCCTATGGCCATGTAAGTACCCCCACTGAGTCAAAAATTGCCTTCAGTGACTTTCCTCTTACATACTTCTGCACCCAAACAAATATGCTTATATCTTACTAGCCTGACCAACAGTGAATGAATTTATTTAATTCCAGTGTTTATCTCACTATTCTGTATAAATGAAAGGACCAGAAGATGGGACATTAGAAGGTATCAGTGGATAGTCTTTTTCGTATGTACAAATTGCACTGAAATCACCAGCTGTGTCTATTCTATTGTATTTCTCTGCTCTTGTGTCCAAAATTTCTCGAGCTCACACACAATCTGATGCCCACATTCACAGGGCCTCTCCCCAACTCAGAATCCTTCCTAGTCTCAATAGTCTTTCTCCAAAGGACTATCAGTTGATCATCAGTAAAATAACGAGTCATAGATGACTATAGAAAAATATGTTAAGTGACAAATTAGCTTCAAAAGTTACCAATCACGGTTTTTTTATGTATAAGTGGTGTATTCACTTTTCCTAAAAAGGGCTTCCATAAGCCTGGTGTGTACGTGGTTAACAAGGGGAGGCATCCTAACCGAGAACCATTCTGATTCCTTTAAGTAACCACGATCATGACCATAAAAGTATTTACTGAAAGCTGGGCTGGACAGCAATTGTACAATCTGATCTGGCAAATGCACAGAAATTGCACCCCAGATTACATATTAATGTGCTAATTGCCCAAATGAAACTCCAGGGGCACCTTAGGTAGATGCAGTGCAGTGAATTAAGGAAGGAAATAATTAGTCACAATTGCAGAAACAGGCTGGACACGCAGTGGAAGGATCCAGGCAGCCTACTTCCTGCAGAGTACAGAGAGCCTTGGCAACACAACATGCAAAACACCAGAGAAATGCAAAAGATAAATATGATTTCTACAATCGATTAAGGGACAAATCTCAATTTTAAATTACAAAAATGTCTTTATTTATTTTCCGTTCCTATGTACTACATAGCCAAATAACACTAAGACATTTTATCGTGAATTTGCACTGTGACAAATCAACTTTCAAGCATTTCCTTGACAATCTTAGAGGTTTACCAGCATTTGACACAATCTGAACACATAGAGACAGTGAGAGAAAACAAGTCGTAGGAAGAACAAACAAACAAACAACAACTGAGTGAGCACATAAGGCATTATGAGTTTCAACCCCAGTAAAGATATTCATTGAAGAGGCAGGATCAGGTGGGAGAGAGACTAGTATTCGGCAGAAAGCCAATTTATACCACGTTAAAAACCATGCAGAGGAACTGTTACTTAACACGGCCAACAAATTAAGCTCTTCAAAGTACCCTTTTTCAAGGTCTTCTGATTTAAAAAAAAAAAAAAAAAAATTCCTTGGGGGCGGGAGGACACTCTTTCCTTTCCCCAGAATGAACTTCAGGATGTTAACTTTTGTCAGTGTGTGGCTCTGGGAGAATGGAGTAAGAGTGGACACCTAGTTTGAAAGCTAGTATGAAATTGTATTAGAAGCATGTCACTGAGGCCTAAATCTGAAAAATCAATGGCAGGTCTGGCTGAGACTGTCCAAATTTTCCTACAACGTGTCTGAATAGACAAGAAGAGAATACCTTACGGACTCTCGAGGCATTCCCCTCACTGCTCACTGCTCTGTTTTGTTCCTTTGTTTTACTAACTTAAGGCTGCTATTGGACCCTACTGTGAATTATTGAGATCCTACCAAAAATGTGAACTGCTTGACCAGCGTGGTCACTTTCAGAATTAATAGAACATGAGTTGAAATTATATTAAAATGTATCTTATGTATTCACTACTAAGTACTGCTGACCATTTTCATAAAGATGGATCATGAATGTTCACTGTTTAAGTAAATACATCATTACTATGGATCAGGTATTTGGCATGAAATTAGAAAGTAAAATAAACTACTTATAAATGGACTTTTAAAAAAAAGAATTAGAAAAATAAACAACAGCAAAACTCTTCTTGGGGGAAATGGTAAGAAGAGATGTAAAGAATTTGTCTTCTCTTTCTTAATATCAGAAATCATAAGATAGCATATTGCAAGAACTTGGGCTTTCCTCATACCAAGTAGCCCAAGAAAGAATCCAGGAGGTTTAAGATGCTCTTTCATGAAGACGGCTTGAGAGGCAAATAAAGTGGAACCTCTGAATGAACAAAATACTCATAGCAGGCATATTTTCCAAGGCTTTCCGAAAACGCAGTGCCTGCTGAACAGGATGCCATGTGAATTGTTCGAACTCTTTACAGTAGCTACATAGGAAATGTAACAGCAGGGAAGAGGTGTGTGAACAGTAAGAAAAAATTTACAATTGTAAGTAACAGGTTTCACTGTATCAAGAACATTTATATTAAAAATGTTGTGTTAAGAACAAAACAAAACAAAAACCTAACACATGAGTAGTTTCTGAGGTGTGGTCTCCTTAGGTGTGAGTTCCATTGGGATATACTTATATGCTCTGTTTCAACCAGACCATCACCAGACAAATAACCTGTTCGATACTTAACCATTAAAACTGACCAAAAAGCATACCCATCATGGGCGTCAAGCAGCCATAGGAGTTATGATTACATATGGTGCTTTTATATTTACATAAGCAGTTTCTCATGAATCCTATAGAGTTTGGAGAAATAGAGCTAGTTTGTTCCTTGTTAGCAAGAGCACTTGTAAAATACAGAAAGGGATTAGGTAAATACCCCTTTTACACTGAGTTGATCCATTAAAGGACTTTAGAAAAGTCAGCAGTTCGTTTACCTGAGTTTCCCATTTAAAGGCTAAACGTAATTGAATACTTTTTGCTTACAAATGTGAACAAAAACTTACAATATTAAGGAGGGCCAGAGTCAGAAAATTGAGACTCAAGATGACATTTGAGACTTTTGAATTTTTATAAAATCTAATAGAAACATCTATGAATTTTCCTTCTTAGTTAAAACATAAAGTCATAGAGCAATACCGATTTACTGGATGTTATTTAGAATTTATGTTTGGGGTCAGCCTGTGACATCATTAAGAAAGCAGGTCAAAGTCTCTTGGAATTGTGAACAAATTATTACAAGTGAGAAAACTACTTATTAGTGCCTTACTTCAGTTATGAACCCATATGAGATTATGAATTAACACCAGATAAACACTTCAGCATAAATATGATTTTTAACCTGAATAGATCCCTTTTGAAGGGTGACATAGAAAATAACTATAAATTTTGTCCAGAAATATAGTGCACCCAGTGTTTTACCAGTAGTTATTTAAGCTTACCTTTCAACAGGGTATTTTTGTTATGCTCGGCCATGGAGAATCTTCCAGGTCTTTTGTTTGCTTAAAACAAAATAGGGCTATGTTTCTAAATACAACACATTGTTCATAATCAGGATCCTAACCATATTCTGGAATTGAATATTTTATCATACAAGAAATATAACCATGTTACTATTTTAAACATAGCATTTCAGTTCCAGTGGGAAATAAATCAGTTATACAAAATCACCATTTGAACACTTTAACACAGAGCAGAAACAGTAAAGCACTTTGGACTATGTGATTTCATTATTAAACAAATGAAAAGCATCTCTTTCCCAAATCCTTCACTCCATGACATCTCATAACATTTAAAACACGATTGAGGTACATGTATCCGTTGAGGAGTTTCTGTAGTTATGTTCTGTATACGACTCGAAGCAGCACTGAGCAAAATCACCAGGACCAACGAGCAAATTCTAAAAGCAGTGTTCTGAAACCCCCAAATCATCTTCCTATTTTCTTGCGCTGTTAAGTCACAAAACTTTCTTAGATCAGACTAGAGTTCCGGAAACAGTCCGTATGAATTTACTACGTAAAACAAAAATCCCGTGATTGGTAATACTGTTCCTGGATTGAGGGCACAAATAGTCTTTTCATTTTCCTGTTCTAACAGAGTAAGAATCAGTGATGGATTTTGCCCAAGATGCATACTATGTTGGTTTAAATACAAAGATAAATAAAAGCTCTGCTGACCATCAAGCAAAAATTATTTGAGTGACATCCGCTTAGCTATTTATTCGCCCCTTTAAAACAAAAGTAAAAGAACCATTTTAGATGAGATGCTTATTTTAAGCCAAAAGAGAGCAGAAAGTTCCTGTGCTTGCATCACTGGCATCTGCAGCAAGGGCAGGATTAAGGGAGCTCCATTTCTGTATATATGGGTATTTTGTGTAACAGGCAGAATCTGAATAGATGACCACCCCACACCGCCCAGGGCAATCAGGGCGCCTGACTACAGTGCGCCAGCCCTTTAACAGAGTGCTTTTGCAGCGATTTTTTTTTTCCATCTGATGTACCCACATATCAAGATATCAGAGATTATTAAATTACTTAAAAACCAGGCTTCTGATTCTGATTTTTAAATTTAATTATCTATTTTAATTAAAATAAATCTAGCTTCTCTAAGGTTGCTCACCAGTACTACATAGCAATATTAAGATTAAAAGGCGAGGGGCGGGGAGGGCCTCTGTGTTTTGCTTTTAAATGATATTTTTGAAACGTCGTTGAAAACGCGGATCAGTTAGATTACAAATGACCAATTCGAGTAAGCCAACCATGGAAGATTATTGTCTTCACTCACAAAATCCTAGCCTAAGGATAACTTTCACTGTCAGGTATATGAAATAACATAATTTAGGGTTCTTTTGGAGGGGAGGAGAAATTTTAAAAACACTCGTCTGTGACAATGCACTTATGTGAATTTACACTCCAGAGAAAAATTTTCTGTAGGATGAAGGACTTGGCCAATGGAGAAGGCAGCTGGTATTACAATAAACTAGCTGAAATTCCTTGGTACATACACAATGAAAACAAAACAAGGACTCTGTACAGGTGTAAACAAGCTAAAAATGACCTTGGCAAAATGACTATTTAAAAAATACCAAAAGCATGCAACTCAAAATTCCCTCCCTTTCACAAGAATGGAAAAAAAAGGAAAAAAACAAAAAAAAAAAAAAAAAACAAAAAAAACCAAAACAAAACAAAAAACAGATGGAACCACCTGTTCCTGTCAGTAGAAAACAATAATAGATACATTAGGTTCCAGGACAAATAAAACTTTAAAATATTAATGTTGAGAAAATACAATTAAATTTTTATTAAAAAATACATACTCCTTGCTCAATCTCTGTGTACATTTTGTTTTGTGTGAAAGAGAAAAAAAATAAAATAAAATAGGAAAGGCATTAAGACTACCTAATTATTGATACTGTATTTGGTAGAAGCATGTGTCAGTCAAGCTCTAAAGAAAAATAAGTTATTCTGCTTTCATTTGTTCCCGGACATCAGAAGGCAGAGTTTCAAACAGAGCATCTTCGACAACTAACCCAGCTCGCTTCAGAGCCCGGCAGTCGCCCAGTTCAGGCGGGAGAATTTCAAAGTGATTGCCTTTAACGTCTAAGTAGGAAAGAAATAACAAATTTCCAATTTTCGGGGAAAGTACAGATAGGCTGTTTTTCCCAATCTTCAGAGTTTTAAGTTTCTTGCAGAAGTAGAGTTCATCCGGAAGGCTCTCCACTTTGTTACAGGTGATGGAAAAGTACTGTAAACTTTGTAGAACTCCGATTTCAGGTGGGATAAACCGAATGTCATTGTAGGATAAGTCCAAGTATCGGATTTTGTTGCATAGGAAGAGGTGGGAAGGGAGCACCTCTATTTTGTTGTGACTGAAGGCCAGGCGCTCCAGGCTGGTGAGTTTCTTGATATGCTCCGGGATGTAGGTGATGCTGTTGTGCCACAGTTTGAGCACTGTCAACTTTCTCAAGTGCTGGAAGCTAACGATTTCTTCTATAGATTTCAGATTGTTTTCTTTGAGGTCCAATTCCTGGAGGCTGAGCAGACTAAACACGGCATGGGGAATGCGCTCCAGGTCGCAGTGGACCAGCTCTAGCTCCGTCAGATTGGTCATCTTCTTTAAATTGTTGAGCATCACCAGCTTGGTGCCGTCGTTGTGTATGCACATCTTCTGCAGATGGCTGGACACGTCCACCACGGCCTGAGGGATTTTGGAAACGTTGCTTTTGATAGAGAGAATTTTAAGGCTTTTGAGATCCCGCAGAGACTCAAGAGTGACATTTTTGGAAATATCGTGACTTAGAGACCCAACCAGGTAGAGCTCTTCCAGATTCCGGAGCCCATACATCCAGGGCGGCAGCTCTCTCATGTCATCAAACTTGACGCTCAAGACCTTGAGGTTTTCCTTCAGGAAAGAGAGCGCTGCACTGTGGATTTTGACTGAGCACTGGTGCAGCGAGAGCTCTTGGAGATTGTCTAGCTGCGCGATGGTGGCTGGTATCATTACGTTCTTAATGATTTCAAGCTTTAAAGACTGCAACTCTGTGATTTCAAAAACCGTGTCTGGAAGGCCAGAGAGCATGATGAGAGGCAATTCTAGCCGGTTATGGGCATTCGTCTGGAGCTTCTGCCTCAGTTTGTCAGGAGTCCACTCGTTATTTAAGTTCAGCTGCTTTAATTTGTTCTCGCTCACTTCAGATAGGAACACCGCAAATCTCTTGGAATACAGAGGGTCATACTGATCTATCATATGAAGCATAAAAGCAAAGTCATTTTTCACATCGGGAATATCATCGATTCCAGTCTCCTGCCGGACATACTCGAAAGAGTATTCCCGGAGAGAACGATAGAACAGCCAGTATAAGGTGTAAAGGCACGTCAGTCCATAGATACTCACAAAACACAGATAGCAAAAGGACAGTTTTGAGAACAGATGGGCCATGGTATGATTACAAGAAAAGTTTTTATATCCAGTCATGTCCTGAATGTCAACGTTACAGTCCACTGTAAATTGAACTTTGGAAACCAGGGCGCTATTATAGGCAATGATGATCAGGAACTTTATAACCTTAAGTACAGTCTGGCGAACATACATAGCATATAGGATATCACCTTCTTCTACATGCAGCCTGAACTTCTTCACCTTCTCAAATAAGGCCTTTGCCTGCTCACCTTCCTTCTTATCCAGTGCTCCCGCCGTGGACTTGTCGACCACAAACTTCTCGGGAATCGACTTTAGTGACTGAGCGTTGACCAGGCTGCCTTCCGGACCAGATTGGATGGTGTTGGACCTGCTCATGTTGTTCTTCCTGTTGTCCTTTTCTTCGGAATCCTCCCCAGACACTTCAGATAAAGCCCGGGTGGTCCACGGAGAGTCAAAACACTTACCCAGGATCGAGATGAAATGTTCTATTTTGGAGCTGGAGCCAGGGAATTTGAACCAGAAGTTGCTGCAGAGCATGAAGACCAGGGTATGGATGAGCACAAGGTAAGGGAAATACTTGGCATACCAGTGGAGGGCTCGCTCATAACACATCTGGTTTATGAAACTGTACTGCTGAAGGTCCAAATCTGTCTTTAGTCCTTTCATTTCCACAGTGGCAGGGTTAGCAGGAGATGGTTTAGGGGGAGGCAGTGGGGTGGTGCTGGCAACTGCCTGAGAGACATTTGAAATGGAAGAGTGGTTCTGAGAAGGCTGAACCCTTTTTGGAAGGCAGATTATCTTGTCTTGCATGACCTGAAACACAGAAGTAATATTTTCAAATTATATTATTCAAAGAGCTTTGATAATGTCATTAGTGTGGAGAGGGCAGCAGTAACATCCAATAAATGTCCATTTCCTTTGCCTGGAGAATACAACGTTCGATTCCGGCACCAGGATTTTATCGTCAGCCCACATGGTGGGAAACTGAAATATCTGACTTTGTTCAGCATGTGTAAGTCATGACATAAAACACAGCGGTTCTGCTAGGACTCAGAACAACTCACAACAAAATAAGTATCTAAAGAATATTCGTGTGTTTTAAAATTTTGCATTTCTTCCCTCACTGGAGCCTGGGAGAATCAATCACTGGGAAGTACATGCCCTTATCAGACTCAATCTTTTCTTAAGTACGATTTATGCCCAACATGGGCTTGAACTCATGACCCCAACATGAGGAGTCACATGTTCTCCTGACTGAGCCAACTAGTCACCCCTTATCAGGCTCAATCTTGAATCGGATGGCTTCTGAGATGACATAAACTTGTGTATGAGAATTAAAAGGATTGGAAGGAGGGAACGTGGAAGAATTTGTCTTTATCATTTCCCCTTTACTTTCTACCCATATCCCGGACTGCATGCACAGGAGTGCAAATGGTCTTATTACAATGGGAATTTACTAAGCTTTTATGAAAGCCATTTCATCTCTCTGCAGAAAGATATGGAACAATACAGAAGTGTTCCACAGTAAAATAATTAGGTTTAAACTTGCTGGCTTTTTATACAAAATATTACCTCAACAACTTTTATTTTCCTGTACCAATACTTCAATTCATCGAAAAAAATAGTAAGCCCTAAAAATGTCCAGTAGCCCCAGACATTGAAATTTGGGTAAGAGATAGTGCGCGCATACTTTCTGAATAGGAGGGAATGTAAGGCAGTGTACTCTTTGAATCAACCAGGAGGAATTGTCCCTACGAAGAAGTCTATGTAGGTGGAACTCTTTGAACAACAAGCAAACGGTGTAGAGGGAGAATAACCACCCAAGGAATCGACAGCAATAACATGTGGGATTAATAATGCAGGGAAGATCTATTTGTACTGTAAGATGTCAAATGGCTGGAAAACCATAACATTCAGTGATTCTGCAACAGCAAAATACTTAGTGATTTTGGTCATAAACAGCAAAGCCTTTTCTATGGATTATAGAAGCAGAAACTGAATCCGTTGCCAGTGAGCTGCTGTGGCATGGGGATGTGACCACGCATTGATGGCATGGGAGATACAGGCCACCGGAGAGAAGTACGAGGTCTGACAATGGAGTGGAGCATCCAGCACTTCGCAGAGCGCCCAGTACAAAGGAGAACACCCGTATGTATTTGCTGAGAAAGTGGGTGAATCCAGAACTGCCACTGGTAGTTCCAGTTCAGAGTTCCGTATGTCTGGGTGTGGCCCATCGCTCTCCGAGGGATGAAGATATGGATGGTGATTATAGTGGGTGACAGCAGAAAACTTCTGCTGTGTTTAATAAGCAACTGACCCTATTCTAAGAATGTCACAGGTAATCATTCTTTTCATTGTCACCTTAATCTGATGAGGCAGGTACTCTTATTATTCCTGTTTCACAGATGAGGAGAAAGGCACAGAAAGGCTAAGTCACTCAGGCCACCTGCACCCAGAGCCCACATTCTTATTTTATTTTACTGAATTTCTAGAATTAAACAAAAAAGATACCAATCTGACTTTATTGTAAGTAACAAATTACCTTATGCAAATTATGTTTTGGGAAAAAAAAGGTTACTTCTTCAATACCCTGTGCAGGTAACAGTGAAAGAATGAGGCTAGGGAGAGAGAGGAAGTCTCTCTACAAGAGTTATAAAAGTTCTGTCCTGAGACACCTGGGTGGCTCAATCGGTTAAGCGTCCAACTCTGGCTCAGGTCATGATCTCACGGTTTGTGAGTTGGAGCCCTGCATCAGGCTCTGTGCTGACATCAGGTTCCAGGTGCCTGGAGCCTGCTTCCGATTCTGTGCCTCCCTCTCTCTCTCTGTCCCTCCCCTGCTCACGCTTTGTCTCTCTCTCTCTCGGAAAAATAAATAAACATTAAAAAAAATTTATAAGTTATGTCCTGGGAGATAAAGCAGGGAGCAATTACATATTATGTCAGTCAAAAGAAGCAGGGAAGAGGGAAAATGGGTAATGGGCATTAAGGAGGGCACTGCTGGGATGAACAGTGGGTGTTGTATGGAAGCCAATTTGACAATAAATTATACCCAAAAAACCCAAAAAAGCAGCAGGGAAGAATAATAAATGGGTCTGCATTTTACCAGAATTTGGTGGCTACAGAGGTGTGGGAATGGAGTGGTGGTCTTCGAACATTTTTATCACTTACCCAGGTCAGGGAAAAAATTTTGAGTGTGCCCACCCGGTATATTTATTTCTATTCAAAATTATAACCATAAAGTCCTGTCAATTCATATGTGAAATATTAGAAAAGCTTAATTCCCTTCCCTTTAAGCCTAAAATAAATACAGGCATACCTTGAAGATATTGCAGGTTCAGTTCCAGACCACCACAATAAAGCAAATACTGCAACACAGTGAGTCAAATGACATTTTTGGTTTCCCAGTGCATATTTACACTATACTATAGTCTATGAAGAGTGCGAAAGTGTTATGTCAAAAAAATACAAACCATCATCTGAGCTTTCAGCAAGTCATAATCACTGATCACAGATCGCCACAGCAAATAATAATAATAACGGAGAAGTTTGAAACCTTGCACGAATTACAATGTGACACCGAGACCCAAAGCAAGTAAATGTTGGAAAAGTGGCGCCAACAGACTTGCCCAACACAGGATTGCCACAAATCTTCCATTTGTGAAAAACACAGTATTTGCAGAGGACAATCAAGGGAAGTGCAATAAAATGAGGTATGCCTGTCTAAAAGTTTTTGTTTTTATCTCACTTTTCAGTGGAGCATCTTTTGCACTTCTGGGGGGTCAAGCACTCCACCTTGGAAAACCCTGGGATCGAAAATAGGAGGAAGCCTAGAATGCCAGACTATCCTTAAGGAATACAGAAGAGAGACAAGTAAGCAGTTCAGTTTGGGGTCATGTTCTGGATGTTTTCCCATTAGTGGTCTCACTGGACGCTGTAACGGTCTGTGTAGTAAGCAGTAGGTGGGGGCCAGAGCTGAGCAGGGAAAGGGAGCGCTTCCCCGAGGACCTTCCCCAAGAGGGACACATTTGAGCCGGTATGTTAATAAGGCATTGTCAGTGTTGTGATGAAAACACAGGAGAATCCATTTGTGAAAGCAAGACCAGTTAGAAGGTAAAAAGGTGGACACCTTCTTCAGTGCTAACTCCCTGCCAAGCAACCAGCAGACCCCATTACTGTCCCACTGCCCAGTGCTTCCCCAGGCTTGTTCCTAATGGTGGAAGATGACAGACCTCTGGAGCTTGTGTAGGGTTTTAGGATATGCAGGGCACGAGAGGGTGCGGAGCTAAGGGGGCAAGGGTGGGGTGAAATCCTGCTGTGTTTCCCTCAGCAGGATGGGAGCTCCATCCTCCTGGGGCTACCTATGGTCACACAGCAGGGATACCGTTTTAGATTCTGCACAAAGGTCCCTGACTGGCTAACATCTGCCATGCCAGGGAGGCAGGTCATATTCTCTCCCTTCTACAGAAGAAGAAACCCAACTGAACGGAAGTGACTCGCCCAAGTTCACATAGCTAGGAAATGGTAGTGCAGGAATTTAAACCTGTCTTTTGTTTACAGACTTGTGTTCTTCTAATTCCACACATCTTCCCATCTCACCCAGCTTCTTCTTTGAGGGCGTCACAGAAAACAGCCCAGTTGATCTCCCCAAGTTCCTTTCAGCCTTCTGATGCCCTATTTCTCTTTCAATCTTCACAAAGACAGAATTTTGAAAATGTGCCTACTTATTAAATCCCAGGAGGGTAAGGATGGTGTTCTATTTTTCAGCAGCTGTTAACTATTCAGAAGTGAGCAGAGAGTCGAAAAAATACTGGTGTTCACTTGCTAAGAACAATAGCTGCTGGAGCTGCTGAGAGAACATTTCAAAAGAAGACTCCAGCAGAGACGCAACTCAGAGGAGAATTCCCAAAGAATGTGATGGCGGGTTGCCTAATCCAGGAACCTGGACTGAAAAGGATGAAAAGGAACAGGGCAGGTAAAGGAGTCCAACAGTAAGAGCATGAAGACTGGAATAGTAAAACGGCCACAGGCGAGAGGAAGTTACCCCCGCCGTGTTTAATAGACATAGTATTTGTGAACATTACAGCATTGAGAAGAACCGGAGAAGAATCTATATTTTCAAAGGTACAGTAAAAAAGGGAAAGACAGACAAAAATAAGGCAGCAGCAAAAACAACAAATGGTAAAGGGTGTTTTTGTGGTATCTTTTGTAAAAACACAGCAGCTTATAAGAACTTAAAATTTTTTGTTTCACCTTTCTTGCTCTTTTGAGAAATTTGCTATTTAAATCTACATACCTCTCTTCTCTTTACCTTTATCCAGTAATTTAAAGGTTAGAGCACCAAACAAGCCTTACCGAGAGGCTAGAACACAAATTTCAAAGGAATATCAGGGTCTCAGGCTGCTGGTGCAGGACTAAGGGAGAGCACCTGGGGGGTGGGTAGGGAGAAAGCCCTCCACGAAACACTAAGGCTCAGACCATCACCACCAGCTTGTACACACACATCACAATGCAGAGGAAGGCTACCATTTTTATTTAGGAGCAACCCTCAGAATGCCTTTGGAGGAAAATGGCTTGAGACCAGGAGCTACAATGTGTGTTTGTGAAGGGAAAGAGAGACTGGAGGGGGAAGAAATGGGGTAGGGGAAGAGAAAAAGATTGAAAAAGCAGGATGAGCAAGAGAATCCAACTCAAAATATAGCAAGGTGACAAAGTTACCATGCTAAAGGTGGATATGAGAATAATTCTTGAATAAAATCATCTATATTAAGGAAAATATCTAAGTTAGCTTGGAAACAAGGAGGAGAGGGACACAGAATGTGATCACTGAGAGCAAAGGTCAGGTGAAGCCATGGCAACAACAATGGCCAACCTTACTTTATCTGGGGATGAACAGGTTTGGAGGTGGGAAGTGGTGAGTCAGCAAAGCAGAGAGGGGCTAGAATCAAACAAAATAGGTCAGGCAACATGGCAGGAGGCTGGAGTATATGCTCATTATTTCTTTTCTTTCTTTTTACATTTAAAAAAAAATGTTTATTTTTGAGAGAGACAGACAGAGTGTGAGCAGGGGAGGGGCAGAGAGAGAGGGAGACAGAGAATCTGAAGCAGGCTCCAGGCTCTGAGCTGTCAGTACGGAGCCTGAAACGGGGCTCAAACTCACAGACCACGAGATCCTGACCTGAGCCGAAGTCAGGAGCTTAACTGACTGAGCCACCCAGGTGCCTCATATTTCTATTTTGAGATATAAATACCTTTCAATCTTCCCTGAAACTTTGGTATAATCTGCTATAGACACACACACACACACACACACACACACACACACACACACACACAGCTTTTGTGAGTAAATTTTGTAAAAATCACAACAAAAAGGAAGATTTCATGCCTGGATCCAAACTGTATAGATGGGGAGAATTTGCCAGGGATGGTAATAGTCTATCATCTAAACTGTTTCCACGGAAGTAGGAATGAGAACCATAAGAACCAAATCCTTCCAGGAGTCTGTAGAACTTGGAGAGGGTCATGGGGCTATGGACTACAATTTGATCCATTAGGCTCTGGATCCCAAGGAGCAGCTGATATCTAGGTGATAAAAATGTATACTATGACCCTCAAGGTCTTGCAATTAAAGAACCTGGAGGAATAAAACTATTCATGCAAAAGTCTTCCATCACTGTGATATCTAGGAAATAGTTCTGGAAAAGAAACCTAAAGGTTTCAGAAGTGGGCTCAGTGAAATTTGGATTCATACATTCCCACTGGTAAATTATTTTGAGATAACACAACAGCTGTTTTTGGTAGGGGGAAGGAACTCAGTGTGTTTTCAAGAGAAATAAAGTAAACATTCAGGCCGCCTTAGGAAAGGAAACAACCCATCTAAACCATGCCTGACATGCTGCTCATATCTAAGAAAAGAATCAAATATTTAACATTGTAATTGTCAAATTTATATCCACAAAGAGTGGAATTAAGTGGAATATTAAATGGAATATGTTGAAATACTTTATCATCTATTGAAATGCCCTGCATGGTCAATGGAAATTGGGGCCTTTTAATAGTAATTTTCACTATTTTAAATCATTACTGTTCATTCCTCCATCTTTGATTGTATGATATACCTTTGATAATAGCAATTTGATTCCCAGTACTTTGTTAGGATTATAGCATCTACTGTATAATGTAAAAATAAGATCTACTTAACTTACACAATTTCTAGAAAAGCAATGCAGTACAAAGCAGAACCCACCTGTGGTAACAAGTTGAAAAAGTATCATATTGGCATGAATGAGACACCAAAAGAGCTGAGGGTAAAAGCAAAACAGAACAAAACAAAACCACTTAGCTTCAGAGAAGCTGCTTGAAATAACAAAGAGCAACATGAAGAAGGGCCAGCTTATCTATTACATGCCACAGATATAAATGGCATTGATGGCAGTGGGGTAGGGCAGACAGAACATGAAAGTGGAGTGTTGCATGCGTGCCCTCAGGAGAGGTCAGCCATCTTGGAGTATCTACTTATGCCAGATATTATGTGAGGAATATAAGAACAAGAAGTCCTTCAAGGTTGGGGCGCCCGGGTGGCTCAGTTGGTTAAGCATCCGACTTCAGCTCGGGTCATGATCTCACAGTTCACGAGTTTGAGCCCTGCATCAGGCTCTGTGCTGACAGCTTTGGATTCTGTGTCCCCCTCTCTCTCTACCTCTCCCCTGCTCACACTCAGTGGCTCTCTCTTAAAAATAAATAAACATTTAAAAAAAAAAAGAACCCCTTCAAGATCAAGCACAGCAGAAAGACAACTAATCAGTAATTGGTGTGGTAAGTGCTCAATCTCATGCTTGTCTTTCACGATGAACTTTAAAATCAACTTGTCTAGATCCAGAAAACAACAACACCTTGGTGGCATTTTTATTGGGACTAAATTACATTTATAAATTAATTTAAGAAGAACTGACATCTTCATGGCATTGATTCTCCTCCTTCATGGTGTGTTTTCATTTGTTTTCATCCAATTTTATGCCTTTCAGGAGTGTTTTACAGCTTTCTTCACATAGATGTTGGATACTTAATGTCAAGTTATGCCTAAATAGTTTTATTATTCACTATCATAAATCTTTCTAATCATTTTTTTAACACTTTTTTTCTGGGAGAGAGAACATGAGAGAGCATGTGAGTAAGTGGGACAGGGGCAAAGGGAGAGGGAGAGAAAGAGAGAGACTCTTAATCAGGCTCTATGCTCAGCATGGAGCTCTACGCTGGGCTCAATCCCATGAACTGCGAGATCATGACCTCAGCCGAAATCAAGAGTTGGATGGATGCTTACAAACTGAGATACACAGGCGCCCCATGAATACTTATGTTTAACACAGAAGGTAGAGTCCTCCTTTCTCCCTTTCTACCCTTGTGCCATTCCTTAGTAAGCCCTGCTAAGTCTGGTGTACACTCTTCCAGATCTATATCTGTGTATTTGCATATATATGACATATAAACACATGGGATCTTACTATACAGACTGTTCATGCATCTCGAGCTTTTCACTTTCATTATACGTCCTGAAGACCTTAACACATTGGCACATAGGGCTCTACCTCATTTTAAGGACCACCAGAATTCATAGTGTGGATATGCTATAATTTAAAAACATTCCAATGACCACATGCACTTAGGCAATTTTTCTATTGAAACCAATGCCAGCGTTAAAAAATTATGTGCCATCTGACTTTACACGGCATTCTGTAAAACAGGACAGAGAAGTTGTGGGCAGTTGCCGGGGGTTCCCTGCAGAGTTTCAGCACAGGGGAATTCCTTAGGGTGTTGGGATTCCTCTGTATCCTGCCTGTGGTGGTGACTACAAGAATTTACACACCTTTTAAAACTCACATATGCATCTTGTTCTGATAAAGAGTGCATTCTTGAAGATGGCAATGCTAAATGTGTCTAATATTGACAGTGTCCCACCAGCTTTTCTTTTTTAATATTATTCTTTAATCTACTTTGCACCCCTGTCTGTGATTTTATTTTTTGGGTATGTCTTTTATGGATTAAAAAAAAAATCCAAACAAATCATTTCTCTCTTTTTACAAGTGAATTAAATCCATTAATTATTTTGCTCACTCATATTTGTATATTTACTGGTCTTTGGATTTATTTCTGCCTTCCCTTGCACTGTTAACATTTTCCACATCTCTTATTTGCCATCCTGCCTCAGCTGGGTTAGTAAGGTGTAGACTGTATTTCTAGAAAGATACTACCTATAATTTCTTAGAATATACACTTTTAAATTTTTCACTATTGCAATCCCACTCCAAGCACGTTTTAACTACCCACTGAACTATCGCATTTTGTTATTGTTGGGGTTTTACTTTTCTTCTGAAACACACATTTTAAAAAATGACCTAGAGGTGATTGTGTTTATTTACATATTTATTAAGTCATGTGCTCACCAGTTTTCTTAGATCCTGTATCTTCTCTCTGGGTTCATTTTCCTTTTAGTTGAAGTATATCCCTTAATAATTGTTTTAATAAAGGTCTGTGGATAGAAAACTCATATACTTGTATGTCAGAACATGTCCCTATTGCTTTCATTCTTTTTTTTTAATGTTTGTTTATTTTTGAGAGACAGTGTGCATGAGCTAGCGGGGGAGTGGCAGAGAGAGAGGGAGTCAGAGGATCCAAAGTAGGCTCTGCACTGTCAGCCGAGAGCCTCATGTGGGTCTCAAACTCACAAACTGTGAGATCATGACCTGAGCCGAAGTTAGATGCTTAACTGACTGAGCCACCCAGGTGACTCTATTGCTTTCATTCTTGAATAGTTTCGTAAGTTATAAAATTCTCTGTTGGCAGTAATTCCCCTTCAGCACATTAAAATACTATTCCATCTTCTTCTGGCCTGTATTTTCACTGCTGGGAAGTCTGCTGTCACTCTGCATTTGTCCTTTAGTGGGCAATCTCCTTCTCTATGATAACTTTTAAGATTTTACCTTTAATACCAGGCCTTCTACAATTTCACTTTCATTTTGAACGTGTGTGGATTAATCCTGCTCAATATCTATAGCTAAGGACTCAACTTTCTTCAATTTTGGAAAATTTCAGCAAAATCTCTTTAAATATGACTTCCACACTTGCTCCATCATTTCTTCCATTTTTTCCTGTAATTCCTATTAGAGGTATGTTAGAGTCTCTCAATCGATCACCCATGGGTGTGTGTGTGTGCTTTTTAATCTCTGCCTCTCTCTGCTGGGATCTGGGTAAACTCAGAATGCTTATCTAATTCATTACTTCTTTCTGCAGCTGAGTACAGTCTTATTTTTCATATTTTTAAGCTCAGTGACTTTTTTCCTCCCAAAACTTCTAAATTAAAAAAATATATATTTATTTTGATGGGGCACCTGGGTGGCTCAGTCGATTAAGCATCTGACTTGGTTCAGGTTATGATCTCCCTGTTCATGAGTTTGAGCCTCATGTCAGGCTCTGTGCTGACAGCTCACAGCCCGGAGTCTACTTCAGATTCTGTGTCTGTCTCTTTCTCTCCACACCTCCCCTGCTTGTGCCCTCTCTTTCTCAAAAATAAATAAGCATTTAAAAAAAATTATTTTGAGAGAGAGAGTGTGAGAGTGAGTGGGGGAGGGGGAGAGAGAGAATCCTAAGCAGGCTATGCTGCCAGTGCAGGGCCCAATGTGGGGCTGCATCCCGAGAACCATGAGGTCATGACCTGAGCCCAGCAGTTGGATGCTTGACCAACTGAGTCACCCAGGCTCAAAATTTCTAAATGTTTTATAGCCATTTGCTCTTATGTCATATGTACCCATTTTTTAATTGTTATGTCTTTATCTCTTTGACCACTGTAAGTATATTTATTTGAACTTCACTGTTTGTTTCAAAATTTAGTTTCATCTCAGGTGAACCAGTATTCCAAAGGCTAATTTTGCTGAGAGCCTTTTCTTAGCATAGTTTTCTTCCTGTGCTCTGGGTGGTAGGCTGGTTGGGAGATGAAACTGTTTCCCACCATCTCTTGTGCGCTCTTTTGCGGTTCCCTGCACCCAACCCCCAGCCCCCCAACCCGCCATTAGGTCTTATCACGGTATTTTGACGTTCCGCTGTAATGTCAGGATCCTATGGATCCGGTCAGGATACAGCAGGCAGGCTGGCTCAGCTCCCAGCTGGAGGCACAGTTTCCTCAGAAGTGTCGGTCCGCCATCCAGTTACTCGCCATTCTTTTCAGCTTCCTTTTGGGAGTGGGGGCCTTTGGCTTCAAACAGTGACCAGGCTCCAGTCTCTTATCTTGCTCGGTGCATTTTTAGCTCCCCTTGCTGGCAGGAGCTGAGCCCCTGGCTGCTACTGCCTGCTTTTGGCTAACAGCCTGGCAGCTGCTTCAGCCTCACTCAGTATTCTGTTCCTGCTCCACACAAATGTTGGTCTTGTTTTTGAGTCCATGTATGCATTTTTGTTATCTCTTTTTACACTTTATCATGGCTATACACACTCAACAGAGGGAATGTTTTGAAGTATAACACTTGCTTTAGTATCTTTTCCAGAAGGAAAAGAGTGTATGTGCATTCTAATATAAAAATTTAGTCTTAAGACTAACATTATGAAGAACCACATTGCTCGGGTAGTGCCAAACAAGGCACATCTATGATGCCAAATTCCTCTCCCCACCAAAAAAAAAAAAAGGCTGACTTACTTTATACATCTCCCACTGTCACAGCATACGAGAGTACTTATTTTCCTACAACCTCAACAATTAAGTACATTACTCTTTTTCTTTGTACTATAACCCAAAAATTATTTCTCTGGTTTAGACTTTAAGTCGTAGTTATGACTATGTTATCACTGAAAGAAGTGAGAACATTTGATGCATGTGATAAAAAGGCAGGTGTCATTCCAATATGCTAACTTATGATCCAGACATATTCTTTAGATTGTGGTTGATTCTTCCTTCCTTCATTTGCTTTTCCTCCATCTTTTTTCTTTTCTTTCCTTTCCTTTTCTTTCTTTCTTTCTTTCTTCCTTCCTTTCTTTCTTCCTTCCTTTCTTTCTCTTTCCTTTCTCTCTCTTCTTTCTTTTCTTTCTTCTTTATTTCTCTTTTCTTTTTCCCTTTCTCTTTGTTTTTAAATGTTTATTTAAAGAGGGGGGGAGGGGCAGAGAGAGTGAGACAGAGGATCCAAAGCAGACTCCACTATGACAGCCCAGAGCCTGATGGGGCTCCAACTCATTAACCATGAGATCATGATCTGAGCTGAAGTCAGAGGCTTAACCGACTGAGCCACCCAGGCACCCCTGTGGTTGACTCTTTAAAGAGATAGTGCTTTAACTGGGTTATGCTCTAGTTAGTTAGACGGCAGCCACAGAAAGGCAGATGAGCCAATATAAAAGTGATTAACTTTATCCTCTCTCCGCTCCGTAGGTTCAAATACAGTTGATTCCAAAGGGTTCTACCCTGCAGCTAATCATCCAAATTCCTCCCATTCTGACAGATCAAAACCATCTCTGGTAACCCAAGAATGACCTTGCAAGAAACAGATCCTAAAGACCTATTCCTCAGACTTGTTCAGAGATACTAGGATAGAACAGTTTTAGTTTTATCAACTAAAACTTCTTGAATATCTACTCTATGCTAAGTATCACAGGGAAATCAAGGAGACATAACCAAGGTTTGCTCTTCTAAAAGTAGTTATAATCCAACGGGAGTGACATAAAGAGTCATATAAAAAGTCAAGCAGGGGTGCAAATAAGGCAGGATCTACAGCAAATGAACGGTGTGGTAAGTACAATGAACACTCAGGCTTGGCGTCAGCGGGGAAGGCTTCATGGGGTTGGAGCACCTCCATCTGCCCCTCAAAGCTACTGGACGTGGTGGTTACAGGAGGGTCAAGTCAGAACCTCGTGGTTGCAGAGGCAGGAATAAAGGATTGCACTTCGGAAGGGAAAGAGAAAAGATGACAAAGGTCGAGTGCAGCTCTTCCTCTCTGAGGCACACTACCTCCTCCTTGGAGAAGGGATGGAGAACCAAGGGAAGGAAATGAATTTTCACGTCTCTAAGTCATCAGTGAGCGCACACACTTACTCCCCCAGAAACAAGGTGCTAGAAAATAAAGAAAACACCTATTCTCAAGAGATGCAATATTTGCCTCTGTCAGTGACAGGATTCACTCTGAAAATGCAGATTTTGTTTCAGGGCTAACTACTGAAAATATTTTCGGTACACACAAATCTTGGTGAGAAAGAAAAGGAACTGAAAAGGTGGAAAAGATGGTTCTCAAGGGGGGAACATCTAAATGCTTTCTTTCTCAGCAAATGCCTTGTTCACAAGCCCAGAACGTGCGTATGTGGGGCGGTGACCGCGGCAGCACAGACACAGGCACCCCTGAGCGCCACAGGCAGCAACGCTCTCACCAGCACAAACCAGGTCCCGGTCTCCAGGGGAGTTGGGGACGTGTGGCTGCTGCAAGGGTGTGAGGTTCCCGGCCTGCTGTGCGCAGGGCACCGGCCTTCTCTTCAAGGATGGCGTTTAAGACTTCTATCGTGGACAGGAAATAATACCCTGTGTATGGAGGAAGTATACACCCAGATAGTAAGAGGAAAAAGAGGGGAAAAAAAAAATCCCAACAACACCAGCCTTAAGCAAATTGCCCAGTTTTAAGGTGTTTATTAAAAACACAAAAGGGTCGAGCGAAATGCCTGTTTTTATCGGTTGCTCATTTTCTCAATAACCACAGGAAAAGGAAAAGGGAAAAAAAGGTCATCCTCTGGCACCTCTGAGGCATAGTTGAATTTATTTTATTTGAGAATAACTCCAAGGGATCAGAGGGATGAGTGATTAAAATTTGGATATCTGAGTTTATGAATTCTCTCGGTGGTAAGGTACAGCAATAGTACACTTGCTAAAGGGTTCATCTGTACACGAGTGAATCCCTGACAGCAAGTACATCTTCTCAAGTTAAGCATTATCAGAAATGTCTAAGCTTGAGGGAATTAAGTGCCACTAGTCTGGTGGAAGAATTAACCACTGAAAAAGTTAAAGCCTCATTTCTTGAGTCATTACTATACAGAACAAGGGTATACAGTTAAACAGAACTGGAAGTCTTTCAAGCCCTGGTTTTCCCCCATCATAGCACCTAAGGAAACCTGGCATAATTGTTTATTATCATTTTACCTCCTAGACCAAGAAGCTCTTTAAAAGTGGGCTCCATCCTTATTAACACTGCCTGGCACAAATTAGGTACGTAATAAATATGAGGCAAGTAGACAAACACATGTTCTCACCTAAGGAAAACAAACTACAATGGCAAGCACACGCATTTATAAGATCAGATGCCAGTGAGCATCAGGAAATACTTGGCTTCTAGCTACTTTCCTCTGAGATGAAACAATTCATTTCACACATCTTCCAAATTGCCAGGTGATATCTGCCTAGTGATTCATAAAGCTGGAGCTAAGTGCTTACTCATTTAAGATACACAAAGAAGGGGCCAAGATTTGCGAGGCACTATCCCTTTATTCCCAAATGAAAAAGAAACCATCACGCCTCCATTAGGATCATGTATACATTCGACACTTCACTTAACAAAGGTGATTCTCTTACCACTGTAAATACAGACATACTGACTTTTTGAGGGAAGGATGACTATATACTATCAATGTTATATATTTTTAAACCATTGATTAGCCTGAGACTTTCCAGCCATCAAGGATGCTCTCAATTTCTGTATCCTAGTTGTATTTACCTTGTGTTTTCTTTTCCCTCTTTGAGGTCAGCTGCTCTAGGATACAAAAGGAATTAGAAAAGAAAATTCAAAAATGAAGGAGTGGGTCCGATTCAAAACTGCTTTCATTTTGCTTCATGGCATTTTCCCATAAGCCAAGTGGACTAGTGCATTATTTGATCCACTGCAATTCAAGATTTAAGTGGAAAGTATTCATTTTAAAGCCAAAACCATGTGAGAAGATTTAGTGAATATAAAAAAACTGTGGATAAACATTAGGAACTTACAGTTAATGATTCATAATGGAGACTGTTTCAGTTGCTTGAGAAATTTAAAATATTTATAATTATGCTCTTGAAATAATGAAGGGAAAGCTCTTTTTAAAGCAATCTCCAGGGACTGAAATCCTAGTTCTGTACTCAACATGACTTATCCCTGGACACACTGCAGTTCTCTGATAAACTGTGAGCTGAAGGAAGAGGAGAGAAACTTGGGGGGGGGGGGGGTCCAAAGAGAAACAAATCCTCTGGATGGTCCACACAATGTACAACCAGTATAAAGATGCAGAATTCTAAACAATGGAAGCATCCACACACAAACAAAAAACTGTTTTACTAAACAAAAACTAATTTACTCTAATAATCAAAGAATAAATTGCTCATCAAATGAACGATGTCAAGGCTGTGGTCAATCTATGGGAGGGAACTGATGGTATAGTTTACGAGAGAATGCCTGTGCCTTGTTGTGACATCCTGGAAGGCTTGCCAGAAAGGCAAAAGTCAAGGCAAGTGTTACTCATTTAGGTGTGTTGGATAGTAAGGAAAAATTTTTTTTTTAATCATCATGCTTTTTGGAAGCTAACCTATCTGGACTCCAGAAATATCATTAATTTGGATAAGAAAGGTTCCATACATTCCAGGCAAATGGATCTTTTACCATATAGGATGAATCTCAGTGATGGGTCTTTTTCTGACTTATCTAGGTGGTTGACCTCGGGGTAGAACTCAAGATTCTCCTTTGTTCCTCCTTCCTTCTTTCTAGGAGAAATGGGGTTAGTAGAGATAGCTGCATTCAAGGAAAAGTAGTGAATCTTGGTGCTCATAAGGGGTGAAGGCTCTGAGTTCAAGTGGCATGAGCTCTCAAGATGAGTTCTTCTGGACTCTCTTTAGAGCTTCCCTTGGGGGTCACCACTTTGAAGTCTCTCTTCTTTCTTGAAGCTGATGTGATATGATGGCTCTGGAACTGCCTCTGTTGGAAGCGGACCATCTCCTCGGAGGGCCTGGGGAGGATAGCTCAGACAAGTTCTCCCCCTGGCTTTAGGGAGAATCGACAATCAATCTCCTACCTCCACTGTCCCGATCTCAGTGTCTTCCTTGCCCTTTCCAACTCTGGACAGGCAGGGATTAAAGTGCAGGGAAAGAGGATAAGGCAGCTTCTTGAGCTGCCCTCCCCCTCCTCCTACCCCAGATCACATAGCCTTCAGTGGTTAGGCAAAGGAAGGCCTTGTGACTTATCTGAGGTCTGGCTTAGCTCACCAGGAGATTGATATAGTGAGTTTGGGGACAGAGTGGGGCTTTTATCAAATGTTCTTTTATTACATGTTCTTTTTTTTTCTTTTATCAAATGTTCTTTTGCCTGGTCTTGTCTTCTGTCCATATAGCTCCTGTAGGGTCCTCTGGGAGAGGGAAGAATTGAGAATTTGGTCCTTTCTCTTAGACCTTTCTCAATCTGTTTGCCAGAGACCCAACTAATCACACCTAGGGCTGAAGGAAATGCACCAGATGAAGGCATTTGAAGTCTACAGTTAAAGAGACTAAAAAGAATACATTTCTATTTTACCACCATTTTTTTCACAATAAACTGTGAAATGGAAATGATGCCAATTGAATAAAACTGAGGCTCAGAAAAACCATGTGTTTCACCTAAAAACCTATGGGAGAGTTCATGTTTTCCGTTAAAATGGTGATGTAATTGATGGCCTGTTTATTAAACAGAAGATTTGTGGTTAATGGTGCAGAATTTTTTGTTTTGTTTTAGTGTTTACTTATTTATTTTGAGAGAGAGAGGGAGAGAGAGAGAGTGAGCAGGGGAGAGGCAGAAAGGGAGAGAGAGAATCCCAAGCAGGTCCCTTGCTCTCAGTGCAGAGCCCGGTTCAGGGCTCGATCTCACACACCGTGAGATAATGAACTGAGCCGAAGTCAAGAGTTGGACGCTCAACCCACTGAGCCACACAGGTGCCCTGATAGTGCAGAATTTATAAAAATATAAAACTAAATGACTAACCAGTATGATCATGCACAAAAGTGAACTAGAAGGATATGTTTCTACCATATTTCCTCATTTTGCCGTAGGCATTTCTGAGCCCAACATCTCACACCCACATTTTAATTTTTTTCCCTCTTTTTTTAAAATTAGGTTTTAATTTTAATTCCTGTTAATATACAGTGTTATATTAGTTTCAGGCATACAATATAGTGTTTCAACAATTCCATACATCACCCACAGTAACTACATTTTAAAAGTTAACATAGGGGCACCTGGGTGGCTCAGTCGGTTAAGTGTCCGACTCTTGATTATGGTTCGTGGGACTGAGCCCCAGATCAGGTTCTGCTCTGACAGCGTGGGGCCTGCTTGGAATTCTCTCTCTCTGTCTCTCTGTGTCTCTCTCTCTCTCTACCTCTCTCTCTCCCCCCCAAAAAACGAAAAAACAAACAAACAAAAAAAAACTTTAAAAAGTTAACATCAATATCGCAAAACATAAGCTAACATATTTGAACTTAAAGTTACACAGCTTTAGCTTAAGGTATCAGTGCAAAGAATCTCACCAGCTCTTACAGACTAATATATTTTGAGTAGGGAGACACAGCTCAATTTAAAAATAGCTGACCCTAATTTGCCAGTTAGCAAAGTTTACTTCTTAGAGAAAGCTAATGTTTAGAACTTGCTATTATTACCTGATGAAAACTCACTATGCATATTGAAAAGCCTTTACTCCTTTATTCTTTAGGAAGAAGAAGTGCTGTTAAATAAAAAATCTAAGAGTCTTTATTTGCTATAATCTTCGAAGGAAACATATAATTAAATTTTACTTTGCCTCACAAGTCTTATTTTCTGTAACACAGCATAATACTTTCTTCCCCCAGGGATATAATTTAAATCATCCTATATAGAATGTAGACAAACTTGATTTCCCCAGGTAGACTTAACTGTTTTTCCTGCTTTGTAGTCATTGTAATAACTGGTCGTTGAAATATGACCATATAGCATGCACGCATACACACACACGCACATGCACACACACTGCAGCAATTATCTTGCGTTTTAGAAGGATGTACGTGAATGTTTATCTTTGCAAAAGTTTAAACACCTTCAGAGTCAAGAGCAAGTTTTGTGTTGTCAGAACTTAGCATGTAACACAGCACAGCAAACAAAACGGTAGAATGAAAGTCTGTTATTTTGCTTCTTCAACTATTCCTTAAGGAGACGGAGCCTTAATTATTTTGTATCCCCCATAGTACCTAACACAGTCCCGGGCACCTAGTCAACAGCCAGTACTGATTTACTTGCAGTTTCATGGCAAAAATTTCACTGAACAAAACACTTCTCCCTATCACCACATATACTCAAATAGGAACTAGGTATTAATCTGTCAAGGATGTTATAGAAGAGATTTCTATATTGGATGGGAACTTATATTAACTCACCTCTAAATTCTCCTCTAATTCTGAAATTCTATTTTTATTTTTTAGAGAAACTTAATTAGTGTGGGACTACAAACTTCAAAGAACAGAATAAACCGATATCATGGAAGTATCACCGTTACTCAAGAACCAGTAAATGTTAATTTTTAAAACCCCCTGAAAGACTAACGTATACTAAAGAGTTAATGAATATAAAAAACCCCTCAAAAGTCCATTTGAAAACTGGTTGTTTAGAATGAAGAAACCATTTTCCCACAAAACAACATGGAGGTTTTTAGACTCTTAGGGAAGCTCATAAAATCCAATCCCTGGGTAGAAGGTCAAGTATTAATATTTTTTGGAACTTAATCACTGCTCATAATATGGTTTACTTTGGGATGCTGGCAGTATACTTCTCTGTACAACATCTGAATAAATGGGCAATTGTCTAGATAAGAAAAACCTGGTTTTCACCATGACAGTCAACTACAATTGTATTAAAAAACCACCACACATGCCAAACATAACAAATTTTCAGTCTGTAAAATATACTCCATTGGTCTCACTGGATTGACTCTATAACTTGCTCTGCTGAGGTGCCTCAATTTCTATAAATTTCTTTGCTCTAACAGCATGCTATTTTTTTCTATACAAATTTTGACTCTAGTTTTCTAACACATGAAGCCACATAACCACCTATAAGTCAGGGTGTGTTGATCTCTTTCTAGCCCATTATTGCAAAACATCCTCAAAGGACTTTTTCCCCCCAAGTTTGTTGCTCAGACACAGAGCCAGTCTTACTTCTTTGTCACTGGGTTTATGCTAATTATTCTAAGGATTGTGCTCCCCAGTCTTACCCAGTTCTAGAAGGCTGTGGTTACTCTCTGATATTACTAAAGGAAAATTATTTGCTACTGGCTTCTTTTTCTACTTTTGGGGGAAGATCTGATTTTTATCACCTCCTTATTAATTACCCCACACAAAACTTTCCTCTGTCAGTTTTTGGTTCAGTTTTAAATTGCAAGTTCATATAATTGTTTTTATTATTATGACAGTCACTGAGTCCTTAGAGCTGCTGAAGCATATTAATGCATCCACTCAACACATTTCTTGAGTGCATGTCAAGTCTAAGACATGCAGGTGGGCAGCACAAAGATGAATTAGACACGCACCCTGCCTTTTAGCAACTTGAAGTCTTTTAGTAACTTGAAGTAGGAGTGATGAGATATGCTCTTGACATTTTCTGCCACACACTGTGGCTGAAGTGTCAACAAAGGGTCATGCTAATTGCTTTAGCAGTTCATAAGGTCCTAGCTTCCAAATGCTGTAGGATTAAATTCTTTGTCTTACGTCTGATGTCGGAGTCGACTTAAATCTGGAAGCGTCAACCTAAGACATGCTATTCGCAGGAGCACGGTGCTCCAAGGCATTAGTGGTAATGCTCACTTTAGGTTAATAGTGATGTCAAGCCTTATAAAGAGGATCCAAGCAAGAAAAACTGCAAGAGACCATACTCCCTGTTCTCTCTCTGTACCTGGAACACTGTCCTCCTCTGTTTCCTGTCTGGCATTTTCTTCCTATAGATACCTACACACCTCCTTCTTTCAGTTCCTTTAATTCTGCTCAAATGGCACCTTTTCAGAGAGGACTTCCTTGACCACCCTATTTAGAGTAGGACACTTGTCACTCTCCTAACATGGCTTTACTTTTCACAATTCACTTATATCTAATGTTGCACTTTAAATTTTTCATTTTTTTTGCCAGGGACTTGTCATGTTTTATCACCACCTAACCTCACTGCTTGGCACTATTTATTATATGTAGAGAACAAAGGAACATTGTTTGCATGACACATGGATTCTTGAGCCATTCACTTTCTGGAAGGGCATCTCTAAGAAGAGAAAACTCACTACTTTGCATGACATTTTCAGAAAGTTCTTGACTTTTTGAGAGTCTGAGTTTGTACTCAGCCCAAATCGTCTTTCCTAAAACTTCTGCTATTGGTTCTATTTGGTGTTCTAGGACACACGGAATGGTTTAAGCCATTTCAACTTTCCACAAGGCAGCCCTTCAGGTGTCTGCTGTCTATTCTCATGTTCCCTTCAATCTTCTCAACTTTAGGCTCAGTGTACTTCCATCAGGCCTCAGACAGGGGCCGTGGGTTCCTCTCTTGTACTGGTCACAGTCTCTGAAGTTACGGTGTGAAACACCCACAAATGAGTATAGTTATCTCTGTGATTCAAAGGTCTCAGCTCCTTCCCACGGCTGTTGGATGCTCACTGTACCTTAGCACATGGCAAAACATGTCTCATCTACTCTTCCTTGCTCACTCACCCCTTCATTCCGCAGGATGGGTTCTGGTGAGCACTCACACCTGCCTGTTACTGCTCTCGGTCATGGGGATATAGGATAAATCTGACAGATGAGGCATGGTCTTATGGAATTTATGTTACTAGGCAGTTCTTCCAACTAGATTTTTGCTTTTGAAACAAAAGGATGATAAATCTTAGAGTTAGTGATTCTTCTATTTGTAAAACTTGGAGTTAAGAAATTTCCAGCTTATGAAATCCAATAGAAATATTTGTACAGAGACTTAGAAGTTTATAACTGAAAGAAAGAAAAAGGATGAGATTTAAATGGAGCACCTGACTCATATTCTATAAAGAACATTTGAATAAATTAGTTTATATAGTTGGGGTGGGCTGAATGTGTATGCGCACGTGTATGCGTGTGTGTGTGTGTGTGTGTGTGTGTGTGTGTGTTAGGGAGAGGGGAACCTCAAGGGCAGAGGCTTGAATTACCCATATTCTTCAGTGCACAGTATATTATCAGTTCACGCAAAGCCCCTTTCTTCCTCCCTCCTCTCTCCCCTCCTCTTCCCCCTCCATCTCTTTCTTTATTCCTCTGTGCCATTCTAGTCCCCCCCCCCCCATGTGAGCACTTGTCATATAAATTTTGGTATAAGTTTATCAAATTTCTCAAAAAATCAAGCTGGAATTTTATTAATATTGCTTTTATTTCATAAAATAATTAATGGGGACTGGACCTCTTTGTAATATCAATTCTGTGCTAAGGGCACATAATATCTTTCCCTTAATTAAAATTGTCTCTTATGTCATTTACTAGACATTTTAAAGTTTTCTGTGAAGTTACCGTGTATCCTTTGTTAGCTTAATTCCTACATACATGATAGGTTTGGTGCTATTTTGAATGGTATCTTATTTTTTTGTTAAATCTTCTAGTTGGGAGTGTTTTATTACATATTTTAAAAAGTGAGCACAAAACAATAATACTGGGTAATTTTTTTTAACTATACAAAGGCTAAATGTTCCCAAACAGAAATTTTAAATATAACAAAAATGTAAGAGTTTATAAAGAAAACATTACCACAGAGGGAGAAGGCACAGCAAGCACTCTTTAAACAGAGGACTCCAGATATAAACTAGAAATTTCCTAGCCTTACAATTAAAATGCCGTCCCAGTGGTAGTCAAATCTTTTGATCTCAGGGCCCTTGTGTGGCTGAGATGACCCACATGTCATCAGTGTGGTGTCCTCAGTGAAATGGAAGAAGGGGACTTGAAGAGGAACCAAGTGAGGGCAGGGGAGGGCTAGTCAGTGTTTGGCTGGGAGGATTAGAGGACTGAGGAGGGTCTCCAAGTTCAGGACCCTGATTAGAAATACAAGATCATGCCCTCCATATCAGAGCAAACCTACTCAACAGAGACCTTTAAACATAGGTCTTGGTGAATTACAATCCAGGCTCAACAACAGAGACTAAATCTCCTTTGCTTCTTATAGGAAGAAAAAAAAACCCACAAAAAATCCTAAAGCCTATCAGTGCTGTGCTATTGAGGGAAAAGGTGTATTATTAAACAATCAATAGGCAACACGATCATAACAATCAATAATAGTGAGATAAAGGGAAATGTTCCTCCTTCACTGACTAGTATTGGACGGCATTAGACGATCTAAGAAAAGCATTTAGATTCATACCCCATGTTAAACCCAAGAGGATGAGGTGAAAGGCACTCATATATTATTCTGGTGGCCAGGGATTCACTGCATATTCAGTTGTCAAGGTGAAAGATGACAAGAGTCATGTTCTAGGGAAGATCAAAAGTATCAGTCTGAATAAACCACCATAACAAGGAAGTACTAACTAAGGCATATTTTTGTTACTTAGATGTAACAGCGACTTTGAAATAGTGCTTCTCTTACAGGACCCACCACCATCTTACAGAGATGGGAAAGGGTCCTCTTTAAAATTATTTTTGCCACCTAATGATTTCTGTTTATATTCCCCAAAGACTCAGAGCAGAATGATGACATGAGGGTACAAAGAAACTTCATAAAACATGATCTTAGATGAGGGTTTCATTTCGAGCCTACCCATTAGTGCCATCTGCTCTTTCACCAGGACTCTGAATTTCACCAAACACAACAGGCTAAGAATTTCTGAGTCTCCATTTTTAAATTCAAATTTGACAAAAGAAAAAGATCAACTAGAAATCCAGACAGTATGGGACAGAGAATGGGGGAAGGAGACAGAAGCCAGAACTCAGGGCACATTATTAAAATGAACTCTTTTGAAATCATTCTGGAGTCTACAATTTTTACCACTTGTACTTTCCTGGGAACTGCCTGTGAGCATTTTCACCTGAAGGCCATTGTCGTGCAAATGACATGGACAGCTGTAACTCAGAGAGGTGGAACTTACCTTCAATATGTACCAAAAAATCAAGGTGGGACTCAATTCCCACCAATAAGCCAGATGTCCCAAACTCTTCTCCAGTGTAACTCTGCTGGCCGGACTGCTCCTGGGGATTGGGTTAAGTCCCCGAGGATTTTTTTGTAGGTGCTTTCAAGTCATTGAAATCATTCTCTTGGCTTTTTTTTCTTTCCTAATTCAGAAAGCAGGAAATGTCTTTCTTGTGTAACAGTCACAAAGCAGTCCCCTTGGGCTTCCAGGGGGCTTGTTTCTTCCAGTTCCTGTTTCTGGTTTCTAACTACTAACTCTATATTTGGAACAGCCTGCCTGGGGGCTGTTTTGGATTTGGTCATAATAAGATAACCTGGAGTCACTGAGCAGAGATCTAAAGCAATCTTATTTTTCCAGGAAGCAATGTGTTGACCTTTCAGGATTTGTTCCATTTTATTGAGTGTGTTGAGTTTTTGAATAGCGTTGTTTATAGCAAAAAGTTGGGTGTTTACACTACTGGTCCTTAAGGGTGTATGACTATACAGGAATAGGATATGCACAGTCTCCCGGTTCACAATGAGTTTACATTTGCTTCTTATGTGGACGGATGTAATCTAAGGAATGCTCTTTATACATTCTCTTATTCCATGGCAGCCTTGAAAATAGCTACTTGCTTGGAAATGGACAAATATTTGTCAGAAGAGTAAGACCAGAGTGTTGACGACAATCCTTTTACATCAGGGCAAAAAAGAATGAACACTGATAACAACTTATTGATAGATAACAACTTCTTCCTTTCCCCAATAGTTTCAAAATGCATAGTGTTAAACCTATATGAACACAATATTATAGGAATAAACAGATAATCAACTTGCCACTGGACAAAGCCATTTGAAGAGTCAAAGAGACTCTTACCACCACTGAGCACTCTTGTAACCCTACCTTTGATTTTTTGCTTTGTCATGTTTTTGAACCATAAGAGTAACTTGTTTTGTAAATAAGATCGGAAAGAATTATCACACTTTCATTTTACAAAGGGAAACCCAAGGCATAAAAACACATTTTATGATAAGATTTTATGATTATTTAAATTATTGCCTTGGGAATGGGAAATTTGAGCTTCACAGAGAACCTTTTGTTTATGAAGTTATCAGTCATCAAGTCAATTTCAGAGGATTATGATATCAGAACTAAAATAAGAGTGCAAATTCTCCCCCTAAAGAATATTACTTTCATGTGTAATATGGATATATGAGATGGTTTTACTTTAATTTATACCATATTTTATTTCTTGTTTCTTTAATGTTTACTATAGGTTAAAAGTTATTCTTTCTTATAGTATGTGTACAGTGAATCATCTTTTAGAAAATCTAAAATGTAATTCAGGAAATTCCTTCTTTTTCTAACTTTCTATTTTCCCTTTTGGTCATTTTGCCTTTGTTTTTATACTTAAGATCCTGTTTCACAAGCCAAAATTTGGCCATATGATCTGTGCAGTTGTAATGCTTCCATACCATTCCAGAGCAGTGTGCACAGCGTTCGTGAAAGACCCATTCTGGAGAATCAACAGCAGTTTGGAAAATCCACTGTATCCCTCTTGGCTTTGGGACAAGTCACCTAACCTTTCAGATAAAAATTCTCATCTGAAAAATGGGACTAATTTACTTTTACAGTTTCATTCTGGGAGCTAAAATACATGCAGATTCTAGAACAGGTTCCCTTATCACGGTTACTCAATGCAGATGCGATTAGCATTGGAGATACGACAATTCCTCTGCTATGCAGGAATGTCCCACCCACCATGAGACGCCCTCTATAACGCCATTGATACTCATCAATGAGGGCTTTGTGAAATGATCATACTAAATCTTTTGTTTGTGCTGATTTTTCCTTCCACTCCTTTAAATATATATATATATATATATATATATATATATATATATATATATATATATGTATATGTACACACACACACATGCACACACACACATACACACACACATATATGTGTATATATATATTAATACACATATACACACATATGTACATATGTGTGTATATATACATATATATATATTAGTTTTGTATATTTATTCATTGAGACTGAGTTCAATTTTCATTTCCTCAAGTTCCTAACTTCCAGCAGCTGATATGACACCATGTTTAATGCTCTTGAAGTCTATCACCATTGAGGTGCTTACATGCTGAGTGGCATTGCTTATGGATTTCTATGGTCTTTTGACTACTAGCAATCTGAGGTCAGGGGCTGTATTATATTTCTCTTTCAGTGTCTAGCACTCTACACAATGCCTGACATATTGTGGGTACTTGGGGATGTTGTTGAATCAAATGGTCCACCTCCTACGAATTCTGAGACTGGTAACCTTCATATTCTGACACAATCTTCCTTTGAGGCATTTCACATTGTTTAGAGCCTTGACTTCTCAGACTATACTTCCCATATCTAGATAACTGGGGTCCGTTTTCTTCTAAAGACTATGAGAATGAAACAGGCCTGTGTGTGAAGGGACCAGGTTAGGTCAGTATCTGATATGCGGTGATGCTGGGTGGGGTGCTAGGTGGGGAGTTCCAAGAGCTACAGCACAGCAGAAAGATGCAACAGGGCTGTGCTCCAGGAACAGGATTCTGACCATGACACAGGAACAGGTGCTCCAGTTGTGCTTGAACTCACTTGTCCCTTCTGAACTTGCTATGGGTGCACTTCTTAAAGGATGTTCACTGTAGATATTTTCATCGGTTCTTGCTCTTGTTTTCATTTTGTTCCAGGTTAACTACTAGTTTTTATGGATAGTCTGTGTGGTTTCTCTTTTCTGCATTTCATCCTGCCATGGGACATGCCAACAAGAGAAACGATTCCAGGCCCTGCCATGGTAATAAAGTAAAACAGACACAGAGTCCTCCTGCTGATCTATGTCACCTCCCTCTGTGACTTCCCAAACTGGCCATTCTAAATATTTGCCCTTCTCCTCAAGGACCCTACTCCAGGCCTCCTTTCTTACCACATCCTATGGCCTCCTGCACCCTCACAAGCTCTCTCCAGATGTGTTGCTTTCTACCTCACAGAAGCTATTAGGTGCAAACTCTCATCTTTCTGTGCCTCGCCCCTGCCCCTCCAACCAAATGCATCTGTAGCCATCATTCCCATTGTGGTGGAAGATGCCCCCTCCCCCCAAATCAAGGGTTGTCCTGCCACTGGATCCTGGATCCATCACCTCCTCCTCTGTGAAGATGACCATCCTTCACTTACCCTGAGCTCCTTCCTGAGTCTTCTATCCAACTTCTGACTTAACAGGTCTACTTGGATATCTAACATATAACTCAAACTTATGCTCAAAAACAAACTTTTTCCAGTTGTTCAGGCCTAAAAATTTTAGTCATGATTTTTTTTCCCTCATACATCACATTCAATCTTTCAGCCAATCTTACAGCTTTTCCTTAAAAATATATCCAGAACCACTGCTTCAATCCCGGTGCAAGCCATCTGATTCATGTCTTGCCTGGATTTTATTGCACTAGCCTTCTTCTTCTTCTTTTTAATGATTTTTAAAATTTTTATTATTTATTTTTTTATTTTTTAGAGAGAGAGCATGTGAGTGAGGGAGAGGGGCAGAGGGAGAGAGAGAATTGTTTTTCAATGTTTATTTATTTTTGTGAGAGAGAGAGAGGTAGAGAGGGATGGGCAGAGAGAGATGGAGACACAGAATCCAAAGCAAGCTCCAGGCTCTGAGCTGTCAGCATGGAGCCTGATGTGAAGCTCGAACTCATGAACAGTGAGATCACGACCTGAGCTGCAGTCCAAGGCTCAACCGACTGAGCCACCACGTGCCCGAGAGACAGAATCCTAAGCAGGTTCCACACACAGTGCAGAGCCTGACATGGGGCTCAATCCAACGACCCTTGGCTCATGACCAGAGCCGAAATCAAGAGTTGGAGGTTCAACTGACTGAGCCACCCAGGTGCCCCTGCACTAGCCTTCTGAAATTAGCCTTCTAAACCTCCCTGCTTCTATCCTTGCCCCCTCTACTGTATTCTTAACAACTAGAGTGGTCTTGTTGAAATACAAGTTAGATAATGACACTCCTCTGCCTGAACCTCAAAACATGTTCCATCTCACTCAGAGCAAGGCCCAAACCTTTACAGGGACCTACAAAGCCCTGTGTGATCTGCAACTATTGCCTCTCAGGCCTTATTCTTCTACTCTGTGCCTAGCTCACTCTGCTCTAGCCCACTGGCCTGGCTTTCTTCAGCATGCCAGGGACATCCCTGCTTCAGGCTTATAACATCACCAGGGGTCCTTCTAGGTGTATCTCAACATTCGGACTTTAAGATTATCCTAACACTCATCTGGTACCAGAATCACTTAGAAAGATCCAGGATTAAAATCACAGCTTGTCAGCAATGTGGCATCAGGCTTTCTACCTTTGGAGGAACCTTCTTAACTGTCTGTGTGGGATCCACACCCTGCCCAGGACCTCGTCTCTCCCCAGGCCCCTCCTCTCCAGATCATCTCAGGCACAAGGAAAAGAGATCCACTGGACATGGGGGTCTGCATTTACCCTGGCTTAAAAGGCTTATTATGCTCCAAAGAGACTAATCTCTGGTGTAACTCAATAGATACACTTTCTGTGTGTCAAGGGACATGCCCTATTATAGGTGTCACCACAATCACAGAAGTCCGGTGGTGTGGCTTCCTACCAGGCATTTATCATTCTTTCAGTCCAGATGCAGTTGACCAAACAGTAGTCATTTATATCACAAGCAACGTTGCCTAGTAACACAGCTAACATTCTACTTTTATCAGGTCTCCAGGGAAACAGAGCTAGAAAGCTGAAGAAGTCAAATGTCAAGTTCTCCTGGAGAAGGGCAAGGAGTCTGTGAACACTCTGTCCATGTGTCTTTTGCTTTTGCTGTTCCCTCTGCCGGGGAGGCTCCTCCCTGGACATCTGCACGGTCTGCTCCCACACTTCCTTCATCAGAAGTCACCTTCCCAGTGAAGGCTTCCTACGTGAGAATTGCAACTCCTAATATCACCTGCTGACACCGTCCACGTATGCTGTATTTTCTTTTTCATTGTCCTTATTACCTTCTAATATATATAATTTATGAGCTGGTTTTGCTTATTTTGTTTTCCCATAGAATTTAAAGTCTATATGGCTGGGGTATTTGTCTTTTTTCTCCTGCACTGATAATTCTTAGCACCTAGGACAGTGCCTGGAACACAGTAGGTTCTTCAACAACTACTTGTTTTATTTATAAATGAATGTATGTCTTTTCTGTCTTTCAAATTCTGAATTTTCACTGGTATCCTTTTTTGGGGGGTAGAGAGAGGCCAAATGTTTTCAGCCTACAAATACAAAGGGGCATGGTGTTAGAGATTAACACGCAGGCCAAACTGCCTGGGTCTCAGTAAAGGTTTTGCCACTCACCTTGGAGGTTTCCCTAATCTCTCAGTGCCTTTGTTGTCTCTCTGTAAGTGGGGATAATAATAGTACCGATATCTCACTGTTGCCATGAGGATGAAATGAGTTAAAATATGTGTCAAGTATTCAGAAGAGTACCTGTCACTTAGGAAGCATTATGTGTTAACCATTATTAAAATCAAATTTTAAAAGGCCTTTGTTTCCACTCTGCACCACTTCTAGATATTTCCCTTTCTTCCAAGTTTTTCTTCCTCTCAGCTGATCGACTGACGCCAGTCTTTAATTTCCATTCACTTTTCCAACCACTCGAACTATGATTTCGAACGACCCGGGTGCTACTTGTTTCTCCTTAGTCCGTGAGTGAGTTGTATGCCTGCCATCGTTGACCACACGTGTCTTGCCACTCCCTCCTGGGTTCCACCTCTCCATACGGCTGCCCCTTCTCAGTCTCCCTCAAAGGCACCCCTTTTTCCTTTGCTCACACTTTGGTATTCCTGACGTCATCTCTCTCTCCACATTCTCCCTGGTGACTCCATTCACAGGCATGGCTTCAACTCTCACGCTGATGACACCCAGTGAGTGCCAGCCCTACTGACAGTTTCCCAAAGGTGTCATGTTCTTCCTCACACCCATGACTTCAAGCTTTCTGTCTCCTTCCTGGCATCTTTTTCTACCCCTGGCTCCGTCTCCCTTAATACAGTTGGTTCTCCAAGTTTTAATACAACCATCACCTTTTCTCTCATTCCCAAGCCACGGGCCCCTCCTCTGCACTCTCTTAGTGCTTTATGGATGCCCCTATCATAGTAGAACACTTGATGGCCAGTTTATTTAGTTTTATACAAATATATATACATATATGAAAGTGCAGTGAATATGTTTTGGGCTCCCTTCCATGACTACAAACACCATACACAAGTAGAGCAGGACAACTAGTATTTACATGGCTGAAAATCATACCACCAGCTCTTTTTAAAGGTTTCAACAGCTTAGTGTCTTGCTCTGGCTCCCATTTTGATGTGAGTCTAGGCACCTACCTGCAGAGTACATCCGAACACACCGATCATCAGCATAGCTACGGAAAGGTAGTCGGTAAACACATCCCACCATGGTTTCAGCACACGGAAGGCAGGCTGCTGCTCAGAGAACTGCCGGAATTCTGTCACCGGAATCATGTTTCTGAGAAAGGAAAGGCTGTGAATTAATTTCTCTTCACGTACAACACACCACATTAACAGCATTTGACGTGCTGCTTCAACCCATGAGAAGCAGTGACCTGAATTAGTCCAGGAGTTGTCAAGGCACCTTGGTGTTTTATGAAGCCATTGAATAATGCCACTGGTAGAGGAAATAAGCCCCACACGGAAATGGCAAATACTTGACTATTATCCCATAAGTGGGTTGCCTTTGGCTCCGCATGACCAGAAAGACCATGGCCAGAGCAGACCATTATTTCCTGGACCCTCCCTTCCCCTAAACAAAACATGAAGATGCCGGAAAGAACAGAGCCCAGCCTTTGAAACGCTTCTGTTATTTATCTTCGCATCCTGGGTTGCTGCTTTAAACTATTTTAAATGTAATCTCAGCATTGGTTTGTGTTAATTATTTACTAGTCTCTATTTGTAAAGCATTTACTTGCCCCCTGGGAAGGTAGACTGCTTTGCCACCTGGCCCTGGTCTTGTAAGATGGAAGGACCTCATTGGCTGTGGTTGTGGTTGTGGTAGGGGGAGGGGATGGTTTGCAAAGGACTTCACTCTTTCTTGCTTCCCATTTTTTGTCCCCATGCTTTGTAAAACATTCCTTTCTTTTCTTTCTTTTTTTTTTTTTTTTTTTACTGTTTATTTATTTCTGAGAGAGAGAGAGCACGAGTAGGGAGTGACAAAGAGAGGGAGAGAGAGAATCCCAAGCAGGCTCTGCGATGTTAGCACAGAGCCCCATGTGGGGCTTGATCTCACGAACCCACAAGATCATGACCTGAGCCGAAATCAAGAGTCAGACGTTCAACCAACTGAGCCACCCAGGCATCCTGTGCCTGTGCTTTTGACTTGATTTCTTTTTCTCTATTTTCTGTATTCTGCATATTTCACCATGAACCTCACATTTATCCTGATTTTCTGCTCTGAGAAATGAGTTGTCCTTGGAAACGCCTATCTCTATCTCAACGACAGAAGATAAATGAGTAGGATGCAACTGAGGCTCCAGGAAAAAGGAGAAAGAGACACATCCTTCTTAGACTGTGTTGTCCTTTCTCATGGCTCAGTCCCACTGCCTTTCCTATGGTCCGGGACTTGAAGTTCATCAGCCTGCTATGTGAGAAGGAATGTTCTGTTCTTATGGCAATAAGGGCAGCCAGTGTGGGACAAAAAGAAAATTTCTCTCCCTTTTGCCACCTTTGGATCCAAGAATCTAGCTCTCTGCACCTGTCCTTATTACTCAGTCCTAATTACAGAGCAAGAGCAAGGGTGCGTTTTGCTGCTTATTCTCCCAAGCCTTGTTTATTTTGTGGATCTTCCCTTCCCTCATACTGAATTGAGGGCTGTACAATAAACAGCCCAAAGCCAAGCCAAGCCTCCTCTTTGAGTTCACAGGTGGTTATCTTTGGAAACAATTTTAATTATCCATTCTGTCTTGTTGCTTTAGCTGACTTCCTAAAGCGGCAATCTGTCTTCCTTCTAGGCTTATTCCTTAACACAGTGTTGAAAATTTCAACTGCCTGCTGCCACTCTCATCTGTGACCTGCCTACTTGACATCCGTGCAGCATTTGACACGATTTTCTCATTTTATCAAAACACGACTTCCCTAACTTCATTCTGTTACTACCACTAGGCTGCAAGCTTCTTGAAGGAAGAACCTATATGCTATGCACGTGTGTTCTCAAAACATATGTTGCAGGCAAGCCATACAAGCTAAATTAAGAACTTTGCAGATTCCTAGTGTCCTTGACATTTCAGACTAGTTCATATTTCCTAACACTTCATGACCGCTTTGCTTCCCAGTGAGTCATTACAACCTCACTGCCCCAAGTGCTTCCTACTCACGGTTGGGCCAGTGACAGTCACAGAGGCTCTAACTCATCTTAACTTCCAAGTTCTGCTTCCAAAGCAGGCTCTGCGATGTTAGCACAGAGCCCTATGTGGGGCTTGATCTCACAAACACACAAGATCATGACCTGAGCCAAAATCAAGTCAGACGCTCAACCGGCTGAGCCACATTGTCTCATTCCATTTTGCATTCCCATCACTGACCACAGCACCTGGCAAACAGGAGCTGGGCCTGAACAACTGCTGTTGAGTAAGTGAATGACTGAATTCAGATGCTTGTTCATGGAGCTCTGCTCACCCAAATGAGATTGGAGGTGACCCCAGCCAGCTGCAGTGACAGTGCTAACGAGGGCAGTATACCTGTGTGCTAGTCCACATTCTTTGACAGATTTGGTGGTTGTTTCCTTCATGGTGAGTTCCTGTACACCTTTGAAGGAACTGGGCTTATTCTTTGAAGTGAGGACCAATCTCAGGAATAAAATGCACCAATGTAAAGCAGTGGCTTTCAAATGTTTTGATCTCAGGTCACTTTCACCCTCTAAAATGTAGAAGGACCTCAAAGAGCATTTTTTTTAATTTATTTTTTATTTTTTTAATGCTTATTTATTTTTGAGACAGAGGGAGACAGAACATGAGTTGGGGAGGGGCATAGAGAGAGGGAGACACAGAATCTGAAACAGGCTCCGGGCTCTGAGCTATCAGCACAGAGCCCGACACGGGGCTCGAACCCACGAACCGTGAGATCATGACCTGACCCGAAGTCGGACGCTCAACCGACTGAGCCACCCAGGCGCCCCAGGGAGCATTTTTTTATGTGGATCACACACTTAATATTTACTGTATTAGAAATTTAAACCAAGAAAGTTTAAATATATATACTAAGTTAAAAATAAACCCATTACATGTTGATTATAACTAGTCTCCAAAACAGTAACAAAAAAAAAAAAAAAAAGAAAGAGAGATAGAGAGAGAGAGAGAAGCATGGCTTTCCACTTTTGTAAATCTCTTTAACATTTGGCTTAATGGAAGATAGCTAGATTATCGCATCTGCTTCTGCATTCTGTCTGTTGCAATGTTATTTTGATCGAAATTTATGAATCCAATAGATAGGCAGTTGGAAAATAGAGTATCTTAACAGCCTTTTCATATAATTGTGGATATTAACTTTTGATATCAAACTGACCTAGTTAGTTGCAATATGGAATCTGAAAACTATATCAACAAACTTTTCAAACTTCATGATATGTTGGTATTTGGTTATCTGGAAAATATTGGATTGCTGAGTTATGCAGATCTTCCAAATGTTGACAAATTATGTAAAAAAAAAATCACATTCATTAATATCATTACTGCTTTCATGAGAAAAGTTTTAAGGAATGGGATTTTTTCCAAAATTCTAATCACCACCTGAAAGTTTGAAGTTTGTGGTAGCAAATGGTATCAGATGTTTTCCTTAAAGCATTAGGCTCACTTCATTCATTTCAAGAAAATATCTTCCACAGGCTAAAGTCTGAGTAATCAGTTGTTTTATTCAAGTAAAAGTGACATAATACGATAAAGGAGCTAACTCAACTTTCAACTCAAATGAGGACTTTTCCTTGAGACAACTGCTGTACTGTGGAATGTACCAGAAATGCTTTATGTATTCTTCTCCTTCATCATACAGCACATTAATACAGTGTGTAGCTAAGGCTTATGAATTATTTAAATAATTTTAATGCATCAATGAGGAGACTAAATAAAACTGGCATTTAAGTTGTAAGTGTATGCTAATGAAGAATGTAATCACCACAGCACAGTCTGATACCTCTATCTTGGTTCGTGCTAAGGTGCATTACCCACCACTGCTTTGGCACCATAAGCGAAAAAGGCAAAGATAAAAAATAAAAAAATAAAAATAAATCTGAGCATGACAAAATAGTTTTGACCTTGTGGACTCCCGGTTTAGGCCACCAGGGTTCCATCAACCACACTTTGAGAAGCACTGAGGTAGAGGCTCACTGTTCTTTCATCGACAGCTCTTGTTGAGAAAGCAAAGCATAGGCACTCAGAAAAGGCCATGTTCTCTGAGTCCTTGGCTACATTGCCTTCACAGGCATTAGTCTTTTTAATGTGGAAAATAAAGACAAACTAAGGAATCTAAGAAACTTAAATAGTATGTACTGCCTCCCCATACTGGCACAACCTAACTAAGATGGGTTTTTAGAGAAGCTGCCGGCCAAGATGACACAGCCCTTTTGTTAGAGCTCTTAACACACTTCACCGCTTTTGGGTAAGTGTATGTATGTGTCCATGTTTATGGCCAGGCCATATATGCGTGTACACACATACTCCACATGAATGTACATACACAGATCTACCCTACACACACACAGACTTTATTATTTTAACATATCACAGGGCTCATCCTTGTAATTATTTTTGACGCAACAAAAGGGTGGGGATAAAGAAGTTGATTAAACAACTCCAAAAACTAAAGAGAGAGCAGATGGACCTTGTGCTTGCTGATTGAAAACAAAAATTTATTTTGTATTCTTCTTTCAAAAATTTCAGCAGCTCTGAAGACCTGCATTATCAGTGGCTACCCTGGATTTCTCTTTCATTACTATTGTAGCTTCCAATGGATTTGTTACCATTTCAAGAGTTACTGTTTCAAGCTCAGGGAGTCACCACTGAATCAACTGCTTGGGTTTAAATATAGTCTTTTCCCCTAGAGATCAATCAGCATAATTTTATTTCTATTTAACTTTTTTCTATTTTGGAATTTTGTCCAACTTTGATTTCCAACTTATTATGTAAGAGCTTAGTTTACCTAATTAAAAAATGCCTTTGGAAATATGGCATTGCATTTCAATCATGAGATTCTGGAGTCCTAATTAAAATTATATAAATTCTACATTATGTTATAGAGCTGCCTCTGTGCCCTTTTGCAGAAATCCACGTGCATTTCCTTTATTAGAAATATTTATTTCCGAAAGTCATTTTAATGGCTTTATAAAATTTACTTCTCAGAACATCATATGATATAATCCTCTGGTAAAGAATATTGGTAAAGTTAGTTGCAAACCCAGAGTTTCTTTCTTTCATTTATTTGGCTCTTCCTGAACAATCTGTCCTCCTCCCTCTCAGGAGAGTTTTATTATTTTCTCCAGAATTAATTACACAGAACAAATTCTGCTCTATTAACCCTTGGCTCTAAGAATATGAAACCTACTCTATTTGATTCAAACCTGATTGCTAACACTGCTCTCCAATGCCTATCAGTTGGATACAGCCAACATTTGCTTTGTTCCACAGTTTTTTGGCAGTTGGAAAATGGCATTACCTTTAGACAGACATCATTCAAGGGAACAAGAGCCAATTCCAAATTACAGTAATGTGGGAGTGAACCATTACAAAAATGAATTTAAAAGTTCAATAATTCCTGGGGCGCCTGGGTGGCTCAGTCGGTTGAGTGTCTGACTTCAGCTCAGGTCATGATCTCATAGTTCATGAGTTCAAGCCCTGCATCGGGCTCTGTGCTGACAGCTCAGAGCCTGGAGCCTGCTTCAGATTCTGTGTTTCCTCTCTCTTTCCCTTCCCCACTCATGCTCTGTCTCTGTCTCTCAAAAATGAATAAATGTTAAAAAAAAAGTTAAAAAAAATAAAAGTTCAATAACTTCTGAGCACATGCAATATGGATTCTACAGAGAAGAAATCCACATATATGCTTCATCTATGTTGCTAAACCTATCTAATGGCCAATGCTCAGGCCTCACCTATTTGCTCTACGAGCATATAAGCAGCATGGGCATAATCTGACCATCCTTTACTTGAGTTTCAAGACGCCATAGCTGTTAGGTTTTCCTCCTCCTTCCCTGGCTGTTCCTTCTTTAACCCTTTTGCTGTTTCTTCCTCTTCTCCTTGACCTCTGACTTTGGAGTGCTCAGGGCTTAGTCTTTGGACCTCTTCTTTTCCCAAAGTCATTCATCCTCTGGCGATCACATCTAGTCACAGTGCTTTAGTTTTTTTAAATTTTTTAAATGTTTACTTTATTTTTGAGAGAGAGAGACAGAACATGAGTGGGGAAGGGGCAGAGAGAGAGCAGGAGACACAGAATCCGAAGCAGGCTCCAGGCTCTGAGCTGTCAGCACAGAGCCCAATGTGGGGCTCGAACCCACGAACTGTGAGATCATGACCTGAGCCAAAGTTGGACACTTAACTGATGGAGCCACACAAGGTGCCCCTAGTCACACTGCTTTAAACAGCATCCAAACTAAACACAAATTCAAACCTGAATCCAGACTCATGGACCCAACTGTCTACTTGACATCTCCATCTGGATATTCACCAGACACATTAAATGCGGTATGTCCCAAACCAGCTCCAGGTCCCTTCCCTTATTCCTATTTCCCCCAACCCCACACAGCCCTATTTTTCTTGTAACTTTCCTATCTCTAGGAAATATGGCAACTCCATCTTTCCAGTTGCTTAGGCCAAAAACCTTGGAGTCATCCTTGATTCTTCTTTGTCTCTTATATCCTACATCCAATCTACCAAAACATATTGTGCTCCTTTATGGTCTGTCTCCTACCAGAATATGTTTCATGAGGGCAGGTACTTTCTTTTCAGTTCTACTCTATACATTGACGTATCTCAACTATTTAGAAAATAATGCTTGACATATAGTAGGCACTCAGTATTTGCTGAGTAAATAGTGGATACATGGTAATTTTAATGAAGAAAGGGAAGTACAATTGCCTTTAGCTTTAGAAATAATCACTGTAAAGGCAAAGGGTGTCTCTGGATAATGCTATGGGAGAAAGATCCCATGGTGCAAGGCCAGGACATCAGCTGGTGTCCTGAGGCTACTGTGGAAAAGGAGTGCAAGTGAGGAAGAGCACAGAAATACTTTGATTTATTTAGGGATTCTTCTCAGCTGTACCCAAAGGTTCCATAAATCAAAATAAAGTCCTCAAGATATGCTCAAAACAACAATCATCAAAATAAAACAAACTGCTTTTCTTCTAGCAGTGCAAAGATGGAAATAAAAAATGAGAAAATGCCAAATTTTCCAATTCCTAAAAATGATACCCTTCTCTCTTGGGAGAACGTGACTCTAGATTGTATTTTATTCTGTAGTTGTGGCACACATGACAAAATATCTCTAGAAAAGTCCACCAAACAAGATCATAATTACATGGTTCTATAGAAATATATCTAATTAAAAGGAAGTAAGAAATGAGTTATAAAATTTTAGAACCTGAATGGCACTTCAGAGGTCATCTCATCCATAACTCTCATTTTAAGAGTAAAAAACTTGAGTTGACAGATTAGGTGACTCATGCCCAAGGAACATGGCCAAGGGTGAGCCATGACTTCTAACCAAACCTTACCCCATACAGCTCCTAGTTAAAACTACATCATGATGACTCAAATGCAAAACAATTAAAATATACTAGGAAACAAACAGTTTAAGTAGAAGCTCTCTGTATTCAACTTCTCTTTTCATATCCCTATTTGATAGCAGGAAATTTCTAAAAACCTATTATTAATACATTTAAATGATTCTTGAACTCTACTGCCCTTACAGCCCCATAAAGCAAGAACTTTGCAGTCAGAAGGAATCGAAAGAGGCAAGTGAAACTTGGAACCCAGTGGATACTTCCGTATTATTAACTCCTTGCATATTTCCACAATGTCATACATTAAATTAATGGCCCAATCACATTATTTCAAAAATATTCAAATTGAGCTTGCCCTTTTTTCTAAGGGTGGTAGTGGTGGTGGGAAGCAAAAATTACTCCTACCTAGCAATTCTCATTCTTAAAGAGAAGATATCATATCTTCTCTTCCTCATTATACCTTTCACATATTAAAGAAAAATCCCTTTAATCATTGTACTTCAGGCCATACATCTCAAGGACTTTGCTTCACATGATAGTTTCCACAGTTACCTATACTGTAGCCAGAAGCTTTTGAATCCACTAAAAATTTAGTATATATGATGATCAACAGCGGATTTTTTTTCTCTCACAAGCACAGATTACCTTCATTTACTTATGCACTTGCTGTAGAATAATGAAAGTGTAAAATATGTCAGGTCCTATGCTAGGGGAATGCAAGTGAACAAAACAGAGGACAAGGTACCTGTCTTCACCCACATGGACTCTCATGGGAGAATGTGTATTAAAGAAATTCCTATAAAAGCATGAATTGTAATTGATCTGCTTTGTAAATGTGACTGATTAGTGTTCCCTGTGCCAGTGGTGCATTTAAAGAGGTTATTTCTGTTTCACTGAAGCTGGAGTGTATATCTTGTTTATCTCTGTGTCTTCTAGAAAACAACACAATGCCTTAGAGTGGACCTTCAATTCCTATTTGGTAAATCAAACCAGGTCCCCATATACCAGCATACTCAAAAATACACACACCCATTCAAGCATTTTGTAGTAAAGACCAAATTCTTTCTTCTATTATTATCCTGTTATAAAGTTTGACATTGCAATAAATGACTATTACCATTAACTATTCACATTATAAATAGTGATTATTCAAAGAACATGCACTATGAAGAGAGTGAGAAGAAGAAAAGAGTCAGGAATAATTTATAATTTCAAAGTTAAGGATCATTGAAATTTTAATGCACAATGTTCTGTCACTGGTGCTAAAGAGGATGTGTCGATCGATAATGATTTCTTAGGTTTAGCTTGTATCCAATGGCCAACTTTTGTGACTCCCTTATCAGAACATTGCTCTATTAAGAAACAAGAGACAGAAAACAGATCCAAACATAATAGTCTTGTTTATGATATAATGGTTTGGAATAGTGCCCTCCTAAATCTTAGTGAGATCTCAAAAGAAGGCTTTGCTTTCTTTGGGATTTTCTGTCCAAGAGCTTCAGCTTCATCTATATGACACTAATAATAATTTAAGGTTTATTATGTGCATTTCAAGTAAATTTGGATTCAGAAACATTTTCTAAAATGAGACTAACTTGTGATCTAACAGTCTCAAAAAGCGATCATAAAGGATATCAAGGCCTTACTCATCTCTGTCATTCAGAATTTACTAAAAGTCTCTCCAAGAAACATGGCTCCAGCTCCCTGCATCCCACTGGCATTCTTGGTCACCTCTGTTTCATGTCATTTCTCTCTCCCTTAAACCAGAAACAGTCTTGCAGGAGGCACACTGTACATGTCAGCCTCCACCCCTTCCCTCACAGGATTCTAAACCCTTGAGAAGACTGCGTGTTTCCCCTCCAACTCTTGATATAATTTATATGTGATTGAGAAAAGATTTCAGTTCATCTTATCAGTCCTGACATCCAAAAACTAAGTCTAGGATTCAACTGAGCAAATCCATAATGACTGTTTTGAACACTATCTTCTTCCTTCAATGGACAAAAAGAAATTTATTTCCAGTCCAGTTTTACTCCCTGAGCCAAGAAAGCACAAAATAGTTCTAAGCAGCAGAAGCACCATGAACATACGGTGCAGGTCAGAGAGTCCAGACAAAATGCATGTAGGATCAGTGGTAGGTCTACCTGGAAGGCAACTTTCTTTCTAACAAAAGGAAAGCAAGGAGAGGATGGTGAAGAAGACAGGATGGCTCCTGCCCTTCAGAACATTAAAGCTGAAGGTTCCTACTTAGTTTTCACTTTTTGGAGTTTAAAGTAGTCTGAAAAGGCAGAGGCCATCTTCCATTTCGTATTGTTAGCTCCAGGCCCCAAAATGCTCCATAGTTTTGAGTTAAATTCTTAGCAATCCTATGGGGGAAAGTTGCCTTGTCTGTTCCAATAGGCAGTTTGGCTGTTTTACAAATACTTTTCATAAACATAGATTGATACTTTTATTTTTTTTATTTTATTTTTTCAATATATGAAATTTATTGTCAAATTGGTTTCCATACAACACCCAGTGCTCATCCCAAAAGGTGCCCTCCTCAATACTCATCACCCACCCTCTCCTCCCTCCCACCCCCCATCAACCCTCAGTTTGTTCTCAGTTTTTAAGAGTCTCTTATGCTTTGGCTCTCTCCCACTCTAACCTTTTTTTTTTTTCTTCCCCTCCCCCATGGGTTTCTGTTAAGTTTCTCAGGATCCACATAAGAGTGAAAACATATGGTATCTGTCTTTCTCTGTATGGCTTATTTCACTTATTATATTTCATTATATTCACTTATATTCACTTATTATATTATTCACTTACTATATTTCATTCTTTCTCATTGCCACGTAGTATTCCATTGTGTATATAAACCACAATTTCTTTATCCATTTATCAGTTGATGGACATTTAGGCTCTTTCCATAATTTGGCTATTGTTGAAAGTGCTGCTATAAATATTGGGGTACAAGTGCCCCTATGCATCAGTACTCCTGTATCCCTTGGGTAAATTCCTAGCAGTGCTATTGCTGGGTCATAGGGTAGGTCTATTTTTAATTTTTTGAGGAACCTCCACACTGTTTTGCAGAGTGGCTGCACAAGTTTGCATTCCCACCAACAGTGCAAGAGGGTTCCCGTTTCCCCACATCCTCTCCAGCATCTATAGTCTCCTGATTTGTTCATATTGGCCACCCTGACTGGCGTGAGGTGATATCTGAGTGTGGTTTTGATTTGTATTTCTCTGATGAGGAGCGACGTTGAGCATCTTTTCACGTGCCTGTTGGCCATCCGGATGTCTTCTTTAGAGAGATTGATACTTTTAAAAACAGTCAGCAAAAGTGCAACAGGCAGCTGAAAAACTTATTATGAAAACTTTCCCACTAAGCTTGCTTGCTTTTTCTTCTTTTCTTTTTTTTCTTTTCTTTTCTTTCCTTCCTTCCTCCCTTCCTTCCTCTTTCTTTTCTTTTCTTTCTTTCCTTTCTCTCTCTTTCTTTCTTTCCTCCCTCCCTCCCTCCCTCCCTCCTTTCTTTCTTCTTTCTTTCTTCTTTCTTTCTTTCTTTCTTTCTTTCTTTCTTTCTTTCTTTCTTTCATGGTAAGATTTAAAAGTTCCAGCTATGTTAAATCTAACAACTAGGAAACAAAGTAACACTGCTCAGGAAACAAAAGATTGGGACTTAAAGTGAGAGACTGAAAGACTAATAGATTTGTAGTATGAATATTTTTATGGCCTTTTTTATTAAGCTCATCTTTGCAAGAATCTACCATTTAAAATCTCTCTTTATAAAAAATGTTTATTTATTTAGAGAGACAGCATAAGGGAGCAGCAGAAAGGGAGGGAGGGAAAGAGAGAGAATCCCAAGCAGACTCCATGCTAATGTGGGGCTCAAACTCATGAACCATGAGATCATGACCTGAGCTGAAATCAAGAGTTGGACACTTAACTGAATGAGCCACCAAGGCACCCCTAAAATTTCTCTTTTAAGAGAAGATTTTACAACAGTAAAAAAAACATTAACTGTTAATCCTCTTAGGGGCTTTTCAAAAAGGTTGTTTTGAAAAAGTCAGCTCTTGGTTTGTCTTTCCTGTTGGATGTGCTCAGTAAAATCCACGATGGAATGAAATCCAGGCCCTCCAGCCACCAGGAAGAAACAATTCTATATAAAGAAATTAACAACCACCATACTTTTGTCAGAATATTAAAATGGATGTGAATACACCTAAAATTTGAATATTAGGTTTTTGTTCATCCAACCAATAAATATTTAATGCAAGGCTTTTTGCCTATAGGAAAAATATTTGTTGGGTTTGGCTCTAAATTTAACATATTGATTTAATGGCCTATCTTTTCCAAGTTAGACATTACAGGACTTCCCTCTTTCAACTCTTATTTTCTCAAAGCAAAGCTAAATAAAATCTAACACGATGATATTCAATACTAGAGGCTCACATTTTAGAAACTGAAGGAGGGAATAAAAGTTTCTTTATATGAAGGCTCTAGGAGAACATGGTCAAAGGCTACTTGCCTCTCGGACCTAGAATGTGCCAAAAATTTAAATGAAAGAAATGCTTGGAAAATATGAATCAACTTGTTAAAGTACATCTGTTTCTGAAGATAATAGTCTTTAGTTAAAAAATGAAAACAAAAAACTACCCCCCCCAACACACTACCAGAAAGAAATAGTGAAATGAGGTGGTATACAATGCATGATTACAAAGGTCAAGTGATCTGTGTGGCTCTCGAAAAGTCACTATGAAGGAGATTCAAGCAATAGCAGGGCCTTGTGGTGTTAATCCTAAAGCTGGAATGTTCTTCCAACCCCCCTTGCTTTGCAGATTCCTATGCATCCTGCAGACCTCGGCTCTAGCACCATGAGCCAACCCTGATCTCCCTGACTGGGTCAAATCCAGCCCGCAGGCTCTTGGAGCACCCTGGACTTCTGTCATAGACTCCATTTTCCACTCATTTGCATGGTTCTTGGATTAATGTTGGTCTCTATTGTTTTCCCATCACCTAACAGTCTTCGGCATGTCATAGGTGCTCAGTATAGAGTCATCAAATAAATGAATAATTAAAAAGAAAGTTATAATACCAGTCTAAGTGTGAGACCTAGACTTATTCATTTGAATACTTTGTCAGCGAAAAGAAAATGGTGGTGTGGGGGCAGGGGGGTGGGAGGAATAGAACCCATTAGCCAACTTGGAATAAGACCCAAAGCAGTGCCCTCTTTGTAGACAAACTATAGTATTTTGAAAATCGTTTGCTTGCAGTTGCTAATTTTAGAAAGAAAGATGGCTTGGGGCCAAGGAAGTCTTCCTGAGAAAACTATCTCAAAGACATTGAGAGCCCTGCCAAATGCGTTTTCAAAAATGGCAGAAAGACCTAGAAAACAAGACCCTGAAGCCCCACAATCTGTCAACTTGCAGGGTGCCATTTAGTTACCTAAAGTTGCTTGGCAGTTTTATCAGCAGGATGAAAAGGTGGACTAGGGATGCTTGGAAGGAATAAAATTAGTTCAGTGGTTGTTGAATTGGGAGGTTTTATGTAGTGATCACCAACATTAAAAAAATGAGAAGCTGTGTAGAAAGGTCACAGAAATTTACCTAAAACCTTAGATTTAGTTGGAAAGAGCAAGGAAGAAACAAGAAAAAACTTACATTTAAAAGTCAAACATTTCAAAGCTGACAGACCGTCAGAAGTTCTGAAGTAGGGGCGCCTGGGTGGGTCAGTTGGTTGAGTGTCCAACTTTGGCTCAGGTTGTGGTCTCACAGTCCATGAGTTTGAGCTCTGCGTTGGGCTGTGTGCTGACAGCTCAGAGCCTGGAGCCTGCTTCAGGTTCTGTGTTTCCCTCTCTCTCTCTGCCCCTACCCTGCTCGCTTGCTGTCTCTCTCACAAAACAAAAAACAAAAAACAAAAAAACAAAAAAACAAAAAACAAAAGTTCTGAAGTAAAGTGGGACTTAGAAATGGGTGGATGATCTTTTAGGTGGCTCAGGTCCAGGGGAAAATCAAGGTTTATGGAACAACAACTGTGGGGATTTGTTTGTTTTCGTTCCTTCTGTAATGTTTGATCCTATTTTCAGATGACCCCTGTTAAAAACTTAACAGACTAATGTTTTAGGAACCTAATAAATGGCTACATAGACATAAATTTAAATTGTTTGGGCAAAAACAAAATAAATATCCATTTCAACAAAGAAACAGAAATTGGTAGAAAGATAGGTTGGTTCATTTCTATGCCAGTCCTTAGATACAAACAGAGTCTGTGTTGGGATACTTGTAGTCAAAGAGGTAGAATTTGGGGAAGTGAGGTGGAAAAAGCCATACCATTGTGATTCGCCCTTGGTCTTTCCCCTCTAGAAACTGAGAGAGGGATGAATTATCATTGGAGATACCTACTTCAGAAGCACAGTTTCTCAAGGCTGGATGTAGTGTCTTTGAAAGCTTTAAATCCCTAGCACTTATCACAGTGCCTGGCAGCTTTATTCATTCTTTCTGCAAGTCCTAGAGTAGCTTTAAACTGCGAAGTACTGGGGCGCCTGGGTGGCTCGGTCAGTTAAGCATCCAACTTCGGCTCAGGTCATGATCTCATGGCTTGAGCCTCACGTCGGGCTCTGTGCTGACAGCTCACAGCCTAGAGTCTGCTTTGGATTCTGTGTTTCCTTCTCTCTGCTTCTCCCCAGCTCATGCTCTCTCTCTCCCTCTCAAAAATAAGTAAACTGCAAGGTATTGAGCTCACTGATGTGGACATACCAGTGAGTAAGCCAGATACAACCCCTGTCCTTATGAATCTTACATTATGGTGGAGAGACAGACAGAAGTAATGACATACAACCGCTTCATCGCAGTTGTGATAGTCTGATGAAGTGGACGTTTAGGACACTGATATTTACTGAGGTACCTGAGCTACTGGGGGCTTGGGAAGTGGTGCCTGCACAGAAAGATGAAGTGCAGGTAGGGACAGTCATCTAGGTAAAGTTGGAGGCCAGGGCCAGAACATTTCAGGCACAACATAAGGTCTATAATATGACGGCTCTCTGTTCCCACTTTAAGGTGTATCATTTTGCCTTCCATCACTCATCAGAAATGATTTGTTTCTGTTTATTTTGAACCAGGTTAGAGCTGATATTTTCCGTGTCTGAAGACACAGGGTAAGGGTAGCCTGAGCTGGTCCAGATTCTGAGGCCAAGTGGGCAACTGAAATGCCAAAAGGCACCAAGACTCACCAAGTCTTTTTCTAAAGTGTACATAAAAATTCACCCAAAGCAACCTTTTTGTAGAGGAAGGTAGACCTTCTCAGCTTCACCTTGTACCTTGCTGCTGAACTGCCTTCTAAACACATGAACCAACCCACCACTGGATCTCTTGAATCATCCCCCACACAATGCCTTCACTCTCTTGTTAACTGTCTAACGATGCCCCAAAGTTCTGGCTGGGTAGGCTATGTTCGGTATTGAATTCACCAAATTCTCACCACAAATAGCAAACATTCTTCTAGAATCTCAGTAGGCCAGTCATGACCAGTGAGGGGGCTGCTGAGTAACTTCCTGGAACTGAGCACAGGTGGCAAGCATGAAAGCCTAGGGCTGCTCTTGTCTCCTGCACCTGTCCAAACATGTGCCAGCCTGCAGTGTAGTCACCTCACTCAAAATCCATCTAAGCTAAGCGTGCACTCTACCACTGGGCTACACCCCCTCCCTTCAAAATCCATCTAGAATTCCCCCTCAGGAGCTGACTTCCAAGTTACACACAAGAAATTCAGTCTTTGGTCAGAGGATAGTCTCCTATGGTCTACTTATTTCCTCCTTTTCTTCTTTCCCTTGAATATATCCTCCTCCTTTCCTTTTCTTTCTTCCCCCTCCCCTTGATCTCTCTTCCTTCCCTCCCTCTTTCAACATTTGCTATCCAACTATTATGTGTCAAGAACTAGGGATAAAATACAAAAAGAAGCTATAGTCAAATGTGTGGGCAACAGATCTGTTAAACAAGGAGATTCAAAATACGGTATCTTTCCTCTTTGCTCCTCAGCTTTTTGTATGATTTCAAACCCAAATGGCTTGTGAGCCAGACCAGCACTGGGAATGATACATGCCAACTAGCCATTTAACTCGGGCATGTACTTTGCCAAGAGGCTTTCCAGACGACAGATATAAAACCAAACAGGAGATTGCCCTGGGATGAGGTAAAAATGAAAACAGAAATAAACAGGTGCCTTAACTTTCACAATCTGAAGTTAGAAACAGAATAGATTGGGACAGATTTTTTTGATGAATCCCTTGCTATACCAACTCTTACAACTTGCTACTCAAAACCTAAGACCCAAATAAATTTGGATAAGAGATACTATTTGTTCAATATTTTCATCCACCATGTCTTTTTAAAATTGAGATATAATTGACATATAACATCGTATTAGTTTTAGGTGTATAACATGATTTGATATATGTGTCTATATTGTGAAATGATTGTCCAAGGAAGTTTAGTTAATATCCACTAACCACATGGAGTTACACTTTTTTTCTTGTGGTGAGGACTTTTAAGATCTATTCTTTTAGCAAGTTTAAAATATACAATACAGTATTGTTAACAGTATTGTTATAGTTCCCATGCTGTACATTACATCTCCAGGACTTAATTATTTTATAACTGGAAGTTTGACTCCCTTCACACATTTTGCCCACCCCTGCCTCTGATAACCACCCATCTCTTCTCTGTATCTACAAGTTTTGTTTTGTTTTAGATTCCACATGTAAGTGAGATCACACAGTATTTGTGTTGCTCTGTCTCACTTAGTTCACTAGCATAATGCCCCAAGGTCCATGCACGTTGTTGCAAATAGCAGGATTTCCTTCTTTTTATGGAAAAATAATATTCCATTGTATGCATATATGCACCACATTTGCTTTATCCACTGATCCAGCCACAGACATTTAGGTTGTTTCAACGTTTTGGCTATTGTAACAATGCTGCAATGTACATGGGGGTGTAGGTATCTTTTGGAGTTAGTATTTTTGTTTCCTTCAGATAAATACCCAGAAGTGGAATTGCTGGATCATATGGTAGTTCTATTTTTAATTTTTTCACGAACCTCACAGTTTTCCACAGTGCCTATATCAATTTACGTTCCTACCAATAGTGCACAAAGGTTCCCCTTTCTCTATATTCTCTCCACCACTTGTTATTTCTTGTTTTAATAATAACTGTTATAACAAGTGTTTTGATAATAATTATTATAACAAGTGATAGATAACAAGAGGTGATATCTCACTGTGGTTTTGGTTTGCATTTCTCTGATGATTAGTGATGCTGAGCATCTTTTCATGTACTTGTTGGCCATTTGTACCTTTTTTTTGGAAAAAAGAACTATTCAGACCATCTGCCCATTTTTAATAGAACTGCTTTATTTTCCTATTGAATTATATGAGTTCTTTACATATTTTGGATATTAACCCCTTATCAGATATATGATTTACAAATATTTTCTTCTATTCCATAGGTTGTCTTTTAATTTTGTTGATGGTTTCCTTTCTTATATAGAAGTTTTTAGTATGAGGTAGTCTCCACTTGTTTATGCTTTTGGTGTCAAATTCAAAAAACCCTTGCCAAGACTGCTGTCAAGGAGCTTATCTCCCTTCTTCTAGGAGTGTATGGTTTCAGGTCTTACATTCAAGCCTTTAACTCATTTTGAGTTTATTTTTGTGTGTGGTATAAGATGGTGGTCCAGTTTCATTCTTTTGTATGTCACTGTCCAGTTTTCCCAACACTATTTATTGAAGAAACTGTCTTTTCCCATTGTACATTCATCCATTATTGCTTAAACTGGCTTTTTTTTTGTCCTCTGGTGAGAAGGTCCATAGCTCCTTTCTAATCCTCAGTGGGATTTGTAATTCCCCCAAATACTTAACTACTATACCAACAGGACCTCATCTATCATGGCTACAAAAAAGCAGAAAACATCTGTGTAAAGAAAGTAGCTGCGGGAATTAAACTAGAAAAAAAGTAAGAACATGAATGAGTCAGCATGAGGGTATAACAGCTTTAAAGGCATCAACTTCAAAGAGAAAATGAAATTATTTGGGTTGCCCTAGTAACACCAAGATAAAACGTGGAAGTGAAAATGCAAGATTTAACATTAAGAAAACCTCCTTCAGCACTGAGGTCTCTCACTCATGGAATGAGCTTTACCATGGCAACAGGCAAAAAACATGTAAACAGATTAAAGAAAGAGAATATCCAAGGGAGTAGAACCATAGTAATCAGGACTAAGCTAATCTAATAAACATTCTGTACCTTTCTTTTCTTTAACTCCCAGAATTAACTCTCAAAGGGTCTACAGGGATCAAATGAGACTTTCTTCAGTGACCTGTGATCTTAAATGACTTTAGAAGTTCAGCTATATGTATGATCTCCAACCCACTTACTTTTCTGCAAACGATATGGAACCTCCACACATTCTGGAGCTCTGGTTTTATTATAGGAAAAGACAAACATAAAATAGGTTACATTCTGCATGCCCAACCTCTACTTTTTTGGAGGTGATCCATCCCTGGTGATTAAGCCAAGAACAGATAGTCATATTAATGTAGTACTAGAGTTTTAAAGTATTCCTTTAGAATTACAGTGATTAGGGGCACAGCACTCAAGTCCAAGTGCCTGAGTGTGAATCTTGGTTCGGCCACTTGGGATCAGGATAACAACGGTCAGGGTGCTTAATCTTTGTTTTTTCTTTAAAAAAATAATTTTTTTTTTTAACCTTTATTCATTTTTGAGAGACAGAGTGTGAGTGAGGGAGGGGGCAGAGAGCGGGAGACACAGAATCCAAAGCAGGCTCCAGGCTCCGAGCTGTCAGCACAGAGCCTGATGCGGGGCTTGAACTCACGGATCAAGAGATCCTGACCTGAGCTGAAGTTGAACACTTAACTGACTGAGCCACCCATGTGCCCGTTTCTTCTTTAAAATGGAGAATAGGATAGTATCTTCCTTCATAGGATGGCGGGGAGGAGTGTGTAAGAGGTAATTGTAGCAAACAGTAACTGCAGAGCTATAGCACTGCTACTAATTCGAGCAATAAAGCGAACAACCAAATTGGTAAGTGCGATCGGGAGTTTTACTACTCAAAATAAGAACTCCTTGGTGTTTGGCACCTTGGTTCTAACTCGAGGTATCACACTAAAAAATAATTCTTTATAAAAACAGAAGAAACAGAACTTTGAATCATTTCAAGTAAAAGTAAAGTACTTTCAAAGTAAAAGTACAATAACATTGAACACTTAATATTATTGTGTCTATTAACCACCAGGCATTAAATGTGTTATCTGTGGACCTTCCACATTATACCCATGAGGTAGTATTATCTTTGCTCTACAGATGAGGAAGTGTGCAAAGAGAGATCAAATAATTTCTCAAAAGTTACACAGGCTGTGAATGGCATAGCAAAACTTCCCATTCAGGTCAAATTCCAGTGCCCAAGCTCATTCCACTTCATGAGAGAAATTATTTCAGTCTCTAACAACTTCCTTTATGGGAAATTCGTCTTGTCATCCACTGGCAACAACACCTATTTGAGGCATTAGGTATCTGAGGACTGAATTCAGGACAATCATATTTGTGATGTGCACACTCTGGCCTAAAATCTGGCACTGAGAGAGAAATCCACTCTGAAGTCAGATCTCCTTAGACGTTAGAAAGGACTCAGCTTCTCTCCAAAAAGGTGTAACTGGTAAGAGACTTACCAGTCTATCATAAACAGCTAGGAAAGACATAATTTTACCAGAGCCACAGAAAGCTTTTAATGTTTTACTTTTGACTATACCTACTTTTCATTTGACACTAACCCCTTGGTTTGAAAATGCAGTCCTCAACTTTATACTGTTCCAAACTCTTTCAGGGGGAATCTCCATGTTATTTCCAGGAACTCAGAGCAGCAAAATAGCAAGAACCTTCTGTACTGAAAACTTGAATACTGGGAAATGTATACCAAATGAAAATAGAAGGACAGCGGCTACTTACTTCCTTTTCATTGTTCTTTTTCAAATTAATTTGGTCAACACACTTAACTACTCTTAGATATTAACCATCACTTGCCCCTATAAAATTATCAGGATTTCCCTTCCCTGATGTTCCAGCAAAGTGTATTTGCTCTACTGCAGTAAGCCCACAAAGAGAATTGGCTTTTCTTTTTTCTTTTCAAAAAATTTTTTTTAACGTTTAGTCATTTTTGAGAGACAGAGAGAGACAAAGCATAAGGGGGGGAGAAGCAGAGAGACAGACACACAGGATCTGAAGCAGATTCCAGGCTCTGGGCTGTCAGCTCAGAGCCCGACCACAGGGCTCAAATCCACAAACTATGAGATCAACTACGAGCTGAAGTCAGATGCTTAACCGACTGAGCCACTCAGGTGCCCCTCTTTTTTTTTTTTTTAATTTTTTTAAGTTTATTTATTTATTTTGAGAGAGAGAGGCACTGAGAGAGAGGGAGAGAGAGAATCCCAAGCAGGCCCTGCACTGTCAGCATGCAGCCTGATGCAGAGCGTGAACTCATGAACTGTGAGGTCATGACCTGAGCCAAAAATCGAGAGTCGGATGCTTAACGGACTAACTCACCCAGGTGCCCTGAGAATTGGTTTTTCTAAAACAAAATGGTTCCAATATTCACTGTCTTTTAAAAATTATGACTCTGGATTTCTGGCTTCCCCATTCAGGTCCACAAAGTTTCCAGAGGCAGGGGACAGAAACTACCTCAGGTGAACTTCACGTGAACATTGTCGTGGGTACCTAAAGTCCAGCTAATGTTCGATGTTGAGACACATGCATACATAGTGGACCACTCTGAAGTTCCAGCTCTCCTAGGGTCTCATCTGGCTTATGATGTGCTTTCATATCAACCTGCCCTCCAGGGCTCACATTCCCTTAGCTTCAATTTTCTCCATAAACACCAAACACTGTCCTGTGGACACTGCTATTACTGCTCTGCTTTCTACGTTACCCCAATTCCTTTGTCCCAACTTTCCAAGTCTCCTCGTTTTCTAGTTTTCTCCAGTATAAGTAATCCTGATCAATCTGATTGGTCGGATATGGGGTTTCAGTGAGAGGGAGATGACACCAAGGTTTTTGACTTGAGAAAGAATGGAACTGCCATTTGCTAGGGGAGAGGGAAGCCACAGCAAGAGCGGGTCTGGGGAGGGGGCGATGAGCTTGGTTAGAGATGTGTTAAATCTGAGCCCACTATCGGACATCCAATGGGGCTCCATTAACAGCTGGATACATGAGGCTCAAGTTAGGAAGATCTGGGCTGGTGATACAAATGTGGTAGTTATCACATGACAGGAAGTGGGTAAAGCCACAGGGCAGGATGAAGTCACTTAGGAAGTGCATGGAGAGAAGAAAACTACCTAAAGACTTCCGGTAGCAAGGAGCATTTTCCCACCAGATGTGGGACTGAGTCACTCACTTCCTTAGGTTTCTGTGCAAATGTCCTATTATCAGATGCCTTCTCTGGTCACCCTATTTAAAATACTAATCCTAACTGGCTACTGCCAGTAGCACAGCAGCCCAGCACTCCCGTTTTCATTCTAAGTTACTTTTCTCAACAGCATTATCTTTGTCAGATGCACTACACTGTATTCACTTGTTTCCTTGTGTTATTGTCTGTCTCCCCATTTACAAGCTCAGTTCCATAATAAACAGGAGCTTTGTCTTGTTCATTCCTGTCTCCCAGTGTGCAAAACAGTGCCTGGAACATAAAAAGTACTCAATAAATAAAGACGAGTGTATGCTTATTCTGAAATTCTTCCAGTTGTTAAAAATGGGTAACAGAAATAGTTCCGTGAATACCAGAATTTAGAGTTAAGTGCACTTCGTTTTGGGGAAGAGAACCACCAGATTTCTTTTGCAGCACTCTGCATTTTCTCATGCTATCTGCTCTCTGCTTAGGGGCACAGGGGAAGCGTAGAAGGCATCAAAGGCCCACTGAGAGATTGATTAGTAGGCTAAAGAGCAAAATCTTCTTTTTCTGCTTTGTTGAGGGAGTTGGGAGAAGACAGGAGTGGAAAAAGAGGTGTTCTTGGCCTGATTTATTTTGAACCTTGGGTTCCTTTATAAAAATATTAGTATTATGTTTGGGGCGCCTGGGTGGCTCAGTCGGTTGAGCATCTGACTTCAGCTCAGGTCATGATCTCACAGTCTGTGAGTTTGAGCCCCACATCGGGCTCTGTGCTGACAGCTTGGAGCCTGGAGCCTGCTTCAGATTCTGTGTCTCCCTCTGTCTCTGCCCCTCCCCTGCTCATGCTCTCTCTCTGTCTCAAAAATAAATAAAAACATTTAAAAAAATTAAAAAAAAATTAGTATTATGTTCTTTCCTCTACTCCTATTTCCTGCCTAAGCTACCTTCCAGGGACTCAGGTAAAGGCCACAAAGAAGGGAAGAAAAGTACCAGCCGTACAATAGTGATCATTGATAATTTGGGTCAAAATACTCAGTGGCAAATGACAGCAATGCACAAGCAAAGGAAAATGTGGGAAGTTATGGTAGATCAGAAGTAGAAAAAATCAGCAATGCTGGTGTCCTTTAAAAAACCAACAGGATACTGAATTTGGTGTATTCAGGAGCCAGAAAGTTAAACTTTTTAAATATTATAAAAAAAATTTTTTTAATGCGTATTCATTTTTGAGAGACAGAGAGAATAGAACATGAGCAGGGGAGGGGCAGAGAGAGAGGGAGACAGAATTCAAAGCAGGCCCCAGGCTCTGCACTGTCAGTACAGAGCTCAACGCAGGGCTCTAACTTGCTGACTGCGAGATCATGATCTGAGCCAAAGTCAGACACTCAACCAACTGAGCCACCCAAGTGCCCTGAAAGTTAAACTTTAAAAAAAAAAAAAAAAAAAAAAAAAAAAAAAATTATTATTTATTTTTATTTTTTAAACTTTTTTAGAGAAAGAGAGAGCATGCTCATACACAAGTGGGGAAGGGGCAGAGGGAGCGAGAGAATCTTAAGCAGACTCCATGCTCAGCACAGAGTCAATGTGGGATCATGATCTGAGCCAAAATCAAGAGTCGGACCCTCAACCGAAAGAGCCACCCAGACACCCCTAAACTTTTCTGTAACTAGAATTACTCGGGTCTCTTCCTGGGGTTTAAGACTCTTTTAAGAGGAATGTGGAAAAACATTAGACACTTATTTGAGAGCCACAAATTCTACCTTCAAAAGTACATCCAGATTCAATTGTTTCTGACTCAACTCTACTGCCATTATCCTGGTCCGAGCCATCATGATCTCTCAACTAGATTATCCCAATAGTCTCATAACTGGTCTCCCTGCTTCTACCACTGAGCCATACAGATTAGTCTCAATGGAGCAGCCAGATGATCCTATTAGAATGTCGGGTTTCTCCTCTGCTTAAAACCCTCTAAGAATTCCATTTCGCTTAGAGAAAAAAGAAGTCAATATCTTTACAAAAAGCCTATAAGGTCCCCTGCCATCTGCACCCCTCCCACTTCCAATACCAGTATCAGAGCCCTCTCTCCTTGACTCTCGCTTTGCTCCAGCAGCACTGGTCCTTCTTGCAGCTTCTTGAACGTCCCAGGTTAACTCCTGCCTCAGGGACTTTGCATTTGTAGTACTCTCTACCTGGAATTCTCCTCTTGGTGATATCTGCCTGGCTCAGTCCCTGGCCTTCTTTAGGTCCTGCTGAAACTTACCTAGATTCCAACCAGTTTTCATCATCTCTGTCACTACCACTCTGGTCCAAGCCTTCACCAGCTCTTGCTTGGATAACACAGCAAAGCCAATTTAGTATCACAACCCAGGCCCAACCCCAGCACTCCGTGCCTCCTGTCCTGCCTTATTTTTCTTTATAGCATTTAGCCCCTCTGAACATACTACATATTTTTGTTAATTATGTGTTTCTCTTCTGTTTCCCCCCACTTGAACATAAGTCCCACGAGGGCAGGAATTTTTGCCTGATTTGGACACTATTTTGTCTGTAACGTCTAGGAGAGTGTCTGGCCCATATTTGTCACTCAAGAGATATTTGCTGAATGAAAAAGTAGTGGAAACAGAACCTATACAGAAATATTACATGAACAGAGATAAACAAAGGAATTAATGAGTCTAACAGATGAGTCAAGAACCTGGAAGCATATGGACAGACTGAGGTACCAAATACAACAATGCTTCACCTCTGTGTATAAAAACAGACTTCACACTGCTTATATGAGACGTTTAGGGCAGACCAGAAGAACCTGTTATTAAATGATTGAACAGAAGGCTCTAGAACAAAACTTGTCAGTTGGTCATGCCATGGAGATGTGAAAATAGGTAAGACTCTCTGGAAGCAGAATGCTAGTGGAGAAAGCCCTCTGTTGCTCCACTTAGATAGAGCCTAAGGTCTGAGCCAATGTCACTTACTGAAACAGCAGAAAACGTTATGTGTTTCCAAAAGGAAAACACATGGACTGATATGAAATTGGAAACTGCCAATAGGAAACTCTGTTCACAGAATCCGGGCTGAGCCAGTCTTGTGAAACTTACTGTATTAGAACATCTTGGGGAAAACAAAACCCTGGGTAGGTAGAGTAGTGGCTCTCAATGTTGGCTGCACATTGGAATCAGCTAGAAAGCATTAAAAATACTAACACTTGGGTCCAAGTAAGTCAGTATATCTGGAGTGAGATCCAGGCACGAAGTTTCTCAGGTGATTCTAATAGCTGAGTAGCTGAGGCTGAGACCTATCTCTCTAGAAACGTCTTTTTTTTTAATTTAATTTTTTAAATGTTTATTTAGTTTTGAGAGAGAGAGAGAGAGAGCGAGCAGGGGAGGGACAGAGAGAGAGGAAGACACAGACTCCGAAGCAGGCTCCAGGCTCTGAGATGTCAGCCCAGAGCCTGACGTGGGGTTCGAACTCATGAACCCATGAGATCATGACATGAGCTGAAGTCAAACACTTAACTGACTGAGCCACCAGGTGCCCCTAGAAAACATCTTGATTCCTCTTCTTGGGATAAAACGTAAACCCAAGCATCAGATGAAATCTTAAAGAAAAATCAGAACTTTCTCTGGGCCTATCAAGGCAGAATTCACTTAACTTAAAATGACTTCAGTACTCTATGAATTTATATTTTATAGCTGTAAGGAATAAGTTAATCACGTCCTTAGTTACCACATACCTCAGACCCTCTCTCTCCCCGGATCACCACATCAAGACAGACAGGCTTTCCCTGCAGCCCCCTTCCCATGAGAAATACATGCTACTGGATTTGCAAGGGTCTTAGACCATAAGGGCAGTGTCCTATTTTGGAAGCCTGTGGCTGAGTATTTTCATACGCAGTCCAAGATCAACACCTTCCCTACCTGCTCTGCTCACTCCTTCACTCCCCTTCCTGGGTTATTTATACACCCATCTATCTCCCCTCCCAACTATAAATCCTGCATGGGCAGAGTGTAGCTCATCTTGGCACGCCTCGCCTCTGACCTGGTTGTCTGAGCAGTAATGGTTTTACATGACAAGAAGGCAATGATTTTCCTCTCCAGAACATTCTCTGAATGTAGACGATACTTTTAAACTGTAAATAGAACTGCAATCTATTTTTATTTTATAGGTGTTTTACTTTAGAATAACGGTGAGTACTGATCTTACCTGGCAAAGATCTCTGTATGTATAAAGGAAAACTCCACTTCCAACATAATATGAGCTAAGGTTTACTGTGCACCTAGACAGTGTCTGGCACTTCACATGTGACATATTATTTAATCCCCAAACATTCCGAAGCTCTAGGTACCATTAGTTTGCTCTTACAGATGAAACTGAGTCTTTGGAAGGTTAAATATCCTGCCTGGCGTCACACAGTGGTAAGCAGAGAAGCCTCAATACAACCTAGGGAATCTGTTTTTAGAGCCAGTTTTTCAAAGTCACTAAACCTAACATTCCATGGACAACAGAAACAATAGAATTGAAAGTTGAATTCCTTCTAGATTTAATTTTGGAAATGTTAGCAAGAAAGGGTGTTTTCCTCTATAGAAAGATTTCTTTAAAAATGGTAGTGATATCACTTAAAATTTCCTATTAACTTACATTATAATGTCAGAGATTTTTTAAAATTTATAATATACTCAAGGTGTAATATCTCCTCTGTGTATTATATTAGTGTGTGTTTTCTTTTAATTTCTCTTTGCTTTTCCATTGGCAGTGGCTCCTAACTCCCTGCCTTTAAAACTCTTAGCTCTTCTGTCTCTTGGTCAAACACTTAACTTTAAAGAATTTAAAGGGTAAAATCTACTTCATCCAACAGCTAAGTCAGAGTATGGATAGTCCATTTTCCTGTTAGAAAAGTGCCCATTTTCAGCATACTGCATATCTGTATTTTTAATAAACATCGTTCATCTTGATAATGAATAATATACAGGTTCAATTTTTATATCCACAGCTTGGTTTTAGAAAGACAATGGGGATTTCTTTAATCCTGTTCATAGGTGACTCTAATATAAAAACAGTGATGGTGCTTAGGTATAATCTTTTTTTTTTTTTTTTTTTTTTTAAAGAGAGTGAGAGATCAGAGGAGGGGCAGAGGGGGAGAGAGAGAGAGAACCTTAAGCAGGCTTCATGCCCAGTGCAAAGCTCAATCCAGGGCTCAACCTCACGGCCCTGAGATCATGACGTGAGCCGAAATCAAGAGTCCGACACTTAACTGACTGAGACACCCAGGAACCCCTAGGTAGAATCTTTTTAAAGGTGAGGACATAGCTGTCTATTTTTAAAACACTGTGTTCCTCCACCTTCCTCACTTCCACTAAATAAATTCTTGCTGTGAGATGGTGGATGGCTGTTTTAATACATCATGGAGGTTACAAATTTTCTAACTTTTTAGATTATATTCTAAAAACAAATATATTTTACAATAGGCTTCATTCCAGGTTTCCAAGCAAACACACCCAAATAGATTAATATATCAGACCCTTAGACTGTTTTCCAATGCTATACACTGCTTATGATGTCACACAAATAATTTTGATTCAGTTTGAATATGTCAACAGGAAGAGGTCTGGCAGAAACATAAAAATTCTAAGCAAACTAATTCGGAGACTTGGGCAATTCCATTACCAGAAATGTTAGTTAAACCAAACAGTAGTGTGGCCAAAGAACATCAAGGAACACCACTGTTCTCAAGATTTGTGGTTCCCTCATATAAGGGATCTATTCTGCTTGTATTTGGATGTGGCACAAGGGGGCTTTCGGAAAAGCATAGCATATTTCGATTAAAAAAAACCTCTCAACGCAGCTGGGTAAACGTAAACATGCTCTCAGGCATATGCTTACATTCCTGAGATTCACCATAAATATATTTGACCTTCACACTGATAACACGCCTTACTGTCTCACCTACATTTCTGGTTTTGTGTATAAAATATTCTAGGGGTGCCTGGGTGGCTCAGTTGTTTGAGTGTCCGACTCTTGATTTCGACTCAGGTCAGGATCCCAGGGTAGTGAGATCAAGCCTTGAGTCAGGCTCCCCACGGAACATGGAGCCTGCTTGAGATTCTCTTTCCCTTTGCCCACACCTCCTGCTTATGTGCGTGCAAGCACTCTCTCTCTAATTAAAAAATAAAAATTAAAAAAAATTCTAATGTGATATGGTCCTTTGTGCATGGCTCCAGTTTGGGTGTCAAATTTTCTTCTCTTCTATAGCAGACTAGACCCCCTAAAATTTTCTGCAGAGGCATGCGGTCATATTAAGCATCTTCCTTCTAAACCACAATGGCCACTGCTTACTGAGCCCACTAGCATCCTCAGGTGGACATATAAAGATATGATATGCTCCTACTCAGGACACCAGCATGATTTTAATAGTATTTTAATATAAAGTTTAAAGGTAGTTTCTATAAATTTCCTTCTCAGTGAAGTGATTACAGTCGCTGTGCACATCTAGGGTGATATAAAGTTCTTATTCCAAAACAATATATGCCCACAATAAAACTAATAAAAATATTCCTGTTATTACCTTATATGTATATATTACCTCTTTGAACATCTACATTCCCAGAACTCTAAGTTTAGTAATAAACAACCACGTTAATCTAAAAAATAAAAGTCATCTCTACTTTCATTTTGTTCAACGTGATGTACTGGTTACAATGCACATTTTACAGCTAGAAATTCATAGTGGGTTTGAAATCTAGCTCTGTGCCAACCTCTTTAAATTATGTGCACTTAGAAAAGTGCCTGGCAGTAAATATGACAATTATCAACCTCATTATTTAATTAAGAAAATATTAGCTAGGCTTCTCTCTTGGGAAGATTCTGGATCCTCAAAAATCCTATTTACTCTGTTTCTTTATATCTAATGTTCATAGAATGTGCCTAAAAAGTACTCCCAAATTGTGGTGACCTCTTTAAAACATTTGCTAATTTTTTCCCTTGCCTCAAGATTGGCCGGTTTCTGTGGCACCTGGGTGGCTCAGTCAGTTGGGCGTCCGACTTCGGCTCAGGTCATGATCTCAGTTTGTGGGTTCTAGCCCCACATCCGGCTCTGTGCTGATGGCTCAGAGCCTGGGGCCTGCTTTGGATTCTGTAGCTCCCTCTTTCTGCTCCTCCCCTGCTCATGCTCTGTCTCTCTCTGTCTCTCAAAAATGAATGTTAAAAAAAAAAGGCCAGTTTTTTCAAATCAACCATCTCTAATTCCATTTGTTATCTGTCCTTGTTGTATGATATAGTGAAACAAAACCCCATGAAAATGCCAACCTGCCCCAGTTCTTGAAGTAGATATCTGCAAACGCAGAGGTCTCAGGTGTACAAATCTGCTAGATCCTCCATAGACTATGTGGCTTCTAGACCTTAGCACCTAGCATCTCTGGAGTATGACACAGAGTTTTAGGAAACTCTTGAGTTTAAGAAGATCTTAATGATAATGATAAGGTCAACTGAGTAACTGAACTTAAGAACAAAGGCCCATCCCTACCCCATACCTTCAGGTAGTTACACCTGCTAGTGTGAAGAACACAGCACTTTGGAAAGGCTGTTTGTCTGAGTGCTCTCATCTATGAACACAGCTGCCTTTCTGAGGTCTACAGCATGGTCAGCAGCTGTGCTTCTATGTTCCTTGTGCCTTCGGCTATAAGATAGCAGTACCATTGTGGGAGAGATCACTTATTGCCTTCCAATATCTAGTCTCTCCTTTTTACATAAATAGAGAATACCTGTTCCAACCTCCTTGCAGGCAGGGGTGACCATGTGTCTTAGTTCTAGCCAGTGAAATATAAAGAGAAAAAATAGTCAATTCTGAGTTGTGTCCTTAAAAGCAAGGAGTTTACCCTTAACATATCCCCCTCCCCTCTTCTAAGCTGGGATGAAGGTTTAGTATTCAGGATCTTCAACCATGCCAGTGAGGGATACACGATAGCAAGAGTGGAACATCAAGACACGTGGAGGATGAACTCTTGACATCATAGATCCACATGACTGTGTTCCTACTATGAGAGAGAATGTCCTTTCTTGTTTGTCACTATTAGGGATGGAGGAGGCAGAGATTTTGACAGTACTTGCATTCATAACTTAACTCTTTAGTTGCATGTGACACTGCTCACACTGGAGGAGGTGAACGCATGCCAGCTAGGGAGTGTGAGAAGTCATAGGTTCCACATGGCATATTTTCCAGGCACACAGGCTTCACTCAAAAGATTAAAAATTTTTTTTTACATTTATTTATTTTTGATAAACAGAGAGAGACAGAGCAAAAGTGGGGGAGGGGCAGAGAGAGAGAAGGAGACACAGAATTGGAAGCAGGTTCCAGGCTCCAAGGTGTCAGCACAGAGCCCGACGTGGGGCTCAAACTCACAAACTGTGACCTGAACTGAAGTCGGACGCTTAACCGACTGAGCCACCCAGGTGCCCCTCTACTCAAAGATTTTGGATGAAAAGAAAATGTCACATTGAAACCAACAAGGGTGTGGTTTAATGTGCATTTTAGAGTTAAAATACAAGATAATAAATGAAATTTGGTGCTTCAAACAATGCTTCTGGCTCTACTCCAGATTTATGAAACGAGATGAAAGTCTGAAAGTCTGATTTCTGAAAAATCTCTTCTATCCCGAGGGAGGCTCTGATGGACAGTATGAAGAGCATTACTTGTAGAAAGAACATTAGACTGGACGTTCAAGGTTCTAGACCAAACTCTACTCCTGACTATACTGTATTAGACCAGTCCTAGTGCCCTGGTGCTTGTTACAATAATAAAACAGAATCACATGCCTATATGTTAAGCCAATACACACTATTAAACACACACACACACACACACACACACACACACACAGACTAATGGGTTGCATGAGGGATAAAGATGATGTAGACATGATCTTGAAAGGCAGTGAGATGTGAGGTATTGTAATCCTGGCACAATGACGTCTAACTGGAAGCCTTCCAGAAAAGGGCTGCTTACATCTTAACACCTATTATGAAGCTCTTTGGTAGAAAAATTCTACAACTTACGCAGTACTCCTAAACAGCTTTCTATGCTTCATTATTAAATATGAACACACCATTACAGATTACCAGCCATCTCTGGGGAATGCCTCCAACCTGAAAGACAGATCTAAACACATAATCAAGAGTGAATGAACACACAGAAAAACCAAAAGCAGGAGAAACACACAAAGCAGATTGTAACAGATCACATTTAAAAGACTCCAACCTATATTTAATATTCTCAGAGCACTAGCAGAAGATACTGTGTCCATAAACACATCAGAAGAAACTTGGAAATTAAAAATAAGATAATAAAAAAGTCAATCTAAGGGTTAGATTGCAACTGGAGGAAATTCACTGTAAATTCAAAAAGGCAAAGGGAAGAAAAAACAGAAATATAGATTCCAGATCTGATAGCTGAAAACAGAAATCTTATTTGTAAAGAGTCTGATAGCTGAAAATGGAAATCTTATTTGTAAAGAGTAAAAAGATAAATGAGCAGGGAATTATTGCAAGAAAATTTCCCCAAACTGCAGGATATGAGACTCAATATTTAAAAAGGCTGACTAAAGTGTCCAGCACAATGAATGCATATAAATACCTGTGCCATCAAGAGATTTCAGAACTTTAGGCATAAAGAGAAGATCCTAAAAGCTTCTGTGAGAGAGGAGGTTAGAGGGTACATACAAAGAAACAAAATTCAAATCAGCATAAGAATTTTCAGTAACAACACTGAACACCAGAAGATAATGGTTAAAAAAAAAAAAACTTTAGAATTCTTAGTGAAATAGTTTTTTGTTGTTGTTTTGAATGCAGGGCTCGAACTCATGACCCTGAGATCAAGACCTGAGCTGAGATCAAGAGTCCGATGCTTAACTGACTGAGCTACCTGGTGCCCTCAAAAGTAATTGTTAATTTAGAATTCAGTATCCAGCGAAACTAACTTTCAATTCTGAGAGAATAAATAATAGATTTTAGACTCTGAAATGTTCAGAAAACTTACACTCACATGTGCAATTTAAGAAATAAAACATGTACATAGGGGGAGAAGGGGAAAAGAGAGAAGCAAACCATAAGACTCTTAATTATAAAGAACAAATGCAGGGTTGATGGAGGGAGGTGGGGGTGGGTTTTAAGGAGGCACTTGTGAAAAGCACTGGGTGTTGTATGTAAGTCACTAAATTTTACTCCTGAAACCAATATTACCCTATATGTTAACTAACTAGAATTTAAATAATAACTTGAAACAAAAAAAGTACAGAGGGATGTAAAGGCAATTAAAAAATCCCTCTCTTAAATCCCAGCTTTAGATATTCAGCTGCAGACCTGACATTTACCATTGAGTGTTTAATAGGCATTTCAAAATCAATCAGTCCAACAATCCTTCATTTCACCCCCAAATCTGCTCTTCCCACATCTTCTACATTTCAGTTCCTCTGGTCCAAAACCTTGAATTCTGACTTTATTCTCTCAAATCCAGGTCTATTGTGTCTGCAAACCTACCGGTCCCACCTTTACAGTATCTCCAGAATAGGAACATTTCTCATTACACTTATTGCTAGGACCTGGGCCACCAGCAGATCTCGTGTGGTTTACTGCAACAGCTTCCTAATAGTCTCCGTGCTTACCTGCTTGCCTCCTATAACCTAGTCTCTTCTCTGCCTCTGTTTCTCAAAGTGTGCCTTTTCAGGAAATCAGTAAGTTCAAAGAATACTACACATTACCTGCTTTTTTAATTCTCATTTTCTCATGAGTATACAAGGGAGTTTTCTAGAAGCTACATGACATGTGATAGTGAACAGACTGAATGTCAGACACTGAGGAAATTGTAAAAATGTAAACACTGTCATTTTCTCTTTTTTGGGTGAAAATATAGTTATTTTCATTAGAAAATGTTCTCTGTGTTAACATGTAGTGGCTTTATTAATGTTATTTTAAAATAAAAACTTGGTTTTAAATTCCTAATATGGTAAATATCTACAGATATAAACCACACAAAGCTCTTTGTCTTTATATAATTTTTTAACTATATAAAAATTTCAATAATTTTTAAAATTTTTTTCCACTTTTTAATTAAGCTTTTAAATTCCAATATAGTTAACATACAGTGTTATATTAATTTAAGGTGTACAATATAGCAATTCAACAATTCTATACATTATTCAGTGCTCATCATGAAAAGTGTAGTCTTTAATCCCCATCACCTATTTCACCCATCCCCCCATCCACTTCCCCTCTGATAACCATCAGTTTGTTCTCTAGAGTTAAGAGTTAAGAGAAATCTGTGCTTTTAACAATCCATACCCTTCATATGTTTGATAGCTACTGATGAAGAGGACAGAACCCTGGCCTATGAGCTTGGAGTCCTGGATTCCTATCAGGGTCTCCATGATTTGCTTCATAACTTCATTTTATTTTTTAAAATTTACATCCAAATTAGTCAGCATATAGTGCAACAATGATTTCAGGAGTAGATTCCTTAGTGCCCCTTACCCATTTAGCCCATCCTCCCTCCCACACCCCCTCCAGAAACCCTGTTTATTCTCCATATTTATGAGTCTCTTCTGTGTTGTCCCCCTCCCTGTTTTTATATTAGTTTCCCTTCCCTTATGTTCATCTGTTTTGTCTCTTAGAGTCCTCATATGAGTGAAGTCATATGATATTTGTCTTTCTCTAATTTCACTTAGCTTAATACCCTCTAGTTCCATCCACGTAGTTGCAAATGGCAAGATTTCATTCTTTTTGATTGCAGAGTAATACTCCAGTGTGTGTGTGTGTGTGTGTATACACATACCACATTTTCTTTATCCATTCATCCATCCACCGATGGACATTTGGGCTCTTTCCATACTTTGGCTATTGTTGATAGTGCTGCTATAAACATGGGGGTGCATGTGTCCCTTCGAAAGAGTACACCTGTATCCCTTGGATAAATACCTAGTAGTGCAATTGCTGGGTCGTAGGGTAGTTCTATTTTTAGTTTTTTTGAGGAACCCCCATACTGTTTTCCAGAGTGGCTGCACCAGCTTGCATTCCCAAATAATATTTTAAGAGTGAAAGGCCCCGAGGCCAAAAAATTAGCTAAGGGCTTCTCTACACTGCCACCAGAGTGATCCTTTTAAAAGTCAAGTCGGATTTTGACCCTCATTTCCTCACAATCCTCTAACGGCTCCTCATTTCACCTGAGTAGAAGTGGACAAAAATAAAATCTTTTAAAAAAAGGGGGGGGGGCGGCTGCTGGGGCATCTAGGTGGCTCAGTGGGTTGAGTGTCATGACTTTGGCTCAGGTTGGGATCACATGGTTCCTGAGTTTGAGCCCCACATCGGGCTGGCTGCTGTTTGTCTGCGCAAAGCCCACTTTGGATCCTCTGTCCCCCTCACCCTTTCCCTCCCCTTCTTGCATTCTCCCAAAAATAAATATTTTAAAAAGGGGAGGGTTCTTCGCTGGCTCAGTCGGTGGAGCATGTGACTCTTGATCTCTGGGTTGTGAGTTCAAGCCCTACACTGGGTGTAGAGATTACTTAAAAATAAATTTTTTTTTTTTTTTTAGAAGAAGTGGACAAGATACTCCACGAGCCTACAACATCCTCGTTTAACAACCACTACTCTCCCCCTTGCTCAGTGCCCTCCTCTCACTTTGGCCTTCTCACTGTTCCTCCATCATGCCAAGGATACACCTTTGTACCTGCTGTTCCCTCTGCCTAGATTGCTCTTTCCTCAGATGTGGATGGCTCCGTCCCCGAGTCCAGGTCTTCGCCTTCCGAGCCATATTTTTAATTGTTTCCCTTTCTGGATAATTCAATACATGCAAATATTCCTTGTCCCCCTGTGGTAGTACTGTCCCTTACCTTTGCCATGCACGTATTTGTTTATCTTACCTCCTCTGCCACAGAGTAAGTCTTCAGGGATAATGGCTGGTTTTTAATCTCCTCAAAGGATAGCAGGTCTGGTGGTTTGCACCCAATATAGTCTTAAATGAAAAATACATGATCTCAAGGGATTATCTGGCTAACCCTTCAGGCAAGACCATATTCAACCCATGACAGAGAGCCCCAATGCTACTCTATTTTTAAAGTATCTTAAAGACCCAACCTTTATGAAAATTCGTGTAAAGGCTGATGTCTTGATGTCATCCTCATTCCGCAGATTAAATTTTTACCTCTTTTGAGAAGAGATGTATAATCACTCTTCACACTCACTTGGAGACCCCTTTATACCCTTGGAAGTAATTGTAACATTTCTCCTCATCCTCTTAATCTGAGCTGAAACATCCCAATTCTTTTCATTTTTTCCACATAGATTCAGTTTTTCAATGTTTTAATTTAATCCTCTTTGTGATGGTCTTCTGACTTCCTTCCAAATTTTTCATCTTCCTGCTTATTTGTGTAGTCCTAAATTAAACCATAAGAGCTAGTGTGGCGTCAGAGGTTCCTAGAGTCTGCTTTTCTTTTACTGCATCCTGGGTATGCTTTTAAAATATACAATACATTGCCTTGTAAAAGAAAAATTGTTCCTAATCTGTTTGTCTGATATAACTTGCAACCTCCTCCCAGAAAGAAATGTGCTCTCGATACAATGCTTAAGTAGTTGAGTCTCATGAACTTTAATGACATTAAGACTTGTTCTGGGAAATCAGTTACCACCCACACAGTTGACCGGCTGTCAACCACGTTTAGTAGCCTTTAACCAATATTATTTTCTTCTGATGTTGAATCTAATGCTTTTCTAACCATTCTTTTCTCCCATAAAATGTCCCTACCAAGAGCAAATCTTTAAATTAGCCTACAAGGGAGCTTTTCCCTTTCAAGAAGTTTGTTACATACTAACAATGAAGTCGGGGGTTTTTTTGTTTTGTTTTGTTTTTGTTTTTAGTAAATGAAGATATAAGTAATCTTGTTCTATAAAGGGAGAGACAATAAATATTTAGGCTTTTCAGGTCACATATAATCTGTGTTGCATATTCTTTTTAAAAAATTTTAAACAACCTTCCAAAACGTAGAAACTAATTTCAGCAAGTGAGCCAGATAAAAACAGGTTGCAGACCTCAAACTACATGGGTCACAGTTTGCCAATTCCTAGTGGAATGGTTCTTGAAGTTTCAATGGAGACTCAAAAGAAGCAGAGCTGTGGGCAGCCTCTGGATCAAGGACCCTCAAGTCATGTTTGCCAATGAGATCCTGTATGTTTCTCTTCCTGAGCCTTGGAGTTTTTGCTGCAATTTAAGCACTTCAATGTGAAAGTCTAAAGGCCATCGGAAAGGAATCTCACCCTCCGAGACTTAGATAACTTGTCATCCAAGTTGAGAGCCTGGAGAGCAGTTTGGGCCCTAAGAATTGGCTGCACTTGGGGCTGAAGTTAAAATAGAACTCCTCCCCAGAATGAGGTTAGAGAGGTATACTGACACAAAGGATTCCCTAGAAGAGAAGTCAAGGGTAGAACCCAAAGTTTCTGTTTCATGTTTGAAGTTTAAGGATTTCTATGGCCAGTGTTTTGTGTTTGACACACTCCATGGCTGAATGTCTGTTGTTTTACTAAGAACAATCAAAGCCCTTAGAAAGTTGAGGATGAGCAAACGTATGCATTGTTAAGAAACAAAGTATCCAAAACTTAGAAATGAGACAAAGGGAAGGCAGTACACTCTTTCAAGGTAATATTAAAGAACTGTTTAACTGGCTCACCCAAAGGTTATTTAGGGAATATAGCTTTCTTTGACTTGCTAATTATTGCTGATTCAATTCCAGACTTGTAGATTTTTGTCCAGTAGGAAACAAACAAACAAACACTGGTGTGTGTGTGTGTGTGTGTGTGTGTGTGTGTGTGTGTGTGTGTGTTTTAATAGCCCTGAAGGACTCTACCTAATTTTTGTATCTAACTGAGAAATGTTATTCTAACATTCTTTTTTCAGATAGTTCCTTGAACGCTCTTTGAACCAGCTGGCTTCTTTATTAAGAACCTGAATAATTCCTCGACATGTTCATTCTATATTAAGAGTCATGTTCAACTTTTTGAAAATTATCCTTTGACAACATTCACAGAAGCCTTAAGTTATTTTGTGTCTTGGTTGCAGTGGGTTTGTGCATATATTTACATTTGTCTAAAAGTTAAAATTGCATGTAGGAATTTATTCAGGGGTTTTCTGTTCATTTGCCTGTATCTGGAAGTGGTTATTTATAGTGTTCTGCTTTTATGGTGAGTCCTTTAGGCCCCTATGAGGCATTAGCTTCCCACTTGCTCAGAACATCTCTAAGAATGAAGGTTCAGTGGTTGCAGGAGTTCGTCTTTTGTGTGTTAGGAGAATACCTGTTTAAACAAATAGATTCACTTTGAAAGGAAGGGAAAAGGGAAATCTGTCTGGGTGATTTCACAAGGGTGTGAAGAGAAAAGGTTAGGGGAAATTTCTGCCAGGTCTTGGTCTGACAGTGAATTAAAAGAATAGTACTAAATAGACTGAACGGGTCCAATTTACCAGGATAGTCTCTCCATCACCATCCCATGCAAAAGAGCAGTGCCTGAAAAAAATGTTAACCAATGAGAGGTATTTTACTTTCATAGGTGACTTTCCCTCTTTCCAGAGAGAAACTAACAAGACTGTAGACTTTCAAATGAACGGAGTTCACATTTTTTAGGCAGAAGCTAATAAACACTTACATACTTCTAGACTAAGGGAATATGAAAAATATCCCCCTCCACCCTACAATAAAAAGAGGAAAAAAATGCACAAAAGGGAAGTTTGGCGTTAATGGGTGGTGTCCCGGTCACTAAGGATAAGGAACCAGAAAATATACAAATAATTATGTAGTCAGTCTTCAGCAGCCTTTTCATATTTCTTAACCAGAACTGTTATTCCAAAATTTAAAGAGATTTTAGTTGCACTTTACTAGTGCTTTGCAAACTGTGGCTGAATTATATTAAAATTCAAAATTCAGTGGATACTTCTGATGATGAATACTTAGACAAATTAAACTATCTTGTTAATTTTCATTAAAGAGCCAGTTAAATGCCTCAGCCCTGATTTTATTCTAATTTGGGATATGATGCAAAAATTATACTCATTTACATCAAACTCATTTACATCAAAATTTTAAACACACAGTTGCATACAACCCAACAATTCTATTTCTACATGCATCTATCCAACAGAGAAATGAAAACCTATGTCCACACAGAAACTTGTATACGAACATTCATAGGAGTATTTCTCAGAACAACCTAAATGTCTAGCAACTGATAAATGGATAAAGAAAATATGGTATATCTATACAATATTGTTTGGCAGTACAAAGGCAAGGACTACTGATAGATATTACAACATGGATAAACCTCAAATGTATGCTAAATGAAAGAAGACACTCACAAAAGATCACATATTGTAGGATACCATTTACATGAAATGTGTGCACAATAGGCAAATCTATAGATATAGAAAACAGATTGGTGTCTTTCGACAGCTCAGGAGGAAGAGAAGTGGGAGGGTACAGTGGGGAGTGATAGCCAATAGGTACAGGTTTCTTTTGGGAGTGATGAAAATGTTGTAAAATTAGATTATACTGAAGAATTCCGTAACTGTACTTAAAAACCACTGAATTGTATACTTTAAGCAAGTATTATAGTATACAACCTATCTCAATAAAGTTGTTAAAATGTATTTTAGCTTACGCATGATTGATATGTTCTCTGATAAGATGTATATTTAATTGGAAGTTACTAAATTCCTTGTATTTATCTCACAGATCAGATCATTATTTACACTAAAAGTTTAAGTGCTTGTAGATATGTTCAAAATTGAATTATAACCATTCAATGGTATAACCATTCATACAACCATTATAACTATTTCTCTAATGATGGTTGTAAATTTTAGGCAATGCTACAATAATGTGAAACAATGGATGTTGTATTTCTTTGATATATATATATTTTTTAAATTTTTTTTAATGTTTATTTATTTTTGTGCGAGAGAGGCAGAGTGCGAGTAGGGGAGGGGCATAGAGAGGGAGACACAGAATCTGAAGCAGGCTGCAGGCTGCAGGCTCTGAGCTGCATGAGATCGAGCACGAAGCCTACCTGGGATTGTCTCTCTCTGCCCCTTCCCTGTGCACACACATGTGCATACATGTGCTCTCTCTCAAAATAAACGAACATTAAACCAATTAGATAATGAATAATCTTTGACAAAGTACTATCATGTGATAATTTAAATTTACATATCATATATACAAACATAATTTATTCTTCATAACATTCAAATAATGATTATAAACACAGTTTTATAACACGTTTTATAAAGTTAATTTTATCTCAAAAAGTAAAGTTTCCCATTTTAAATACTGTCATCCCCAGCGCTTAGCTTATGCGATTTATATGATAAATAACATATACTGAGATACAATTACTTTTTCAAAGAGCTTAATAGATAACTGATAACTGAGAAAGAAAAATAATTATTATTATTTAAAGTTTCTTTATTTATGGGGGGAGGGGAGACAGAGTGAGAGAGAAAGAATTGCAAGCAAGCTCCATGCTCAATCATGAGATCATGACTTGAGCCGAAATCAAGAGTTGAACGCTTAACTGACTGAGCCACCCAGGTGCCCCGAAAGAAAAATTAGTTTTGAGATGACCTTTTCTCACTATGAGGCTGTAAAATCATTTGCTTACATATCCTACCTGGATAGCAAATTATTTTTTTCTTCACCCAGCCCCATGTATTATTTCAAAAGCGGCAATTAGCTTTTTTTGCTTTTGTACTGCTTTTTGGTATTCTTAAATTATAAATAACTGAAAGCAAACAAGCGGAGTAATAAGAGATTCCTGGCCTCTAGAGATATTAAAATTCTGACATGTTGTATAACTTTCCGATTTAGTTGTTAGTAAATACGACTACCAACAATATGGCTTCTCTTGTCACTGAGCATCTGTATTCTTATATGACATTTTATAATTGTTCTTTTAAGATTATGTTCCAAATTTGAAGCAATAAAGATTTTTTATACTCAGGACATATGTGATACACACTAGACAGTACCCAGGTGGCATCAACGGTTTGCTCTCTCTCCTACAAGCCAGATTATGGCATTCATAAGTAATAGAGATGCTAGCAATCATTAGCTTTAATTGATTTGCTCCCTAAATCCTTAATTAGGTCAACAGTAGGCTGCTCTGTTTATTGCAATCACATTATGGGGAAAGCTATCAAGCAGAAAAAAAAGTCAATAGGTAAGATGTTATTTAAAAAAAAAATTATTTTAGAGACAGAGAGAGCATGAGTCAGGGAGAGGGAGAGAGAAAGAATCTCAAGCAGGCTCCACGCTCAGCATGAAGCTCAGCACAGGACTTGATCCCACAACTCTAGGATCATGACCTGAGCACAAATCAAGAGTCAGAAGCTCAACCGACTAAACCACCCAGGCGTCCTGATAGGTAAAATGTTATTAATGTGACTATAATGTTAGGTACACTCTCAGGACAAGTAAAATCATCTACATGTTTACGTACAAGGGTTGACTGAAATAGTGACTGACAACATATTTACTTCTAAGCTTTTTTGGTAAATTTTGAATACCTGCAATTCAGTTAGAGATTAGTGGGGCACTTATTGTTAGTTGCTGCTTTGTAGATTCCTTAGATTATGGAATCTTCTCTTCTTTTTTTATTTTTTTGAGAGAAAGAGAGCATGAGCAGGGGTGGGGGAGAGGGAGACAGAGAGAATCCCAAGCAGGCTCTGCACTGTCATGCAGAGCCTGACGCTGGGCTTGAACTCATGAACCATGAGATCATGACCTGAGCTGACGTCAAGAGTCAGACACAACCAACTGAGCCACCCAGGTGCCTCTGGAATCCTAATTTCTAATCACAAAGTTTATAGGGAGAGATATTTTTGCTACATCCTTTCTAATCTTTTATGTCTTTAATTTTTTCATCACTATTGCATTTGCTAGCCTCCTGTATAATGTGGAGTGGGGATAAGACTTATGCTTGGAAACCAGCTACCCAGTGACCCAGTTAATTGCTGACTGTAAGTCAAGAGTCTAGTAACCTTTAACGCACATTTTGTATTTGGTCTCACAATTGTATCTGACCATCCATTACTTTTATAAAATGGCCTTAATAAGAATGAATTTTCAAGCTGACATACCAGAAACCTTTTTTCTTATATGTCAGACTAAAATAAAACGTTAACAAATACACTATTCTAAATACTGGTGATACAGAAATGAACATACCCAAACAAAACTCTGGCATATTCGTATGGTAGGCTCGTTTATTGTTCTTCAAGATATAATCGTATGCTTTCCTTAAGTATATTTTATTGCTTATTTTTGACTATTTCCTTTTATTTTATTTTAATTTTGCCAAGCTCATTTCCAATCCTTGCTTCAACACCAAGCTACTCTATTCACCATGGAGCCATTTAAAGAAATATCAGATACATGTTTTCTGTTATGCCATCCAGATTCGTAGATAAAATGCCTAAGCCCTCAACTCCAATCCAAAGCCTAGACATACCTCCGGCAAGCTCCTCAACTTTAACCACTCTCTGATTACACAGATCCACATAGCTTTGCATTAACTACAAAGTTGTGTATGCTGGACAGTATTTCCTAACTTTGCTGATAATAACATTATCCTGGGCCTAAGGTCAAGGGAAATAATACAAATTAGCCTGATGGTGTTTTCCTAATGAAGCTATTCTCACAGTTATTTTGAAAAAATCAAGGTGTTATTAGATTAATCCTCTATAATATTTTTTTCCAGAAGTTGGATTATATTTTTCCCATTTCAAAAAAAAACCCAAACCATATTTAAAGTGGCTTCAATTATCTAAGCCTCAACAATATTTAAGAAAGACTACTTAATTTGTATTGATGCGACAAGGTCTTCAAATACACAGAATGAACTCATAGGACTCATGACCTTTCATATATTTAGCTTATTTAGTGACATTTGTCCAGGATTTATTTTGGAGTCCTGACTTCATATTTTGCTCCTAATTTCCAATCACACATAGAATTATTTCCATATACATATTTCATGACCCTAAGAAGGATAACTTCTAGTTACACTATCAAATTTCATAATCAGAATTTAAAGCAATAGAAAGGGGAAAAGATACATCCCCAGCTGGTAGGTTAGAAATGTTCCTGTCACATATACCATATACTTATCCCGTGACTATATCTTGAGCAGCTATGTCTCAGGCACTGTGCAGGTGCTGTGGATACAGACATGCACAAGGCAGATATGGCCTCTGCCCTGAGGGAGGCTTCAGTGCAGCTCCAAAAATCAAGAGAAAAGATGCTGAAAAATAAATATATTACTGGAGGTTTGAGGGTGAAGGAAAGGAAAAAGAACACTATAGTCAAAGCAAAAGCTACAGGTGATGAGGATGAGTTGTTTGAGGGGAAGGGAGCGTACAGAGCCGATGAGCTCCAGATGCTGAAAGAAGTCAATATACAAAGAAGCCAAGCTCCTCTAATGCTCGTGGCTTCTGAGACTGAACACCAGAAGCCCAGTCTATGATCCCCAGGGAACTGGAGCAAGGAGCAGAACACGAGAAAGCCAAGAATGACTTCAGAGCCCCACTCTCCCATGAGATCATGACCTGAGCTGAAATCAAGAGTCGGACGCTTAACCGACTGAATCACCCAGGTGCCCTCAACTGAGAAAGGATTTGCAATGGGAGGTATATGGGCTCAGGAAGGAGGCAGCATTTAGGCTGGGCCTTGAAGAAAATACAGCTAGTAGAGATCTGGTCAAGGGTGAGGTATGTGGTAGGAAGATACTGGGATTGTCATGGTGCCTTGAGTGATAAGCAAGGCTGAGAAATCAGGAGAGGCAGAAAACAGGAAAGTGTGTTTGCCAAAAATTACAAATTCCAACTCACTGAAATATGGCTAGTGAAGTTCTAAAAAAAATATGCAGAATGGAGCAAAGAAAAAACTGTGTTAGGTGAGCAAATGTTTTTAAGTCAGGACTACAAAAAAAGGATGTGATTCAAAAGTTAAAGATGCTAAACACTTGATTAGATATTTGTATAGTTGAAGAATGAATCACTGATAGCAATGACTAATCACTAGGTGCATGTAAAATATACATGGAGTTAAATACAGCAGAAATTTCAATCAGTGCTAGGATACAGGGGTGTTAATCCTTACCACTTACTGAACACCTACCAGGTGACAGGAGCTGTCCTTTATATGGATTGTTACACTTAGTCCACAAAATAATCCAACTAAGCAGGTTTTATTAACCTCATTATACATAAGGAACCTGGGGCTCAGAAAAGTTCCACGGCATGAATTAGTTTACACTCCTCCTTGACAGCAGAGCCAAATTTTTGGCCAGCTTTTCCCATCTTGAGGCCATGCTCTTTCCCCCATGCCAATCTAGACTGATTTATATTTTAAGAAAAATTAAGTGGATTCAAGGATACTTCCATAGTAATGTCACCCTCATTGGTTATGGGTGCATTTCATATAGCGATCTAGGGCTGGAGATACAGCCTGCACTTCAGGGATGGAATATAAAAACTTGAGAGTGTATTGCAGCCTATCTGAGAACATCATTGTCAAGTGGATGAGAACAGCTGATGAAAAAGAGTAAAATGTTTCCTTAAGTTCTTAATCAGTCATGCAATAGAGATCAATGGCAAGAACACAGGTTTGAGAAACAGAAGGCCCTGGATTCCAAATTTGAAGTCTACTCTATACTAGTTACATGGAAAACCATAGACAGGTGATTTTACTTCTTTAATCTCAGTTTCCTCATATAGTCATTACGGCAAATTAACAGTAAATTTATGTAGAAATAAGAAAGGCCGCTTTGGATAATAAAAAAGTACATCATTAAGGCTAAGGAGAGTTGGCCTCATTCAGGCATTAAGTTAGCTCTCTGGTCTTGGGCAAGTCACAAACTCTCTTCTGTAAAATGTAGACAGTCACCATCTCCCTAAACATTTGTTGTAAGAATCTGAGTATAGTGTATGTTAGGTACCTAGAGCAGCTACACTATAGCAATGTACCATATTAAATCATTAACACAATGCGTGGAAAAATATGTATAACTTTCCACCCTATTTGCTTCTAAACTTGGGCTATATTATAATGTTATTGGTGACTGTAACTTAAAAATGCTACAGACTATTGGAAAATCATAAAAACAACTCGGTAAAAATTGGGCACCTCAGGAATTTTTAAAAATTGCTAACTTCGTATTGTTTTAAAAAGAGAAACTTCACATAAGTGGAAAATCATTCAGTCTTTTCCCTTACACTCTCTAATAAGCCCTCCCCCCCCAAAAAGCATTCCCTTCTAAAACATGCCATTAAACAAAGTACTTAGTCAATCTGGGAAATAAGAGAATAGTACTGTTAACAAAGACTTTGATAATTTTGTTACTAAGAAATCGTTAAACGTGCTTGCTATCTCTGATACCATTGTTAAATGGTAGGACTGATCTGTGGTCAATCCATCATGCGAACCATCAAAAAATATCCATTCTTGCAAAGCTGGTCCCACCCCTCAAAAACAAACTGACCTCAAGACAGGATTTAAATGAATCACTCCAAAGTAAATCGGGGTTACACTCTTGGTCTTCATTATTTGAGCAAGTCAGAAGAAATGCAAATACTAGATTAGAGTTGTATACATCTGTGTCCACACATCCAGCACATGGTTTATCGATCTGAGCAAATTTGGGGAAGTTCAACTTACATTTTGGGTTTACAAAAATAATTAAAAAATGAAGAAAAAAATGTATACACACATAAGGGTGATTTTGCAGTGTTGTGCTAAACAAGAGGGTTACCATCACTTTGCCTCCTGTCCCATCTAGATGCCCTTTTCCTGACTTGTCCATGAAGTAGCCTCATGGATGCCTTAGGACACCACTCCATACCTGTCTGGAAATGTGCCCATTGGTTGAGGCTCCATTTCTTACATTATAAGAGGTATGTGACTAATTCCTCCTCCATAAAGCTGCGACCAATAAGGTCACTCAAGCCTCCCCTTGTCCAGCATTTGCACTCCCACAAAGATTCTTATTTTTTTTACTTTAAGGAGGATGGGGACTTGCAGGTGTTTTTCTAACTGGTTTGCCGAGTTTCAAATGTTTAAAAAGAATCTGAAACCAAGTGAAGTTTGGTCTTCACACTTTGAAATATCCGTCCTGGGACGTGGGCTGGGTGTCTGTGGTTATTCAGAGCTAGGTAAGGTGTGAGCTTTTGAAGGAACTATAATCTGATGCACACCGGCAGGCGTAAGGTGGGGGAGGAAAGAACTGTCTGAGCAGCAAAGAAAGGAATTGGAGTCTACAGAGCACATCCTAAGGTTCCGGTGTTGCTAACTCCATCCCTAACCACCTCTCTGCTGGGAGGGGAAGGACCGGCGACCCTGGCTTGGGTCTCAACCGCCGGCCTAGACACCTGGCCCTCCGGATCCGGCTAAACCCTCTCTCCCCTCCGGTCCCGCAAAGGGGCAGGCGCCGCGCTCTCGTTCGCGTTGGACACCATCAGACTGCTCTCCCTGAAAGTGCTAACTTCAGGGGCTTGGGGAGAGCAGACCAGAAGGGCCAGGCTGTGGGGTCTCCGGAGGTTTTCAGGTAGGGAAGAAGGACGACCGCCCCGGTGGTGGCCGCCTTTCCTCCTCGTCCTCCACCCCCGGTGCCCCCACCCCCCACCAAGTCCGCAGGACCTGCGGCGGCCGCTCTGTGCTCGGCGCCAGGCTGGGGTCCCCGGCCCCGCCGCTGGGGCTGGCGTGGGATGGGTGGGGTAGGGGCTGGCGGGTCCCCGAGCCCTGGCAGCGGGTGGCTCCAAGGACCACACAGTGGGCAGGCGACCACATATTCTGCGCGCCCGAGAGCGGGAGCAGTCAGGGACGCGAGCGAGGCGGGGCGAGCGGTGGCTCCCGCGCACCTAGCGGACCGAGCCCCGCGGTCCTCGGCGGGCCGCCCCTCTCCATCCCTCCGCGGTCCCCGCCCTTACCTCTGGGCGCGAGGGTGCCGGCGGGGAGGGCGCTGGGGAGCGGCGAGCGGTCTCCCGGTCGGACTCAGAGGCGGCCAGCGGCAGCGGGGTCGTCGGCGGGGCCGCTGCTCGGGGCGAGTGGCGCCCGGAGCACTGCGGCCGCGGCCACGGCGGCGTCTTCCTCCTCGTCCTGTTCGCGGGCTCCGAGCCGGGACGCAGCTACCGCCCCAGCCCCGCAGCCCTCCTCCCCTCCGCCTCCCCGGCCGCGGACGGAGCCGCCTCCAGCGCCGCCCCGCGCGCAGCCGGGCCAGCGGCAGCCAGCGCCGCCCAGCGCCCGGCCCCGGGGTCGCCGCCGCCGCCGCCCGCCGCCGCCCGCCCCGCGGTCCCAGCCCCGCTGTGACGCAGGCCGCCGTGCCCGGGAACTTCCTCCCCTGCGGAGACCACCCCGCGCCGGGACTGGTCGGCAAGGCTGCCGCTGGCCGCCGGAGGCTTTCTTCTCCAAGTGGGAAACGAACCCTCCCGCGCTCTCCCGCGGGGCCGCTCCGGCCTCCGAGGCGGCCACCTGGCGGCCTCTGCCCCGGGAGCGGGCTGCGTCTAATACCTCCCCCATCGCTAACTGGGCGCGGGAAACCGAGGCTCTTCTGCGCTCTGTGGCCACTCCACTGCCGCAGCTCCTCCCCTGGGTGTTAGAGGGGAGCAGCTACCACTAAAAATAGCCCTTCTGGCAACTCCCCTACTAGACTGGGGTCTGGGTAGGGATAATCCCTCCTCCTCGTCTCCCGCCCCTCGTGACAACAGAAGGACCCCATAAGAACACAAGAATGGGAAGGGGCGCACTGAGGGAGACGGAGGAGAAAGGTTAAAGCCCGTATCCGTGCACCATGAAGCCCACGAGCCCCAGGACACCCGGCTCCTCTCCAGCAGGAACCCCCAGGTTCCTGGACACTGACAGCTGGGCTCCCCTGTCTCTCAGCAGTAGGTTCTAGGGACGCTGAAATTGAGCGCTCCGCCTACAATTGTGAGCTGTGTATAGAAGAGTTGACGGTGCTCGTCAAAACCACCTGTTGTTTAAAGAGTATAGGGGAGGGGTTCTCCCTTACTGATTGATCTGAAGCATGTTTTTCTTCTCGTTCTCCTCCCACCCAATTTCAGGATTGAAAAGCAAAGTCTGTCTTCTTAGAAGTTGACAACTATCTGTATGGAAAATCTTCTGCCCAGTGAAAAATGTACAGACAAGATTACTAAGTTATATAAAGTCTCCAGGGATGCGTTAGTAATATCAGTTATTCTAAGAGTACCTAAAATTAACCCATTGCTCTGTCCTGGCAGTCAGGAAAAGGCTGATGTTTCTAATTGTCTTTCAGTAGTTGATTTGTTCTTACACAGGAAGGCTTAAGAGAGCAGGTATTTCCTTTTACCCCATTTCTATTTCCAAGTCAAAATGAAAAGAAAATTTGTCCAGAAGCTGTTCTCTTAGCTTTTAACTATTTTCCCCCTACTTGCTTGGAGAACTATCACACTTTTTCCAGCTCTTGTACTGTTGTGGAAGTCAACCTTAAACCCTTGTAGGCTTTAGATGACTCTAACAACAGTCTTAATTCACCTAAATCAACACAAAAGTCTAGGAGAAAGGGTGGGGCCTTTCTCCTAGATAGCAGGTGGAAAAATTCCTGAAAAGTTCCTCTGGAAAAGGCAGAGTTGACTGTGGCAAATTGCTAAAATTGTGAGCACCTTGCAAACTACCAGATATTATCTGAGGTAGTTCCGCCTCTTAAATAGCTTACCTGGATTTAAATACTCAATGAGGTGAGTACTCTAAGGGCACAAACCTCCCATCCAGGGCTTCATTCTGCAAGTGCTTTCTGAGCATCTCTGTCCTCCTGTACCATTGTCACCCTGACCTCAAGCTTAGGAATCCCTGAAACGCTCCCTCATTACCCAGTGGCAAGGAACTACTCCACTCTAGACGTTGGACTGGGGTGCACCAGAATAAATCCCTACTCTTCCTGTGGGAGTTATTGCTAATTTTATATTTTTCCATCATCGGCAATATGGGTATGGGTGCTGTGTGAATTAGATAACATGCTTAAAGCAGCAAGAACAGTGCCAAGCACTTTATAAATATGCAATAAACGGTAGCTGCTATCAATGGTAGCTTACAATAAATATGTGCTTACTGTACTCTTCATAGACCTGAAATCAGAAGGATGAGGAAGAGCAACAAGATTTGGAGATGGGACATGAACCCTGCAAGTTGAGGCTCCTGCCTCCCCCAGATGCTTAACTACAATACTTTTGTCTGCTACCTGCTTTTTAATAGGGTGCATTGGGTAGGTCTACATGCAGTGATGTGATTCACATGCACTCTGAAGTCTGAGAGGCACTAGTCTGCAAACCACTATGTTATCCTGCTTAGGTCACCTTTTCTTATTTTAGAACACAAACTCTAAGTCTGGTCACTTGCCTCAGTCAGCCTAACTCAAATCAACATCCACACTCACCAAGCCCTAGGAAAAACACCAGGTGAATCCATAATCAGCCAACTCCTGTGAGTGCTGGACCTTGAGGGTCTCAAAGAAGTACAGTAGACCCCATGATCTGTGGGGAATATGCTCCCATACACCCAGTGGGTGGCTGAAACTGCAGATAGTGCCAAACCCTCTATATAGTATGTTTTTTTCCTAAACATACATACCTATAATAAAGTTTTATTTATAAATTAGGCACAGTAAGAAATCAACAAAAATTAATAAAATAGAACACTTACAACAATATACTGTAATAAAGTTATATAAATATGGTCTCTCTCTCTCTCTCTCTCAAAATATCACATTGTATTGAACTCCCCCTTCTTCATCTTGTGATGATGTGAGTTAATAAAATACCTACGTGATGAGATGAAGTGAGGTGAGTGATGTAGGCATCATGGACGTAATGTTAGGCTGCTATTAACTTCTGACAAATTGTCAGGAGGGTCATATCCTTCTGGACCACAGTATGGGTATCTGAAACCATAGAAAGCAAAACCTCCCTTAAGGGGAGACTACTGTATAAGGCTCATTCCCTGACTTCAAGGTGTTGACAGAGCTTGAGAGAGGGAATCTGGCAGCACACGAATCCGAATAAACCATTTTGAACTAAATGTGATTGAATCTCAGAGAAAAGAGAGGGCACTGCGGCCCGGGTGAACCATATATACAGAGCCACCACCTTGACCTTTCATTTACCCGATTCTTTATAGACCAAAATTTGACATTCTCAATGGGCTTTCAGGGTGAGTTCCCACACTTGTACTCCAGATAGTTACAACTTGATCCTGTACTGGTTGGCAATAGGGAGCTGAAGTAGATCTTTCTGGGCAGTGCAGAACCATGGTAAGGGAGTTAGAATGATACAGACCTGGGTTCACGTCCTGGGTCTACTCTTTACCATCTCTGATCCTGAACTTCTTAATCTTTGAACCCAGTTTCTCCATCCATCTATTAGAACAGCAATACCTACTTCTCTTAAGGTTCTAGTGACAGAATATCTGCAACCCCTCTAGTGGGTTGTATGGAAGTGGTTTATATTGTTTTGTTGTTAGCTACAAGAAAATGCAGGCTGGGCTATCGCATTCCTTGAAAGCTTATTTCAAAAGTCATTTTCTCTGTGAAACCTCTGCAGGCTCCGGGCAAGGGTAATGCTCCCTTCCCTGCGCTCACACAGCACTTACCATGGTGTGCTGCCGTTTATCTCTTTACAGCTTTGTTTCACCACCTTGTCTTTATTCATCCCTACGTCAACACCTAGCACAGAGCTTCCCATTAAATGTTGAATGTGTTTTCTAAAGTTTCTATTTTTTGTACTGGTTCTGACTTTCAGTATACAGTAATTTGTATTAAACTTCAGGCCCTAGGGGTGCCTGGGTGGCTCAGTCGGTAAGGCATCCGACTTTGGCTCAGGTCATGATCTCGCAGTTCGTGGGTTCGAGCCCTGCATCTGGCTCTGTGCTGAGAGCTCAGGGTCTGGAGCCTGCTTCGGATTCTGTGTCTCCTTCTCTCTCTCTCTACCCCTCCCCACCTTGTGCTCTGTCTCTCTCAAAAATAAACATTAAAATTTTTGTTTTATTTAAAAAAACTCCAAAACTTCAGCTTCTAAAATGTGAATCCTTGGGACTCCTGGGTGGCTCATTCGGATAAGCGTCTGACTTCGGCTCAGGTTATGATCTCACGGTCCGTGAGTTCAAGGCCCACGCTGGGCTCTGTGCTGACAGCTCAGAGCCTGGAGCCTGCTTCGGTTTCTGTTCTCTCCCTCTCTCTCTGCCCCTCCCCCCACACACTCTGTTTCTCTCTCTCAAAAATAAATACACATTAAAAAAATTTTTTTTTAATGTGAATCCTTTAGCACATAGAGTTTATATTGAAATTATGTATTATACATATGTATCTGCTTAAACCTTGATTTTTCAATGCTGGGTTTGTTCTTGAAAACCAACCTGCTATGCTTGCTTTATTTTATATTTGATGTTAGTTGATTCTGTCTAGTAATAGTGAAAGTAAAATCTAAATTCTAAACCAAAACCACCAGCAGCGTTTTACCCAGCATTCTCTACCCACCCTATACACATCTGCTCCCCAGATCCTTTCTGAGCTGTTGTGGGAAGGTCCTGAGCTAACAGAATACTTTAAGTTTCAGCTCTTAACACTGTTGCAACCATTAGCACTTTCTGAATTAATAGCTGCCAGATAAAATCACCTTTAGCAACAGTTTTGAAATCCTTGTCTCTATGCCATTAAAAATGCTAAGACAGGAGAATAAAACCTCCCCTAGAAAATGTCGTGTGAGCAGGAAGTTGCCCAAGAGGTAATGTGGTCAAATGTGGTCTTAACCCTAAAATGGCAGTTGAAATTGTGCCAGGGGAGAGTGTGGTGGTGCTGAAGACCTAAAAATAGGATACTACACAACTTTGGGCAGAATTTTTATAAAATCAGTCTTGTTTATTTACCCCCCTGCAGCTCTCCCCAACACACACAGACGCATAAGATTGAAGCGGTTAGCCCCACTAATCTGTGATATACTTTGGAAATGGTAATAATAAATAAGCACTTACTAGGTACATATGGTGTGCTAAGTACTAGCTTTCTATTCATTGTCTGATTTTTTTTACCCTCGCTTTCCAGGCAGTATTATTTTCTCCTGTGAAGAGAAGACAACTGAGGCACATTTTATTTTATTTTATTTTATTTTATTTTATTTATTTATTTTTTTAACATTTATTTATTTTTGAGACAGAGAGAGACAGAGCATGAACGGGGGAGGGTCAGAGAGAGGGAGACACAGAATCCGAGACAGGCTCCAGGCTCTGAGCTGTCAGCACAGAGCCCGACGCGGGGCTCGAACTCACGGACCGCGAGATCGTGACCTGAGCCGAAGTGGGCCGCTCAACCGAATGAGCCACCCAGGCACCCCCTGAGGCACATTTTAAACAAGTAACTAATCAAAGGTCATATGACCATTGAGTGGAAGAATTAGGATTTAGACCCAGGCAAGTCTAATTTCAGAGTTCTCTTGCTTAAGCACTACTCAGTCATATGGAAAATGAATATTTATTTTTAAGTTGAATCCATCAAGTATATTCAGTAAGGTCCTTTTTCAGTAGTTTTTGCAATTGCATTAGTTTGTGCTTTTCCCAATAACATGCTCACATCCCAAATGTGTCTTCATGAGGCGATTTTATAGCTTCCTCTTTAATTGAAAAGCATTTTATGACTGAAAGCAAACTTCTTAATGAAAGCTCATAAAGTGTCTGTAGCTCTGAGTTTACACAATATGAAATATACCAGAGAAACTCATTCTTAGAATTATTGTTCGGGGTGCCCGGGTAGCTCAGTTGGTTGAGTGTCCGACTTTGGCTCAGGTCATGGTCTTACGGTTTGTGAGTTCAAGTCCTGCGTCGGGCTCTGTGCTGACAGCTCAGAGCCTGGAGCCTGCTTTGGATTCTGTGTCTCCCTCTCTCTCTGCCCCTCCCCCACTCATGCTCTGTCTCTCTCTGTCTCTCAGAAATAAATAAATGTCAAAAAATTAAAAAAAAAAGAATTATTGTTCATATGGGCCAATGATAAGTAACTTTCACATGCTACATATATAGCTTAAAGCAAAAAATGACTTTGACATTCTCAAGAGTGGCTTTTATTTTTTGTACCTAAATATCACTGTTATAATAATATTACTAAGTAATATTTTCCTGTCACTATTAAGCATGTACAGCCATTGCTCTAAGAACTTTATATGTGTTAAGTCATTAATTAAATCTGGAAATGACTAGCTGTAGCTATGAAGTGAATTATTCTAAAGATAATGAAACATTCTTAAGGGGCTTTATTTATTTATTTATTATTTATTTATTTACTTATTTATTTATTTATTAAATTTATTAAAACAAAACAAAACATTAAGATATACCTCCTAAGGAAGGTAACTCAATTTTCCCAGGACTCAAAATTTCCAGTTTGTTAACATTGTATCTTATTATGCATATGGAATGTACCATAAAACGTTTCAGATCACAGTTTAAACATTGATTTGTTTCCAATTTCGGTGACATCAGCCTTGACAAAGCCCTTAATTTCAAGCCTAAGGAATTGCTTCTTCCCTTTGACTATGAAGCTGAAGCCGCTGTCTCTCTGAGGCATGGATATCTGATGGCTCAAGAAACCCTACCAGGGAGGTGAAATTGAAGATTCTCTTGTTACTGACATGAACATGACTCTCTTTGGAAAACTGTCATGGAAGATGCTTTGTTTACTCGGAAAATGCTATAACCACGCCCAGATGATCTCTTCTTAAAGCTACCACCCATATTGATGCATGATGCATTTTCTTGAATTCATTTATTAATTCTCTGATTTTACTCATGTTGTTTATTTGTTGTTTAACAAAACAAAACAAAACACCAAGAAAGCCTGGTATCCTTCTCAGTATCAATGATAGCAGTCATCAATGGACAATTTTATTGCTATTAGTGAAAAGAGCATAAACTGGGATTAATGACACCTGGATTCCAGGTGTGGTTCTGCCACTGACTAACTTTGTGATTTGGGACAAGTCTCTTAATATCTTTGCATCATCTGTCTCATCTGCAAGAAGGGATTGGAATAGATGATTTCTTAGGACTTACTCAGTGCTAAAACTTTTCACATTGATCTTAAAACGATACATATTTATCCTCCCTAGATTTTAGTCAGTGATGAATATAATCGCCAACATCTAATAAAAGAAGCAGGAAGGTACCCATTGCTGCTATCCATAGGAAATCTGCCTAGAGCATGTCTGACCCATCAGGGAACATCTTCCCAAAGCACCTTTGTCTTTCAGCGTCCGTGGCCAGTGAGCTAGGGTCATTCCTCCACAGAGGCATTTGCAAGCAGCTTTCCTTGGAACTCTCCCCTTGGAGTATCCTGAGAAATAGGGGTCTGTGATCAAATCCCTTGAAGAATACTATATCTCTTTTGGAGATTCACAACACATGTTAACATGTTTAGAAATCTGAGAAGTCCCAAGTTAAAAAGACTTGTTTAACTTTGCTGAGCCTAGCATTTCTCTAACTTTATTTGACAATGGAACTGTTTTCCTTTGTCACAACTACCAACATTCCAGGAAGACTGTAATCTCTCATAACAGAATATTTGAATTGCTATTTTAGAGTTAAAGACTGCAGAGCCTTCATATAGCCTTTTTTCTTTGGAAAGAGCAGGAAATCATCAGCCCTATTAATTCACTTAATGCCTACCAAGATAAACCCTCTTGGTAGACATTTTCTGTAGCTATTTCCCTTGCAAACATCAGCTGGAATAGAGTATCTGTCATCTTTAATAGAACAAAGAGCACCCATTCTCACTGGTAATAGTGTAGCCTTTTATTCCTTTACACTGAGGAATATTTCCTTGCTTTTCTTTCTTTCTTTCTTTCTTTCTTTCTTTCTTTCTTTCTTTCTTTGAGAGAGTGTGATCAGGGGAGAGGGGCAAAGGAGGAAGATGAGGACAGAGAGAGAGAGAGAATCTTAAGCTGGCTTGATGCTCAACTTGGATCTCTATGTGGGGTTCAATCCCACGACCCTGGGATCATGACCTGAGCCAAAACTGAGTCAGACGCTCTACCTTTACATATTCCTATTAGCTTCTGGGTTCTTTGGCAACCTTTCAGAAATGTGAAACTGGTGTAAGACAAACATACATTCTGAGTACTCAAAGTGCTAGCATAAAATAATTTATTTATTAAGAACTGTTGCAAGACAATTCTCTATGGGTCTCTAGTAATTCTGCACATCTTATAAGCAAGGCACTGACTGCTTTTTCTTCCAGACTCAAATTCAAGGGTACTTGTAGAGTGAACAGCCTTTGAAGATAGAGGAAATGTCACCCTCTGGAGCAAAAGGCAAGCATACCTATTGTCCAGTATAATAAAGACACTTTCTCTTCAGAGCAAGAGGCAGGCATGCTTACACTCATTAGAAAACGTGCACATCCCCTAAGCTCATGGTTCCTCTCCTATAACACAACCTGTCATTACTATGTTAGGAACTCCAGGAACTGACACAAAAATGTGAATACTCTGGCTGCTGCTTTTGCTGAGTAATAAACTTTTATCTGATCCAGGGGTTTCCTGTCTTCTACCGCCCTCCAAGAAACCATGGCAGGCTAATTTCTTTGAGCTTACAAGGGATCAAGTCTCAGATCCTTCACAATTCTGACAATAACTGGCTTTTTCCTCCCTGTGAATTGGACATTGGCAGAATAACTTTATATCCTTAGGTGCTCTCCCTCCCTGAATCATCCCTGGTCTTGTGACTATTCTCTCCTCTGAATGCTTCTCTAAGCCTGTTGTAGCATTTACAGTTATCCATCCTTGTTTCTGAGGAACGTTCGGCAGAGGGCTATTAGAAGTGATGCGCTGTGATTATGGAATTTCAAAGAAAGGCACCATGAATTCTGTCCAGCATGAGAACATTTCATTAAAATGATTGGAAAATATTTTGCAGTCTAGCTTGTTTTTTAAAAGAAATTTAAAAGTTAATCCTCTATGAAAAGGAAATGCCATCTTATAGTAAACAATGGACATGTATCTGGGGGTGAGGTGGGGTAGGGGAAACTTCTGAGGTAATCGCACTGATTGCTCCCAAAAGCAATGTGGAAAGAGGCTTGAGTTCAGATAAGATAAATTTCTTCATGTGACCAAGGGGAGGATCGTTTTAACCACAACATGAAAACCACTGTGGCCTTATTTAGGAGACCGAAAACATCCAGATTTCTTGAACGTCCCCAATATTCTTCAGCTTCTAAAATGCTTCTGACAACAGTCTGATCTGATGTCATGTCACATGAACTGTTGATTTCACTGGCTAAACCATGACTCAAAATTATGCTTTCTGTAACAATGCTTCTGATAAACTGCTTTGAAACACATAATTTCTGACTGAAAGTGTTTTTAGGGACTTTGGGAACCCAATCTGGAAATCCTACGTGGTAATCTGATAACTTGCTACAGTGATTTGAAAGCCACAAATAGGGTAGTAAATTAAGCTTTGTTGAGCACTCCATGCCAGGCATGGTTTAAGAATATCACATGTATTATTTCACTAATCCATGTGACGACACTATGAAGTAGGTACTTTCAATGTCCCCATTTCACAGATGGGGAGGCTGAGCCACAGATAGGTAATGTCACTTGCCTAAGGTCATGCTGCTGGTAAGCAGCAATAAGTAGAGCCAAGAAGAGAATTCAGGGAACCTGACTCTAAAACCTATGCTCCCTTTCTGCTTTATAATAGCAGTTTTGTTTTTTTTTTAACTGCTAGAAAATGTGATTTTTTTCTAGAATGCTTAAAAGAAATCAACATCACTTTTCTTACTTCTTTGGATTTTTATCTCTAGATTGTTATCTTCCTACATATAATGCTCTTCATCATTTTTCTGTGAAGAATATATCTCAGGACCATTAAGGGTGAATTACGTCCATCCTCAGCCCATGTCGACAGAGAAGGGAGATACAATGTAGCCCGTTTTGAGAAGGGAGATGTTGCAGTTAAGCCACCATAAGATCTTCTGTGTAAGGTTTTGATTTGTCTTGAACTCCTAACATAAGATGCATTTGAAAAATCTTCTAATAATCTAAAACAAATCCACAATAGATGTCGAGTGTTTCTCTTTATGTTTGTATCCAGAGAAGGAGGTAAAAGCAACAATATTTTGAAGTGATGTTATCAGTTCTTTGCTGGGACAAACTTAAGTCTTTCATGATCGGGAGTCTTTCATGATCTTTCATGATCAGCCCTCAAGTCACCCACAGTTGCCACAGTCCCCAGAGGGGCACATTGTGACCCTGTCTAGACCAACAGTCACATCACAATGCTTTTCAGACTGGTCCCTCATCCTCTCCAGTCTCCCAGGGAGCATGGGAGGTAGGAAGACAAGGGAATTTCTGAATGCTTGAAGGGGAAAGGACTATCTTTCTCAGAATGGTGAGGAAATAATTTACTATAGAGCATTTGTTGATCGCTGCCCAGGCTCTGACACCCCAAAAGATTTCTGAAAACCAGCGACAGCAAAGTTCACATAAAAGTCTCTGCAAGGTTACATCTGTTCAGTGTTCTGAAGACGAGTGATATGGTACAAATTTCAGATGCAAAAGCAAAACACACCTCTTCGTGCCCCGTCACCATTTCCACAGGCAAATGAGGGAGTCAGCATGGTCTTGGCCAAACAACTTTTGTGCAGACTGGTGAGTACTTTTCTCTCGTCCTGTTAAGGCCTTGAAGAGCCAAGAGGTGAGTGGAGATTCCTGCCTGTCTGCTCCTCACATCTAGAGTGAATCTAGAGGTTCCAGAGAAGTCAACACAAATCCATCTTCTGATCTTTCTGGGATCCCACATGGCTGCACGGAATTGTTTTAACTCCTTAACTAAAAGGATTTGGATTTACCTTCATTTTAACTGGCACTGCTCTTTAAAAAACGTATATGGTGGAATTCTTACAGACCCAACTTTTCAGGCAAAATCACTTTCCTAAATGTTGCACTTGTTGACGCTGAGGGGACCCGCAAATTTGCACATGCCTTCAGTGGCTTTACAGCTCTTTACCACCTCCTCTGTTTTGTACATATCTTTCCAGCACCTTCTCATTTCTCTCTCACTTCCCTCCAAATTACATCAGTCTTTAAATGTCCTGTCTGAACCCTTTTTCCTTAAGCTTCTCTAACACTTTCTTTTCTGAAAACTCTTATAGTAATTAACCATGTTTTTCCTGCCATAGCTGTGAAAACTTGGATAAGTTGCTTAGCCTCTCTGAGCTTCAGTTGCTTCATAAATAAGTGAGCATAACTATAGTACTTGATATGTGTTGTGAGGATTAGGCATTTTTTTTTCTTTCTTTTTTTTTTTTTTTTAATCTTCCAGTAGCCAGTTCTGCGCTGGGCACATTAGTCCTTGAAATAAAATCTTTCTGTTTGTTTGACTGCTGTTTGGGGTACCTAGAAGAACCTTCAGGAAAGCCACAAAACCCAAAGTTAAGGAAGACTGGAGAGAAACTTGTTTCACCCTCCTCAGCACTGACCACCCCCAACCACTTTGGGTACAGCTCCATCCTCAAATGGCTAAAAAAAACAACATAGAAATTAAATTATACTATAGTTTCTAAATATCTGTGCCTCCCCCTTAGAAACATTTGTCTATGATTTTTAATATAGAAGGGAACAGATCTAATGTAAATTCAGTCTATAATGGCAGACTCTCTGGAATCTGTGAAGAAGACATTTTTGATCCACAGAAAACATACAATGTCTTTCTAGAAGTTTCCTCAAGGACAGAAGAAAGAACGATGGAGCAGGAGTGAACTTCTACAGCAAACTGATCATTCCTCCTCCTTGTTTCCTTTCTCTCTCCGTTTCCTTTCTTGGGTCGGCCAGTCAGGCACCCCAACCCCAAGGCCTTCATCTGTCACCCAAAACAGAACAGCACCTCCTTCCCAGAGGCTGCCTTTTCTCACACGAGGGGACACAGGATCTGAAAACCATGCATTTCCTTCCCTCACTTCTACTCCCAGCCTAATTTCCTCCTCTGTCCCTCCAGTTCCAGGCTGGATTTACAGGCCTTACCTGAGGCGGGGAGGGGAGCCTACCTCAGTCCCCCAGCCTAGATCTGGAGGAGATACCACTGCATGCTGCTGCCTGGTGAGGAGCCTACAGGAAGCAGCCTGAGCCTCTTTTTTTTTTTTTTTTTTTTTTTTTCATTAATTGTTTTAAATTTACATCCAAGTTAGTTAGCATGTAGTGCAATAATTATTTCAGGAGTAGAATCCAGTGATTCACCCCTTACATATAACACCCAGTGCTCATCCCAACAAGGGTCCTTCTTAATGCCTCTTGTCTAATTATCCTATCCCCCCGCTAAAAACCTTCCAGCAACCCTCAGTTTTTCTTTATTTAAGAGTCTCTGATGGTTTGTCCCGCTCCCTGTTTTTATATTATTTTTGCTTCCCTTCCATTATGCTCATCCATTTTGTATCTTAAATTCCACATGTGAGTGAACTTATATATTTGTCTTTCCCTGACTAATTTCACTTAGCATTATACACTCTAGTTCCATCCACGTTGTTGCAAATGGCAATATTTCATTTTTTTGATCACCAAGTAATACTCATATATATATATATATATATATATATATATATATGACACATCTTCTTTATCCATTCATCTTTCGATGGACATTTGGGTGCTCTCCGTAGTTTGGTGATTGTCCATAGCACTGCTATCAACATTGGGGTGCACGTTCCCCTTCAAAACAGCACTCCTGTATCCTTCGGATAAATACTTAGTAGTGCAATTGCTGGGTCATAGGGTAGTTCTTTTTTTAATTTTTTGAGGAACCTCCAGACTGTTTTCCAGAGGGGCTGCACCAGTTTGCATTTCCACCAGCAGTGCAAAAGGGTTCCTCTTTCCGAGGATTAGGTGATTTAATACATGTCTTAGAACTGCCTGACATATCATAAATGTGCATTGTGTCAATTTTTATTAATATTAAACAGATAATGACATCTTCTCTTTTTTTGACACTTGGAATTTTTTTGTTTCCCACATGGTTGAGGTTCAAAAATTATTTTTTAACTTAATTATTTTAATATTAAGTTAAAGGAGGAGTGTTTCCTTCAAATTAAAAAAAAATAGATAAACATGAGGAAGTGCCAGTTGCCAGTTTTCTTAAAAGTCAACATCTTGCAGCTTGATATATAATTTCTTTTAAAAAGTAAGCCTACTAAGTGCTTCTTGCAGGAATAAAGTATATATGTTTTTTTTTTACTCTTTCCTTTCTATTTCAATTTAACATATCACCCATGATACATGAAATAATTTCTTCCCCCAATTGAAACCCATGAAATTATTTTCTTGAGAATCTTATGTAAAATATCCAGCCTGTTGCAGAACTTCTGCTGATGTGACTGATTCAGTGTCTTAATTAACATTATGGAAAAAAGAGTACACACAGATTTTGAAATAGTGCTTTTATTGTTTACCGAAATCTGCATGACTGAAGAAATAACCAGTTTTAACACATCAGTGTTACAGGTTCTCTCTGCCCCATGATTTATACAGGGGATCATCCCAACAGTCCCCCAGCTGCTTCATGAATTTGTGATCTACAAGGGGAGGGAGGGCCTTGTACTCAAAAGAGAACACATTTCAAAAGTCTGTTTGAAGAGTAAAAACTGACAATGTTCATTTTAAAGCAGAAATAGGTCAGCCATTCGAAGACAAGAGAAGGCAACATTTTTGTTCAGAAGAATAATAGAAATATGGCATTAAAAATCAGGACAGAGGTGCTGAAGCTTGCTCAGGAGGTAAAATATTAAGATCTTTCTGTCAGTTTTTAATGTTCAGAACACAAAGCTCTGTTCATCGCAAAGAAGCCAGTTTGTTTATCAAGATCACTTGGATTTCTTTAGCAAGTAGTTTAACTCTTCCCATAGTTTTCTCTGGTCATCATGTTGTATTTTGTAATGAAGACAAAATGGAGAGCACTGGTGGAAAGACAGACTGCTCGCAGCTTGGCCTGCCTTCTAGCCTCTCACAACCAGGATTTGCTTTCTGCTTGTGCTGGACGGAGGTACCCATGACAGAGTTATCTGAGGAGAAGACCTGTTCTGGGTGAGCCCACGTTGCCCTGGAATTACATGGCCGAGGGGTGGGCACCAGGGACCAGACCGAGATTGGGTTTCAAGCCAAGATACTGGATTCTCCTGGTTAAGATACAGAACTCTGCATGTGTAACAGTGAAAATGGCATACACTGCATTAACGTCCCATGACTTGAAGGCATGACAATTCAGAACACACATGAATTTGTGGCACATGGAAAAGTGGCACAGAACAAGGAGATGTGTGATTTTCTAAAAGTAGGAACGCATTCATTCTTTCTCACCAAACCAGGTACATTCTAAGCAGTTATCGAGGTTGAAAATCTCCAAGAATGAAAGAGACTATGTCACTGAGTTTCCATCATAGCCCTGGTGACATAGCAGCACGTTCTATCATGGCCAGGATTGACTCTGTCATGGTTTTGGTCTTGACACACAATGAGAGGAAGCATGACTTCATTTTATCATGTTGATAAATTATAAATTATAAAATTCTTTATAATGACCTCCATGCTAGTTTATTGGTCCTGGCTTTGCCCCTTTGGGGTGGAAACTTGAAAATGCTCAAGATAGTAAAGTGTTGCCACGCACACAAGTCACCACAGTTGCATCGCCACAGAAGGTGTAACAGATGTGTGATGAAATTGGACCATCACTGTCCTTGGGTCAACAACTGTTTGGTTACCAAAGTCATGCCTTGTTCACCCTGCATCTCCTTTTAACACCGCTGGGTTGCATTCATGCTGCCTTCATTTTTGTTATGACTGTGTTTACATGGCTTTACAATTGGCTCTCCTTTGGGTGGAACACGGTAAAGACTGAGGAAGGCAGCCCGGAGAGACCCCCTTCCAATTATTCCCTTTGAATTAGTGGCACTTGTAGGCAGCTTGTTTGCCTTGGGATTAGCTTTGGGAACAACCATAGCTGTTGGGATGTCGTTTTGTAGCCAGATGAAAATAATTCTCAGAAACAAAACTTCTATTGAATCACGGACTGAAGAAAAGGCTAAACATCGAATTCAATATTACTGACTAGATGAGGTCTCTGTTTTACCATATGAAATAGGAAGTAGATGGAAGAACTTTAAACAGGTATTTACATGGTCAGGGGTCCCTGAAGGAGATGGGCTAGAGTGGCCAATAAGAGGAGGCTGTCACCAGTACAATAGAACAATTAAAACAAAAAGCAAATAAAGGAATCAGAAGGGTTCAGTGTAAAGCAATAGAAGATTATAGTGGTACCTGCTGTCTTCTGAATAAAGGAATTGAAACCTTCATGAGCCACCTGCACTGAAGAGCCTTAAATAAGGCTACAGAAAGGGGAGTTCATTTTAGCCCTGATTGTATGGAGATAAAATTCTTGATGATTCCTTTATCGAAGGTGTTTCAAGAGTAAGAATCTGGTTTTCTAGAAACTGTGTAGAGAAGAGTCCATGTGATGCTGAAACAGATCAACCCCCAGAGGACGAGAAGAGAAATAGATAGCCACAGTTAAAGTAAAATTATTCTTTAGGTCCTCTCCAATACTTGAAAATTGTACATATTACTAAAGAATTATGCAATGAACCTGCTCTGGTCAAGGTGTTCTTTTTCTCAAAGGTGCCCTAGAGCAATGATCTAAATTACCATTTTGAAATGGAGAAACCATTCTGCTTATGCCTTTGAATTCCTGCCCCTCTTTGCCCCCTCTTCCTTTCCCCAAAAGGAAAAACACTTCATCCAAGTAAGTCAATTGCATTTTCTCTAGGATTATTTTTATGTGCTGCACACTATGGACCACACCTGCAGATATAGTGATGCTTTTATCCTGTTTCCACCTCAGTTTTCCCCTCATTTCTTACATAATATTCTAGATACTATAGAACTTAATATGTCAGATTTGATATAAGCCTAAATTTTATTACCCGTCTTTTAATAATGCAGATTTTGTCAAATCACATAAAGATTAATAGATGTTCTATAAAAATGAAAACAAAAAAAGTTACATGACAAGTTGAAATCTTCCTTCAAAACCTCTCTCAAATGTCCCTCAGATTTTCCATTTCCACTTGTGCTCCCCCACGTTAGCTCTCATCGCTTTATGGCTACACAAGGGTGACTGCCTCCTTCCTAGTCTCCCATTTCCTGTCTTCACTTCAGCCAGACCACCTTCCATGCAATTGTCTAAATTATCTTCCAAAAGTACAGCTCTCAGCATGTATATTATTTATGGCCCATAGTAGCTGCTCAAGAAATCACTTGATTTCCCACTGCCCAAAGGAAAAAACTTCAACTCGAAGCCCTTATGTTTTGTAAATAATCATGAGAGATTATTATATAATAAAGAATATATTTGGTCTTTGTCCCTGGTTCCTGGTACACAGAGCCCTTGGAATTTCCCAAGTGATAGAAGTGTCTTTGTTAAGCTAATGAGATGACTCATGTGGGCCTTTAGAAAGCTTCAGGATGCGGGCTGGACATCAGAAAGGCCAGCCCTGCTATTAGAGTGTTGGATTTTGGCCCAAATTGACCTGGAGGGGAGGGCAGGTTGGGGGAACTAGGAACTGGGGAGGAGAGAAATTAAGATCAATCTTGTCTTCATAATGAAACTCCAGTAAAAACAGTGACATCAAGGCTCATTGGAGCTTCCCAGTTGGTGAACTCATAGAAGTGCCCAGAGGGTAGACACAGTCTCGCCCCATGGAGAGAGGGCACAGAAGCTGAGTTCTGTCCTAAGCTCTCTTCAAAAACAACTGTAATCATAATTTTGCACTTTCTTGAGTTCTGTGAGTCATTCTTGTGAATTATCAAACCTGAGGGAGTCATGGAACCTCCAGATTTGTAGCCAGCTGGACCGATGAGTGGTTGGCCTTGGGAATCCCTGGGGGGCTTGTGACTAGCATCTGAAGGGAGGGCGGTCCTGTGGAGAACTTTGCACTCAACTTGTGGAGCCTGTGCCAAGTCTAGATAGTATCAGTATCAGGACTGGGTTGGGTGGAAACAGAATAGAGACGGCATTCAGTAGCTATTACTGGAATCTACAGAAATAGAGCATGTTACCAGAGTATGATTTGGGATATCGTGGCTGTAATGGAAAGATTGATTTAAAAGCTTCCCCAGGACCACAAAATGGTACTACTGCTTCCTATGGTCTGGCTTACAGAGAACCTGTTAGGTTGGCCCCGTGCTAAGAAATCATGCCTGTGAGTCATTTGAAGACAGAGGAGTCAAAATATTTTGATGAGCTTAGGGCAAGACATTTGAAATGCATTATGACCTGTGGTCTTAATTCCATGGGGTCCTACCGGTGGTTTATTTGGGCAGAAGACAACCTAAGTGTCCTCCACGTAGCCTCTCCGAGAAACATTCTACCTAAGCAAGACAGCCAAGCCTGGCTGAGCAGTTATAAGTAAATGAGTACGTGAAGAGTTGGAGACCCCTGCACTGTCGACAACCTTGGTAGCACTTCTGAGAAGAATCAAGCTGCTGGTGCTGGTGATGGTGGTTATGGCAAGAGAGAGGTCACCGTCTGCTTGTTGCTCACCAAGCTGTTTCCAATGTTGGCAGTAAAACCCAGCAACAGAGGGTAAGAAAAGAGAAGTCCCCAGGCGCTGCACAGCCCCTGCCTATCAGACCCCGTGTGAGTGCTTTTACTTGACTTAGCTGATTTTGTCCTCCCCCGTGGAGGGGGTGGAGGTATTATCATCCCACTTTACAGAGACTCAAACTGGCTACAAGTGCTGTGAGCTCTCACAGCTAGTAAGTTGGAGAAGAGGCGTGAGCATTCAGGGCTGTCTGAATCCAAATTTAAACTCTACATTCTCCATCACTGCTGATGAGCCAGCTTTGGGCCTCACCCTGACATGCCCGACTTACACTCTGGGTTAGGAAAGCCGAGAAAGGTTATCTTTTCCCTCTCAACTTAGTATAGAGTAAGCTCCTGAACCAATTTTCCCCAGACAAGCCAGAGATTGCCAGTGGCAAGACAACATGGGACTCTTTTGCATGGGACAACATGGGACTCTTTTTTCTCAGCAGTGTCTCATTTAGGCAAATTGGTGCTAATTCTGGGGCAGACTGGAACAAGTAACCATCACGGCCTCCTGGAGACTTCTTTGGTGCCGCCACCCAGGGCATACGTGGCTGTGTTTACAGAGAGCCCCTTCCACTCCCCTGAATTAGCTCCATCTAGTTGCAAGTAGGAAACAGTGACTCTTCCAGCAAGAATCCTTGATGGTGCGTCCTTCTGACCACCAGAAGATTCCCTAGAGGGTTCACCATGCGCTGAGACCACACTGGGAGGTTGAGGCTGGGGGACCTGCATTATTAAGCATCTGTTTGTCATTAGTAGGTGCCTTTTCTTGCACGGTTGGCCAGGCCCTGACACCGCAGGGCCTGGAAATACAGTGCCAGGCTGTGGTGGTGGACGCTCAAAGGACACTTGGACAAGACGTGCTGACCTTGGCAGTCTCACGCAGCCACCAGCACAGCGGGCAGCCTGGGACAGTGTCTCACCTGTAGGCTGGGGCCTGGGCTGAAGACAGAGTGCAGCCACTCACCAGGGAACGCCTTGAGCTGAACACACTCTCTCTCTCATCTCTGAAGGTTTCACAGCAGTTGATTTCCCATGGAAACAAGCAGAAATCTGTTTTAATCATCTGGCATTTTTAGTTTCCTCATTTGTATGAGAACCTGGAGATACAGACATATGGTACATTCATTACCCCAGAAAGCTACAGCTGAAAGAAAAATAGTTAAAGCCAGTCTTAAAGCTGGAAAGCTTCAGCATATACCTTCACATTACTTTCCTTAATCTCACAGATTGTCAAAAATGCTGCCAAAATAGTTGTTTCTGTTTCAGCTCAGCGCTTCCAGCAAAATCCACATTTGAACCTCAGTGTGTGCTTCTTCCAAGGCACGGCTGCCCCTCTTACCTCCTGACCCAGACGGAGAGAGTAGACTGAGCGCAGATGGAAAATCCCAGGCCTGACCTTGCCCTCACTAATCCTGTGACCTTGGGCTACAACTGAGCTTCTCTGGGCCTCGTTTTCCTCATCTGAAAATGTCATTCAGTCACCTGGCAAGTACTTGTTGAGCATCTATTTTGTGGCAGGCACTGTTCAAAGAACTGGGAAGATAGTGATAAATAAAATAGGATCCCCACTTTTGTGGAGTTTAAATTCTTTGTGGGGGGAGATAAATGAGTAGAGGACACAGTATGGTAGTCGGCAGTAGGGTCATGGGAAAAAACAGAACAGGGAAGGGAGTATTTGTGCAGAACAATTGCAGGTGTGAAACACGCTGGTCAAGGAAGTCCTCAGTAGAGAGGAGGCAGTGGAGGAGAGGTCTGAAGGACGTTATGAAGGTGTTCTGGGTGGATGGCAGAGGAAGAGTATTTTGTGGGGAGGCCCTGAAGCTGGAGACTGCCTCTGTTTTTGAGAAATAGCAAGAAGTCCAAAAATGGCTCAAATCTGCGTGTGGGGGCTTTGAAAGCCACCAAAGAGGATTCGCCAGCGGGTGCTCTCAGAGGGTTTTGAGCAGAGGAGAAACGATCTAAGATGTGTTACGGTAACTCTGGCTGCTATGTGGAGAGCACACTGAGGGGGGACAAAGTCGGGCCACCGTTGCCGTAACTGAAGGGAGGCCCCATGATGGAATGGACCAGGGCAATTGGCATTTGGTGGTGAGAAGTGCTTGAAGCGTAGCTATACGTTACTTTGAAGGGAGAGCTGCCAAGGCTGGCAGATTACATGTGGGTGTGAAATAGGAGAGCGAAGGCCAACTCCCCAGTTTTTTAGCCTGGCTGCCGGAAAGAGTGGAGTGTTGATCTTCTGAGACTGAGAATAGCGTAAGGGGAAACAGGTGGGGAGGGATGGCACCTCGGGAACTCAGTTTGGGGCACGTGAAGTTTGAGACACCAGTTGGAAATCCAAACAGACACAACGAAAACATGTGACTCAGCAAACAGTAGAACTTATCAGATGAACTCGATCTAAAAGAATGATAGCTTTTGTCTTCAAGAAAAATTAGAGTAACCTCTGGTGATGCCATGTGGTGAGAAACCAAGATGACTGAGAAGTAAATCATTTTGAGAAGTAAAGTTTCTGTGCTTTCCTAGCCTGGACACTATTATCATTATTATCTCCTTGCAGTTAATTACCTAATGCGGGATTGCAAAGTTCACAAATTTAAAGGTAAAGAAAGGTCTGGTCACTGGAACATACAATACAGAAAGCACACATCCACCCACCCATTTTGGGGAAAGTTACACAGCGCTATAGTCTGAATGTTTGTATCCACACCCCTCCCCAAATTGATAGGTTGAAATCTTAATCCATCAATGTGATGGTATTAGGAGGTGGGGCCTTTGGAAGGTGATTAGGTCATGAGGGTGGAGCCCTCTCACATGGGATTAATGCCCTTGTAAAAGAGATCCCAAGATGGGGCGCCTGGGTGGCTCAGTCGGTTAAGCGGCCGACTTCGGCTCAGGTCATGATCTGGCGGTCTGTGAGTTTGAGCCCCACGTCGGGCTCTGTGCTGACAGCTCAGAGCCTGGAGCCTGTTTCAGACTCTGTGTCTCCCTCTCTCTGACCCTCCCCCGTTCATGCTCTGTCTCTCTCTGTCTCAAAAATAAATAAACGTTAAAAAAAAAAAAAAAAAAAAAGAGATCCCAAGAGCTTCCTGCTCCTTCCACCAGGTGGGAACATAGCAAGAAGTCAGGAGTCTGCAACCCAGAAGAGGGCCCTCACTAGAACCTAATCATGCTGGCACCAGATCTTGGGTTTTCCAGTCCCCACAACTGTAAGAAAAAATTGTTTGGTGCGTAGAAACCACCGCGTTTATGGTATTTGGTTACAGTAGCCCCAAAAGACTGAGACATACAGGCCAGAGTTAGAAGAAGGGTATTTATGACTAAGGGTGCAGAGAAGAACTCAGTGCCTATGCTCATTTTGGTGGCAAGAAGCTTTCTGGCTCCCAGATAGAGAAGGCTGTGAAGCTGGAGTTGAGCTGTATAGTGGAAATGATAATATCTAGCTTGCAAGGTTGCCCAGGGCCTGGCTCATAGTAGGACTCAATGAATCTTAGTTCACTTGCTTTTAAGGACAAGAATTCTGTACTATGAATCTTTGTACTCTTAGCAGGTACATAATAAATGTACTTATTTCTAGATTCGAATGTAGCCACCTTCGATATTAATATGTTTATGTTATATATTACTAATAATGTATATTAATATTTCTAAGGTACTAGAGACTTAAGGCAAAGTTAAGACTTCAATCGAGAGCAGTGCTCCCAAGTACAAATATAATGCAAGCTACATAGTTAATTTTATGTTTTCTAGTATACATTTTAAAAAATGAAAAGCAATAAAATGGATTTTAATGGTATTATTTAACCCAAAGTATTATCCTTTCCACAAGTAATCCACATAAAAATATTGACGTATTTTATTGTTTTTAACTAATTCTTAGAAATCCAGTGTGCATCTTATACTTCAACTAAATAACTCAATTAACATCTCAATTAAAACTAGCTGCAATCCAAGAGCTTAATAGCCACACATGGCTAGTGACTATCATACTGGACAGTGTGGTTCTGGCGGCAAAAGGGAGGTACTTTTTTCTCTTGCTTTATGTTTTTATGTGCCTGACATTCAACTACAGAAACATGGTGTGTTTTCAGTCAGTCAGGCTCAGATATTACTTGTTCCTTTGTTTTATATAGCAGGCAGTTATGTGGTCGCTATTTTTATACACAATGGAAACAGAGGATCTCAGACTGTCTTTATGCACTAGGAATGGAACATGGCATCTCCACTTCACCTGTTCTTATCTCCCTTGGGTAGAAACAAAACAGAAGAAAACCCACAAAGGAAAGATCCAATAGCAAAACTTGTGCTAGTGTGGGTGGTCATCCTGATGGCTGCACTTTAAAATGTTACCTTCCTCTGATTTTATGCTAAGAATCTTTATGATAGAAAAAGCATAAAAATGGTGGTGGTAGAGGGGGTCACAAATCACTTCGAACTGGTGGCAGGAGATCTTCTGAGAAATGACACTCATAGGAAATAAAAACAAAGGAAAAACTGTCTTGCTAAACGTAGAACTCTTAGTCACAGAATAACTGGGACACATTTCAGTTCATCTAAATAACTTCGTGTAGTTTTGCAGACTCAGTCGTATCTCTAACTTACAAAATTCCTCCCTGATGCCAGAATCTTAGTGTTCGTACTGAGCAGAGAGAGTTACTGCAAGCAATATTGTTCTAAGCACTTTAAATGCATTGATGTGCTCAATCCTTCTAAGTCTTATGCCCCTTATAATAAACCTGTAACAGATTTGAATCTCAGCTCTGTCACTTGCTAGCTAGGAAACTTTCTGAGATTTAGTTTTCTATTATGTAATTAGGTTTTCGTGAAAATTAACTCGAAATGTGTGAAATGTACATTGCACGGTGCTTGACACTTGGTAAGATCTCCATAAACATTGCTACCGTTATTGGTGACAAATGGTTACCTTACAAATCTTAAGGAACTTAAGGAACTTGCAAATATTCTATGGCAAGGAGTCCACAGGGTTAGAATCTCTTCTTCTGGCTATTAAGGCTATTAACAGTGGCTTTCAGTTTTAAGAGCCACAATTTCCCTTGTTCATATACTAGAAAGTTTTGGAGGGTATACTCCAAAATTGTTTGTGGGGTATATAAATCAAGAATGTATTCCAACATCACAAATATTTTTTAAAAGGTTTTATTTCTAAGTAATTTCTCTATTACCTCATGTGGGGTTTGAACTCACAACCCCTAGATCAAGAGTTGCATGTTCCACCGACTGGGCCAGCCAGGGGCTCCCCAACATCACTAACAATTTTTAAAGTGATTTTTGAATAGCTGACATATGGACATGATGCAAACTTAAAAGAAAATGCAAAAAGATACACAGAGAAAAGGCACTCACAGGAAATAAAACCAAAGGAAAAACTGTCTTGACAAACGTGGAGCTCTTAGTCACAGAATAAATGGGATGTTAACTTTTTCAACCATAGATAACTTAGTCCCTCATTGCTGGGATGGACCTGTCCCAGGAAGTCATGTCTGATGTTGGGGAGAATTTTTAATCATTGATGGTTGTTTTAAGGTGTCACTGTCATTAGGATCCGGCCACATTTGAGCAACAAGGGGGCAGTCAGGAAATGGTTCTCAGGCAGTTTATTCATCTGGGGCTTTATGAAGCCACCTGGAGTTTCAGATGAATCAATTTGTGGAGTGCATAATTAGATGCTTGTAGAGGTTTTAGAGTGACCTTAGCAAGACGATAAGCATAAAAAGAGCAATTAGGAAAAGTAATATTTTGTAAACATCATGGACATAAGGCATTAATCTAAGAAATTGTGAAGAATGATGGAATATTCATTAACTAAAGGTTCAGTAATTTTCAAAGTGATAGAGCAGATCTAAGGAAGTAAAACCTTACATTAATTTTGGCAAAACAGAAGCGACAGTACAGTTTCATTTTTTAACAAGATTGATTACGAAGTACAAAAATGGAGTCATTGTAGGCAACTCTTTTTATAACGTGTTCAGTTGAGCTAGTACAGATATGACTGGGGAAAGGTTGAAGCAGGTATGGGAACACCTGGTTGTAATAACCCAATAGGTAACATTTATAGGCTTGTGGGTATAATCAATAGTAGCATTTGGGATGAAAGAGAAATTAGTTATAGGCAAGACCCAGGGGTCTCTGACACGGTGAACATACCAGAGTTTTTTGGTGACAGGTCTAACAGTCAGAGAGGTTTCTTCTTTTTACAGTAGACTGAGAAATGTGGATAAGAATATCGTTTCTCTAAGAGAAAGAGGAGGGGGGAAACAAACAAATAAGGTAGAAGCAACAGTGAAAAAATGGTATACAGGCCTGGTGGGCTCATCCTGGGAAAGCTGTCTCTTTCGGCTTTCATGTGCTTCAATTCCTGGAATTTTTATTTTTAGGTCATCAGTTGGTATGTATAGGTCTGTTCAGGATTTGGTGTTTTGTTTTGTTTTTTAAATGTGACATGTGAATCTAGGAGTCTATTTCTTGGAATTTTCTGGCACAAGGATTGGTTAAATTGTACTTGTTGGGAGTCTTGCCAATGAGACCGAATGGAGTCTTTTTGGAGATGTCTTTTCTAATAGACGAAATCTACAGGTTGTAAGGTTCGTGATGTTTAATGTTTTCATTCCCCAAGAGCACACTGTGAAAAGGTTGCTCAACTAAAGTGTTGTTATTTTTAATAGAAGCAATTAGGCCCTTACCACGGTGAAGTATATTGTCTTTTGTCAACTGTGGATCAAAGAAACAGAGGCTATGAGTATTGGGTGTCCTGTTACAAGAACAGATTCCTATTGAGCTTATGCAAATACATACCTTGTCATGACAAATAAGAATATTTAACAAGAGTTTTTGAACTCTTTTTCTCTGGGAGAAAAAGATAAATGTTTTAACCTTTGTTGTAAAGACAATGTACCAAATTGTGGTAAGTTACAGATAGCTGAAAGGAGAGGGGAAAGGGGGGTCCTTTAAACCTGGAAAACAAAACATCAAGAAATCAGTTTTTATTAGAGTTTTAGGAATTTTATATACTTTCTACAACATTTATAATATCTATTTATACAAATACAACATAAAGAAGGCTTTGTATTTCTTTTTATTTGACATGTAATTGGGCATATCAAATAATCCTAATTAATGTAATATTTTTCTTTTTATAAGGAGAGGGAACAGATCTTTTGAAAAATTTCAGACCCTCTAGAAATTGTCAGTTACTTTTAGGTCAAAAAGACTTTATTTAGAATGCGATTTGGGGAAGTTTGTCAGAAAGGTTTTGAACATTTGACCAAATAGGATCATAAGATTATTGTAAAGCAATATATATTTTTTAATTTTTTAATGTTTTATTTATTTTTGAGACAGAGAGAAACAGAGCATGAGCAAGGGAGAGGCAGAGAGAGAGGGAGACACAGAATCCGAAGCAGGCTCCAGGCCCTGAGCTGTCATGTCAGCACAGAACCCAACACAGGGCTCAAACTTACAAACTGTGAGATCATGACCTGAGCCAAAGTCGGATGCTTAACCGACTGAGCCACCCGGGCACCCCTATTGTAAAGCAATCTTTAAGTATTTTTTTGACCAAAGTGACAATAAAAGATTTCAAAGGCAAATACAAAGGATTGCATAGTTGGAAGCAAAACTTGACTCTCTTAATACCAGAAAACTTGGTTTACTTGAATAATCAAAGATCTGGTGAAGACAAAACATAGAATCTTTGTTTTGTAGATATATTACACGAAAGGTAAAGAAAGGTCTTTGTTCATAATTTTTTATTAAGGGCAGTTATTATTCCCATAATTTAAGGAAATGTTATCCTTTTTACAGAGAAAAATTGAATTCTAATGTAGCAGTGTATTTTGTATTAACATTTTCCCTTTTTAAAATTTAAATAAATCCATTCAAATCTTAGCTTGACTATAAAATTTCCTTTTGAATATTCCTTTCTATAAGCCTTCTACAACTTTTTAGATGTATTTAGGTTTTGTCTTATTGTTTTCCTTTTTTATTTTGAAACAATCATTTTACTTTAGGACACAGTTACTTTCTTTTTTAAAATATTTTTGGCAGTTTCAACTTTGTTAGTTTAAGTGGTTTTTTGTTTGTTTTTGTTTTGTTTTGAGAGAGTGATCTAGAGTGTGTGTGATGGGAGAGAGGGACAGAGGGAGAGAAAGAGAAAGAGAGAATCCTAATCTTAATCCTAATCTTCCATGCTGAGGTGGAGCCTGAGGTGGGGCTTGATCCCATGACCTGAGCTGAAATTAAGTCAGACTGTCAACCGACTGAGCCACCCAGGCGCCCCTCAAGTGGTTTTTTTTTTTTTTATTTCCAAAACTTATAAAGTTTATCTAGAAAAGAAATGATATAAGGCAGTTGTTAACAGAGTAATTGCAGACTTACTCTTAGAGGATGGTGTAATTCCTTATGCATTGCGTTAAATGAATATAAATTCCTTCTATACAGTATCATGAAAGTAATGAGAGGCCTGAGAAAATTGAAACTTAAAAGCTTAAGTTACGGGAAACTGAAACCTAACCAAGCTTAACCAGCTTGTTCCGCTTCTGTACATGGGCGCGCCCATGTATTCCTGATCAATCATTGTTGTCTGACACATCCGTATATTCCTGATCAACCATTGTTACTTGGCACATCCGTGTACTCCTGATCAATCATTGTTGCCTGGCACATCCGTGTATTCCTGATCAATCATTGTGATACCCGTACCCCCGGTTGTGGTCTGACCTAAAGGCAGGAACCAATCGAATACTGTTAAGTGTCCAACTTTAAACACCAACCAATCGCAGCTCTGTAACTGTGGAAAATTCCTGATTTCCCCATGACTTGTTTGTACCTGTCTATAAAAGGGGTGTAAAAACCTCTCTCAGGACCTCTCGGCGTCACCGGCAACGAGGGCGCAGAGGTCCAGGTTCAAACCTGCAATAAATGATCCTTGCTGCTTAGCTTTGACTCTGGACTCTGGTGGTTCGTTTTTGGGGGTCTCTTAGACTCTGGGCGTTTCAGTAAACCATACACTTCTAGGGAAATTACAGTGTGAGAGTTATTTGTCAGCAGACTCATCCTGCCTTTGCTCCGCTAGAATGGGAATGATAAAACAGGCAAGGACAATAGGAGCCCCATATCATTGCTGAGGAGGGTTGTTCTGAATTAGGCAGAAGAAAGATTAGAAAGGTAGGACAACTCCCTAAACTGATGGCAGAGCTGTATTTATAAGGGAAACCATCACCAGAATTCCCAGCCTTGCAAGTAGTTGTAAGAAATGGGGGAAGTTTATTAATTTTTTTAAATGTTTTTATTTTTGAGACAGAGAGAGACAGAGCATGAGCAGGAGAGGGGCAGAGAGGGAGACACAGAATCTGAAGCAGGCCCCAGGCTCCAAGCTGTAAGCACATAGCCTGACACGGGGCTCAAACTCTCAGACTGTGAGATCATGACCTGAGCTGAAGTCGGATGCTTAACCCACTGAGCCACCCAAGCACCCTGGGGGAAGTTCTTTTAAACAGATTGCTGCCTGGCTGAAAATTTGAAAAGACAAGGCAACAAAGTATAAACCCATCAAAGAGTGATTACAGCTTGGTCTTGAGGAGTTACCACTATATCTATAGGATAGAAAGGTGGTTGTTTTGATATTGGCCTTTTCACCTGGCCACATAGACCTTCTGTTGCTTAATTTACCGGGATATTAAGAGCAGTGGCTTTTAAACATGTTGGATCATTTCACAGTAGGAAATATAGTGTATATTAGGTCCCAGTACATACACTTATAACACCACGAAAGTGACTAAAATAAGAGTTTAATAAATAGACACATATTTTCTATTTTCAGTCTACCCCATGCATGCATTTTTTCATTTTATGAAATTATTCTTTCTCATAATATTTTAAAATTTAAATTAAAAAGCCAAAAGCAGATCAACTCATGTTTAGCATTTGATGTTTATCTTATTTGGAAAGATGATTTAGAAAGCCAATGAATATCCATTATTTAGTTTAACTTAATATAAACTTTGATCTTATTTATAATTATTTAAATTACTTGTCTTTAGTCATTATACTTGGATTAGCTATTACACAGCTAATCATCATTTTAAGTTATTTGTTTTTTTCGCTGTTGACAAATTGTGCATGATAGAGATAAATGAGCTTATTTGATTAGTAAATCCAGGTAAAAAAAAAGTTGTTTATCTCATTATATTTAACACCGATAATTCTGAAGACAGGATTAAACCAAGAAACTTGAATTAGCTTTTGTTTATCAAAGGTTATTTTAGATTATATGAACTTGAAAAAAAATTGCATTAGTTTTTTTTATACTTCTGAGAAATTTAAGAATACTTAATTTATAAGCACTTGACTTTTCTCAAGCCAATTAAATAGAGATCTTTTACAAACTAATTCTGGCAATACCAACCAGAGGTAGAACAATATCACACATCTCTAACATATACATATAAACAAACAGAGGCGAAGACCTTATGCTTCTTATTTTTTTGTTTTGTTTTGAATTTTAGCCATGTCTCAGGTATGAAACTCAAAAAGAATAGTTGGATCCAAATTATGGTTTTGGCAGATGGACAAAAAACGTTAGAGTTATTGGCATAGATGGCCCAAGTCTTTTACTAAAGACTTTTGTATTATTTGTATGTTATAAGGATCCTTATAGAACTGTTTTTGAAGCCATTTGTGTCTTTTAGAAGCTTCTGTACATCAATCAAGGAGCACATTCTATTGTCTCTCAGAAGTTTGGATTCCTCTCTTCTAAGGGTCCCTTTAAGGTGAATTTATCTAAGTTAAAGTTTCCCCAGCATGGCTTTCACTTACAAGCATATGAATACGTTGGTAGAAATCAGAATAACCAGGATTATAAATCTGAATGACCAAATTGTTATTATTTATTTTTTTAGCCAACTCTAGAGGGTCTTCAAGGGTATTAGGCAATTCTTTAGTAATAGCTCACAATTTAGCTATAGTCCAAGGGTGATAAGAAACAGAGGGAGTTCCTGACCCCCCTTCATTAGGTTTTATCTCAAAGGGTTCTTGAATGACTGGAGGATTCAGGGGAGGGCTTCAAGCTTGTTGTTATAGGCGAGAAGCTCAGCTAAACTGGGGTATATGGGTGGGGGGTGGGGGAAAGAAGGCAGAGAAGTAGTAGTGACAGAGGTTGGTTCAGGAGCTCCAGAGAGCTTTTCTAGTTTGGATAGCCTCTGAGAAAGGTCAAAGTTGTCTTTGGAGAGCCAGGATTCATTTCTCATAAAGGAAGAGAGTTTTGAATCATTTGATTGGCTACTTGGAGCCCTCCAAATACCAACTGAAATATGCTTCTCATTTATTTTGCTCGATTTTATACCCCCTTTCCAGTTGTACACGCAAATAAATTAATTTTAGAATTTCACAGGATCCCCAAAGTGACCACTGTGATTTTATTTTATTTTAAGTTTATATATTTATTTTGAGAGACAGCAGGAGCAGGGGAGGGGCAGAAAGAAAGAAAGAGAATCTGAAGCAGGCTCTGTGCTGTCAGAGCAGAGCCCAAGGAGCCTCTCACTCAGGAACCCAACTGTGAGATCATGATCTGAGATCATGTCCAGAGTAGGACGCCTAACTCACTGAGCCACCCAGGCACCCTGTGAGCGTTGTAATTTTAAATGTAGAGTACTTACCAGATAGCTCTGGATAGGAGAGCGTTAATACCTTGTAGAAGCCTTACCAAACAGAATCCTCACAGGAAAGTGTTAATCCCCTACAAGTACTGGCCAGCATCAGACAGGGATGTGTGACTCCCCTCTGAGAAATTCTACGCAATAGAATTGGGTCAGAGAAGTGTTAGTCCTCTGTACAGCCAGCACCAAAAACATACCCAAAGAAAGGCTAGAACCTCAACCAACGAGGGAGATTCAGAGCCGGGGCGGGGGGCGGGGGGAGCGCGGGGCGGGGGGGGGGACTCACCACAGGCACTTGGGCTGTGGGGAGACAACAGAGCACAGAGGGTTCAAGCAGGTACCTTGCTGGTCCAACATCAGCACAGGAGGTGAGACGCTATTACCTCAGATCCCACTTCTTCAGACACCAGAAATGCCAACCAAGAAAAGAGGCTGAGCTACAATAAAAACAAAAGCATTTATTTGGGGTTCAGAATTACAATTCAGGGGAACACAGATTTGGGCAGCAACCCAAATAGTGCCTCCCTTACCCCCTCCCCACCTCTGCCAAAGATTTAAAAGACAAAAAGGAATGCCTGCATATATTGTTTAGAAAAATTTTTGATTGACAAAATAAAAAAAAATTTTTTTGATTGGTGTTGGTGGCATAAAACCAATCTTGGCTGAATATACCTAGTCACTAAGGCTATCACCAAGCAAAGTCTCTTACGTAGGAAGTTGCAGATGTTCAGGCTAAGTCTTTGGAATATTTGCACTTTGGCCCAGTTCAAAAATTCAGGGTTTTACCAGGTGAAAACATGCATATGGCCCATCTCCTTAATGACCTTCTGGCTTAATTTAAAAACCCCTTGACATAACTGACCCCATTTCATTTCATCGTTCACATGATTCATGTGATCTTCTGTGAATATCCAGACTTATACACACACACACACACACACACACACACGCTTTCAAATACTCAATTAGCACATATATTCAATAGGAGTATATCGTTTTAACTGAGATACTCCAAAGTCATAGCATTTATAAAGACTTGGGGCAGGAGTTTTAATTTAGAAGTTAGAAGTGTTCCCCCAGGACAGTCTCTTGCAGGCTCACCATAGCTATTGGCGCTATTAGCAATTGCCTTACCAAAGGTCCCAGGGAAATGTCAATTAAGGAGTGAGAAGTGGGTGAGAAGAGAGTTCAGAGAAAGGAAGGGGAAACTGATGACCTATCCAGTGTCAGATATGACTCTAAGAATTTTCAGGGTACTGTTTTATTTAATTTTCCCAACCACCTGGGGAGATGATTATTATTCTTTCCCATTTTGCAGATGAGAAAACTGAGATGTAGAAAACTGAGTGACTTGTCCAAAGTAAAACAGCTAGAAAGTTTTGGAGGCAAGATTCAAACTCAAGTCTGGCTGATTTCAAAGTCCCAAGCCCAATGACTTCCACCCTACTGGAAAGACAAAGGCGAGCAGGTACCCAGGAGGGTGGAGAGCGGCTGAACTGCCAGTTGTTTTAAATGCTCTAGGAAGGGTGGGAGGTGAAATCTGAAACAAACAAACAAACAAACAAAACCCCACAAAAAATGAACAATTACAACCTCAAAACCAAACCCAATAGCAGAAACCACAGACGACAACCCTTCTCTGTCTCAGCACCTCTTCAGACATGTGGGCTCTTTACCAGGCCACATTTTAAATGTTCACAGGGGTGAGGTCTAAGACAAACATACAGAGATGGTGACATTTTGTTGGGAAAATAGACCTTCTACTTTTACGCCTTAATCCATCCCCAGAATCCTCACTTTTGTGGCTAAGTGGAAGTCAGTTGTAATCACTTGAGCATACAACTAAGATTTCTGTAAATCAAAATTCCTGAGAAAACAAAACAAAACAAAACTAGATATGTTCTTCGGTTCTGGTAGTGTTATTGTCACAATCAGTTTGGGCTGCTTTAACAGAATACCATAGACTGAGTGGCTTAAACAATACACATTTCTCACAGTTTGAGAGGCTGGCAGCCCAAGATCAAGGTATCACCGATTAGGTTCTTGGTGAGGGCTCTCTTCCTGGCTTATAGACAGCCGACTTCTTGCCATCACAAGACACACAGAGAGAGCACTCTGGACTCTTCCTCTCATTCTGTTTCAAGTTTTTATTTATTTAAGTAATCTCTACATCCAACGTAGGACTTGAACTCACAACCCCAACATCAAGGGTCACAGACTCCTCCAACTGAGTCAGTCAGGCGCCCCTCTTCCTCTTCCTATAAGGACACTGATCCCATCATGGGGGCTCCACCCTCGTGACCTCACCTAATGACCTTGCAGGTCCCCACCTCCTAATACCATCACATTGGAGGTTAGAGTTTCCACATTTGCACTGGGGGTGGGGGCACAAACATTCAGTTCATGATACTAACAATAACAAATAAGTCCATACACACAGAGTTCAGCAGCTGGCCAAGTACATGCACATAAATCACTTCATTTGCACCTCATGATTGTTACAGGTGAGTTACCTAGTCTCCCTGTTTTACAGATGAGGAAGCTGAGTTGAGAAAGATTCAGTGATTTCCCCAAGGTCACACACCTAGTAAGTGGCAGCAGTGGAGTGCAAATTCAGGGCTTCTCATTTCAAATCCCGTGTTCTTTCAGCTGCAGCAGGAACCAGGCCATTCCGCCCCTGGTATGAACAACAGTGGTAACAAAGCAGAAACAAGAACTGATGTTTATTTCGAGCCAGTCTCTTCGAAAACATTATCTCCTAGGGTAGGTATTATTACTTTCTCTATTTTACATCCCTGAAAAAACTTACAATTGTCAGGTTTAAGCCACTTTTCCAGATCATACAGCTACTATGTGGCAGAACAAGTATTTGAACTGCGTCTGGCTGAATCTAGAGATTATGTTCTTAAACCTTCTGCTCTTTGAAATGCTCTCTAGAAAAACTCTTTCCCATTTTGCAGATGAGAAATGCTCTTTGGAAAATGCTCTTTGGTATGTAAGATGAAAATCTTCTGTCAGACATACTTATTGAGATCTTAGTAGAAATGGATTTCTTGTCCTTTTAGAAGCACTAGCATCCTACAATGTACTCTATTGAAAGCCCTATTTTCTAGGCACTGCAGATGGAGGACAGATGTTTCTTTATGCTCTGAAAGGTCCACTCTATGTAGCTGACCATAATGAGATTGTATCTTGTTCTGCATGTTTCCGAAAAATGGCATTGGACAGATTATTCCAAATGAAAGCCCAATCAAAGGAGTTACTGCATAGATTTGAGGAAAATAACAGGATGTTATTCAGTGGTGTGGGTGGGAACTTTTCATGTCAGAGGTCATTCTGAACCACACACACATTTTGAGATGTGTTCTACCCTCAGATTCAGCCTGAAGTCCGAGCACTACACATATGTCTGGTTGAGATTGATGTGTGTGTGTGCCGGGGGGAGGATCACAGGTTTGGGGACTGCTGCTGGACTTGATTTCAGTATGATACAGAATTACAGGTAGAATGAAGTCCCTAAGGCCATGGAGAGGGAGTGGAAACTTGGACTTAGGTATGACTATTCAGATAAAGATACTCTCTGTCAGTTACGTTGTTGCCTGGGTATATTTTAAAGGCCTATTTGGGAAGAATAGTTAGACCCCTAAGATAATATTTCACAGGCTTGTTGTATTATGGGATCATGATTGCAGCCCACAAGAAGGTTTTTAGGGCCAATACACCAATACGCTTGCATTTTGGCCAAGCTGATTTCCAGGCGAGAAAGTCCGTTGGATTCTATGGAGAATCATAGCAGACTGAAATTGGCCTTACAATCACCTAGCTCAATGTCTTTCATTTTATTGAGGAGGAAACCAAAGTGGACCCAGAGAGGGTTAGTTACATTCTGGAGTCTAACTTAACACAGCTGAGAGAGCATTCCCCAAAGTCCTGATGGACAAAAGTTCAAGGTAGTGGTTGCAGATTTGGTTGTGTTTTTGCATAGCATCTAAGAGCACAAACTCTGTGAAGTCAGATGTGCTGAAGCCGATTCCTTTGCTTACTAGCTCTGTGTGCTTTGGTAAGACATCTAACTTCCTTGAGCCTTAGTTTTCCCATCTGTAGAATGGGCACAAGATGTTCATGCTTTAATTTCACCATACCTATTATACCTTCAGGTAATGTACCCACAGTTCTACTCCCTCCTGCTATTTCTTTGCCCTCAAGCCTTGAATGATTCCTCTTCATTTTCATGGTCTGTCCACAAAGGTTCCCCCTTGTAGTTTCTGGCACATACACTTGCTGTTAGGCATTCTGGCTGACCCAGTGGCCCCATGACATAGTCTGCCAATGTCTGGCTTTCTGCCTTTTACTCATTCTCCCTCTGCAACATGCCGGGCACTCTGCTGGTTGAAAGGGCATAAAAAAATGAACAAGATGTGGTTTTGGTCATCAGTTTAGTGAGGAGGAAATCTATAAATAAGCTTCACTACATAGTTATTAAGAATAAAAACACCTAACTCCAACTTTGGAGAAGGAAGGTGGTCAGGGAAGGTGTTGGAGACAAAATGATACTTCATCTTAGTCTTAAAGCATGAATGGAGGTTTGACCAATACACAGATAGATGATAGGTAGAGAGATGATACATAATATTCCATATTTCTATGGAAGGAAGGAACTTCCGACTGAAAGAACAGCATGGACAAAGACATGGAAGTTTAGAAAGGCCTGGCAAAGAGGACTGCCATGCAGTTCCATATGGTGGGCTTGCTGGAATGCATGTGGGAAGTCCAGCACTGCCCAGAGGATTTGGATGCTGGCCAAAAAGCCACAAAAAAACATTGGGGTCAGGTCACATCACTGCTTTGTTAAGTCCCACAGGGCCCAAAAGGGCAAGAACATTAACATTTGCACTGAGTCACATGTAAATGACAGTGTTTGCTGTACTGAGGCTGGGGGCACCCTTCTATGCTGCGTGAGAGTGAAAAGTCAACATGGTTACATTTCTGTGACTGACATTCTGGCCATGTGGCATTGGATTTCATTTTTTCAAGATTCTTCTATTTAGTTACAAGAGATAGGCCTTTTCCTTTAAATCACACTGCCTGGCTATGGGAGGGCAGGTAAGGATGTGACTGTGGTACGAAGGAGACTGCCCTGCTCTCAGCAGCGCCCTGAGTGGTGATGGGTAAGTCTTGTTACCAATGGACAACCCTGCATGCCATCCTTTGCACTGTGACTTGGCTACCTGATTGCCTCCAGGGAGATGTAGGTGCTGCCCAAGGGCCTGGCCTGTTTTTTCAGCCATCTCTTGGCTGTCCCTCCTCTTCATATGAGGCCAGAAAAAAGAGGGAGGAAATAAAGGGCCCCAGTGCTCCTGGTGGGCCTGGTTCTCCTTTTTCTGGTCCAGCATACTTTTCTCATTTGGAAGAGAACATCGCCTTCACATGGCAGCCAGTTGGATGGGAAGATACTAATGGAAAATCTCAAAGCTGGGAGCTGAGACTTCCAGTGGATGTGGATGCTGTCCACACCAGTTTTACAATCGAGTCAGGCACACGGACATTAAACAAATAGTAGTTACCAAAGTGACGGATACTTCAAAGTAGAGTGCCAGTTGCCATGAGAACGCATGACAGGGGAACCTGAACGGGGACCTGGTCAGGGAGGTACTACACTGAGGAAGTGACCGTTTACCCCAAGAACTGGATGAACAGGAGTTAACTAGGCAAAGCGAGAAAGGAAGAAACTTCTAGGCAAAGAGAAATACATATGCAAGACTGAGGTGGGAAAGGGCAAGTTTTAAAAGATTTTCTACCACATTTGGAGGAAAAGTCATTAGAGCTAACCAGTAGTGAGCACCACCAGGGTCAGACAAGATGCTAAGCATTTTATACAACCTCATGGAATCCTCCTAAAACCGTATTGCCACGAGGGTGGGGCCCTGTTTGTCTCATCCCCGTCATCTCACTGTATCCTCAATACCTAAGGCAGCAGCTGGTTAGAAGCAAACACTTAATATCTGTAGGATAGAATGTAAATTTTATAGAAGAGGAAACTGAGGCTCAGAGAGATAAGGCTATTCAAGTGTTACGGTAGAGATGAGACTCCAATCCCACCTGAAGGGTGGAGCTGAGTGCCTTCCCAGTGGCTGGCACACAGTCTGGCTCTGTGTAGGGCAAAGATCTTGCTTTCTCTTCTTCTAGACACAAGAGAGCCCGAGTGTAGGGCTGGGCACCAGGGCACAGAGGAGGTGCACAGCACACAGCTCCAGGGCAGCTCACCATGTGTCAGGTGAGCCTGAAGGGCACACAGTCTGCCATGGCAGCTGGCACCCAGTTGGATTTGTACCCTAAGTGCAGGGAGAAGCGGACATGTCTCAGTCCACCTAAGACTGGGGTGTGTGTCTCTCCCACTGGAAGCCTGTTTGCCGCTCAGACACTTAGACCCAGAGCCCCAAGCAACAGAAACCTGAGAACTGAAAACTTGGAGGCATCCATCAGCCCCAAGTCAAACTCTGGGCTCAATGTCAGCGGTGATGGATCAGCTTCAGATTTCAAGCTTTGGTGTTAAAGCCCAAGAGGGTCAAGAACCTCACGGGTCACCTTTTTACCTGCACAACCTCAGGACATTTCTCATTATTGGGATCTGTAACCTGAGCACGATGAAGGCCCTCATGGGAATGTCCCATCTGCCCTGACCTAGATAGTTCCTCTTCATCATACACCCAGCTCTCCTGATGTGGAGGCATGGCAGAACAGCCCTGGAAAATAATCCCATCCTCCTCCACTTGCTATTATGCTGTAGGTTCTTTGGTGAGAAAAAGTCATAAAACTGAGTCGTTTCAAAAGCTCAAAAATAAATGTATGATGTGCTCGAACTCTTAAGAAAATTACTTAACATCAGCCCACTCACTGAGCATTTTATGTAGATGAGAATATTAGAATTGCAGGCGCCCTAGAGAACACCTCAGTTCACCCTCCCATTAGGCTCAGTTAGGCCAGGCCCTTGAGCATGCTGACATATGCAGATCATGCTGGAAATGACATGGCAAGGGTAGATGCTGAATTCCAGAAGTCACAAGGACCCCATACTCTCTCCCCTGATGAGCTGGCCTCTAGCATCCTGAGCACCACTAAATTCCCTGAGTCACTGCTCCCCCTGCAAGAGATGCATGTTAATTTCCTGCAGGCCTTCTAGTCACGGGCTTAGCCAGGGCCTTTGCTGCTTATCCAAGGCAGCACCCAAGCCATCTGGCTCATTTCCAGCCTTGCAAAAAAATTCTCTATGGGCACTCTTTTCTAAGCTGGAGGAATTAGACTCACCACCAGAAGAAAAAGGGAAGAGGGCCAATTTCTTTCATCTTCTAGAAGAATAGAAAAACAACGAATGCGATTGCACAAAGTTATTTGGTAAGTCATGTTCCCTTCCTCAGCAGAGCTCCGTGGTGGGTGGGGCACAGGCAGCATCCAAGAGCTGCAGTCCCACTGTGTGAATGGAGACAGCTGATCCGGGTGACTCACAGTGGGCCTGATGTGCCACTTGCCTTAAAAGGCAGGCATTTTGAAGAAGCAAATGCCAAGGAAATCTGTGCTTCAAGGAGTGGGTTCTTCGCTTGGGTTCAGGCTTTTTCCATGCTTAGCAGCGCATTCAGCCAAAAGGCAAAGCCAGGGAGGGACACACCATCAGCTTGGGGTGAGGAATACAGCTTTTTATCTGGATCATGGCACGAATTCAGTAAGGGCAGCAGAACCCGCTCCTCCAAATGTCTAAATCAGCAGAATGAATTTAGAACGAATTTAGCCTGAACTGTGATTTGTAGTCTTTTTGCAAGTCTAAAATGCCTGCCAGCATTTCCCTATCATAAATCAGGACTCTCAGGGAGCTAAACTGCAGTTCTGTAGTAAAACCCAAACTCGCTTCGAGCCTCATCTGTACCTCAAAACGAAAACCAAAATGTTAACAACTCTTTTTTTTCTTTTTTTTAACAAGATGAGGGTCTTTATCCAACATCTCCCACAGGATTCAAAATTCAGAATGGTACCATAGTTTAGGTTAGGACATTTAAATAAAAACTGCATTTTCAAAAAAACCCATCAAGTTTAAAAATACATTAGCCCTTTGGATGAAATTTTGTATTTACACCAAAGGGTGTTTAAAACTGTGTGCATATGTGTGTGTCTGTGTGCAGATTATCTTTTTCCCAGAATATTCAGAGTCTGCACATCATAAAGGGCAGAAAACCGTATGAGATGCCGAATTCCTCAGCTGTCCTCACAACCCCATCACTTACTTGCCATAGGACCTTCACAGTGTGCATGATACAAGAAGTGGAGATTTAGTGCCACAGAGTCCCCAGTTCAAAACCTGGCTCTGCCACCAACCATACAGCCTCATGTATGACAAATAAGTTGTTTGACTTGCCTGGACCGATTTCTTTTTCTATAAATGGAGATAATGCCTGCCTTAATATGTTTTAAGCCTTAAAGTTTACGAAGTCTCCGGCAGACGCTCAATAATGGTAACGCTTGAGGATGTCTCTTTCAGAGCCTCGTTTTCTTATAAGTGAAATGGGGACAGGAGCCTAAAGTGCTTTGCGTCCAGTAATGCACTGTGCACAGGAGGGATTGTTCTTGAGACGTAAGATGCAGCTGAAATGAATGCGGCTCGTTAGGGAATGCACAGGACTGGGGTTAGGGAGGAGGCCTGCATGCTAATCTTGGCACTTCTACTCTTGGGTTAAATATAGATTAGCTGTGCTTCTGAGAGCCAGCCGGCGCGAGTGCAGAGAGTATTCAACAGGGGGACATGCAGATAGGTGCCAGCTCCCTCTGACGGTGGGTCTGTGATCTTGAAAAAGCCAGTTAGGCTTTCCTCTACAGAAAAGTCTACATGGTTCCTTCCGATTGGAAAGTTCTAAAATTCTAGGATTGCATTCGGGAATGAGGGAGCAAATAAAATGGACAGGAAGTGACTCACTGGCTCAGGAGAGGACAAACTAGGACAGATATGGAGCAGGAGGAGGTACTGGGCTAAAAGCAATGGGAAGAGACCAGTGAGCTCTGAAAACCGGAGTCCTCTGTGAGTCTTCAAACTCCAAGGTGGGGGAGAGGGGAGGAAGGGCTGAGGTTAAGTATTCTTTACCTCCACCTCTGTAGAAATAGGCTTTGCAGACCTGTGAGTTGAATAGGATTCCTCTTCTGAACAGTCATGAGACCTTGGCAAATGTTACACTTTTCAAGTTGGTTTTCTCATCTGTAAAATAGGAATAGCACACCAAAAGGTTGTTGGCTGGATTGAGCCGGTGCACATGAACAAGCTCGTAGAGCACCTGGCGTGTGGCAGGTGTTCAGTGACATTACTGTTGCATTCCATTATGCTATTCCCCCTTCGGTGATGGGCACCAAGCTGAAGGATCTGGGACAAATGATTAGATTTTTATCTTTTCTCAATTTGAAATCATGAATGAGGCTCCTGATGGATCATTCTGCCCAGGTATCACAAGCCCGGTAAGTTTTCCTCAAGCCTCTTCGAGCAGACTGAATCAATTCTCCTTCACTTGGCTACTTCTTCAGCCTTTCCCTTTTCACAGATCAATTGCTGGATACTGGCTCTATTATGACAAGGGTTACAGAACTGTTCTCTTCCCTCCATAATGATCTAAGTAGTTTCTCTGGGAAGCACTACTGAGACACTAAGACAAGGATGGGAATTCCAGTCCAGTTCAGGCAAAGACTAGAAGGAGGCTCCCCTCACAGGGGTGGCATTCGGTCTTCCTGGGGTTTAAATATTTGCCTGGGGCACTAATTTACATGGACTGCCAAATGTCACTGAAAGAATTAGGGGACCAGTCAACTCAGGTTTCTATTTGTAATTCTTTAGGTTCACCAGCCTAAGGGATGTAAATTGGTCCTACTGCCATTCAGTATATTGAAGAAGTCTCTTATTTGGAATTTGAAATTGTGACAAGAAACCCCATTCTAGGAAGGAAGCATCTTGATAAGTGAAAGGGATTTATTTTGGTGAGTACAAGCTAAAATGTCATCCTTAGTATGACTTAATACTCTCAAAGATGGGATTTAGTAACGGGTGAGGATATGGAACTTGGGAGGACGTAATTAGGAAAATGCTAAATAGCACAAGCAGAGAGGGGTGGGGAGGGAGAGGACGGGGGCCAGGAGAGGGGATATTTCTGTACTTCCAAGGGAACAAAGAGGTGAGCCCCAGTGGCTGGCTGGTCTGCTCCCGAGTCCCGGGAGAAGAGACTCAGAGCAGCAATGCTATGAGCAGAGAGCTCTCATTTGCCCGATAGCTCCTGCCCCCAGCTGTCTCTAGCTCATTCTTGAGAGTTTTGTTTTGGGAGAAACGAATAATTAGACAGTTGAACCAAAAGTTCATGATTTTTACTAATAGGAGACCAAGTCCCCTATCTCTACCAAATGCATATTAAATAAATACTCAAAGCATATTTTTAAAGCGGGTGCCAAATTCTTACCTGCCCAGGGCACCCACATGTCTGGTCCTGGTGCCGGGTGCTACATGAGGCTTTCTGAGAACATCTCATTTGAAATGGAGTTACTGAGCTTCAATGGGGGCCATGGAATTCTCAAGATCTTGGGAGCTGCATTTGATCAAGGCAAGGCAAGGAGAAATGGAGTAACAGGGGAGGAAGTAGATGCTGGTCAACTTCTATTTGAAGTTATTTGATTTATTCTCATCTCAGCGGCAGAGGGAGGCAGAGAGTAAAAAATGGTGTGGGTCAAGCCCTACACAAACAAACAAGAGGCATGTGTAAAAAGGCATACAAAATTTAAGGTATTTATTATGAGAAAGAATTTGAAAAGCTTCTGAGTAGCACACAGGCAGTTCTCTAGAATCATTGGTATTTAGGAGGGAAGACTCATAATTCTAGTCTAGAGGATGATGAGACCACACAGGATGAAAAGAGGTTTGTTATTTAAAAAAGACTACGTATTTTTTAAAAATGACTTTTTTCTGATCCTCCTTTGGCTTACAGATCTGTTTTCTTCTGTAAACATGGGGCTTGAATTCAAGGTGCAACGCTGTGCCTTTGGAGAAACCGCTTTTCTCTAGACCTCAGAGAGGAGAGGGACTGAGCCTGCAGCTCTCAGGAGAAGGGGAGAGAGCCCACAAAGGCATGGGTGGGCGCAGCCTCTCCCGTGCCATCAGGCCTTCACTGCATTCTGGAAAAACCACCCTGTAGTGTGGAAGGGAATGCCAGAGAATGTGAAGCCACACTTAAGCATGCTTGGGGGGCCTGGTCAGTGCCCAGTGGGCTGTCAGCACAGGACCCCAGCGTCCCAGGGCTCCTAGCAGTCCCTGAATGCCTGCTGACGCCTTACATCACACACTGGCTTCCTCTCCTCCGTGTCTCTCCCATTCCTCAAGCGCTTCCAGGTGGGTGAATGCCTCCCTTGAAGTACTTCATTTCCAGGGAAAAATGTGGCCATCTGGTTTCACCAGTCATTTTCCTTCATAATCTGGTTCAGTATATGTCGAGTTCTGTCTTCCAGCAGAGGAAAGACTTTTATCAGGCATCTAATGTGTTTCTGAAAGTGTGTGCGTAGGGTGGGTGGGCCGGGGGCGGCAGGTAGGAGTTTGAGAGAGAGACAGAAAGTCTTGTATCCAAAAGGTCAAACTATCATGTGCTTATATTACCCAAGAATTCCATTTTTCCTCTTTTACTAAACCTCAAAATTTCACCTCGCAGTTCTCTACTTTTTATTTTTCTGGTCTACTGTTCAGCGTTAGTACTAAACTAACAGTAAATGGAGAAATGAGAGCTGAGAGGGGGAGACCTGGATTGCTTTGTGGGCATGGGTCCCCAAGGATGAGCACCATTGGAAAGAGGGACCTATTTAGGATTGTGACAGATTTCACCCCTCCCTGCCTCCTGCCCCAGCATATTATATTCTAGAATCAATCCGGCTCTTTTCAGGGGCTGGTTATTTTGTGAGCGTTGTAGCATATTTTGAAAACTCCTACTCTTGTTAGGAGATTCACACGTAAATCTAAAATCCATCATCTGGTGAACAATATAACAGTACAGCTGCACAGGGACAAATTAGTACAGTGAACTTCTTCCAACATTTAATCTGTTTTTATTTGCCATTTGTTATAAAAACGGAATCTTTATTTTACACAAAAGCTACTTTAAAACAGGAAAGTTTACCAAAAACCACTGAATCTCAGGCAAAGGGATTCACCACCAAAATGCAGATTTACTACATGGTAAACCTGAGGGCCAAAAACATTCAACTCACAACATGATCTTATATTTTCTAATAATTCATTACCAGAAGCGAAACCCGAGCATGTACGTGTTTGAGAAAATACGTGACAAAGATAAAATAATAAATGCTAGCTTTCACCGTGAAGCTAACCTAAGCAAATGTTTCCACCCGAGATTGGCCCGTTATTTCACTCAGAGTGAAACATTTGAAGAGCTTTAAAAATATTTCAAACAAATATTTAGGCTTATACACAACACATATGCACAAACATATCCATTCTAATTCTATGCCCCTTTGTATTTTTTTAAATTGCACCATCTCTGTTAGAGATAATATATAACATGCAGGAGACATTCATAATTGTTTTTCTCAGCAGTGGGGTATTCTACAAGTCAAATGCAAAGCTGAAATATGAATGAAGGTCAACTGGAAGCCATCTCAACTCAGTACGTTAACTCATATATTCTGCATTAATGCTTTAGTGTTGATGAAATTGTTCATATATATATATATATATATATATATATATATATATATATATAACGTTGAAGAGAACGTAGTCCATTACCAAAGGTACTGAGGAGATAGTTCCCAGTGGATGTAGAAGTGATGGATCAGGAACAAGAGGAAACCAATTAAATAGGACCGCAGGTTTTCACTGCTTTCACATTCGACTGAACGTAAGATATAATTATATCCAGGGCATTTCCAACAGTCATTAGTTTATCCCATTTCATGTATATAATGTCTTCATAATTCAAGTGAGGATACAAAATAGCTCCTCCCCCTCCCACTGGCCTTCCTCTTGTTTCCAGAAAGAAATAAACACAGATTTTGATGCAATATACAGTTCTGGGAAACCAAGTGGACTTACAGTTATATTCTCATGCTTTTGGTAGGCATGAGAGATCATTGATTGAATCAGCTCTAAATACTGCAGGGATGGGTAAAGTGGGGCTTCTATATTAGGCATCATTATAGGCCTTGGCTTCCCCCCAAATAAATACACGCTCAAGTATGACTCCAAGTTCTGTAGCACAAATATATTCTGTTATGTGCAAGTGCTGACCAAATTTAAGGAGGTGAGTGAGTGGAGAAGGACAACAACATACCTATGCAGTTAGGACAATACGAAGAGAAAATGTAAAGATGGAAGGAGGGTTTTATTGGAAATACAAGGAAATAAAGCTATAAATCCACAGAACAACTGTTTGATTATTTTAATGGTTTCTGAACCCGTCAGTATGCAATATTTTAAACATACAAAATTTACATCATGAAACACATGAAGAACAGAAACAAATTATTGTCACTCTCAAACAATAAAATTATGCAGATAACTCACTGCAGCTTACCATAGCACAGTGGTAAGCTTACCACACAAACTGGAGCTACGCCACAGTGCTGAGAGCCTACGGATCTCTACTTACCCTGTTTAACACAAACATTTGTTAAGGGACAGTGAAATACGGTGACATCCCGGGAGAAAAATTAAGACTGAGGATGAAGAATGAAAACACACATCTATGTGCCACACAGACATATCCTTATGTAGGTTAGGAAAAGAACACTATACCTCACCAGGAGTGCTAAAAACTGCTCTGGTGTGTGTGTCCCTATGTGTGCACAAGCTTAGCTATGTGCGTCTGGGTAGGTCTGTAAATAAAATGAACCTATGCCATTGCTAGCATAAGCCATCGACTTTGTTCTGAATAACATCCACATTGACTTTTTGGAACATGCACTGTGCATTCTTGGAAGTCAAATGCCAACTAAAGTCTCATAATGGGACAAACTGCATTTTCCTCATTGAAAAGCCTCTGAAATGAATTTGAACACTTGCAAAATGAACACCTGTTCCAACAGTGCAGTAAAGGTGACATCAAACACCACGTCCTCATGTGTCAAGTGGTGGCTTCCCAGTTCATTCCATCAGTGCTGTGTGAATTGAAAAGCTACCTCAACACTGGTACGTAGGATTAAACAGAAATCTAAAAACTATAGCATCAAACAACAAAGCGTGCACCAGTAACTGTACCCCAGTGTTTGGAAAGCAGCTTACAATATTGATCATTGACCCTGATAGTAATGTGCTTCCAGAAATTGAAAGAAGCGATGAGGAAGATTTAGTCAATGACTTTTGCAGGAGAAGTTATATGTAGTTTGTGAGAGTGATAGCCAATCTGAAATTTGCTTCGAAAACTCTTCTTTATGGAGGAGGGTGGGATTTTTCATATTATGGCTAATTATATGGCCAAAACCATTTAGATACCTCTTTGTGTATCATATTCACAGCCAAAACTTAAGACAAATTCTATCCAACTTTGGAATTAGTACGCCTGACAATTTGAGTGTGAAACATTAAAATGGCCATTAACTTACGTTAAAAAAAAGAAAACAAAAAACCCTAGATACAGTCAGAATCTGTTTTCTAAAGTCCTAGATGAAAGAAAGTTTCGTCAGTTAGGCCTGGGTCCCTGAGAACTTGAATGTTCTGACTAAAGGCAAGTTTTGGTAGGAATTAACATTTTTACACTGCTCTGTCTCGTTCAGAATAAAAATAACCTTTTAGGCAGCTTCTGGCGTTAATAGATTTATATAATATTATTCAAATTACATTTGATGCAGACAATTCTTTTTTCTGAGCTGCAGTTCAGGGCTGTGTGGCGGGTGAGGGGGGCTGCAGATTTTGCTACAATTTCAAGACTCATCTTCATCTTCCTGGAACAGGCAAAGCAAGACACAACATACCATACATCACAGTTCCATGTTTACAGTACTCTTTATCCATAGTGTTTTCCAGTTTTGTCTGGGTGCAGTTAGTAGGTTACTTCATCATTAACACCCCAAATGAGACAGGCATCATCATGCCTAGACCCGCTGGAGAAAAACACAGTAAAACTGTACATTTTCCCAAAAATGAGTCACTTGATTTTATTCATTTTACAATATGCATGATAATAAAAGGCTAAACACAAAGCTCTTTATAAAAAAAAGAGCAAAATGTATTCCAGGAAAGTCAGACAAAGGCATGAGATGAATTTCAGTTAAATGGATCTACTTTGTGAGCTCTGAGAGTTCTTCTTAAATACTGAATAGAGGCCGAGTGTTTTACATTATAATCATATCTAGAGATCATGCAGCTGGAGAAGAAAAGTATTTTGCTTTAAGTCTTAATTTCTCCAAGTGTTTTGAAGTCAGTTTTAAGGAGTCAAATCTGTACCTCTCCCCTCCATCACAGTTTTTGAAGTAATTAAGAATTGTACCCGTACAATAGCACAGCAACTAGGGAAGAGAGAGGTAGATGATGTGGCCATCCTCTTATAAGGAAACCCCCAAATATTTTAGGGCATGAAACACAAGGCTTTTGTTATCCAAAAGTAATGAGTTGCAGAGTACAAAAACATTCTGGAGCAGAATGCACACAAGTAGGAGACGCATAAGTAGCCCAAACCAAGCACATTAATAGTAAATTCTTAAAGAAATGCATGTGTTCTCTGTACCTTACAAAAATTATTCTCACAGATTTTGAATCCAAGATTATACAATAGAAAATATTTATATGCTTTACATTTAATATAAAAATTATTAGCAAATAAAAAAGGCTTTGATGATACACAAGAAGAAATTTTAGAGAATACATGAATTTTTAGGAGGCCCTGAGGAGGACATGCCCTAAGCACCCTGTCCTTTTCTATGCAAGGGCCAAAGGCAAGCACTTTCTCAGGGTTCACCACAGTTTTGTTTTTTGTTTTTTTTAGGGCTCACAGTTGTTGAGAGAAAACAAGATGGAGTAAGACTCGAGCAAGCTGGGACAGGAAGTAAAAATCAAGCCAAGAAGGAATTCTGCCAAGCACAATGCACACCCTGCCTAAAAATATTTAAGAATAAATCAAAGACAGTGTGGAGTGTACACCAAGGACATTTATATTGATGAATTTATGGGCGAGGTGATAAATACCAAAACAGGAAGTCAGTTAAAACAAGTGTGCAAATAAGTAAGTAATGGGGAATTGGGGAGGGAGATGAAAGAATGCTTAAGCTTCAAGGTAAAAACTGCAAGGGAGAGACTCAGGAATTTCATGTCCCCCATGCCACCCTCCAAGTGTACTTCTCACATCTTAATAAGTTAAAAGTCAATGATTCACAAAACTTTTAGTTCAGTGTTAACACTTTTTACCTGTTTAATGTAGGGCTAGACACTGAGTTGCTTTAAAGACATCTGGTTATAGTTAGTCATAATTGTTACCCATTTTTCATCGTTATAACTTAGGAAATTTTAGCTCTCGTTTAAAGCCCTGGGGCAAACATTTAAAAGGTATTTCCCCTTTTCAGTCAACATTTATCTAAGCACGTCTGCAAGCGTTCTGTTACAGGGAGAGGAAGAGTGTTGAGCAAATTCTCCTCGACAATCAGACAGCTCCGTTTTAGGGACTGACACCCTTCTAGTTCAGGAGGGAGTGTTTCCAGGTAATTACCAATGAGCTCCAGATGAGTAAGGTTCGACAGCTCACCCACGTGAGGGGACAAACTCATCAGGCTATTTTTCCCCAAAAGTAAACACTGCAGCTTTTTGCACTGAAACAGCCCATCTGGTAGCATCTCAATCTGGAAAGGGAAAAAAAGAAGCCAGTGAAACTGGTTTTCCATGGCCTATGATAATGCATTTATTTATTTATACCCCTCCTTTCCCCAAAAACACTTCTAGACATTTACAGGGATACATAGAACAATGACGATACATTCGAAGTAGATGGAAAAGATAAAGGAAAAGTAAGAACATCCTGCCATGAAGTCAGCACTGAGACCTACCGTGAACTTCCAAACCCTTGCTGTACACATGGGTGGGCAAAAGACTTGATTCTAAGCATTCTAACAAGCAGTCTCAAATAAAATCTAATTAGTCACATACTCATTGTCCCTAAGGAAAAAAAACCCAACAACAGTATTTCAGGAAAATCGTAATTATTCTTGGGGCGGAGTTACTGTGTAATGTAATGAGCAACATCCTCAAAAACATCGTGAGTACAGACACAAGGCTCTTTCTCAGGGTTTCAGACTACAGACTGAAAACTTTATTCTGTTAAAAGAAAAAAGTCAACAGAAGCAGAAACAGGAAGATATGATCATATATCATTTCATGCACATTTCTTTCCCCTCTATATACACACTCGTGAATATTTACCCTTCTTCCTGCTCTCTGGCAGTTTCAATTAAATCATGCAACACAAAGAAGTAATTTAAAATATGATAAACAGCCCGAAATTAGGTCAACTCCTACAGCTGTTCAAAGGAGCTGCTCCCCCTCGTGGTGGGTAGGTTGCACGTGAATTTCTAAGGGAGCCCCATTGCATACGTGAAAGATAGTTTATTGGAAAAGACATCCAGAGAAGAGCTGAGAGTAAGCATTCTCAATTCTTGGCATGCCAACCAGGCAGCGCTGGACAGCACACGCTGCAATCTACAATACTCCACATATTTATGTACCTGTGGATGGGGCATCTTTTCAACTATGAAGTAATGCAGGCTCCTTGGATCAGGAAGTGGCTTTGTTAGACAAGGGATGAAAGGGGCACTCAGGAGCTCAGTCTGCTCCTGTGTTGGGCTAACATAGCCCCACCGAGCCAGCCCTCTGCTGGAATTTCCAGGACCATCCAAAACTATCTCCTTAGAAGGATAAATACTCTCTACACAAACTAAAAAATGGTCAAACTGCATTCAAACCTGCTCATTATATTGGAAATTACCCTCTCTTCCATTCCCCACACATACACTCAATGCTGGATATCCTAGAAAACAGATCGAATGATCACCATTGCTAAGAATGGCATTCAATATAACTCATCATTGTATATCAAAATACTAGGTATAAGCAAAGGAAAGATATCTTCCCTCCTATTTCACTCCCCTTTCAAGAATGCAGATGTAAACCCCCACATCCGTGGATTTCAATGTAGACATGTAGCAGAGGGATAAGTGACAGGGGAAATGTAGCCCCTTTCTAATGCAACCTCTTCTGGTCTTATACCTGCAGCTCAGAAGTAGGGTCAGCGATGGATAAGTAGAGGAAACAATCTGTCCTCTGCAATGTGCTCAGAGTTGAGAGTGTCCATTGGTGTCTAAACAATGACTTAGGCAAACCAGTTGAATAGAGGGTAGGCTTGGCTCATTTGTGTTCAGTAAATGCATGCAGAGATCCTCCTTTTGTGCCAGGCTCCCAGTTAGGTCTTGGGGTTAAAGTGCTGAGAAGACAGATGAGTCTTTAAGGACCTTGGTCTAATGCAGGGTTTTTCAACCTACAACATTGACAATTTGGGTGGGATAATTCCTTTTGTGGGGGGTACCCTGTGTATTATACACTGTTTAGCAGCATCCCGGGCCTCTGCCTACTAGATGCCAGGACTATGCCCCTCCTCAGCCATGATAATAAAAAATGTCTTCAGACAAAGTCTCTTGTGGGGCAAAGTGCCCCCATTTGAGCAGCACTGGACTAATAGATAGGAAATACTAGACAACTTTGTGAATAATTAGTCTCTGCTGGGAAGGAGTGTCCTGCTCAGGGCTGTATCAGGGACTCCCCCATCTCCCTTCTTCAGTCAGCTTCCAGATCCCCAGCAAGTACCTTGTTTTGTTGGATTCCTTTCCACTGAATAAATACCCTGAAGCCATTGCCATCACTGTCCTGCCTGGCTATCAGCACACTACCATGTTCTCACCAAATCTTCTTTCAAATTTCTGAATCTGTGGGGCACCTGGGTGGCTCGGTTAAGCATTGGACTCTTCAAGACTGGCTCAGGTCATGATCTTGCTGTCGTGATCTCACAGTTGTGAGATCGAGCCTTGCGGCTGGCTCTGGGTTGAGCATGGAGCCTGCTTGGGATTTACTCTCTGTCCCTCCCCCGCTCACCCTCTCTCTCAAAAGAAACACACATTCAAATCTCTAAATTTGTCATTTTTAGTGACTTCTCAGCCCTCAAAGACTGGAGGAGGATTTCACAATGCGATGGGAGTGAGCTACTGGGCCAGGCCCTCATCAGAGGCCCCTCAGCTGTGCTGCTGTCATGAAAGTGAGTCAAGAGCTGTGGTTAGTGGTGCTGCTTCCTGAGTGCCAAGTGTCCACCTCAGGGACTTTCTCTCAGAGTCAGCGTCCAACTGAGGCACAAGACCCTTATTCACCTGCCTGACCTGAATTATGTTAAAGGAGGCTGGGGAGCTGTGTTAGAGACTCAAGACTTTCTTTCAATTAAGCAATTTTATACTGAAAAAAAAAATCTACTTACAAACCTTTAAAAACAGTTTGCCCTGAAACTTACAAAAACACCAAAAATATTTTTCCTGGGCCAATTCATTTTATATAAAATGTTAGATAGCCTTTCTTTATACTGAATTCATGTAACATGCTCTTTACTAGACAATATACACAAGCCAAAAACGAAAAAATTACCCTAATGGACTACTGATTTCTTTTATAAGATCATAAGAAATGTTTTCAGGGTATCAGGGAGATGATAAACTTCATAAACAGAATGTTTTTATAGAACTATAATACACACACACACACACAGCTATGAAATCAACTGAAAAAAAGACAGAAATGAATAGCTACATCCTAGAATTCTCCAGCAACAAAGTATCTTTAACACAATGTAGTAGAGCCCCCAGAACATCCAGGGAAGGAAGGCCCTCCTCCTGTGTCTATTGTGGACACGGACAATGAGTACTCCCCTGTTTCCAGAGGCTGAGACCTTATTTCAGAATCCATCTCAATGTCAGATCCCACCCCCCCCCCCCCCCCCGTTTTTTTCCCTGGCCATTGACACATCATCTCAGAACATGCTAACCAAATCCATAAAATCCAATTGTTTCAGGAAACAGAAATGAAATATTTCCATTTCTAAGGAGTGATGTCAAAAAGAGTACTACCACATAAACGATTTTCTGAAGGAATTTCTACTGCCAGCCAGAAGTCTTTGCACTAAGAAAAGACATGCATTAAATTCACAAATGTCGAAATTGGAAGACCTAGGTGTAAATTGGAGTGTTTTTTAAGATTTGAGCGAAACTATGAAGTCCTCCTTTTCCTTGCTTCTCCATCACCTTCGGTACCATCATAATGCAATCACACTTTGGCATTGGGTTAGAGGTAGACGCTGCCTCCCCTTCTCCCATCCCCCGTGCCCACACAGCACTGCTTCCCACGTAACAGCATTTGGTCTGATGCACCTGTGATGCGCCAGAGCGGGCGCTGGAACACCTGCCTTCCACCCTAGGTCCATCACTAGGAGCTTCAGACTTCAGGAACATCATCCTGAGCGTCAGTTTCAGTTTCGGTAAAATGAGGGTAGTAACTAGAGCAGAGGTTGGAGAAGTTTCTCTCTACATGAGCAGGCCAGTAAATATTTTAGGCTTTGTGTTAAAAGGCAAAACTGAAAATATAATGTAGATACTTTTACAACAAGACAGAAAAAATTTCATACATTTTTCAGTGATTAAATTCAAAATATAATAACTGAGTATAAATTTTTTGTAGTATAGGCCCCTGAATGAGAGAAATGGAACTTATTCATATGGACAAATTATATGAGATTTGCATTTCATATAATTTTCATGTGAGACAAAATGTTATTTAAAAAAAATTTCCCCCAACCATTCAAAAATTTTAAAAACCATACGTAGGTCAAGGCTATATAAAAATTCAAAAAGCAGGGGTGCGTGGGTGGCACAGCTGGTTAAGCGTCTGACTCTTTTGTTTTTTAATGTTTATTTTTGAAGGAGAGAGAGACAGAGCATGAGTGGGGGAGGGGCAGAGAAGGAGGGAGACACAGAATCCAAAACAGGGGCTCCAGGCTCTGAGCTGTCAGCACAGAGACCAAAATGGGCCTCAAACCCACAAACCATGAGATCATGACCTGAGCCAAAGTCAGCGGCTTAACTGACTGAGCCACCCAGGCACCCTGTGTCTGACTCTTGATCTTGGCTCAGGTCATGATCTCACAGTTCGTGAGTTTGAGCCCTGTGTCTGCCTTTGCGCTGATAGTGTGGAGCCTGCTAAGGATTCTGTCTCTTCTTCTCTCTGCCTCTCCCCCTGCTTGTGCTCTCTTTCTCTCTCAAAATAAATAGATAAACTTAAAAAAAAATTAAAAAGCATTCTTAGCTCAAGCGGTGGGTGGGTTTTGGTCCCAGGCTGTAATTTGCTGACTCGGTGGCCCATGGTGTTCCTCTAAGATATAAATCTTCATTTCTTGTGTTTAATTTATATTCCTACTTCTAAATCATAACTGATTAAGCCTTTTTATGGGGTTTTATTTCTTGATTGTACTCTCCCAACCCTTCTAAATGCTGCAATCAGAGCCTCTTTTGAAGGAACTAGTTCAAGTCTGACCCCAGCTACTATCCAATGAACTCAAACTTGAACTTGACTCGCAAACTTAAAAGCATTCTCCATTCTGACGCACCTTCTAAATGCTCTCATCTCTTATTGCATCTGAGCCTGCCTGTTGTAATCCTCTGCACATGACCTCTGTCCTTTTACATTTCCCCAACCCCTCGTCCTCAGGAACACTCCTCTCAAGAGTTACTGTAAAAAAGAACATCTTGGGGCGCCTGGCTGATTCAGTCAGTAGAGCATGCACTCTTGATCTTGGGGTTGAAGTTTGAGCCCTACACTGGGTGTAGAGATTACTTCAAAATAAAATCTTGGGATGCCTGAGTGTCTCAGACGGTTAAGTATCTGACTCCTGATTTCGGCTCAGGTCATGATCTCATGGTTCACAGGTTTGAGCTGCACATTAGGCTGTGCCCTGGCCGGGTGGAGCCTACTTTGGATTCCTTTCTCTCTCTCTCTCTCTCTCTCTCTGCCTCTCCCCTGCTTGTGCTCCCTCCTTCTCTCTCAAAAGAAATAAATTAAAAAATAAAAAAAAAACCTATAATATTTAAGAGTATCTTGCTCAAATACGTTTGGTAAACGTTGCATGTCATGTCTCTCTTAGAGAAGCACAATGCATATTCAAATACTAAAGGCTCTGAGGAATCCTGCAGCAAAAAATATGACAAAAAGAAGTGTTTAGTGTTCTGTGTGGTAACACTGATTACTACCTTGTGGAAGAAACTCTAGAGTGCCCTCTCTGGGAATGTCTGTCATTTGGGGGATGCCCAGTATCTTCAATGTCTGGAGAATTCCCTACCTTATCTTGGTGGGAAGCAGAGTCCACTTCCCACTGGGGGGACTGACAACACCAGATTCTAGTGTTCCCAGCTCCCTTACAGCTTGAGTGTGGGTGGGCGTTCATAAGCTCTCAGACTTGGACTTTAAATTGGGGCTACTGTCACAAAGCAGCAGAAACCATGAAGAACCTATTTTGTGGGAGGGCAAGGGGTGCATTAGCAGCAGCATCTAATTTTCAGGGGCAATGCTGTGCCCAGTGATGGTATGGTCAACGGCAGGGTATCCTCACCATTTTGCTTTTGTGCTATAATTTTGGCCTTTTGGCTATCTGACTCTATGCTTGATTGCTTTCCAAGCTCAATTATTCAGACTTTTCAGTGATAATATGACATTTCAATAAATGTCTTTTCTACTAAACCACAGAGAGTATTTGTTGCCTCCATCCATGAACCTGGTATACTCCCCAACTTTTTAGAAGAGTATTTTAAAACCTCTTCCTTCAGGAATCTTTACTAACTTCTATTCCAAATGGAGAGATCAACTACATTTCTGAGACTATGCATACCTAAATATTTATGCATCCAATTTGATGTTTTATTTTCTAATTTTAATAAATATTTTGGTCTACCTCATAGAATCTTAAGAATTTCAAAGTTAGAAGGAAACTTGAAACTGAAGCATGAATCCCTGATTCCCTTTAACAATATTCCTACCAAATAGTTGACGACCCATATCTGGACAGTTTTATTCATAAGAAAACCAGGGCACCTGGGTTGCTCAGTTGGTTAAGCATCTGAGTCTTGGTTTCAGGTCAGGTCATGACCTTATGGTTCATGAGATTGAGCCCCTCATTGGACTCTGTGCTGACAGTGCAGAGCCTGCTTGGGATTCCTTCTCTCTCTATTTCTGCTCCTCCCCCGCTCATTCTCTCTCTCTCTCTGTCTCTCTGTCTCTCTTAAAATAAACAAATAAACTTAGAAAAAAAGAAGAAAATAAAAATCATTTCTCCCTTCTCAAAGGTTCAATTTTTGGACAAGATTTCGGGAAACATGAGAAATCTTTTCCTGCTTGTCTTGGTTCAAACACTCATGGTTACTTGCAAGAAGATTTCTTTTCTATTAAGTGTTCCAAATATTTAAAGACCAATAGCATGGACTATTCTTTTCCCTTCCCTCCCCAATACTTCCTATTATTAGGCTGTTCCATCAGAGAACTTTTCATCTCTCTGGCTGCTGTCTTCTGAGTGAGTTTCACTTTCTCCATATCCTGATTAAATAAGTCTCTTCAGAGTTCTGAGGACAGTGTCCTTCAACCATTCAAAGGTGTCATGGTCATTGCTATGGCTCTGGGATGCTTAGCAATTGCTGATTATCAGACTTCTTTAAAAAAAAAATTTTTTTTTAAGAGAGAGAGAGAGAGAGAGAGAGAGAGAGTGAGTGGGGAAGGGTCAGAGAGAGAGACACAGAATCTGAAGCAGGCTCCAGGCTCTGAGCTGTCAGCACAGAGCCCGATGCGGGGCTTGAACTCATGAGATCATGACCTGAGCTAAAGTTGGATGCTTACCTGACTGAGCCACCCAGGTGCCCCTGCTTATTAGACTTCTGAGACAACCCAGCCTAAGATATCATTCTACTTTGGCCATAAACTGCCTTCACCATAGGACTTTACATGTCAACCAAGTATCCTCCCTAACTCAAAATAAAATGTGTCTGATACTCGCACCTAGTTTCTCTTTCACATATGGTCAAGAAGTCAATAAACTTGGTGTCAAAAGTACCAATGGTCTTAAGGTTTTATTACATTAAATTAGGAAAAAACATTAACCTGCCTATACATTTAAGTAATTCATGGCCAGCTAACAATGTAATCAGCTTCAACTTTCAAAAATTCATGTAGTGATATAACTATACAACAACTAGTGGAACCATTGCCTTTCAAAATAATTATTAATAATTTTTTAATTTTTGATTTAACAATGGAAAAGTATAACCAAAATATTAATATTAATCTACTGCATAATTAAACAACACTAATGATAAATCTCTAGACCTGTAGTTTTCAAAGTATGGTCACCACACCAGCAGCATCAGCTTCATCTGGGATTTTGTAGAAATGCAAACTCTTGGACCCTACACACCAAACCTGCTGAATCAGAAACTCTGGGAGTGGGGTCCAGCAATCGGTGTTTTAACAAGCCCTTCAGGTAATTCTGATGAACACTGCTAATCTAGATCAACCCTCAAGGAGTTTTACAGCCTCCTAATCCTTTAAGTCCTTAAGATTTCTCAGGGGCGCCTGGGTGGTTCAGTCAATGGAGCGTCTGACTCCTGGTTTCAGCTCAGGTTATGATCTCATGGTTCGTGAGTTCGAGCTTGCTTGGAATCCTCTCTCTCCCTCTCTCTCTGCCCCTCTCCTTCTCACTCTCTCTCTCAAAATAAACTTAAAAAAAAAAAAAAAAGACCTGAAGATTTCTCATTTATTTTAGAATGGGCTCTAGCTTCTTGCATATATGAGTCAAATCAATTTTCTAAAAACTGGCATGAATTTTGCTCTTATTCCTCAACTTTTTGGTGTTTTTCCAATCCATGGTTTTTGAAAATAATGTCTGGTGATTAATATGTTTATTAGCCAACAGCATGCTCATAGCTATATTTAGCATGAAATACGAATTACAAAAAGTCTAAGAGATAGTACATTTTGGGTGGGGTAGAAGGAAGTAGTTCCCATTTTCTACTACTGGAAGACCACTTTCATCTTTTGGCAGACCTGATTTCTGAAAGATTATTTTTCTTCTTCCCATAGGGGCATTACCATCACTCTCTTGCCCTTTTGGCTAGCATGATTTTTTTTTTTTTTTTCTTTTTCTTCCTCCTTCACATTTTAACCTAGGAAACTAGTCATTTATTTTGTTTTTTCTTGTTTCAGTGAAGTCAAGTTTTCCTTAACTTGGCTTTAGTGTTGCAAATTATGGTTCATTTTTAAAGTATGGATGCTGGAAAAAGCTTCTAAGAAGCCCTAGTGTTGCATTATAGAACCAGGCCTTTCATTTTGAATTGTCTTTCTAGACATGCATGTAGATTTCCAGTTTTTCTTACTGCATCACAAAAAGGATTTATGAATAATTCATGATCCCAGTATTTTTAACAAAAAGTTCTTCTCCTGTGACAGATTTGGAAAGCTAAAAACTTTTATGAAGCTTCCTAAATACTTAAGATCTTTCCAGAATGAAAAGTAAGCTCTGTTACAATTAGTTTAAAATACTTCAGCTGTGATGTTTATGTGAAAAATGGGGACAGAGAATAAAGAGAACATTCGTTGAGCATTACTATGTGCTAGGAACTGGTGCTTTAACTAGATAAATATAAATATAAATATAAATATAAATATAAATATAAATATAAATATAAATATGATTTTTTTTCTATAAAATTTTCATCACAACTTATCAGTTAGATTAAAAACTGATGCTCAGTGTTTTGGTAATTTGCCCACGGTCACATATCTGGTAAGTGGCAGACAGGCCAGGCTCAGAGGATGCTTAGTATGACTACAAGTCCATTTTCTTTACCTGCATTATACGCTACAACAACAGACGCTCAAAACACCAGCTAAATGAAGGCAAGAACAGATATACTTACATTGTTGTTGGTCACAGCAAAATACTGCAAATTACTCAGATACTGGATTTCTTCTGGAATGAAGGTCAGATGGTTATAGCTTAGATCCAAATAATGTAGTTTGGTGCATAGGAAAAGCTGTAGGGGCAGATTCTCAATATTATTATGGTTCAAAGAGAGCTGCTCTAGATTAGATAGTGCCCCAATCTGGGCAGGAATATAAGCAATGTTATTGTGCCACAACTTTAAGCAGGAAAGGTTCTGGAGATGCTGAAAGCTAATGATCTCTTCCACGGTTTTAAGGTTATTTTCTTTTAGGTCTAACTCATGCAAATTGTTCAGACTGAAAATGGAGTGTGGGATGCGTTCCAGGTCACAGCTGATAAGCTCTAGGCTTTTCAGATTGACCATCTTTTTCAAGTTGTTCAACACAACCAGCTTGCTTCCCTCATTATCAAGGGATAACTTCTGCAGAGAAGGCAGGAGGTCTGTAATGACTTGAGGGATCCGGGAGAGGCTGCTCTTCAAGTAGAGGGTCCTCAGGTTTTTTAAGTCCTGAAAGCCCTCCAATTGCATGGTACTCAACTGCTCAGGTAGAACACAGCCCGACAGATAAAGTTCTTTGAGATTCTTCAGGTGAAATACCCAGCGTGGGATCTTCCCCATTTCAGTAAATTTCAGGCGGAGGATTTTTAAATTCTCCTCCAGAAAGCCCAGCGCTGGATGGTCTACCACCAGGGACGAATGGTACACATGAAGCTCCTTGAGGTTGACCAGCTGCGAGACTGTGGAGGGCAGCTTGACCTCCGGGATAAGCTCCAGGCTGAGCACTTCGATTTCTGTCAGCTCAAAGACGTTGTCTGGAAGACCATTTAGCATAAAAAGGTGCAGTTCTACCTTGTCCTGGGAATTTTTCACAAGCTTACTTTTCAGTTTCTCAACCGTCCATTCGTTATTGAGGTTGATCTGTTTTAGTTTGTTCTCACTGACCTCCGAGAGGAATATGGAGAAGCGTTTGGAATAAAGAGGATCATATTGATCGGCCAGATGGAGGATGAAGGCGAAGTCATTCTTGACGTCAGGGATATCGCTGTAGTTGCTTTTCTCTCTCAACGCCTCAAAGGAATATTGCTTCAGAGAACTCCTCAGCATCCACCACAAGCTGTAAGAGGAGGTGAGACCGTAAAGTATAACCAAAATGACATAAAATGAAGCCAGGACCTTAAATATTTCTGCCAAGGAGTAGACACACTGGTAGCGCTTGTATCCTGTAAAAGCCTGCACGTCAATGGAACAGTCGATTTCCAGAGTGATGTAGGTTAGGAAATACGGAACATAAGTTATGATGAGGATGAACAAGATGACTTTCACTATGATCTGCTTCAGATACACTCTATAAATGATGTCCTTCTGCTCCACGTGCATGCGGAACCTTTTCACTTTTTCAAAGATGGCTTTGGCCTGTTCGCCCTCCTTCTTGTCCAGGACGCTAGAAGTTGGGCTTTCGATGCTGGCCGACTCCAAGCCAGGCTGTGGGTAGGGCAATGACTGCTTGCTGGAATCGACGTCGGCTGAACACCCTGAGGACGAAAGCAGAACCTTGGACTTGGAGAGCGTCAGGGGCCTCACTGACTGCTCGGCCACTGTTTCGGACAGGGCACGCGTGGTCCACGGGGAGTCGAAGCACTTGTGAAGGATGGCCACAAAATGCTCGAGCCTGGAACTGGTACTCGGGTAGTGAAGCCAAAAGTTGCTGCAGGCTGCAAAGATGAGTGTGTGCAAGAGCACCAGGTAAGGGAAAAACTTGGCGAACCAATGGAGCTGTTTCTCGTAACAGACAGCATCGATGTAGGAGTACTGCTGTCGGTGGAGGTCATTCTGGATTCTCAGGGGAAGCGGGAGCGGCGTCCCAGGATCAGAGGATGTGTTTGCGCTGGCTTTCAGGAGGTCCCAAGGCACGGCACAGTGATTGTCAAATTCCACCTTACATGGAAGACAGCACAGAACCCTGCTCTGTGTAAGCTGGAGAGCTCCGGCCAGCACGGCCACCAGCAGCATGATCAGGGTAATGTAATACCAGAAGACGTCCCACCATGGTTTTAGGATGTGATAAGATGACTGGGCGTCTGCTAAACATTTCAGCTCTGTTAGCGTAATCATGACTTTCCCTTGTAGGAGTACGGAAACTGGGAGAGGAAAATAAAAGAAAAACCACTGAAGCGAGTATCCAAAATAAGCATTTAACTCTAATGCTTGTAGGTACCCAAGTAGGATCTAGCTCAGGGACAAAATCTGGGAGGCAGGGCTGATCAAAGGATATAAATGTCTTCTGGTTTCATTTGAAACCTTAGGCCATCCCAACTGTGCACTATAAAGTCCTTCAGATGAGACACCATTTAGTGATAGCCAGACTGGATCTATAAAGGTATTTAGCGCAGATTGTGAAGCAACTATCTAGTTTCCTACTGGATCTTGACTCCATCCCAAGCTATTAAAAACCAGAAGCCATATTTTATGCCTTCCAAATGGTCTGAGTAAGCTCTTTTCCACATCCTGTCCCACACCTGGCGCATCAGTTACAGCCTAAGAGTTGTGTTTCAACCACCATGGGGAAGCTCTTTTGAGCAAGCACTGCTTTACGTAGTTATCCCTTAGGATTAGAGGGATCTACCAGTTCTACATTCAAAACAAACTGTAAGTTAATGCATTATCTCCTTTCCCCCCAAGCTCTTGCTTTGTAACTTAAGTTCATGTCCAACTTAGAGTATTTAAAAGCTGATGAAGCAACACTAGTGGCTGAACACGGGATAGGGAAGAAAAACTCAGAACATGCTACTATGGGAGGATTCTCACTCCTGGTTAAGTTTTGATGGCAAATAACTAATAGGATAAATAAGTAAGAGTATACTCTATTACTAAATTATTTTTTGCCTCAGAAAAACAAGAGGTAGATTTTCCATTTTCACATTAAAAAGTATTCAGGCAGTGTTCCTTACAGAAATGATTTATGTAACGTTCAACCTTATATAAATCAATTGTTTAAAAAATTGCTAATTAGTAAAATCCGGACAACCTATAAAATGGCACAGAGTACGAGAAATAAAAGGAAACATTTGGGTCTAATAACATATCTAGTAAGAAAAAAGAAGAAAAAAATCACAGCAGCATGGTTTTTTAATGGATAAAGAGAATGAACCAAATCATCTCTAAGGACACCGCCAGCCTCAAAGTTTATGGCTGAATTTGTCCCCTTAAAGGTCCTGAAAGTTAAATTCATTTAAGACATGAGACTGAAATTGCAAAAGAATATAAACACAAATAGAGATAAGGGTATTCAGACAGCGGTTATTCATTCAACAAAGAACACAAGTCAACATTGATCAAAATAAAGTACTTTAAATATTTACACTTACTGGATGAAAAAAAAAAAATGAATCCAATAAGTTGACTGTGCTTCAATCAGGAGGCCGACACCTTTTGAAATTTCTTAGACACACCATCTCTGTGTTTGTCTTCATTCTGTGAGAAAGCACAGATATCTTATAATAGCTGCAGTATTTCAAACAAAATTGGAAACACTGTCTTCAGAGACCCTCTCCATCATAAGACACGATATGGCAAATAGATTTTCATAGATCAGTTTACTTTTCACACTAGAGGACATTTTGGCAAGGTATATATAGACAGGACCCCACCCATATATGAGATCATACTCAGCCCCTGAATTCCTTTAGGTTACAGAGAAGTTTCCACAGAAACTTAGATGTTAATGTATTTTAAAATGCCATATTTACAACACTTAGATGAACACTTAGCTTTTCCAAGCAGCCTACATATGTTAATTTCTCTCATTCAGTCCTCATACACAGTTGGTCTTATTTGCATTTATCAGATGGCCTGTCAAACCATGTAGTTTCTGCATCCTAATTTAAAACCACACATCTCTCCAAATAAGACTCGGTGCTCTTCAAATTTAGCCTACTGATTTCATTAGAAATAATCACAAGTTAATAACTTTTGAAGACACGGCTCAGAAATTTGCTGAAATTCTCTGAAGTTATGATATTATTAAATGTAGCTACCCTTTATATTAGCTTTTTTTAAACTTGTAGGTTAATAAAAGCCATTCTTAGCATCTACTTCAAACAATCACTTGCAATAATTTAAATTACATATACATCGATCAGTTTGAAATATGAGGATATTCTAAAACATATAAAAATTTTAATTTGGTATGAAAATTGCCTATGGAACTTCTGAAGAGCTGCTGGGAACGTTTATATAGTTGCCCCAAAGATATAATCCTTTTTGGGTTTATCAAGTACTTGAAAGTCAGCTCAGTGTACTAACCCCAAATTGCATTCAAGATATTTTTAGTAATACTCTTGTAATCTCGTCATTTTCAAAGATCAAAAAGTTGGGCATGTCTGAAATTTACTTTGGATTTACCAATCCATGTGCAAAGCCTACTTTATAACTGCCATCCCGTATCAAATTATTTTGCAGGCCAGAAAGCAGAGTTAGTGTGTACGACAATCTAGCTGTGACTAATTCATATTTAGATACGACCAATGGAGTATGAGTTTCTCATTCACAATTCATTTTTAAAAGGCTTACAACATATGATACACACCTGCATTTATGTGCAGCAAGCATGATAAAATATTTGAGGTGTGAAACATTTTACATATTCTTCCATTGCACTGGGTCTGTAATATATCCGGAAAGAATATATTACATAATTCCAGAGTGCTTCTCAGCCATTCCGATATTTATTATACAACACAGTTTCCTTTAAATATTGTAAACACATTTTCTACTTTAAACACAGTATTTCTATGAAACAGAGTCACAAACCTCCAACTATAGTACTATTTTAAAACACATATTTTAAAATAATCAATATGAGAAACTACTATAACTAATCCATTAGAGAACCACAACAAACTACAGGTTTACTATATTTATACTAATTTAAATTTATTAGTAAAGAATTTTTTCCTGTTTGCCTTTTTAAGAACTATAAATTTTCTCTCTAATCTCCTAACTCGGATTTTCACTGAGGGGTTCCTTGTCAATAAGAGCAAATAAAAATACAGTTTAAAATCTAATATCTGTCTTTCTACTTTCAAAGCACTTTCATTTACGTTAATTTGTTTCATATAATAAACCATTAGATATATTATTACTCTTCACATTTTAAAACATGGAAATAAAGCAGGCCCAGAGGAGTTATCCTGTCCAAAGCGACAAAACTGGCAAGAAATAGTTCCAGTTAGAATGGAGGTCTTCAGACTCAAATCTCAAGCCTCGTCCACACTGGAAACAAGATCACATTATCATTAAATCCAATTAACTGTGCCACTCAGTTCTCTCAAAGGTTAAAGAAATCGCTAAATATTTATCTTTTCCCCAATTGCAGTAGACTAAATATTTTGTCCCCCTAAAATACATATTTTGAAATCCTAACCCCCAAAGTGATAGTATTAGGAGGTGAAGCCTTAGGTCATGAGGGTGGGATTAGTGCCTTTATAAAATGGACCCCACAGGGCTCTCTTGCCCCTTCCACCATTTGAGGACACAGCAAGAAGGTGGCGCCTATTAACTAGGAAGTAAGATCTCATTAGAATCTGCCAGTGCCTAGGTGCACCTGGATGCACCGTTGGTTAAACGGCCAACTTCAGCTCAGGTCATGATCTCACAGTCTGTGGGTTCAAGCCCTGCATCGGGCTCTGTGCTGACAGCTCAGAGCCTGGAGCTGCTCTGGATTCTGTCTCCCTTTCTCTCTGCCCCTCCCTCCCTCATGCTCTGTCTCTCTCTCTCTCTCTCAAAAATGAATAAACATTAAAACAAACAAACAAACAAAAAAAAAAACCAAAACATCTGCCAGAGCAGTGCCTTGATCTTGAACTTCCCAGTCTCTAGGAACTGAGAAATAAATATGTCTGCTGTTTAGGTCACCCAGTCCATGGTAATTTGTTGTAGCAGCCCGAACAGACTAAGACATCAATTTACCCCAACAATTGCATTGTAACTTGGTTCTATTTTAGTCTTTTGAAAAACAAAAGATATAAATGTACAGTTTCCTGCAATGTCCCCTATAACATAATATATAATCTACTTTCTCAGCTGAACTTTTTCTACCAAACATTTTCCACTGAACTAAGATTCAATGTATAAATAGATAGCATCCAAATCTAATGATGTATGAAAGGTCTCAAGCATTCCTATATATTAAATGATGTTAACTTTTTCTAACGGAAGTTTTTAACTGGAGAGCTAGAGCATAGCTGTCCTTTGTCATTACAAAATTTAATACTGTTTGTGTGTCTAGGAAATTTTTTCCAGACCATATTTTTGCAAACAATGAGGATTCAATCTAAATCAGATCTCTATTTCTAATATACAAATGCACTAAATCAGTTCAAAGACACAATGTTAAGAGTAAAGGATTTTGTGGTCCTAATCCCATTCCTTTAGCTTTTAAACCTCATTAAGAAATCATAAAAGCTTTTCAAAGCACATGAATTCATTTGACAATCTCACCCCAAATTCTCTAGGATTGAAACAAAAACACTCAAGTTAGGCATCTTGTCTTCCCACTAGTCCTTATTTTACTTTGAAAGCTTTTCCAAAATAACCAGTGAAAAAATAAACAAATGATGATCAGATGGTATTTAGAGTCATTCTATGCAGAGAACTGGACACTACTTCAAAGATCTCTGTCTCTGACCCCAGGCAGGATATAACCAAACAATTCAAAATAGGGTTTCTCTCTGCTCTAACTGCAAATTGACTTAGAGATTGCCTTATATCCCTTCAAAATGTTTAGTACTACTTCTCAACAAGAGGTTTCTTGGGTCTAATGTATATCCAACTGAAGTTTAAATTCACCTCTTGGAGCTCTCTCTCTGGGAAATAGTGTGTCAGTACCCCTGATAATTTGTTCCATTTCTTCAGACTAAATAGCCCCTTGAACCGTTCTTCAGAGATCTGATGATTGTTCAGCATTTCTCAAGTACTTAAATGATCACTAGCAAGACACATGATATGCCAGCTTATGTCCCTTACCAGTTGCTTCAGATCTTGTCAGTGGAGTAATTTTCAAGTGACAAACACCCTTTCCAAATTTAGTTGTAGTTTTGAGACTTCCTAGAAGGAATTAAGATTTACATAGTAAAGTGTATCTTCAACATTAATGCTCATAAAAATCACTGGAGAGAGTATTAAATCGCAGAGTGGTAGGTCCCACCCTCAGAGTTTCTGATTCATTAGGTCTGAAGTAGTCCTCAAGAATGTGTCTAACAAATTTCTAGTTAATGTCGATGCTTCCAGTAGGTAGAGTAACCATTTTTTGAGAATCTAAGACAGTGGTTTTCAGTTTGGGCTTCACATTAGAACAACCTGGAGCAGTTTAAAAAACCTCAAATCCAGGGGCACTTGGGTGGCTCAGTCGGTTGAGCATCTGACTCCTGATTTCAGCTCAGGTCATGATCCCAGGGTGGTGGGATTGAGTCCTGGCGGGAGGTGGGGGGGTGGGGGGGAGTCCATTCTGAGTGTGAAGCTGGCTTGAGGTTCTGTCTCTGTCTTTCTCCCTCTGCCCTTCTCCCCCACTTGCGTGCACTCTCTCTGTAAAACAAAAACAAAAACTCAAATCCAAGCCCTTCTCCTATGATTGGTCAAGCAATTCAACTGGTCTAGCTGAGACCAGTACTTTTTGTTTGTTTGTTTTCTCCAAATTTCCCCAGGAGGAGAAAGCTCACAAGACAGACTGACAATGAAATATCTGGGGAAAGTACTGTCCTTTTAACCCTTCCTGGAAGTTTCACTAGGTATCTAGAGTGCCTCCCCCTCTCTGCAGACTACGAGTAACAGCTACCAGCAACTCCACAAACTCTTCAGAGACCTGAGACCCCAGGTGTGCGAAGCAGTAGGTCAGAGAGTCATTGAGCTATAGAGATTTGCAGGGTGGATTTGAAGAGGAAGCAGAAAGAACAAAACCCAGCCAAAAGGTATTTAAATTGCGTAGGCTGGAAGCAATGAGGGAAAATTTTGCAATGCACTGGAAAGAAAGCAATGAATGAAATAGTCACTGTAAATGAAAATTCAACACCATTTAGTAACATCAAACAGAGGGGTCCATGGAGAAGCAGGAGTCAAATGGATTCACATTTTGAGTCTATGGTATTACAGTATCCTCCACAGTTTCTAGCATGTGGTGTACGACAAATATTTGTACAATAAAAAATTGAACATATCAGAAGGCAGGAAATAATATGGTCAGATGTTAGGCAGGGTATATCTAAGGTAATTGGGCATTTCCTGAGACAGACTAGAACACAGCCACATGTAGACAGGAAGGATTTGGGCTAACTCTTCTGCATATTCTAAAGCCAAACAGCTTAAAAAAACAATAGTGTTTTATTTCTCATGATTCTGTGGGTGGTTCTTTCACTTCATGGTACTGGCTGGCACAAAGTGGCTGGAAGGTCCAGAATGTTCTCATTCATCAGGCGGGTAGCTGGAGCTGCCTGCTGGCTGGCACTTCCAGTGAGACTCCTCATGGCTGTTTCAGGGTCCTCACATAGACGGTGGTTGGGTTCCAAGATGGCGCATCCCAAGCACAAAGGTGAAAAATTGCAGTTCTTTTATGGCCTGGCTCTCAAAGCTACGGTGTCACATCCACTCCATTCTATCAGCCAAAGGAGCCACAGATCCAGCCCAGATTCCAGGGAATGGGAAACGTCACTTCTCAATGGGAGGGGTGGCAAAGGATGGGCAGCTCTGCTTAACCTTCCCTGGTCTCTCTGCCCACAAACGTTGTGAAGTCCTCCTACATGCAAAGCACACTCACCCTCTTCCAAGCCCCTAAAAATTTCGTCCAACTCTGGTATCGAGTTCAGGCTTGAAGTCCAGGATCTTGTCGTCTAAATTAAGTAGAGGAGGCTGTGGGACAACATTCTTAAGGTCCTTGGAAGCCCTGTTATCTAGTTAAGAAGCCCCAGGAGGCACAGACTTACATCTTTTTGAAGTCATAATATAGGGTCTTGCCGCTATGCCTTTGCTTTCATTTGTACCTTGAGATTAAGTTTTATTGGCAGTATTGCTCTGGATCTGTTCTTTCCACCTGAGGCCATTTCTTACTTTGAGTACCTTTTCATTGAGTCGAGAAGCAGGGAATGAGAAACAGTTTTATTTACAACCCTAGAAAATTCTGGATTGGAAACACATCCTCTAAAGTCTACTTAAAATCTGGACGGTTTCTTCTTTAATTCATCTCTTTTGCAATACTTTGGTCATGAGTGGTTAAAAAAGTCATTTGACGCTTCCAACATTCTGCTAGAAAATCCCCTAAGCTGGATATACAAATCCATTGGGTTCATTTTCCATCTTCCGTGTTATTGGACATACAAGTCTTGTCGGTTTTCCTGTCAGTATGAAACAAGGGTACTGTTTTATATCCTCAAAAAGCGATTTCTTCATCGCCCTACCAGCTACCATTAATAGTTGTCTTACTTCCCTTCAGACCTTCACTGTCACCTGGTCTCAAAGCCAATGCCAGATGTTTTGTTACGGCAGCACCTCACTTCTGGGTACAAATTTTTGTTTTAGTTCTTTACTGCTATGCCAAAAAAAAAAAAAAAAAAAAAATCCGAAACTTCGTGGCTAAAACAACCATTTATCATTTCTCATGATTCTGTGGGATGATGAAGCAGTTCTGTTCACATGGTGTTGACTGGAATGCTGGGAGGGCTGTAAGTTCTAAAACACCTCAGTCACAGGACTGGCATTTGGGTTGTCTGCTGGTCTACAGCTCAGCTTAGGCTAATGACCAGAGGCCCGGCCACTACTCCATATGGCTGTTCAGGCTGTCCCACAGCAAGGCAGCTAAGTTCTAAGGAACACTGCAAGCACACAATAGCAGAAGCTACACACTTCCTTAAATTCCAGCCTTAGAAATAACTCCACACCATCTCTGCTATGTTTGAGTGCTCAAAAAGGGTAACAGGACCAGCCCAGATTTTTAAAGGGAAGGGTAACAGACCCCAACTGGAACATTTACAGACATCTTTAATTCACCATAGGGACTCGAGAATATTTAAGTAGTAGATACACCATAGAAGTGAATTAACTCTTTGAGAGAAAGAATTGAGTGAATGAAGAACAAAATCTCTTTCCTAGATAATAAATCCCATGAGGAAGAACTCTCAGACCAAGAGGAACAAAGGGGGAGAAAGAAGCTGGGTCAGTGAGATAAAAGAAACGCGGTGTTTCTGGAGCACAGAAATTCAAGGAAAGAGTCTGACATCATGGTTGATAACAAAGAGAAACCAAAGGAAAAATGTGCTGCGTAACTAGCATTCTGCAGCTTCTTACCGAAAGCTGTACAGTGGCAATGGGTCTCTGAAACAATCGTAAATAATATTCTAAATCCTAGGAAAATTAATCATCTGAAGCCCCAGAAGACACTTGCTGAATATGACAACACCATGGTAATAACTCTAGAACTCCTTATTAAATCTGAGTTGTTCTGAACTTAAAGAACAAGTAACAATAACAATAAATAATAACTAACAACAATAAACAAAAAACAGTAACTCTAGAACTCCTTATTAAATCTGAGTTGTTCTGAACTTAAAAAAGTAAAACGTGGTTTTACTTTTCCTTGTTTCTAACAGTTACAGAACACACAATTCATTTAACGTAGATGGCGACTGTCCTTTCAGGAAAAGACATCTCAATTCTTTGATGAGTTCAGTAAGCTACCAAATTCTCTAGAATCCATTTAAAATGAAAGAAGTTGCAGTCACATTATAATATTAACACTAGCACATAAGCCACCAGTGGCTACATAATTCTTAGGATGTGTAAACAGAAGGCAACCTCAGACCTTTCTCCACCATCTTCATTGTTAATAAAAATGTCTTCTTGCCTCCCCCTCCCACCACCCACAGTAAACAAGCAATTTGGCTCTTGTGAATCTACACGCTCTCCTTCCGAATGTCTGGCTGATAGCTGAGATCACCATTACAATTGCTTCTCCACTGGTTACTTACTTTCACAAGAGCAGAGTCACATGGGCTATTTAATCCAGGAGGAAACCATGGAGATCAGAGTGCAACTCTTTACACGTAAGAAACCTAAAGTTTAGAGGTGTTTAAGTTGCTTCTCCAGGGCATGGAATTATGGTCACATTTCCTAATTTCAAAAGAGCTGGGAGGTTGAGAGCATTGATTCTGGCCACCTGTCCTAATTAATAATAGGCTCTTCCTAACAAAATAAACAGGGTTTCATAACATGAATTTGCAAATGGAGTCCAGAATTTCTTTGTTATATATATATTTTTAACTATAAATCAAAATGATTTTTTTTTTTTTTTTTTGCTTTGGGACAAACCAGTATGCTCTAGAAATGCTAAAAATATGATTAAGCCACTAGTCTTAACCCTTTCTCTAAATTTAACATTTATATGCACTCAATTATGGAGGCTAGGACTACAAAAGCATACCGAGAAAATATGAGACCTTGTTTCTGCTTTCATGGGATTTACAGTCCTATTGTGGACAGAAGACACGCATAGTTGAAAGTCAGCACCACCATGTCATGCTGTCACCAGTATCAAATGGGTGGGATGACGGCTAAACCTAGTACGTACTACATCTGATTCTATATAAAGAAAATACCCAAAGAGAATGGGTGAAATATCTTAACAGCAGCATTTCTCAAAGAGAGGTCAGGATTTTAGTCTGTAGAATGCCTATTATGTGTCCAGGGGAGTTCAGAGGGTTCAGGAAATATAGATATGCAAGACAGAAAGATCCCTGCTCTCAGAGACCTTACTGAGGAAAAAGGGAAGAGAGGCAACCAAACAGACAACCATAATAAAATCAGAAATGCCATGAAGAATATAGAACTCCTTTATTTATTTTTAAAGCATTTTTAAATGTTTGTTTATTTTTGAGAGACAGAGAGAGACAGAGGATATGAAGGGGGCTCTGCGCTGACAGCAGTGAACCCGAGCCCGATGTGGGGCTCAAACTCATGAACCGTGAGATTGTGCCCTGAGGGTCATGACGTTGGACGCTCAACTGACTGAGCTGCCCAGGTGCTCCTAGAGCTCCTTTAGAGTGGGCAGACAGGGAAGGCCTCTTTAGACCTGAATGGAGCCAGCCATGCAATGATATTGGGGAAGATCATTCCAAGTAGAAGGAGGAAGAAGCTTATGAATGGGTGATCAGAAAGGAGGCCCCAGGCTGGAATGTCAGGAACCTGGGGAAAGCAGAAGAGAGGGCCTGCAGACAATACACAGAGTTTGGATAAGAAACAGCCCAGGAGTGATGGGAAAGACACTGAAGAGCCTTAAGTAGAGAAGTAGCTGATCTCATGTTAGCTTTTAAAAATTCACAGTCAACTCAGCGGATCAGCAGGGCTATGTGGATATACTGAAGACATCAAAGGATCTATACCTTCATCTATAAAAAGAAGGGTGTTCACAATACATTGGAGGACAGAGGCACTGTCCTCACCACTCCTTAACCTAGATTATATATGTTCAGAGCTGGGCGATACACTTTTCAAGATATCTGTCATATTCACAATACTAGAGAGTCATGCTACTTAATACAGTGTACAAATTCATCGGTCATTACGTCAAAGTCAAAACCTCTGCCACAGAACTAATTTAAGATTAATTTGCCACAATTATAAAAGATAAGTGATGTTTCTAGGAAGGAAGAGAGAATAGGACTTTTTTATTTTTGACTTACGTAATTTGGGAAAGCATGGCTATCATTTACTTATGGAAACATGGCAAATTGATTCCATGCATAAAAAACACTACCTTGAACAAAACCCAGAAAACTATAGACATGGAGTTACAGAGTCTAAGCCTGTCATTGACATTAAATTCCTCAGATCTTTAAGGTTTAAAAAAATGACAAATATCAAACATACACACATATATTTTGCAACATACAAGACCAATGAAGGATAGCAAGATGACATTTTACCAAAATGTACAGAGATTTAATTGTTTATTAACTGGCTGAAAAACGTAAAAAAGATTTTATTCAAAATGTCGGTCGAAATAACAATCTCTTTTTACATACTAAGTATTCAGTATTTGCCCCAAGCTACCAATGTTAAGAGTAATTATCTTTACCATGTGTTCACAATTCAGAACGTTAGTCTTACCCTATGAATGGTGGTCAACTGGAAACTCTGCAATTAGTTTCTATTTGAAAAATTCCTAAAGAGAAATCATAAACATATTGTTACATTTTACCCATCAGACTGCAAGACAAGTTATCCGCTCATGCAGCTCTAAGATTTCCAACATCTATAATAACTTTATGAAACATACAAAAAGTAACTAAAAAAGTGAGCGTTGTTAAAGAGATCACCTTCTGATCTCTTGCAAAGGTTATCAACTAATACCCAGGGAGTGACCCAGGGACTAGCACAAGTTACAATTTAATGTCATCACCACAGCAATTTACAAGGCATAAAATATGAACATTAAATGTTTACTTGAGAATGAGATAAGCATTATATCTCAGGTACCACTCACTTTATAAATAATAGAAAAATCCCATTGAAAAAACCCATTGAAAATATCCATGTTTCTTATAGAAAAAAGAGGAAACATGGTGGGGTGGGGGGAGCCAATATTTGGGATAGTTTCTCCAGTTTTTGTTGCCACCGTTTTTGTTTTTTTGTTGTTGTTTGCTGGCCTGCTAGTTTTACACAAACTATGCCATTGTAAAATTCAATGGCACAACATTTTTGCCTCCTATTATTTATCATAGGCTTTCTCAGTGTTGTCACAGTTTCTCTAAACAGCATTTTAAAAAAAGATTTTAGGGGCGCCTGGGTGGCGCAGTCGGTTAAGCGTCCGACTTCAGCCAGGTCACGATCTCGCGGTCCGTGAGTTCGAGCCCCGCGTCAGGCTCTGGGCTGATGGCTCGGAGCCTGGAGCCTGTTTCTGATTCTGTGTCTCCCTCTCTCTCTGCCCCTCCCCCGTTCATGCTCTGTCTCTCTCTGTCCCAAAAATAAATAAAAAAAAAAGTTGAAAGAAAAAAAAAAATTAAAAAAAAATAAAAATAAAAAAAGATTTTATTTTGAAGTCATCTCTATTCTCAATGTGGGGCTTGATCTCACAACCCCAAGATCAAGAGTCACATGCTCTTACCGAATGAGCCAGGCATGTCCCTGAACATCATTTTTGTTTTTGCTTTTATAATAAAGTTCATTTATTTATAAATTTTTAAGCTTATTCATTTATTTTGAGAGAGAAAGTGTGAGTGGAGGAAGGGCAGAGAGAGAGAGAGAGAGAGAGAGAAAGAGAGAGAGAGAAAGAGAGAGAGAAGAGAGAATCCCAAGCAGGCTGCACAGAGCCTGATGCAGGGCTTAAACCCATGAACCGTGAGATCATTCATGACCTGAGCTGAAGTCAGACACCCAACAGACTGAGCCACGCAGGTGGCCCCTATTTATTTTGAGAGACAGACAGCATTCAGGGGAGAAGCAGAGAGAGAGAGAGGTCTGTGGTGACAGGGAGACTCAATCTTAATCTCACGAACCTTGAGATCATGACCTGAGCCAAAATCAAGAGTCAGACACTTAACTGACTGAACCACCCAAGGAGCCCAACATCATTTTTCTTAGGAGTGTAATAGTACCTATGTATGTCATAGTTAAAAAAAATATTTCCTTACTGAATCTTGGATTTTCCCTTTTTCCCCCTTTACTAATAATACTGCAAATATCCCTGTACTCTGTTCATATAATTTCCTTTGCATAGATCTCTAAAAGTGAGAGTAATGGGCCAGAGGGCATAAACATTTTAAGGCTTCTGATATATAACAACAAATTGTTTCTCAAGAAATACACTGATTTTCTTTTCTATAAACAATATATGAGTAGCACCCTCACCAGATGTGGTCATCATCATTAAAAAAACAAAAACAAAAAAACCAAAAACACAAAACTGTGCTAATTCCATTCTAAGTTATTTTATTGTTTCTTTATTTTGCATTTCTTGACAGAGTAGAGGTGAATGCTTTTCAACATGTTTTATTAACAAATTTCATTAACATTTATTTACCTACACCAGAGGAGTATTTTGCTGAGAAGACGGAAATGGAACGACAGCTCTTACAATGACAGCTTGTCATCTCCGAGTGAAGTCACTGCAGCCAAGTAAAAAAACAACAGAATGTAGCTCCGTTTCTGTACCCAGGCTAAAACCAAATCACTCAAACTAATTTTAGAAACTACAGCAAAAGTTATCGCCTTTCTTCCTCCTCAGCCCCAAACAAAAGCACCAGTTAGAAAAATGAAATGTGAAAATACTAAATGACAATGCTTGTTCTAACAGAATAAATAGTCCACATTAGGCAGCTTAAAAACAGGCAGGACTCTGATTGCCAGAGTAACGCTGACCGACCCGTGCTGACATGGGCTGTGGGGTCAGTGGCTCCTCCAGCTTGCGAGGCTAATGGGTGTTATAAAACTGGCATCACCTACCCCCTCAAAAACATTTTCTCTCCCCAGTGGCAGGACACGAGACGTGTTCACTTTCACTTACAAAGGCAATTCCAAAATAATCTCAAAACACGTATTCTGGAAGATTAGGAGAGGACACACAACACTAAGAATTGCCTTTCTCAAATAAGAGCTCCCTCTGGGAGGTTCCTAGTGAGGGACATATAAGGGAATACCCGCCCCTCCCCCCCAAGGACTGGGGATTAAAGAACAATAGGGGACAATCAACTATGATAGAAAAACAGGAGGCCCCCAGCCTTTTACTTTGAAAGCAGAGAAGTCTGGATGCTCTGATTTCCTTCTGGTCACTAGAGATAGGGGAGACTGACAAAACGAACTCCTATGTAGTTAAGCAAAGAACGGTTATAAAACTTTGGGATCTGAAAATTGGCTTTCCATTTGGGCAAATTTGTGTTTTAGGTATGGCTAAATAAAATCTTTCCCTTTAAGGTTTAGCAAGAAGTCAAAAATCTCTGCATAGTAACCCGATCTCATTTTGTAAGTCAGATATGGCAAGAGTCACTGCAATATCACACTTATTCATCCTGCCTTGGGCCATTCCGTAAGTTTAAGGCTTTAGGTTATATAATAGCCTATTTCATCAGTTTGAAAAGTTCAAACTATGAATACCAGATGTACTTAAAAGAGGGACATTTCCTTTCACCATCTGTCCTATCCTGATCACCTCCATGAATCACTTCCATGAGCCACCTTGACCTCCATCTGTGTTCCTATGACACTAACAGTTCTCTCCCACTGTTTTATCGTATACAATAAGCTATTGCCTCAAGTTCCTTGAGTGCTGGGACAGCATCTTATTATCTATATCTCCAGGACTGCTCTCGGTATCTCTTTTCAGTGCTAGATTAAAAGCCTGCATGTTACGGCAGCTTGCATGTACAGATTCATCAGCAGGGTGTTGAAAACATCTCTGGAAACTTAACTAGATTAAATAAGAATAGTATCCACCAGAACTTTTCTCAGGGATTGTACAGAGTGTGGTTGCAAGGAAAAAGAAGGGGTCTGCTATTTTACTTCTGGTCAGTTGAGATCCTAGGAACTTGAGGGGTTCTTTGGCTACCCTTTCCCTCTCACACAGGGCTTGGCTTTTCCTCTTAAAAAACGTTGTGAATAAATATATAAAGAATAACAGTCTGAAGTGGCATCAAATCATTAGCCTGCCCAGGGTAACAAATTATTAGCTTATCTCTTGTTCCCCCATGTTTCAGTCTTGCCCCTATTCCCACCATAAATATTTAGTATATAATTACTGAGTGAACAAATAATACTAGGCCAGGTCTTACCACCCAGTTAGGAACCAAGTACAGAGGAAGAGGCCCAGCTCTGTGAATGGTCCGTGAACCCAACCACACACACGATGAGTCTCAAAGGGTGAGAAAGCAAAGCAGAGGGAGGGGACAGAACCTCTGGCATTTCCATCACCCCATGATACATCCAGAGATTCAGAAGCAGAGGCTAAGCCTTCACTCTTCAGGAAGAAAGGAAAAAAATTTACACCTGCCAATTTCACCACCAAACATGACATCTCACAAACCTGAACGGAGAACCGCTGTCAATTTACCATGACTGGCTGCATTATAATGATGGTGAGTCATTTTGAATCAGTGATGGGTCACTGGATAAATGCCACAGCATTCCTAAATGGCTTTAATATCTTATCAAATTATGATTTCACAATTCTTTTATACAAATGAAAAGTACAATGCAACAGGAATAATACCAAGACCAGTGGAAGTATCGAGTTTTCACCCCAACAAGGATGGTGTGTATCATGCTGTTTTGTGCCTACCTGCCCTTCCCACCCATCCCCAAGACCATAGGCCCTGGGAAGGCAAGAATATTTCTCATCTCCTCAGGGTCTGCCAGATCTTAGATGCTCTGTAAGTATTGTAATTCCACAATTCCTGTGAGCTATGACCAAGCTCAAAATACTGTATGTCTTTTGGATGGTTTCAGTCTCATAAAATTGGTAACTTCTCATAGGGATCACTGTAAAGAATGTTACATCCATTACCACATATTCTTAACCCAATGATAAATATCAATTGCCATGCACTGCAAATCACCCTGGTATTTAGATCAAATTCACTTCTGACCCTAAAATTAATCCTAAAAGGGTTAATGTTCACCAAGTACTAAATGACCGTTAAACACAAAAGATGTTTAAAATGAATGCTGCTATCCACTCTCCCCCCACTCAGAAAAGTACTCAAAACATTCCTCAGGCTTCTTCAGCATTTAGGGAGTACTGATAGTTCTATTACACTGCCATTAAACTGCATCACAAAGAGCTGGTTAGATGCCTTTCAGCCTCTCCCTCTGAGCTTTTTGAAGAGTGCAGTGTCCTGGGCAGGACCTAACACACGAGAGATTCTTAGTAATAACTAGCTGTTGAATTAAGAGGTAGGAAATGGAAAAGGGGAGGCTACCATTACCGTGTATTCAGTGAGGGAGGTATTATGATCTTAGCTCTAAAGGTGAGAAAGTTGAGGACTGGAGAAATGAAGAAACTTGCTCAAGCTCACACAGCGAACCCCAAATTCACACCAACCAGCGCTATGAGCCATCTGCTACACCGCCTCTCCAATGAACTATATAAAAAGGAGTTTTATATAGAACGTGGCATCTCTCTGTAAAAAAAAAAAAAAAAAAATCACAATCTATCTTTTAGAGGAACCAAAAGACACAATCTAAAAATCCGATCTCTGCAGGTTTCCCAGCTCATTACTCAGTACTCCATCCCCATACAGAATCAACAAACGCTCCCTCCATCCTGCCTGCCTCTATTATGTAATTAATTAAGACTGACATGCCAGATAGCCAGAGCAAGGGTGCACCCTGCAGGCACAGCTTCTTACAAAGAAACATTCCCCCATCAATTTTATGACAAGAGGAATAACTAACTGAAGTTGAATCTGTATTTAAATGATATTTTATGAGGCTTTTCTTCCTGGCTTTCCTATTAAAATGCAGTTCCAAGAAATTAATACCATATCCCCTACAGATGACATTCCTTCTGAATTACTTAATAAAGAAGTATCACATGCCTTCAGTATGTTTGTTACTTTCTAGTATGTTAGTGCCTTTGTTAGGCCTAATTCTTATTATAAAACTCTCATGAATGTTTGAGAGACCTGGAAGGGAGCTGCAGCAGAATGGTTAAGGTCAGATCCATCTTTGACTTGGTCATTTACCACCTGCTTGATCTTAGATAAGCTAAGTATCAATTTTCTCATCTATAAAATAGGGACAATGGAGTTATTTTAAGAATTAAATGAGATAACCATAAATCAAATGCTTAGCACAGCAGCAGGTACAAAGTAAGCACTCAAAAGTGGTAATTTATTAACAGTGTAGCAGCTTTATCCAAAATTAATCTTTTAAAGATTGGCTTTAAAGTCTTATCCTGTAAAGAGAAACCAGACTGGATGTTAGGGGGTTTCGTTCTCCACCTAAATGAGTGATTTGCATGTTGGATTTTGCAATATATCACATGACTCCAGTTATTAGAAAGTGTTGTGAAATATAAATGTAACTTACCTCAATTATTTAATATATGGCCCAGAGGGAAGACAAAACAATACATGCTGATACAAAAGTAAGTTAGCCTGGGCAAGGAACCCCCACTTTTTGATGCAGTGCCTGTCTTTCGAGTCAAGATTCATGCTGCAGGCAAGTCAGATAGAGCCAATGTCACCCAAGCAAAGGCCATGTTTTGAAATCCATAGTTGCACAACAATGTGCATGAACTTACTGTCACAGAACTATACACTTAAAAATGGTTAACAATGTACATCTTATGTCATGTATATTTTACCACAAAGAACCTATAACCATGTAAAACATAAAAACTGTTCTGACTGCTTTAAATTAACAAAATGGATTATGCAAATTAAATATAGTGTGGGCCCCAATGTCCTAGAAGGCACACCAATACAAAGTGTCTACTGTGTCAAATTTGCTTTAGCCATAATCCATAGATTATAATAAATACTATTTAATTATCAATTTTGTTTGTTACCTTGAATTAGGATTTGGCTGTGTGAGAGAATATGATCCTACTAATTTGTCCAGAAAAGGCATAGATTTTCTTTTATCCTAGATAAATAGCCATATATGAAGCTAACACATTCAAAAATCTTCCAGTGACTATCTAGGTAAGCATGCCTATGATCTTTTTTCCCCCTAAACTAATCATTGAAGCACCCATATGTTTACAAAAATCACCAATAACTTTAGATGGGTTTGAAAAGTACTTGAGCCTCTTATTAATCTTCTTTTATTAAGAGGTCAATCTAGCAGAAGGTGTCAACAAGGATAGCCTAATGTGAAGGAGGGCTGGGGAGAGAGGCAGATGGGGGTTTGGAGGGTCAGGGTGGGAGTTGGGGTGGAGGGAGAGGTTGGTGGTAATGTGGAGAGACTGTATCTGTGTTGGGAAGTAGTTAAAGAAGAGTAATCATAACAATTTGCTTTAGTGATAGCAGACATACGTACTGGGCACTTACACTCATCAATCAATCAGTTCCTGAGACTCTCATAATTATGAACTCATTTTTGTACAGTTGCCTTGTTACTTCCTTGGGCTCTGGATATGTGGGATGGAAATGACCATCTAAGGCCCAAGAGGACAGAGGTAATGATCCATATCAAATGAGAGCTAATTTAATAAGAGAAATCATTGCTCTGCCTCTCTGTATGGGGTATACTGCAGGAGGATGAGGGAATGCAGGAATGAGACTGGATATTTAAATAAAGGAAAGTAACCATCACAGTGGCATAGGGAAGAATCAAGACCACAAGGCAGTATGGCTTATCAGAAAACCCCTGACTAGGTGTCAGGAGACCCAGTTTCTACTTCCTGCTTTCCATTGATCTGACAGTATAAGTTAAGTAAGTTACTTTACCTCATTTGACCTGACTTTACTTACTTGTCACGTTGGAGGAAAACCCAAATGATAGACCCTCCACTTCCAGTATTCCACTGTCCTCTGAGTTAATTAATTGCAGTCAGAGTTGGGGGACACCTAATCTGAAAAGACGCCTCTGGAGTGGTGAAAACTGAGGTCTTTAAAAGAAAACAGTGACAGCACCAGAGAAAACATGAACTCAAAGACCAACAGTGTAGGTTTTCTTAGAAAGAGAGCAATGAATGGTCTACAATTGGCAACTAATAAATCAGTCTTGCTAAAAAGAGAGTAAAAGTGGTTCATAGCAAGAAAAGAAAGTCATTGGGTCAAGCATATTAATAAAAGCACTGATTTTAATTGAAGGTAGAGAGGTAACTGGAAACCATGCAAGGGTCCTAATACAACCCCTTCCCTTAAGCACTGGAGTTCACCATGATTTGGTCCTTGTGCCATATATGTGTTCCTCGGGTGACATCCCCTGCTTGAAAGCATCATCTACCACCTCTGTATATGTGACCCCCAAAACCATATGGTGAACCCTGCTTCCTAGCTCAGAGCCTAAAAATCATCTCCCTAACACCTTCCTGGCTATTCACTGAGATGTGTGGGAACAACTCGCACTCAACACATCCCAAACTAAATCCACCATTTCTGCTCACACCCACACCAAACCTGCTCTTCTTGGATCCCTGAATATTGGTAGCAACATCCAGCCTGACAGGTGAATGATGCTGAAGGTTGGTAGTAATATCAAGAGCTCAGGAATCTACCCCAAAACCTTCTTTCCCTCTATTGCCTCAAATCTACAAGTTCTTTTCTTAAACTAGCCCCTTCTGCATTCCTGCTACCACTGTCTTGGGTAAAGCCCATCGAATCTTTGGTGAAGACAACTGAATGTCTTCCTCTCTTGACCTCCTTGGTCCCATTTCCAAATTGCAGCCAGAGAGCTCTTTCTAAAACATATCACCTCCTGATTTTTTTTTGTTATTATAAAGATAAAATAATATCACAAGGAGGGGTTGGGAGGCCTGACAATGGAATGTGATGGGAACAAGTGTTATCCAGCTTCTCTTGGTGTTTTATTGGCTCTTGCTGTTTCCTTCCCAGGAATGCCAGGGCTTGACTCCAAAAGACTGGGCAGACTGGGTCACATATTCGGTGATCATCACTCATTTGAGAATAGCTGGACTCGGAAGAAAGGGTGCTTCACCCTGTGGCTCACTGTGGGCACTCACTCAACCTGACAAGTTAGCTATGGCTCTCCTAACTCCAGCTCACGCTGCCTGTGTCGAGGATTCTGATACACTTTGGACTAGCGCTGTGAGGAGAAGGGATTTTTAAAGCTTCTAGCTCTGTTCCTATCTACATGTTACCGGTGTCTATGCTCCCAGATACTGAGCATTTTTACAGAAGTTTGCTTCTCCCTGGACAGCAGCAGTCATTGCCATGGTAGTCAATTCTGGGAATACAGAGTGATTGCTCCCTCTGTACGTTTTCTGGAGCAGCTTTACGTAAGTGCAAACTGTCCAACTTTTGTTTATTTTTATACCTCTTGTTGCCCCAACCCTGGGACCTTGTTGCTGATCAAGTGAAACCTCACTTCTCCATTCCCACCACAAGCAAGAATGAGAGGCAGGGGCTGTTTTGCATGGCTATAGTGTGGAAAGTGTGCACTATGAGTCCCTGGCCTGCCTCCACCACCATCTACATGGGCTTAGCAAATCAACGCACCCAATCTGGCCTTCCAGGCCTCCCTTGTACAGTATGGACAATCATACAGGCCCCATGGGTCAATGCTGGTGTTAAAATAAGTATTGTGGAAGTACTTTGGAGTCATTAAAGTGGTACATAAATGTAAAGGTGAACTCTTACAAAGAAAGCCAGTGTTTTTTTTTTGTCAGTAAAATAATTTTAAAAGAGGATGCCTTTGGCCTTGGAATATTATCTTAAATTGAAACAAAACAACCCATGAAGTGAACTTTTCTTATACCACTTTGGTTCCAAGGAAACAAAACAGTGAGAGTTACAAGGTCACTGACACCTCCTAACATTGAAGTCCCACTACCAAAGTCAAAGGAATATTTCCGAAAGGCCCAGGGGTCCAGGTAGAAATTTGTGGCCCAAACACAGAATTGCACAGTGAGAAGACAACAAGTAGAAAATTCTTTCCCAAGGCAACCTTGCAAAAATGGACTGATAATGGACCATTTATATTCTGTCAGTTGGAGAAAGAAGACAACGTTAACACCCACAACCTCTGGCTCACAATGCCAATGAAGTGCAGCCATGCCTACCTACGTATAACCCAGAGAAGGCCTTTTACAACATTCCAGTCAGCTGACACTGCTTATCTCTTCCCTGGAAGAAGGTGTGGAAGACTGAAGCATCCAGCAAGGGCATTAACAGAGAGAGAGGTCAGTTTTGAAAGAACAAGCCCTCCTGGCGTCTATGTTTCAGGTAAAAAGTCCACTTTCACCTTGGTGTTAAATTAATGCTTCATGTGTGCAACTTGGATAATGGCTGCTGGTAGTCAAAATCACTGGTTTCCACTTGATCCTCTGCCAGAGCAGAAAAATGTCTGGTTCACATTTAGAGTAAACATGGCGAGATGTCTTTTTTCTGACATTGTATGGGTGTCCTACTGTGCGGTCCTATTCTGACACTACCTCGAGATAGCGTGAGACTGTACAGGTTTAAGGGTTCAGTCCCACAAGACTGCCCCCATGTCAGACCCAGTCACAAGTCCCAGGACCCAGACAACCCACACTTCTGTCTGACTTTGTAATAGATCCAAGGGTTCCCGTAACCTGCTCCTTAAGTTTGGCAATTCATTTGAACGACTCACAGAAATCAGGAAAATACAAAGCAGTAGGTTTATTACTAAAGGATACAACTCAGGAACATCAAATGGAAGAGATGCACACCGCATGGTATTTGGTGGTAGTCTCGGTGGGGGAAGGGGAGGTGGTGGGTGTGGAGCTTCTATGTCCAATCTGAAGTGCCACCCTCCCAAGCACCAATCGGGAAGCTCCCCAAACCCTGTCATTTAGGGGTGTTTATGGACGTTTCGTTACATAGACATGGTTGACCTGTGTAAATCACTGGTCACTGGCAATGAAACATCTCCAACCCCTCTCCCCTCCCTGCTCCCCCAAGGTCGGATTTAAAGTTCCAATCCTTGGGGCTCCAGGGTGGCTCAGTCAGTGTATGACTTTGGCTCAGGTCATGACCTTGTCGCTCTGGAGTTCGAGCCCCACATCGGGCTCTGTGCTGACAGCTCAGAGCCTGGAGCCTGCTTGAGATTCTGTGTCTCCCTCTCTCTCTGCCCCTCCCCTGCTCGTGCTCTGTCTCCCTCTCCCTCTCAAAAAAACAAAAAACAAAAAACAAAACGTTAAAAAAAAAAGTTCCAACCCTCTAATCACAAGGCTGGTTCCCCTGGTGACCAGCCCCCAACCTGAAATTCTCCAGGGACCCAGAGTCACCTCATTAGCATAAACTCAGGTATGGCTAAGAAGGGCTCATTATGAGTAACAAAAGTCGCTCCTATCAGGAAATTTCAAGGGTTTTAGCTCTGTGCCAGGAGCAAAGACCAAATACATATGGTACCACTGGTAGCACAGCACTGCCTAAGAACAGTGTCACAGGAGGGCTAATTCCTATTCAAAATAGTTGCAATTTGGAAGAGTGCAAAGCAGCACACTTAGAAGGTCAAATTCACCTTCAAGGCCCAAATAGCAGTCATTAAGCCACGGACTTCCTGAGTCAATGACTTACAGACTTTCTTCCTAAGGGAAGCCTTCCCTGCTCACTCTGACCAGGCCTGTCACAACGAGCTCTTTTAGTTTTCTCTCCCTTGCTTTCATAGTGCTGGTCACACATCTTCATGCAATTGTTCAAATAAAATTGTTCAAAATAAAAAGTTTATTTCTCTCCCACTAAACTATAAGGTCTATGAGGTCTGGTCTACATGTATCATGCTCATCACTGTATGGCCCTGTATTCGTACAGGCAGAAGCTGCTATTAAACATTAAGTGAACGGAGAAAAGAGTTAAAATTAGACCTCCTTGCTTGGAGCAAAGACCACAACAACTTCCTACAACCACCGCATCATCTTCAATTCTCCAAATTCCACTTGACATGCAGAAGCCCCTGAGACATTTAGCAGATTCAAGACCTATCGGCAGAGAAGAGAGGTTTAGCTCAGCCATGGCATTAAGTATAATTTCAGGCAGCTCAGGGCATACTGAAGTGATAAAGCAAGGTCAGGCTTCTAAAGGAACCCACAAATAACTACTAGGAATCAGGGAGAATGCCCCACATTGCAAAGGTGACAGGCGGAGTTTCTGCACACAGGTTTGGCTTTGGGCTTCAGAGGCCAGCAGGATTCTGAGGCTTCATTTGATGTTAGCAAAGGAGAGGAACCTGGGAATTTTAGAGTTTTGATGGCTTCTCAGGAGACAGAAGTCACATTCCCCATCTGGAAGTTTAACACATGACTTCTAAATCAGGGTGGGGCTTTGTCTGGCTCAGTGACAAATTCAGCTGCACAAGAAGCATAATCTCCGGGTTAGTGACCTAAGTTTCTCCTTTGTACACAGCAAATGAATCTTCGGTCATTTCTTAGCAACCAAACTTGAAAGGCAGAAAGACTGTGCCAAGAAAGCTAATGGTGTGTTTTTTTTCCCGTGTCCTTTTTTTCCCCCCTTACCACCCACAAGAAATAATATTTTTCCGTTTATATTTGACAACACCATCTGTTTTGATTGTGGAAAGTCTTACCCATTCAAGGAAGTCAGCAACTTAGCTGCTGCTAGCTGAACAGATGTAGAAGTAAAGAGGACCCTATATACCACCAACTTGTGTCATGGCCAGAGATGGGACCTTAACAGAGAGTGTGATAGGATGCCCTATCCTGCATCCACTCTTACACTAGGTGTCCTCAACAATCGTGACCTATTTTCGACAAAGGTGCAAAGCATCAGCCCAAATGTTGAAGGGAATAGAAGGGTGTCGAACACAGACCTGACCTTTGAGAGGAGCTCATGCTTTAGTGAAATAAAGCATGAATACAAGAAAGCTCAACTGGATTACATCTTAGGGCATCTTAGTGGCATCTTAGGGTAATATACACCAAAGGAATAATACTTACGGCAGAGGAGTTATGAGTGGATCACGAAAGATGCATAGGATTTATGTATGCATAAATCTTATCCTTCGGGATAAGAGGTAGAAGGGGTAAGAATAATAGAGCACATATTTTATATGGAGGAATGAAGGAACAAATAAAGAAGGTAGGAGGATTCTGAGGTGAATTTTAGGAGTTAGTGAAGAGACATATACAGATGGAATAGAATTTTTGAGACAGAAATAACAGACATAAGTAGATTAGGGTCAAATAGTAAAGAAAGTCTCCAATGTCAGGCTAAGAACTTTTCAAGACACAGCTCAGGCCTGAGAAATTATTGTTTTAGGGTCACTTTTATTAGTTTAATTTTACTTTTAGAATTAATAACAAAATATTTTTATGAGAGCAGAAAGTAATTTGCATTTGATCATATAACCAGTAGGGAACCCTTGACGGTGTCTGAATAGGGGAATGATGGAAAAAATACATTTAAGGGCATGTTAGTATATATTAGAGAAATTAATCTGAAAGCATCAGGAGAATTCATTGCAGGGGGTTTGACAACAAGAGCAGGAGCCCTAATTCTATATTAAGGTATATATCAGATCACCTCATTAAACATAAATGAGCTGCAAAACTAAAATCTCAAGCAGAAAAATAGTTATGCTTAAAAAAATTAAATTTTCAGATTAGCCAGTCAAATGGTACACCTGGACAGAACAATTAGATTTTGAGGGAGCAGCCTTTTCTGCTTAATTGGTGTTTTCAAAAGAGAAATTGATTTGATTAGTTTTTTGTTTTGTTTTGTTTTACACTAGACAGTACCTGAATACTTTGATGAAATCAGAAGTTTTGGGGTAAAAATATCACTTTTAGAATTAATAGCCCACCACTTGATGCAATGCTGTAACACACACAGCCTTTTTAAAAACACAACACAAAATGGTGCCAGATGGACCAGTGGCCATGTTTAACATGCCATAAGCAGGCCATCAGTTTAAGAATATACCAGGCTCTTCTTCTGGAAAAATCCTTAGGCATTATGTCACTCACGACGCAATCAAGCCTCTGCTTAAAATCAAGTTACAATTACTCTAATTATGGGCCAACATTTCATTTGTTTCTCAACTGGTGCCTAATCAAACAGTTCTGTAGACGACTTCACCACAAGGTAACTTAATTAACTTCAGCACCAAAGGTTTTTCTTTTTTCTTTTTTTTTTTTTCCCTACAGTTTTCTTTGGGCAACCGATTTACCAGTTCAGGCGTCAGAAATCTTGTTTCTAAAAAACTACTACATGAACTAAATCAAAATCAAACACAAATGCTTTCATCCATTGCAAAACAATATGCTTCTCCCATAAACGCTTTATTTAAATATTTCCCAGCAACAACAGACTGGTGTGGACAAACCAGGAAGTGAAACCAAGTATGATCACATTGTGAAAGCCGAGTAAAATGAAAGAATATACTGGAATTAGCTGAGGCACTATTAAAATTTCATTTAAAAGTCCATCCCTCTGGAAACTTCAATTTAATTAAAGCAGTAATAAGAGGAATTTCAAAAGCATAAGTCTTCATTTTGTTGTTTGGCAATTTTCCCAAACTGCTATGCAAATGTCTTGTCCTGTAGCCAGGCTAGATCATCTGAAATGTGAGCACTCACTCAGCCCGCCTGGTGAGTGGAGAACACGGTTAAGCTAGCATTTTCCATGTCACTAAATCTACTCTGAAACAAAACAATCACAAATCCTTAATGACTTGCTTTGGAGAAATGTGCCATTTGGTTCTAATGTGACAAGCAAATGGCACTTCTAATTGTTTTGCTGGGGTCACTATCGTTCCCTTTATCCTACTGTAAATTAGGAATTCCCTGAAAATAGGGACTATATTTTACTGTTTGATTCATTTTCTTTTTAGTTTAAAACATTTTTTAATTTAGAAAGAGAGAGAGCATGTGAGGAAGGGAGAGAGGTAGGGAGAGAGAATCTCAGGCAAGTTCCATTCTCAGCGTGGAGCCTGACACGGAACTCAATCTCACGACCCTGGGATCACAACCTGTCAAAATCAAGAGTCAGGTGTTCAACAGACTGAGCCACCCAGGCACCCCTTGATCAGTTTGTTTTTTAAATGAGTACTAAGACTCAGTGACCCAGACATAGTAAGAGTTATAAGTATCTAATGGTTCTTCTTATTGTCCAAGGATAGTGTTTTCCAACAAGAGTTGTCACAGTTTGTATTTTTCTTCGAGTGGTGGACACTAAGCAGAATCATAACTCCTCGCACCACTACCGTATCTCTTGTTCTTAGGAAATTGCCTGTGGGAGATGGGTTAGAAGATAGCCATGCAAAAATGAATTCTGGTTTGCTGATTATTATTTATTCTTATTAATTTTAAGTAGGATTTGAGTAAATTATAATATTATAATGCAATATTATTATGGACACTTTTTAGCGATTTAAATACATCAGGTAGTTCCTGGAAATACCTATGACTTTATCAAGTGATCAGGCACCCCCATCACCACACAAACACCTTTCAAATGTACCAGTGCTACTCTGCAGACAAAGCAGACACACTCCTGCTACATGTCAGAATGAAATTTAAAAGGAAAGAAAAATGTGGATAATTACAAGCAGTAACAGACAAATCCACTGGCATGTATATGTAGGCATATAAACATACTGTGGGGGCGCCTGGGTGGCGCAGTCGGTTAAGCGTCCGACTTCAGCCAGGTCACGATCTCGCGGTCTGTGAGTTCGAGCCCCGCGTCAGGCTCTGGGCTGATGGCTCGGAGCCTGGAGCCTGTTTCCGATTCTGTGTCTCCCTCTCTCTCTGCCCCTCCCCCGTTCATGCTCTGTCTCTCTCTGTCCCAAAAATAAATAAAAAACGTTGAAAAAAAATTAAAAAAAAAAACAAAAAACATACTGTGTGTGTATACATGCATAACAGTAGGAAAATTATGTGCATGGTGAACTCAATAAACATTTGACAGCCTACTCTGTGCAAGAACTGTTATTCTTAAGAAAGTGAGGCAACTCTAACTATTAGGTATTTACCCAAAGAATATAGAAATACTAATTCAAAGGGATCCATGCACCTCAATACTTAGAGCGGCATTATCTACAATAGCAAAATTATGGAAACAGCCCAAGTGTCCATCAACTGATGGACAGGTTTTTTATGGATTCATGAAAAAGAATTAAATCTTGCCATTTGGAACCGTGAATAGAGCTAGAGACTATATGCTAAGTGAAATAAGTCAGTCTGAGAAAGACAAATACCATATGATTTCACTCATACGTGGAACTGAAGAAATAAAACTAACAGTCATAGGGGGAAAAAAGAGAAAGGCAAACCAAGAAAGCCACTCTTAACTATAGAGAACAAATTGATGGTTACAAGAAGGGAGGTGGTTGGGGGGATTGGTTAAATAGGTGATGGAAATTAAGGAGTGCACTTGTTGTGATGAACACTGGGTGATGTACAGAATTGATGACTCACTATACTGTACACTTGAAACTAATATTACACTGTATGTTAACTGGAATTTAAATAAAAACTTTAGAAAGTGGGAAAAAAAGAAAGCGAGGCAATTCTACTGTTGTGGTATGAAAAGGTTGCAGAGACTGCCTGGGAGTTGAATCCTGAGTTTGTCAGTGGGCCCATGAAAGAAGTCAGTATTGAAGCAGGCCAGTTCCCTAGATGGGCTCTTTCTCTCAGGTCACCTTGTTTTCTTCCTGTTACTCTCTCATTCCCTGTATCAAATACTATTCTTTCCTTTAGCACCTGGAACTTTACACTTTTATTCAGCGGATTCTCCCGACACGGGAAATTTTACTAAACATTTGCTATGGTGTGAGACAAACAAGACAAAAAGGAATAATAATTCTGTCAATGAGAATTCATTTTATTTTGTATTTCATCTTATATCTACCCTTAAAACACGCATAAAAGTTAGGAAGATGGGAAATATACACTAAGTGATCAGGCAACAAGAAAATATATTATCAAGAATTAAACAATACAGTTGAAACACAGTATGATTGAAATGAGATACAGCTGCATAATGCTTTAAAGTTTAGGGAGCATTTTTTCCCCATAAGTCATTCAAATCATTTGCTTGGCTTTATAGCAGCCCAGAGAGGAAAAAACAAGCAGCCTAAGCCACATTTTGTGAACAAGAGCTTGATCCCATAACTGATACCAAACATCGTGTTCTTCTCACCATCCAAAGCTTGTACAAAGCTTTGCCTCGTACAAAGGTCAACAAAGTCATAGTTCAGGGACTAAAGAAAGCAGCCTGGGCCTGTAGGGATATGCAGGAGCTGGATCAGAAAGCACTCTAGTCACAGTAGAGCAAGAACAGAAAGGTCTTGAGATAAGAAGAGCAATGAGGTAGCAGGTCCCCTGAGGAGAGACTATTCCTAGTCAGAGGGAGATGACTTCACAAATAAGTGACCTAGTGAGACTTTTAGTGTTAAGATTCCAGAATGAAGAGGATGGCTTCACTCGACTCACAAAAGAGAACCATGAGAGATTCTAAAACAGAATGCCAGCCATGTTTCAGGAAGACTAACCTGGTGGGGCATGGGAGATAAATGGGGCAGGAGAAGAGAGACGGAATGAAGGCAAGAGAACCAGGTAGGATCCTACAGTAGTAATTAAAAAAAATTTTTTTTAATGTTTATTTATTTTTGACAGAGAGAGAGAGAGAGAGAGAGAGACAGAGCATGAGCGGGGGAGGGGCAGAGAGAGTGGGAGACACAGAATCCGAAGCAGGCTCCAGGCTCTGAGCTGTTAGCACAGAGCCCAAGGCGGCGTCGAACTCACAGACCGGGAGATCATGACCTGAGCTGAAGTTGGACACTCAACCGACTGAGCCACCCAGGCTCCCCCTACAGTAGTAATTTAATAATTAAGTAGCAAAGACCCAAATAGGAGAGTGTCAGTGAAAATGACCAGGGATGAGGCAATTTAAGTAGCATTATGAGGGAAAACCTGGTAAGTACTGGCTGTTGGGAGAGATGGGGAAAAGAAAGAAGAATAAAGCTCGACTGCTAAAAGGCTTTATCATAAAGTGTTAGTTAATATGCCAACATTCACTGGAAGACCAGTGAGCAATCTCGTGAATTTTGCTCTTTAGCTTTAAATCAAGGATAATTTGTTAACCTAGGGTTTCATACCTTTATAAAGGGTTTGGCATAGCTAAGTTTTGACTCAGTATTGCTCTCAAGAGTGAACCCAGTAGGAAAGCTGATGAAGGTGAGATGAAGGACATAAAGAGGCTGGGCACCATCAAAGCCTCATTGTTGGAGGCGTTCCATTGTCTTCCTGATGATGAACTACTAACTCTCTCACAAAATATGTAAGTGTATCTATTTCATTTTACTTTAGTTTAAAAAAAAAAAAAAGCTGCTACCTCTACCATGGTACTTCAACTCTCATTTGTGCTTTAAACTTACTGGTTGTAAAACAGTGAATACATTTGGTTTATCAACAGAATTAATAGTAACATGAAGGAATTTCAGATGTGCTGTGTTTTGTATTTTTATAACTCTCAATCTTCTCTTTGCTAGCTTTGATAGAGTTGGAAAATGTATCCTTGGGGAATCTAATTCTGGAGAATATTTCCTGTTTGTTTTTCTCTAATTTATCTCTGTTTGATGTGCTATATAATTATTTAGTCTATTGTCTGGATCTACCCACTAGGCAGTAAGCTCTGAGGACACAGGGCTTTTACCTGTAGGGTGCACCGATGTATGCCCAGCACTTAGCACAGATAGTAGAGCTTAATAAATAATAGCTGAGTGAATCAGTCATAGTCCTGTGATCGTGATACTTCAAGAATTTAACATGTGTTTTTCCTTAGTAATCATGTCTCATCTGCATGCTTCAACTTAATCTTGAACCATGGTTTCCATTTATAGACTCTGAAGAAATTCTTTCAGGACCTATACTGTGATGGGACCATGCAGGGCACGGAACGTTATGGTTGCAAAGGAATTAACATGGGGAAAATTGCAGCCAGGTCTCAGTTTCTCCCAGGTTCTCCTGGGATTCCTCTGTCTAGCTCCATCTTAGGAGGGTGAGTCCTGATTCTTGTTCTACCCGTGCAACTCTCACTTCTGGTTTCCTGCTCTCGATTCCTGTTTCAGTCTAGGTTTCCTTCTGGTATTCTGACCCAGGTTACCTGAGTTTGACATCTGTTGTTTTCATTGCTTGACACTTTGATTTTTTTTTTTTTTTTTGTGGTTAAGCCTACAGAACAGTCTAAGTTTGTATTTCTACACAGACCAGAGACTCACATAAGTTAAAATTACAAAATAGATATTATAGACTACATTCTCAAGGTTCTTACTGTCCTTTCCTGTCCCCATTATAAAGCCAAATAATATCCTCAACATGCTGATGATGGGACAATCAAAGTGACTACTTGCATTCCCTTATTCAACATAATTTTTTTTTTTTTCTGGGCAACTGGATTTAGTTAGGATGAATTATTACACAAAGACAAGAAGAAACTATCACCATAATCTAAGTTCCTATTAAGAATGAAATGGGGGGGGGGGGCGCCTCAGTGGCTCAGTCAGTTATGTGCCCAACTTCAGCCCGGATCATGATTTCGCAGTTCATGGGTGTGAGTCCCACATCGGGCTCTGTGCTGACGGCATGGAGCTTGCTTCAGATTCTGTGCCTCCCTCTCTCTCTGCCCCTCCCCTGCTTGCATTCTGTCTTTCTCTCTCAAAAATAAACAAAGAATGAAAATGAAAAAAGAATGAAATGAAAGGGACTTCAAACATAGGGAAAGAGAGATCTATTCTATGTAATTTGTGCTATACATTTTCCATTTGGTGTCTAGATACGTGTTAGGAAAAAATACCGTGTTTGTGTACTCTTCGTGAAATGCAGTCAGTACATAACCTACACTCTGCTTCTTAAGCCACTGGATTGGATCTAATTTAATTCATAGGCCAACAATTCTAAACACATCACATGTATCAGCAAGGCAATGTTTAGAAAGGCTCTTGTCATCTGCACAGAAGACAATTCACTTGACAGCACTCCTTTCTTGAGCAATGACTCAAATCAGCTAGACTGAAAATAAATCTAAAGGGTACACAGCTGTCATGTAATCTCAAGTAGCCCTCTGAGCAATAACTTGATTCATTTTTTCCCTATTTGTACAACTGGTTCTGCAAACAGGATTGCAATCCAACAAATGCATTTTTCTCCCACTTTGAAGAGAGAGCTTTTCAGTGTCCTAGGGAGGGTTCTTCTGGATTCCTCCATCCTTATGGGTATGGCAAACTGCACATAGTGATCTCTTGATTTTATTTAACAAGAAACAGACATTTAAAGTCAATGGTGTAAGGGTGCTTGGGTGGCTCAGTGGGTTAAGCTTCTGACTTCAACTCAGGTCATAATCTCACGGTTGGTGAGTTTGAGCCCTGTATTGGGCCCTGTGCTGACAGCTCAGAGCCTGGAGCCTGCTTCGGATTCTGGGTCTTCCTCTCTCTCTGCTCTTCTCCCGCTTGTGCTCTGTCTCTCTCTGTCTCTCAAAAATAAATAAACATTAAACAAAAAAAAGTCAATGGTCTATGTGAACCGGTTACAAATAGGGCTCTATAGAGTATAATACTTTATTAAAGAGATGTTGGCATCAAAGTTTGAAGTACCGACAGGTACCAGACTATCTACTGGGTATAGGCAACTTATTTATATTCATTGTAGCATTCCTTAATGGTTAACTTTTTGTTATGGGAAATTTTAAACATACATAAAAGAAAGAGAGGAGTGTAAGGAAGCCCATGTGCCCATCACTCTGATACAACAATCAAAATACCCAGCCCCACTGGATTACCTAAAATAAATTCTAGATATCATATTTTATCTGACCTATTTTAGAACATATCTCTAAAAGGTTTAAAGTCTTTAAAAATCTTTAAAACACAGAACCAAAATACTATAATCATACCCAATGGTGTGCAGGTAGATATTCAACAACCAGTTCTCTGAGGAGGGAAAAAAGGTCCTGATTTACAGTCTTTGCTAACTTGCATGGCAAAACTGTTTCCACCATGGCCAATTTCAACCTACTAACATGATGGCGCTGAACGTGGGACTGAGAAGAAATGTGTAGCCACCGTTATATAGTACTTCCACTATGCAGACACCTGACACATAAGTAACCTTAGGAGCATGGATAACAGCAAATTATAGTAAAATAATTAGGAAGTGATCAGTTTTGAGTATCACTTTTATTTTAATACTTTAAGTTTGTATAATTTAATTATTTAATGGATGTGTTTAACAGTTGGCTTGGAAAGTTCCTGAAAATACAACAATCAGCTCTTGTCCACTCTAGCATGCCAGTGAATCACATCCAAATAATTAACAATTCCTTAATACTACCAACTATCCAAATTTCTATGATATGTCCTTCCTCTTTTTCCTCAGCAGTAGAGTAATATTTTAAACAGGAAGGAAGGAGGAACTTTGCTTCAGAAAGCTAACTAAAGTGTCTGGATTTCCAAATGGTTCAGAGCCACTGTGTATAACCCACTTGGCTGTTAAAGTCTGTTTCCAGGAGATTAAGTTAGTTTCTGTCACACACAAGTCCCTTCATATTACTGGGGAATCATGGTAACGATTTTATTTCCCTTCAACTGCCCATTCTTAGGCCCACAAGAGACAGAGTTTGGGAAGGAGGAGAGGGACTTGGCAGAAGGGAAAGTAAGTCCCTAACCAGGTAGACAACCTTAAGTTAATGAAGTGTTCTGCCAGGAAGATTCCCAAGAAGATGTGAGATGCTTTTCTGTGCCTGAGACGACCCACCATGGAAACTTGGGTTTGTAAAAAGTCCTCTTTAAATGTGCTTCCCAGAACGCAATATGCCACATCAGATGTGGTGGGGCCTACCCGGATGTAAGTGCGGTTGTGGCCATCCTTCCATCTCTGATAAGGATGCCAGACTGCACTCCAACTCTGCCTTAGCCTCACGGTAAGTAAGACTCTAGTCCAGTCAATGAACCAGTGTCTACCAGTACTCACCCAGGCTCTACAGGGTACAGTCTCCAACACCCTCTCTTAACCAAATCTCATCCCCACCTCCTTTCCAACAACATTTCACACTATGCCTTTGAACAAACCCTTTCATTCCAGGAGCACAATTCCAAACACACACAAAAGTATAAATAATAGTATATGGAAGCTCCATGTATCCTTCACCCAGCTTCAACAATTCTCAATTCATGTCACACTCACGCTCAGGATTATCTTGAGGCATCCTGGACATACCCTTTCATCCACAATTATTTCAGAATTACATGCATTCTTTCCTGCACACCTCTGCTCAGACATTTCCTCCCCACCCATCTTTCTAAATTCTATGTCATCCTGCAAGGCTCAGCTCAGGTCTCACCTCCTACGTTGCTTCCACTGAACTTGTCACTTAGTCATGTCACCTTGGGACATCGCTCTTACTGCTATCCTGTTGTTCCTTATTAAATGGTTCACTTACAATGTCCTTAGCCTGGGAAGCAGGAAGCTTCTCTCACTACACATATAGAGCAATAATAAATGCTTAGTAGGGAAAGAACTAAAGAATAATATTTTGGTTTTATAAAGGGTGTGAAAATGTGGCCCAACAATTTTACATAGTATATTGACCAAATTCCTTACATGAGAAATGTGTCATGCACAGACCAGGGTATGTTGGCACAGTATGACAGGGCAGAAATAACACTGGACATGGTGTTAAAAGGCCCGAGTCCTTGTCCTTGCCCTTCTGTTTGTGTGTTATTTTGGGTTTGAGTGACTTTTCAGAGCCCATCCATATAATAGGAATTAACTGCAGCCAATCTCCCCTTTTCCCTCACCAGATTGTCAGAATCAGATGCTATTACACATGTAAAATATACCTTTGTAATTGATAGAGCATGTTGTTGATACATATCATTACCTGTAGATACAGAAATGTTTAGCCATATGACCCAACAACAAGGAAAACTATTGCTTCACATCCTGAATGCAGGAGGAAAATTTACACTCCAAACAGGGAAAGTGAGAATATGATAGCATAGAGATCAGATGGGATTCAGAACCAACAAAATTAACCCTGGGAGGAATATAAGAGCATATCTTTTCTTTCTGAGACTTCAGAAACCACTGCCTTGCAATTAAACCACAAAAACTGAAGGAGCCCTAGAAACAGATTGCAAAGGAAGCAAGATATATTGTCAACTATTAAAAAAAAATCCTGTTACATGAAATAATTAAATGGAAAGGCAAAATTCACCATCTGATTCCCTCCAAACAAAACTGCAGAATTATCCAACAAAGTTGTTGTCATTCTAAGCTTATGCTCTCTGAGGACATTTTCAAAGCCTCTGGCTTCTCAATTTTGTAGTCTGCTTTGCCAAAGAATAACCATTAATATCAAACTGCAAGCATTTATCATATCACACCAAAGACTACTTAAATTACAATGGAACTGAGGTCTTGTGTTCTCCCAGAAGAAAAGAGGATAGATGGCTTTATCAAGAAAACACTGTTCTACACACCACACTACAAGCTGCACTAGTGTCCTGGGAGAGATGTGCAGCCTAGCTGAGCCGTCCATTGGAATTTTAATATTGTAAGTTTTCTTGCAAATACATGAAAATTACAATGGTTGGGGAAAAGGCTTAGATTTTATAAAACTAAATAATTTGGGCCAAGGTAGGAAAAAAAAAGAGTTTTTCAATTTGAGACATTAATGCAATTTAGCAATAGTCAGTGAAAACAACAGCTGCTAAACCTGGTAAATCCAAATGAAATTATTAGGTTAAGATCACAGAATTACGCAGCGGGCATTTCAAAATTCCTAGCACATGGACGACAAGGGCACCAAAGCAGAATCGCATTAGGAAAGGAAACATTTTGTTTAAAGAGAAGTTTTTATAAGACTTCACCATGTGTAATATCTCTGAGGACTTCACTAGAGAGGAAAAACACAAGAATCAAAAGGGGAAACCAGAACACAAGAATTTTCTTCTCCTGCTCCTTCTCCCCCTGCACATATCAGGTAACCCTTATGTATCCTTACATCTCACTCTCCATAAACACACACACTCCAAGAGATTATTCAAATGATGGTCTGTTTTCCAAAAACAAGATTATTAGAATAAACTTTCTCGCATATAGGAAACTACCAATCACTGATTCCGTTACCTTCATGCACAAGAGGAAAAAAAAAAAAAACCCTACAAAGGAATTTTAGGACCTCTAACAAACATTTTTATAACATCTAGACTCGTGTTACTTCGAGTAACTCGTGTTACTATGATGATCAATTTGCATGAAAGATTTTTCAAGGTTAAAAAGTCTACCTATTTCCAAATAGCCATTAAAAATGTGAGACCATAGTTTTTTGTTTTTTGGTTTTTTTTTTTGGCTTGTCCATTTGCTGAATAATTCAAGATTGAATTTTGGAGAATGTTAAGATTGAAGAAGTCTCAGGCTATAACAAAAACTCAGAGGCTTTTCTGATCTGGTCCTGGGACAGCTCTACTTTCTCCTAATTTGTCTACAGTGTGCCTCTTCAATCCATAATTATACAAGCCTAATTTGTCAGCATTAAGCAATATGACTGCACTTTAAAAATGACCAGGAAAAAGTCCATTTAGGCCTAGTTAACTGAAATGACAAATTATAAATTATCCAAAGAATCAGGCAGAACTCGCCCTGCTAGTTCCTCCGAGGCATGTAAGACAAAGCAAGCCCAGTGTGGGAATACATTGGCCCTAAGGAACCGATGTGAGGCTGAAGCAGTTGAATGTGTGCAGTTTATTATAAGAGTCACGGAAGCTGGTGCTCATCAGAACACAATCATATGCTAAATCTTCTTCTAAACCCTTTATGTCAATTATTTAATGCTTCCAACGACTCCGTGAGATGATCTTTACTGCACAGATGAGGCAACTGAGGCAGTTGTGATTTACCTAAGTCTGCACAACTGGTAAACTCTTAGAAGCAAAACTAGCATGAATGGGAGTAATCTTCCAAGAGACCTGTGAAAGGAATAAAAAGCAGCTTACCCCAGTGGCCCGAACAAAAGATGAAACGTGCATTCGTTCATGCACTCCTTCTTTCGGTACTAAGTGTAGTAATAAGAGTCTGAGCAAAACGACTGAGCAGAGTGAACTCGAATCCTGCCCACCATCTGCCTGGACTGTAGCCAAGCTACACAATCTGTCAGAATGCCAGCTTCTTAATTGCCAAAATAGAAATCACTCTACCTGGCCTACTTTCTACCTTCACATTGATGATACCATCAAAAGAAATGGAAACTCCCTCTGCCTCAGAGGTATCAGAGAACAGTCTCCCACAAAGGAGTAAACTCCTTACAAAGACAAGCTCTGTTCTCCCCAGGCCATGAAACACACCTAGTGTGCCCAGGTTTTTCTGGCCCTCTGGAAGACGAGGAGGTGTCCCGCGCGGAATGATCGCCTGGTGTCAGAGGACCTCTCCTGTGCCCAGAGTCATGATTCTTCCCACAGAACAAACGTTACTTCCTTCTCCCAAGTCTCATTTCCAGTCACAGGATATCCATGTTTGGAAGCTATCTTAGTCCATTGGGGCTGCTATCACAAACTACCATAGATGGGGGTGGGAGGGGCTTCGTCAACAAACATTGATTTCTCACACTTCTAGAGGCTGAGAAGTCCAATATCAAGATGCCAGAAGATTCGGTGCATGGTAAGAACTCACTCTTGGTTCACAGACAAATATGTTCTCTATCATGACCTCTCCACCATGTCCTCATGATAGGAGTGGCAAGGCAGCTCTCTGGATTCTCTTATGAGGGCTCCACCCTCATGGCCTCATCACCTCCCAAAGGCCCCACTTCCTAACACCATCCCCTTGGGGGGGTTAGATTTCAACATATGAATTTGGGTGTGGGGGGCACAAGTGATCCTATAGTAGAGGTTATGATTTTTAAAGTTCTGCTAATATAATGTATATTCACCAGTAATCTGAAATTTGAGGATTTGGGGGACCCAGTAAGTAATCAGGAGAGAACTTAATCCATTCCTTCTATGAAAAATGGTTGAAACATTAGGAGTAGTAAGTCAAACTAGTAAAACTTCAGTAACCACAACTTGTCTTAAGTAATTGCCAAAGGATCCTTGTGACAAAAGGAAATGGGACCATTTAATCTTATGACTTCTTTCTCAAATTTCTTTCCTATTAGTCTCCTCTCTTCCATTCTACTGCTCTACTTGGTCTCCCAAGATGATCTCTCTAACACATCCTCCATACAGCTGCTGGCATTACTTCTCTAAACAAATCTGATGTCACCTTTGGTTTCAAACCCTTGTGTCTCCTCCTGATTAAGCTGTGTCATGACTAAGCTGTGTGCTCTTTACAGGGTTAAAAGTGCATCTTCAAGCCGACCCCAGGCAGAGGCTGAGCCAGAGTCAGCACTGAGTGTCCCAACTCCCACTCCAGGGCTGTCTTCAATTCCACAAAGGGGGAAAGCTGGCTTTGGTGGGGAGGGGTACACTGTGTAGGTATTTAAGAAACTCATAGAGCCTGAGGTGCCTCTCAGCATATTTTCACATCAGCACAAAAGCCCTTATGGCAGGTGACAAAATAGGAAAAATACAGGTCCATAAGGGAGAAAAAAAAAAAAAAAAAAAGGAGTCACACAGCCAAAGAAATAAGAAGTTGCAGCTAGAAGGAACTTCAGGCCACAGTGCCGTAGGTACGGTGAACACTGAACTTCCTTAGCTCCAAAAATGTGTTCATGTCCAGGGACTCTATATGTAAAACACTGTGCTAAATGATTTTACCCTGTACATGTCCCTTAAATATAAAAATGTTAGAAAAGAAAAACTTAAAAAATAACAATAAACTTAAAAATAATTGTCCAGGAGGCCTGTGTTAAGCATCCGACTCTTGATTTTGGCTCAGGTCATGATCTCACAGCTCGTAGGATCAAGCCCTGCATCAGGCTCCATGCTAACAGTGCAGAGCCTGCTTAGAATTCATTCTCTCCCGCTCTCTGCCCCTCCCCTGTTCATGCTCTCTCTCTTAAACATTAAAAGAATAAAAAATAAAAATAATTGTCCAGAAGATGGAATTGAGTAACTGGAATATTTTATTTAATCTTTGGGTAATTCATTAAGGCATCTAAGAATATGATACTTAAGATGTAATATGTAAAAGAATAAACATCCATGTAGAAGGTTAAAAAATACCTATGGGGAGGCACCTGGCTGGCTCAGTCGTACAGTGTGTGACTCTTGATCCTCATGGTTGTGAGTTTGAGGCACATAGGTTACTTTTAAAAAATGTAAAAAATACCTATGGGCATCTTCTCCAAGATCTTAAGGGAAACATTCATTTATACAATATCTAGAACATATTTAATTGTAATTCTAAAGCAAGCACACAATAAGCACACATTAGTAGTTTAACCACTTATTTTAAAGAAAGTCAATGGATGGGATCAAACACTGCAAGCTGTTGGTAGTAATCTAGATGGTAATTTAAAATAAAAAAAACAAAAACTAAGTACTTTGAAGGGAGGAAAATCTAAACTGGCAGATCTTCTCTACTGAAATATTCAGTTGAACAATGAAAAATCAAGCAATAGGATTAATGACTGGTTAACCTTAAAACCAGCTCAAGATTCCCTCTCATGTAATACGCTTTGGCAGAAATATTTGTCTTTTGCAGTGGATTGAGTCTGTGGCACTAATTTCTATACTGCACTAATTTCTGTACTGCATCTTCTCTGCAGGCCTCCATTTCTCTTCCTGCACTTTGAAGACTCAAAGAAGGTCTGGTGAAGTATTGAAGACTCATGGAAGGTCTGGTGAAGTACAGAACAACAGGAATATGGGAGCCTAAATCAGCTGTAACCCCAGGTATTCCACCCCCCCCCCCCCCCCAATTGAGCTGGTCCAGTTCTGCCACCAATAAAGAACAAGCCATGTCTGAAAAACCTAGATCCCTTTTTAGCATTGTAAACCATGTAGGAGATGCTTATTACATCTGCTTTGTTCTCTATTTCTATGGTGCCTATCACCATAGTAACAAGGCACACAGATGGAAAAGTAGGCTAGGCATACCCAAAAATGGGGGTGGGGATGGGAAAAAGGGGGAAAGGGCCTTTCACTGATTAAGAGAGAAAAGGCTCAAGTTTCTTCTATCTGGGCTGTCAGTACAATATTAATGGGCAAGCTAACTGAAAAAAAGTAGGTTTTGTCTTTAAGAGAGTCACAGTAGAAAACAGCCTAACAATTTAATAAGTACCAATATTTACAGGAGATAGACTTGCTAGGCTTCTGAGGTTTTAAAATCAGATACATTTTATTAGAAAATCTTATGTGCAAATCAAAGTTTTTATCAGTCTCCAATTTTGGAAATCATGTGCTCATTTCACAGAGCGGATGATTACTATTAAAATCTTTTGGTTATTTTGTAATACTAAAAGTTGAGACATCTGTTAAGGAAGTGTGGCTGAGAAGATAAGTTGATACAATGAATACTTTCCTGAAAGTGACAAGTGTATCTTCCAAGTTTTTGTATAAAATGTCCCAAAAGGAAATCACTGGGTGGGGAGTAGGGGTGACTGTTGTTTCATCTTAGGGACTCACTGCCCCTGTTGAAATTGGCAGAAGGCCTTTCCCATATGCAGCCCCCCTGCTTTCTGCATGTTCAGAGACCTTCAAAGGCATTATCTGTGCCTATATGCTCTTTAAAGCCATGATGAGCCAAAGTTTCATCTGTAAGAAAACTTCCTATTCTAAGATCTTTTTCCTTTCCTGCTGCCAGTTTGAGTCCTTCCTAGGACACATTTGAGATACTTAAGATGTTATTTATGTTGTTACTGGTCAGGAAATAAGAAAAGAAGCCACGCTAGCTACATAAATTACTTGTTTTACTACAAAGGTTTTTTAGTACATAGGTTTTACTCTATGTTAAAAAAAATGGTGCATATACAAAAAAAAAAGGGCAGGAGATGTTTTATAGACTATGATTGTTTTAGAAAATTTAACACTCTAGCAACACAGATTTTAGTGGAAAAAGCAACATGCAACTTTGTGGGAATCTTAGGTCCTTGACTCAGCCACTAACTGTGACACTGTGGACAATTTTTACTTTGCTTTTCTTAGACTAAATGTCTTATTAGTAAAAAAGAAAGGACTAAAGTAGACCAGGGATATGAACTTGAGGGGAATCTAAGGATGATCTCAAGGCATGTTAAAATGTTATGCATGAGTGTGTGTGTATTATTCTGGGAAAGAGCCTCAAGGATATCTATAACATAAAATTAAAAACCAATAGATACTCTGTAAGGTCTTTTCCACGTGACTCTAGAATACCATGACTTGAGTCAACCCACCCAAATGAAGTCAAGGCTTTGAACTCAGACTCAGGTGAGCACAATGTTCAGGTCTTCTCAAGTCCCCACCCAGGGATCACCCTATCTAAACCCCACACCAACCACCCCTTTGCCCTTTACAATTGCTTTATTTTTCTCATAGCATTTAGCACATGACATTTTATCTTGCATCTGCTTATTATCTATACTCCCTCCTCTAGGATGTATGCTCCATGAAAAAGGGTTTTTTCTCTTTTCACTGTTGGATTTATTCCCAGTGCCTGGCACAATGCCTAGCAACTATTAAGTGCTCAGAAAAAAAAAAAAAAAAAAAAAAAAAAAACAAACCAAATGAATTATTATTTTTTTAATCCATAAAATAAAGTATGTCAGAAAAAAACCTCAAATATATTCTTTTTCTCTTTTTTAAGTCTGGGGGCCTGCTAAGAGCCATGCACTCTACCAAGTATGTTGCAAGCATATCTATTTTACTTCATCATTAAGGCAAGTCTTCCAATCCTTAGAGCCTTTTATAAAGTAACACATCTGGGAAAAGGAGCCAGGCGCTATATTTGTGGAAAAAGCTGCCTCATCAGGTACGAGGTATGCCACTAACTTGTGGGATTTGTTTAGACAAGCGACTATTCCCTAACAAACTCCGTTTCTACATTTATAATATGCAGATGATATCTGCCCCACCTACTGCAAGTCAGCAGGAGAATAAATGCTTTAGTGTGTGAAAAGTGAGGTACACACATATATATAATAAGTAATGTGGTGGGGGTTCCTGTAAAGTGCTTCAGCAGAGATCTGCTATAAGCTTTTGGGTAAGAGAGCAGGGGATACCCTGTAAAGGGAAAAAAAATGTCCCAAATGTAGCCTGGGACCAATATTTTTTGCATGCTATAATTCACAACCTCCTCCTGGGAAGAAATTTACATGCTTGATAAAACTCTGAAAACCACTTTTTCTCCACAAAGAGATTGAGACTTATTCTTAGGATTGAGGCACCCACTGACCCAGCTCACTACCAGCCAAGTGTCTCGTGATTTTTTGTAATTTCTATTTTTTAGTCTAACAATGGGTCTAAAAAATTATGTTCTGGGAGAGTTTGTGTATTCTTAGAATGAATGATGGTGATTCAGTCACTTTGGTATCAAATTAGCTTCCATCAGATATATAGAAAGCAGTAATATGCTCTAACCATTCTGTTTCCCTATTGAATGTTCCTGCCCACCACAAGGAAATCTTTAGATTGGCCTATTAGGGACCCTTTAATTTGAATGAAAAGTTTCCTGTAGCACCCAGTTGATCTTTAAAGAGGGCATGAGGTTTGGGAGTCCTTATTTTTGGAGAGAGGGGTACTCTGGTAGATTCTATTTCTAGATCATCAATTAATCCTTGTCTAAAAGTATGTGCTTCAAAACACCAGATGTCCTCTTGATTCTTTCCAGCCATCTCCTTTTTTTCCTTTTCACATTTATCTTTTCCCACATTCTAAAAGAAAGGCAAATCTTTCACTTTCCAGGAGTCTGCTTACAGTCCATTCCTGTGGGATGTAAAAATCTGTAGGACCCAAGCAGATTTGGAACTACCTGTAAGATTACAGATACTATGAAAGTGAAGGACTTTCATGACTGAAAAACAAGTCCTTTTGGAGTTAAGGGAAAGTTCCCATTTCTTTGCTTCAAATGCAAGACCAAGACCTAATCAATAGACAGTAGAAACTGAATGCAATAGAATAGAAAAACCAAAAATCATTTTTTGTGACCAATCACTGGATAACTTTTGGCATGTAACTCAGGAGTTTAAAAAATAGAGTAGAATTATACTGCCTTCACCCCAATATACTTATTTATGTAGCAATATTTCTTAAATGCCACATCAAAAAAAAGAAATACTTAATTTGATTATACAGGTTATCTTACTCTGACAATAAGTAATATTTATGTATAAACTATTTTTAAAACCATGCATCTTGTTGAGAGATAATTTTCCCCAAATTTTACCTATACCTAAAACTGAATCATCAACATTCTACTTGTTCTGATCAATTGTGTACTAGTAAAAATATAACAATTCAATCCGAAACAAATTATATTAAACAGAGCCTATTGCCACAAGAACTTTAAAAAAAAAAAAAAAGATATATATATATAAAGGCACCTGGGTGGCTAAGTCAGTTGAGTGTCTGAATCCTGTTTTTAAATGTTTGTTTATTTTAAGAGACAGTGAGTGAGTACAAGCAGGGCAGAGGGGCAGAGAAAGGGAGAGAGAGAATCCCAAGCAGGCTCCACACTCAGCATGGAGCCCAATGCTCCCATGGATCCCACAACTCTGGGATCATAACCTGAGCTGAAATTAAGAGTCAGACACTCAACTGACTGAGCCACGCAGGCACCCCAAGCTTCCAACTCTTGATTTCAGCTCAGGTCATGATCTCACGGTTCGTGAGATGGAGTCCTGCATCGGGCTCTACGCTGTGTGGGGCCTGCTTAGGATTCTCTCTTTCCAACCTTCCCCCAACCTTCTCTCAAAAATAAAGAAACATTTAAAAAAGAACAACAACAACAACAACAAAAGATATATAGTATGTGTATGTGTGCGTCACAAGAGTTTGAAAAGTAATCAGTGGAAGATTTCCAACAGAAGAATTTTAATTGCGATTAGGTTATATAGGAAAAGAGAAATGAAATGAGTTCCATGAGGGAAACAACTATGTAAAATTCCTGACACCTGGAAGAGCTTGTTGGTATGTTTTTTAAATGGATGTTATAGTAGATATGAAATCACATTGGCATTTAATTTAGCTTCCATTAGGTACATTACAAAGAATATTTTTTTAAAGAAATCAATACTTATAATATCAGAAATGTCATCTTTCACAACTATTTAAAATTATGATAGGGTGCCTGGGTGGCTCAGTCGGTTAAACATCCGACTTCACCTCAAGTCACGATCTCGCGGTCTGTGAGTTCAAGTTCCATGCTGGGCTCTGTGCTGACAGCTCAGAGCCTGGAGCCTGCTTCAGATTTCTATCTCCTTCTCTCTCTGCCCCTCCCCTGCTCATGCTCTATCTCTCTCTGTCTCTCAAAAATAAGTAAAACATTAAAAAATTTTTTCTTTAATTAAAAAAATTTAAAAGTGATAAAAAAATTTTAGATACTAACTTAAAGTTTTAAAGTGTATGAGGAAAGCACATAGTTTTTCAAAATCCTCTTAGGGGTACCAGAAAAAATACATTCAGAGACACTACTCTAAACTGCCTCTAAGCCAAGAGCTTGTGTTGACTAAAATTTTGACTTCTAATAGAAAGACAAAACCAGGATTTTTTCAGAAAAGTGCAAAATCTGTCTCAAGCATCCACTGCAAATTACCAAATCCGTTAACTCTGAATATAGTAAATATTCAATAAACACTAGCTCATTGGCAAAATATTCTGGCCATTAAACTGATACCTATTAACAGCATATATACAATATTTATATATGTATATACAATAGGTATATATACAATACCTTCAAGGAGATCTTTCAAATTTGGGTCAAATACTATTCAAAAGTATGCTACCCAAACAAATCCCAGGACTAAGTAATAAGCACATGGAGTTTTATTCCTAACTCTTTTCTGGACATCCATTTACATGCAAGTGTGATGTCTAGCCCAGGAAATAAGCAAAATAATCCTTATAAAGAAGCACCTGGAAGGTGACATAAGTATTCTCTGGCTTAAGTATCATAACAGGTGTACAAGACTCAGAGGCAGCAGAGAGGAGGGGAATGTGGAGCTCTCATGAGTGGCAGGCAGACAGAGAGTGTCTGGAATGGTCTTTCAGAACAGGTATGCTTGAACTGATCCTTGAAAGATGGGCAAGTGTTTGACAAGAGGATACCAGCACCCCAGGTAAAGGGAAGGAACAAAGACACGGAGTACAGCCATCTGGCTACCTCATGCCTTCCTCCCTACACTGCAAATAGTTTGGGATGGCTAGTATGGGAGTGTGACTGTGCACACCGTCCATGGTGCATGCATTGGTGATTTAGAAACGACAGGGTAGGCAGAGGTGAAGCTGGAAAGCTATGGAAGCAGACAAAGGAAGACTTTATTATATGGTTCACCAAGGCACTTGGACTTGATCCTGTGGCAAAGCAAGTCATTAAAGGGTTATTAAATTGGGCAGTCATGGTGTGAGATTTGCCTTTCAGAATGATTACTTTCCTGCAGAGTGGACAACAAATTTGCGGGGTGGAGGATACAGAAGACTAGAAACTGAACTACCAGTTGGAAGACAATTAGCAGTTGTCCTGGAAAAGACTCAAGGCAATAAGGGGACCGTGGAAGAAGGTACAAATGGGAAAAACCTGAAAGACGTACGTGTCCCTTGGACAAACTGACTACAAATGGTACAAAGAGCAGTTGAAGGGAATGAGGCAAGGAGAAGCCCAGAATGACCTCTAGGTTTCTGCGGGTTATGTAATTGGGTAAATAGTATTGCTATTTACAAAAATATGGACTCTAAAGACAGATAACAAGTTTTGGGGGAAAAGAAAGTATCTTCAGTACACTGACTCAGGTCCCTCATTTGTTCTGTGAGGCAGGCAGCACAGGCACTATTATCCCCAATCTATGCTCAAAGGGGTAAAATATTTTGCCCCATATCACATGCAGCAGTTTGGAAAGCTTACTGTATACTAGGCTCAAGAGCCGGTAAACAAGGGAGACAAGACCCATACTTTCAACAGAACTTGTATTCTTTTGGGGGTGAGGGGAGTAGAAGACAAATAAGCAAGCAAACAATAAACCAAGATCTGAAAGACTATTATGGGGTAGGTGTGGGGGGCATGGGTACTCGATCTGAGGGGGCCAGGGAAAGTATCTCTGAAGTCCCATTGGAGCCGACCTTTCATTGAGGAGAAGTATTCATACAAATCATAAGTATTCAGACAAATCATAAGGGAAGAACATTTCCAGACAGAGAACAGCAATTGAGAAGTCCCTGAGGTAGGAGCGTGGTTGGTGGGCCACTGAGGGAGGAATTCCAAATACGAGGGCAAGTGTGGAGTGAGAGGAAGTCCCAGTTCCAAGGGTATTCCTGGGAGGGTGAAGGTGAAAGGCATGTGGCCCCTTAGGGCAGCACTGGCGTAGCATACCCTCTCTCAGGGAAGCCTGCAAACCTGACCACTGTGCACAACACTGGCGTCTGAGAAACTGCATCATGACTCAAATGCTTTTGGAAGACAAGTCATTCCTCAGTGAGGACTGCCTATTTCGGCATTGAAATGGGGCCAGGAACAAACTCATTTAGTTTTGCCTAGAGAGATGAGCTTTAAAAATCTTTAGATGAGCAGAATTCATCTTATATTTATCCACTCAGAGTGAGAAACAATGTGCAGTACAACGGCAGGTGGCTCTGCCCCCAAGGCTCGGTCATGCCATAACACACTACACGGAAGCAGAGCCTCCCTGCTCACCCTCCAAGGTTGTCAGTGGGATTGGAAAGGCAACATTTCCCCTAAAGAATCCCCAATTAGCTCAGCTGGAGGGCAAGGAAAAGTGGTGCCCCCACTGCCAATGTGCTGAGCTGGGTTGTCGTGTACATAAACCTAAAAGCCTTGGAGGTACTGGATGTTGGGGTTGCCTACTGGTCCAGAGATAGGCCACCCTAGGCACAGCAGTCTAGCCAGCTCTCTGGAACACTCTGCCCATGCCTCCCATCCTGTGGTCATTTTCCACTGCTGCTTCATGGGCTAACTAGTCCTCTGCCAAGTCTTTCTAATCGCCCCCATTCAGCCAAATGGCTTTAAATTCCACTTGCTAAGGGTGATGCAGATCAACCCTCTGACCCTCTCTGAAAAGATCCTCCTTTATAGCCAACTTTCTTAGATGCATCTGCTTGGTGTATCCAAAAAAGTATCTGTATTTAAAGTTTGCCAACATAGCATGAATAAATTATAGAAGAACTAAATTATTTCTGAATTATGTAGCCCCTTTCAGGGTATCACATTGAGAAATTATATATTATACGCGCTTATTTGAAAGATGGCTCCATGCATTATGAAATGCCTTCTTTGGAGTGGTGTTGGAAACCTGTGACACATTATGACCCACGCCTAGGGGATGGTGACAGATCATCATCTCATGTCTGCACTCATTTCCAACCACACTCCCACACCATCTCTTTACTTCAGATCCCTGGCCAATTTTTTTCTTCCTAAAGTCACCATTCAACCTCTGACCATAGAACATGTGCTTCCGTATAGCACCTGTACTTCTCCTTAACGGCTTTTGTAGTGGCAATTTTTAAAAATTTAATTGTAGCAATAGATTCATCTGTCCCCCCCAGTAACCCCTCTATGGGGGCAGAGGCCATGTCCATTTTTCTTACCTTCTGTCCCCAGAACACGGCACAGTGTCTGGCACACAGAAGCTGTTTGTTAAATAGTTGCTGAAAAAAAAAATACTATGAAATGAACTCATTGGTGGATACGTTTCAGCTTCTGAGAGCAGATCAGCCAAAAATCATTCAAATCAAAGTTGAAGAAGCTTAAGGCTGAGCTATTCTGTTTTTGATAAAAAAAATACAGGAAAGACTTTGCTATTTGGATTTAAACTGATTTTGGAGACAGTTCTCAAAAAGTCTGAGTAACAATTTAACAACACTTATTTGGATATGTAGGAAGATGAACAATTTTAAACTGGTTTATGTTTTTAAATAACGAATAAGAGTTCATTTTCAGAAAGGTTCCCCAGATTAGGTCAAATTTTTTAAAAAGTTAGACTTACTTTATCAGGCAGTTTTTTAGGCACTCTAATTTTTTTTTTTAACGTTTATTTATTTTTGAGACAGAGAGAGACAGAGCATGAACAGGGAAGGGTCAGAGAGAGAGGAAGACACAGAATCTGAAATAAGCTCCAGGCTCTGAGCTGTCAGCACAGAGCCCGACGCGTGGCTCAAACTCACAGAACACGAGATCATGACCTGAGCCAAAGTCGGACGCTTAACCAACTGAGCCACCCAGGTGCCCCATAGGCACTCTAATCCTCCTATCTGATTCTTACCCCCGGATGAGGAAATTGAAGGTGCAAGAGGCTAAGGTTGCATACAGAGTAAGTGGCAGAGACCGGATTCACATCCAGGTCTATTTGATTACAAGAGCTATGTTTTCAATCTAAGCCATGGGCTAAGCTAAGAAGTAAATGCTGACACTAAATAATAATGCATTGCACCCTCCCATGACAAGGTAAGAGAGTGTGGTCTGATACTACCAACTGGGGCAAATACTTACATATTTTAAAAAAATAGGATTTGGATGCCAATGATGTGGTCACAGGGAAACTAGACAGTTCATGACTCCAAAGGAATAAGGAGAATTATGAACTATCATTTACTGAATGCTTGTTTTATGCCAGATACTGTATTAGATGCTTTAACACTAGTATTTCCTTTAATTCTAAGAATCCTACAAAATGGGTAATAGCCAAGAAAAAAAGAGATGTAGAATAACTGTGATGTTTGGCTACCGTAATGTTCCTTCCCTCCTTCTTCCTAAGGATGTGAACCTCCCACATTAAAAAAAAAAAAATTTAACGTTTATTTATTTTTGAGAGACAGAGACAGAGCACAAGCAAGGGAGGGGCAGAGAGAGAGAGGGAAACATGGAATCCGAAGCAGGCTCCAAGTTCTGAGAGCCTGACACAGGGCTCTAACCCATGAACCACAAGATCATGACCTGAGTTGAAGTCGGATGCTTAACCGAATGAGCTACCCAGGCACCTCGAACCTCCTCCATTTTAGTGGGGCACAAGGTTGTCAGGAATAAGGATGATATTCTCCAGTCTCTGTTCCAGATTGGTGAGGTCATGTCACTGAGTTCTGGCCAGTAAGCTGTAACAAGAAGTGAATGACAGCTTCCAGGAAATTTCTGTAAGAGACCATCGTCTCTTGCCTTTCCCCTGTTTCCTACCTTCCTTCTTTCCTCCTTTCTGCTACTTGGAATCTGCACATGATGGCTGAGGTTTCATCTAGGACCATGAGGTTGAGGGCCTCTCCTGATGTATGCTAGATCTACAAGGTGGAACCAGCCTATGTCTCAGGCAACTGTAAAAACATTATACCAGCCCTGGATTGTCTCTTCATAAAGTTCTGTGTTTGTTTAAAATGTTTTTAAAGAGAAACATTTTGTTTAAACAACTGCTCTTTTCAGTCTCTGTAACTGGTAGTTAATCTAATCCAGCAACTGGTTCATCAGGCCCCTCAGTCTGCAAAGTCCATGCTCTTAGGTAGAAGTTGAAGAATTCCTATTTATAATTTGCAATAGATTTGAGAAGGGGGGGCAGTGTAAAAATGCTGAGAGGGAATTTGACAGAAGAAAAGAAATAAGGTTCAAATACACTCTCAAATCTACACAACTGAGAAATGATCAAAAGGAATATGCTACTCAATAATATAGAATTTAGTCTCCTTTAGAGACGGGCGGAGGGAGTGCTCAGTCACCTGCACAGAGCTAGAAATAGAAGAGAAATAGAGGCTGTGCAGCTGGTAGCTTCTGAGAAAGATGCTGTCGGCTAAGGAGTAAGCAGTGTAGAATGGAGCCCTGGACATGGCCACAGGATGAGACAGACAAGAAGAAAGAATACAAGCAACTCTGAAACTGAAGAAGCAGGAGATGAAGCTCGAAGATACACAGTCTGGAAAGGGATAAGCAGAATCATATGACCCATATCAAAGACAGCAGAAAGGCTAAAAAGGCAAAAGGAAAGGTCAAGGATGAAACTCTGACAACTCATTTTTATTCATTTCTTTTACACAGGTTCACAACAGCATTGAAGAAATGAATTTAACTTGTGTTGCAATTGAGTAGAATCCTAAATGTGAGGACCTCATAGAATAGGGAGTTTGCTATTACTCTTTGCTCAGTTTCTAAGTGAAGAGCAGTGGTAAGAACTCAGCAGATAGATTCAATGATTGGAGTTAGGCTTCATTTTATTTAAGATCAATCTTCATGATTTAGAAAAGAAAAATAAGTGGTTATGTCGGCCAAAGTCATTATATTAAACATCAGAAAAAAAAAAAAAAAAACCCTAACTCGTTATAAAGGTATGTAGGAAGTTTAGAGAATATAGATGGGACGTGGCACCTGGATGGCTCAGTCGGTTAAGCATCCGACTTCAGCTCAGGTCATGATCTCACAGTTCATGAGTTTGAGCCCCACGTCAAGTCTGTGCTGACAGCTCAGAGCCTGGAGCCTGCTTCAGATTCTTTGTCTCCCTGTCTCTCTGCCCCTCCCCCATTTGTGCTCTGTCTCTCTCAAAAATAAACAAACATTAAAAAAAAAAAAAAAAAAGAGGGGCGCCTGGGTGGCTCAGTTGGTTGAGCGTCCGACTTCGGCTCAGGTTATGATCTCACGGTCCGTGAGTTTGAGCCCCGCGTCGGGCTCTGTGCTGACAGCTCAGAGCCTGGAGCCTGTTTCAGATTCTGTGTCTCCCTCTCTCTCTGCTCCTGCCCTGTTCATGCTCTGTCTCTCTCTGTCTCAAAAATAAATAAACGTTAAAAAAAAATAAAGAAAAAAAAAGAAAATATAGATGGGAAATAAAATGAAAGTAGCCAATAACAATTAAAAAAAGGCAAGAATAGGAAAACGCACACAACAGAAATTAGAATGCATTTTACAACTGCTCGAAAAAATTCTATGATATAACTTGATCTCCCAAATTCCTTTTGAGTGGTCACAGGTCTGAATTGCTTCGCAGCATTCAGGATTCTCTAAGTGGGGAAACAGGGAGGGACATGCTTTGCAGAAGGCAACGCAAAACATTCCACCAAGTCTGGAGTAACATGACAGGTTCAGCATGCATTCATTTCTGATAATATCAGTGTATGCTAGACGGGTGGTAGAAAGGAGAAACAAAAGTAAAATTTGGAAATTCAACTTGAGAGACACCAAATGAAAATCAAGGATTAGATTAAACTGGCTATTTTTGATATGGGTGGTAAAAAAAAATTAGAAAGGCACATAAAAATACTCAGATACCATTAATAAGAATTTGAAAAAAATTTTAAAGTTGTTTACAAATAAAGATTTTGGCTAAAGCAAGAATATTTAATATTTTTATGTTTTTGTTTTGTTTTGTTTTGTTTTGTTTTGTTTTAAATAGGCTCCACACCCAATGTGGGGCTTGAACTCGCAACCCTGAGATCAAGAGTTGCATGCTCTACCAATTGAGCCAGGCAGGTACCCCAAGAACCTTTTAAATATTAAAATATTTGCCCTTTTCAACTTTGAGAGGATAAAACATAGTATCACAAGTTTCAGGCCACTGCAACAAAATACCCACCCAGTCTAAAAAAACTTGGAGGGGGGTGTCTGGGTGGCTCAGTCAGTTAGACATCGGACTTTGGCTCAGGTCTCGATTTCGTGGTTTGTTAGTTCGGGCCCTGCATCAGGCTCTACTGACAGCTGATTGCCCAGAGCCTGCTTTGGATCCTCTCTCTCCCTCTCTCTGCCCCTCCCCCTGCCTCAAAAAATAAACATTAAAATAAATAAATAAATAAAAAACCCCTAGAGGGATAGTGTACTACTATTTAGTGCTAAAAAGAAATGAGCTGTCAAGCCATGAAAAGATCTGGAGGATGCTTAAATCCATAATACTAAGTGCAAGAAGCCAATCTGAAATGGCTACAGACTGTATGATTCCAATTATGACATTCTGGAAAAGGCAAAAAAAAACTCCAGAGACAGTAAAAATGTCAGTGGTTGTTAGCAGAGGAGGGAGGGATGAATAGGTGGGGCACAGAGGATTTTTAGGGCAGTGCTGTTGTGACACAGTATCATAGTCTGATATTATAGTGGTGGATACATGTTACTGAACACTAATGTAAACTATGGACTTTGGGTGATAATGATGTGTCAGTGTAGCCTCACTGATTATAACAAATGTACCTCTGGTGGGGGATGTCCACAATGTAGCAGGCTATGCATGAGTGGGGGGAAGGGAGTTTAAGGGAAACCTCTGCACTTTACTCTCAATTTTGCTATGAACCTAAAACTGCTCTAAAAAATAAAGTCTATTAATAAAAAAAAAAAAAAAACTTGGAGGATCTGGTATCTGTTCCAAGTTATGTTGATTAGGGCTCTTTCCATTTTAATTAATATTGGTGCTTTCACTCTAAGAATCCTTAGAAGCAGTGGGGAACCATCTTAGAAAAACAAATCTTGACAAGTAGTCAAATGAAATCACTCCAAATGTGAAAATATACATGTGAGGCTGGACATGTTGGAACACCTTTCCAGTTGAAGAAAAACAAAACAAGTTTTGGTAATTTTAGTAAATTTTTTGACAAGTTTAGTAAATTTAATTCTAACATGTACATTTTAATTTGTTTTCTGCTATAATAAAAACATTTTAAGGGGAGAGTAGGTATAAGAAAAGTGCCATGACTCAACTGTACAATCAGTGACAAACTTTGCCCCGTTTATTACCTGAACTGAAAGTAATATCAGACATGTTAGGGCTTACATTCTTAGATCACACAGGCCCAATTACTTGGGGGATTAGCTGTCATTTTACATTCTCTTCAAGAGTGGAGCTGCTGACTAGGAAAGCCAGGGGAAAAAGAAAGTCACCTTGGCACCCACAACTCAAAGGAGCATTCTGGGTTCTCAGGAGGTGACACCTGAACACATGGAGGGTACTGGAATCGTTAAATAATTCTACTGCAGTGTGACTTCTCTCGTGTGCTTGCTTCCACCCTACACTTAGGTTTAAGAGACATGCCATTTAATCTTCTCCTAGAAAGCAGGGAACAAATTGACTATTTCAAGCTGGCTACATATTTGCCATTTAAAATCGTCATACTGTTATCTTCTCACAGAGCTTTACAAACAGTTTTTAGGCAAGGCAAATGTATTCAAGAAAGTTCGGGCATAGGTTTTTGTTTTAAATTTAGGTTTGTCTTTTTCTTGGGAAGGGAAAGGGAGCTGCAGAGAGAGGCTTGCTATCACAAAGAAAAGTCTTCCACAAATGTCATCTGACTCAAGGCAACCTATGGACTTTGGGAAGTCAGCTGGGAACACAGAGTAATGAGCGAACACCGAGCCTCCTGCGTCTGACCTCTCAGCACCTGCTCCACTGTAGCCTAGAAAAAGGAAACTCTTGGCTTTTCCACATGGGTAGAGGTTGCCCCCACCCCCACCCCCGCCCCCTTCAAGCAAACGGACACCAACACCAGCATCAAACTGTAGGCGAACAATGAGTATCCAACGAGTTTGTCAAAAAACAGCGCCAGGGCAAGGGGGCAAAGGAGAGCGACCAGACGCGGGGTGCTCACTCAGGACGCCCTCGGGAGAGGTCTGTTCACTCCAGCCTGGGAAACCAGAACCCTGTTCCCGCACCACCCCGAGGACTTACACTCAGGTGCGGCGCCGACACCGCCGCGGTGGAGAGGGGACCGCCTCGTCGTGGCCGCCCACTCCTCTTGCCCCGAATGACCCCGGCACCCGGGAGAGGTTGTCTCGGGGGGTTCGCTCCCTTTTTCCCGGAAACATGGGAGCAGCGGAGCGGCCACTGGTGTGTGGCCGCGCCACCTGCCTGCAGGCCCGGCTCGCAGGTGAGGCGCGGGCAGGTAACCGCACCTGCTCGACAACCCCACCTGCTGCGTCCCCTCGCCCCCGTCCTCCGCCTCCACCAGCGGGGTGGGCTCGGCTCCTCCTCCGGGAGCGGGGGGCGCCCCGCTCCGACCTACCTGCGCGACCCCGGCCCCCGGCGCCCGCGCTCCGCGCCGCGTGCGCCCCGCGCCGCTCCGGGCGCGCCGGCGGCGGCCCCGCGCCGGCACTTTCTCGGCTGACGGCTGCTGCGGGCTCAGCGGGAAGCCCCAGCGCTGCCGGGCTCGCCGCCTCCGACCGGCTCCATTGTGACGCGGCGCGTTCCGCCGGCCAATCGGCGCGCGGCGGCGCGAACCGCTGACTAAGTTCGCGTGTGGAGGAGGAGGGGACTGGGCGGAGGCGGGAGGCGGAGGCGGCGGCCGCGGCGCTGCGCGGCGGCAGTGGTGGCCGAGGCGGAGGGGGAAGAGGTGGCGAGGGGGAAGAGGCAGCGGCCGCTCCGGGAGCTGCCCCTGCCGTGAAATGTGCAGCAGCCTTGGCCCGAGCGTGTGCCGGGCTTCGGGACGGCGGGGGCCGGTGGCTCACCGCTCGCCGGTGGAAACAAAGCGCGGCTGCCGTCGCCCGGAGCGCGCCATGTGGCCGCCCCGGGCCGCTGGCCACTGCCTCCGGCCGGCCGGCAGCAGCACCCCGCCCCTCCCCCAGCTACACGACTCGCGGGGGGCTGGACAGAGCGGGGACTCTTTTCCAGACACGCGAGGGACAGGGGCTTAGGGCCGTCTGCGGGGCGCGCCGTGCAAGACTTTGGAAGTACAGTATTTATGTAGCGCCCCCCCCCCCCCCGCCGCCCTGCCTTTTCACGTGGGCACCCTGAGTAACTTGTTATTTACATAATGTGTCGGGCCCTGAGGGAAGGCTCAGGTGGACCACGTGGAACCTATCTCTGACACACACAAGTCCCTTTACTTTTCTTTACTCTAAGGGCTTAGGCCACAGGCCCGAGCCCCTGTGCCAAACCAAGCGGCTTAAATTAGGATTCTGGGACTCCAATACCATCCCCCTCTCTCAGAGGTCCTTATCCTGGGGGCGAAGAGGGAACTGGGTGGAGGGGCCGCACTTTACTCATCACCAGCGTCTTGCCGCTAATAAACCGCAGGACCACCCCATCTACTGCCCTACTCGGGTCCCTCTGCAGTTGGGGCCCCGCGTTTGAAAAGTGACAATGTGCCTTACAGGAGAAACAAAAAATCCAAACCCAGGAATCCAAGGGACGTGATAACGTTGTCATCTTCACTCAGCCCCCACTCTCATCCCCACCCCAGATTCATCTCAGTCCATTTGCACAGACTAACCTCTTCAACACAATGATTCAATTACATTAGGCAGCATTTATATCCCTGAGTTGCCATGGCAATCACATTCCCATTAAAAAAAAAAATGTTTGTAGAGGGACCTCCCAAAGGAATAAAATGAAGACTGTAAAAGACTCAGCATCTGGGGGCATATCTGATGGGTTTGGGTAAGTAAGAATGAAGAAATGGCACAACCGAGTTCTAGGAGAGCACGTCGTGTTCCACAGACTGTTCAGGTTAGGACTACAATTCGAATTACTCTGAAAGGGATTAAGAGGGCTGTCTTTCCGGCACTGTGCTATTCTTTCCTTGTCCATTCCATTCTGGGTTGGCAGCCGTGTTTCTTCTTGGGTCTTGGAGGAAAGGTTGAAAGAGCATTCCTGCATTTGGTCATTCATTTTATTGAGTCTATGGGTGAGATACTGTGTATGTACAGATCAATTAAGCCAGTTAGGTTTAGGTTTGCTGCTCAAACAGCTTACTATCTTCAGAAGAAGATTAAAAAAATATACAGAATTAAATATGAAACAAGGAAAAAAGTGAGTGCTGTAAGCGATACTGATGATAAAACCATGAGATAAAAATTGAAAATGTCTGTGGCACCTGGGTGGCTCAGGTGGTTAAGCATCCGTCTCTTGATTTTGGCTCAGGCCGTGATCTCACAGTTAGTGGGATTGAGCCCCACGTTGGGCTCTTGCACTAACACCACTGAGCCTGCTTGGGATTCTCTCTTCCTCCCTCTGCCCCTCCCCCACTCTCATGCACAACCTCTTGTGTTCGCACACCCATGCACACTCTCAAAATAAACTTAAATATTGAAAATGTCTAATTTTCCATGTGTTTCTTTGAATGTTTGGAAAGGAATATTCTCTTCCCGTGCAAATCCATGGACAAATAATCCATCTTCTATTACAGCAATATCACTACCTGTATGGACTGGGAGTAATTGCTTAACATCCTTGGGAGTCAGTCTCTTCAGGTATAAAATAAAAGATTGTAAACTAGATGATGTGTTAAGATTCCAATTCCAATGATAGGATGAATAAAAAAGTGACCTCATGCTTGGTAACCCAAGGTACCATTAGCAAGAAGTTAAAGTGATCAAGTGTATTAAGACTGCATTAGCCCTGGATTAATCTCTGATATGTAGCTTATAAATATGTTTATTTTAATCTAATTCTCATGAACAAAGCCACCCTCCATGATGACAACATTTATTACTGAATAATGGGCTTCCGAATTTGTGATATTGCTTCTAGAAATCCTTTTCTGAAACTGTAGCAATCAATGAATGTTTCTTTTGTTTCTTCTTCCTCCTGTGATGCTTCATATAAGCTCCTGCTTGCATTACAGCTAGAAGAAAGATGAATAACTTCTAATGCTGTTTTCAGAGAACTTTAATGCTATGTACATTCTATGAGACCATAAAGAAGAGAAAGTATTTAGTAACTGGAAACTATTGGCATCCCAGGGTAGGCTTTATAATGAGAAACACAAATACTGTTTGGCTTTTTATGCCTATACCCACTTTTACCACTACATTGTAATCTCTTTGAAAACAGGACCTGTGGAGTCTTAGAATAGTTCAGTCCTTACAGGATTATAGGAGTATCTGAAATTCTCTAAGGGACACTCTAAGTTATTTTGATAAAAAAAAAATTAAAAGACAGTGACTATTTCCACAGCCAGATTAATCGAGGTCTAAAATATTGGCAGGTCACTTCACGGCTGATTCTCTGAAAAAAAAAAAAAAAAATCTCTGAGTAACATCAGCATAAGCTATGCTCCATGTGGCTGCCTTGATAAGAGTTTCATTTCTCTGAGTCTTGAGAAAATTTTTATGATTAATGGAAGAAAGAATATTATCCAATATTAACAGTTCTTTTCCAATTCTGTATTCTAAAAATTATTTATGATAATGAAAAATCCTCTTTCTCTAAATTAATTAAACATTGAATGTCTAGAGTGTAAAAAAGAAAGCACTGGGGATTTGACAGAGGTGAGGAGGGATATCAAGATAAATATAATTAGTCATTTTCTTAAAGATATGTACTAAAGTGTGGAAGGTATATCCAGATAGTATACAGCATCTTAAAGAGGAGGGTTGGTGGGCCATGTAGGGTTGAGGGAGAATCACACTGAACATGGGTCTCAGGAAGTTCGGCTAGCTTTAAAATTCTAAACTGGATTATTACTTTTAAATATTGTCTCAGCATCATAGTTCAAGTTTTTTAGTTCTACCGAGATGTCAGTTCAGAAGAAAAGAACAGAAATTAGAAGTCATTCACAGTTTTGCATTCTCAGAAAGTTTGTCAGAATCCCCCTGGCTCAGCTATATATGGTTGAGCACGTTGTCATTGATCAAGAATTTTTATTTTTGGCCAACACTTCACCATGTTTTCCTGACCTTTTCAATCTACTGGTTTCAGAGCTTTCACATGAGTTTTCCTTGGGCCTGGGGAAAATTCTGAGAATAACCCCTGAGGATGAGCTCAGTGGTAGGGATTCTGAGGACAGGATGAGTAGGACATTTCGCCTGTGTTTAGAATAAAGTAGCTTGATCTAGAAATCCAAACTGCAATTGTGCAAGGCTGCTGTGCACTTCAGTGTGAGTTGATCCCTTATCACAGTCCCAGTCTAGAATATTCATGACCAGTTACTTTGTTTTCCACCCACCATGCTGATTGCCCCCTCTGCCACCCCTTCCTTATGAGAAAGGTGCCATGAAGGTGACCTCCTAGCTTCTTCTCTGAAGGAAAAACACCAATTCCTGCAGCAGGATGCCCGGCATCCCCAGCTGATCTGTCTTCTGGGAAGTTGTCCAAATATTTCTTTGAAAGTTTCTCATGCATCCCATTTAAAGAATATATACTGTCATCTGGGTCACATATTGGAATCCACCATAGAGCAGCCAGCCAGTTATTGACTTTGTCCCTTTCTTATCCATAAAAAGGAGGTGACTTCTAAGAAAATATTTGCAAATGAAGCCAGGCTGGAAGCCTAGAATTAAAGCAGAGCTGGTACTCCTCAGCTCCTGCAAAGTGGTCTTCAAAAGCTCTGATGAATTCTGCTAGTGACTGAGACAGTGCTTGCTAGGATCCCTACAACGATTCAATATGTGATCCGTGAACCATGTTGGAATCTGAACAAGAGGTATCCTGGTAGTGTTAAAGTGGCTGGTTTCTAAGGTTCCCCATAGTAAGCCCTTCCATTTATTTGGTGGGGAGTAACCCAAGTCTAACAGCAGCCACACCCTGATTTCTCCCCTTATTTACCCCTCAGCAGCTGTGTGTACGTGTGTGTGTATGCATGCAGGCATGTGCATTTCTTGGCCTAATATTAGGTCATCTGTTAATTATAATATACATTGAGTACTGCAACTTTAAGGGTAGGGACTAATATAGTTCTGTGGTTTATCAATGATAAAAAAAATTACTTATAAAAGAACAGGATTCAGAACATTTTAGAGCTGGAGAAGAAAGAAATATGTGCCAGAAAGAACACAGGACTTGGAGTCTCGGGTTCTAATGGTGGCTCTTATGGCCATGTGACCTAGGTCACACCCCTAACAGTCTAGGGAGGAGTTTCTATTTTACAAGGTGTTTAATATATCTATCCTGGACTATATAAGAAAAGAAGTCTCATACTTCATTTCACTCACTCATTTATCATCCAACAAACATTTATTCTATGCAAAATAGTGTACCTGCTTCTGGGGATACACTGGTCCATATGATGGATGTGACTTTTTTCTTCCTGAGATCCACATTCTCTAGGCCTTCCTCCAGAGAATCTTAGGCTGAGTGTAATAAATCAATGAGGACTAACTAACCAAACTCCAGTCTGTCCCCACAACACCCTTCTCTTTGGCTTTGTCTCCTGAATCCTGCATATCTAAATGCAAACACACTTTCCAATTACCTACTTAGTCTTCTGCTGACATATCTTGGCAAACCTCTTTGCATCCAATTCACTCTCTCCACCAAACTATAATAGTTTTCAGAGCATGTAAAAGCAAAAGGACACTTGAGAAATGTAAAGTTTTTAAAACAAACAAACAAAAAAATAGAGGCGAGTATGTAGCCAGATATGTGAGCAAACCACAGGGCCCGGTAGACCCTCCTAACACAGGATTTTGACCTGGCTCAGAACCTATGACTCAATTATCCCGTATAGTAGCCGAATATAACTTGGCTACCTTATGAAAAAGGACAGCAAAATAATAAACCGGATGTTCTTTTTTCATTACAAAACCAAGGGGCCAAGGTAGTAGGGCTTACACTGATAGAGGGGAAGGCGGGTTAAAGTAGGAAAAACTTCTCAGAGAAATTAAGACTGATGAGTGACTTAAAGCACTCAGGGCTTCAAAGGAAACCTGTTGTTTTAGTGAGTAGAATAGCTTCTAGCAGCTGACAAAGGCCTGTGTAGGTGGAAGAGTTACACACAGCTTGAATTCAAGTAGAAATGAGAGGGGAGCATCCTGAAGGATGAAAACAGGTATATAGGTGGGTGGAAATTTTACAATTTTATCTTTATCTTTGAATGAACTTGACTGTCGAACAAAATTCCTGGACTTATTTATCAATTGGATAAACAGATATAATCTTTTGCTCTTCAGGGTCTTCTAGGACAAAAAGATGTGTCCATTCTGAGTAAATAACAATCATAATGCAAATAGTTTCTATTCGTAAACTACTTTAGAGTTCATGCAAATCACCCAATGTATTATAGTCATTTCTAAACAATATGCTTTTTACCTCTATACTCTGTATACCTAATAGTGCTATCATCTATTAACAGTTCCTAGCCTTGCTGAGTTACTCTGCTAAACTTCCTGCAGCCCAGCCACCATTCAGAGGCCCAGTGGGTTGAAAGATGACAATGGCTTAAAGGCAGATCCCTAACATCCTCTGAAGGAAGACTGTGACACTGTGGATCTCAGGAGGATGAGGGCCCCATCCATCACATGTACTAGTGTATCCCCAGAAACTGGTACAGTGTTTTGCACGTGGTAGGCACAGAATAAATATTTGTCAAATGATAAATGAAGAGATGCAATAATATGCAATCTGAGATTTCTGAAATGCACATATTGTCTGTCCTGTATATTTCAGGGTTATCTCAGGATTTAACCCCTAGCTCTGTTTCCTTCATGTCCCACAGTTTAACATGTTCTTACTAGACTGAAGAATCAACAAATTTAAAGACTGGGATTGAGAAGTGCAAAGGAATACATGGGGATGATTTGACAAGACAAGTGAATACTGTACAAGTAGCAACATTTGTTGAAGTTAGCTAAAAATTGCTTATTACAAGATCACTTATATTCTCATGGCTGTGGATGTCTTCAGTTCCTCTTTCTTGATAACATATACATCCACACTGGCATTGGGACATTTTTTTCTAACTTGAGTGTCTTGCGGTGTTGAAATTTAATAATATCTTGAGATTTCTTTGATAATTTTTGACCAGAGGATTGGGTTTGGAGATGCCAGAAACTATGATGATTAGCATAAAAGACAGCATATAAGATATATGACTCATGTAAAAACATGAGTCAGCAAATCATGACTACTTTTACAAATAGCTACCTAAATTTAACATAGTGACTAAAAGCATGGATTCTGTAGCAAGGCTACTTGGATTCAAATGTTGGTTGGCTTTGCCCTTATGAGCTGTTTGAGTTTTGTTATTACTTAATTTCTCTGTTCCTTAGTTTTCTACTTGAAAAATGGGTTGTGGTAAGGTTTAAATGAATAATATGGTAGAATAGTTCCAGAAACGTATTAATTTACCTCTTATCATGATCTTTGGCAAGTCACTTACCCATTTTGAGCTAAGAGTTTCCGTGCACAAAATGAGAGGTCTTGAGTAGATTATCCCTAATGCCCTGAATCTATTGTTTTCAAATAAGACAGCTAGTCTATGTGTTTTTCTACATATATCTGTGTGGTTAGAGATGAAGTGAGTAGTTAGTAAATGCTTTCCTTGATTGATGGAAGAAGTGGTTACTGGGAGATTGGGCCAAGCTTCTTCACTGTTCTCTAAATTCCTTGAAAGAGGAAATATATTGTTTCTTCTTTGGTATCCCGAGGCCTAACATGGTACCTGGGGATAGTGGGCACTCAATAAACTGCTAATTAATGTGGAAGAAATGCCCTTGTGTCTTATGTTCCCAGATGTGTGGGAAACAGAAATGGTGGTAACTGTTTCCTAAGACTTTTCGCATTTTTTAACACTACTTACACAAAGTATTCAAATGCCATGAGTGCTCTCCACTGGATATATTCATAGTGCAAGGATTCAGTTGATAAGTTTTTGAAGCAGATACTGATTTGAGTTCAGAAGTCCTGGATTTTAGACTTAGGATATGGCAGATAGACATATTTTGCTGTTTCAGTACATATTTGGTGTTATGGCACTAAGGATGATATGATATGATTAGCACTCTAATTTCTTTGCTTTCTGTTTCTGACCTTTCTTCAGAGCATTTGTATCTATACATTTGTACGAATTTTGTATTCATTCTCATTCATTGTAAATAAAAAGAGAGGGACAGCAGTAATTAAAATATCAATGTTGAGAAAGCAAAAAGACAACCCAGAGAATGGTAGAAAATATTTATAAATCATATATCTGATAAGGGACTTGTAAAAAATACAAGAAACCCAATTTTAAAATGAGCAAAATATTTGAATTGACATTTCTAAAAAAAAATACACGAATGGACAATAAGCAAATGAAAAGATACTCAACATCATTAGTCATTAGAAAAATGCAAATCAAAACCACAAGGAGATACTACTTTGAATGCATTAGGATGATTCAAATAAAAAGAGTGACAAGTCTCAGTGAGGATGTGGAGATATTGGAACCCTTATAACATTGCTGATGGGATTGTAAAATGGTATGCAAACCTTGGAAGACAGCCTGAAAGCTTCTCAAAATGTTGAGCATAGAATAACTAGCAATTCTACTCCTAGGAATATCCTCAAGATAATTGAAAACATATCACCACACAAAAACCTATACATGGATGTTCATAGCTATATTATTCATAATAACCAAAAGGTAGAAAGAGCCCAAAATATCCATCATCTGATGAATGGATAAAGAAATTATGGTGTATCCATATAATTGAATATTTCTTAGCCATAAAAAGTAATGAAGTATTGATATGTGCTACAACATAGCTGAACCTCAGAAACACGCCCAGTGAAAGGAACCAGTCACAAAAGACCACATATCACATGATTCCACTTATATGAAATATCCAGAACAGGCAAATCCATACACACTAAAGTAGTGTGTCAGGGGTTCGGGAGAAGGGTCGGAAAACAACTGCTAATGGGTACAGGGTTTATTTTGGGGTGATGAAATGTACTAATACTAGATAGTGATAATAATTACACAACTCTGCATAATACTAAACGACACCTTAAAAAGGTGAATTTTGTGGTGAACCTCAATATAATTGCTATTAAACAAAATCAATGTCCTCTAAATACATCCAGTTGCAATAACCATAGGATAAAATTTCAGGCTTTCTTGGATTTTTTTAAACCTGTACTTTGCCATATAAAGATCTCCTAGAGAGCTAAGCCTGTCAAGTGATTTCTGTTTTGTTTTGTTTTGTTTTCAACTAAAGAATAAACTGAAGTTGTGTTTGTATAATGCCAAAATTACTGATTAAGAAGAAAAAAAAAGCAATTCAGTTATTTTGGTTTGATTGAATTTAAACTTTTTACCTTCTAGTTTGCAAACTATCCGGTGTGTTCATTTTTTTAAATAAAATGTATAAAAGAATGAATTCTGTATCAAGTACTCCCCAAACTGTGCATTTGGACTTATAATAAATGCTGGCTAGGGCTTAAAAAATGATATGGAATGTTTTATGTATATATATTTCTCTCTTTATTTTTGTCAGTTTTATTTTATTATTTTTTTAGCGTTTATTTGCGTACTTTTGAGAGAGAGAGAGAGCACAAGTGGGGGAGGGACAAGAGAGAGAGGGAGACCCAGAAACTGAAGAAGGCTCCAGGCTCTGAGCTGTCAGCACAGAGCCTGATGCGGGGCTTGAACTCATAAACTATGAGATCGTGACTTGAGCTGAAGTTGGACGCTTAACCAGCTGAGACATCCAGGTGCCCCTTCATTTTTGTCAGTTTTAATTTCATATCTTTGATATTGTTGTTAGGTGCATATATGTTTATAATTGTTATATCTTCCTGATGGATTAATAGTTTCACCATTCTAAAATGTCCCTCCAGGTTTATTGTTATTTGCATGATGTATCTTTTTTTCATCCTTTTACTTTCAACCTATTCATAATTTGGCAACAAACTGTATCTCCTGTAGACAGTATGTAGTTGAGTCCTGTTGTTTTTTGTTTTTTATTTAAACCCAGTCTGACAATCTCTGCCTTCAATGGAATTATTTGGTCAATTCACATTTGTTATTAATATAGTTGGATACACTTGCCATGTTGTTTTCCATATGCCTCAAGTCTTGTTTATTTATTTCTCCTTTACTGCTTACTTTTGCATTAACTGAACGCTTCCTAATGTTGCATTTTAATTTCTTTAACGATTTTATTGCTATATAGTTATTTCCTTAGTAATTGCTTTACGGCTTACCATATACATCTTAATATATTAAAAACAGCTCAGAATTATATTAACAATTCCAGCGAGATGTAGAAGCATCATTCCCATATAGTTCTGTTCTCTTTGCTATGTTGTTGTGGTATCATTATATAATAATATACTTTATGTATATATACATATATACATATATATATGTATATATACATATATATAACATATACATGTTATAAACCCAATAATAAATTGTTATAATTATTACATTTATGGCTTTTAAAGAAGCTGAGAGAAGAAAGAACAAGTATATAATTTATAGCTTCTGTTATATTAACCATCTTATTTATCATTTTAGGTTTTCTATATTTGTTCCTGTGTACTCAAGGTAATATTTTGAGTCAATTTGTAGCCCAATACAGCTTTGTTCCCCCCACCTTCTTGTCCTCCTTGTTATGGGCAAATACATTACGTTTCTGAAAGTTACAGGCCCAACAATACAATTACAGACATATTGCTTTATGCTCTTTAAATCAGTTAAGAGAATAATGGATAAGAACTAAGCATTTATCCTCTGATAGTTGCATAATGACCTTTACCAGTGTTCTTTGCTTCTGTTGTATGTGGATTCAGATTACTTTCTGGTGTTACTTGCTTTCAACCTGTTGAATTTGCTTTAGTACTTCTTGTAAGGCAGATCTGCTAGCAATAGGTTCTCTTGGTTTTCATTCATCCAAATGTCTTTCGTTTCACCTTCATTTTTGAATAACAGTTTTGCTAGATATAGGATTCTTGGTTGACAGTTTTTTAAATTTGAGGACTTTGAATATGTTATACCATTGCCTTCAGACATCCATTGTTTCTGACAAGAAGTTGACTCTTAATTAAGAATTTCCTTATAAGTGAGTAATCCTTTTTCTCTTGCTGTTCTCAAGGTTTTCTTTGGCCTTTCTACTCTGATGTATCTATTTATAGATCTCTTTGAGTTTATCTTTCTTACAGCTTTTTGTACTCCCCAGATGTGTAGATTTGTATTTTTCAGTAAATTTGGGAAGTTTTCAGCCATTAATTTTTCAATTTTTTCTGCTTCATTCTGTCTCTGTTCTCCTTCCAGTACTGCCATAACATATATTTTGGTGTGCTTAATACTATCCTACATTTCTCTGAAGCTCTGTTCATTTTTATTCATCCTTTTTTTCTCTCTGTTCTTTGGACTGTGTAATTTCTATTGATTATTTTTGAGTTCTCTACTTCTTTCTTCTGCCAGTTCAAATTTTCTATTCAGTGTGTCTAGTGAATTTTAAAATTTCAGTTATTGCATTTTTCAACTTCAGAATTTCCATTTGGTTCTTTTCATAATTTCTATCTCTTCATTAATGTTTTCTACATGATGTTACATTGTCGTCATACTTTCTTTCTAAAAGCATGGTTCCCTTTAGTTCTTTAAACATATTTATAATGGCTTCTTTCAGGTCTTTGTGGTAAATCTGACATCTGGTCTCTCTCTTCTTTTTATTATTTAAAATTCAAGTTAGTTAACATATAGTGTAGTATTGGTTTCAAGAGTAGAATTTCGTGATTCATCACTTACATATGACATGCAGTGCTCACCTCCACATGCCCTCCCTAATGCCCATCACCCATTTTGCCCATTCTTTCACCTACCTCCCCTCCAGTGACCCTCAGTTTGTTTCTATATAAACAATGTCTTATGGTTTGCCTCTCTCTCTGTTTTTATTTTATTTTTTCTTCCCTTCCCCAATATTCGTGTGTTTTGTTTCTTAAATTCCACATATGAGTGAGATTATATATTTGTCTTTCTCTGACTGACTTATTTCACTTAGCATAATACACTCTAGTTCCATACATGTTGTTGCAAATGGCAAGATTTCATTCTTTGTGATTGTTGAGTAATATTCCAGTGTGTGTGTGTGTGTGTGTGTGTGTGTGTGTGTAGCACATCTTCTTCTTTTTTTTTTTTAACGTTTATTTATTTTTGAGACAGAGGGAGACAGAGCATGAACAGGGGAGGGTCAGAGAGAGAGAGGGAGACACAGAATCTGAAACAGGCTCCAGGCTCTGAGCTGTCAGCACAGAGCCCGACGCGGGGCTTGAACTCATGAACCGCGAGACCATGCCCTGAGCCGAAGTCGGACACTTAACCGACTGAGCCACCCAGGTGCCCCATTGCACATCTTCTTTATTCATTCATCAGTCAATGGAAATTTGGACTCTTTCCATAATTTGGCTATTGTTTATAGTGCTGCTATAGATATTGGGGTGCATGTACCCATTTGAATCAGCATTTTTGTATTCTTTGGATAAATACTTAGTAGTGTAATTGCTGGGTCATAGGGTAGTTCTATTCTTAACTTTTTGAGGAAATTCCATTCTGTTTTCCAGAGTGGCTGCACCAGTTTGCATTTCCACCAGCAGTGCAAAAGTATTCTCCTTTTGGGGCACCTCAGTCCTTAGTTGGTTGAGGACTTTGGTTCAGGTCATGATCTCATGGTTTGTGAGTTCGAGCCCCACATTGGGCTCTTTGCTGTCAGCACAGAGCCTGCTTCAGATCCTCTGTCCCCCCCACCTCTTTCTGACCCTCCTCTGCTTGTACTCTCTCTCTCAAAAGCAAATAAACATTAAGAAGAACGTATTCTCCTTTCTTTACATCCTCACAAACACCTGTTGTTTCTTGTGTTGTTAACTTTAGCCATTCTGACAAGTGTGAGGTAGTATCTCCTTGTGGTTTTGATTTGCATTTCCCTGCTGATGGGTGATGTTGAGCATCTTTTCATCTATGTTTTCCTGTTTATTTTGTATGTCTCATACTTTTTGGAAACAGAATATTTTAGATCATGTATTATAGCAACTTTGCATACTGGCTTCACCTCTCCCCTCCTCTGGGATTTGTTGTTGTTGGCTGGTTGACTTGATTAGAGACTGGTTAGATTACTTTAATGAAGTCTCTTCCCCACCTCTCCCCTCCACCCTGTTACACACACACACACACACACACATCCATGCACGCACGCACGCACGAGCACACACACACACACACACACACACACAATGAAGCCTCTGATGTTTGACATGGGTCCATCCTTGGATATGCTCACAGTCACTGTGGGAGGACAGTAGTATTGGGAGGCTCTCTGTCTGGTTACCTGCCCATGTAGCTCCACTAATTGCTGGTTGATTGCTGCATTGTTTGTAATAATGCTCAGGGGAATACATTGCCTCACACACTAATATAATCAAATGTGGGCTCCTTTGAAGGGATAGTTCCTGACATCAGTGTTTGAGGTTTATTCAGACTTGAGGAAATCTCTTCCAACTGTTTGTTTATTTTTCTCCAGCAACTCTTTGGTTCACTGTGTAGCCTGTATCTTTCACGAATCTCTCAATCTCCCCCCAATTGTCTTTCACCAAAACCTCTACTGTTTTTGAAAGCACCCTTAGGCTTGAACTTCATATCCTGTTGCAAATGAAATTGGTTTCTTTAGGGAGAGATCTTGAGCTTTTGGTTCTATGGCCTGCTTTTCCTCCCCGGCAAAATTTTTGAACCACACCTCTGATGCTGAGAGAAGAAACAATATCTCACTTCTCCCTAAGGGAAACCCCAGCTTAAAGAATTGAGAACTCAGTGGATGTAGGGGCAACAGCCCCAGTGTCCCTGGCTTGTCTCCTGTGGCATGGTACCCCCTGCCCTATGAGTTGAGGCAAGGGCACCTGGGACCTCAGTGTTCTACTGTACCCAAGATAGAGACTTTATCCCATGAGTGGGAGCTGGGTGGAAGGATGGAGTCTCCTCCTCTTGGCTGCATTTGCCCAGAACTTTGCCTCAGCAACTAGTTAGAAGTAGCAACCAGTAGTTAGTAGTTAATACTGGTGTCTTATCCCTCCCAGGGAAATGGCCTTCCAATTAGAAGCTGGGGGAATTCAGAGCCTTGTGTTCTTGTCCGCACTAGTCCAGAGTGGAGTTCTCGTCTCAGGAACTGGAAATAAGGAGGGAGGGTATGGAGTTTGGTTCAAATACCACAGGCTCTTGAAGCTTTATGGAGTTTCAGTAAATAGTCTTGAGTAAATGTTTCCTCATTTGCTGTATGCCCATAGGACCATTTCCATTTTTATATGCCCATGGAGTTAAGCATTTTTTAAATTGTTATTTTAAAAATAATTTCATTAGTTATGCTGAGGAGTGACCCTGAGCTGCATGCTGTCATGCCAGAAGTGGAACCAAGAAAGGGACTCTTTGATCCAGTATAGATTAGCATTGTCTTTAGCTGAGTGCTTGAAATATCTTTGGTTGCTAGTGAAAGGCCTAAGATCTATTTGCATTAATGATAATAATAATAATAATTGCTTAGGCTAGTATTTCAGAAGCAAGGCCTAAGATGGGCATTCCTGTAGGTGGTTTGTTGAGGGAGTCCTCTTAGAAGAAAACATTTAAAGAAGTGGTGACATGGGGGTACATAAGTCCCCAAGCATCTCTTGAGGGAGATGCTGTAACCCTATACCAGCCAATATGCATTGCATCTAGGGATGTCCTAGTAAAGAGATTCAGAGTGCAGTTCAACAGTGGTAAAGAAGAGTTCAAGAAGTGGACAAAATAGAAATTGTTGGAGAAGTGAATAAAGTATGCCAAAGATGGCCAATGGGGCTAAAACAGACTCTGGTCTCTAGCTTAGAGACCCTTCCTCCGGGTTCTTCTTCCTTTGTTTGCTGTGCACGCAAAAACCCCCACAGATATGGAAGCTGATGACTATAAATTACCCTCCCCACTTGCATTCTGGGCTCAGACCTTTGGATAAACAGTCTCCTCTGAGCTCTCCGGTGTAAAATAAATCTCCAATCCACCAAGATCTGTGAGTGCTGCTTGGTTTTTCCGCCAGCATTCCAGCCTGGTTCCATAACATACTTGGTTCCCTGACCGGGAAACCCAACCACTCTGGCCCATTGTTGCCACCTGTTTGGGAGAACAGCGAAGCAGTGACTGAGCAAGGGATCGCAAGGGAGAAGGCACGCCCTGCCTGAATTTTGGCAGTCTCCTTCTCGGTTGCCTCGGGCTGGCCCTGCTCCGTGTTCCCACTGGACTCAAAGAGACCTGGTAGGTGAAGACCTGGACCCGACGTTGGAACCGGTAAGGCTGGGGCCCCAAAGAAGTCAGGCCCACCCAAAAGGGTGGAAGGGGGACCTGATCAATCCCTGGAGGCCTTAATAGGTCTCACAGGTAGAAAATTTTGTAGGAGGGAACGTAATAGACTCTGGTGTGTGTGTGTGTGTGTGTGTGTGTGTGTGTGTGTGTGAATGTGTGGCTCAGCCAGGCTTGCCAGTCGAATTTGAGTTTGTGGCTCCATGGACGGGCACCTTTAAGGTCACCAAAAGTCTACAGAGTCTGAATGGGCTCTCCTCTGTCATAATGAGAGTATAAGGTCTAGGCCGGTATCCGATCAGATTCTGATCTCAAGTCACAAAGCTGAGTCCACTACGGCCAAACCTCACCTAAAATTTCCCTCGGGAATGCGACCAGAGGAGTATCTGATTGGTCCTTTCATCCGAGAGGATACCCTCCCTTTGTCTGTCTTTGCCACACTGAACATGACAAAGAAATTAATAATGGGATCAAAACAGAGTAAGCTTATGATTTTAGAAGTCATGCTCAAAATTTTAAAAAGGGATTTTCAGGCGATTACAGGATGAAAATGACACCCAGGAAGTTAAGGACCTTTTGGGAACTAGAATGGCCCATATTCTATGTAAGATGGCCCCCAGAAGGGACATTAGATGGTCAAATGGTGCAGCAGGTTTGGCTAATAGTCACTGGGAACCCAGGCCACCCTGATCAATTTCCATACATCGACTCCTGGCTTGAAATTGCCCGAAATCCCCTGCCTCGGGTGCAATTCATCATTAGCAAACAGAGCCAGGCAAAGGTTTCAGCCACTTTATCCAGAGGCTCATCCAGGGAGCCAAAGAAGCAACCCACTGCTCCTCTAAGATTTAAAGGAGATGTGGAGGAAGATATTGTCTTTCCACCTCTTTATGACTTGCCAAGATCCCTCCCCACTGCCCCTGAAACTCCTCCCCGCTGCTCCTGAAACTCCTCCCCCATCTGTCTCTCTGGCGTGGCCAAAGTAGGTGCTGTAATTGGTGCCGCCCATCTCCCCAGCCCTCTCGGACCGGAGAACCCTCCCCACAGGGGCCAGCAGCCAGACTGAGCCCCAGACTCAGACATAACACTCTCCAAATGCCTGTAAAGGAGACGAGAGAGCCTGAAAGACAGAATGAGGATGGAATAGTCCAGCCCAGCCATTCCATGATGTATTATCAACCTTTCTCTACAACTGACCTCCTCAGTTGGAAACACAACACTCCATCATACTCTGAAAAGCCACAAGCAATGGTCAACCTGATGGAGTCCCTCTTCCAGACCCACTGACTGACTTGGGAAGATTGTCAACAGTTACTCCGTACTCTGTTTAATACAGAAGAAAAAGAAGAAGAATGAGAGAAACACGACAGTACCTAGAAGATCACTCACCTCCAGGGATTAATGACCCTGCTGTCTAGGCTCAAGCTGCCATGGCTGAAGAACGCCCAACATGGGATTTCACCACAGAAGAAGGACAGGCCCACATCTGATGATACCAGGAAGCCCTCCTTCAGGGAGTCTGAGCTGGAGCCAAAAAGCCCATGAACATGACTAAAATATCATCAGTCATGCAGCACCCTGGGGAGTCTCTTGGAGATTACTATGAAAGATTATGTGAAGCATACCATGTATATACCCTGTTTGAGCCTGAAGCACCAGAAAGTCAACAGATGGTAAATACCTCTTTTGTGGCACAGGCTGCCCCAGTTATCAGAAGAAAACTCCAGAAGTTGGAGGGCTTTGCTGGGATGAATATCACTCAGCTGATTGAGGTCGCCAATAGTTTCATGAACAGAGAAGTCACAGACTAAAAAAGAAGGCCACCCTTCTCGCAGCAGCACTAAAAGAAACAGACGCTGCAAAGACGGGAAGACCCCAACTACCCAAAGGGGGGAAAGCCCAGAGTCCCCTTAGCAAGGGAGCAATGTGCATACTGCAAAGAGAAGGGACACTGGAAGAATGAATGTCCAAATTGGAAGGGGCCCTCAAAACCCAGCCGATATCAGGAGGAACCTCGAGGTGAGAACCTTGTTGGTCTGGCTGGGGTAGAATTGGACTGAGGGGGACCGGGCTCTTTCTCTCTTTGCCCCCATGAGCCCACAGTCGAAATGAAGGTAGGGAGCTGAACAATAACTTTAATGGTTGACATTGGGGCTGAATACTCCATGTTACTTCCTGGTGGGCACCCTTAAGCCAAAAGACGGCAACCATACTTGGGACTACTGGGACATGGGCAATGCAGCAGCCCTTCTGTCAAGCTCGACAATATGAACTTAGGGGCCACAATATGAACTTGGGGGTCTGGCATGAGTTCCTCTACTTACATGACTGCCTGATTCCTCTCTTGGGCCTGGATCTGCTCTCCAAACTTGGGGCCCAGATAACCTTTGAACCCACTGGACATACTAGCCTCCAATTAAACCCAAGGCAGAAGGAAACCCTGGTCTTGGCGATTACCCTGCCAAGGGAAGAAGAATGGAGACTGTTCTGTGCCCAGGCCTTACCCTGTAGCCCGTCAGCATTCAGTCTTACATTCCCCTCCATATGGGCTGAAGATAACCCACCTGGACTAGCTTGGAGTCGGGCCCCCATCATTGTTGACCTGATCCCTGGAGCCCAACCTCAGAGACAAGGCAGTAACCCCTTCCACTCGAGGCTAGAATGGGTATACAAGAGCATCTGACCAAGCTCAGAGAAGCAGGTATTCTAATTGAATGCCAATGGGCTTGGAATACCCCACTCTTGCCAGTCAAGAAGCCAGGAGGAGGATACCGACCAGTACAGGATTTGAGGCCCATTAACAAAGTGACTGTTTCCTTACACCCGGTGGTTCCAAACCCATATACTCTCCTCAGCCAAATTCTGGGGTCAGCCAGATGGTTTACATGCCTCGACCTAAAGGCTGCTTTCTTCTGCCTCCGCCTGGCTCCTCAAAGTCAACCATTGTTTGCCTTTGAATGGACTGAGCCCATTATAGGGCACCAGATGCAGCTGACCTGGACATGACTTCCCCAAGGTTTCAAGAACTCGCCCACTCTTTTTGGGGAAGCACTAGCTACAGACCTCACCGACTTTCTGAGGGAAACCACAGGGTGTGTCCTCCTCCAATATGTAGATGACCTTCTCCTTGCCAGCGACACCCAAGAAGACTGTATGAAAAGTACCAAGGCCCTTCTGCAGCTCCTGTCCTACTCGGGGTACCGGGCCTCTTGGAAAAAGGCACAGATTTGTTAGCAGCTGGTCTGATACTTAGGCTTCCTCCTCACAAAAGGAAAAAGAGAACTAGGACCGGAAAGGAAGAAAGTTATCACCACACTGCCACAGCCCCAAACAAAACAAGGCTTGTGTGAAGTTTTAGGGGCCACAGGGTTCTGTCGCATTTGGGTTCCCAGATTCTCAGCCATAGTGATGCCCCTCTATGACCTGTTGGGAGGGCCAGACCGGGAGCCCTTGCATGGACTAAGGAGGCAAGGGCCGCTTTCACAGAAATAAAGTTGGCTCTGGGACGAGCCCCAGCCCTGGGTTTGCCTGACATAGAAAGGCCCTTTAAGCTCTTCGTACATGAAAAGGACAAAATAGCCCTTGGAGTGCTCACTCAAAGCATGGGGCCTTGGCAATGGCCAGTGGCCTACCTGTCAAAAAAAACTTGATCCTGTGGCTTCAGGATGGCCACTGTGCCTCAGAGCGCTGGCAGCCACAGTCCTGCTCATCAAGGAGGCAGACAAACTCACACCGGGACAAACACTTAATGTTAAGGTCCCACACGCGGTCATGTCCCTCGTGGGCACCCAAGGACATCATTTCCTCTCCAATTCTTCACTGACACAATACCAAGGCCTTATCTATGAAAACCCAAGGGTCACTCTTGAAACAGTAAGAACACTAAACCCGGCCACCTTCCTTCCCATGGAGGAGGGAGAACCCGACCATGACTGTTCCAAAGTAGTGGATGAAGTCCACACCAGCCACCTGGACCTCCAAGACCAGCCTATAACAAGCCAGGAGATCACCCTGTTCAGCAATGGGAGCAGCTATTTACAAGAGGACAGTGGAAGAGCAGGATACATGCTAACCACAACTTCCAAAGTTCTAGAAGCCAAGGCTTTGCCGGAAGGATGGTCGGCACAACGAGCTGAACTGTATGCCTTAACCCGAGCCCTCATCCTTGGCAAAAGTAAACAAGTTACCATCTACACTGATTCCCAGTATGCCTTTGCTACTGTGCATGTACACAGGGCCATCCATAAAGAAAGACGCCTCCTTACTGCTGCAGGGAAAACTATCAAAAACAAGGAAGAAATACTAAAGCTTCTTGAGGCCATGTGGCTGCCAGACAAGGTAGCTATCCTACACTGTAAGGGACATCAGAAAGGAGACGACCCCATAACTCAAGGAAATCACCTGGCCAACAAAACAGCCAGAGTGGCCGCCTGTGGTGACCCAGGCAAAACTCCTACCTACACTATGACTCTTGTGCCCCAGAGGGAAGCCTCCCCGCCCCTGTACACAAACAAAGAAAGAAGTTGGGCCTCGACAGAAGGGGGCACACTAAGCAAAGAGGGATGGTGGGTCATGCCAAATGGGCACATCTTTGTCCCATCGTCTATGGGAAAACACCTAGTGAAGGAATATCACCAACTCACGCACCTAGGGAAAACTGCACTAGTTTGCCAGCTGCCGGCATTATGCCAAGCTGTCAGTGAACAAAGTGTAACGTGTGCCAAAAATAATGCTTAGTCTGCCCCACGGTCCCCACCTGGTATGCAAAGGATGGGGGCCGCCCCTTTCGAAGACTTAGAGGTGGACTTTACTGACATACAACCAAATAAAGGATTCAGGTGCCTTCTTGTAATAATCTGCACATATTCGGGGTGGATCAGAGCATTCCCAACCAGAACGGAACGAAGTCTCGAGGTGGCCAAAGCTCTTCTATGGGAGATTGTGCCTCAGTTTGGTCTACTCTTAACCATACACAGTGCTAACAGACCTGCATTTGTGGCAGACATTATATAAACCCTGACAAAGTCCCTCAACATTACCTGGAAATTGCACACTTCTTACCAACCCAGAGCTCAGGGAAAGGAGAGTGGTTGAATCGCACCCTCAAGGAAACCCTGGCTAAGTTCCACCAGGAGACAAATCTCCCATGGCCAGATTTACTACTGCTGGCCCTCCTGTGTGTCCGATGCATGCCTGGGGCACTGGGATTCTCCCCTTTTGAGTTATTATACGGGCAACCCTCCTGCCCCATGTTTAGGAAAACTCCCAGGAGACCTACACCAGATTGGAGACAAGGGAATAAGAGAACAGCTCCAGACCTTGGGGCAGTCCTAAATAAGTTACAGAGATACACCACAGAAAGGGCCCCAATTTCCTTAGGGATCTCCATTCACCCTTTCAGCTAGGAGACTCTGTGTGGGTCAAAGATTGGAAGAGGGAACCCCTTAGACCACAGTGGACTGGGCCTCATACTGTTATTCTAACAACTCCTACAGCCCCTAAAGTTTCAGGTATCACCCCATGGGTCCATCACTCCAGAGTTAAGAAGGCCAACTCTGAAGAACCCACAACCTGGCAAAATGATCCAGATCCAGTCAACCCACTTAAACTGACCCCCAAAAGGGAAACTGGTCCCTGAGAAACTGGTCCCTGGACCAGGGAAACAGGTCCAGCCCTGCTCCAGCCACACCTTGGAAGCTGGCTGGCCTGTGCATGGCAGAAGCTTGAGGAATCAACGTGTGAGCCTACCCCAGGGGTTTGGATGCAACTCTGCCAGCCCTTGCCCCTTACTGGTGCCATAGCCCTGACCTTACTTCTTACTGTTGGGCTGATAGAGACTGCACCAACAAGCTGGACATGGGACAAAAGATGCATGCTGGGTCTCACATACCTCCCATGGATGGGAGGATTATTAAGTATTGCCTATATATTATGATAACCTCTCTCACCCTCACAACTGCTGCTTACCCACTTTGCCCCCAGGATTGTTATATGACACTAAGGGGGTCAAGGGCATTCAGCGCCTTCACCTCCCTCCACAAAGATTGCTACAAGGGAAAAACACCCACTCTCTGTCAGTCACTCGGTGCCCCAAGGACTAAGCATTGGACCATAGAGATAACCCAAAATGTCAGGAACCCATGTCAAAACAAGGGCCTCCAGAGGGAAGCGAGCTTGCTACACTTACCTTCTTCAATGGGGGATCTCGGACGGGGGAGGGGTGCAAGACAGGGCCCTTCAAAAAGTTATAATGGATACCCAGGATAGGGTAATACAAGCCATAAAGGTGACCACTCCCCCGGCAGCCTACCAAGGTTTGAACCTTTCAGCCCTCAATCAGATGCTTACCAATTCCCCACTCCGGCGTTGGGCCACACTACTCTACAAGTCCTCTATAAAATAGATAATCACACCCAAACCTACTGGATGTGCCTGCCCCTCAGCCAGAGAGCTTACTTAGCCACTCCCATCCCTTTGGCCTGGGAAGCTCCTGAAAATCTCAAAACCAACACCTCTGTCTTAATTGGACACCTGGGCACTGGGGTCTGTCTCACAAATGCCGACAATCTAATCTGTACAGTCCCTGAGGGTATGAACGGTGCCTCTCTATGCAGAAGAAATATAACCTTAAAGAGGAATGCAACCCTGTGTTCAACCCCTGGGGTGTTCTATTGTGTTCTAATTTAGAACTTAGAGGTCCAGTTGGCCTCTAAGCATCAGTAGGCCAACTGGACTCAGATATGTTATTCCATCTTCTTAACCCCAGAGATATCCGTATACACTGAAGATGAGCTCCTAACAGTCTTTAGCCCCAAGTCCTGGGCTAAACGGGCAGTCCTGCTATCTGTTCTGATAGGAGCGGGAATTGTGACTGGAATAGGAACTGGAATAGGGGGCACAGGTTCATCCGTAGGACTATACCATAGACTATTTCAAGAGATAAATGAAGACATGGAACAGGTGGCAGGTTCTCTGGTAACCTTACAAAACCAAACAAACTCTCTGGCGGCAGTGACCCTCCAAAATAGGCGAGCCCTCGACCTCCTCACTTCAGAAGAAGGGGGGACTTGCATCTTTCTGGGGGAGGAATGTTGCTATTTTGTAAACTAGTCAGGAATAGTTACAATTAAGGTTAAGGAACTCAAGGAAAGAATTCAATGTAGACAACAGGAAAGTATCAATCAATGGAAAGGATGGGATCTCTCCGACTGGGCATCCTGGCTTCCTGCCCTGGCGGGGGCCCCTCCTCTCCATAATTTTTCTTGTATCCATCAGCCCCTGTATACTGAATGCCGTGGTACCTTTTATTGAAAACACTGTTGCTCGCCAAACTACTGCACGTATCTTAGCCGTCCGGGAGTATCAACCTGTAAAACTGAAAGGTGATGCCTACCAAAAAAAATTTTTTAAAGGCACCAAAAGGGGGAATGTTGGAGAAGAGAATAAAGTATGCCAAAGATGGCCGATGGGGCTAAAACAGACTCTGGTCTCTAGCTTAGAGACCTCTCTGTGTTCTTCTTCCTTTGTTTGCTGTGCACGCGAAAACCCCACAGATATGGAAGCTGACAACTATAAATTTCCCTTCCCACTTGCATTCTGGGCTCAGACCTTTGGAGAAACAGTCTCCTCTGAGCCCGCCAGCATCAAATAAATCTCCGATCCACCAAGATCTCCGAATGCCACTTGGTTTTTCCACCAGCATTCCAGCCTGGTTCCATAACAAAATGACAGAATAAAATAAAGAAAATAGAGAGAAGAATAAAAAAAAGCAAAAAAGCAGGGGTATGCATGGGAGTCTCAGGGCAGGACCCACAATTTCCCCAGTGATCATTCAGGAGTACAAAGGCCCTCAGCTTTGGCCTGAGCCTTCTGAGGTCAGCCTTGTCAGAGCCCAACAATGTTGTAATCTCTTAGTTAATATCATCAAAGGAGTGACAATTTGGGGAACCTTGCCTATGGACCCATTTTCCACTCAATATGCTTACATCATTTGGTTTAGCAAGGAGTAGAGCTATTTCTCTAAAGCAAGAGCCCTGCATGGCAAATATTTTCTTCAGGTTCATTGGCAGTGGAGAGACTTCAAGAGGTACTACATGCTTTGCCCCACCACCAAGCCCCATTGTAGTTCAAGTGCTAAATAGTTAGGTGCTGTATGAACATCAATTTAGATAGCACCCTGCAGCAATCTCTTCAGAAGCTGCTATAGTTTTGTAAATACAGTATGCATGAACCTAGTCTCTCTTTAGTAAGTGACCATGTGATATTTCTTAATAAGAACAAAGTGAAGGAGGGTTGACAGACTAAACCTACTCATTGTTAGGTGTGATAAATGCTATCTTCCTCTACTGAAGATGTTTAATGAAGTAGATTATAGAAACCATTTCAAACCTTTTTTTTTTTTTTTTTTTTTAAGATTAGGTGAAAGAGAAATTACCATCCAGTAAGAATAAAATTCCAATGAAATGGTAAGTTAGGTATCTAAACCCATGTATGTCAGGGAACATGTAGTGGGGAGTTAGAAATCACTTTTTCTTGTCTTGTTATTTTAAAATACATTAGCAGGGGCACCTGGGTGGCTCAGTTGGTTAAGCCTCCTACTCTTGATTTCACCTCAGTGCATTATCTCATAGTTCATGAGATTGAACCCCACATGTGGCTCTGTGCTGACAGCGTGAAACCTGCTTGGGGTTCTCTGTCTCCCTCTATCTGCCCCTCCCCCATATCAAAAATAAATAAATAAACATTAAAAAAGTAAAATACATTAGCAGATAAGTAACCCTCTCCATAGCACTCATGACTCCAAATAGTGTGCCATTCGAATACCACAGATATATTTAAAAATGGTGATTTTAATCACAAAACAGCAACTGTCCTATTCTCCTAAAACAGATGTTATGATTTCAGACCCAGAAAAAACAGTGCAATCTGACAAGTTAATAACTCCAATAACAAAATCACAAAGACCTCATTGACATATGAATATTGGGGGAGTTATAACAAAGACATTTGGGAGAAATTTAGATATATTCAAATGGAATATTTTTTAAACTTTCCTTTAACATATTACCAAGATTGGTAATATGATTGAATCATATTTTGAGTATCTTGGGTTTCACATTGTTTAAATTTGTCATGCCAGAATATTTGTTTAGCAGATGGCATTTCAATGTTTTTTTAAGGTTGCTTACAGCAGTTTCTAGTAGAACTTAAAACTAAATTGTCCTTAGGAAATGATTCCTTATCTCTACCCATTGGAATAAAATCAGAACTCATAGCTGGATTAAACAGAACCTGTGAAGCAATGCTACAAATGATTGATATGTGTTGCTAAATGACCATTACTAATGTTTAGTTCCTTACAAAATCAGACTGATCCATCATTCACTGTTATTTTTGTTATCATTTTGATTTTATGCTGTAATTAGAACAATGGGCAGCACGTTAAGACCATAACAATATATTAAGACAATAATCTATACTTTGCCTACATCATTTTTCAGTATTTCTGTTACGTCTTAATTGTGTTCCATGGCAGTGAATTTTTATCTTCAGGGGCTCTTTAATGCCCACAACTCCAAAGTCAACTGTGACTGGAGGGGATAAGACCCTCTCCACGCCTTCAATCTTATTTTTCCTCTTGCTAACCCTTGGGATTCTGCTCCATTAAATCAATTCAAGAAGTGTCACTGGTTGATAATAGCTTAATATTCGCTAAAGTCAACAACCACAAAAAGTCATTAAACATCTACTATATCCTAGATGGAGTCTGTGCTTATATTTCATGTTATAACACACACACACACACACACACACACACACACACCCCAGGCAATTCTCCATGGAAGACTGAAATGTAACAATAACCTCATGATTCTGAATAAACCAAATATTACTAGCTTCCTGATGACACTATATTTTTATCTAGGAAATATAATAAACATTATACTCTTTTTCAAAGTCTACTGACATTGATGAATAAATATGTAATTATTGGCTTACAAAGAACTAAGAAGAGCTGTATCCCATTTTAGGCCAGGTATTCATAGAGGAGACAGAAACCCAGAATTATAAAACAGACTGATTAGGGGTGGTTATTTATTCTAAGCAAGGATACTTTACAGCATTCTTTTAAAGTGTAAACTCTGATTTAAACATTATTTTTATTTTTTAAATATTTATTTATTTTTCAGAGAGAGAGAGACAGACAGACAGACAGAGCATGAGTGGGGAAGGGGCAGAGAGAGAGGGAGACACAGAATCCAAAGCAGGCTCCAGGCTCTGAGCTGTCAACACAGAGCCCAACGTGGGGCTCAAACCCACGAATCGTGAGATCATGACCTGAGCTGAAGTCGGAGGCTTAACTGACTGATCCACCCAGGTGCCCCTTAAAGATTATTTTTAATAATTACATTTGAAAAATTCAATTTGTGTACTAACTTTAGGGATATACCTGTTAGCATTACAGCTACAAAGATTTAAATGTTTGAGCTACTTCCTGAAAAATACATCCATTTGGACTGAGTGCTAAATGTAGGTCAAATTACTTTAAAATTTTTTTTTATTTTAGAGAGAGAAAGAGAGCATGAAAGTGAGAGAGAGGGGCAGAGGGGGATGGAGGGGGAGAGACAGAGAGAGAGAATGAGAGAGAGAGAATATCTTAAGCAGGCTTCATGCTGAGTGCAGAGCTTCCACGGGGCTTGATCCCTTGACCCTGGGATCACGACCTGAGATGCAACCAAGAGTCAGATTATACTTTTTCAAGTTACTTTTTAAAATTTAAAAACATTGTATTTGATTCTCTTGGAACATTGGGCATAGAGAAGAAGAAAGCAGAGGTAACTAATATTTATTTAATACTCTATTTTTCTAGATTTTATTAAAAAATTTTTTTTAAGTTTATTTATTTTTGAAAGAGAGAGAGAGAGAGAGAGGGCATGAGCAGGGAAGGGCAGAAAGAGAGGGAGAGAGAGAATCCTAAGTAGACTGACCATGCAGAGCCCTATGTAGGTCTGGAACACACTAACCACAGGATCATGACCTGAGCCCAAACCAAGCTTAACCAACTGAGCCGCCCAAGTGCTCCAATGTTTCCAGGCTGTTGCTGAGTGCTCTCTCTCTCTCTCTCTGTCCCATTTAGCATCAGAACAGTTGAGGTGAGTGTTCCTATCCTTATTGTGTAGATCAGGAAGAGACCCACAAATAACCATGGTTATACAGCTAGTAAGGACCGGAAAGAAATTTACAGTCAGGTCCACTGGACTTCAAGGTGCATGCCTCTTTAAAAAAAAAGAAAAAAAACCATTTTGTAAACAATAAAAAATACAACTGAGAACCCCCCCCCTTGATTTTGAAAAGAAATAATAAGTATTTTTTGAGTATCAAGGGCCAGATTGTTACACTCCAACTACATGTAAAACAACTTTTCTAGTTAGCTAGCATTAAGCCCTTGCAAATTATAGGTTTAGCCGCTTGAAAAAACAATGAAAATTTACCATGCATGAAGAAAACAATTCATTGGACCAATTATAGCCTACTGGCATATTAAATGCTCAGTTTTTATGAGTAAGCCATGCCAAATATAGGATCATTTTAGCTGTTGAAATCTGTCTTTATGTAAATAGATATCTGCTCTCATTGGTGCCATACCCAGCAATACAGATGGGCTATTTGTTGCACGGTGCCAGCCTGTAGAAAGATCTTAGAGTATCACAGATTGGTCTGCTGTTTGAGTTGGAATTGAACCAACCAGCATATGATGATTCCAGTCATCTATGATGATAGTCAGTTCTCTTCACGAGCATTCATTTTTGCTTTGGGGATTCAGCTCTCACAAAAAGGGTGGGGATTCAGCCGTCACACAAAGGGTGCATCCCTGAAAGTATCTGGTTTCCCTTTTCCATATCACTGGCCTTGGGTATTTTATTAATGGGCGTCATTTACTAGTTTACTAGTTTCAGATATTCTTAAATGCCATCAGTATACATAATTCTTTGTTCCTTCTTTATAAAAAGATCACAGGATTGGGGCGCCTGGGTGGCTCAGTCTGTTGGGCGGCCGACTTCGGCTCAGGTCACGATCTCGCGGTCCGTGAGTTCGAGCCCTGCGTCAGGCTCTGTGCTGACAGCTCAGAGCCTGGAGCCTGTTTCAGATTCTGTGTCTCCCTCTCGCTGACCCTCCCCTGTTCATGCTCTCTCTCTGCCTCAAAAATAAATAAAACGTTAAACAAAAAAATTAAAAAGATCACAGGATTAAAAATCTTTAGCTTATTATGATGTTGTAGTTTATTTCATTCTTTGTATGGAGTGAGCACAGCCAATCTCTCAGAATGTGATGAAAACGGTTTGCTGTGTGACTAAGCATTTTTCTTGTATGACTTGATTCTATAGTGACTTTCCTTTAATCCACCCTGCCTACTCAGGGAACTCACTCTGGTGTTTCTCTCAGAATTTTCAAATCTTTTGGAAGTAACAGATGTCACATCTATGCCACTTCAGAACTTCCATGTGTCCATATTCAAGTTAGGCCATTTGCTACCCTTTTACCACTATGTGAATATGGACCATGAGGTTATTCGAGCAACTGAGGAACCTAGGCTATGAAATTACCAGTTTATCCTTTTCTTCACCCACCCTACCTCCAGGGAAAAGCTTGGAAAAATACTCATTAGACATTTGGAAGTTCTGAAATGGAACAGATGTGACGTGTTACTCTGAATGGATCCTATACGCTAAAGCAAAGCAGAACATTCTATATGACATCCCGGTGTGGCAGCAGCACTGGACTCCGCCTCAGATCCTGCAAAATCTAGAAGCCCCAATGAGACACAGAGGATGATACAACTTTGGGGGGCACTTCAGATATCACCACATATGCTGCCCTCTTTTATATAAGCAACTATATTCTGGGTCTTGACATGGAGTCACTAGGATTTATTTATTCCTCGTTTTACTCCTTCATTCACTCAACAAATATTTATCGCTTACCTGTTGTGTGCCAGGAGCTATGCATATAGCTTAGAATCCTCTTCTTGGCATCATTGTGGTCTTTCCCCTCCTCTCTCCACACATCATCAAGGTATCATTCAGTATTTGCCAAGCATTTGTGTTGTGCTAGGCACTGTGGTGGTTATTTTCATAAATACCTCTCATCAACATCTTAATCTTGCATGATCGATGCTAATATTCCCATTTTATAACTGAGGAAACAGAAACTCAGAAAATACTAGTTGATCTTCTCAAAGTCTGAGGTGGAGCCTGGCTGCTGGGGGCCTTAGTTCTCTTCAGCTCCAAACTCAGCCATGCCACACATTCTTTCTCATTAGGTTGTAGAAAACCCTCCTGGACAGTGAGTTATAACGTGCTTGACGTGCCAGACCAACAGCTTCCTGGAGCACTTTGGACAATTCCAGCGCTTGTCCAAGCAGGGCTAAGGCCGGGCTTCCTTCCCTCTCCAGGGTTTTGGGAACTCGAGGTTCTTCTTTTTCTCTTGTGTCTCCTGACAAATGTTGTCCAGTAGCAGACTCAATTTTTTTTTTCTTTATAGCTTTTTTTACCTGTGTGAGAAAATTTGTTCTCACTTGTCTTTCCTCTTCCCAAAATGCACTTAGCCTTCTTCTATTCAAGGTTTAAATTTCTCCGTGTCATTGCCTGGATCACTTGGATGCCTTCTTTCCCTGTTGAATATGTATGCATTAAATTATCAATTTTCCTAGAAACTTCTACATGATTGAGTCCAGTCTGGCTTTTTCTGCTTAAGGGCAATTAATATTGGGCAATTTACCTAACCAGTATGTGCCTCAGTTTCCTCATTTGTAAAAGACAATAGTACCTGCTTCATAGAGTGTTGTAAGAACCAAATAAAAAATACAGTAGTCACACAGTGACTAGAACTTAATAAGATGTTAATAGATGTTAGCTCATTCTTATCAAGATTCAGTAGAGCATGTCAATTACTTCCATTGGAAACAGGCTCATTTGAACAGATAGAACCAGACAGTAAACCCACCCATGGGGGAGCTGGACCCTGATGAATATGCTTAGCCACATGTTTAGGTTTTTGGGGAAGTACACTTTCCAAAAACTACAGCTGGGTTCAGTTAGGCCAATAGTTGGTGACAGAACCAACATCGAAGTAGCAGGGAGTCCTGGGATTTGAGCAAGATACAACAATGAAGACTTGAGGAAGATTTATCAAGGGCTATAAAGGCTCACCTCCCTGGGCTGCTTTCTAGGACAGACCTCCAATCCTTCAGACACGAGCTTTAGAAGAAGTCCTGGAAAAGAAAAGGAATATGGGCAAGGAATGAAGATGGGCAGAAGTCAACTGTAAGCCCAGGAGGTAGATGCCAGAACCTGGGAAATCAGTGAGGGCTCAGATATCAGAGGTGGTACCTACCACCAGAGTCAGATTCAGAACACAAGGAGCAACATGTAGCTCTCGGATGCGGGGCTGGAGTTGTCCTGGACCAAGCCTAGGGACCCACGTAGCCAGGGGAGACCTGGATCCAGATTCAGTGATTCTGGGTGGGGAGAAATATAGAAGTGAGGGACCAGGCTGAGCTGGATCCTTTATAAGTCTATTATATTAGTCTATACTAGATTTATAAACTCTGAGAGTTTAGATACTTATGCATATGTAGGTGTCTGGATGTGGTGCTTAATTAATATCTTATTCTGCTACTACTATGAAGGGTTGTAGAGATAATGAAAAATAGACGTGAAGATGATTTTTAAGCCATTTTAAAAAAAGGTTTTTAAATGTAAGGCATTGTGGCCATTATTTATAATCACACTTTTTTATGATAGCAATGCAATTTTCCATTAAAATTTCTTTCATAATTCAGCCTGAATAATATTTCCATTATAGTAAATATAACAGGTATATCGAATAAGCATGGTTTGAGGAATGTAATAAGAAAAGCAATTTTATTTTTGTCTCCTGCTGTCACTTCAAAATATATTCAATGAGATAAGTGTTTTCCCTGCTGCTAGATGAAAGCTCAAGGGGGCTTAATGACAGAAGGTCCCATCGTTGCTTTAACTTTCAAAACAGAGCTTGATTCAGAAATTAGTATGTCTGGTCCAAATTTTAGTTTTCATTTAAAGGTAAGACTTCCTCGCCCTCTCCCTCCCCCTTCTTTCCCTAGCTGCTTCCTAGCCACCTTGGCAGGGAGGGACTGTAGGTTGCTTTTCCCACCTAGGCCGCCTCAGGTCTCCCCTGAACATTACACTATAAAGCACAGAGGGAGAGACAAGGCAAAAGGGACCAGAAAATTCCTACTTCACAGGTACGTTCGTTCTGTCTTTTTCCTCTCTGCGTGGCTGATGTTTTCATCAGAGAGGAAAAGTCACCTGCTGAGCCCATCTGACCTCAACTCCCATGGGGTGCAATGCTCCTCATTCTGCTGGTGACAGGCACTCCTTCTTAGTTTCTAGATCTCCAACAGCCCAGCCCAAGCACAGACTCTGTGAGGACCTCTTGCCCTCTGGCCAAAGTCATGGTTGAACAGGCAATATCCCCCTAAAAACATTGCCGGGATGGGCTCTCATTCGTTCTCTGTTGATGAGCCAACAGCAGCAAATCTAGTAGTGTTCCCTGTCCTGACCGTCAGGCCAGTGGCCACTGCATCCCACCATAGTGTCAGGCTTGGGTCCCATGCCAGCCCGGCGAGCATGGGTTAGGTCTCTCAGGGGCTCCATATAAACATTTCCTCACCTGATTTGAAGAAGGACAAAAATCTTTTCTTTTTTTTTTTTAAAGTTTATTTATTTATTTTGAGAGAGAGAGAGTGAGCGAGCACGAGCCAGGGAGGGGCAGACAGAGAGAGGGAGAAAGACAGTCACAAGCAGGCTGTGCACTGTCAGCGCAGAACCTGACATGGGGCTCGAACTCAGGAACTGTGGGATCATGACCTCAGCTGAAATCAAGAGTCAGATGCTTAACCGACTAAGCTACCCAGGAGTCCCCAAAACTCTTTTCAATAGGTGAAATTTGTTTATGATTCCACCCTTCCAGTCTACCCTCAACATTCTGTATCATCCAATTAGGTGAGGGGTTTTAAAAGTGCTGTAACTGGTTCTCCTGATTTTATTTGAAAATGTATATATGGTCTGACATCTCATTTTGGCATCACATATCTATTGTAAAAGGTGTTTAAGTAACACTACTTCAACTTCCTGTCAGCCCTCACCCCCTGCCTTATCAAGACTCTGAGGCATCCATTAATAGCTACTTCAAGGCACTTTGGGCTCGTTGTTCTCCTCAGTGCCCACTGTCCAGGTCCTAAGCCACTCTCACATTTTAGATTTTTGTTCTGGCAGCACCCCACTTCCAGATACCAAGACCTATAGTAGTTATCTACTGTGTAATAAGTGACTCCCCAATATAACAATTTTAAACAACAAATATTGGGGGACCTGGTGGTTCAGTCAGTTGATTGTTGGACTCCTGGTTTTGGCTCAGGTCATGATCTCATGGTTTGTGAGTTTGGGCCCCGAATCGGGTTCTGTGCTGACAGCATGGAGCCTGCTTGGGATTTTCTCTCTCCCTCTCTCTCTGCCCCTCCCCTTCTTGCTCTCTCTTTCAAAATAAATAAATAAACGTAAGAAATTTTAAAACAACAAATATTGATTGTCTTACAGTTTCTGAGGGTCAGGAAACTTGGAGCTGATGGTTCTTTTTGAGGATTTCTCACATAGTTGTACTGAATTGTCAGCTGGGCTGCAGGCTATGGAGGCTTGGCTGGGTTGGGGTTCCATTTCTAAGCTCGCTCCCCTGGATGCTGGCAAGAAGCTTGAGTTCCTCCTTACATGGGCCTCTCCACAGGGCTGTACATGACGTGGTTTCTCCGCAAGTCAGTGAGCCAGGACAGAAGAAGCACATTCCCAATGAGAAAGCTGCAGATTTTTTACACTCGAATCTCAGAAGTGAAGACCTTCACATCTGTTCTACCCAAATCATTAGACATCAGTCCTTAAAATTAACATACACTCAAGGGGAAAGGAATTAAGCTTTACTTCTTGAAGGGAGGAGATTCAAAGAACTTGCGGGCATACGTTCAAAACCACTGCAGGCAACATGTTGACTGAAGAAGACAGTTTTAGATAGTTTTAACTTCTTTGTTTCCCCGTTGTCTGATTTAAGATGTAAAACATCTAACCCCACCCTCTAAAAAAAAAAGACTTAATATTAGTTATATGAAGGCATTAAAGAAATTGATTACTAAATGTCACAATCTAGCTTAGGCAAAGAGAAAAGGAAAAAGAAATCTTGTGTGTGCGGTTTAGAAAGCATTGACATCAGTGAATTGAGTACATTCTTGCATCAGCAGTGAAAATGGACAACTCCTACTGCTAGCTTTATCTGGTAGCTTCTTTCTTTCATATTTGTGGCTAAATAATATGTGGTCAAAGGGTTTTCATCACCTGCCTTGTCATTATAAGTACTTCCTCTTTGTTGACTTCTAGTTAACTTTGAACTATCAATGCATTACAACCTGAATACGTTTTCTATAGACAAATTCTATGAATTTGAAAAAGATATAAAAATTATATAAAAACTATAATTAAATATTATTACAGATATGGTGTAGAGATGGTATATTTGTTCATTCCTTAGAGAGGTACAGAATTGTTATAGAACCTTGTCAGTTGTAATTTTCATTTGCATTTTTTATTCTCTTACATAGATGCAGAGCAGGGTAGTGTTAATCCAATAAATAGGTAACATTTAATGGCCAAAAAGGTTGGAATGGTTCTAGAACAGTTCTGTAGTCAAACATTGTTTTGATAAGAACTGGAATTCACTAGAATTGAGGATAGGAGAAAGGAACATATTCCAGTATTCTCTAAGATATTCACATGGGCTGTTTAAAATGCATACTCAACATCGGGTCCCAAAAAAGGAAGAGGGCTATTTATCAAGTAGAGTCAACAAACAGGAAGAGTACTGTCATTGATTGCTTATTTTTCTTTTTTAAAAACATGTTTGTTTATTTATTTATTTTGAGAGAGAGAGTGAGCAGAGGGAGGGGCAAACAGAAAGGAGAAGAGAGAATCCCAAGCTGTCAGTGCAGAACTTGATGTGGGGCTCAATCTCACAAACCACAAGATCACAACCTGAGCTGAAATCAAGAGCTGGATGCTTAATTGAGTGAGCCACCCAGGGGCTCCGATTGCCTATTTTCCTTTATTTACCCTCCTCGGTCCAGGACAGCAAATGGTACAGGATTTGGAATGGTTGCAGCTAGTGATGAGATGATGTTAGTATTTCTCTTATAGTTTATGGCCACAGATTTCAACGCCTGGGAATGAGCTATTCTGCACCTCACAACGCCCTCTTGTGGCCAAAGTTCAATCATCTTAAAGAATTTCTCTGCTTCTCAAAGATCCTTCTTCCAAGTTACACCAGAAATAAAAGATTGTTTCTCACTGTTACTCCTACAACCAACTCATTAGAAGTGGGAACCTAGTTATTATAGGTTCACATGCTTTATGTGTTCAACAGTTGTAGGACTCAAGACATTGTTGTCATCATTGACTGGTTGTATTGTTAGTATTGTTTTCTTGTACCTGGATTTCATAAAAGAAATCAAGCTTTATTCTCTTTTTTTTCTTAATTGATGATACTTATAAGCAGAAATTTAAGAAATCACTATATATGTATGTTGACAAAATCATAATCTTATAAGAAATAATAACATTAACAAAAATCTCAATAGTTGTCACGAATCATTCCATTATCACGATATTTTGATATATATGGAAAAACCTACAGCTATCAGAAGTAAATAGTGTCATTAGAAAAGTAAAGATGTCTGATGGTTATTTGAAATAGTAAAGAGGAATTTCCTAAGTGTCAAAGTTAAAATTCTGTAATGTGCTCATTTACTAAGAAGTTTCTATGATCATCATAGAAAATGTTATATGTCATTAACATTTTGTCAAATAAAAATTTTTTATCAAGCCATACTTTCCACTGAAGAATTATAATAAATAAAAATAAAGGAATACTTTGTCTCATATTTTCCCATATTTCCAGCTTTTAATTAAAGAAGGTAGAATTAAGTATTGACTTAATTCAGAAAAGTGAACAAACTATAAGGTTCAGCTCAATAAACTATCACAAAATAAACTCAGCTGTGTAATTACCATCCAGGTCAAAAAAACAGAGTATTATCTTCATTTGCCTCCAGTCAATGCTTCCTTCCTTCCTTCCCAGGAATATACATTATCCTGACTTCTAGCATCATTTTTGCTGTTTGATGACTTTATATGAAAGGAGTCACACAGCATGTACTCTTTAGTGTTTGGCTTCTTTTGTTCAATATTGTATTTGCATGAGTCATCTATATTGGGATGAGCTACAGTTCTTCAATTAAAATTTTTTTTAATGTTTATTTTTTTCTGAGACAGAGAGAGACAGAGCATGAGTGGGGGAGAGGCAGAGAGAGAGGGAGACACAGAATCAGAAGCTGAGCTGTCAGCACAGAGCCTGACGTGGGGCTCGAACTCACAAACTGTGAGATCATGACCTGGGCTGAAGTCGGTCGTTCAACTGACTGAGCCACCCAGGCACCCCCAGTTCTTCAATTTTAATTGCTATATATATATATATATATATATATATATATATAGTATGTCATTTTATGACTATATTTATTATAGTTATTCACTTAATGCTGGTAGATATTTGAATTATTTCCAGTTTAGGGTTAGTAGAAACAAGGATGTTATGAATACTCTTGAGCATGTATTTTGGTACACGTACATATGCATTTCCATTGCCTACAAATCTGGGGGCAGATTGCTGGGCAGAGCTGGCTTCATGGGCATGCAACTTGTCCACTCCCATGGCGTGCTGTGCTTGCTCCTAAGGACTCTGCACTTGGTTTAAGGCTCTTGTTACTATCTTGAAATTCTTAATAATTTTACCTTGAAACTTGGGTTTTGTCACTGAAGTTTGTTGAGATAATGAGCATGGGTATAAGCAGAGGAGAAGGGCACAATATGGGTGCTCCCAGCTCTGGGTGCCTTCATTGGCATATGGCCAACGCCCCACAAGCCTGGAATTCTGGGGAGTGATATTCATGGGGTTCAACAAGACTCAAAACGAGTCTAAGGTAAGTATGTTACATCTATAAACTACGAGCGGGGCACTGACAGCCTTGAGAGGCCGTGCTTTCTTTCAAATGAGAACTTGTATCAGATGCAGAAAGAAGGCAATGTCTTCTAAGAAACACAACTTCCCTTTATTAGCCACTTCACTCTGAAAATGCTGACAGAGAAGGAAAGGGAAAGACAGGGCAAACTCTAGTTTCTTTTCCTCTTAGTCTTTCCATGGTGGTCAGTAAGCCAAAGGTAGAGAATGTGAGTGTATGGAGAAAGTGAATAGAAACGGCAGGGTTAGTTTTATGCAGTATCCACTGTTTTTGGTAGAATAAAATGCATGTGCTTGTATGGGCTATAAAATACAAGTTGGGAAATTTTGGTGATTGCACATCAGGGTTAAATGTCTTATACTTGTGCTTAAAACTGGCATCGCACAATAAGTTCAATGATGAAAGTCATGCTAATCATTTAAAATTTTATTTTTTCTTCACTTAAAATGGCACTAAAAAGAAAATAAACAACACCATGACATGCCAGAGAGAATGTGGAAGAAAGGAAACATTTTTATGTTTTAGTAACTTTAACAGCACTTTTTTCCTCCTGTTATTTGAGCAACGCCTTGTATTTTTTATTCTGCATTAGACCCACAAATTATGTAGCCAGCCTTGCTTCATAGGGTCATTAGGGTATGCATGACTATTTTAGCAAATGGTTTTTCAAAGTGGTTGTACTAATTTACATCACACTTGAAAGAGATAAAAGTTCCTGTTGTGTCATAAGCTTGTCAGCACTTGATACTGTTGTCAGTGTTTTTAATTTTAGATATTCTGATGTGTGTGTTGCATTTCCCAGATGATCAATGAGACTGAGAACTTTTACTATGTTCATTGGCCATTGGATATTTTTTCTTGGGAAGAGTCTATTTAAGAAAACCATTGTTTAAAGTTTATGTATCTGAGAGAGAAAGAAAGAGAGGGTGAGTGGGGAAGGGTCAGAGAAAGAGGAAGAGAACGAGAATCCTCATCAGGCTCCCCTTTGTCAGCGCAGAGCCCAATACAGGGCTTGAACCTACAAACTGTGAGATCATGACCTGAGTCGAAATCAAGAATCGGATGCTCAACCAACTGAGCCATCCAGGCGCCCCAAGAGAACCATTTTTTAATTGATTTATCTGTCTTTTCTTATCAGTTAGGGTCTTCATATATTCTGGATGTACACTCATATTTCCTGGGTTGAAAATATCTTCTACTTTTTTATTACCTTAACAGAGTCTTTTTATGAACTTAAATTCATCATTTCAATAGAGTCCAATTCATTAATCTTTTCCCTTTTGGGTTTTGCTTTTGGGGGCCTCTTGAAGATGTTTTTCCCTATTCTCAAATCCTGGTATTTTCTCATGCTCTCTTCTGGAAGCTTTTTTACCTTTCACGTATAAGTCTACAATTGATTGACTGATTGTAAAATTGATTGATTTTTGTTTATGGTGTGAGGCAGAGGTAATGGTTCAGTGTTTTCCACATTACTATTGACTTAATCCTGCACCAGCCTTTCTCAGATGCTCTGCAGTGCTACTTTAAAAAAAAAATTTTTTTTTATTGAAGAATTGACATACAATATTGTATTAGTTCCGGGTGTACAACATAGTGATTTAATATTTATATACATCGCAATATGGTCACCACAATAAGTCTAGTTACCATCTGTCAGCATCCAAAGTTGTTACAGTATTATTAACTATATTTCCTATGCTGTACATGACATCCCAAAGTCTTAATTCATTTTGTAAGTGAACGTTTTGCCTTTTAATCCCCTTCACCTATTTTGTCCAAATGGGCAGTGCTAACTTTTGAACAAACCAAGGGTCTATGTATATGTGAGTCTGCTTTCTGTGCCCTCTGTTTTGGTCCATTGTTCTTTCTATTCTTTTTTTTTTTTTTTTAATGTTTATTTATTTTGAGAGAGAGAGTGAGGGGGGTAGAGACAGAGCAGGGGAGGGACAGAGATAGAGAGGGAGGGAGAGAATCCCAAGCAGGCTCTGCATTGTTTGCACAGAGTCCGATGCAGGGCTCAATCTCACAAACCGTGAGATTGCGACCTGAGCTGAAATCAAGAGTCAGTTGCTTAACAGACTGAGCCAGCCAGACGCCCCACCAGCTTGCTTACTCTTAAGTGTACATTGTACTCGTATCAAGTGGGAATTTGTCACTCATTATCTTTTCAAATATTACTTCTGCCTTACTCTCTTACATCTTTTCCTTTTCTGAACTTCAAGTATACGTTAGATGTCCCTGTATCCCCTCTCTCTCTTATATAATTTACTATATTTTTCAGTCTTTGTCTCTCTGTGATTTATTCCAGCTGTTTTCTTATGATCTATTGTCATTCTCACAAATCCCTCTTCAGCTGTAATCTAAGGGATTCCAATCTGCCCTTAACTTAACCACTGAGTTCTTAATTCCAGTGATTTTATTTTTTCTAATTCTAGAATTTCCACTCCCTTAAAATAGTTTTTTATTGTGGCAAAATATACATAACACACATTTTAACCATTATGTGTACAGTTCAGTGGCATGAAGGACATTCACACTGTCGTGCTCTCACCACCACCATCCATCTCCAGAATTTTTTCATGTTTCCAAATGGAAACTTCATACCCACTAAACAATGGCTCCTTACTCCTCCTTCCCCAAGCCCCTGGCAACCACCATTCCACTTCCTGTCTCTGGTTTTGACTACCGTAGTTACCTCACAGAAGTGGAATCACACCATATTTGTCTTTTGTGACCGGTTTATTTCATTTAGTATAATGTCTCCAGGGTTCACCCACATTGCATCATGTGGCAGCATTTCCCTCCTCTTTCGAGATCCTGGAAAAAAAAGTTTCTAATTCTCCGAAAACTCTCTCAAGCTTTTATTTATTTATTTTTTAATTTTTTTTAAATGTTTTATTTATTTTTGAGACAGGGAGAGACAGAGCATGAACGGGGGAGGGTCAGAGAGAGAGGGAGACACAGAATCTGAAACAGGCTCCAGGCTCTGAGCTGTCAGCACAGAGCCCGACGCGGGGCTCGAACTCACGGACCGTGAGATCATGACCTGAGCTGAAGTTGGACGCTTAACCGACTGAGCCACCCAGGCGCCCCCCTCAATCTTTTAAAAACAATTTCTTTAACCATCTTAATCATAACTTTTAAAAAGTATGTATTTGGTCATTCATTATTTGTATCTCCTGTGGGGCTTATTTCTCTTTTTTGGTGGTTTTTTTTTTTTTTTTTTTTTGCCTCATCATATGGCTTGTTACTTTTGATTGAGTATTGGACACTGAGAATTGTGTTAGAAAATTATAGAGACAGTTAGATGTTCGAGATGATGTCATATTCTTCTAGAGAGGGTTTGTGTTTGCAAACCCAGATACCTAGTCGGGAATTGATGTATTCAAAACTGAACATCAATCAGTCCCTGAAGGGCCTGTCCATCCCGGATAATACCCTATTTGTACTGATGGGTCCTTTGGGATTCCAATAAAAAGTTAATGGGCTATCAGGATCCTCAGTGCTTGGCAGGTCTTGAACCCTAATTTTGTCCTACTAACCATGTGAATTTTTTATATCTTGGTTGGGCTTCTCAGCCTCTCACTTGTAGCTACTGGACATGGCCGATATCCTCTGGAGAAAAGCAGCCCCCACTACTTGGTTTAACTCCCTGGGTTTCTTCATCTAGAATTTGGCCACCTAATTTTTCTTTACCTTTTTAGTGCTCTGATGCCTTGAGACATATGTTTGCATATTTTTTTCCACTTCTTTCAGTCATTCTGTGTGGGAGGGCTGATCTGATTACTTTGTCATTGCAAGACATGGAAGACAAGACTAGTGTGCTTTAATCTTTCATGCAATGTCCAAAATATGCTATATTCTGCATAAAGTAGCACATCTTTTTAACTAAAATGCAATTCTGATTTTGAGTAAAAGAAAACTAAATGAACAAATTAATGATTTGGGGAGGTTTCACATTTTATTCTTATGGAAAATTCTTTATTTACTTAACTAAATGCCTCTGCCATGTTTATAATACTTGGTAAATACATCCATTTAAAAAAAAAAGTTTATTTATTTATTTTGAGAGAGAGGATGAATGGGGGAAGGGCAGGGGTGGGGGGAGAGAGAGGATCCTAAGCAGGCTCCATGGTGTCAGCTCAGAGCCCTATGTGGAGCTCAATCCTACAGACCATGAGATCATGACCTGAGCTGAAGTCAAGAGTCCAGCACTTAACCAACTGAGCCAGCCAGGCACCCCTGTAAATACATGCATTTTAATTATACAGATATGTTTGTTATTTCTGTTGTACTTACAGTTCAAGGTGTGACACAAATGCCATTTCTACCATGAAAGCTTTTTTGATATCTCAAGGCAAAATAGTTGCTTCCTCTTTAGGACTTCCATATTAATTTGTACAGCTGCAAAACTATACTGTAACCATCTATCTTTTACTTTCACTGTACAATTTAAGTTCTTCAGAAGAAGAAATTGTGTCTCACCAAAATATATACACTTTAAAACATCTAACATAATATTTTGCAGATGAAGGGAGCTTAATATATGTTTGCCAAATGGGGGAGCCTGGCTGGCTCATTGGGTAGAGCATGTGACTCTTGATCTCAGGGTCATGAGTTCAAGTTCCACATTGGGTATGCAGCCGTGTGCGTGTGTGTGTGTACATATATGTATTTGCTAAATAAATGGAGAGATGAATGAATAAATAAAGATGCTGGAGCACAGTGAAAGGAATGTTGACTGGAACGTGAAGAGCTAGGTTTCATCTCTGCTTTGGGCAAGTGTTATGTTTTCTCGGTATCTTCACTTGTAATATCAGAATAATACCCACCTCAGGGAGTTTTGAAGCTTAAAAACATAATTTATCTTGGGGCACCTGGGTGGCTCAGTCAGTTAAGCGTCACTTGATTTTGGCTCAGGTCATGATCTCATGCTTTGCGATCTGAAGTCTCGCAATCAGGCTCTATGCTGACAGTGCTGAGCCTACTTGGGATTCTCTCTCTCTCCCTCTCTGTCTGCCCCTCCCTGCTTGCTCTCACTCTCAGAAATAAGCTTTAAAAAAGTTAAATAAAAACATAATTTATCTTAATGTGTGTTGCAAAACAATATACAAAGTGGCCATTTATAGTTTTAAACACATGAAGGGGAAAATATATGCCTGTAAAGGCATAAAATGTCCTTGGGATAAATACTATACAAGAAACTCTAGGTAAGGGAATGAGGTGGTAGGTAGACAGAATAGGAATTTGACTTTTAATACTAAGCCTATTTGGAGCACTGGGTGGCTCAGTCCGTTGAGTGTCTGGCTCTTGATTTTGGCTCAGATCATGTCTCACGGTTCATGGGTTTGAGCCCCACATAAGACTCCATCCTGAGAGTGCAGAACCTGCTTGGGGTTCTCTCTCTCCCTCTCTCTGCCCCAATCCCTCTCTCAAAATAAATAAATAAGCTTAAAAAATACTACACACCCATTTGAATTTTGAACCATAAAAATATTTTAACTATTAAAAATAAATAGAATTGGGGTACCTGGGTGGCTCAGTTGGTTAAGCAGCTGACGTCAGCTCAAGTCAGATCTCGCAGCTCATGAGTTCAAGCCCCACATCAGGCTCTGTGCTGACAGCTCAGGGCCTGGAGCCTGCTTCAGATTCTGTCTCTCTCTCTCTCTCTCTCTCTGTCCCTCCCCTGCTCATGCTCTGTCCCTCTCTCTCAAAAATAAACAAACATTAAAAAAATTAAAAAGAAATAAAAATAAATAGAATTTAAGAAAATGTAATGTATTGTTACTCTGTTTTATATCAGAGTAGTTGGCTCAGCAAAAACACTTTTTGTGTTGATTGCAGTTGATTGAGAGCCTTATCTAAACTGCTAGTTTTATAGATAGAAGTTTAAATAACTTGTGAATTAGCTACTTTTATTCATTTATTTAGTGGAAAGTTTTTACTTTTAATATGTGTACTCTAGCTCAGAGCCTGGAGCATATATTGATTATTTCTTAAATTTCAGGACATAGTTTAGGTTTGTTAGATTACTGTGTAACTAGATTTGGAAGGGTCAAAAAGCTAGAGATTTCTGGAATGTGAACTTCTTTGTCACTTAATATAATTTAGAAAGGATTTCTGAATATCCTGCTACAAGTAGAGAGATCTTTTTTAGGGCATCTAGCAGGGAGTGCAGCTACCCATGTGTCCTTGATGAGGAGTGTTTTCCTCCTGGGCTAGCCTTGTAGCATTTATAGGGATGCATGTGACTTAATGAGAGAGGATGGGGCCTCTTAATCAATCATCAAATTTGATGATAAATGCAGTGACACATATGCCAGACAGATGGCTTTTACCTTCAGAATTTCTTTAAAAAATACATACGTATGTGTGTGTGTTTGTGTGTGTGTATACATATATATATGTGTGTGTATATATATGTGTGTGTGTGTATATATATGTATGTATACATATACATATATATGTATATATATATGTATATATATATGTATTTGATATATATATATATACACACATATATATACATATATGTATGTATACATATACATTTGAGAGAGAATGTGCACACATTTGCATCCTAGCCAAGGAAGGGCAGAGAGAGAGAGAGAGAAGGAGAGAGAGAATCTCAAACAGGTTCCAGGCCCAGCACAGGGCCCTGACATAGGGCTCAGTCTCATGACTATGGGATCATGACTTGCCTAGTCTGAGGATGGAGGTTGGCTCAAGCTCACTCATATATGTCTTCCACAGGTCGGCAGGAATTAAAAAAAATTAACTTGACCTTGTCTGCAGCAACTGTCAAATGATTTTTGACATTTAAAAAAAAATTTTTACTTTTTTATTTTTTAAGTTTATTTATTTATTTTGAGAGGGACAGAGACAATGTGAGTCGAGGAGGGGCAGAGGGAAGAGGGAGAATCCCAGTGCAGAACCCCATGGGGACTTGAATCTACGAACCGTGAGATCACGACCTGAGCCCAAACCAAGAGCTGGACGCTCAATTGACTGAGTCACCCAGACGCCCCTAAAAATCTTTTTAAATTATCCTTTTCAAACTCTGTAGCTTTGCTAAAGTTAATTTATGCTGTTTTTAACTAAATAAGATGAAAAAGACTTTGGGAGGAATATTTCCTACTTCTAATTTGTTTGGATATCCCAGTTTCTTTTTTTAAAATTTATTTTCATTAAAATTTTTTTAATGTTTATTTATTTTTGAGACAGGAGAGACAGAGCACAAGCAGGAGAGGGGCAGAGAGAGAGGGAGACACAGAGAGAGAGACACAGGATTGGAAGCAGGCTCCAGGCTCTGAGCTGTTAGTACAGAGCCTGATGTGGGGCTTGAACTCACAAGCTGTGAGATCATGATCTAAGCTGAAATTGGACACTTAACCAACTGAGCCACCCAGGCGCCCCCGGGTATCCCAGTTTCTTAATCATACCTCTCAAAAGACTCAGGTTTTTGGGGTTTTTTTTTTTTTTTTTTTTTATCTTAACCTTTCAAAATCTGTAGATTACCCTTGAGAGAGGTAAATGGGACGTTTGGTCACAGCCCTGCTATTTCCAAATCTGAACATCAAAAATAAGTCACAACAGGCATTATTTTGACAAAAGATTCATACTTTCCACTAACCTGCAAGTAATAGGAGCTCGTTATTTAGCTTTAGTTTGATTAAAAACCTGGGCAAGTCATTATACATTCATGACTTTTGGTTGTGTTGCTCAATGTAAAATATAATATGAACCAATTTTCTAAGCATTTCAGTTATGTATTGCTTATAATTTGGGGTGGTTTGTTACACAGCAATTCATAACTAAAAGAATAGGCAGTAACAACTATTTTCTCATGATTCTGCTTTTGGGGCAGGGCTCAGTGGGGATGGCTTGTCTGTTCATATGGTGTTGCCTGGGGTGGTTCGATTGAAGACGGAACATTTACAAGCTTCATTTGCAAGTCTGGTACCTCATCTGGGGTGCTGGATCAGCTGGAGGCTGACTTGGGCTTCTGTCTTTTCCTTTAAAATCTCTTGTTACCCAGGGCTTCTCTCCATACACATAGTGTCCATGTATCTATTTATCAGTCTACCTATCTATTACCTGTCTTCTATCTATCTATCTACCCATCCACCCATTCTTCCTTCCTTCCTTCCTTCCTTCCTTCCTTCCTTCCTTCCTTCCATCCATCCACACATCCATTCTTCCCTGCACCCACCTATTCATCCAAGTGGCTGCTCTTCTCTAACATGGTAGTCGAACTTCTTTATATGGCTGCTACCTTCCAAAAGTAACAGGATCTACCATGTTTCTTAGAGCCTAGGCCTTGATCTGTCAAAGAGTCACTTCTTTCATATAATTTTTGACAAAACAAGTCACAAGGACAGTCCCTATTCAAAGAGAAGAGAAATAGACTCCATCTCTTCAGGATGAAGTGGCCTGGGTATGCAGAGAGGAGAAAATGGTGGCTATCTTTGCAAACAATTACCATATCAAGACAGTGAGATAGTCCACTAGAATGTCTCAATGATTTCCTTTATTCTCTTTTTTAAATGTTTTTTTTAAATTTATTTTTGAGAGAGAGAGAGAGAGAGAGTGAGTGTGAGCAGAGGAGGGGCAGAGAGAGAGGGAGACACAGAAACTGAAGCAGGCTCCAGGCTCTGAGTTGTCAGCACAGAGCCTGACATGGAGCTCTAACTCACAAACCCGGAATCATGATCTGAGCTGCAATCACACTTAACCAACTGAGCCACCCACGTGCCCTGAATTCCTTTATTCTTAAAAAGGAATTAGCACATTCCCATAAAATGTGTCCTTTGATGAATCTGACCTTTTACTTTTTATCTGATTCTCATCAATATGCACAGGTTACATTACAGATTAGATGTTTGCTTTCCTTATTACATTTTTTGTAATAATTACACATACTTTCACGAACACCACAAATGCGCACATGTGCGCGCGCGCGCACACACACACACACACACACACACACAATGATTTCTACCATAAGACAGATCTAAATTTTAATTCCAGGTTTTATGCCAATACCATGCTGTCTTGATGATTACAGCTTTGTAGTAGAGGCTAAAGTCTGGGATTGTGATGCCTCCTGCTTTGGTCTTCTTCTTCAAAATTACTTTGGCTATTCGGGGCCTTTTGTGGTTCCATATGAATTTTAGGATTGCTTGTTCTAGTTTCGAGAAGAATGCTGGTGTAATTTTGATTGGGATTGCATTGAATGTGTAGATAGCTTTGGGTAGTATTGACATTTTGACAATATTTATTCTTCCAATCCATGAGCAGGGAATGTCTTTCCATTTCTTTAAATCTTCTTCAATTACCTTCATAAGCTTTCTATAGTTTTCAGCATACACATCTTTTACATCTTTGGTTAAATTTATTCCTAGGTATTTTATGCTTCTTGGTGCAATTGTGAATGGGATCAGTTTATTTGTCTTTCTGTTGCTTCATTGTTAGTGTATAAGAATGCAACTGATTTCTGTACATTGATTTTGTATCCTGCAACTTTGCTGAATTCATGTATCAGTTCTAGCAGACTTTTGGTGGAGTCTATTGGATTTTCCATGTATAATATCATGTCATCTGCAAAAAGCGAAAGCTTGACTTCATCTTTGCCAATTTTGATGCCTTTGATTTCCTTTTGTTGTCTGATTGCTGATGCTAGAACTTCCAGCACTATGTTAAACAACAGCGGTGAGAGTGGACATCCCTGTCGTGTTCCTGATCTCAGGGAAAAAGCTCTCAGTTTCTCCCCGTTGAGGATGATGTTAGCTGTGGGCTTTTCATAAATGGCTTTTATGATCTTTAAGTACGTTCCTTCTATCCCGACTTTCTCAAGGGTTTTTATTAAGAAAGGGTGCTGGATTTTGTCAAAGACCTTTTCTGCATCGATTGACAGGATCATATGGTTCTTCTCTTTTTTTTTTGTTAATGTGATGTATCACGTTGATTGATTTGCGAATGTTGAACCAGCCCTGCATCCCAGGAATGAATCCCACTTGACCATGGTGAATAATTCTTTTTTTTTTTTTTTTTTTTTTAATTTTTTTTTTTTTCAACGTTTATTTATTTTTGGGACAGAGAGAGACAGAGCATGAACGGGGGAGGGGCAGAGAGAGAGGGAGACACAGAATCCGAAACAGGCTCCAGGCTCTGAGCCATCAGCCCAGAGCCTGATGCGGGGCTCGAACTCACGGACCGTGAGATCGTGACCTGGCTGAAGTCGGACGCCCAACCGACTGCGCCACCCAGGCGCCCCAAATAATTCTTTTTATATGCTGTTGAATTCGATTTGCTAGTATCTTATTGAGAATTTTTGCATCCATATTCATCAGGGATATTGGCCTGTAGTTCTCTTTTTTTACTGGGTCTCTGTCTGGTTTAGGAATCAAAGTAATACTGGCTTCATAGAATGAGTCTGGAAGTTTTCCTTCCCTTTCTATTTCTTGGAATAGCTTGAGAAGGATAGGTATTATCTCTGCTTTAAATGTCTGGTAGAACTCCCCTGGGAAGCCATCTGGTCCTGGACTCTTATTTGTTGGGAGATTTTTGATAACCGATTCAATTTCTTCGCTGGTTATGGGTCTGTTCAAGCTTTCTATTTCCTCCTGATTGAGTTTTGGAAGAGTGTGGGTGTTTAGGAATTTGTCCATTTCTTCCAGGTTGTCCAATTTGTTGGCATATAATTTTTCATAGTATTCCCTGATAATTGTTTGTATCTCTGAGGGATTGGTTGTAATAATTCCATTTTCGTTCATGATTTTATCTATTTGGGTCACCTCCCTTTTCTTTTTGAGAAGCCTGGCTAGAGGTTTATCAATTTTGTTTATTTTTTCAAAAAACCAACTCTTGGTTTCGTTGATCTGCTCTACAGTTTTTTTAGATTCTATATTGTTTATTTCTGCTCTGATCTTTATTATTTCTCTTCTTCTGCTGGGTTTAGGCTGTCTTTGCTGTTCTGCTTCTATTTCCTTTAGGTGTGCTGTTAGATTTTGTATCTGGGATTTTTCTTGTTTCTTGAGATAGGCCTGGATTGCAATGTATTTTCCTCTCAGGACTGCCTTCGCTGTGTCCCAAAGCGTTTGGATTGTTGTATTTTCATTTTCGTTTGTTTCCATATATGTTTTAATTTCTTCTCTAATTGCCTGGTTGACCCACTCATTCGTTAGTAGGGTGTTCTTTAACCTCCATGCTTTTGGAGGTTTTCCAGACTTTTTCCTGTGGTTGATTTCAAGCTTCATAGCATTGTGGTCTGAAAGTATGCATGGTATGATTTCAATTCTTGTAAACTTATGAAGGGCTGTTTTGTGACCCAGTATATGATCTATCTTGGAGAATGTTCCATGTGCACTCGAGAAGAAAGTATATTCTGTTGCTTTGGGATGCAGAGTTCTAAAGATATCTGTCAAGTCCATCTGATCCAATGTATCATTCAGGGCCCTTGTTTCTTTATTGACTGTGTGTCTAGATGATCTATCCATTTCTGTAAGTGGGGTGTTAAAGTCCCCTGCAATTACCACATTCTTATCAATAAGGTTGCTTATGTTTATGAGTAATTGTTTTATATATCTGGGGGCTCGGGTATTCGGCGCATAGACATTTATAATTGTTAGCGCTTCCTGATGGATAGACCCTGTGATTATTATATAATGCCCTTCTTCATCTCTTGTTACTGCCTTTAATTTAAAGTCTAGTTTGTCTGATATAAGTATGGCTACTCCAGCTTTCTTTTGGCTTCCAGTAGCATGATAAATAGTTCTCCATCCCCTCACTCTCAATCTAAAGGTGTCCTCAGATCTAAAATGAGTCTCTTGTAGACAGCAAATAGATGGGTCTTGTTTTTTTATCCATTCTGATACCCTATGTCTTTTGGTTGGCGCATTTAATCCATTTACATTCAGTGTTATTATAGAAAGATACGGGTTTAGAGTCATTGTGATGTCTGTATGTTTTATGCTTGTAGTGATGTCTCTGGTACTTTGTCTCACAGGATCCCCCTTAGGATCTCTTGTAGGGCTGGTTTCGTGGTGACAAATTCCTTCAGTTTTTGTTTGTTTGGGAAGACCTTTATCTCTCCTTCTATTCTAAATGACAGACTTGCTGGATAAAGGATTCTCGGCTGCATATTTTTTCTGTTTAGCACACTGAAGATATCGTGCCAATCCTTTCTGGCCTGCCAAGTTTCAAAAGAGAGATCAGTCACGAGTCTTATAGGTCTCCCTTTATATGTGAGGGCACGTTTATCCCTTGCTGCTTTCAGAATTTTCTCTTTATCCTTGTATTTTGCCAGTTTCACTATGATATGTCATGCAGAAGATCGATTCAAGTTACGTCTGAAGGGAGTTCTCTGTGCCTCTTGGATTTCAGTGGCTTTTGCCTTCCCCAGTTCAGGGAAGTTCTCAGCTATTATTTCTTCAAGAACCCCTTCAGCACCTTTCCCTCTCTCTTCCTCCTCTGGGATACCAATTATGCGTATATTATTTCTTTTTAGTGTATCACTTAGTTCTCTAATTTTCCCCTCATACTCCTGGATTTTTTTATCTCTCTTTCTTTCAGCTTCCTCTTTTTCCATAACTTTATCTTCTAGTTCACCTATTCTCTCCTCTGCCTCTTCAATCCGAGCTGTCGTCGTTTCCATTTTGTTTTGCATTTCGTTTAAAGCGCTTTTCAGCTCCTCGTGACTGTTCCTTAGTCCCTTGATCTCTGTAGCAAGAGATTCTCTGCTGTCCTCTATACTGTTTTCAAGCCCAGCGATTAATTTTATGACTATTATTCTAAATTCACTTTCTGTTATATTATTTAAATCTTTTTTGATCAGTTCATTAGCTGTTGTTATTTCCTGGAGATTCTTCTGAGGGGAATTCTTCCGTTTGGTCATTTTGGATAGTCCCTGGAGTGGTGAGGACCTGCAGGGCACTTCCCCTGTGCTGTGGTGTATAACTGGAGTTGGTGGGCGGGCCGCAGTCCGACCTGATGCCTGCCCCCAGCCCACCGCTGGGGCCACAGTCAGACTGGTGTGTGCCTTCTCTTCCCCTCTCCTAGGGGCGGGATTCACTGTGGGGTGGCGTGGCCCGTCTGGGCTACTTGCACACTGCCAGGCTTGTGGTGCTGGGGATCTGGTGCATTAGCTGGGGTGGGTAGGCAAGGTGCACGAGGGCAGGAGGGGCAGGCTTAGCTCGCTTCTCCTTAGGTGATCCACTTCAGGAGGGGCCCTGTGGCAGCGGGAGGGAGTCAGATCCGCTGCCGGAGGTTTGGCTCCGTGGAAGCACAGAGTTGGGTGTTTGCGCGGAGCGAGCAAGTTCCCTGGCAGGAACTGGTTCCCTTTGGGATTTTGGCTGGGGGATGGGTGGGGGAGATGGCACTGGCGAGCGCCTTTTTTCCCCACCAAACTGAGCTCTGTCGTCCGGGGGCTCAGCAGCTCTCCCTCCCTTTGTCCTCCAGCCTTCCCCCTTTCTGAGCAGAGCTGTTAACTTATGACCTCCCAGACGCTAAGTCGTGCTTGCTGTCGGAACACACTCCGTCAGGCCCCTCCACTTTTGCCAGCCAGACCCGGGGGGCTCTGCTTGGCCGGCGAGCCACCCCTCCGCCCCGGCTCCCTCCCGCCAGTCCGTGGAGCGCGCACCGCCTCGCCGCCCTTCCTACCCTCTTCCGTGGGCCTCTCGTCTGCGCTTGGCTCCGGAGACTCCATTCTGCTAATCCTCTGGCGGTTTTCTGGGTTATTTAGGCAGGTGTAGGTGGAATCTAAGTGATCAGTAGGACGCGCGGTGAGCCCAGTGTCCTCCTACACCGCCATCTTCCCTCTCTCCTCCTCTTAATTCCAGGTTTTATCACACCTTACCTGTATGGCCTTGGACAAGCTACTTAAACTATGATTCTCACTTTCCTCATCTGCAAATTGGATTGACAGAAATATCTATTTACAGCATAGTTCTGAGGTTTAAATGAGATGGGCAATATCTGGTATATAAACATTCAATCATTATTAACTATTATCCTGTCTTCTGATTTCAAGTTCATTTATTCAACAATGTTTATTTTCACTCTTATTTTTCAAGGCTCCCTATAGTCTGAACAACCAGGCAAATGGTGGTGCCATTTATTGAGGTGGAAAAGACTGAGATTAGAATTTGTTTGGGGACAAGTAATTTTGCAGGTAGGAAATGATCCCAGAGGCTATTAAGATGATATATGAACATATACTCAATTGTACATATATATTCATATATACATGCATACATTTAGGTGTATACAGCTACATAGCAAGACATGCAGACCCAGGGAGAGAGAGAGAGAGAGAGAGGTGAGGGGGAGGAGTAATTTTCAAAATAATCCCAACTGATGACAGATGACTAAGGACTAGTCATTACTTTTTGCTCTCAAAGACAGAGATTTTACCTTATTTATCTTTCCAGTCCCAATAACACACACCACTATCTATCACCTCCATGTGATAGAGTATTCATATGATTTTTTACTAAATTGTGTTAGCACATTGCCTGTGGAGTTAGCTTGAGAAGTAATCTGGAGACAATCTTTAGAGCTCCTCGGTGTTTCACAGATTCAGTTACACCCAGGTCAGCCCATGTCTTTCATTTTCTGAGTGTTCTAAATACATTTCTTTGCTTTTTCAATACTGTAATAGAACAGGGAAGAACTTAGAATGTGAGTATTTTCTTTGTCTCTAAGACCAGTAACTTCTATTAGAATTTGGATAAACAAATATGTTTTGTTACTTATGAACATTTAATACTAATTAACACTTATAATTTATAAACCATTTTCATAGTCTTTACAGAATCTGGTAAAGATGAACCCTTGAGTTATCATCATTGTGCCCATATGATGGAGAAGGAAACGTGCTCAGAGAAGTTAAGCACGTAACTAGTCGCAGTAGAGTTAAGACCCCAGGACACGTCTTCCACCTCCAGAATCTATACAATAATAAAAGGTTTGATAGAAGCAGCAGCTTTGGGGATGTACATAAATTTAAGTTAGTCCTGATTCTTGTTACCATAAATAATTTGAAGTGACTCTACGTATTTCAAAATTTCTAATTAAAATATTTTGGTAATAGCCTTTTAAAATGCACCATCTGTGATTCTTCAGCAACTTTTCATAGTAGATCTGTGGTTTGTTTTCAATATATAAGTTATGAATTCGTAATCAAAGTGGACTACAGTGGTAATCAGAGAAACTCATCAACAGGTAAGTCTTCCATTAAAAGAAAGGATTTTTAAAAGTGTTCTTTTGGCTAATTCATTATAAGATTTTTTTTAATTCAAATTATTCCCATTATAGCAAGCTGATACTTAATATATCTGGCTTAGAAATTATTTTGACTGGGATACTGTCTTTACTGATAAACTCATGTAATTAGGCGTACAGAAAATCACATTAAAGAGACCTTCTCCCCCTTCAGCAATTGACACCCATGGTACAAAACTAGAATAAAGTGATTGGATTTATTTTTTCTTCCACTGTTACTTAAAAATATAAACTTAGCTTTTAGCCAACAAGAATTAACTTGAGACAGAATGGGATGTTATTAACATTAGGCAAATAAAGCTTCCATCCTAAGTCTCAGAATGTGTTTTCACAAAGCAGGGTGTGAAAGTCCCATGTTCAATTTTTCCAACTGTACAGAAATATGTCCTGCATTTTAGATAGCAAAAAATAACCCCAGCGACTGTCACTCAGACGAAGAATGTATGCACCATTTGTCATTACAAAGAAGTGTTCAAAATAATTCTGATTTTCAATTCTGTTAATTCTTTTTGACCTATGGGTTACTTAAAATACATGAATATTTTTCTACTTACCTTTTACTTTTTATTACTAGCTTAATTCATTGCAGGCAAAGGTATAGTCTCTGATTTCAATCCTTTGAAATTTGTTTGAGAATTGATTTTGAGGCTCTGTTATTAATAAAACCATGGAAATAGTGTAACTTTTTTCATGAAATAAACATTTATTGTGATGAGTCCTCTTTATCTCCTTTCTTTTTTTTTTTTTTAAGTTTTTAAAGTTTATTTATTTATTTTGAAGGGGGGGAGGGGTAGAGAAAGAGGGAGAGAGAATCCCAAGCAGGCTTCACACTGTCAGCCCAGAGCCCGATGCAGGGCTCGAACCCACAAACTGTGAGATCATGACCTGAGCCAAAATCAAAAGTCAGGCACTCAACTGGGGGTGCCTGGGTGGCTCAGTCAGTTGAGCGTCCAACTTCGGCTCAGGTCATGATCTCACAGTTCATGAGTTTGAGCCCTGCCTCAGGCTCTGTGCTGGCAGCTCAGAGCCTGGAGCCTGCTTGGAATTCTGTGTCTCCCTCTCTCTCTCTGCCCCTCCCCAGCTTGTGCTCTGTCTCTCTGTCTCTCTCTCTCTCAAAAATAAATGAATGTTTAAAAAAATTTTAAATAAAAAATAAAATGGCACAGAAAATGGGGCACCTGGGTGGCTCAGTTGGTTAAGCCTCCAAGTTGGATTTTGGTCATGATCTCACGGTTTATGAGTTCCAGCCCCACGTTGGGCTCTGTGCTGGCAACTCGGAGTCTGGAGCCTGCTTCACATTCTGTGTCTTTCTGTCTCTCTCTGCCCCTCCCCAACTCACTCTGTCCTTCTCTCTCAAAAATAAATAAAAATTAAAGAAATATTTTTTAAAAAGTCAGGCATTCAACTGACTGAGCCACCCAGGTGCCCCTCTTTATCTTCTCTCTACTCTAGCTCACCTGCTTCTTCTGCAGGCAATACATACATCACTTCAGACAAAGCAAAAGAAATTGCCTCTTTACTTACAAAAAACCTACATTATTGCTCTGAAATAAAATGTAATGGTTAACAATAGCCAAGTCAATCTCATGAAAAAAATCCAGGTTATATCTCATATGATCCATATGATGGGTACATTCATGTAGTAGGAACTTGCTGACATGAACAGAAACAGAAAAATTGTTAATTTTTCTGTTAATTTGGTTTCAGTTTTGTCAGTAGTATACGGTACTTCATTCTTGGCAAATGGATTTTTCCCTGGCATTGTAATGCAGTGACATGAAATTGTGGTTTCATTACCAGTTAATGGACTAGCTATTATCCTAGATGCTGTTACTGATGATCTGAGCATTTGCTAGGCTTGTCTTTTTTGGACAGCCTCTGATTAATGGCTCTTCTCTTACTACAATAACAAACACATGTTTCGTAAGCCTGCAGGCTATGCTACAGAATTACAGAATTACATTTAGTTCCTGATGTGTCATGATCATTCTCTCTAAACTTTCAAGGAAGAAGCTAAAATAGATGGCACAAATAGACACCGCTCAGGGGAAGCCGAAAAACTCCTGCCATTTATATATTCTTAAACACTTGTAAAGCACTTTCTCAGACTTCTGTAATCCTCAGGATGGCTTGGGAAGCGCGTGTTATAATTAAGATCTTACAGTAGTAGCAACTGAAGTTTAGAGATATTAAGTGACTTACTCAGGTAAGGTCCCTTTAGTGGTGGCAGAGAAGGGTAATGGGGCAACATCAAAGGACCAAGGTGGGAGAGAAATTCATGTCCAAGTTCTGTGTGTCATGTCTGCCATTTCCTCGCTCTGTGACTTTGGGCACGTTTCTTAAAAATATCTGAGCTGGTTTCCTCACCTGCCTTGGCTCTGTTGCAGGGTTGCAGATAGGAGTGAATGAACAAATAGGTGTGGAAATGTCTATAACCTGAAAAAATGTGTGTTAGTCACATTATGTATCTTTGGGGAGGAGATGGTAGATGGCACAGTGTTGTAGACCACCGCATTCGAGTCCAACAGAACTGGTTTTAACCAACATTGCTGCATGAACTTGTGTTACTTGAACTCTCCGAGTCTCTGTCTCCTCTGTTGTGAAATGTGTATCATAACATGACCTTGTGGAGCTGTATGGATCAGCATGACTGATGTGAAGCGCGGAGCAGAGGACCAGACTCTCAGGAGGTACCCCAGCTTCTCTCCGGCCCCCAGCCTCATGCCAGTGTCGGGACAGCACAGTCTCCTGAGAGAGCACTGAATCATCTAGCATGGAAGAATTCTAATGGACTATGTGGGTCCCTGCATGGATGAGGAATCTGAGACCCAGAGAGGTGAACTGACTTATCCAGGTCACAGAGCTAATGGCAGAATTGGAAGTTGAACCTAATTCTGATTTCAAGTCCAGAAGTCTTTTTTTTTTCTTTTGATAGTATTACGGTAATCTCAGTAATAGCATTATTTATACCTGTCCTCACCTTGTGAAAGTGATTTTTTTTTAATTTTTTTTAACGTTTATTTATTTTTGAGACAGAGAGAGACAAAGCATGAACGGGGGAAGGTCAGAGACAGGGAGACACAGAATCCGAAACAGGCTCCAGGCTCTGAGCTGTCAGCACAGAGCCCGACGCGGGGCTCGAACTCACGGACCGCGAGATCATGACCTGAGCCGAAGTCGGAAGCTTAAGTGACTGAGCCACCCAGGCGCCCCAAGAAGGAGTTATTTTAAAAAGGTAATTTTAAAGATAAGTATTTATTTGTGTATCCAGACTACATTGCTAGGAAAAAAAATTAAATAGAATTTTGAAAACATTTAAGAGTATACCTGTTGTGTAGAAGGAGCATGGAATTAAAAAAAAATTTTTTTTTAATGTTTATTTTTTTTAACTTTTTTTTTTCTTTTTTGAGACAGGGAGAGACAGAGAATGAACAGGGGAGGGTCAGAGAGAGGGAGACACAGAATCTGAAACAGGCTCCAGGCTCTGAGCTGTCAGCACAGAGCCCGATACGGGGCTCGAACTCACCGACCGCGAGATCGTGACCTGAGCCGAAGTCGGCCGCTTAACCGACTGAGCCACCCAGGCGCCCCTGAAAGTGATTTTTATTAAGAACACATAAGTAGGGGCACCTGGGTGGCTCAGTAGGTTAAGCATCTGACTTTGGCTCAGGTCTTGATTTCATGGTTCGTGGGTTTGAGCCCCTCGTCCGGCTCTGTGCTGACAGTGCAGAGCCTGCTTGGGATTCTCTCTTTCTCTCCCTCTCCCTCTGCCCCTCCCTAACTCGCACTTTTTCTCACCCTCAAAATAAAGAAATAAACTTAAAAAAAAAAAAAGAAAGAACCCATAAGTAAGTGTTGAGAGCATTGCTAGAGCAGTTGAATCAAACCTGAGTTATTCTACTTCACATATAGACAAGTATAGGACTTTAAGGATAGAGACGTTTCTTTTTGTATCTTGGGCTATTCTCTGTAACAAAACCACAGGGATTATTTTGTCTCTGTGCTTGATGTTTCAACTTGTGCTCTCTTAGAAACAAGACACACACTTTTAATGTCTACATTTTATTTCACTCTGAATTCCATGTTGCTATTACTCCAGACACTTAGGTATGTCCTTTGAAAGATGCAACAGAAATAGCCTAGTGCCGTGGAATCAAGAGACCTAGATTCTGATTCCACGTTTGGTATTAACCAGTTGTTAAACCTTGTTGGAAATGTATCTACCACCTCTCTGACAGCTCTGGAGATCTTAAAGTGAGTCTGAAGTCTTACCAACAGTATTAGTTTTCTATCGCTGTTGTAACAAATCGCCATAAACGTAGTGGCTTTAAACAACACAAATTTATTTTCTTATAGTTCTGGAAGTCAGAAGTCTGAAATGGCCTTACAGGGCTAAAATCAAGATGTCGTTTCCCTCTGGAGACTCACAGGAGCACCTACCTCCTTGTCCTATTCTGTTTCTAGAGGCTCTGCCTATATCCATCGGCTCATGACTCCTTCCTGGCATCCCTCCCATCTCCTACTTCTTCCATCACCATATCTCTTACCTCTCCCTCTGCCTCCTTCAATGTCCCTCATAGAAGTACCCTTGTGATTTCACAAGGGCCAACCTGAATAATCCAGGATAATCTTCCTATCTCAAAATTCTTAAAGTCCCTTTTGCCAATCAGGAAACATTTAGAAGTTTTAGAGATTAGGATGTGGGCATATCTGGAGAGACAATATTCAGCCTACCACAGTAACCGAAGTGGTCTTCGAGGACTGGGGGATGGAGTAGGAAAGAATGAACTTGTTTTTTGCAACTTCACTTATTTCTTCAAATTGTGAGCAGATGGCAGGGAATTTAGCACATGAATCAAAGACCTATAGACCTAGATTCAAATCCCAAACATACCACTGACTAGCTGGGTGACCTTGGGCAAATAATATAACCTCTCTGAGTCTCTGCTTCCTCATCTGTAAAATGAGAATACTAACATGATTGTGTGTGTGTGTGTGTGTATGTGTGTATGTGTGTGTGTGTGTGTGTGTGTGTGTGTGTGTGATTAAATGAGATTATGTATGTTAAGCTATTTGCACAATAACTAGTATAGGTCAAGGTCTCAGTAAATGAGGTTATCGACACTACTGGAGCCCAGGCCTTGCTTCTAACTTGGTGTGTGACCTCAGACAATTCCTCCATTTTTTTCCTTTTTAAACATTCCTGAGTGCAGAGTTAAGTTTACTGTACTTTGCAGCATTAGTCTATATTAATATTAAACTTTTAATATTAATTTGGTTAAATTTTAATACTCTTATCTCTTTTCCTCTGGTTCTCATTCCTATCTCCTCCATTGATTTCTCAACAAACACTCTCTAATGTGTTTGGTATGTGTCTTTGGATTTGCACCTATTCTTCTAAAATATGTACTGGGGCTCAGTTGGTTAAGTGTCTGGCTTTAGCTCAGGTCATGATCTCATGGTTCATAGGTTCGAGCCCCATGTTGGGCTCTGTGCTGACAGCTCAGAGCCTGGAACCTGCTTTGGACTCTGTGTCTCCCTCTCTCTCTGCCCTTCCCCCGCCCTCACTCTGTTTCTCTCTCTCTCAAAATAAATAAACATGAAAAAATAAAAATAAAATAAAACATACACTATTGTGTGGCACGCGTAGAAGTCTTTAAACGTTATATATTGTACCATAGAATGTGTCTAGTACCTTTTTTTCTCTCACGGTTGCATCGTTCAAGATTGTCTAACCCAGGTTATGTTAGTTACCCACTCCATGGTGATGGGCATCTACGACAGAGGAACATCCTTTGCATGTGTTTTTATAGACTTGTACAAGAGTTTTTCTGGGATGTACACACCATAGTTGGAAGAAAGGTCATGGGATAAGTATTGACAGATTGCTCCCCAGAAAGGCCACACCGTTTCTTCTTCCACCAGAGGACAAGTGTTCCTGTTCACTCCTTTTTTGCCAATGTTTGTTGTTCTGTGACTCTGGTTTTTGCCATCTGATGGGTACAAAGGGCTATCATTTATTTTTTACTTTCCTTAAGCACTAGTGGTGTCAAACATAGCTTTATATTCTTGCTGGTTTTCAGGTTTCTCCAGTCTATAGATACTAATTATAAAATCTACATGGATAGAAATTCTTTGCTCATTTCTTTTTTGGCTTAACTAGCTTTTTTGTTATTGCTTTTTGTTAATGTACTGGTGTTCCTTGAATCTTCTAAATGCTATTTATTTGTTGGGGCTAGATATATCAAATTTCTTGTCCAAATTCTCATCCTTTGATTAACTTTATCTATAATATATATTCTAGATATATTCTTTGCCCAATCACCTGTATTTTAATAGGTTCTTTGTATGAAAATAAACTCAATAATTTTCCTCCTTATGGTGTATGACTTTGGGGTCTTATTAAAAATTTCCTCCCCACCCCAAGATAACAGAGATGCTCTTGTATGTTTTCTTCTATTATCTGTAAATAGCTCTTTCTCTTTTTAGTTCCTTAAACCTTCCAAACTCACCTTTGTGTACAGCATGAGGTAGAGATCCAACTTAACTATTTTCTGTCTATTGATTAGTTTTCTTAATACCACCTCACAAGCCACACACCCTTTTCCACTTACCTGTGGGACCATATCCATTATAAGGCAAGTTTCCATATGCACATGGATTTATTTCTGAACTCAAGAGGTCTATATGCCTATCCCTGTGTGAGTAGCATGTAAATACATAGTACATGTTAATTTCTAATAGGCAGAATCCTCTTTTCTATACGTAAAAAATACTTTTTGGTACTCATGAACTTTTATTCTTCCATATGCTAAGTTTGTTGAAGTCTCCTAAAATTTCTATTGTAATTTTTAATGAAAATGACAGATGTAATCTTTGATACTTGGCACTGGATAAGACATGAAAACTAATGTACTAGAGAACTATTTCTAGCATTTACTACAAATTGTTGAGGAAAAAAGAGTGCATTTATGCATAGGGACTGGGAATTATTTTTGGAACATAAACAGGCTTTTTGCTTAACCTACAATTATAGCATAAGGTGCAATATGGTGAGCATGTCTCTATCACTATAAAATTACAGTATGTGAATACCACTTTATGCAGGTTTTTTCACGTACAAACACAATTGCAAACAGAAACTCCCAACTTCAGAGATTCTGTGGCCACTGATCCTTTCCACATAATGTGAGCCCTGTGGGCTAGCAAGTTCATTCTGATGTGTTCAAAGCCTTAATTCTGGAGCAAGAGATCAAAGATACACTTTCGGGGGTGTGTATCTACAGTTATCTAAATATTTATTTTACTCTGGAGGCACAGTTATTTAAATATGACCGTGTATACCAGACAGGACTATTGCACAAAGAGAGATCTCTATCTCTAGGAACAAATATTCTGAAAAAAGCAACCATGGAGAGGTATTAGACAGAAGGCATTTTGCTCTAACTACAGTTGGCGTGGCATAATCTTTTGGAGCAGCCACATCTGCCTTGAGTACCAATCTTCTAGAGAGATACATGTCCATCTCCCATTTTTCATATTCTTGGTCTCCCCTGCCCTGGTCGTTTGGGTCTCAGGAAGTAACCTAAAACTCATCAGATCAAGGCGTTAAGTATCCACAAGGTGTAACGGCTGGCTCTCCCAGTGATATCTGCATTTGAACAGAAATCCCCGTCTCAAACTGAAGATGTGGCTCTGCAAACTGGGCAGCGATCCCTTCTGAAGCCCCTAAAATTGTAACTCACATTCCATTTATGCACCATCTCAGTTTTGGAACAAAGGAAAGGATGACAGCAAAAACAAAACACTCAGCTGGTTAGACTTGCCATCAATTAAAAAAAGTGTGCTGTAACCAGGTTGCCTGTAGTGATTACAAACTCAGGGCATCGTTGTGCCTTTCTGCCAGCCCAACAGGCCAGCTTTGCGCTGAGACTGTGAGACTGCGAGTGAATGGTGTGGAGGTTGTCAGTCCTCTCCCCACTCCTCTCCTCCCGCCCTTCTGCAGGAGAGTGAGGAGGGGTCTGAGCACAGAGTTCCAGGAAGGCTGTGGGACCCACCTGAGCACATCCTGGCCTTCCTGGCTCAAAGCCCATCCAAGAGAGGGGAACTCTGAGGGTCATACCCTTGGATCCGTCCTAGGTAATTACAACTGCCTATAAAAATACATCATCTGGAAGGTATCTGGCATTCTCAAAGGAAAATTTGGCTTCAGTTAACCTTTCTGAAAGTAACCAGTCACAGAAGAGGTTACTTCCAGTTAAATCAGTAAATTCGGAAGATATCACTTCACTACTACAGTAGTTCAACTGTAAGGAATATGACGGTTGTTTTGGTTGAATTTCACACAACATGATTCAACTTAAGCTTTGACAAAAAGCTTAGGTCAACAATTAGTCAGCACCTTGGTTTCTGCCAAGTGTAGACCGAATTTTCCAAAGCCAAGTTGGGGGTGGAAAGAGCCAATGGGAAAAAGAAAGGAAGGGGTCACACTGAGTTCAGCCCAGGATTTGGGGTGTGCTTTCCCAAACTCTGCCATTCCATGCTGCCCGTGGATTAAGCAGGGCAAAATGATTAACGGAAGTGTATGTATGTGTGTGTATTAGAGACACAGTCAACCATTTCAAAAATGCCCTGACTGACAAGAATGCCTTTCTCAACCATGGATCAAGAGGAAAATGATCACACTTCATAGCAGATTTTGGACATGCCCTGCTTGCTTCTGGTGAAAGTTCCAGAAAATTAACTAGGGAGCTGAATAACTTCTACTCTGTCCCTTAAAGGTAAAGACAATGGCTTATTTGTTTTGATTCCCTAACATGCAGCACAATGTCCAGCGCATAGTAAGTGCTTAATTAATATTTGTTAAATGATGGGATTCAACAGACTAATGCAGGGGAGCAACTTCATAATCTGGCTATGCTGTGAGCTTCCTCAGCAGAGAAGGATGTGCACATGTAAGTGCAATGGAAGGAAAAGCCTTCTAACTTATAGCCATCACTTCTGCGCTTAGAAACCACAGCACAAACCACATAAAGCCATATATGAGTTTATCACAGACTATAGGTATCACCTGGCATTGGATCCTAAGGAATGTCATTATTTAGGACGGAGTGGAGAGCAGAAATCGGCACGAGGGGAAAATGTCTGGGGCCTAAGTGCAGAGAAGAGAGAAGGCGGCACTTTAAAGGAAAAAGGGATTAGAATGCCTAAGAGGTCAGAGGACACAGTTCTACAGTGTCCACAGTGTTCCACAGTGGATGATGGACCTGCCCTAGTGGATATTCAGACTTCTGAGCTTGTAAGACTATGAGAACAGGTAGGCTTCAAAGCCTTAAAACAGTCCAGAGAGCAGAAAGCAAATGGTCTTGTTTTTATTCAAACATTTAATACAATGCAGCATTGAGCAAGAGGAATGGTATGGGAAAAAAATGAAACCTACAGACAATACATCAAATTTACTTTCACCGTGATAATTCCTCTCCCTTTTTCCCATTAGATGTTGACACAGAAGCTCTTGTCTTGAGTGTTCCTGCCCTACTTTTCTGCCACGTCGGCTCCTGTGATCAAGGAAACGGATGGAAGGGGTTTTAAGTGGAAAGCCAAGGGACTTGGAGGCTCATACCTGGATAATAAACCTCTGGGGAGAAAATCAGAATCAGACATGATTGAGGAAGGATGGGATTCTCTGTCCCTTTCCCCATTCGTTCTTCCCATTCTCTAGTTGATGAGGGTCTGTAAGACCACTCTGTAGTTATGTGACAAGGGGTGGTCATGACCACTGGGGGAATCGTGTTGTTGATGAGCTCCACTTGAGCATTGTAAGGGTGTGACTTTGCCTTCACACATTTCAGCCAGGAATGGCAGTCCTGAGCCTCAAATGGACCTATGTGGGTCTCTTTGGGTTTTACCACAGGCCTTTTGCAACTCGGTGCTTGATCTCATTTGTCTAAAATGGCACAGTCGTTGCTTTCTGGGGTCTTGGCTCTCCCCTGTCCTCCAGGCTTCAGGGACCCGTATCGTTTCTTGTTACCCCTCACCCGTCACTCCACCGCTCCCAGGAAATCCTTTCCTGGACTGGGACAATCTCCCTATCCTACTTCCTTCATCCAAGATACTCTACTTGTAAATTCTCTTTTATATTTTTTCTCCTCCACACATCTAACTTTTCCCATGGGCTTACGTTTTGTGAAATAAAACCTAGAGACTATTGCTTTGGGTTCTGCTACAGACTTCTCCAAAACCAATGAAGCAGAGCCTACTTGTTTGAAAGTGGGAAAGGAAAGAAAAAAAGTAGGGTGAAAAAACTCTAATTAAAGGTCTAAAATATATTTTTTCAAGTACCTATGTATTTGTAGGTGCTTTAATCCCAAATAATCATAGAACATAAAGGCATAAAACTTTGGGCACTTGAAGGAGAGATATCTATAGACAGATAGGACTTACAATGTCCCTCAGACGCTGCTATATATGAATATAAAACTACCCCTGAGTACAATATCCTTGAATATTTGGTTTGCTGACTAGTATTTCCTGCCATCTCCCAAAAAGTTGATCTTTCTTTATTCTCAACTTCCTTTTATCTCTTTTTTGTTTTCTTAATAGCAGGTTCTGGTGGATCAGATTTCCTTACCTCTTTCTTCTAGCATCTTTGGCTTGTTTGTCCCGAATCTCTTATGTTACAATCTTTTACAAATCTTACAAGAAGTTTGTAAATTTCTTACAAACTTGCGTGTGTACAAAATTTATTTTAAAATCTCTCCCTCTCCCTCTCCCCTCTGTCTTCCTCTCTCAAGATCTACAAATGACCCCAGCTCTTAAAAACAAAAACAAACGTCCGGGGCTAAAACCAAAAAACCTTCTGCTGCCCTCTTGTGGCTATCTTCTGACAAGCAGGCATGCTCCTCAAAATGAGTCAAACTAGTTGACAAAGTGGTTAAGGAAATTTGGTGAGATTATTACCTGGCTCCCACCAATGGGAGTTGCTTCCCTCTCTGGCAGCAGTCGGGACATCGACCTGAAGTCACAGCTACACTAGCTCTTTGATTTAATTTGATAGACTCAGCTAGTTTCCTGTTGCTGGTAGCATATTAGTTTCTTTTTTCCTGTCTCAGTCCCAAGGTTTGGAGTCCAGGAAGAAAGCAAAAGCATTTCTTCATTAAAAATGTATAAAGCCACTCCTTGTGGAGAGTAGATGCCTCACTTTGGAACAGGGCAAGTTGCCACTTGGTGGACTGTCACCAGGTGGGATCAGAATGGTCATTCTCTGGTGTCCCGACTGACTTTCATTCTGGGCATCCGAGAGTTACTGGGGGCTACTTCTGCTGCTGTTTTCTTAGCTTTTACCCCCAGGGTGAGGCATAAATCTTCATTTTATTTATTATTATTATAATAAAATAACACATTTATTTGTATATGCTTTAGGAGAAGCAGATAGTGAAAAACAATAAAAAGTCACCTGTAAATGTCAACAGACTGCCAGGCTGTTGATAGTTTGCACTACATCATTGTATATGCATACATATCTCCAAAACAATATATCCTACTGTAGAAGTGGTTTTACATCACTCTGTTCACACAATGACATTCCACAAACACCTTTCTATGCTCTGATACATAATTTCCACCAACCTTTCCAAGTTGTGAAGACTTTGTCACACTCACATTAGTGCCTGTGAGCTGGGCTTTCCTTTGTGAAGACAGGAATATTAGGAAGGCATCCCCTTGATGGGCTCCTCACTGTCATTGAAATCTCAGCTCAAATACTGCCACAGCATGCGGCCTTCCCTAACCCCTCAATCTAGGGAGCCTCTTTTGATATTTGGCATTCCCTTCGTGCCACCTGTCATTCCTGAGACGATCTTGCTCATTGGTTGGCTTGTTGTAGCTGCTCCCCTAGGAGAAGGTAGACTCCGGGAGAGCTGAGACTTTATCTTCTTTATGACTCTATCCTCAGGGCTTAGAATTTGGTGAGACAATATTTATTGACTGACTGAATTCATTCTATGGCTGGACTGATTATCATGCTTAAGCAATTTCTTATTATAGAGTGTACCCAGTGTTTTAATATTTTAACAGCAGTCTAAGAATGTTTTTGTTCACTTGGATGTTTCTTTTCTCCCTCCCAATGTTAAACTGAAATATTTTATGGGGCACCTGGGTGGCTCCATCGGTTGAGCCTTGGACTACAGCTTAGTTCATGATCTCACAGTTTGTGAATTCAAGTCCTGCATCAGGTTCTGTGTTGAGAGCTCAGAGCCTGGAGCCTGCTTCAGATTCTGTGTCTCCCTCTCTCTCTGCCCTGCCCCTGCTCTCTCTCTCTCTCTCTCTGTCTCTCTTTCTCTCTCTCTCTCTCCAAAAATAAACATTAAAAAAAAAATTTTTAAAGAAACATTTTAAACATACAGAAAAAGTAGAAAGGATAGTGAAATGAACCTTTCATCAAGATTAGATATTTGTTAATACTTTTCCACTTTGTTTGCACTTTTTTTTGGATACAATTTAAAAATAAGTTGTAGACTACAATGTACTTCACTCCTAAATGTTTCAGCATTCATCTCCTAAGAACAAATAAGTACATTCAGGGTGTCTGGGTGGCTCAGCTGGTTAAACATCTGACCGGCTCAGGTCATGATCTCACAGTCTGTGACTTTGAGCCCCACATCGGGCTCTGTGCTGACAGGTGGGAGCCTGGTGCCTGCTTCAGATTGTCTGTCTCCCTCTCTCTCTGCCTCTTCCCTGCTCACACTCTGTCTTTCTTTCAAAAATAAATAAACATTAAAAAAAAGAATAAGTACATTCTCCTAAATAAGCCCAATGGTATTAGCACATCTTGTAAAGTTAATAATAATTAGTAATTTGCAAATATAGCCTGATAGCTTATGATCAAATTTCCTTAATTGCCTTTAAAAATACTTCTATAGATGTCTTTTTCATTTATATTTTTGATCCAGGATCAAACCATTTTTTAATTTATGTATCTGTTTATACTTGATATAGAAGAATCATTCTGTATTTTTATTATTCACTTTGAAATGCCATTGACCTTTTTGGAGGAACTACATTAGTTTTCTTATAGAATATTCCACAGTATCTACCTGCTCACTTCCTCATGGTGTCATTTACCTTGTTTTTGTTTCCCCCATATTTCCTGTCACTGAAAGTTAGATCTAGATACTTGCTTCGTTATACAATTATAATGATCACTTATACTCATGATTTTTTTTTTGATGTTAAAATTGGCCCAAATTTGTTCACAGGGTGCTCATTAAGCTAGTTTCTCTACCCTTTTTTATATGATCCTATTCATCTTTAAGTGTGCTTTTGCTATCCGGCACAGAAATACGTCCTAGCCACACCTTGTGTTTTCCCCTTAAACCTAGGATCTGTGATTTCACCAAGGAGCATTGTTTCTTTTTAAGTAAACAAAAATGACTTGAAAACAAAAATCCAGGTGCTGGATTTGCTCATTATCATAAGAGTGCTATTGCTACAAGAAGTTTTTAGTGGGCTAAACTATATATACGATATACATAAAATTATATATATTATATATAATTATATAGCACATATAATTATAAAATTATATAAAATTATAAAGTATAAATTATATATATGAAATATGAATACATAAAACTTTTCAATTCCAATCTATATTATAAAAGTTTTTCTTAACTTATTTTATATTTTTAACACTCAGCAGCCAAAATACACCAAGGGAAAAGTTAGATTTATTTGGCTTATTGCAGCAAGGGAAATGCACACCACAGGAAACCATGGGGGACTCTCCAATGTGGGTGCTAGGGAGGGTGGGAGGATGTTGGAAGTAGACACAGGGAAGAGTCGGCAGGGGTTACCTGAAATTCATGAAGCAGGTGAGTTGCTGATATAGTTGTAGTTTTATCGTTAGAACACATGAGTTCCCAATGAATTATTGTTAGATCAGTAGGACTATGGTCTTTTTCAAAACCTGTGGGCTTTTAGTTAGGTGTCTGACTCTTGATTTCAGCTCAGGTCATCATCTCATGGTTCTTGAGATCAAGCCCTGCCTCTGGTTCCACATTGACAGCACGAGCTTGCTTGGGATTCTCTTCCTCTTTCTCTGCCCCTCCCCTCCTCTGTTCATGCTCTCTCTCTCTCTCTCTCTCTCTCTCTCTCTCTCAAAAAGAAATAAACATTAAAGAAACCCTAAGAACCTCCCAAATACCCCACCTCCTAATACCATCATCTTTGAGGGCTAGGATTTCAATATATGTGTTTTAGGGGGACACAAACATTGACTTGTTCTAGTCTCTATTTTGTTTGTTTATTTTTGCTCTAACATTTATTATTTCCTTCTTCTGCTAATTTCAGGCTTAGGTTGCTCTTTTTCTAGTTCCTTCGGATGTAAAATTAGATCATTTTTGAGATCTTTCTTTCTTGTTAATCTGAGTGTTTATGGCTATAAACTTCCAACTTGGTACTGCTCTTGATGCATCTGATAATTTTTGATGTTTTATTTTCATTTTGTCTCAAAATATTTTCTGATATCCCTTTTGACTTTTTCCTTGACCTATTAGCTCTTCAGAAGTACGTTGTTTAATATCTACAGAATTGTGAATTTTACAGTTTCTCCCTGTTACTGATTTTTAGTTTCATACCACTGTGGTGGGAAAAGATACGTGGTATGATTTTAATCTTCCTAAATTTGTTAAGACTTGTTTTATGGCCTCATATGTGATCTAAATTTCCCTCTAAACTCTGTTTTTGCTGCATCCATCCATTTTGGGAGGTCATGTTGTGTTTTTGTTTTTATTCTTCTCAGACTATTTTCTATTTTCCCTTGCAACTTCTTTGACTAATTCATTATTTAGGAGTATGTTTAATTTCCACATATTTGTAGATCTCCAAATTTCCATATATTATTGATTTTGAATTTAATTCCACTGTGGTTGGGGAATATACTTTACATGATTCAAGTCCTTTTTATTGAGGTTTTATGGCCTAGCATATGGCCTTTTGGAGAATGTTTTATGTGTGTTTTAGGATAGAGTGTATTCATTCCACTGTGGTCAGGCACAGTGAGCTATGGAAGCCTATGAGGTCTAGTGGGTTGATAGTGATGTCAAGTCCTCTATATCCCTGTTGATTTTATTTTTAGTTGTTCTATCTTACCACCTAATTTTGAGATTTCCCTTTGTCCTTGTGGTTCTGCATCTTTACGGGGGTGTGTCTATGTGGGGATATTTGGAAATTATTCTGTTTGAATAATTGGTCTTGAATCTTTCAACATCTCTGGAAAACATCAGCCAATATTTCTTTCAGCCTGCATTCATTTCTCTTTTGTTCTGGAATACCCATTCAACATAGTTTAGGTTTTCTTGCTTTATCTTCCCTGACTACTCTTCATTTCTCATCCATATCTTCTTCTTCCTTTTTATTTATTTATTTTGTTTTGTGCTGCACACTCATGATATTTTATTCTGAACTATCTTTCAGATACCAATATCTTTTCAGTATACCAATTCTTCAATCCTTTCCTCAGATGTCTTTATTCTGCTTTTAATAATAATGTTGGTGTTTTTTTAAGTTTATTATTTATCTTGAGAGATAGAGAGAAAGCACAAGTGGGGGAGGGGTAGAGAGAGAGAGAGGGAGAAAGAGAATCCCAAACAAGCTTTATGATGGTAGCATATAATCTGATGTGGGTTCAAACTCACAAACTGTGAGATCATGACCTGAGCCAAAACCAAGAGTCAGAAGCTTAACCGACTGAGCCACCCGGTCATCTTTCAGTTTTAATTCCAGCTATTCCATTTTCATTTAAAGAAATTTCCATTCCTTTTGAAATGCTATGCACTTTATATAGTTTGCTATTGCAAATATTTTAAAGTTTGTCTTTTATTTATTTAAACAGGGAAAGCCTATGGTAACCACTGTAATCTGTATTCAATATATCGATATTTCAACTTTGTTAGTCTCCATTTGTGTGTGTGCATGTGTGTGTGCATGCTTGCTCACTGCATTCTTTAAAGTTGGTTATTTTTCTCTTCATTTCTATTTAATTTCTTAAAAACTTCCTGTGAGGATTGTATTAGAAATAAAGTAAAATTATCAAACTACTTTTCAACTACTTTTTTATTGAGGAATAATATATATATATATATATATAAAACATATAACAACATATATGTAATGTAACATATATATGTATGTGTGTGTGTACAACATAATGATTTGATATGCATATATATTGCAAAATGATCATCACAATAAGCCTAGTTAATATTTATCACTACACAGTTTTAATTGTTATTTCTTGTAACAAGAACCTTTAAGATCTATTATCTTAGCAACTTTCAAATATACAAATATACAAAACAGTATTGTTAATTATAGTCATCATGCTTATATTACTTCCTCATAGACTCTGCTTCAAGCAAGCACTGGCTTTTGAACTCTGGCCCCTCATCTCATAATGCTTTCAAGACTGATGGTACATTTCCTCCTTTGCCAAGTACACTAGGAAAAAGCAGCTTCAAAGCTCCACCTAACTCTTTGAGTTCCCACTTTCCCTGGAAATTTGGCCTAGTAACGTCATTCACTGCCAGTTTGCCAAATGTTTTATTGCTTTTAAAAAGGATTAAACTTTCTCTTAGTCTAGAATTTTAAATTGCATTTGGCACTAGTCTTTGTCTGAAACATTATACAGGCTAGATCACCATATTTCCCAGTTCCTGGGCTTCAGTTATTTCTAATGTTTATTGTCTGTTCTTCCTGTCTCTTGCCTCTATTCTCAGACTCCAGGGAGCAGTGCAGTCATGGTTCCTGTCAGCACACTGCTCTGTCCCAACTCAAGCATATTTCTCCTCTTCAGGCTTTTTCTTCAAGCTGTGAAAGGCAGCCCATTTTGCATAATCATGGCCTGTAAGTTTAGCAGGTGTTTAAGACCCCTATGGCAGCTCTCAGTCAAATGGGATACATAGGCTGTTGGATAAATCCCCACAGTGCCCTTCAAGGGGACAATTCTGAGATGCATTCTATGTGGTTCTTCAGAATATCCACATTGGGACTGATCTCTAGTTTCCCACAACAGTAATCCGCTCAATAATTTATCTTTCTGACTTTCCCAATTCCAGTCTTACTCTCCCTTTTCTCCTTCTCCCTTCCTCTGGCTTCGTGTCACCACTTCCCAAATAAACTACATGCATTTCCAGAAGGGAGAACCCAAGTAGAAACACATTCTTTCCACAGGCACTTAAGACCTTACTACTTTGCTCATTTCAATTAACATTAAAAGAACCTACATTATAGCCAATATTTATGTTAGGAAGCATTTACAGGCAATATTATCACTGCATATGTAGGATGTGTTTGTATATGTGGATGTCTACTTTGTTATAATCAAATTTCTATAAATTCTATATTGATATCCATAAAGCACTTTTGACAGGAAAGTTCACTCATTCATGCGTTACTGGATAAATTATGATTTTGAGTAACCACATGATGGCAGTGCCTACAAGCCTTTCTATCTTAAGTATGACCTTGTACTGTACCCATGAAAATCTGTCTCTTAATCGGTGCTTGGGAAAAGGGCATGCCTAGCAAATGTGGGCAGAAAAACCCCTGAAATGTCTGCATAACCTTCACCAATGCCCAGCCCCCTCGGGATGGCTGAAGTCACCTTGATATATACCCAAGTGTTAGGCTTCCTCACTCACTCACAGAAGCCTATAGACCTGGGTGGTTGTCCCCACCTCCCCAACCAAACCAGCTTCTTCCTTATTACCACTGACTATGTTCCAGCACCACTTTTTTCTCTTTGGCCTATCTAGGAGCTACTGGCAATGCTATTTTTTGGGAGTTAGGCAATTAGTTGTGTAGACATGTAAATGCATGGCCTAGGATCCAGGCAGGCGCTCACTTGGATGGTGCTCACACAGATGGAGTTAATAAACTCCTTTTCTAGATCTCTGCTCCAAAACAATAAGAATTATTATATACCACTTGACCCAAATATCCATAGGATGAGACACTTAGATTGAGATTCTGGAACTGGAACTTGTTTATAAGACAATGATATGTGGAGTGATCACTCCATGCCAACCTCTAGCATGTAGTACACCACATTTGTCTAAACCAAGGGTGAACAAACCATGGCCCACAGGCCAAAACTGTCCCATTTCCTACCTTGGTAAATAAAGTCTCAGTGGAATATAGCCACACCCATTGGTTTACCTACTGTCTATGGATGCTCTCACTGAATCTTTGTGACAAAGACCCAATGTCTGGCAAATCCTAAAATATTTACTGTCTGGTCTCTTACGGAAAAGTTTCATAGACGAGGAGGATGGTGAGTTAAGTGGAGGAGAAGGACAAGACTCCCCTATCCTTACACAGCCTGGCTTCCGCAGGAACTTCCCCCTGCACCTCTCTCTTTCCTGCTATGCACTTGTTCCATTTCTTTCCTTATCTACTGAAAAAGTAATTTTCAACTTTCAATGTTCACAGGCCCTGCTCCTTGGCTTCCTAGGGAAGCTATACTTTAACATCTACCAAGGCCCAAATGACTCAGCAAAACCTCAAAACATGGGCTCTATTTCTGCTCCACGCACACATTATACATTTGCTTCATTAAAGAAAATAACCAGAAAGGAGCATTCTGAACACAAAAGATGAGAAAAACTTCCCTAGTTCCCATTAGATTAAGTCATACGGTCCTGCATATACCAGAAACTCAAGGTCTGCAACTTCCTGAAATGTGTACTAGTTTGTAACATTTGTAACATCTTATGTAAAAAATGTATAAATATTTATATATATGTATAAATGTATATACAACCCTGCACCAAATGTTCCTCTACAAGCATACCTTGTTCTTTATGGAGACTGTGTATCCCAGGGGCGCCTGGGTGGCTTAGTCGGCTGAGCATCTGACTTTGGCTCAGGTCATGATCTCACCGGTTCCTGAGTTCAAGCCCCACATCGGGCTTTGCACTGAGAGCACAAAGCCTGCTTCGGATTCTCTGTCTCCCTCTCTCTCTCTCTCTCTGCCCCTCCCCCATAGCTCGTGCCCTCTTTAAAAAAATAAATAAACATTAAACAAATCAAAGGAAAAAAAAGATTGTGTATCCCAGGCAACTGTCCTAATTGGGGTTGAGTAAACTTTCCTCCTTCTTTATAGCAATTCTAGGGATTTCTGGGAAGATAGCCAGGTAGGAGGACCCTAAGCTCACCTTGTCCAATGGATACAGTTAGATAACAGCCACTACATGGGTAAATAACCCTGAAAATGACCTGAAGGCTGGCAGGCAATGGGTAGGAGAGAGAAACAGATTATCACACTGGGAAGCCCACATGGGGAAGACAAATCCCCATACTGTTTGGCTTTGAAAACCAGAGGGGCTGAATTTCCTGAGTTCTTAACAACCAGTAGGACTTTTAAAAATCAGCAGACTCAGCTCTGGGAGCCAAGAGGGCCAGAGGGAGCTAAGTCCTGGCCCTTGAAGAGACAGCACACTAAACAACCCCACTGAGGTACAGCATAGAAACAGCAGCTTGAAAGTGCTTGAGGTCTACAGGAGGGAGGGGTGTTTACTAATCTCAGAGCATGTCCTAGAGGGACAGAGATCACTGGCAGACTCCTCCAGGAACAAAAGAGCAGGCAGGCACAATTTCCCTCCCCTGCCACTCAGCATAAAACATGGCCACCTGTGGGAACCAGGCAGAGCTCATACTCCCACCTAACTTGGTAACAGTGCACCCAGGTGTCCTCCCCTCCCTTCCCCCACCCTGCATTTTGGTGGATCTGCCCCTTCCTGACAGGCCTGCCTCAGTCCCGGAGACGCAGGTCCCCTTCCCCAGAAGACTGTGCAAATCTTGACAACACTGCATCTACCCACCCAAGTGCTGTGCTAGGTCTTGATCCTAGTGGTGGCAGATCCCCTCTAGTGGAGAACAAGCACGCAAATCTTGTTAAAACTGTATTCCCAGCCCCCGCACTTTGTGAACTTGCCCCTCTAATATGCTCTTGGCCAAAGTCCATCCAAACCAGAGCCATAGCCTGGCAGTGTGCATGCTGCCCCAATAGGAGCCAGCACCACTCCAAAGTGACTTCTGCCCTGGAGAAAGGGAAAGATAATCACACACAGCAGTCAGACTGAGGCCTCAGCGGTGGGCTGTGGGTAAACAGGTGATCTGATTGCAGGCCCCACCCACCAATGAAAATTTCTCAGGGTATAACATAAGGAAAGCACCTTGCAGTTTGGTGCTACGGCATCTCTGGCAGACACCTGGTCTGACTCAACTCAAGCCCAGAGTGTCCTCAGACTGGCCCACTAACACCACAGGGACCAACAGTGCCCACAACAGGCAAAGAGACCCAGTGCAGATGACTGGACCAAACAACAAAGTGGCTCAGCCACAACAGCATGACACATGCAATACACATAAGAGACATCCCTGAAGTGCCAGGCTCTGATAAACAGGGGATGTTGCCCTGCAGTAGTGGCCCTTTCTTCGTAAGACCACTACTTGCAAGAATAGGAGATATAGCTGACTTTCCTAACACACAGAAACAGACACAGAGAGTTACACAGGATGGGGAGACAGAGGAATATGTCCCAAACAAAAGAACAGGACAGAATCACAGCAAGATACCTAAATGAAACAGATAAGTAATATGCCTGATGGAGAATTTAAAGTAATGATCATAAAGAAACTCACTGGACTTAAGAAAAGAATGAGTGAGACCTTTAACATAGAGATAAAAAACAACAAATCAGAGATGAAGAATACAATAAATGAAATTAAAAATATACTAGATGGAATAAATAGTGGACTAGAGGAAGCAGAAGGACCAATCAGTGACCTGGAAGACAGAGCAATGGAAAGTAATTGAATCCCTGAGCAGTTGAGTGGGAAAAAAAAATACGCAAAATAAGAATAGACTTAGGGAACTCAGAAATTCCATCAAATGTAATAATATTTACATTATAGGGATCCCAGAAGCAGAAGAGACAAAACGGGGGGCAGAAACTTTATTTAAAAAGATAATAGCGGAAAACTTCCCAAATCTAGGGAAGAAAACGGAAATCCAGATCCAGGATCCACAGAGATCCCCCAACAAAATCAACCAAAGGAGGTCCACACCAAGACACATAGTAATTAAGATGGCACAAAGTAGTGATAAAGAAAGAATTTTAAGAGCAGCAAGAAAAGAAGAAAACAGTTACATACAAGAAATCTCATAAGGCTACCAGCAGATTTTTCAGTAGAAACTTTGCAGGCCAGAAGGAAGTGGTATGATATATTCAATGTGGTGAAAAGGGAAAAATCTACAACCAAGAATACTCTATCTAGAAAGGTATCATTCAGAATAGAAGGAGAAACAAAGAGTTTTCCAGACAAACAAAAGTTAAAGGAATTCATGACCACTAAACCAACCCTACAAGAATGTCAAAAGGACTCTTTGAGTGGAGATGAAAGATCATAAGTAAGAGTAAGAAAAGTAGGAAGCACAAAAGCAGCAAAAATAAGTATATCTGTAAAAATCAGTCAAGGGACTCAGAAAATAAAAGGATATAAAGTATGATACCATACACCTAAAACATGGGTGAGGAGGGGAGAGGAGTAGTGAATGGGTCCAACCTTAAGCAATTACCAACTTAATATAGATAGACTCTATGTGCTGAAGTTGTTATATGCAAACCTAATGGTAACTGAAAATGAAAAACCAGATATGAAAAAAATAAAGATAAAGTATCTCATTAAAGAACGCTAACTTATCATGAGAAAAGAGAGCAAGGGAAGAAAGAAACAGAGAGGAACTACAAAAACAAACATAAGATAAATAACAAAATGACAATAATTACATACCTATCAATAGTTATTTTAAATATAAATGGACTCGACTCTCCAATCAAAAGATACAGGATGACAGAATGGATCAAAAAACAAGACCCATCTAAATGCTGCCAACAAGAGATTCATTTCAGACCTAAAACACATGCAGATTGAAAGGGAGGGGATGGAGAAACATTTTTCATGCAAATAAATGTAAGAAGAAAGTCAGGATAGCAATACTGATAGCAGACAAAATAGACTTTAAAATGAAGACTGTAACAAGAGACAGAGAAAGACACTATACAATCATAAAGGGGACACTCCAATAAGAAGATATAGCAATTATAAGTATTTATGCACCCTAAATGCGAGCAGCACCCAAGTACATAAAGCAGTTAATAACAAACATAAAGGAACTAATTAATAGTAATATAATAATAGTAGGGGACTTTAATACACCACTTACATCAATGGACAGATCATCCAAACAAAATCAACAAGGAAATAGTTTAATAACACATTGGACCAGATGGATTTAACAGATATATTCAGAACATTCCATCTTAAAACAGCATAATACACATTCTTTTCCAGTGCACACAGAATATTCTCCAGAATAGGACACATAATAGGCTATAAAGCAAATCTCAACACTCAAAAAGATCAAAGTCAGACCATGCATCTTTTCTGACCACAACAATATGAAATTAGAAATCAATGACAAGAAAAAGTCTGGAGACAGCACAAACACATGGAGGTTAACTAACATGCTACTATACCAAGAAATCAAAGAAGAGACAGGATGCATGGAGAGAAATGAAAACAAAAACACAACAGTCCAAAATCTTTAGGATGCAGCAAAATTTGTTCTGAGAGGGAAATTTATAGCAATAGAGGCCTACCTCAAGAAGGAAGAAAAATCTCAAATAAACAATCTAATCTTACACCTAAGGGAGATGGAAAAAGAACAACAAATGAAATCCAAAACCAGTAGAAGGAAGGAAATGATAAAGATTAGAGCAGAAAAAAAATGAAATAGAGACAAAAAAAAGAGAGAGAGAATATATCAATGAAACCAGGAGCTTTTTCTTTGAAAAGATCAACAAGATTGATAAATAGCCAGACTCATCAAATTTTTGACTCAAATAAGCAAAATCTGAAATAAAAGGACAAACAACAACTGAAACCACAGAAATACAAACAATTGCAACAGAATATTATGAAAAATTATATGCTAAAAATTGGACAATCTAGAAGAAATGGATAAATTCCTAGCAATACATAATGTCCCATAACCAAATTAGGAAGAAATAGAAGATATGAACAGATTGTCCGCAATGAAATTGAATCAATAATCAAAAAACTCCCAACAAACAAAAGTCCAGGACCAAGTGGCTTCACAGGTGAAATCTACCAAACACTGAAAGAAGAGTTAATAGCAATTCTTCCCAAACTATTCCAAAAAATAGAAGAGGAAGGAAAACTTTCACATTCATTCCATGTGGCCAGCATTACCCTGATACCAAATCCAGATAAAGACACCACAAAAAAAGAGAACTACAGGTCAATATCTCTGATGAAGATAGATGCAAAAATCCTGAATAAAATATTATCAAACCACAGCCTATAATACCTTAAAAAAAATCATTCATCACGATCAAGTGGGATTTGTTCCTGGGTTTCAAGGATGGTTGAATATTTGCAAATCAATCAATGTGATACATCATATCAATAAGAGAAAGGATAAGAATCATATAATCATTTCAGTAGATGCAGAAAAAGTGTTTGATAGAGTACATCTGTTCATGATAAAACTCTCAACAAAGTAGGTTTAGAGGGAGCATACCTCAACATAATAAGGGCCTTGTATGAAAAATCCACAGCTACCATCACACTCCATGGTAAAACTTGAGAGATTTCTTCCCAAAGTCAGGAACAAGACAAGGATGTTGACTTCTTACTTAACACAGTACTGGAAGTCCTAGCCACAGCAATCAGACAAGAGAAAGAAATAAAAGGCATCCAGACTGCTAAGGAAGAAGTAAAGCTTTAACTTTTTACAGATGATATGATATTATATATAGAAAACCCAAAAGACTTCACCCAAAAACTACTACAACTGATAAATAAATTCAGTCATATCACAGGATATGAAATAAATCTGTAATCTGTTGCATTTCTATAGACTTATAATGAAGCAGCAAAGGGGCGCCTGGGTGGCTCAGTCGGTTAAGCAGCCGACTTCGGCTCAGGTCATGATTTCACGGTCCGTGAGTTCGAGCCCCGCATCGGGCTCTGTGCTGACAGCTCAGAGCCTGGAGCCTGTTTCAGATTCTGTGTCTCCTTCTCTCTGACCCTCCCCCGTTCATGCTCTGTCTCTGTCTGTCTCAGAAATAAATAAACGTTAAAAAAAAAAATTAAAAAAAAAATAATGAAGCAGCAAAAAGAAAAATTAAAAAAAAAAAAAAACCAATCCCACTTACAATTGCACCAAAAAGAATAAAATACCTAGGAATACACTTAACGAAGGAGGTGAAAGATCTGTGCTCTGAAAACTATAAAACATAGATGAAAGAAATTGAAGACCAAAAAAAAAATGGGAAAAAATTCCATGCTTATGGATTGGAAAACAAATTGTTGTTAAAATGTCATACCACCCAAAGCAATCTACATATTTAATGCAATCTCTATCAAAATACCAACAGCATTTTTCACAGTCCTAGAACAAACGATCCTAAAATTTTTATGGAACCACAAAAGACCCTGAATAGCCAAGGCAACCTTGAAAAAAAAACAAAACTGGAGGTATCACAATTCTAGATTTCAAGTTATATTTCAAAACTGTAGTAATCAAAACAGTATGGTACTGGCACAAAAAAGGAAGACACTTACATCAATAGAACAGAATAGAGAGCCCAGAAATAAACCCACTATTATATGGTCAATTGATCTTCAACAGAGGTAAGAAAATGCAATGGGAAAAAGGCAGTCCCTTCAACAAATGGTGCTGGGAAAACTGGACAGCAACATGCAAAAGAATGAAACTGGACTACTTTCTTATACCATACACAAAAATAAACTCAAAATGGATTTAAGGACCTAAATGTGAGACCTGAAAGCATAAAAATCCTAGAAGAGAGCACAGTCAGTAATATCTCTGACATTGGCTGTATCAGTTTCTATATGTCTCTCCTAATGCAAGGGAAACAAAAGCAAAAAGACAGTATTGGGAGTATATCAAAATAAAAAGCTTCTGCACAAAAAAAGAAACAAAAAACATAACTAAAAGACAACTACTGAATGGGAGAAAATATTGCAAATACTCTAAAGAGTATCCAAAATATATAACTTATACAACTCAACACCCCAAAAACATAATCCAATTAAAAAATAGGCAGATGACATGGCCAGACATTTCTCCAAAGAAGATACACAGATGGCCAATAGACACATGGAAAGATGCTCAACATCACTCATCATCAGGGAAATGCAAATCAAACCACATGAGTTATCACCTCACACCTGTCAGAATAGCTAAAAAAAAAAAAAAAAAAAAAAAAAAAAAAGAAGCAACTATCAGCAAGGACATGGAGAAAAAGGAACCCTCGTGCACTGTTGGTGGGAATGCAAACTGGTGCGTCCACTCTGGAAAAAAGTATGGACATTCCTTAAAAAGTTAAAACTAGAGGGGTGCCTGGGTGGCTCAGTTGGTTAAATGTCCAACTTTGCCTCAGGTCATGATCTCACAGTTTGTGAGTTTGAATCCCACCTCGGGCTCTGCACTGACAGCTTGGAGTCTGGAGCCTGCTTTGGATTCTGTGTCTCCCTCTCTCTCTGCTCCTTCCCCACTCATGCTCTGTCTTCTCTCTCAAAAATAAACATTAAAAAAATTTTGAAAAAGGGGTGCCTGGGTGGTTCACTTGAGTGTCTAACTTCAGCTCAGGTCATGATCTCATGGTTTGTGAGTTCGAGCTCTGTGTCCAGCTCTGTGCTGACAGCTCAGAGCCTGGAGCCTGCTTCAGATTCTGTGTCTCCCTCTCTCTCTCTGCCCCTTCCCCGTTTGCACTCTGTCTCTCTCTCAAAAATAAACACTACAAAAACTTAAAAAAATTTTTTTAAAAGGTAAAAACTAGAATTACCATATGATCCAATAATTACACTAGTGGGTATTTACCCAAAGAATACGAGAATACTAATTCAAAAGGATACACGCACCCCTATGTTTATTGCAGTATTATTTGCAGTAGCCATACTATGGAAGCATCCCAAGTGTCCATGGATAGATGAATGGATAAAGAAGATGTGATATATATATAATGGAATATTCTTTGGCCATTAAAAATGAAACCTTGCCATTTTCTTTTTTTTTTTTTTAATTTTTTTTTTAACGTTTATTTATTTTGGAGACAGAGAGAGACAGAGCATGAACGGGGGAGGGTCACAGAGAGAGGGAGACACAGAATCTGAAACAGGCTCCAGGCTCTGAGCTGTCAGCACAGAGCCCGTCGCGGGGCTTGAACTCACGGACCGCGAGATCATGACCTGAGCCGAAGTCGGTCGCTCAACCGACTGAGCCACCCAGGCACCCCGAAACCTTGCCATTTTCAGCAACATGTAAGCACCTAGAGGTTATAATGCTAAGTGAAATAAGCCAGAAAATGACAAATACCACATGATTTCACTCATATGTGGAATTTAAGAAAGAAAAGGAACAAAAAAAGAAAAAAAGAGACAAACCAAAAAACAGACTCTTAACTATAGAGACCGAACTGATGGTTACCAGAGGGGAGGTGGGTGGGGATTGTGTAAAATAGGTGATGGGGATAAAGAATACACTTATTGGGACGACCACTGAGTAACATATGGAACTGACGAATCACTACATCAAAACTAACATAACACTGTATGTTTACTACACTGGAACTAAAATTTTAAAAAATAAGTAAAATTAAAAATATATTAGTCAAGAAAATAAAAGAAGTTCTAAAAGGTTTGTTCATTTTGCATGGACACTATATCTTGGGGAACATATTTAAAATGTTAAAAGCTCTCCACTAACAAAAGAACCCAGGAATTCCCACTAAGAGAAAAACAGGTGAAATATTCTTGTTTTATACAGCTTTGCTGACATTTGTGTCATGAATTTTCTGTTTTTCCTGTGTGCTAAGGAAACTTAAGCCAAAAGAGAGAGACATATGGAGAACAGAGGCCAGGAAAACACTCCAAGATGGGGAAGACAAAAGGAAGTTGATGGAGTGTGTTTACTAAAAAGCCTGACTGTTGAGTAACTGTGGGGTTTTCCCGAACCCCATCACATCATGCACCAAACATCCATATTCACGCCCGAGGCTACTAATTCAGGGTGCCTGAATCGCTTTTACTTTCAATTTCAGTTTTAACACATGATTAAAACAGTAGCAATGTCTAACTTCCTCAGTTTTTTCAAGCTTTTATAAAGGAGGGACAGAAAGGTGAAGGATCAAGTGAGCAAGCAACGAGCAGCTGAGAACTCTTCTTGGACCGTAGTGCTGAAGAGCAGGTATGCACATCTTCTTTCACATGCAACGTTGTCTTGAACTCAGGATCTGATTTCTGGTTCAAAGTGATAAGGGAGGAATGAGCAGGAAGGGCAGGTTGCCTTTTGTCTGGCCCATAGGGGTCTGTGGCTGGCTTTAGGGTTGGGGTAGCTTAGCTTCTCCGTTTGAAACAGTAGCAGCTGCAAAGTGACAGCCAGGCACACCGTGTCTCCCTGGATGTGCTGCTTCCAGAACAATGTCAGCCAGGGCAGCTGCAAGTAGAGTGGGCCAAGCCCCCATGGGAGCCTCCCTAGTTTACTTTTATCAGGCTCTGTAACAGGCATTAGAATCCATAGGACAAGACAGTGCCCATCAAGGAGCTTCTAGGCAACGATAATCTAAAAGAGATAGTTTCTCTTTAATCTTTCTATTAGTCATACGTAAAAAAGCTTGAGATTGAGAGTTCTGTTTAGTCTCCATGTAGAAATAAATTCAGTTCCTACATCACTGGTCTTTATTAGTTAAAAATAACTATCCTGTCAAGTCTGTCTGTCTCTGTTGCCCTCTGATGTTTGTTGGCTTATTTTTCACAGGAACATCAGAGTCACCTGTACCGTTTGGTAAATGTGTAGAATCTGGGTGTAATGGTATTTTTTTAATGATTTATTTTGAGGGGCAGGTGGGGTGGGGGGAGAAGGGTAGAGAGAAAGGGAGACTGAGAATCTCAAGCAGGCTCTGTGCTGTCAGCGCAGAGCCTGATTTGGGGCTCCAATCCATGAATTGTGAGATCATGACCTGAGCCGAAATCAAGAGTCAGATGCTTAACCAATTGAGCCACTCAGGTTCCCCTAGAATCTGGGTTTAACAATTTCTTCAGATGATTCTTCATGTACATCGAATTTTGAAAACCAGTCCTGAACAGGATCCAATGGCTGTTCATTTGAAATTACAAGTTCTGTGGCTCATTCACAGCCAAGAACCCACAAACCTGTTTTCATAATGTTGTTCAATAGTTCCCATCACATCTTCCTCAGCTTCCTCTAATCTTCACTCGAAAGAGGGGACTGTAAGTTTCAGTCGTTAGAATGGAGCTATTTGAGGCGGGCATTTTACTTCCACATTCTCTGCTCCCCACACTGAAGAAGCAGACAAAAGGAAGTGGTACAGGGCAGCCTGTTTGAACTTGCTTACTGTTTTGATCCGACAAAAAATTTATATGGTGGCCTTGTTTCTTAGTAATCTATAGTTTACAGAGCATGTCGAAATGCATAGCCCAATGGACCAAATTGCTCAATGCAATTGTTATAATCTCCATTTATTCAGCAAATGTACACTGAAGTCCTATTTTGTGCTGCATGCTATGCTAAGATAAAGGCTTATGGCATCTAGTTTAATTATCAAAATATCCTCTAGGTTGGACCTATAATTGTATTCCCATTACCCCTATAATTGTCTTTAAAAACTTAGGTATAGCTAGGTGAGGCTCCTTGTTTAAGGGCCCATAAGTAGTATATGACAGAGTTGGTGTTAGATGCATTTTGAATATGTGACATATTAATATAAAACTGAATATTTGAGACATTTGAATATTCATCATAGCATGCTTACACATTCTGATTATGAAAAATATCTAGATATTATCAACTGAGAAAAGGAGGTAAAATTGAAAGAGAACAAAGGCCTTTATTTGCAGTCTCAGAATTGCAATTTAGGGAGCATAGTTTCTTTTTTTTTTTTTTAATATAATTTATTGTCAAGTTAGCTAACATTGAGTGTGTATTTGGTTTTGGAAGTAGATTCCCGTGATTCATTGCTTACATACAACACCCAGTGCTCACCCCAACAGGTGTCCTCCTTAATACGTATCACCCATTTTCCCCTCTCTCCTGCCCTACACCCCCCCCATCAATCCTCAGTTTGTTCTCTGTATTTAAGAGTCTCTTATGGTTTGTTTCTCTCTCTGTTTGTAACTACTTTTCCCGTTCCCCTCCCCCATGGTCTTCTGTTAAGTTTCTCAAGTTCCACATATGAGTGAAAATTATGATATCTCTTTCTCTGACTGACTTATTTCACTTAGCATAATACCCTCCAGTTCCATCCATGTTGCTGCAAATGGCAGGATTTCATTCTTTCTCATTGCCAAGTAGTATTCCATTGTATATATAAACCACATCTTCTTTATCCATTCATCAGTTGATGGACATTTAGACTCTTTCCATGATTTGGCTATTGTTGAAAGCACTGCTATAAACATTGGGGTACATGCGCCCCTATGAATCAATACTCCTATATCCTTTGGATAAATTCCTAGTAGTGCTATTGCTGGGTCGTAGGGTAGTTCTATTTTTAATTTTTTGAGGAACCTCCGCACTGTTTTCCAGAACAGCTGTACCAGTTTGCATTCCCAACAACAGTGCAAGAGGGTTCCCATTTCTCCACATCCTCACCAGCATCTGTTGTTTCCTGAGTTGTTAATTTTAGCCATTCTGACAGGTGTGAGGTGGTATCTCAATGTGGTTTTGATTTGTATTTCCCTGATGATGAGTGATGTTGAGCATCTTTTCATGTGTCTGTTAGCCATCTGGATGTCTTTGGAAAAGTGTCTGTTCATGTCTTCTGCCCATTTCTTCACTGGATTATTTGTTTTTCCAGTGTTGAGTTTGGTAAGTTCTTTATAGATTTTGGATACTAACCCTTTATCCAACATGTCATTTGCAACTATCTTCTCCCCTTCCGTTGGTTGCCTCTTAGTTTTGTTGATTGTTTCCTTTGTAGCACAGAAGCTTTTTATCTTGATGAGGTCCCAATAGTTCATTTTTGGGGAGCACAGATTCTAAACTGACCAGAAAGGTGTCCTGCTCATGTGGGAAAAGCAAGGGGTTTTTACAGGAAAGGAGGAAGGGGTAATTATACGATTTAGATAAAGAAGAGAAGAGGGAAAAAAAAAAACCCTAATTTGATGCTGACTGGTTAAGCTGCTTCTGATTACTATCTTGTTCATAAGGTTATTGGTGCTATCACATAAAACTGTCCCTGGTATGTATTAACTTTACTATCCTCATATGATCTAAATGCCAGTTGCTCTATTGAAATTTTATGAGCAATTGCTTGAAAACTATTGCCACTCTGGCCCAATTAGAGAGTTCATTATTTGGAAAAGAAAATGGAGCTTCAAAATGGAGCCTCTTATGTCCAGACATTTTATACAATTCTACAATGTCATTAAAAAAAATTGACTATAATGCAATCAAAAATATGCCAGGAGATTAAATTGTACTTTTAATATTTAATTTTTTATATTAAACTTTACCTTGAAAAACAATTACAAGAGAATCCCATATATCTTTCACCTAGATTTATCCACTGGTGACATTTTGCTAGATTTGCTTTATCTCTCATATACATATATGTCTCCCTATATAATATAAAATTACATTTACATTTTTATTTTTATGCTTATTCATAGGAGTAATTTGCAGAAAACCTGACCCTCTCAGCTAAGGACTTCGGCCTGTATCTCTTAAGATTCAGGACATTCTCCTGCCTTCCCTTATTGAAAGGGAGGCTACACTCTCTAGACTGACCTCATTCCACTCCCAACACTTGTCAATCTGTAGACAAAAGATGAGCACATGGGTCACACGAAAGCATTGGAGAGCACATTTTGTTATGTGATGATGATGAGAAAGCTACCATAGGTTACAGATAAAGGACTTTACAGGATAATCAATGTCTTTGAGGAAGAATATTCTGTCCAGTAAGTGGCTGCAGTAGCATGGACAGAAAAATAGACTGTCCAGTGTTGCTTTTTAAAAACTTTAAAATTGTGATACAAACACATTTAACATAAAATTTCCCAATTTTACCATTTTAAGAGTATTGTTCAGTGACAATAAATACATTCTCATTGTTGTGCAACTGTTACCACTACCCATTTCCAGATATTTTTATCACCTCAAATGGAAACTCAGTACCCTTTAAGCAGTAACTCCCCATACCCTCTCCCTTAGGCTCATGGTAAACACTATTCTACTTTCTGTCTTTATGCATTTGACTATTTTAGGTACCTCTTGTTAGTGGGATCATATAGTACTTGTCCTTTGTGTCTGGCTTATTTCACCTAGAATAACGTCTTCAAGGTTCATCAGTGTTGCTACATGTATCAGAATTTCATTCTTTTTACAGCTGAAAAATATTCCATTGTATGTATATGCCACATTTTGTTCATCCATCCATCCCTTGATGGACATTTTCACCTTTTGGTTATTGTGAATACTGCTGCTATGAACATTGGTGTACAAATATCTGCTTAAGTCCCTGCTTTTAATACCTTTGTCCATACACTCTGAAGTGGAATTGCCAGTTCAGATGGTAATTCTATGTTCAACTTTTAGGGGAACCACCAAAGGGTTTTCCACAGTGGTTGTAACCATTTTACATTCCTACCAGGAATGCACAAGTGTTCCAATTTCTCTGTATCCTGGCCAGCACTTGTTGTTTGATGGGTTTTTGGTTGTTTGTTTGTTTTTGTTCTCATTTTGTTAAATAACAGCCACCTTAATGGGTGTGAAATTGTCCTTTATTGTGGTATGATTTGCATTCCCATGATTAGTGATGTTGAGATCTTTTCATGTATCTATTGGCTATTTGTATATCTTCTCTGCAGAAATGTCTGAGTCCTTTGCCCATTTTTGAACTGCATTATTTTTGTTGTTATTATTGAGTTGTAAGAGTTCCTACAGATTCTGGATATTAATCCTTTATCAGATATGTGACATGTGGTTATTCTCTCTTACTCTGTGGTTGCCTTGTTACTCTGTTGATGGCGTCCTTTGATGCACAAAAGTTATTAATTTTGATAAAGTCCTATTTACCATGTTTTCATATTTTGATCATCCCTTTGGTGTCATATCCAAAAAATCATTGTCAAATCCAGTGTCATGAAGGTTTTCTCCTGTGTTTTCTTCTAAGAGTTTTTATAATCTTAGCTCTTATGTTTAAGTCTTTGATATATTTTGAGTTAAATTTTATATTTGGTGTTAAAGAAATGATCCAACTTCATTCTTTTGTGTGTGAATATCACATTTACCCAGCACCATTTGTTGAAAAGACTGTGCTTTCCCCACTGGATGATCTCAGCATGCTTGTCAAAAATCATTTGACCATATATGGGAGAGTTTACTTCTGGTCTCTTTGTTCTATTCTATTGGTCTGTGTGTCTATCTTTATGCCACTGTGACTGGACCAATTTTGTTTACATCTCATTTTCCTGATTTACCTTAGTTCTTTGTGGTTTCCTTTAGCCTTTTGAGCATATTTAAGAAAATTACTTTAGTCTTTGCCTAGAACACATGCAATGCTTGTGTTTCTTCAGGGATGTTTTCTGCCACATTTATTTAAATCACTTTCTTCGAATGGGCCATATTTTCCTGTTTCTCCATATGCCTTGTGATTTTTGTTGTTGCTGTTGAAAACTGGTCATTTCTAGAAGAAGCTACCTTCTCCATTTTTTGCATATTGGTTTTGTGCCAAGGAAATCTTTTGCTAATTAGCGGGGTCTTGGTCTTGAGCCTTAGGAATAACCTAGGGAGAAATCTTAAAGTCTTTTTAGGTCTTTTCTGAGCGTGCATCTTCCCTGAGCTTTAGTGTGGCTTTTTTCAATTTTCTCAGATACATGCTGCTTTTAAATGTCTCAATTTCCCTCAGAATCTCCCCTTGGGGCCTTTTATGGTCTATTGTTTGTCTCCACTCTGAAAAGGAAACAATTCTACTTCTCCTCTCAACACTCTATTCTCACTACTTCACTTCTGGTCACCACATGTATGGGCAATTTTCCACACCAAGCAACTGTGATACAAACTGAGGTCAGTGCATGCACTACAGGTTAAGGTCTCAAGACTGGCCCTACTTCAGATGACAATCGCAAGTCCAGGGTGTAACATGTGCTCTGACTGGCTATGTTTGCCATCCCTACCCCAGGCTCAATAATTTGGTAAAATAGCTTATAGAGCCCAGGAAAAAGAGTTTACTCAATAGTTTACTGGTTTAGAAAGAGAGAGAGAGAGAGAGAGAGAGAGAGAGAGAGAGAGAGAGAGAGAAAGGAAGGAAGGAAGGAAGGAAGGAAGGAAGGAAGGAAGGAAGGAAAAATGAAAGAAAAGAAAAAAAGACGGAAGGAAGAAAGGAAGGAAAGAAGGAAAAAGAAAAAAGATACAACCCAGGAAGAACAAGACAAAAAAGCTGCATAGGGCAAGGTATCAAGGGTGTGAAACATCCATGCTCCCTCTGGGAACACCACTCTCTGAGCATCTGCACATGTTCACCAACCTAGAAGCCCTTAAACACCTTCAGCTAGGGTTTTTTAATGGAGTCTTCACTAAATAGCCACAATTGATTAAATCATCAGCCTCCCGTGATTAGCTCAACCTTCAGGCCTCCTTTCCCCTCCCCTGGGAGGTGAGGCTGAAATTTCTAACTTTCTAGTCACATGCTTTGTTACCCGAGCAACCAGCCTTTGTGGTTTTCCAGGGTATCTCCAAAGTTACCTCATTAACATAACCTTGGGTGTGGTTGAAAGGTGCTTGTTATGTATGACAAAAGACAACTTCTTTCACCTTCTTTACTCTGGGACTATTTTAGGAACCAAAGACAAAAGACCAAATATTATAACAAAAGGTACTTCATCACTTGGGAAATTAAAAGTGTTTTGGAAGTTGTGTGTCAAGAGCAGGGACAAAGACCAAATATATACTTCTTATTATACATCGCAATATCACACACTCATAATATCTTGCCAGAGGGGTCCGCAGGTGAATCTCCAGCAGCTTTCCCTAGCAATGCCCATTGCTTCTCCTTGCCAGAGATCCCAATTAGGTGAAACAAAGACCAGTCCTTCAGGCAGCTTGGAACAGATTAGAACATTATAAACTCAGTGTGTTCTGTTCCATCCAGTCTAAAGGAGGGAGATATGAACTGAACTGTTGCCTAAGATGGTCTGTTTTATGTCTTCACGGGTGATCTCTTGCCCCAGGCAACTGCAGATCCATCTCTCTGCAGCTTTCGTGAGCAATGCCCATGAAATCAATGCCAATGCTTCTTTCCATCTGACATCCAAGTTATACCACTACATCCCCATCCTCTGCCCCTGCCTGAGATCCATGTGAGATGAACCAGAGACCTGAGGAGGTAGCCCCCAGACAGATTAGAACACTGTGAACAAAGTCTGCTCTGTTCTCTCTGGGTCAAGAGAGAAAATTGGGAACTGGGTTACCACCCCTTCTAGACCAAGACTATACCACACCGGGGACAGTGTGGGCCAAGGGCAAGCAAAAACACCACAGAATTTCCTACCATTTTTAATGTGGCATTTTCTTGATTGGGTGTTTGCTTGGTTGCTTTAGGTCTTTCACTGTTTTCCCAGAACTACTATAAAGTTATTCTAGCCAATATTTTGATTATTTTTGATATCTCCTTAGGGAAATAAGAACTTAGAGCTTCCTAGCTTGCCATTTTGCTCAATTGTCTAGGCTTGATCCTGGCTGTATGACTTACTCAGCTTTTGTGAGACATATTTATCTTATTTGCAAAGTGGGCACAATAATTGCTAACTTGTAGGTTCTCGGAAGTATCAATGAGGCTGGGTATGTGTCACAGGGGTTGGTATATTGTAGGCCTTCAGTGCATAGTAACAATGGCTTGAATTCTATTATTACTATTGAAGCAAAACTTTGGAGTATACCCTATGTTTCATCACTAATGCTAATTGTAGGTTACATTTTGTCCCATAGAAAGTACAGAAGTTTCACCTACTCCTATATTGATGGATGCTTTTGGTAACTCAAAGTCAGAAAATGACTCTGAAATCTTATTTCTACTAGGAGGCTTTTCCAGGTAGGCAGGTTGCCATGGCATCTGGACCCAATATGATGGCCCCCATTTGTCTGGTAGAAAACAACAATATGCAGCTGTCAGTGAACCAGAGAGCTACACAGATTCTTGAACAGATTTCTCAACCAGTAGTGGTGGTGGCCATTGTAGGACTGTATCGTACAGGCAAATCCTACTTGATGAATCGTCTTGCAGGACAGAACAGAGGTGAGTGTTGTATTGAGTCTGGGGCAAATTGATTAACTCTAGCTATATCTCAGATCCTTATTTTTCTTCCCCGGTCACAAGAAAGGAGAAGCAAACTCCTCTCAATAAACCAAACTTCCAATTCTAATTCTCACCACTAAATTACTCTTATTATAATTACTCTTATAATAATCTGTTATTATACTGTTTTACTGCTGTTAAGGAAAATCTCTCCTGGTAATGCTCAGGATCCTACCTTCTTTTACCTGACCAAATACTGAGCTCTTATAATTGTATCTCCTTTCTCTCTTGAAACATATTTGCTTTTTTATGGGATATTCCCATCAACATATAAACATGTTTGAATATCTATTGAGGAGAGGTGGAATCAGAAAAATGTTCATGGTTAGCTCAGAAGGCTGACCTACAGCCTACCTAGTTTCAATAAGTATCAAATATGTACTGGCTGCTACATTCTTAAAGGGTTTCATGCCTGCCTGTTCATCTCACCCATAGTTAATATTGAACTGAATGACAAGCCCCAGAAAATCTTGTGAAAGTAGTTTTATGAGTAGAAATTCAAAGAAACATTTATGATCTAATACTCCCTGCATGTCCCTTCCCTCGTGAACACTGAGCATATAACCACCAAGTTCACACCGCAAAAATGTGGCTCTTTCTGTCCCTGGGTCCTGTCCCCATGCTACGTGAATGAACTTACTAAGATGCACCATAAAACTTCTCAAGAATTCTTTCTTGACTGTTGTGCTCCATGATACTGCAACATCCATCATCTTAAAAATCTTTCCTAGATTTCACACCCCATTGTAGCTACCAAACCTCCTCCCCCCACCTCTTTTTTAATCACTTTGGCAAAAAATATGATCTCAATTTCCTTTTTCCACTTTTTATTCTCCCATGTTTCTCTTTAATCCACTGCTCTCTGGCTTTGCATCTCACCATTCTTTCAAAATGCTCCTGTTATGGTTATCAATGATCTCCACTCTTTGCTGATTCATGAATGCCTCTGTCTCTGTTGTGAGCACTTGACTGGCATCATTCTCATAGTTAACATCCCCTCCTCCTTGAAACAGAATGTCACACAAAGTAGGACATTCTTGAGGAACTTGAGAAAGAGTCATCTTATATGCTGGGGCACTTACATTACAGAAAGTCTGACTTTGTGACCCTTTGGCTGTTTAGATCCTCTCCTGTCACTGTATGTTGCCTTCTGCCCTCCCCTTGCAGGTTTCCCTCTGGGCTCTACAGTGCAGTCTAAAACCAAGGGCATCTGGATGTGGTGTGTGCCTCACCCCTCCAAGCCAAACCACACCCTGGTCCTTCTGGATACTGAGGGCCTGGGTGATGTGGAAAAGGTAAGGCAGAGTGTCATACATAAATCTTTTTTATTCTGGATTTGCTCTTGACCCCTTCATGATATTTTGTAATTTAACTGCTGTGATCTATTTGCAAAATCTAGAAATTCAAGTATAGTAAATGAGGCATGCTGGTTTGTTAGAATCTCACTTCTAGGTAAGATATTATGGTATATTAGATAAAATATTTTATTTCTTGGCACTGGGTGAATTATTTGATTACATTTAAGGAATAATTATTGAATAGCTGAATGGCAGCCTCTTGGCTTAGAACTATAGATATTTGTCACCACAGTAAAGGTCCTGCTCTCAAAGCATCTTCAGTCCAGTTGAGAAGACCCCAAATATGCCGTCAGATTTAATAAAATATGATTGAGAAAGAAGCAAGTTGGAGACAGGAAAAAGTTGCACAGCAATTTTAGCAATTACTAACTAGTTTACTAACTAATTACTAATTAGTTAGCAATTACTAACTTCTGTCAGTTCCATGGGAGTTATGTGGCTGCGATGGCTCTTTTGAGTTATGACAAGGGTGCTGATAAATCACTAAAAGAGTGTTTTAGAAGCCTTTCTAATTAAAAGGAGTGGCATTTGGGAGCTGCCTTCCATCAGCACTCCCACTAGCTGGGAGAACAAGTCCTTCGATGTTATAAGGTGATCCGGGCAGCACACCATAGTTTGCACCACAGACTATTAAGCATAAGGGTGCCTTGGCAGGAAAGAGGGAGAAACATCAGTTCCCTCCCAAGAGATGAAATATTTCTTTCTTTCTTTCTTTTTAATGTTTATTTATTTTTGAGAGAGATAACACAGAGAGAGGGAGACACAGAACCTGAAGCAGGCTCCAGGCTCTGAGCTGTCAGCACAGAACCTGACCTAGTGTTGGAACTCATGAACCGTGAGATCATGCCCTGAGCCCAAGTCGGACACTGAACCTGCTGAGCCACCCAGGAGCCCCAGGAAATATTTCTGATGTATCTGCCAGATGAAATGTGTATTTGAGGTCTGGAGTTAAGAGTCAGGTTTACATTTCCTGTTGTGAACTACCCAAAGAGCATTCTAGAATTCTTTGAGATACCTCTGAATATGCTGGTTCTATAGAAGCATGTGTTTGCTCTATAACAGACATTTGTCAGATGGATTTTTGGTATTTTAGTTTTCTACCAAAGGGTGAAATGAATAATTTCTCCTTTTGTGCCTTACTTTGAGACTTACTTGGAAATGGTATCTAAATTTCTGTAGCCCTCCATTTCTGCCCAAAGTAGACTTAGAAATTCTGTGTTTATTTATTTTTTATTAGTTATTTTAATTGTGGAAAACAGTATGGAGGTTTCTCAAAAAGTTAAAAGTAGAAATACGTTTCAATAATTCTACTACCATGTATTTACCCCCCCAAAAAGATAAAAACAGTGTTTATTATAGCATTATTTACAATAGCCAAGATACAGAACGATGTAAGAACCCATTAATAGACAGAGAGATAAGGAAGATGTGATATATATACACAATGGAATATTACATAGACATAAAAGGATAAGATTGTGCCATTTGCAACAAAATGGATCGACCTAGAGAGAATAATGCTAAGTGAAATAAGGCTGAGAAAGACAAATACCATATGATTTCACTCATATATGGAAACCAAACCACACACACACACACACACACATACACACACACACACACACACACACACACACACACACACACACAAATTACCAAACAAAAAGCAGAATCAGACCTGCTGAGAACAAACTGATTCTGTGTTTCTTCGTGTCTGTATTCTACCAATTCTTGAACACTCAGCTCAAGACTTCCGGTGAGCCTTCATAATGTATACTCTTTCTCCAACTTTCATAGCTCTGCTCTTCCTTGATAAAATTCTAAATTTTCATTTAATATTGCAGCTATAGGTTCTACCACTTACATACCTTACTAAGATGTAAAGTTACTAAAACTTTTTATATTGTCATCTTTGTTACATTCATTGTTACGGCTGTTTGTCACCACTTTGAAATAGTCATCTTGAAAGTAACCGTTGCCATTTTCAAGTTTGCTTTTAAATATAATAACAATGGGAAACATTCAGTAGCTCCCGATAAACATTTGTTGAATTTAACCGAATATAATTTGAATCCCCAGTTATGGCAATTATGGTGTATTTTATATAGCTATATATAAAATGAATAAATGAATTGAATACTTAATTGCATACCAGGTAACGTGCTAGTTTTTCTATATATGTTCCTTTATTTTCTCCAATTGAGGGAAAAGAAAGCTCTGTGAAGATTAGAATCTTTGTATATATGAAAAAGGTCACAATCACAAGGAATGTCTCTATAATTGTCAAAGTTGATATCTGTATTTATGTCTGTTTTCAAAGTTATTTCTTTGCATGACAAGTATGTTAGCTGAAATAATAAATGAGAGACTGACAAAATAAGTGTCTGAATGAATTTCTAATGAGCAAAGTCCTAAAACTCTTGCTCGAATGTGCTTTGCAGGGTGACCCTAAGAATGATTCCTGGATCTTTGCCCTGGCTGTGCTTCTGTGCAGCACTTTTGTCTACAACAGCTTGGGCACCATCAATCACCAGGCCCTGGAGCAGCTGCAGTATCCTTTAATGAAACAAAGCGCCATGTTTCATTAGGTTTATGGGAAAGGAGATCAAGTTAGTTTCTCCTTCCCTGCCACTTCGTTGCCTCTGGTGAACCCGAGGGGACCCAGGGCAAAAGGAAGTGTTCATAATAATTTTTTGTTAGAGAAATGTGGGAATTTGGGGTACGAACTTCTTCTTCCTTAACTGAGCCCTAGTTATGTGACAGAGCTTACAGAACTAATCAGGACAAAGTCCTCTCCAAAAGAGGATGGAACAGAAGATTCCACAGAGTTTGTGAGTTTCTTTCCAGACTTCATCTGGACTGTGCGGGATTTCACCCTGGAGCTGAAGTTAAATGATGATCCTATCACAGAAGATGAGTACCTGGAGAATGCCTTGAAGCTGATTCCAGGTATCAGAGCATGGCCTGGGTAGTGGGTAGTCCAACAGAGGGTGGGAGTTCTTAAACACAGACCATTATCTTTGGGGTTGCACTTGTGTTCAAGACCAGAATGGAGTCTATAGAAATGGTGACTTGAAGATGGGTCGAAAAGCTCCAGGGACTGGAGTTTAAGTTCACTTAAGAAAAGCAGAGCCTAGGCTAGGGTGAGATTATTCAACACTGATTTGTTCTTTAATCAATTGCTAATTTAGCTACCAGATTACAACGGGTGCTTAAACTTTCCAAAGACCAGATACATGTACCTTATTTTGGCTTCTGTTTTTCTGTGTTGAAGAATACAACTGACTAGATAGTTTCTATGTGTGAAATTACAAGGAAAATCAATGTGTCACCATATACACAACATATTTCCATAAAAAATATACTTCACACAGATATTAATCTTCTCAAAGAAAGATATAATTTTCTAATGTCTGTATGAATATATCACATATAAAAATGACTATGTGTTCTAAATAAACCTGAAGAAGTTTGTCTTTTCAGTCTATGCCTTTTCAATATTTCTGATAATTATCAGAACATTGATCTTACTTTCTATGTCATAGTTTTCTCTTAATTCCCACATATTTATCCATGATATAATTTTGAAATGATAAATTACTTGAATAGGTTACATTTATAATGATGTATATATCTCATTAAATCTTGAGAAAAATATCAATTCTGATATCCATTCTTGCTTTTGTTTTTCTTTTCTTTTTAATTTTTTTAAATGTTTATTCATTTTTGAGAGACACAGACAGAGCATGAGTGGGGGAGGGGCAGCGAGAGGTAGACACAGAATCTGAAGGAAGATCCAGGCTCTGAGCTGTCAGCACAGAGCCCGATGTAGGGCTGGAACTCACAAACCACGAGATCATGACCTGAGCCGAAGTCGGATCCCCCAACTGACTGAGCCACCCAGGCGCCCCTTTCATTTTTCTACTTATACTTTCCCAAAACATTTAATGAGAGATTGCCTAGGCAGAAGAGCCAGGCTGTTAAATCGAGTGTGGTCCTTTACCTCAAGAAGTTTGTAGAGTAGTGTTGACATCCTAAAATTGCATTTTAGTTACATGTATTCTTCAGAAGTTTTTGCTTTAAAAAAAAAAAAAGCTAACATTGTACGAATTATTTTTAGCATCAAATGAGTTTTCCTTAAATAACCAGAGTGTCCTAATATGCCCAATACTTTTGTTCCTAACATTGCTCCATTATCCCTTGTACGTGGCTCTTGGTCCCACAGCTCAATTTCTACATTAGACCAAAAAGTTCCACTTGACCTTTCATTCTTTTAATCATTCATTCAGTAAACACCTAATAAACAACTGCACTACCATTTTCAGGTCTGGAGTTACCAGCAATGGGCTTCTTTCACCTGGATCAGATGTCTCCCCAAATTTCTCTCCAGCATTATATCATTAGTGTGAGTTTGCTGTACAAGGAAGTATTGAATGTCTATGTTAAAGGTGTTGTAAGCATAGAAGACATAAACAATTCTTTGTTGTAAGCAAAGAATTGAAATCCCTGTCATAAAAACCTTCAGCTCCCTTGAGGCACCCGGGTGGCTCAGTTGGTTGAGCATCCAACTCTTGATTTCAGCTCAGATCATGATCCCAGGGTTGTGGGATTGAGCCCTGCATCAGGCTCTGTGCTGAACTGGGGCCTGCTTATTATTCTCTCTCTCTCTTCCCCTCTTCCACTTGCACGCACGTACTCTCTCTCTCTCTCTCTCTCAACCCAAAAAAACAACAAAAAAAACCCCTTTAGCTCCCTTGCATCAAGACTGTTCCCACAGTAATCTCTGTTGTTCTTATCCCTCAGGCAAGAATCCCAGAATCCAAGCATCCAATCTACCCAGAGAGTGCATCAGGCATTTCTTTCCAAAACGGAAATGTTTTGTCTTTGACCGGCCAACAAATGACACAAAACTCCTAGCCAATATTGAGAATATACCTGAGAATCAACTGGATCCTAAATTCCAGAAACAAGCAAACAATTTTTGTTCTTACATCTTCACCCAGGCAAGGACCAAGATTCTCAGAGAGGGAGTCATGATCACCGGGAATCGTGAGTCTCCTTTTCCACCATTTCTATGGGGCTTAATATATGTTGAATATATTATATAATGTGTTTTTCGGCATTTTTGTTTGATTCTTTATGGAATTCTGGATATACACACATTCACACTCTATGAAGAGATGTGTGTATCTTATCATTATCTCACTTTTGGGGCTCTATAAACCCCTCTCCAAAATTGCACACTTTGTCACTGATATCTATGGCATCCACTTATTTGAAAGAATCCTTCACTGATAAAAAAAATCAATAACTAGGTATAAAAACAGAATGTATTGGGCACCTGGGTGCCTCAGTCAACTAAATGTCTAACTCTTGATCCCAGCTCAGGTCTTGATCTCAGGGTTGTGAGTTCAAGCCCCACGTTGGGCTCCATGTGGTCATGAAGCCTAGTTAAAAACAAAACAAAAACAAAAAACAAACAGAATATACTGTATGGGTTTTTTTTTTTTCCCTCAAGGGAAGTCCTATCTGATAAGTGTTATTTGTTACTTAGAGCATCACCACAAATCAGTGAAAATCCATTGGAAGCTTCAGAATTAGGAATAAATATAATCTGACTTACCTTGCCTCATCTATCTACCTATATAATTTATTTTGTTTTTAATTTTTAATGGTAAAGTATGTTTTCCAGGTACCCTTTTAATATGTTAGATGAAGGTATATTTTTAAAATTTTTTGGCTGTGTGGCCTGGAAAACCATAAAAATTAAGAGTCAATAGGAAAACAAAGGTGAAGATAGAAGGAGGCAGGGCTCCTGTGGGGGAAGGTGGGGGGATGTGTGTGCATGTGCATGACTTCAGAAATGTAGTCTCAGAATCTGGGATCCTGTGGAGTGATAATTTGATATTTATCCCTTCAATATCCTGGCTCATTCAGGGTTGAGAACTCTGGTGGTGACCTATGTGGATACCATCAATACTGGGGCGGTGCCTTGTTTGGAGAATGCAGTGACAACTCTAGCCCAGCTTGAGAACTCAGTGGCCGTGCAGAAGGCAGCCGACCACTACAGCGAACAGATGGCCCAGCGAGTGAGGTTCCCCACAGACACGCTCCAGGAGCTGCTGGATGTGCATGCAGACTGTGAGAGGGAAGCCATTAGGGTGTTCATGGAGCGTTCCTTTAAGGATGAAAATCAGGAGTTCCAGAAGACTCTTGTGGTAATTTGTCTTAGTTTTTACTCTGTGGGTCCTTTCCCTTTGAAGAATGAAGTCTAGAAATACCTTTACTGACCCCATGGCTCATCTCTTACTCAAGGATAAAAAAAATCTGGATTCTCATGAGAAAGAGAGTTTCAAAGGACTACATTTTCTTCTTTCTTTTTTTCTCTGAAACCTGAGGTACTTCATCTAGAAATCTCTCTGATTTCTGAAGCAATTATCAGTACACATATCCTCCTGATCTGAATACTTCTATGGATTCCAAGCCTGCCCAGAAGACCCAAAAGTCATTCCTGGGCATGGATGCTTTCTGTGAACACAATCCCCTTGTCAGGAAGCAAACTTTCTCTTATCAGATCCTCATTCCAGGCCATTTTCAACTTACATTGCTCCTTGTTGTATCACTGTATCATTGAAGATAAAATCATTGAATGCTACAGCTGCAAGGAACCATAGAGATTAGGTAACACAACTCCAACATTTCAGAAGAACCATGGAGGTTAAGAAACTTTCCCATAGTCTTGCAGGGAGTATTCAAGGTTGTCAGTAAATCAAGTCTTGTGATTCCTGTTTTATTCCATGTCCTTCGCCAACAGAATGCCTTTCTCACGGACCACAGTTAGATCAATCCTTCTACCAGATTCTTTGGAATCTTATCTTTTCCATTCCTTTCTTCTGGTGACATCTCTCTACATTTCCCTTGTAGGAAATCATAAAGGATAAGAAGCAACATTTCTTGCAGCAGAATGAAGAAGCATCGGTTAAATACTGCCAGTCTATGCTTGATCAGCTTTCAAAGGCCCTAATGGAAAATATTTCCATAGGAACTTTTTCTGTTCCTGGAGGGTACAAGCTCTACAGGCAAGCAAAGGAAAGTATTGAATGGAATTATTCACAAGTTCCCAGGAAAGGAGTGAAGGTGAGGAATAAGGGGAACATGGGGAGCCTACAGAATAGAGTCACAGGGGTCTCCTGAAAATCTGAAAGGATAGCACCAGTTGTGGGTGATAAGACAGCATGGGGATATCATGACAGATTTAGCTTTTAAGGTCCACTATGTGTTACATACTCCTGAAGAGAGTGGAAATGCCCATTCCCAAGAAATGAGTATGGATTTCTGGAATCCACACGAGATAGAAATTACTCATTTCTTCATTTAACAACATGACATTGAATATGCTAAGTGCTGACAATTTACAAGGTAAAGTCAGACTCTTTGTACTTAAGTATGATCAAAAGTAAGAGAGAAAGTCAAATACACAGATAATTGCATACAAAGTTATAACCCATATGAACCTATGGAAATGGGCTACATGCAACTTAATCTTATACAGCCATAAAAAGTATGAGATCATGCCATTTGAGACAACATAGATGGACCTAAGGGATATTATGCTAGGTGAAATAAGTCAGACTGAGAAAGACAAATACCATATGATTTTGCTCATAAGTGGAATCTTAAAAAAAAAGCCCACAAATGAATAAACAAACAAAAAGCAGAATCAGGGGCGCCTGGGTGGCTCAGTCGGTTGAGCGGCCGACTTCGGCTCAGGTCATGATCTCGCGGTCCGTGAGTTCAAGCCCCGCGTCGGGCTCTGTGCTGACAGCTCAGAGCCTGGAGCCTGTTTCAGATTCTGTGTCTCCCTCTCTCTGACCCTCCCCTGTTCATGCTCTGTCTCTCTCTGTCTCAAAAATAAATAAACGTTAAAAAAAGTTAAAAAAAAAAAAAGGTGGCTAACTATTAAAAAGCAGAATCACATCTGTAAACACATACAACAAACTGATGGTTGCCAGATGGGAGGGGGATAAAGGGATAAGCAAAATGGGCAAAGGGGAGTGGGAGGTCCAGGCTTCCAGTTATGGAGTGAATCAGTCATGAGGATGAAAGGCACAGAATAAGGAGTACAGTCAATGATATTGTAGATATTGTAACAACGATGTAGCAAGGCTGAAGGTAGCTACACTTTTGGTGAACACAGCATAAGGATAAACCTGTCAAATCACTATGCTCTACACTGGGAACTAAGGTAACATTGCGTGTCAACCACACTCAAATTAAAAAAAAGAGTAATAAACAAACAAACAAATAAATAAGTGCAAATGGGCTACATAGGTTGTGGTAACAAACAATAATAATTTAAAAATAATGATAATAATAATGCAACTAATATATATTAGACTGTTATTTCTTTTTTTTAAAGCTTATTTATTTATTTTGAGAGACAGACAGACAGAGAAAAAGGAAGGGGCAGAGAGACAGAAGGAGACAGAGAGAATCCCAAGCAGGCTCTGTACCATCAGCACAGAGCCCAATGTTGAGCTCAAACCCACAAACCATTAAATCATGACTTGAGCCAAAGTCAGATGCTTAACTGACTGGGCCACCCAGGTGCTCCTAGACTATTATTTCTCATAGCAATCATGTAAAACTGTTTTCCTAGACTCTTTAGCTTAATCCTTCAAACAACCTAAAGAAACATCTACATTTATTGTCAATATTCTACAGATCTGAACTGAGAGGCACAGGCAGGTTAAAATAACTTGCCTAAAGTTAAAGCCAGCAAACAACAGAGGAGATCAACAGTACAAATTAGAGGCAACATTTCCCAGTGAGAAGGCAAACCTATAAAAGCAGCAGAGATTATGGATTTACAGAACTGAACATAGTTCTGACTGGCTGGAACCTAGAGTGGGTAGAAGGGAGCAGCACGGGGGGGTAGACACTGGAAGGAGACAGGAAGCAGGAGATATGGAGAGTCTCTGGTCACACTATGGAGCTTGAACACTGTAGGGAGCCACCATAGAATTTTAAGCATGAAGCAAAAATGACATGGACATACGTACTTGTTTTTGCAGCACTTATCTCTGTAGTGGAAATCTAAGTTCTTGTCTCCTTCTTGGTTCCTCAGGCAAATGAGGTCCTCCAGAATTTTCTACAATCACAGGCTTCGATAGAGAAATCCATCTGGCAGGCAGATAAAGCCCTTACCGATGGGGAGAAGGCCATAGCAGGTACGGGGCCGGGCTTGGCTCACAATGGCTTGGGTAGGTCCCTCTGTCAGGTGTGAGTGCAAAGCCTTCCTGAAACAAGGAGCTTCCTCTCCTGTGGAACAACTCTGCTAAATCTATAAACAACAAGGAGAGTTGTGTTTGTATGTCAGCCAGTAGGGCCTTTACCCTAATATTCTGAAATGTGCTCCCGATGGTGTGGACACGAGGAACGCAGAGATTTTCTGTCTTCCCTTCCAACTTTGTTTTGTCTCTGAGTTCAAGAGGGTAGAGATCAGTCTTCACCTAATTTTCTTCCCTCTTGGAACTTTTCTGGGGCAGTGGAGAGGGCCAGCAAGGAAGCAGCTGAGAAGGAACAGGAGGTGCTAAGACAGAAACTACTGGAGCAGGAACAGCAGATTGAAGCACAACAGAGGAGTCTCCAGGAGAACATAGCTCAACTGAAAGAGAAGATGGAGAGAGAGACAGAAAACATAATAAAAGAACAGAACATGATGTTGGAGCATAAGCTGAAGGTACGTCTGCCCATGGCCTTGGTGCTGCTTGATGGTCCTCCTGGTACCTCAGGAAAGGATGGGTGAAGGTTACAGTGAGCTTATGGAAGGAAGCATCATTGCCATTAATTGCTTGTGACTTATTAAAATCCTGAAACCTTTGAATTCTTCTTCTTCTCCCTCTCCCTCTCCTTCCCCTCTTCCATCTCCTCCCCTCCTCTTCCCCCTCCTTTTCTATAGAAGCCTTTGAATTCCACTCTATATATAGACTCTAGAGAGTTCAGGATGAGTATGGCCCCTCCAAACTCTACAAATAGCATTTGGGGGTTTTAAAATGATCTCATGAGGCTTGATTAAACATATATTCAACCATATGATTTAATATGAGTAGCAACTGCTTTACCAAGATCACTGACAATTATCGGAAACCCTACTGCTACCCAAAGACCCTGAGGTAGATATATACTGACATAAAACTATCAGAAATGTAAAGACTTAAAAATGCAGGGAAGTGACAGCTTCTAAAATTACTCTATTGTCTCCAAGTGTGGATAGTCTTCCCAATTTATCAAATGGCATAGGGAGGAAATCACTTATTGTCCATCAGAACATATTTATAACAGATTTCTAGAACAGCTTGTAAGTTCCCTTCATTTCTACTATTTGGGTGACCATACCAACCCAAGTGGGACTAAGAACTAGTGCAATCAGACCAAGGCCACCTATCAATTGGCATTTTTTGGCTGAAAAATGTTACATTTGTCTTTGTGTCAGGTTTAGCATCCTAGCAAAACCTTAGTGGTATGTGAATTTTAGAAAGGCTTTAAACTATGCTTCCTCTCAATGCTCAGGTCCAAGCCAGGGAGATATTCCTCATTGCAAAATTCTCCTTTCATGCTTGAGTAAGAAAGAAGAATTTTATGAGTAAAACATAGTTTGACCAAATTTTCAAATACCAAGTGCAAATCTTAAAAAAAAATGATAATTTTAAAAGTTTTCCTTCTCGCCTTTTATTTAGGTCCAAGAAGATCTGCTCAAAGAAGGATTTAGAAAGAAATCTGAAGAGATGGATGAGGAGATAAGGCAGTTGAAACGTACGATTGACACGACTAAAAATAATGAAGCTTCCTGGTTTACACAAGCCTTAGACAGATTTGGCAGTGAGATTATTTCAATATTTGCTTCTCCTGTTAGAGTTCTTGATACTGTTGTGAGAACAGTGAGCTCAATTTTTAAAAAGAATTAGCTCTCCTCTTAAAGAAATTAAAGAATGTGGCTATATACTCTGGCCTATTTTTAGTGTATATGCTTTTCACTTTTATTCAGCAAAGTTTCAAATATAAAAAGTACCCACGAGAGGATGGTGATGACTGGCCTGCATTAGACAGAATAAATGCATGTACATTTTGATATAGCTATATCATTGAGAATTAAAGCAATGGTCATTGTTGATGGAGAATTTAAAGCAATGATAATAAGGATACTCACTGGACTTAGGAAAAGAATGGAGGACACCAGATTTAGGATTTATAGATTTAGGAAATCTACATGTGCAAAATCCACTGAGGCATCATCTTAAATGGCAAAAGATTGCTAAATTAGATTAAATATCTATCTATACAAAGTGGTAGTATAAACTTAACATGTGTATACCCTGGGATACTAGATACTATGTAGTCAATAAATAAATTGATAGTGGAGCTCTATTTGTACAAACATAGAAAAATCTTGAAAATATATTGTAAAGAAGTAAGGTATGAGAGAATGCATATAATGTGTTCACCATAAAAAATGTATTATGTGTAGTCATACCTATGTACACATAGAATAGCTCTGGGAAATTTTTTAGAAACCCGTGTCATTCGTTCCTTCTAAGGAGAACTGAGTGGCATCAGGGTGGAAGAGACAGAGGCTTTTCATTATATACTCTATTTTTTGACTTTTATACAGAAATCCTGAATCGCCATTTTATAATTTTTTTTTAAGGTTTATTCATTTTTGAGAGACAGAGAGAGACGGAGCATGAGCAGGGGAGGGGCAGAGAGAGAGAGAGGGAGACACAGAATCTGAAGCAGGCTCCAGCCTCCCACCTGTCAGCACAGAGCCCAATCTGGGGCTCAAACTCCTGAGCTGTGAGATCATGCCTCCCACCTGTCAGCACAGAGCCTGATATGGGGCTCAGATTCATGAGCTGTGAGATCATGACCTGAGCTGAAGTCAGACGGCTAACCAATTAAAGCCACCCAGGCACCCCTTTTTTCTTCTATTCCTCATTTACATGTTTTTTTAAAAATAGTTTGGGTATTTAATCTTGTAAAAGGCTTTTTGTGCATCATTTGGACAATCATTTTGCTCCTTTGTTCTGTTCACAGGGGTATATTATGATAATTTTTAAAATTTTGAGCTAACGTGATGTAATCTACATTAATAGAATATTTCATCAAAAACAGCAGAATAAACATTTTTCTCAAGCTCACACGCAACATTCATCACAGTAGACCACATGATGGGCCATAAAGCACACCTTAACAAATTTAAAGGAATAGAAACATTACCATGTATGTCTCAGATCACAATGGAATTAGACTAGAAACCAATAACATAAAGATAGCTGGAAAATCCTAAAATTCCTGGATGTTAAACAACACATTTCTATATCATACATAGGTCAAACAAGTCTCAAAAGGAATTTAAAAATGTTCTAAACAAAATGAAAACAAAGAGAGTGTGGGGAAGATGGTGGTAGAGTAGGAGGACCTGGGGCTCGCCTTGTTCCATGAATTCTAGATAACTATCACATCATCCTAAATAACCTGAAGTAGACCTAAAGACTGGCAGAAGAAAGTCTCATACTAAAGGTAGAGAAGAGGTCACAGTGAAGAAGGTAGTAAGTATGGAGATGGAGCCTGGGAGAGAACTGGCTCATGGCCACTGCGGTAAGGAGGGAGCTGCGATCTTGGAGACAGGTAAGAGACAGACTAGCACACAGGGGAGTAAACAAGAAAACAAATTCCCAAGGCAATTGGCTTGGAAAGTAAGAGGGCCCAAATGTTATGAATTATTGCAATGAGTAGGGGCTCAAAGCCTGGAGTTTTAAATGTTGGCGTGCTTGACTCTGGGAGACCTTGGAGGACATTGGGGCTACTCTTGGAGAAAAAGCAGGGCAAACATCCCATAAACATATATTGTGAAAACAGTGATCTGAAGAGAGCCTGGGACATATGGTGGGGAGGTTAGTTACTCATCTCAGAGCATATCCCAGAGAGGCAGTATTCACAAAGATACCCCTCAGGGAACCAAAGAACTGGCAGGTGCCATTTCCCTCCCCTGCCCCTCAGCACAGACACAGAGCCACCTGAGGGAACCAGCATAGCACCAACACTCTTACCTAACTTGCTTACACCAAGTCCCGACCCCCCATGCTCCAAAAGAGCTGTCCTTCCCAGCCATGCTTGCTTCAGTCCCAGTGAGGCAGGCCCCCTTCCCCAGAAGACTGGCTGAAACCCATGTCAACACCGTTTGGTCTCAGTGGCCATGGTAAGTCTTGTTTCACAAGCAGACCAGAGCACACCTAGTTAAATTGCATCACATTCAGGCCAGGGACTAAACACTACCCATAATAGGCAAAGAGAGCCTCTACAGATGACTGACTTGAAGGATAAATCAGCCAGAACACAACAGTAGAGTGCACGTAGCACACATTAGAGACACTCCCAGACTGCCAGGCCCAGAGGAACAGGAGACACTACACTGTGGGGCACTACAGAACCTCTTCTTTATAGAGCTATCACCCTCAAGAATAGGGGATGTAGCTGAGTTTCCTACACAGAAACAGATACAGAGATTTAGGCAGAGTAATTTGTCCCAGATGAAAGAACAGGACAAGGCCACAACCAGAGATCTAAGCAAAATAGATACAAGTAACATGCCTGATGGAGAATTTAAAGCAATGATCATAAGGACACTCACTGGGCTTGAGAAAAGAGGACACCAGCGAGACTACTAACACAGAGATAAGGAATAATACAGCAGAGATAACGGGTTTAATAAACAAAATGAGAAACACACTTCATAGGATGAACAGCAGCCTGGAAGAAGCAAAGGATGAATTGATGACCTAGAGGACAGTAATGCAAAGTAACCAAGCTGAACAAAGGAGAGAAAAGAGAATTATGCAAAATGAGTACAGACTTAAGAAACTCAGTGATTCCATCCAATGTATTAATGTTCGTATTATACAACTCCCAGAAGAAGAGAGAGAAAAGGGGGCAGAGAATTTATTTGAATAAATAATAGCTGAAAACTTCCCTAATCTGGGGAAGGGAACATATCCACACACAAGACAAAGATAACCCCCAATAAAATCAACAAAAGCAAATCCATAGCAAAACATATCATAATTAAAATGGCAAAATACGGGGGATAAAGAAAAAATATTAAAATCAGCAAGACAAAAGAAGACAATTACATAAAAAGGAACGCCCTCCCCCTCCCCCATAAGGCTATCAGTGAATTTTTCAGCAGAAACTTTCCAAGTCAGAAAGGAGTGGCATGATACATACAAAGCGCTGAATGGGAAAAACCTGCAGCCAAGAATATTCTATCCAGCAAGGCTATCATTCGGAACAGAAGGAGAGATAAAGCATTTCCCAAACAAAAGCTAAAGGAGTATATGACTATTAAATCAACCCTGCAAGAAATATTAAAGGAGACTATTTGAGTGGAGAGGAAAGACCAAAAGTGATAGTATAAAAGTAGGAAACACAAAAGCAGTAAAAATGAATATTTCTATAAAAAATCAAAAAACTAAAAATAAAAGAATATAAAATATGACACAATATACCTAAAACATGGGGAGGAGAGGAGTAAAGAATGGGTTGAAACTTAAACAACCATCAACTTAATATATACTGCTGTATGTAGATGTTATACACAAACCTAATGGTAACCACAATTCTAACAAAAATGCAAAGAATAAAGAGACATAAATCCAAATATATCACTAAAGAACACCAGTAAACCATGGAAGAGGGAAAGACAAAAAAGGATTAGAGAAAATCTTCAGAAAACAAGTACAAAGCAAGTAATAAAATAGCAATAAATATATATCAATAATTACTTCGAATATAAATGCACTAAATGCTCCAATAAAAAGACATAGGGTGAAAGAATGGATAAAAAACAAGACTCATCTATATGCTACCTACAAGAGATTCCTTTTAGGTCTAAAAACACCTGCAGATTGAAAGTGAAGAGATGGAGAAATATTTAACATACAAATGAATGTGAAAAGAAAGCCAGGGTAGTAATACTTGTATCGGACAAAACAGACTTTAAAACAAAGATTGTAATAAGAGACAAAGAAGGATGCTAAATAATTGTAAAGGGGACAATCCAACAAGAGGATATAACAATTATAAATATTTATGCACCCAACAAACCAACTAATAAACATAAAGAAATTGATAACAATACCATAACAGTAGGGGACTTTAACACCCCACTTACATCAATGGACAGATCATCTACACAGAAAATCAACAAGGAAACAATGGCGTTGAATGACACACGGGTCCAGATGTATTTAACAGATAAATTCAAGACATCCCATCCTAAAATAGCAGCATACACATTTTTGCAAGAGCACATGGAACATTCTCCAGAATAGGATCACATATTAAACAACAACACAAGCCTCAACAAATTCAAGAAGAGCAAAGTCATGTTATGTATCTTTTCTGGCCACAACATTGTGAAACTAGAAGTCAACCACAAGAAAAAATATGAAAATAGCACAAATACATGAATGTTAAATAACGTGCTACTAAACAATGAATGGGTCAACCAGGAAATAAAACAATTTCTCTGATATTGGCCATAGCAACTTTTTTTCTAGAGGGGTCCCCTGAGGCACAGGAGACAAAACCAGACACTATTGGCACTACATCAAAATAAAAAGCCTCTGCACAGCAAAGGAAATGATCAATATAACTGAAAGACAACCAATGAAATGGGAGTAGATATTTGCAAATGACATATCTGATAAAGGGTTAGTCTCCAAAATATATAAAGAACTTATGAAACTCAATACCCAAAAAATAAATAATCCAGTTAAAAAATGGGCAGAAGACATGAACAGACATTTCTCCAGAGAAGACATACAGATAGCCAACAGACACATGAAAAGATGCTCATCATCACTTATCATCAAGGAAATGCAAATCAAAACTATAAGGAGATATCACCTTATACCTACCTAGTCAGAATGACTAAAATCAACAATACCAGAAACAACAGGTGTTGGCAAGGATGTGGAGAAAAAGCAAACTTATGCACTGTTGGTGGGAATGAAAACTAGTGCAGCCCTTGTGGAAAACAGTATGGAGGCTCCTGAAAAAGTTAAAAATGAAACCAGCCTATGATCCAGAAATCACACTACTGGTTGTTTACTCCCCCTCCCCCAAAAAAACAAAAACACTAATTCAAAAGGATACATGCACTTCTATGTTTACAGGAGCATTATTTACAATAGCCAAGATATGAAAGCAGCTCACATGTACATCAGTTGATTAATGGATAAAAAAAGATGTGACACACACACACACACACACACACACACACACACACACACAAATATTATTCAGCCATAAAAAAGAATGAAATTTTGCCATTTGCAATAACATGGATGAAGTTAGAGAGTATTATACTAAGTGAAATATGTCAGTCAGAGAAGGACAAATACCATATGATTTCACTCATATGTGGAATTCAAGAAAAAAAAATAAGCCAAGGGAAAAAGAAAAAGAGACAAACCAAGAAAAAGTCTCTTAACTATAGAGAACTGATGGTTACCAGAGGCGAAGTGTGTGGGGCTTGGGTGAAATAGGTGATGGGATTAAGGAGTGCAGTTGTGGTGATGAGCACCGGGTGATTAAAATAAAAAGTTAAAAAAAAGAAAATAAAAATATAACGTCAAAGTTTATGAAATGAGGTGCAAGTTGGTGAAGGAGAATTGCAAGCTTTACCTTGATATGTAATCTTACAGAGACTGTGAACTAAATTTTAGGAGAGGGACTAAGGAGACACTAAGCAGCTGGGTGTATCTAGAATTCATCTAATTGGTTAAAATATCCATTGTTTGCTGTTAGTTTTCTCAGCCTCAGATAGTTGTTTTTGGGGTCCTTCAAGAGCCCTCAGTGGAAAGAGGGTGCCTAAATCTTGAGTGACTGTAGAGAGCAGAGGGGCTGGAGTGTGAAGGGAAAAGTCTAACAAGGGTGGATTGAAGGAGGGAGTACGTAGGAGTTTTGGAGTGACATATTAATAGAGTTCAGGGGCACCTGGGTGACTCAGTTGGTTGAGTGTCCAACTTCGGCTCAGGTCATGATCTCACATTCATGGGTTCAAGCCCCTACATCGGGCTCTGTGCTGACAGCTCAGAGCCTGGAGCCTGCTTTAGATGCTGTGTCTCCTTCTCTGCCCCTACTGTGCTCGTGCTCTCTCAAAAAATAAAATAAAACGTTAAAAGAAAAATCGAGTCCAGATCTTTTAACAGCCAAAATGGAAGTGTTGCACGGTCTAGAAGTAGGAACGAGAAGTCTGTTATTTAGTAATCCCTGAATTATTGGCCAAGTCCCTCAAGCCCCTCTGTTATAAATTATATAGGGGAATCTTGGGGAGCAGCACGAATGGATCTAACTATTATAGTGTTCTATTGTGGGGTTCCATACCCCATGAATGCCTGATATCAGAATTCCTTGCCTACAAAAAGGAGAAACCCTGCCCACTAACTGATTTAAATCTTCAATAAGATGGATAAAGAGGAGTCAGACAAAGCCATCAGGGGACACAGGTGTGAGGGAGATGAACAGGGGGTCTTTCAAGGTTACAATGAATTCAATTTCATGAAGCTATTGGGATAGTTAGGCTAAGAAGAAAGTTGTGTTGAGCCTTAAGAGATCCTATAGAGATAGTGAGGGACTAAGGGGCAAATTGTGAGGCAAATTTTCAAAGATGGCAATGTTTGGTGACTTTCAGGAAGAGGGAGGGAAATGAGGCAGTGCTAAGGGGGGAATGCATTACCCCAGTAATAATGAGAAGTGTGATAGGTGCCCTTCAATTCATGATGGAAACATAATCTCGTGGATTTAGTGGCAATTAAGAGTATGGAATGTCTGCTTTCTCAGAGCTGAGTTTGCATTCCTCTTGTGAAAAAAAGAATTTGGGTCTTTTCCCTCCTTTCCAAACCCAATGGCCTTTTTCTTTACAATACCAGCAAATATCCTGGTCAACAGAGGCCTATATTTTTGGGTCTTGTCTTTTTTTCTAGCTGTTTTCATTGTAAAGCCATGAGCTTGGATTGTGTATTTCATATTTTCTTAAAAATGATATTCTCACAGTGCTGGGCTAATGTCTGAAATTCAGATATCTCAGCATTATATCAGGAGAATTTTTTTTTTTTTTGGTAGTGTTATGAAGCACACATCTTAAGTCATTCCAAAAGCCCGTGGTAGAGCAAAGCCTGTTTGGTAATTAAGTTCAAGCCCTGAGTGCTTTTTCCAAGTAGTTTCTAATTGGTGGTGGTAATTTGCCACAATTTCATTCTTTAGTTGTTTATAATTTTGAATACATGACCAATCATTTTTAATAAGATAAAACTCAGAATGGGCTTCAAATACTTTTTCCTTGATTTTTTACTCTCTGTCTGGACTCAGTAGTAGTTTGAGATCCCTTAAGATCTTTGAAGGTCTTTCATTTAGCTTTCTTAAACCAAGGAGTGGCATCTCTAGGTCCCATAAAAAAGTGGGTAAGTTGATAAAAGTTGGAGAATCTTAGTAAGCACACAAGAGCCCCTCAATTGTTCAATAGATTTCTCTCTCTTTTTGGGAACTAGGAAGATCTTTAACCAAGACCAAGGTTTAAAAGTTATTTCTTCAGTTTGGTCTTTGTTGGGAGTAGGTTGTGAGAGTGGTTTGAGCATCATGTACAGAAGGTGGAGATCCAGCAAATTAAGTTGTCAAAGGAAACTGAAGGGCAGGAGAGCATTCTGAGAGGGTAAGGAAAAGGGGAAGTGAGGATATGGACACATTGGAGGATGGGATCTAGGGGACTGTATTTGGGGAGGACCAAGGGGGGTCTCAAGGTCCAAATCAGTGATCTTGGAACTTTTTGTTCCAGGGCTCCTCTATGATGCTAGTAATCAGCAGAGATTCAAGAAGGGGGGTTTTCAGTCAACTGCAAAGCTACCATTTTCAAAATCCATGGTAAAAAAGAAGGCTGGGATTCTAACCCAGGTTCAAGAGTACACTCAGACTCTTAAGAATCAAAATCTGTCCTCACTGTGCTTTAATGGACTATCATCTACAGCACTGGATCAGGAGTCAGACTCACCAAAGGGTCCCTGATCAATCAGTCAGGAATGAAGACAAAGGTCTAACAGGTGTGTACTTGGAGTCTCAGGTGAGAGTTTTGGGGCTATAATGAAGTTGATTTTATCTGAGTTGCAGCAACAGAATGTAAAAGAAACATTATTCTGACACTTGTTATAATGGTAAGGAGGGCTTTATTCAAGACTATTGCAATAGGGGTCAAGGCTGTTGGATCAGAGGAGAAATACTGAGCCCAATTCCAAATATAGCAAAGCCAGCTAGGAATATATAGCTGACAGAGTGACAGGTCCTGTGAATGAAAAAGTACTAAGTGATGAGGGTTGGGAGATTCTTGCTAAACTGGCTTAATAGAATTCTTGCTAAAGACAGCAAAGACTTAGATGTTAAGAGTCTTAGCCACTTCAGGCTGCTATAACAAAAATACCATAGATGAAGCTTAAACAACAGAAATTTATTTCTCATAGTTGTGAAGGCTGGGAAGTTCAATCAAGGTGCCAGCAGATCCTGTGTCTGGTGAGAGCCCAGTGCCTAGTTTGCAGATAGCTGTTTTTTCATTCTATGTTCACATGGCAGAGAGCAGAGAGAGATTATGTTTCATCTAGTTTTTGTAAGTGCATTAATTCCATTCATGAAGGCTCTACCTTCATGACCTAATTACCTCCAAAAGGCCCTGCCTCCAAATACTATCACATTGGAGATTTAGGCTTCAACATATGAATTTTGGGGAAACACATTCAGTCCATAGCCTTATTTTATGTTTTGGGGGTTTTTGGAGTGGGGAGGGGCAGAAGGAGAGGGTGATAGAGAATCCCAAGCAGGCTCCACGCTCAGTGACAGATCCCAGCTTGGGCCTTGATTTCACAACCCTGGGATCATAACCTGAGCGGAAATCCAGAGTTGGCCACTCACTCAACCGAGCCACCCAGGTGCCCCCAGTCCATAGCATTTTACCTCTGGCTACCCCAAACTTATGTCCTTCTCATGTGCAAAATACATTCATTTCATCCCAATAGTCTCAAAAGTCTTAACTCATTCTAGCATAAACTCTAAAGTCCAAAGTCTTGTCTAAATATCATCTAAGCCAGATATGAGTGAAATTTGAAGTTGAGATTCATTCTGAGGCAAAAAATCTCCAGCTATGAACCTGTGGGACCAGACAAGTTATAAGCTTCCAAAATACAATGGTGGGACAGGGTAAAAATACACATTCTGTTCCAAAAGGGAAAATTAGGAAAGTAGAAAGGTGTGAGGAGCCCAAGCAAGTCTATGGGAAACTCTATGACATCTTAAGACTCAAGAATAATGCTCTTTCTTGATACTCTGCTTCTGGATCCATTGGGACGGTGGTCCTGCCTCCACAACTCGGCATGGTGGGGATTGCATGGCTGCATCTCAGCCTGGCAGGGGTCATGTGCCTGTATTTCTATGGAGAGAGGGTGATACCTCTACAGATCCTCCACTAGGTATTGTTACCACCCTTTGAAATCGGGGTGGAGGCAGCTCTGCTCCCCATCCCCCCCCCGCCCCCCCGCCAGGGTCATGTGCTCTGGGGCTGTGGTGAGAGTGGCAATACTGCTAATCTCTGAATTGCATTCAGGGTCGTTCTTAATAGCACACATTAGCAGAAGAGCTCTGTGGTCATTCTGTTGGGTCTAAGAGGTCTGACGGTCTTCTTAATTTCATACTGTTTTCTGTTTCCTTTAGTTCCAGCTAGCAGTGTTCCTGCTGGTATAATCCCATTTCCATTCTCGTCTTTTGTTGAGATGGCTGATTAAATCTGTGGTTCATACCCACAGTGATCTCCTTATCAAATGGTCCATCTGCTACCACACCCTTTCTGTTCTCTTCTGAGCACACTTTCTTATTTTTTGTAATATGAAAAGCCTGAGAATTTTCCAAATCTTTAAGTTCTGGTTCGTTTTGCTTAACAATTATGTCTGCAACTACTTTTTCTCTTCTATATTTTACTATAGGCAGTCAGAAGGAACCAAGGCAATCCTTCAATATTTTTCTTAGAAATCTCTTCAGTTAAACATCCAATTAGCTTCTACAAAATGGCAGAACATGAACTTAACGCAGTGAGTTTATCACTTTATGGAAAAGATCATCCTTCATCCAGCTTCCGATAGCATGCTCCTCATTTCTATCTGGGTTCTCACCAGAATCACCTTTCCAGTTCTCTTCATGGCAATATCGGCGTCTTCTAGCATATACTTCAAAATTCTTCCAGCCTCTATCCATTAACCAGTTCCAAACCTGCTGCCAAATTTTTAGGTATTTTTTAAAGCAGCACCTCCTTTCTTGATACCCAGTTCTTTCTTAGGAGAACACAAGTATTCAATCTATGCCAAGGAGAACAGGTGATGAAGAATCTGATCAGATAGCAAGGAAGGGGGGAATCTTAATAAACTAACCCGGAAGGATTCTTATTAAAGTTGGGCTAGGCAAGCCAAAGACAGGGACCAAGGTCAAGGCCTCGTTGAGGAGAGAGAAGAGCTCAGAGGGACCCTCATTAAAGATTGGTGAAGGAAGGAGTCTTTGTCCTTGGGTACAAAGTATATGTACTTTCCACTCAACATTTCTGTGAACCTAAAATTTCTCTAAAAAATAAAATCATGGGCAACTAAATTTTTTTAAAAATTAAAAATCATGGGCAAAATTCTTGAACAGATACTCCACAAAAGAAGATAAATGAATCGCCAATAAGAACATGAAAAAATGTTTAACATATTTATGTAAGTTAAATGGCAATGAGCCAGCACTATGTACCCATCAAAATGGCTAAAACGAAAAGACTACCAAATGTTAGTGAGTATTTGGTGACAGTTATAGGACTATCATATATTGTTGGTGGGAGTATAATATGTTACACTACTTGGAAAACTTTATGACAGTTTTTATTAAACTAAACATATACTTACCCTATCACCCAGCAATTCAATTCATAGATATTTACTCAAGAGAAATAAAAACATACATTCATATAAAAATTATGACGAAATAACTTGTTTTAAAGTAGGACTGGACAAGAGAACCAATATGTTCCTGGAAGAACCTGGTAAAATCCTCATTAAGACTCAAAGAATCCCATAAAATATTGATATGGGGAAAAAAGAAAGCAGCTCAGAGTTAACATAACTAAGTACACAATACAAAGATGCACCATGAATAAGAAGAAGCAAAAACAAAAGAGAGCAAATAGAGACCCTCATAGCCTTTAGACACAGAATCATCAAAAGTGTATTAAAAAAACCTTTAAGTTCTCTATCCTTAAAGAAATAGAAGACAAACTTTAAAATATCTGCAGGAAATGAGGAACTACAAGATTATGTAATATATTTGAAAATGAGCTTATAGAAATTCCAAAACAAAAATTAGGATAATTCTTTCTGAAAAACTCAAAACATGGGCTTAGAAGTAGATTAGACCCAAATGAAGAGAAATTGATTGACCTGAAATATATATCAGAAAAAGCAATTTAAGGTGAAAGACCGGCTGGTAATAGGATAGAGCAAGGGGGTCCAACCAACATGTAGTCAGAAGTCGCATCTCAGGAAAGAGAAATGGCACAGAGGAAATATTTGAAGATACAATGTTAGAGAATTTTCCAGAACTTTAAAAATCATCCATGTGGAAATGAAAGATTGAATCAAAATAGAAAAAAGTAGTAAATCTAGACCTGGGCAATCAGAGGAAAATTATAGTATCCAAATAAGAATGTCTTTAAAATATCTACAGAGGAAATGCATATTTACTTCAAAGCAAGACAGAATGAAAGCTTACTTCTCAGTAGCATGAGTGGAATCCAAACAACAGTGCAAGAGAGAAAGTGCAAGGTAGAGAAAAAATAATTGTTAACATAAATGTATGAGGAAAAAATAATTTTCAAAACTGTGTGCAAAATTCATATTTGGAGGAGAGTTTACTATTAGCAGATGGATTCTGAAGGAAGTTCTAAATATTTTACTTTAGGCAGAAGTGAAGAGATCCCAAACAGAAAGTCTGAAATGCAACAGCAAAGGAAGATCCAAGACAGAAGTAGATACATGAAGCAATCAATTAACACTGACTGCATGAAGCATCTATAATAACGTACTCTGGGATTACAAAAGAGAAAATGGAATTAACAAAATAACTCCGGAAGTGCGGGAATATAAATCAAGTGTTCTAAAATCTCTGAATTGCTTTGGAGGGAAGTAAAGGAGAAAATTTTGAGTTCGTTAATTTAAGTATGAATATGTCATTTATAATGTAATCAATCAAAGAACAGAGAAAGTTTTAAATTTCCATACTAGGAAATGCAAAAACAATGTTAATGCATCTGAGTAATTCAGGGGAAAAAAAATAACAGACCAAAAACATCAGTAAAGTTAGAGAATGTTTTTAAAACACGGTGAACAAATTTGGCCTAATAAATTAACTTAGAAACCTGCATCCAACAACAGAATACTCATTCTTTTGAGGAACACTAGGAACCTCCACGAAGTTTGCATATAATAAACCACAAAGTAGGATTTTAATGCCTTAGGTCAGATTCCCTAGAAGCAGAGCCTCAGCGACAGATTCTTGTACAGGTGACTTATTGAGAGGAATGCTTTCAGAAGTGGCCTTAGGGAAGGAGAGGACAAGAAAATAAAAACTAAAAGAGGGTGGTGCAGTGTCAGGTGGAAGCTGGCTTCAGGCTGGCCCCGTAGGATCTCAGACAAATAGCACCAGAGTTGGTCCTTCCCTGAAGCAAAGGGTCAGACATCTGTGAGCCATCTACTGTGGGCAGAGTAGCTCCCATTTAGTCAAGCAAAATTCTCCTGAGAAGGAGGCTAACTCAACCCAGTGTGACAATGAAATGTTTCTCCAGACATTGCCAAATGTCACCTGGGGACAAAATCACCACTGTTGGGAGCTACTGAATTGGAATAATTAAAACCATTTCTATTCAATCACAGTCCCATCTCGTAACAGGTGTTCAAAGGTCTAAGCAGGATAGGGCTGGAGAAAAACATGGAGGGAGGGGCCACTTGACAATGTCTGAGGAAAGGTCTTCTTTGCCTTAGAATATGTTTAAATTGCCTGACTCTCTATGGAGAAAATAAAAGTGACATGATCCAACCGGACTCCTGCTGTACTTCCTCAGGTCTTTGTTTTTGTTGCTTTATCAGTGGGTAAGGAAGTGTGCCCTACTTTATTAACATTTTTCAGTTTTTTGTCCTTTTATTTTTATTCAGAACGATGTTAAGCAAATCATTGAACTCGGAATAAAATGCTGAACTCACAGTATTAATGCAAAAGAAAGCTAAGCAAAAACCCTAAACTGCCTGAGTTTTGTACATTTGTCTTTGGGAGAGAGTGTCTTTTTGTTTTTTGTTTTGTTTGTTTGTTTGTTTTTTGAGTCACAGGACCATCAAACGCAAGCCTGATTATAGTGATCGTGATGATGAGAGCAACACATCCAACACTAACTAGAGCTCACCTTCATCAATTCATGTTTTGTGTATTGCCCGTGGATTTCTCATATTTTTTTACAAGGTTACAATTCAGACAGCAAAGCTCATTGCATAGTCCCCACTGACAAAAATGCACTGACCGCGGACCTTGTGCTGGGCGCTGTGGAAGGCACTGAGGATTCTGTGGTTAGCATAATAGTGGTGGTTCCTGTGCTCATGCATGTTTTAGTTCAGAAATAAGACATTAAAACAAGTTATGCAAACAAACATAATCGAATTTCTGAGAAGCACTGTAAAGGAATAATACAGGGCGCCACAAGTAAGTGTGGAAAGGAGAGCTAATTTAGATTAGTCAGTCAGCCATCTTACCCTGATGAAATGAGAGTTAAGATGAATTTTTTTTTTATTTATTTTTTTATTTTTTTATTTATTTTATTTTTTAATATATGAAATTTACTGTCAAATTGGTTTCCATACAACACCCAGTGCTCATCCCAAAAGGTGCCCTCCTCAATACCCATCACCCACCCTGCCCTCCCTCCCACCCCCCATCAACCCTCAGTTTGTTCTCAGTTTTTAACAGTCTCTAATGCTTTGGCTCTCTCCCACTCTAACCTCTTTTTTTTTTTTTTTTTCCCTTCCCCTCCCCCATGGGTTTCTGTTATGTTTCTCAGGATCCACATAAGAGTGAAACCGTATGGTATCTGTCTTTCTCTGTATGGCTTATTTCACTTAGCATCACACTCTCCAGTTCCATCCATGTTGCTACAAAAGGCCATATTTCATTTTTTCTCATTGCCACGTAGTATTCCATTGTGTATATAAACCACAATTTCTTTATCCATTCATCAGTTGATGGACATTTAGGCTCTTTCCATAATTTGGCTATTGTTGAGAGTGCCGCTATAAACATTGGGGTACAGGTGCCCCTATGCATCAGTACTCCTGTATCCCTTGGATAAATTCCTAGCAGTGCTATTGCTGGGTCATAGGGTAGGTCTATTTTTAATTTTCTGAGGAACCTCCACACTGCTTTCCAGAGCGGCTGCACCAGCATCTATAGTCTCCTGATTTCTTCATTTTGGCCACTCTGACTGGCGTGAGGTGGTATCTGAGTGTGGTTTTGATTTGTATTTCCCTGATAAGGAGCGACGTTGAACATCTTTTCATGTGCCTGTTGGCCATCCGGATGTCTTCTTTAGAGAAGTGTCTATTCATGTTTTCTGCCCATTTCTTCACTGGGTTATTTGTTTTTCGGGTGTGGAGTTTGATGAGCTCTTTATAGATTTTGGATACTAGCCCTTTGTCCGATGTGTCATTTGCAAATATCTTTTCCCATTCTGTTGGTTGCCTTTTAGTTTTGTTGGTTGTTTCCTTTGCTGTGCAGAAGCTTTTTATCTTCATAAGGTCCCAGTAATTCACTTTTGCTTTTAATTCCCTTGCCTTTGGGGATGTGCCGAGTAAGAGATTGCTACGGCTGAGGTCAGAGAGGTCTTTTCCTGCTTTCTCCTCTAAGGTTTTGATGGTTTCCTGTCTCACATTCAGGTCCTTTATCCATTTTGAGTTTATTTTTGTGAATGGTGTGAGAAAGTGGTCTAGTTTCAACCTTCTGCATGTTGCTGTCCAGTTCTCCCAGCACCATTTGTTAAATAGACTGTCTTTTTTCCATTGGATGTTCTTTCCTGCTTTGTCAAAGATGAGTTGGCCATACGTTTGTGGGTCTAGTTCTGGGGTTTCTATTCTATTCCATTGGTCTATGTGTCTGTTTTTATGCCAATACCATGCTGTCTTGATGATGACAGCTTTGTAGTAGAGGCTAAAGTCTGGGATTGTGATGCCTCCTGCTTTGGTCTTCTTCTTCAAAATTACTTTGGCTATTCGGGGCCTTTTGTGGTTCCATATGAATTTTAGGATTGCTTGTTCTAGTTTCGAGAAGAATGCTGGTGCAATTTTGATTGGGATTGCATTGAATGTGTAGATAGCTTTGGGTAGTATTAACATTTTGACAATATTTATTCTTCCAATCCATGAGCAGGGAATGTCTTTCCATTTCTTTATATCTTCTTCAATTACCTGCATAAGCTTTCTATAGTTTTCAGCATACAGATCTTTTACATCTTTGGTTAGATTTATTCCTAGGTATTTTATGCTTCTTGGTGCAATTGTGAATGGGATCAGTTTCTTCATTTGTCTTTCTGTTGCTTCATTGTTAGTGTATAAGAATGCAACTGATTTCTGCACGTTGATTTTGTATCCTGCAACTTTGCTGAATTCATGTATCAGTTCTAGCAGACTTTTGGTGGAGTCTATCGGATTTTCCATGTATAATATCATGTCATCTGCAAAAAGCGAAAGCTTGACTTCATCTTTGCCAATTTTGATGCCTTTGATTTCCTTTTGTTGTCTGATTGCTGATGCTAGAACTTCCAGCACTATATTAAACAGCAGCGGTGACAGTGGGCATCCCTGTCGTGTTCCTGATCTCAGGGAAAAAGCTCTCAGTTTTTCCCCGTTGAGGATGATGTTAGCTGTGGGCTTTTCATAAATGGCCTTTATGATCTTTAAGTATGTTCCTTCTATCCCGACTTTCTCAAGGGTTTTTATTAAGAAAGGGTGCTGGATTTTGTCAAAGGCCTTTTCTGCATCGATTGACAGGATCATATGGTTCTTCTCTTTTTTTTTGTTAATGTGATGTATCACGTTGATCGATTTGCGAATGTTGAACCAGCCCTGCATCCCAGGAATGAATCCCACTTGATCATGGTGAATAATTCTTTTTATATGCTGTTGAATTCGATTTGCTAGTATCTTATTAAGAATTTTTGCATCCATATTCATCAGGGATATTGGCCTGTAGTTCTCTTTTTTTACTGGGTCTCTGTCTGGTTTAGGAATCAAAGTAATACTGGCTTCATAGAATGAGTCTGGAAGTTTTCCTTCCCTTTCTATTTCTTGGAATAGCTTGAGAAGGATAGGTATTATCTCTGCTTTAAATGTCTGGTAGAACTCCCCTGGGAAGCCATCTGGTCCTGGACTCTTATTTGTTGGGAGATTTTTGATAACCGATTCAATTTCTTCGTTGGTTATGGGTCTGTTCAAGCTTTCTATTTCCTCCTGATTGAGTTTTGGAAGAGTGTGGGTGTTTAGAAATTTGTCCATTTCTTCCAGGTAGTCCAATTTGCTGGCATATAATTTTTCATAGTATTCCCTGATAATTGTTTGTATCTCTGAGGGATTGGTTGTAATCATTCCATTTTCATTCATGATTTTATCTATTTGGGTCATCTCCCTTTTCTTTTTGAGAAGCCTGGCTAGAGGTTTGTCAATTTTGTTTATTTTTTCAAAAAACCAACTCTTGGTTTCGTTGATCTGCTCTACAGTTTTTTTAGATTCTATATTGTTTATTTCTGCTCTGATCTTTATTATTTCTCTTCTTCTGCTGGGTTTAGGCTGCCTTTGCTGTTCTGCTTCTATTTCCTTTAGGTGTGCTGTTAGATTTTGTATTTGGGATTTTTCTTGTTTCTTGAGATAGGCCTGGATTGCAATGTATTTTCCTCTCAGGACTGCCTTCGCTGCATCCCAGAGCGTTTGGATTGTTGTATTTTCATTTTCGTTTGTTTCCATATATGTTTTAATTTCTTCTCTAATTGCCTGGTTGACCCACTCATTCGTTAGTAGGGTGTTCTTTAACCTCCATGCTTTTGGAGGTTTTCCAGACTTTTTCCTGTGGTTGATTTCAAGCTTCATAGCATTGTGGTCTGAAAGTATGCATGGTATAATTTCAATTCTTGTAAACTTATGAAGGGCTGTTTTGTGACCCAGTATATGATCTATCTTGGAGAATGTTCCATGTGCACTCGAGAAGAAAGTATATTCTGTTGCTTTGGGATGCAGAGTTCTAAAGATATCTGTCAAGTCCATCTGATCCAATGTATCATTCAGGGCCCTTGTTTCTTTATTGACTGTGTGTCTAGATGATCTATCCATTTCTGTAAGTGGGGTGTTAAAGTCCCCTGCAATGACCACATTCTTATCAATAAGGTTGCTTATGTTTATGAGTAATTGTTTTATATATTTGGGGGCTCCGGTATTCGGCGCATAGACATTTATAATAGTTAGCTCTTCCTGGTGGATAGACCCTGTGATTATTATATAATGCCCTTCTTCATCTCTTGTTACAGCCTTTAATTTAAAGTCTAGTTTGTCTGATATAAGTATGGCTACTCCAGCTTTCTTTTGGCTTCCAGGAGCATGATAAATAGTTCTCCATCCCCTCACTCTCAATCTAAAGGTGTCCTCAGATCTAAAATGAGTCTCTTGTAGACAGCAAATAGATGGGTCTTGTTTTTTTATCCATTCTGATACCCTATGTCTTTTAGTTGGTGCATTTAATCCATTTACATTCAGTGTTATTATAGAAAGATATGGGTTTAGAGTCATTGTGATGTCTGTATGTTTTATGCTTGTAGTGATGTCTCTGGTACTTTGTCTCACAGGATCCCCCTTAGGATCTCTTGTAGGGCTGGTTTCGTGGTGACAAATTCCTTCAGTTTTTGTTTGTTTGGGAAGACCTTTATCTCTCCTTCTATTCTAAATGACAGACTTGCTGGATAAAGGATTCTCGGCTGCATATTTTTTCTGTTTAGCACACTGTAGATATCGTGCCAAGCCTTTCTGGCCTGCCAAGTTTCAAAGGAGAGATCAGTCACGAGTCTTATAGGTCTCCCTTTATATGTGAGGGCACGTTTATCCCTTGCTGCTTTCAGAATTTTCTCTTTATCCTTGTATTTTGCCAGTTTCACTATGATATGTCGTGCAGAAGATCGATTCAAGTTACGTCTGAAGGGAGTTCTCTGTGCCTCTTGGATTTCAATGGCTTTTTCCTTCCCCAGTTCAGGGAAGTTCTCAGCTATAATTTGTTCAAGTACCCCTTCAGCACCCTTCCCTCTCTCTTCCTCCTCTGGGATACCAATTATGCGTATATTATTTTTTTTTAGTGTATCACTTAGTTCTCTAATTTTCCCCTCATACTCCTGGATTTTTTTATCTCTCTTTCTTTCAGCTTCCTCTTTCTCCATAACTTTATCTTCTAGTTCACCTATTCTCTCCTCTGCCTCTTCAAGCCGAGCCATCGTGGATTCCATTTTGTTTTGCAATTCGTTTAAAGCGTTTTTCAACTCCTCGTGACTGTTCCTTAGTCCCTCGATCTTTGTGGCAAGAGATTCTCTGCTGTCCTGTATACTGTTTTCAAGCCCAGCGATTAATTTTATGACTATTATTCTAAATTCACTTTCTGTTATATTATTTAAATCCTTTTTGATCAGTTCATTAGCTGTTGTTATTTCCTGGAGATTCTTCTGAGGGGAATTCTTCCGTTTGGTCATTTTGGAGAGTCCCTGGCGTGGTGAGGACCTGCAGTGCACTTCCCCTGTGCTGTGGTGTATAACTGGAGTTAGTGGGCGGGGCCGCAGTCCGACCGGATGTCTGCCCCCAGCCCACTGCTGGGGCCACAGTCAGACTGGTGTGTGCCTTCTCTTCCCCTCTCCTAGGGGCGGGATTCACTGTGGGGTGGCGTGTCCCGTCTGGGCTACTTGCACACTGCCAGGCTTGTGTTGCTGGGGATCTGGCGTATTAGCTGGGGTGGGTAGGCAAGGTGCACGGGGGCTGGAGGGGCAGGCTTAGCTCGCTTCTCCTTAGGTGATCCACTTCAGGAGGGGCCCTGTGGCAGCAGGAGGGAGTCAGATCTGCTGCTGGAGGTTTGGCTCTGCAGAAGCACAGAGTTGGGTGTTTGTGCGGAGCGAGCAAGTTCCCTGGCAGGAACTGGTTCCCTTTGGGATTTTGGCTGGGGGATGGGCGGGGGAGATGGCGCTGGCGCCTTTGTTCCCCGCCAAGCTGAGCTCTGCCGTCTGGGGGCTCAGCAGCTCTCCCTCCCTTTGTCCTCCAGCCTTCCCGCTTTCCGCGCAGAGCTGTTAACTTATGACCTCCCAGACGCTAAGTCGCGCTTGCTGTGGGAACACAGTCTGACCGGCCCCTCCGCTTTTGCCAGCCAGACTCGGGGGCTCTGCTTGGCCGGCGAGCCGCCCCTCCGCCCCGGCTCCCTCCCGCCAGTCCGTGGAGCGCGCACCGCCTCGCCGCCCTTCCTACCCTCTTCCGTGGGCCTCTAGTCTGCGCTTGACTCCGGAGACTCCCTTCTGCTAATCCTCTGGCGGTTTTCTGGGTTCTTTAGGCAGGTGTAGGTGGAATCTAAGTGATCGGCAGGACTCGCTGTGAGCCCCGCGTCCTCCTACGCCGCCATCTTCCGGCACTCCCCCCCTGAATTTTTAATAAGAGTGCAATTAGGGAAGAAATGAGGGGAGTTATTTCCGGGCAGAAGGAAGGTTTGTGTGCAAAATTCCTAATTGCAGAAGCGTTGGGTGTATTCAGTACCTAAATGAGGCCCACGCGCCGAAGCTCAGATAATATGTAATGGGAAGAAGAGACAGCAGCAGCCAGATTATAGGATCTTGTAGTCCCAGTATGGCGACCGCAAGCTTTTATGATCGTGCAGAAAAGTGACATGACTTATCTCTTTTACAAAACTCACTGTAATGACTGGGTGAGAGTGAACTGGAGACTGCCCAAAATGGTGATTCCTGGCCATGCTACCACCCCTAAAAATAGGCTTTGTAAAATTGCTAGCCTGTTTATAAAAGATTTAAAATGCTAAGTGCCATACACTTGCTTTAAAAGCAACAAGAGGTGTTGGAACTCTTAAAATGTAACATTTTCCCCCTTGCTCCCTCCAAACTGGGCACAATTCCAATCATTAATTTGTTTCTCAGCCTTAGTAAGATATAATGGACATAAAACATTGTGTACGTTTAAGGTGCAGTCATTGGGTTTTTAAATGATCTAATATAAAGGTTTTCTACCCGCAAAAATAATCTCTGGTCATTCAAGGCCCTTTGCAATGGAATTGAAATAAATAAATAAATAAATAAATAAATAAATAAATAAATAAATAAATGTATATGTATGTGTGTGTATATATATACACACACATACATATACATATATATAATTTATTGTCAAATTGGTTTCCATACAACAGCCAGTGCTCATCCCAGCAGGTGCCCTCCTCAATGCCCATCACCCACTTTCCCCTCCCCCACCCACCATCAACCCTCAGTTCGTTCTCAGTGTTTAAGTCTCTTATGGTTTGCCTCCTTCCCTCTCTGTAACGTTTTTTTTCCCCCTTCCCCTCCCCCCTGGTCTTCTGTTAAGTTTCTCAGGATCCACACATGAGTGAAAACATATGGTATCTGTCTTTCTCTGCCTGACTTATTTCACTTAGCATAATACCCGCCAGTTCCATCCACGTTGCTGCAAATGGCTAGGTTTCATTCTTTCTCATGTACAATGGCATTTCCTATAAACAGAGTTTAGATTGCAATCGAAAGTAATGAAGAGCTACTTTTATAACAGACTTATTTCCAGGAAATCAGGTGCCTTCCTGTATGAGCAAAACAAGAGCCTATTTATGATAATCTAAATCCACAGTAAAATGTATTAGAAATGTTCAGTTAAACCACCATCCCTAATATGTTTTTGAACCCTCTTAAGACACCACATTCTTCCACTAGGCCCCACCTGCATTTCACTGGCCAGAAAAAAATCATGGACTATGCAACTGCTGCTTGGCTCAGAACTCCACTAAAACCCCAGAGTGCTGCAATTCAAAATGCATATTCAATTGAAGCTGCACGGCTCTCTGTTCCTGTGATATATTTTGCTACAGAGTTTCCAAAGCAATGGTATCTGGGCACTGTTTGAACTCTGAGTTTTCCACACACAGCCTCCTTCTTTCTTATAGCAGAGTAGATCCTGGGGTAACATAAAAAGATAACACAAAGAGTTATTATTTTAACACCCGACCCCCTTGATAGGCAAATGTGCGTATTTGTAAAAATTCATAGACACGCCTACTGGAGCAAAGGGGGCGAATACAAGAATGTGAAATCTAAGGAATACAAAATGGTGTTAAATTTTAATTGTTCCTAAAAGCAAGATAGAGAGTAAACAAAAGAATAGAATAGGCAGAGGAAAACAGAGCCAGCAAGATAGAAAGGGGCTGGGCTTCAGTGAGTAAAATGCACATGGCACGGTTCCCTTCAAAGATGTGATGAGCAAACAATCTTAGGGAAAAAAGATGTCCTTCCTCATTTTCAGTAGCATCTACTACATTCACATGAGCTTTATGGATAGTCTTGCATTTAGCAGCGGGGTTATAGGATGTGCTATAAACAGCTCTAATCTCTGATTGAATTATCATCTAAAAGGTAAGAAGTCGGCTCCCCCCAGTATCACAAAAAAATATACTGAAAAGAATCAGACAATGACCCAGCATGGTCTTAGCTAGCTAGCCCTTGAAACCACATGAACATTACAGGAAAATAAAGGGAATGACTCTTTGATATGCCTTCCCTTTTGGGAGTCTGTGTAATTAAAGGCAGAATGTTTGAATTACATAAATGGGTTTTTATTCCAATAAATGATCTTAGTAGAGTGAAGAAGTCCACCATGAACTAGCAAACAAAAAAACAGCTCTGAAAGTGAATTCCTAGGGAAGGGAATGGAAGTCTATGCCACATACTATTGGACTCTTCTGAGTTCTTTACTATGTCTCATATGTCAAGACAGAATGACCTAGAGACTGGCTACCATGCATGAGATTGGCTCTTAGCACTGGAGGATAAGCTACAGATTGAGTGCTGCCCCAAAGTAGGGATGTTCTAAGAAATGTTAAAAAAATGGGGCGCCTGGTGGGGGGGGGGTCAGTTGGTTTAAGCATGGGACTTAGGCTCCGGTCATGATCTCATGGTTGGTGGGTTTGAGCCCTGCACTGGGCTCTTGTGCAGAGCCTGCTTTGGATCGTCTGTATCCCTCTCTCTCTCTGCCCCTCCCCTATGTTCTCTCTCTCACAAATAAATAACATTTTAAAAATAAAGTAAAAAAGAAATGTTAAAAAAATGAAAACAACCTAAAAGTCTTCAAGTGGATTTCAATCAAATCCAAAAGTTATATGCATATCTATTTAAGCAACTGTTCAAGAATACATTTACTAACACACCAGGTCTCAAAACAATTATTGTGTGAAAAAAGAAATATTAAAAACAGGTACATACTAAATGATATCATTTTTATAATGAAATAACAAGGATATCAGTCAGCCAATAAACATATGAAAAGATGCTCAAATTATAAGAGGCATTAAAATCACAGTGTATTACCAATACACATCTGCCAAATGAAAGAGAAGGATGGATAAGGCTACAGAGCACACACAATGCTCTTCACTGCCAGTGCAAACAGGAATTAACACAACTATGAAAATGTTTGACAGTATCTGCTAATGCGGTAGGTACGTCTTTACAGCAATCCTTTTTGTATATACCCAAGAGGATGTGCACATAAATGAATGAGAAGATATGTAAAGAATGTTCACAAAGTTTTGTTTATAATAGTCAAAAAACTAGACGATGCTCAAATGTCCATGAACACGTGTATCAATACATATGGTGGGTCATAGAAAGTTATACTATATGGCAATGAGAACAAATGATCTACAGTTACACACAAAAGATAGACTAACCTCACAAACATAATACTGAAAAAATACACTAGATACTAGAAAGTACATAGTTTATGATTCAATTAAAATTTTTTTTTTAAGTTCATTTACTTACTTTGAGAGACAGAAAGCACACAAGCAGAGGAGGGGCAGAAAGAGAGTGAGAGAAAGAATCCCAAGCAGGCTCTGCACTGCCAGCACGGAGCTGAACATGGTGCTCAATGTCATGAACCATGAGATTATGACCTGAGCCGAATTAAGAGTTGGATGCTTAACAGACTAGGCCACCCAGGTGCCCCTAAACCCTGGCATTTCTACATAATGGTGAGAATATGGAGTACCGGAAATTATATACATTGCTGGTGAGAGTATAAATTGGGACATTCATATTTAAAAACTGTTGGATTTTATCTACCATGAAATGAACACCACAGGATCAACTAATTTCAGTCTTAGACATATGCCCAACTAAAATCCTCATGCATGTGCTGAGTGCCATAAACACCACCCCAAGTTCTCATCATCAATAGAATGGATACACAACTGCAGTATACTCATCAAATGGAATACTATACAGCAAAACACATGAATAAATTATGGCAAAAAACTAACAACTTGAACAAATTATAAATCATAATGGTGAAGAAGCCAACATAAAACAAATCATCCTGTAAAATTCCATTGATGTAAAAATAAAAACGGACAATAGTAATCTATGGTGATAGAAGTCAGATCAGTTTCTGTATTAGTTATCTATGACTACACATTACACACTCCCAAAACATCATTTGTCATTTCAGAGTTTCTATAGGCCAGGAATCTAGGCATGGTTTAGTCTGGTCCTCTGCTTCAAGGTGAGAACAAGCTGCAGTCAGGGTGTGACTGGAACTGTAGCCATTTCAAGGCTCAAATGGGGAAGGATTACCATCCCAAGCTCATTTCATGTGGTTGTTGGTAAAACTCATCTCACCGTGTGTTGTTGGACTGAAGGCCTCAGATCCACACTGGCTGATGCTTGGACACTAGTCTCAATTCCTTGACATTTGGGCCTCACCACCTGGGCAATCTACTTCATCAAAATGAGCAAGTCAAAAAGACGAGACACAGAGTACTAGTGATACGGGAATCAGTTCTTTGTAACCTAATCATGGAAGTTACACTCCATCACTTTTGTTATATTCTGTTTGTTAGGATAGAATTAAAGGTAATTAAGTTAAGCCCACACTCAGGAAAGGATTATGCAAGCGTCTGAATACTAGAAGGCAGAGATCATTATCAAACTCTGCCTACCAGTTTCCTTGTGGGAGAAGGGAAGGAGTTGAAATTTGGGAGGTGCCATGACTAGGCTTTTTGGAGTTTTTGGTAATAACCCATTGCTTGACTTTGGTTATGGTAGAAGGGCATGCCTACTTTTTGAAAACTATCTACTGTAAGAATGTAATTCAGTTACTGTTCTTTATATATGTAATTTCTAAATTAATTTTTTTAAATAGAATATCATTACACCTAGAATAAAATTTAGAAGGCAAAAGTGAATATACTTACCAAGTTTAAAGTCTAGTATCATATATAAAACAATGAAAACAATACTTTTACAAAACATGAAGTGAACTGGGGCTCCTGATGAGGGACTAGCCATGCAAGGCAAGAACCCAATCTGGAACTACTGAATTTGTGGGACGAGAGCTGACTCTGCAGAAATAAATAGAGCCCTTATAGTCACACTATTGACTAGAGAGCATGCTGTTGGTATAGAAGAATCAACAGAAAGTCCCTGTAGTTTATGGATCAAAGAGTACATGGGGTAATTAATGTTTTAAAGGATTATTCTGCCAGTGAAATGGCTGCAAAGCATGACATAGTGAAACAGATAATCCAGTTTTCAAATTCTGGGTTTACCACTTATTCACTCTACCTTTGGGGAAGGCACTCAGCCTTTCCTGAACTTCATCTACATTTGCAAAGTGAGTATAATATGTCCTAAGTTGCAAAGTTCTTGTAAATATCAGTGAGGTCAGGTATGGAAGGAATACATCGTAGACCTTAGCACAGAGTAGATACTCAATACATAATAAGTATGGCTTCAATTTTATTTTTATTATGGAAAACAATCAATGGAGACTGATAATACCCTGCATTTCAACACTGACATCATCAGAGAATTGGTGAAAAATAGGGGAAGTGGTCTGCTGTTTACCAACTAGCCTACGTTTTGTGCCATAGAAAAGTAGAGAAGTTCCACCAGACCTCAGCTGGTGTACATCTGCTTTGAATACATAAAACATGCTTTGGTGTACATAACCTTGAGACATAAAATGGATGTGTGATTTTATTTCTCCTGAGAGGTTGTTCTGAGTGTGCAGGTTACCGTGATATCTAAATCCACTATTTGGACTCCCTGTGTCTGATGGAAAAGAAGACTGAGTACCTGTTTGTTGTGAACTAGAAAGCCGAAAAGATTCTTTACAAGATTTCTCAGCCTGTGGTGGCTGTGTTTATTGTAAGACTGTATCATATTGGATAATCCTGCTTGATGAACTTCTTGGAAAATCCTTGATGGTGAAATCCTAAGGTAAGAGACTCTAAATTTCTTATTTAACAAATCTTTTCATTCTAATTCTCACCAGCAAAATTGCAACCTTAGCTTCTTCTGTCCCCAGATAGAATGACTACCATCCTTTTTTTTTCTTTTTACTCCTCTTTGAGGCAAAAGTATATTGTCTCAATTTCCTCTTTTCACTTTTTTCCCCCACTAGTTATTTTAGTTGGCTGGTCTCTGGTTTTAAACCCCAACACTCTATGATACTGCTCTTGTTATATTTACCGACGACCTCCATTTTGATTAAATGGATGTTTCTTTGCATCCATCTCGGTCCCCTGCTTGGCATCATATTTCATAGGTGACTTACCCCTGCTACTCTCAACTACTTTTCCTTTCTTGGCTTCTGTGGTACCACATTCTTCAGGGTTTCTTCCCATATTCTTTTCAGTCTCTTTACCAGGCTCTAAATTTTCTTCTAGGCATCTAAATTATAAACTCTTCTGGGACTTGGCCCCAGGATCTTTATTCTCCTCTGTTTATATCCTCTTTGAAGTGATCTCATCTAATCCTAGGACTTTTTAAAAAACATTTTTTTAGTTTATTTATTTAGTTTGAGAGACAGAGGGAATACACACACAAGTTAGGGAGGGTTAGAGAGGAGGAGAGACAGAATCCAAAGCAGGCTCCACACCATCAGCACAGAGCTCGATGTGGGGCTTGAACTCATAAACCTAGAGATCATGACCTGAGGTCAGATCAAAAGTCAGATGCTTAACTGACTGAGCCACCCAGGCGCTCCTGATCCTAGGACTTTTAATGCCAGTTTTATTGTGATACCTCTCAACATTGATATTTCCTGCCTTAATACTCTTCTGAAATTCAGGCTCATAAATCATACAACACCTGAATTTTTCTTTTGAGAGTTATCAGGTTCTCAATAAAAGAACTGATAAATCCTGCTCCTATGCCTGCAATGCTTCCTGCTGCTTCTTCTCTTCAAGGCTCTGCACAAATGTAGTTCTCCAAGAGGTCTTCCTTGACTATCCTATCTCTTTTTAATCTCACCTTTTTTGTTTCATTCCTGAATGCAATATTAAATACTGTATTCCTCTTTTTATCTCACTTTTTTATCTTGTTCCTCCTCTTTTTATCCCACCTTTTTTTTCATTCCTGAACACAATATTAAATATTTTGTTCATCTATATCTTTACTTATTTATTGTCTTCTTATATTAAGATATAAACCTGTAGGATAAGAATGCTTATCTGGCTTTTCATCTGCTAGATTTCTACCAACAAGAACAGATGTGAAACATAGTAGGCACTCAATAAATTCTTCTCAACTTCATTAACAGAAAAAAAATAACCATGATGCTTATATCTCGGCCCACTGTTATCAAAATGTGGTGTTAGCTAACCTTCATGAAAATTCTGATTAGGGCACTGTGCCTTGGTGTTGCTGCTTGTGTTGCAGGTTGGCATATCTGAATATTACCAAGCCCATGAGTAAAATTTGGGATAAAAAGGGTGCCACCATGCATATAAAACATATTGAGAGGGGCACCTGGGTGGCTCAGTCGGTTAAACTTCCAACTTCGGCTCAGGTCATGATCTCACGGTTCATGAGTTGGAACCTCGCTTTGGGCTCTGTGCTGACAGCTCGGAGCCTGGAGCCTGCTTCGGATTCTGTGTCTCCCTCTCTCTCTGCCCCTCCCCCACTTGTACTCTGTTTCTCTCTCTCTCTTAAAAATAAATAAACGTTAAAAAAAACATATTAAGAGAAGTGTGTTGGGTGGCTCAGTTGGTTCAGTGTCCAACTCTTGATTTTGGCTCAGGTCATGATCTCATGGTTCATGGGTTTGAGCCCTGCAACAGGTTTCGCACTGACAGTGTGGAGATTGCTTGGGATTCTCTCTCTCTGCCCCTCCCCAACTTTCTCTCTCTCTCTCTCAAAATAAATAAATAAACTTTTTAAAAAATTAAGAAAAATAGAAACAGTTTACTGGGTCTGATGGGCAGAAAATGTGAATATAGAAGTGGCATCGACACCTAAGAACACTCTTCCTATGTTGATCCTAAGGCAGGGTTCTCAAACGGTTTTACCTCAATATAGATGAGATTGACAAACTGTAAAGTTAATGTTCCTCTTAGAACATATTTAACTGCTGTTGAAATTACTTGAATTAGTTGTGATTTAAGCATCTTCAGAAGAAATAAGTCAGGTGCAAGAGCCATGGCCTTTTTATGAGGCTCATAAAACTATCATTTAGGAGCGCCTGGGTGATTCAGTCAGTTGAGTGTCCAGCTCTTGATTTTGGGCTCAGGTCATGATCCCAGGGTTGTGGGATCGAGCCTTGTGTCAGGATCCATGCTGAGCTTGGAGCCTGCCTGAGATCTCAATCTCTCTCTCTCTCTCCTTCTGCCCCTTCCCTGCTCATGCATATGTGTGCTCTCTCTCTCTCTCTAAAATAAAACCAACCAACAAAACCTATAATTAAAAAAAACCTATTCACTTCTCCCCATACTCCTGTCCCACTAGGGTCCAGGCTAGAACAAGCATCCTAGAGGAAAAGGCATCTAAACTGTAACCTTGGGATCAATGAGAACTGCCTGTTGGAGCATACAAGAGTGGTAGGGTTGGAAGTAGGAATCCTAAGTATAGGGTCTCAGTGAAGTAACCTATTTAAATAATCTACAGAAAAACTTCAGTTACGCCAGGAACATTCACAAAAATTTTAGTCCAAATCTCTGGGCTTTTGAGATTAACCTGTCACTGACTTCTATAAAGCATGAAATTGACTCATGGAAAACACTGTAAATGAGGTCATTTTTGGTCTTTTGTTTTTATAGTATTAGGTGAGATGAGTCATTTCTCCTTATTTTACATTACTCTAAATAAACTGAAATTAGCAAAAGTATATTTTTGGCTTCCATTACATCCAAAAGTTTAAACATTTTTAATAATGATCTCAGTACACCCAACATTGGACCAAATGATTTTGGACCAATTTATGCCATGAAAAAAAAGTCCAGATTACAATCAGTGCTATAACTTCCCAAGGTTTACTATTTCTTTTCCCTATCAAATGTTCCCCCTGTTATATGTCAAGAAAAATAGCTAATCAGATTGGAAGTTATTAACTACAACATCACAATGAAATAAAATGACCTAATTTAATTTTAATTTTGTTAATTTGAGAGAGAGAGAGAGAGAGAGAGAGAACACACAAGCAGGGGAGAGGCAGAGGGAGAGAAAGAGAGAAGCTTAAGCAGGCTCCATGCTCAGCACGGAGTGTGATACAGGGCTTGATCCCACAACCCTGGGATCATGACCTGAGCTGAAATCAAGAGTTGGATGCTCAAGTGAGTGAGCACCCCAGGTGCCCCTAAAATGACCTAATTTTATTTTATTTTTAAAAATTTTTTTAACATTTATTTATTTTTTGAGAGACAGAGAGAGACAGAGCATGAGCAGGGGAGGTGCAGAGAGAGGGAGACACAGAACCGGAAGCAGGCTCCAGGGTCCAAGCTGTCAGCACAGAGGCGGATGCGGGGCTCGAACTCATGAACTGTGAGATCATGACCTGGGCTGAAGTCAGTCGCCTAACTGACTGAGCCACCCAGGCACCCCAAATGACCTAATTTTAAAAACATATACTACATATTTTACTAATACCTAGATAGTCAGGTATTTCAGAGAAAGAATAATATTTATACTTTAAAAAGCCAATAATAAAACATTGACATGTCCTTCCAATAAGATGATCAAATTCTTCATTTTACCTTTCTCATGACATTGCTTTCATTAAAAAAATTTTTTTTAATGTTTCTTTATTTTTGAGAGAGAGAGAGAATGAGTGGGATAGGGTAGAGACAGAGGGAGACACAGAATCTGAAGCAGACTCCAGGCTCTGAGATGTCTGCACAGAGCCCAACGCAGGGCTCAAACCCACTAACTGTGAGATCACGACCTGAGCTGAAGTTGGACACCTAACCGACTGAGCTACCCAGGTGCCCCGACATTGCCTTCATTCTTATAGCCTGTCTAGTGAAGGTTAACTCAGTAGGTCTGGGAGACCCTCACATTCCAAAGAAAGGTGTAGCCATTATCTGGCTCCTGGAAGAAAATAAATGAAAGCCCTTGGAATATTCTGCCTGATTAAAATGTTTTGTATATATGTTGGGCTCCCATATAAACCACCAGATAACTTATGCTGACAATGTGATTTATGATAAGGGTCCTAGGCTACACTGAATAAGTTTGACTTCTGAAGGGGCCTCAGTCTGAGTAACTGAGAGCAGCTACATGAGCTCCCCATGTCTACACATGACTGTCCCTCACAACAACAAAAATACTAAACACCAAGGCTTGGGTTTTCGCATGTTTCTGGGAGAATTGCATACTGTCTATACAATGCTACTGTGAGACGACAATTAGAAATCTGTGCCTGTTTCTGTCTTGGACTCTAGTCTATGCACTTTTTGCTTTTGCTGGTTTCAATTCATAGCCTTTTGCTGTAATAAACTGTCACTTTGAGCATGTAACTTTTCTGAGTTCCCTGCCCTTCTAGTGAATCTTTGAACTTAGGGAATGGCACTGGGGACTCCTGTGCCCAGTTGATCTTCAAACTGGGATTTTCTAGAATGATCCTGACTCACTGAAACATAGAAAAAGCATGGTTTGGAAAAAGGAAGAATGAGTAGGGGTGTATTATAAGATGGTCTCATTTTGTCCCAGTTAAATAGAGCCTTAGCTTTCTCTATCTATAATCTTTAGAAAACCATGAATATCATTCTTGCTAACAATCATCAAAGAGATCTAAAATAGATCCATCCAATATTGAAAGAATCAAATTTCACCTGATATGAAATTTGAGATGCTGAGAGCTCTAAAATTTACTGCATTTGTTTCTAGATTTGTGCCTGGGTCTCCTATTATAGCACGGAGGGAAAAATCCTTTTTTGGCTCAACAGGAAGCTTGATAACCAGTTTTTCATACAGGGTCAGCATTCCATTATTTTTCAGATGTGAGATGTACCTCAGTCGAAACTGAGAATTAATTAGCACTGAATCTACATTACCTCTCAAAGGGCATCATTTGGACTGGAACACTTTATAAGGCTAGTTCTCAGGACTGGCCTTGGGTCAACCTCTCCCTACCTGCTGTGAGATGGTGCTGAGGGTAACTTCGGAAGGGTCACACCACAGATACTCTAACTATCTAGGTCCAAATGTATGGAAACATTAGACAAACTCATCAAAGAATACTCTGAGGTGTAGAGAAATAGACATACATACTTAGTTGTTGACTCTGGTAAATACAAAACCCATGCTCCTGATAATTAGGGGTTTTCAGAAGTGAATTCTTTTTCTTCTTTGATAAGTCCAAGAAGAACTGCTTAATGTAGGATTTAAAATGAAATCTGAGGAGTAAATAAGGAAATAAATCAACTAAAAGAGAAGACACTGAAACAATTCAAGGCAATGGAAGCCCAGAGTTACACAGTTCATGGTGCAGCTGGCACTGTGGGAGCAGGAGGCTATTTGGAATAGGGAAGGGAATTCTCAGGCCATAAACGAAAGAGGCTTGGAATTCCTGTTAAGGAAATTATAAAATGAGTCTTCTTTTTGCTTTCCCAGCATAATGCTGTGACTCACTTTTGACACCATATATTATGCCTCTTTCATTCAATACAAGTTTTAAAAATAAAAAGTAATTTCTAAAGAATATCAGAACCTGTAATACAGAAAACAAAATGCATGTTTTTTGAAAAAATTAACTTACATAAATGGGAAACAAGTTATAAGATGTAATGAAAGAAAGGCCTAGTTTGCAATATCATCAAAACAAAGTGCTGTAGAATAAAATCAACAAGTATAAGGCGTTCATATAAAGAAGTATTAAAATGTTACTGAAAGAGACAAAAATTTGTAAAAGAGGGTTAGAAATTAAAATGTCAATCCTTACAGTCAATGTATATATTTAATATGATTCAGATAAATCTGGCAGAAAGATACTTTGGGAAGCAGAAAAACTTGTTTTAAGGCAGACATATAAAAACTAAAAGCAAGCGGTGTGCCTGAGCGGCTCAGTGGGTTAAGTGTCTGACTCTTGATCTCAGCTCAGGTCTTGATCTCATGGTCATGAGTTCTAGCCCCACATTGGGCTTAGTGCTGAGTGTGAAGCCTACTTAAACACACTTAAACACACTTAAACACACACACACACACACACACACACACACACACACAAAGAAAAAAAAAACTTAAAGCAAGAATATCCAATGAAATTCTGGGGAAAAAATGGGGGTGGGGGGCACTCACTGTAATCATACAGTAAAACATCCCAACCATTACCACATTGGTATTTAATTTTAAACATCAATAGGGGCACCTGAGTGGCTCAGTCAGTTAAGCTCAGGTTCATGATCTCACAGTTTGTGATACTGAGCCCTGTGTTGGGCTCTGTGCTGACAGCTTGGAGCCTGGGGCCTGCTTCAGATTCTGTGTCCCTCCCCTGCTCACACTCTGTCTCTCTCTCTGTCTCTCTCAAAAATAAATAAACATTAAGCATCAATAGAACAGACTTGAAAGCTTAAAAATAGACTCAAATTCATACTGAAATTCAGTATATGATGAATTTGGTGTTTTACATTAGTGAAAGAATATGGATTTTTCAGTAAATGGTATTTGGACTATGAAAAAAATATGAAAAAATATAAAGTTAGAGCTTTCCATATTCCTTTTACAAAATATATTTCAGAAGGATCAAAGTGAAACATGAAAAATTCAACTAAAAACTTAGATAATATATCTGAACTTAAAAAAAAACAGTACTATAATAAGGAGTCCCTTTTAAAATGTCACATGAAAGACATAAAATAAAAAATTAATAAATCCACCTACATAAAAATAATGAAATTATTTATTAAAATATATAAGCCAAACAAAAAGACAAACGGCAAGATGGAAAAAAAATCGCAATTTATATCAGACAAGGAGATAATTTCTTCATGCTATAAGGGAGCCCTTCAGATAACAGTGAGAAAAAGAACAACCCCATGAAAAACTGGGCAAAAATAGTAGAAGAAAATAAAGATGTAAGGGTCATAAGGAGATGTGCAAATTAAAACTATGAGTTATCTGTTTTACTTCTAAAAGCAGCAATAAATAACACATTCGTTGGGACATCAAGTTGTCAAGGGTTTGGGGAAACAGGCAATCTCTCATATTTGTTAGCAATGGTGTAAGCTGGTACAAGCACATATCAAAATTTTAAATGCACAAAACCTCTGACGCAGAGAGTTCCTTTTTTTAAAATGTGTAATTCAGTGTTTTTTATTTATTTATTTTAATTTACAGTCAAATTAGTTAGCATATAGTGCAACACTGATTTCAGGAGTAGATTCCTTAGTGCCTCTTACCCATTCATTTTTAAGGACTCTATCTCATAGACAATCTGCCCTGGTGGAAAATGACAGATGTACTAGGATATTTGTGGCAGCACTATTGTAATGGCAGAAGACTAAAAGAACTCTGAAATCCGTCTATCAGGTACTGGTGATGTAAATTATGGGACATGGGTAGAACAGAACACTCCTCAGTCGCTAAAATAAAAAGAGAAACACTAATGATTGTGAGATAATATCCAAGATTTATCATAAAGTTAAAAAAAGAATGATACAGAAACTGTGCGATTTCACTTATCACATGGATAAAAGAATAATTTGTTCCAGTCTGGAACTGCTATTGTTATGAAGTTTTGCCTCCTTCTTGGCTTGCAAGGATAAAGTATCTTTTCTTTTGTCTCTGCAAGTGTATCAAATACCCAGGTTCTATCTAAACCATGGAGGCCACTACAATCTCTTGCTCCAGGTGACTTTTCCTGTCTGACCCAGTTTAATATAAATAACTTCAATGTGCCCAGTTGAGTGCTAATGTGTGAGATTTGGGATGTAGTCAGTGTTTATTAGATACTTCTCTAAAAAATATATGACTGATTGATTTGTAATACATGATACATGGAAATTACTCAGAAAATAATACTTGCAATGACATAATTTTTCAAAATGGAAGATATTTTATTATTATACGTAGGTACTTCTGTGATAAAAATAATTGACATTCATTCAAGATAAATTTATAAAGCACACAAAACTATGAAAATAAACTTCAATCTCTTCAATGTCCTAGAAATCATGTTAATTTTAGCATACATATTCTTCTAGGGTTTTATCTATCTTTATTGCTTTTTAAGTATATTTAAAAAATAAAATCAAAAAGTACATACTACAAATTAAATTATTCTAACCAACTTTTCCAAGTTCATCTGCATGCAATGAATAATTTTAATTTATCTGGAAAGGGGTTTACAGGATGGGCAAGAAATTCAGTTTGCAAAGTTCACAAAAACATTCAGTTTTTCCTAGAACTCTTTTGGTTTCTGGACAACATAGACTTTATTGGTCACCAGAAAAAGCAGCTCATTTCTCTGCATTAGTCTGATTTCAAAGTAATCCTGCCCTACACTGCCTTTTAGGTCACTTATATTAATAGAAAATAAACTATTAGATTTTGTCCTGAAATTGACACCAGAACCAGAATTTTACATCCATAAAGAAGGGAAGGATAAACTTTAGACCTTATCACTTACTAAATATGAATCGGGCCAACAGGAAGTCAGGAGACAGGGGGAATTGGTGAGTTCTCACACAGTTTCTCTGAAAGTTCCATTGAGCCTCAAACTCTATTGACAGGCTGGTCATTTTCTTAGCCCGTATTCCTGATAGTTTGGATAAGAATCTGAATTTTTTTTCAATATATCAAATTTATTGTCAAATTGGTTTCCATACAACACCAAGTGCTCATCCGAAAAGGTGCCCTCCTCAATACCCATCACCAACCCTCCTCTCCCTCCCACCCCCCATCAACCCTCAGTTTGTTCTCAGTTTTTAAGAGTCTCTTATGCTTTGGCTCTCTCCCACTCTAACCTCCTTTTTTTTTTTCCTTCCCCTCCCTCATGGGTTTCCGCCAAGTTTCTCAGGATTCACATAAGAGTGAAAACATATGGTATCTGTCCCTCTCTGTATGGCTTATTTCACTTAGCATAACACTGTCCATTTCCATCCACGTTGCTACAAAGGGTCATATTTCATTCTTTCTCATTGCCACGTAGTACTCCATTGTGTATATAAACCACAATTTCTTTATCCATTCATCAGTTGATGGACATTTAGGCTCTTTCCATAATTTAGCTATTGTTGAGAGTGCTGCTATAAACATTGGGGTACAAGTGCCCCCATGCATCAGTACTCCTGTATCCCTTGGGTAAATTCCTAGCAGTGCTATTGCTGGGTCATAGGGTAGGTCTATTTTTAATTTTTTGAGGAACCTCCACACTGTTTTCCAGAGTGGCTGCACCAATTTGCATTCCCACCAACAGTGCAAGAGGGTTCCCGTTTCTCCACATCCTCTCCAGCATCTATAGTCTCCTGATTTGTTCATTTTGGCAACTCTGACTGGCGTGGGGTGATATCTGAGTGTGGTTTTGATTTGTATTTCCCTGATAAGGAGCCACGTTGAGCATCTTTTCATGTGCCTGTTGGCCATCTGGATGTCTTCTTTAGAGAAGTGTCTATTCATGTTTTCTGCCCATTTCTTCACTGGGTTATCTGTTTTTCGGGTGTGGAGTTTGGTGAGCTCTTTATAGATTTTGGATACTAGCCTTTTGTCCGATATGTCATTTGCAAATATCTTTTCCCATTCTGTTGGTTGCCTTTTAGTTTTGTTGGTTGTTTCCTTTGCTGTGTAGAAGCTTTTTATCTTCATAAGGTCCCAGTAGTTCATTTTTGCTTTTAATTCCCTTGCCTTTGGGGATGTGTCGAGTAAGAGATTGCTACGGCTGAGGTCAGAGAGGTCTTTTCCTGCTTTCTCCTCTAAGGTTTTGATGGTTTCCTGTCTCACATTCAGGTCCTTTATCCATTTTGAGTTTATTTTTGTGAATGGTGTGAGAAAGTGGTCTAGTTTCAACCTTCTGCATGTTGCTGTCCAGTTCTCCCAGCACCATTTGTTAAAGAGACTGTCTTTTTTCCATTGGATGTTCTTTCCTGCTTTGTCAAAGATGAGTTGGCCGTACGTTTGTGGGTCTAGGTCTGGGGTTTCTATTCTATTCCATTGGTCTATGTGTCTGTTTTGTGCCAATACCATGCTGTCTTGATGATGACAGCTTTGTAGTAGAGCCTAAAGTCTGGGATTGTGATGCCTCCTGCTTTGGTCTTCTTCTTCAAAATTACTTTGGCTATTCGGGGCCTTTTGTGGTTCCATATGAATTTTAGCATTGCTTCTTCTAGTTTCAAGAAGAATGCTCGTGCAATTTTGATTGGGATTGCATTGAATGTGTAGATAGCTTTGGGTAGTATTGACATTTTGACAATATTTATTCTTCCAATCCATGAGCACGGAATGTTTTTCCATTTCTTTATATCTTCTTCAATTTCCTTCATAAACTTTCTATAGTTTTCAGCATACAGATCTCTTACATCTTTGGTTAGATTTATCCCTAGGTATTTTATACTTCTTGGTGCAATTGTGAATGGGATCAGTTTCTTCATTTGTCTTTCTGTTGCTTCATTATTAGTGTATAACAATGCAACTGATTTCTGTACATTGATTTTGTATCCTGCAACTTTGCTGAATTCATGTATCAGTTCTAGCAGACTTTTGGTGGAGTCTATCAGATTTTCCACGTATAATATCATGTCATCTGCATAAAGTGAAAGCTTAACTTCATCTTTGCCAATTTTGATGCCTTTGATTTCCTTTTGTTGTCTGATTGCTGATGCTAGAACTTCCAACACTATGTTAAACAACAGTGGTGAGAGTGGACATCCCTGTCGTGTTCCTGATCTCAGGGAAAAAGCTCTCAGTTTTTCCCCATTGAGGATGATGTTAGCTGTGGGCTTTTCATAAATGGCTTTTATGATCTTTAAGTATGTTCCTTCTATCCCGACTTTCTCAAGGGTTTTTATTAAGAAAGGGTGCTGGATTTTGTCAAAGGCCTTTTCTGCATCGATTGACAGGATCATATGGTTCTTCTCTTTTCTTTTATTAATGTGATGTATCACGTTGATTGATTTGCGAATGTTGAACCAGCCCTGCATCCCAGAAATGAATCCCACTTGACCATGGTGAATAATTCTTTTTATATGCTGTTGAATTCGATTTGCTAGTATCTTATTGAGAATTTTTGCATCCATATTCATCAGGGATATTGGCCTGTAGTTCTCTTTTTTTACTGGGTCTCTGTCTGGTTTAGGAATCAAAGTAATACTGGCTTCATAGAATGAGTCTGGAAGTTTTCCTTCCCTTTCTATTTTTTGGAATAGCTTGAGAAGGATAGGTATTATCTCTGCTTTAAATGTCTGGTAGAACTCCCCTGGGAAGTCATCTGGTCCTGGACTCTTATTTGTTGGGAGATTTTTGATAACCGATTCAATTTCTTCGCTGGTTATGTGTCTGTTCAAGTTTTCTATTTCCTCCTGATTGAGTTTTGGAAGAGTGTGGGTGTTTAGGAATTTGTCCATTACTTCCAGGTTGTCCAGTTTGTTGGCATATAATTTTTCATAGTATTCCCTGATAATTGTTTGTATCTCTGAGGGATTGGTTGTAATAATTCCATTTTCATTCATGATTTTATCTATTTGGGTCATCTCCCTTTTCTTTTTGAGAAGCCTGGCTAGAGGTTTGTCAATTTTGTTTATTTTTTCAAAAAACCAACTCTTGGTTTCGTTGATCTGCTCTACAGTTTTTTTAGATTCTATATTGTTTATTTCTGCTCTGATCTTTATTATTTCTCTTCTTCTGCTGGGTTTAGGCTGCCTTTGCTGTTCTGCTTCTATTTCCTTTAGGTGTGCTGTTAGATTTTGTATCTGGGATTTTTCTTGTTTCTTGAGATAGGCCTGGATTGCAATGTATTTTCCTCTCAGGACTGCCTTTGCTGCATCCCAAAGCGTTTGGATTGTTGTATTTTCATTTTCGTTTGTTTCCATATATTTTTTAATTTCTTCTCTAATTGCCTGGTTGACCCACTCATTCGTTAGTAGGGTGTTCTTTAACCTCCATGCTTTTGGAGGTTTTCTAGATGTTTTCCTGTGGTTGATTTCAAGCTTCATAGCATTGTGGTCTGAAAGTATGCATGGTATGATTTCAATTCTTGTATACTTATGAAGGGCTGTTTTGTGACCCAGTATGTGATCTATCTTGGAGAATGTTCCATGTGCACTCGAGAAGAAAGTATATTCTGTTGCTTTGGGATGCAGAGTTCTAAAGATATCTGTCAAGTCCATCTGATCCAATGTATCATTCAGGGCCCTTGTTTCTTTATTGACTATGTGCCTAGATGATCTATCCATTTCTGTAAGTGGAGTGTTAAAGTCCCCTGCAATTACCACATTCTTATCAATAAGGTTGCTTATGTTTGTGAGTAATTGTTTTATATATCTGGGGGCTCTTGTATTTGGCACATAGACATTTATAATTGTTAGCGCTTCCTGATGGATAGACCCTGTGATTATTATATAATGCCCTTCTTCATCTCTTGTTACAGCCTTTAATTTAAAGTCTAGTTTGTCTGATATAAGTATGGCTACTCCAGCTTTCTTTTGACTTCCAGTCATGATAAATAGTTCTCCATCCCCTCACTCTCAATCTGAAGGTGTCCTCAGGTCTAAAATGAGTCTCTTGTAGACAGCAAATAGATGGGTCTTGTTTTTTTATCCATTCTGATACCCTATGTCTTTTGGTTGGCACATTTAGTCCATTTACATTCAGTGTTATTATAGAAAGATATGCGTTTAGAGTCATTGTGATGTCCGTAGATTTCATGCTTGTAGTGATGTCTCTGGTAGTTTATATCACAGGATCCCCCTTAGGATCTCGTGTAGGGCTGGTTTAGTGGTGACAAATTCCTTCAGTTTTTGTTTGTTTGGGAAGACCTTTATCTCTCCTTCTATTCTAAATGACAGACTTGCTGGATAAAGGATTCTCAACTGCATATTTTTTTTTCTGTTCATCACATTGAAGATCTCCTGCCATTCCTTTCTGGCCTGCCAAGTTTCAGTAGAGAGATCGGTCATGAGTCTTATAGGTCTCCCTTTATATGTTAGAGCACATTTATCCCTCGCTGCTTTCAGAATTTTCTCTTTATCCTTGTATTTTGCCAGTTTCACTATGATATGTCGTGCAGAAGATCGATTCAAGTTATGTCTGAAGGGAGTTCTCTGTGCCTCTTGGATTTCAATACCTTTTTCCTTCCCCAGATCAGGGAAGTTCTCAGCTATTATTTCTTCAAGTACACCTTCAGCACCTTTCCCTCTCTCTTCCTCCTCTGGAATACGAATTATGCATAGATTATTTCTCTTTAGTGCATCACTTAGTTCTCTAATTTTCCCCTCATACTCCTGGATTTTTTTATCTCTCTTTTTCTCAGCTTCTTCTTTTTCCATAATTTTATCTTGCAGTTCACCTATTCTCTCCTCTGCCTCTTCAATCTGAGCCGTGGTCATCTCCATTTTATTTTGCAGCTCATTAATGGTATTTTTTAGCTCCTCCTGGCTGTTCCTTAGTCCCTTGATCTCTCTAGCAACAGATTCTCTACTGTCCTTTATACTGTTTTCAAGCCCAGCGATTAATTTTATGACTATTATTCTAAATTCACTTTCTGTTATATTGTTTAAATCGTTTTTGATCAGTTCGTTAGCTGTCGTTATTTCCTGGACGTTTTTTTGAGGGGAATTCTTCCATTTTGTCATTTTGGATAGTCCCTGGAGTGGTGCAGAACTGCGGGGCACTTCCCCTGTGCTGTCTTGAATAACTTGAGTTGGTGGGCAGGGCCGCAGTCAGACCTGATGCCTGCCCCCAGCCCACCGCTGGGGCCACAGGCAGACTGGTGTGCGCCTTCTCTTCCCCTCTCCTAGGGGCGGGAATCACTGTGGTGTGGCGTGGCCCATCTGGGCTACTTGCACACTGCCAGACTTGTGGTGCTGGGGATCTGGCGTATTATCTGGGGTGGATCGGCAAGGTACACGGGGGTGGGAGGGGCAGGCTCAGCTCGCTTTTCCTTCGTAGATCCGCTTCAGGAGGGGCCCTGTGGCACTGGGAGGGAGTCAGACCCGCAGGAGGGATGGATCCGCAGAAGCACAGCGTTGGGTGTTTGCACGGTGCAAGCAAGTTCCCTGGCAGGAACTGGTTCCCTTTGGGATTTTGGCTGGGGGATGGGCGAGGGAGATGGCACTGGCAAGCACCTTTGTTCCCCGCCAAGCTGTGCCCTGTCGTCCGGGGCTCAACAACTCTCCCTCCCGTTATCCTCCAGCCCTCCCATTCTCCGAGCAGAGCTGTTAGCTTATAACCTTCCAGATGTCAAGTCCCGCTTGCTGTCAGAACACACTCCGTCCAGCCCCTCTGCTTTTGCCAGCCAGACTCGGGGGCTCTGCTTGGCTGGCAGGCCCCCCCTCTGCCCCGGCTCCCTCCTGCCAGTCCTGTGGAGTGCACACCGCCTCGCCACCCTTCCTACCCTCTTCTGTGGGCCTCTCATCTGCGCTTGGCTCGGGAGACTCCGTTCTGCTTGTCTTCTGGCATTTTTCTGGGTTATTTAGGCAGGTGTAGGTGGAATCTAAGTGATCAGTAGGACGCGGTGAGCCCAGCATCCTTCTGCGCCACCATCTTCCTAATCATCTCAAGAATCTGAATTTTAGATGAGCCATTAAGTCATTCATATTTACCACAAAAGTGTTCAAATTATATTTGTTAACTGTGACATAAAGGAGGCAACAGTTTTTCCTTTCTTTTCCTTTCCTTTCCTTTCCCCTTTACCTTTCCATATGTGTGTGTATGTACGTGTATGTGTATGTGTGTGTATATGTATATATATATATTTGGTATCAGGATAATGCTGGCCTCATAGAATGAATTTGGAAGTTTTTCCTTCCTTTTCTATTTTTTGGAATAGTTTGAGAAGAATAGGTATTACCTCTTCTTTGAATGTTTGGTAGAATTCACTTGTGAAGCCACGTGGTCCTAAACTTTGTTTGTCAGGAGTTTTTTGATTACGGATTCAATTTCATTGCAGATAACTGGTCTGTTCAAATTTTCTATTTTTTTCAGATTTAGTTGTGGGATGTTACATGTTTCCAGAAATGTAGCCATTTTGTCTAGGTTTTCCAATTTGTTGGCATATAGTTTTTCATATTTTCTCATAATCCTTTGTATTTCTGTGGTGTCATTTATTATTTCTGATCTTTCATTCCTGATTTTGTTTGAGTCCTCTTTTGTTTTTTGATGATTTTGGCTATAGGCTTATCAATTTTGCTGATCTTTTCAAGAACCAGTTCCTAGTTTCATTGATATGTTCTATTGGGTTTTTTTGTTTGTTTTTTGTTTTGCTTTGTTTCTATTTTCTTTATCTCTGCTCTAATCTTTATTATTTCCTTCCTTCTATTGGTTTTGGGTTTTGTTTATTCTTCTTCTAGTTCTGTTAGGTATAAGATTAGGTTGTTTATTTGAGATTTTTCTTGCTTCTTGAGGTAGGCCTGTATTGCTGTAAATTTCTCTTTTAGAACCACTTTTGCTGCATCCCAAAGATTTTGGACTGTGTTTTCACTTTCACTTCTGTCCATGTATTTTTTATTTCCCCTTTCATGTATGTTGTAGGTGACCCAGTCATCGTTAAGTAGCCTGTTATTTAACCTCCATGTAGTTGTGCTCTTTGTAGATTTTTTTTTCTTGTGGTTAATTTCTAGTTTCTTAGTTTTGTGGTCAGAAAAGATGCATCATATGATTTCAATCTTTTTGAATTTTTTGAGATTTATTTTATGGACTAATATGTGATCTATTCTGGAGAAAGTTCCATGTGCACTTGAAAAGAATATGTATTCTGCTGTTTTAGGATGGAATGTTCTGAATATACCTGTTAAACCCACCTGATCCAATGTATTATACAAAGCTACCATTTCCTTGTTGATTTTCTGTTTGGATGATCTGTCCATTGATATAAGTGGGGTGTTAAAGTCCCCTACTATTATTATATTACTATTAATTAGTTCTTTTATGTTTGTTATTAACTGCTTTATGTATTTGGGTGTTTCCATTTGGGGTGCATAAATACTTATAATTGCTATATCTTCTTACTGGAGTATCCCCTTTATGATTATATAGTGTCCTTCTCTGTCTCTTGTTACAGTCTTCATTTTAAAGTCTATTTTGTCTATCAGTGTTGCTACGCTGGCTTTCTTCCTATATTCATTTGCATGAAAAATGTTTCTCCAACCCCTCCCTTTCAATCTGCATGTGTTTTTAGATCTGAAATGAGTCTCTTGTTGGCAGTATTTAGATGGGTCTTGTTTTTTTATCCATTCTGTCATCCTATATCTTTTGATTGGAGAGCTGAGTCCATTTATAGTCAAAATAATTGTTGATAGGTACATAATTATTGCCATGTTGTTACTTGTCTTATGGTTGTTTTTGTAGTTCTTCTCTGTTCCTTTCTTTTCTTGCTTTCTTTTCTCATAGATTGGCTATCTTTAATGAGATATTTGGATTCCTTTCCCTTTATTTTTGCACGTCTTTTACTGGTTTTTCATTTTTGGTTACCATTAGGTTTGTATATAACATCTTCTGCACATAGACTCTATATTAAGTTGATAATTGCTTAAGCTTGGACCCATTTGCTACTTCTCTCCCCTCCCCACCTATGTTATAGGTATATGGTGTCAAACTTTACATCCTTTTATTTTATGAGTCCCTTTTTACAGATTTACTTATTTTTTACAGATATACTTATTTTTTCTGCTCTTGTGCTTCCTACTTTTCTTACTCTTACTTATGATCTTTCCTTTCCACTCAAAGAGTCCCTTTAACATTTCTTGTAGGGCTGGTTTAGTGGTCATGAATTCCTTTGACTTTTTTTGGTCTGGAAAACTCTATTTCTCCTTCTATTCTGAAATGATACCCTACTAGATAGAGTATTCTTGGATGCAGAATTTTTTTCTTGTCAACACTTTGACTATGTCATGACATCCCTTACCTGAAAAGTTCCTACTGAAAAATCTGCTGATAGCCTTACAAGGTCCCTTGTATGTAACTGTTTTCTTCTTTTCTTGCTGCTTTTAAAATTCTTTATCACTACTTTTTACCATTTTAATTACTCTGTGTTTGGTGTGGACTTCCTTTCGTTAATTTTGTTGAGGGGTCTCTGTGCCTCCTGGATATGGATATCTGTTTCCTTCCCCAGATGCAGGAAGTTTTCAGCTACTATTTCTTCAAATAAAGATTCTGTCCCTTTACTCACTCTTCTCCCTCTGGGATCCCTATAATGCAAATGTTATTAGGCTAATAGTGTTGCTGAGTTCCCTAAATCTGTTCTCATTTTGCATAGTTTTTTTCTCTCACCTACTCAGCTTGCCTACTTTCCATTACTTTGTCCTCCAGGTTGCTGATTTGTTATTCTGCTTCCTCTAGTCTGTTATTTATTCCATCTAACATATTTTTAATTTCATTCATTGTGTTCTTCATCTCTGATTCTTTTTAATCTCTTTTTTAAGGGTCTCATTGATGTCCTCCACTACTTTCTCAAGTCCAGTGGGTATCTTTATGATGATTACTTTAAATTTCCTATCAGGCATATTGTTTATCTCCATTTGACTTAGGTCTCTTGCTCTGATTTTGTCCTATTCTTTCATTTGGGACACATTAGTCTGTCTCCTCGTTTTATGTAACTCTTTATGTGTGTTTCTGTGTATTAAGAAAGTTGGCTATGTCTCCTGTTCTTGAAAGTAGTGCCCTTATGAGGAGGAGGTCCTGTAGTGCCTTGCCATGCAAGGTCCCTCATTTATTGGAATTTAGCACTTCAGGGATATCTCCTATGTGTGTTTTGGGTGCCCTACTATTGTGGCTGAGCCACTGTTTCCTTCAGTCCCGTTGTCTCCAGTGACTCTCTTTGCCTGTTGGGGGCAGTTTTTTGTCCTTGTGGTGTTAATGGACCAATCTTAGGCTCCCTTGGACTTGAGTTGAGTCAGACCAGGAGTTTGCCAGTGATGCAGTTGTACCAAACTGCAAGGAGCTTTCCCTGTGTTGTCCACTGAGAAGCTTCCTGTGGTAGGTAGAGTCTGCAGTCAGATCAGCTGTCTTCCCCCAGCCCACTGCTGGGGCTACAGTCTGATTGATGTGTGTGTGATTATCTTTCTCTTTTCTTGGGTTAGGAGTCCTGCAGGGCAATGCTGGCCTCTGTTGCAACTGCTTGCAAACCGCCAGGCTTGTAGCCCCAGTTTGGATGGGCTCTGGCCAAGAGAATATTGGAGGAGGCAGATCCACAAGATTTAAGGGGGGATGATGTGTAATTTTAGCAAAGTTTGCATGCTGGTTCTCTGAGAGATATGCCACTGATGCCAGGACCAAGACGGCAGGTTAGAAATCATGGATCAGCAATGCGTGTAGGTAGGGAAATGTGGAATTATCAAAGCTTCCTTGGTCCTTGGGGTGGGGACCTGCAGTGCTGGGACTGAGGCAGGCCTGGCTGAAGTAGGCAGATCACATAAATATGGACTGGGTGATGGTATTAGCCAGTTAGGTAGTGAGTGTTGGTGCCACGCTGGTTCATGCAGGTGGCCATGTGTTTATGCTATGGGGTGGGAGAGGGAAATGGTGCTGGTCAACTCTTTTCTTCTCAGAGAAGTCTCCCACAGATCTCTGTCCCACACATCCTCTAATATTAGTAAATAAGTCTCCTTCCTGTGTGCCCCAGGTGTTTTTCAAACTGCTGGTTGTATGCTATATCTCTGTGGGCTGTTCATTGTGCTGTCTCTTTAAGGGTGGGGATTCAGTTTCCTCTCCCCCTCCTGACTCTCACAGAGCTGAGTTCACTGATTTTTAAAATTCTGTTGGTTGCAAGAACCCACAAAATTTGGACCCTCTGGTTTTCAAAGCAAATGTTGTGGGGATTCATCTTCAGCATGCCAGCTACCCAGCGTGAAGGTCTATTTCTCTCCCTTCTCTGTGTTTGTGACAGTACTGCAGATTCATTTACCTCCCCACAGCATTTCCACCCTTCCTACCATCTTCAATGTGGCCTTTTCTCCATATTTCGTTGTGGAGTTTGTTCTGGTAGCCTTTGGGTTGTTTTCTGGGTTATTTACACTGATGTGAGTATCCATCTCATCTAGCTCTATCCATGAGAGGAAGTGAGCTTAGGGTCCTACTCCACCATCTTCCCAGCAATCTATAACAATTCTTTCACCTAAAATGAACTATCCTTGAAAAGTTTTAAACACATGTATTAAGGGGCATTTCCAGCAGTGTAGATTAACAACAATCTACTAACATATATATTTACCACCACCAATGAGATTATACATACTGGAAGGAAACTAAACTAGCAAACGATTAAAAAAAATTTTTTTTTAACATTTATTCATTTTTGAAGACAGAGAAAGACAGAGCTTGCGTCAGGGAGGGGCAGAGAGAGAGGGAGACACAGAATCTGAAGCAGGTTCCAGGCTCTGAGCCGTCAGCACAGAGGCCGATGCAGGGCTCGAACTCACGAACTGCGAGATCATGCCCGGAGCTGAAGTCAGACACTCAACTGACTGAGCCACCCAGGTGCCCCACTAGCAAACTATTTTGATTTCACAGACTGGATCTCGGGATCAAGAGTGAAGATGCTCATTCCAATTGGTCTCACTTGCAAGGCACCAAATCTGTTCTTTGGGGAATGGGGTTAGGGCAAGGTGAGGACAAGAGTCTGAGCTATACCTTAGATACCTATGATCACCATCAATGATGTGGTTCTTTGGGGAATGGGGTTAGGGTAAGGTGAGGGCAAGAGTCTGGGCTATACCTTAGATACCTAGGATAACCATCAATGATGTGGCCTAAAACAAATATGTTTAGTTAGGGGTAGAAGGAGGTATAAGGCACAACTGGCTGAACCTGTAATAAAGGACATAAAATAGAGGGAGCATCAAGGCTTCTCAGGGAGAGACCCTCTTGTCTTTTATTAAGTTAGTAAATACAAAATGCTAGCATCCAGTATCCTTCAAGTGTAGATCTTAAAAATATTAAGTCCTCCTAAACTTGTTTCCATTCTGATCCCCAGGGCGTAGGCATAATAACTGCTAAACTGAGAGCGGACTTTCAGTAACTCACAGTATCAGTTCCTGTTCCTTTTTTCTATAGTTATTCATGCCAGCAATACCCAAAACATTCATTCTATTGTTTTCAGCTTTATGTCAGAGAAGATACTGTCTTTTCCCCGTTTATGAATTCTAAAGCCTATAAATCTTGACTCTAAAAAATATTTTTTCCCTTTATCCTCAGATTTGCCTAGCTGAAGAACTTCATTAAACATATTCCTGATCTGAAACTGCTTAATGTCTATGTTTTCAGGAACCCCATGCAAATCTGGATGTCATCAGGGTGTGTTCCTTCTCTGTATGCTGCATGATTCCTGTCTGGGAATGTCTGTTAAGACCCCTGAACTGCAAACACTAGGTGACAAATAACACCTTATTTCTAAGCAAGGTGCTCAAATAGTTTTTCACAGTTGGAAATTTATTAATTCATGGGACATAATCCCATGAATTCCAACAACATTATTCCAATTCAATCAAACTTGTTATTTACTAACTTCTACCAGTTTAGGAAAACTTTCTGATTATAATCCTTCTCTTACTAATATACTCTTACCAATACATCAATGTACTCCTCTGTAATTAGACTTACTGAATATCATATTTTAAAGCATAAATCTTGTAACAATTACAAAGGATGGGAGCTGAAGGAAATACTCTTAATTTATGTTTTCTTTTGTTATTTTATCCCAACACTTAAATGTTTTACATCCTCATGATCCAAGAGGACTTTCTGATCATAGGAGGCATTCTGATTACTCTGTCTTGTGTAATAGGGTCATCCCTCCTCTAAAATTAATACCTATTAATAATCTCTCCAGGGTAAACTGGAGAAACTGTGATTATTCTTGCTTGAGATTATCTACCACTTGGATCATCACCATGGCCATAGAGGCAAGGTCAAGAAGTTGGCAGCTCCCATTTAAAACATGGGTTTAATGAGGGGAGAGATTAATTTTTGAGTTGAGTGAAGGGCAGGATGAGAACACATATGGCCAATAAAAACTTTAGTGAGATTACCAGCCATTCCAATTTGAGTTCACTGTTACTCTTACTAATAGCAAAATAATTATTATGATGTGCCCAATGCTTTAAGGATATTAACTCATTAATTCTCATTACTAGACTAAAAAATTGGTTCTATTATTAGTGCTATTTTATAGATGAGAAAACTAAGAAGTTAGCTAAATTATTGAATGTCACAAAACACAGGATGTAAAAATGCAATTTGAAAACATGCATCTTGGTTCCAAAATTATGCTATTATGAACTATACTACACTATTTATCTATGGTCAACATATCCTACTGAATAGTCTGTGATTCTATGATTATATTTAAAAGGTGCAGCTGACTCTGGTTACCTCCCCCATCAAAAAGGAAAAAAAAAAATTCTGTTCTATTCTTTCCACTTAGCACATAGCCACACACCTAGAGACCATATTTCCTATATTTCAGCCAGGTATGTCCAAATGTTTCAGTTTTCATAAATAAAATATGAAAGACTCATATTTCAGTCTGAGCCTTGAAACACTGAATAAGTATTCTGACATTCTCTTTTCCTGTCTCATGGTCTAGAGACCAGACATGTGCCTCAGAAAACTAGAAAATTTCAATAGTAACATGAAATACACTTTAATATTTATAAATATTGTATTTTAGAGCCCTCTTTTAAAGCAATGTAGGTGTTAACCTTCATTAATATAAAAGATGAGCAAAATGAATAGAGATCTTTAAATTTCCTGTAGGAAATCTCAAAAGAGATAGTGAGAGAGAAAGAGAAAGGAAACTCTGAACTGAAATTTTAAATGTACAAGGAACAATTGCTTTCATTTGGGGGAGGGAACAGAAAGGGACAACTTCATCAAAATTTATAATTATGATCTAAGATTTCAAGTGACTATTCATTTCTATCAATAAGGCTCTTTTTTACTCACTCAGGCTATAGGCACCACACAGACTCATGAGGAGAAGCTCCATATATGCCAGCAGTAATGACATTTGCTATCTGTTTTGAATTAAGCCATATGGCCCTTCTCTTCAAGGCCAACCCTCAGGGCAGTTTTGGTTTATTCCCATAATTACTACAACTACAGAGAGAAAGGACTTCATTTTCTAATTCCAACTAAATATCCTTCTATTTTATGATGCAATTCCCTCAAAAAGAAATTAAGAACTAAATCCACATTTGCAGCCACAAACTTGATATTGTGTTGTCTGTTATATTTTCTACTGCCTACTTCCACCTATGCAACCAGCTGTTTCCATCTATTCTTTGCTTATGTGTACCCTCCACAGAGATATTCTATCTAATCACCTCTTCTTGAGTCTTCAAGAGGCAAGAGGTCATGTTTGGACATGAATGTATACCCCACAATGTGCAGAAGCAGATGTAAGTGTGTGAACAGTGGGGAAGAAACAATTGTTTAAATGTGAGGAGCCATTCTCCCAAATTGCAGATAGATTATTGGTTGTTACCTTTGTTCATCTATGTTTTCTGATTGTTTTATAAAAACACTGATTGTTTATCAGACTGAATACTTGAGAAAGAACAAGTAAAACAACCGAAACTTCTCCGACTAAGGTACTATCCAAGAAATCCCTCCTAAGAAATATGCTTCTGAAATAATTTGAATACATTCTTCATCATGTGTAGCAAGGACCCTGAAGTCAGTGGGGAGTGGTGCATGAAGAAATGTTTGTGTAAAACTCTTCCAGGGTGAGAATTGGAAGGAAGATAGGCAAGCGGATGGTCTTGGGATTCCTGAAGCCTGAGCAGGGAGAAGATGTGAACTTTCCAGCCCCCTTTCACTCATGTATATTCTGTAGTCCACTAATATCTACGTAACTGTCTTAAGTAGTTCAGAACAGCAAGGATTACTTTTACTTTTGACTCTGGTATCCTCCTCAGGTTCCCTGAATGTGTGGCTATTATATTCAGATTTGATCCCGTTTCAAGAAGAGCTTTGTGCCTCTGCTGACTTTGTTGAGCAGAGCCTCAATACGAGTCCTGGATTGTTTATCGCAGGACTTACAAGTAAAAGGTTAAAAAAAATTCATAACAAAACTTTCTCTTCTTTAAGCCATACTTTGCTGGACCTCTTCTATTACTCACAGATGAATAATAGTGAATCTAACTTTAGATGAACCTAACTCTAGCTGTTATAATTTCTAAGAAACTTTGAAGGCAATGACTATATTACTCATATTTGTAACCCCAGAACTGAACTCCGTATCTGACCATAATAGGTGCTCATCAAGTATCCAATGAGCAGTAGGATAAAGATAATAAGTAGGGCTTGATGTCATAAAATGTGAGATGAACTGAATTCCTTGATGGGGTGTTGAAAAATAAAGATTTGTCTAGAAACAACTTAGTGGTTGTGGAATGAATGGCAGAACTGCAAAAATAACAGTAACTGCTCAGTTTATACTGCCACACTGTAAAGCTCCTATGTGATAATCAATATAGTACACCAATACTTCATTTATAAGGGGCTTAAAGGATAAAAAAATTTGGTAAGAAAGTTAATTTCAAGTGAGTTTTTGCATCACCAAGTGTAGTAAGAGACAAAGAGACCAGTGTTTACTTCTGGATTCTGCATCTCACTATAACAATTCTTGGCAAGTCTGTAGCCCTAATCTACTATATTTATCTACAAAGGAGAAATCAGTATCTTTAACCTTTAGGGTTTTTGCAAGGTCATGTGATTAAGACATCTGGACCAAGGCTGGACCCAGTAAGGGATTCAATAAATGTTAAGGAGCACTAGAATGCTATTAAAGAAGTAAATCTTTGGAGACAGGTGATACCCATGAGTCACCACTAGCAAGTAAGGCCATGATGAAGAAAGAGTGGTGCTATCTGCCAGGGCCAGTCTTCATACTGAGATGACACAGGGTGTCCCATGCAGGGACTAGGTCAACATGCAGAATTACTCTGTGTCAGGGGATGATTTGCGGTCTAGTAGTTTCTTCAGAGAATTTTTTGGATTTATTGGAACCTGGCTCCCACATGTCCGGTGAAAAACAAAATTCAGCACTGGTCAGTGAATTAGGAAGCATTAAAGAATTTCTACAAGATACAGCTATCTCTCTGAGACGTTAATTTGCATTTTCTTCACTACAAATAAGATTGAGTACTTTTACATGTTTGTTTGCTATTTTGTTTCCCTGTGAAATCTGTAGAGATGTCTTTCTTGAGCTTTCTTGAGATTTTCCACCTTGATTTGTAAGAATTATTTTTCTAAGGGTCTTGGATATGAGTTTTTTGTGGTTAGGTGATTAAAAATGTCATCTATTCTGTGACCACTTTTTAACACCTTTAAGGGTGTTTTCCATGAAAGTTGTACTTAGTTTTGATGTAGTCAAACTTAAATTTTTCCTTTAAGGAGGTGGTAGTTGTGGTGTGTGCGTGTTCTCTAAGAATTATTTCTCTCATCTAAGGTCATAACGTTATTTATATACATTAGGTAGAATTTCCCCCATTCATATGATTAAATTGTATTGGGAAATTGTACCTGTACCCACCTCCAAAAATATACTTTAGACTCATATGTCATACCACCTGAAAATATCAATTATCAGTGAATTACAGATCTAAAAGTTAAATGTAAAACAATACATATTTTAGAAAATAACATAGGTAAATAACACAATGACTCTGGATGGCAGAAAAATTCTTAGAGAATATACACAACACTGCCACCAATACAATAACTTATAAATAATGACAGTTTTCTTTCATTAGTTTCACTTTTTATACTTATTTCCTCATTTTCCTTGGACAGACCATCCCATACTACGAAGTCAGCTTTACTTTGAAAATGTCTTTATTTTACATAATTTTTGGAAACATTTTTACTAGGTAGAGAACTGTGGTTGGAAATTCTTTTACATTCAGTACCTTAGACATGTTATTCCACCTTTCTTCCTACTGGCATAGATTTTAGGAAGAAATCTTCTGACACTTCTATTTTTGGTTTTTTGTAGGTGGTGCTTCTTTTTCTAGAGAGAAAATCTTTTAAGATTTGGATTTCATGAATTTGACTATGTTGTGCATAGGTGTGTTTTTGGTTGTTATTTATTCTGCATGGGGTTGATTCTGTAAACCTCTGGATATATGGTTTCTTGTCTTTTATTAATTTTGGAAAACTTATATATCCTTTTTTTATCATCTTCTACTTCAGTTATTCCAATTACATGTATATTAAATATTTTGATATTTTTCTATGTAATATCCTGTTGGTATCTCTAAAAGACAATCTCCCTCCAAGAACATACCCCTTCAAATTTTAAAGTCTCCCAACTTTATGTGAACTCTCTAATACCAAAGAAATGGTGAAAAGGAAACACTGTTTTCCAGGTACAGGAAGAACAAATGGGGGGGTGTACTCTCTTTCCAGTGATATAATCTTACTGCAGGTTGTGAGCAAAGCCATGTATTTACACAGCCAACCCACCAAGCAATTTCCACGCCTTACATTTTGTGTAATTCTGAAAGCCTAGTCTTTTACTCTATTTCTATGCCTAGCAATATCCAGGTGCTTTTAGTTTTGCTTTGTTTGTTTGCTTGTTTGTTTGTTTGTTTGTTTTGGTCACAGTAGGCTTTTATCTCCAATTCTAGATTTTCCCAAGCCTATAAATCTCATCCCTTAAGGGCCATTATTAATTTGTTCCTACACTTCTCTCAGTTGAAGAATTGCACTCACTCAACAGAATTCTAACCTGAAACTGCTTCAAGTTTGTGCTTCTCTGGAAGAGCTGGCATACCTAGCTTTGTGTACAGGATAATAAAATGAGACTCCTCCTGTCTGAGGATTTCCACTAGATCCCAAAGCAGAGTATACTTGGTCCCAAATAAACACACTTTCTAAAACAAAAAGCTAGATCATTTTTTCTGGAGTTAATAAAATATGAAAAACCTTCATTACAGTTAAATAAAGTCTCATTAACCTCTGTCAGTTTAAGAAATCATGTTAATAGGGGGAAGAAGCCAAGATGGTGGAACAGCATGGAAGTTTTTTGTGTGTCTCGTGTCCATGAAATACAGCCAGACCAACACTAAACCATCCTACACACCTAGAAAACTGATTGGAGGATTAACACAACAATCTCCACAATCTGAACCACAGAATTCAGAAGGTACATGGTGCAGACAGGTGAATTCAGGGAGCGAGAAGCCACGGGAACGGAGGTGCTTTTACAGATGGACAGAAGATGGAGGTGGGGGCCGGGAGAATGTGGGAAAAGCACGCCTCCCCAAAAGCGGCTTGAGAGAAAGTGGAAAATTGGAAACAGCCACAGGGACTAAACTAAAAAGGGATAAAGGAGAAAGGAGAGGGTTTAAATTCCATTAAGACTGTAAACAAGGGGAGTGCAAAGTCTGCACTCCGCAGCTCCATACCTGGTGGTGCTCTGGTGGGAAGGGCGAATCCCCAGGAACAGAGTGGGGTCCGGGAGTTTCTTGGGCCACATGGGAAGAGGTTCCACTGTTGGAAGGACTTTTGGTAGAGACTGTTGAAGCCACCTGGTTCCAGCAGACCCCAGAAAATGGCCACATTCGCTGGTGCTGGAAACAAGGTCATTAAGGGTGAAGCCTGGTGCCAGATGTGTGTTGTGATTTTCCATAATCCCTGAAAAGCTGCTGCTACACTATCTTGCGAACTTTTTCTGGGGCGGGCTGGCACCTGGCCACAGTCTCAGGGCACTGGCAGCAGCAGGGTCCAGCAAGTGTTCCTGGGTTCAGCCGACATTTGGCCATTGCTCATTCAGTTATTCCTTGGTGAGACTCTCACGCAGAAGGGCAGAACGGGTCAAAGCCACAGTCCTTCAGTAGTAAGGGGGCCAGGGAAAACAGCTGCATCTGAGACAAAACTTGGGGGGGAGGTACTGCCTGGGGCCTAGTCACAGAGAGTGAAAAAGTGGGGAGTGGATGAAAGCTGAAGACAGAGAACGGGTGCATGATTGCTGATCTGGGAGAACAGAGTTCCAATGTTAGAGACTGGGTAGCTAGTCTCTAGGTGGCGCCATTTTCACTGCTCCCACGCATGTGCATACGCACCTATGAGCGCCACAACACTCCACCCCAGTAGGCCATCTAGGGGAAAACAGAGCCGTTACACTGAGTCCCACCCAACTGAGCCAACCTCGCTCTTCAAGAACACAAGTCTCACTTCCTACTTAGTTTATGGACTATAAAGCGCTACATAGTCTGACTTCTAGGGGAAAACAAAGTAATTTCAGTCCTACTTCAATCGTTAGCAGGTCCACCTATTGAATTTTCTTTCTTTTTTTTTCTCTTTTACACTTCTTTTCTTTTTCTTGAATAAAGAGAAAAAATTCATTTCTAATTTCAATTTTTATTAAAAATATTTTTAATTTTTTACTATATTTTTTGCTTTTGTGTAAATTTTTTCAAATTCTATTTTACTTCCATCATTTTACTTTAGTCTACTTCAGTGTATTCACCTTTTCAAATTTTCAAACGATTTCCTTTCTTTTTCTTTTTTTCTCTTTTTTGTTTCTTTTCTTTCTCTTGAATGCAGAAAGAAAAACTTCATTTTTACTTCCAATTTCTATTAGAAATATTTTTCTTCAATTTTTTTACTATATTTTTTGCTTTCGTGTAAATTTTTTCAAATTCTATTTTACTTCCATCATTTTATTTTAGTCTACGACAGTGTATTCACTTTTTCAAATTTTCAAACGATTTCCTTTTTTCTGTCTCTCTCTTTTTCATTCCTTTTCTTTTTCATGAATACAGAAAGAGAAAAAATTCATTTTTATTTTTAATTTTTATTAAAAATATTTTTCCTTAATTTTTTTCTACTATATTCTTTACTTTTGTGTATATTTTCTCAAATTCTATTTTATTTCCATCATCTTATTTTAGTCTACTTCAATGTATTCTTTTTCAAATTCTCAAACGATTTCCTTTTTTTTCTTCCTCCCCTCCTTTTTTTCCCTAATCTGTCAAACCACTTTCAACACCCAGACCAAGACACACCGAGGATCTAGCACCATTTATTCGATTTGTGTGTGTGTGTTTAATTTTTTAATTTTAATATTTTTTCATTTTAATTTTTTTAATTTTAATTTTTCTACTTCATTAATTCCTGTTCTCTCTTCAAAATGACAAAACGAGAATAGAAACCCCAGAACTAGACCCACAAAAGTATGGCCAACTAATCTTTGACAAAGCAGGAAAGAACATCCAATGGAAAAAAAGACAGTCTCTTTAACAAATGGTGCTGGGAGAACTGGACAACAACATGCACAAGATTGAAACTAGACCACTTTCTCACACCATTCACAAAAATAAACTCAAAATGGATAAAGGACCTGAATGTGAGACAGGAAACCATCAAAACCCTAGAAAAGAAAGCAGGAAAAGACCTCTCTGACCTCAGCCATAGCAATCTCTTACTCGACACATTCCTGAAGGCAAGGGAATTAAAAGCAAAAATGAACTACTGGGACCTTATGAAGATAAAAAGCTTCTGCACAGCAAAGGAAACAACCAACAAAACGAAAAGGCAACCAATGGAATGGGAAAAGATACTTGCAAATGACATATCGGACAAAGGGCTAGTATCCAAAATCTATAAAGAGCTCACCAAACTCCACACCCGAAAAACAGATAACCCAGTGAAGAAATGGGCAGAAAACATGAATAGACACTTCTCTAAAGAAGACATCCAGATGGCCAACAGGCACATGAAAAGATGCTCAACGTGGCTCCTCATCAGGGAAATACAAATCAAAACCACACTCAGATATCACCTCACGCCAGTCAGAGTGGCCAAAATGAACAAATCAGGAGACTATAGATGCTGGAGAGGATGTGGAGAAACGGGAACCCTCTTGCACTGTTGGTGGGAATGCAAATTGGTGCAGCCACTCTGGAAAACAGTGTGGAGGTTCCTCAAAAAATTAAAAATGGACCTACCCTATGACCCAGCAATAGCACTGCTAGGAATTTACCCAAGGGATAAAGGAGTACTGATGCATAGGGGCACTTGTATCCCAATGTTTATAGCAGCACTCTCAACAATAGCTAAATTATGGAAAGAGCCTAAATGTCCATCAACTGATGAATGGATAAAGAAATTGTGGTTTATATACACAATGGAGTACTACATGGCAATGAGAAAGAATGAGATATGGCCCTTTGTAGCAACGTGGATGGAACTGGGGAGTGTTATGCTAAGTGAAATAAGCCATACAGAGAGGGACAGATACCATATGTTTTCACTCTTAGGTAGATCCTGAGAAACTTAACAGAAAGCCATGGGGGAGCGGAAGGAAAAAAAAAAAAGGTTAGAGTGGAAGAGAGCCAAAGCATAAGAGACTCTTAAAAACTGAGAACAAACTGAGGGTTGATGGGGGATGGGAGGGAGGGGAGGGTGGGTGATGGGTATTGAGGAGGGCACCTTTTGTGATGAGCACTGGGTGTTGTATGGAAACCAATTTGACAATAAACTTCATATATTGAAATAAAATAAAATAAAATAAAATATTAAAAAAATGACAAAATGAAGGAATTCACCCCAAAATAAAGAGCACAAAGAAACGACAGCCAGGGATTTAACCAACACAGGTACAAGCAAGATGTCTGAACCAGAATTTAGAATCATGATAATAAGAAAACTAGGTGGAGTCGAAAATAGATTAGAATCCCTTTCTGCAGAGATAAAAGAAATAAATAGTCATAATGAAATTAAAAATGCTATAACTGAGCTGCAATCACAGATGGATGCAGCCGCGGAAAGGATGGATGAGACAGAACAGAGAATCAGTGATATAGAGGACAAACTTACAGAGAATAATGAAGCAGAAAAAAAGAGGGAGATTAAGGCAAAAGAACATGATTTAAGAATTAGAGAAATCAGTGACTCATTAAAAAGGAACAACATCAAAATCATAGGGGCCCTAGAAGAGGAAGAGAGAGAAATAGGGGTAGAAGGGTTATGTGAGAAAACCGCAACGAAAAACTTTCCTAACCTGGGGAAAGACACAGACATCAAAATTCAGGAAGCACAGAGGATCCCCATTAGATTCAACAAAAACTGACCATCAACAAGGCATATCATAGTCAAATTCACAAAATACTCAGGCAAGGAGAGAATCATGAAAGCAGTAAGGGAAAAAAGTCCCTAACCTACAAGGGATGACAGATCAGGTTTGCAGCAGACCTATCCACAGAAACTTGGCAGGCCAGAAAGGAGTGGCGGGATATATTCGGTGTGTTGAACCAGAAAAATATGCAGCCAAGAATTCTTTATCCAGCAAGGCTGTCACTCAAAATAGAAGGAGAGATAAAAAGTTCCCAGACAAATAAAAATTAAAGGAGTTTGTGACCACTAAACCAGCCCTGCAAGAAATTTTAAGGGGGACTCTCTGAGGGGAGAAAAGATGAAAAATATACATATATATATAGAGAGAAAAATAAATAAACACCAAAAGCAACAAAGATTAGAAAGGAAAGAGAATACCACCAGAAACTCCAACTCTACAAACATCACAATAGCAATAAATTCATATCTTTCAGTACTCACTCTAAACGTCAATGGACTCAATGCTCCAATCAAAAGACCTATGGTAACAGAATGGATAAGAAAACAAAATCCATCTATATGCTGTTTACAAGAGACCCACTTTAGACCTAAAGACACCTTCAGATTGAAAATAAGGGGATGGAGAATCATGCTAATGGTCAACAAAAGAAAGCCAGAGTAGCCATACTTATATCAGACAATCTAGACTTTAAAATAAAGACTGTATCAAGAGATGCAGAAGGGCATTATATCATAATCAAGGGGTCTATTCACCAAAAAGACCTAACAACTGTAAACATTTATGCGCCAAATGTGTGAGCACCCAAATATATACATCAATTAATCACAAACATAAAGGAAAATCATCGATAGTAATACCATAATAGTAGGAGACTTCAACACCCCACTCACAGCAATGGACAGATCATCTAATCAAAAAATCAACAAAGAAACAATGGTATTGAATGACACACTGGACCAGATGGACTTAACAAATATATTCAGAATATTTCATCCTAAAGCAGCAGAACATACATTCTTCTCCAGTGCACATGGAACATTCTCCAGAATAGACCATATACTGGAACACAAATCATCCCTAAGTAAGTACAAAAAGATCGAGATCATACTGTGCATATTTTCAGACCACAATGCTATGAAACTCAAAATCAACCACAAGAAAATATTTGGAAAGGTAACAAATACTTGGAGACTGAAGAATATCCTACTAAAGAATGAATGGGCTAACCAAGAAGTTAAAGAGGAAATTAAAAAGTATATGGAAGTCAATGAAAATGATAACACCACAACCCAAAACCTCAGGGACACAGCGAAGGTGGTCATAAGAGGAAAGTACATAGCAATCCAGGCCTTCCTACAAAAGGAAGAAAGATCTCAGATACACAACCTACCTTTACGCCTTAAGGAGCTGGAAAAAGAACAACAAATAAAACCCAAAACCAGAAGAATACAGGAAATAATAAAGATTAGAGCAGAAATTAATGCTATCGAAACCAAAAAAAAAAACAGAACAGATCAATGAAACCAGAAGCTGGTTCTTTGAAAGAATTAACAAAATTGATAAACCACTAGCCAGTGTGATCAAGAAGAAAAAGGAAAGGACCCAAATAAATAAAATCAAGAATGAAAAAGGAGAGATCACAACCAACACAACAAAAATAAAAACAATAATAAGAGAATATTATGAGCAATTATATGCCAATAAAATGGGCAATCTGGAAGAAATGCACAAATTCCTAGAAACATATACACTACCAAAACTGAAACAGGAAGAAATAGAAAATTTGAACAGACCCATAACCAGTAAGGAAATAGAATTAGTAATCAAAATCTCCCAAAAAACAAGAGTCCAGGGCCAGATGGCTTTCCAGAGGAATTCTACCAAACATTTAAGGAAGAGTTAATACCTATTCTCTTGAAGCTGTTCCAAAAAAAACAGAAATGGAAGGAAAACTTCCAAATTCTTTCTATGAAGCCAGCATGACCTTGATCCCAAAATCAGACAGAGACCCCACTAAAAAGGAGAACTATAGACCAATTTCCCTGATGAACATGGATGCAAAAATCTTCAACAAGATATTAGCCAACTGGATCCAACAATACATTAAAAACATTATTCACCACGACCAAGTGGGATTATACCTGGGATGCATGGCTGGTTCAATATCCACAAAACAATTAACATGATTCATCACATCAATAAAAGAAAGGACAAGAACCATATGATCCTCTCAATAGATACAGAGAAAGCATTTGGCAAAATACAGCATCCTTTCTTGATAAAAACCCTCAAGAAAGTAGGGATAGAAGGAGCATACCTCGAGATCATAAAAGCCATATGTGAACGACCCACCACTAATATCATCCTCAATGGGGAGAAACTGAGAGCTTTCCCCCTAAGGTCAGGAACAAGACAGGGATGTCCACTCTTGCCACTGATATTCAACATAGTATTGGAAGTCTTAGCGTCTGCAATCAGACAACACAAAGAAACAAAAGGCATCCAAATCAGCCAGGAGGAGGTCAAACTCTCACTCTTCGCAGATGACATGATACTCTATATGGAAAACTCAAAAGATTCCACCAAAAAACTGCTAGAATTGATTCATGAATTCGGCAAGGTTGCAGGACATAAAATCAATGCACAGAAATCAGTTGCATTCCTATACACCAACAATGAAGCAACAGAAAGAGAAATCAAGGAATTGATTCAATTTACAGTTGCACAAAAAACCATAAAATACCTAGGAATAAATCTCACCAAAGAGGTGAAAAATCTATACACTGACAACCTAGAAAGCTTATGAAAGAAATTGAATAAGACACAAAAAAATGGAAAAATATTCCATGCTCCTGGATAGGAAGAACAAATATTGTTAAAATGTCGATACTACCGAAAGCAATCTACATATTCAATGCAATCCCTATCAAAGTAACACCACCATTCTTCACAGAGCTAGAACAAATAATCTTAAAATTTGTGTGGAACCAGAAAAGACCCCGAATAGCCAAAGCAATCTTGAAAAAGAAAACCAAAGCAGGAGGCATCACAATCCCAGACTTCAAGCTATACTACAAAGCTGTAATCATCAAGACAGTATGGTACTGGCACAAGAACAGACACTCAGATCAATGGAACAGAATAGAGAACCCAGAAATGGACCCACAAACTTATGGCCAACTAATCTTTGACAAATCAGGAAAGAATATCCAATGGAATAAAGACGGTCTCTTCAGCAAGTGGTGCTGGGAAAACTGGACAGCAACATGCAGAAGAATGAACCTGGATTGCTTTCTTACACCATACACAAAAATAACTCAAAATGGATGAAAGACCTCAATGTAAGACAGGAAGCCATCAAAATCATCAAGGAGAACGGAGGCAAAAAACTCTTTGATCTTGCCCGCAGCAACTTTTTTTTCCCCCAATATATGGAATTTATTGTCAAAATGGTTTCCATACAACACCCAGTGCTCATCCCAAAAGGTGACCTCCTCAATACCCATCACCCACCCTCCCCTCCCTCCCACCCCCCAACAACCCTCAGTTTGTTCTCAGTTTTTAAGAGTCTCTTATGCTTTGGCTCTCTCCCACTCTAACCTCTTTTTTTTTTCTTCCCCTCCCCCATGGGTTTCTGTTAAGTTTCTCAGGATCCACATAAGAGTGAAAACATATGGTATCTGTCTTTCTCTGTATGGCTTATTTCACTTAGCATCACACTCTCCAGTTCCATCCATGTTGCTACAGAGGGCCATATCTCATTCTTTCTCATTGCCACGTAGTACTCCATTGTGTATATAAACCACAATTTCTTTATCCATTCATCAGTTGATGGACATTTAGGCTCTTTCCATAATTTAGCTATTGTTGAGAGTGCTGCTATAAACATTGGGGTACAAGTGCCCCCATGCATCAGTACTCCTGTATCCCTTGGGTAAATTCCTAGCAGTGCTACTGCTGGGTCATAGGGTAGATCTATTTTAATTTTTTGAGGAACCTCCACACTGTTTTCCAGAGTGGCTGCACCAATTTGCATTCCCACCAACAGTGCAAGAGGGTTCCCGTTTCTCCACATCCTTAGCACAGTGAAGCATCCTTCTGCACAGTGAAGGAAACAATCAGCAAAACTAAAAGCCAACTGACAGAATGGGAGAAGATATTTGCAAATGACATATCAGATAAAGGGTTAGTATCCAAAATCTATAAAGAACTTATCAAACTCAACACCCAAAAAACAAATAACCCAGGGAAGAAATGGGAAAAAGACATGAATAGACAGTTCTCCAAGGAAGACATCCAGATGGCCAACTGACACATGAAAAAATGCTCAACATCACTCATCATCAGGGAAATACAAATCAAAACCACACACCTGTCAGAATGGGTAACATTAACAACTCAGGCAACAACAGATGTTGGAGAAAGAGGATCCCTTTTGCATTGTTGGTGGCAATGCAAGCTGGTGCATCCACTCTGGAAAACAGTATGAAGGTTCCTCAAAAAATTAAACATAGAACTACCCTACAGCCCAGCAATCGCACTACTAGGCATTTATTCATGGGATACAGGTGTGCTGTTTCAAAGGGACACATGCACCCCCATGTTTTTAGCAGCACTATCAACAATAGCCAAAGTATGGAAAGAGCCCAAATGTCCATCGATGGATGAATGGATAAAGAAGATGTGGTATATATATACAATGGAGTATTACTCAGCAATCAAAAAGAATAAAATCTTGCCATTTGCAACTACGTGGATGGAACTGGAGGCTATTATGCTAAGTGAAATTAGAGAAAGACAAAAATCATATGACTTCACTCATATGAGAACTTTAAGAGACAAGACAGATGAACATAAGGGAAGGGAAACAAAAATAATATAAAAACAGGGAGGGGGACAACACAGAAGAGACTCATAAATATGGAGAACAAACTGAGTGTTACTGGAGGGGTTGTGGGAGGGAGAATAGGCTAAATGGGTAAGGAGCACTAAGGAATCTACTCCTGAAATCATTGTTGCACTATATGCTAACAAATTTGGATGTAAATTTTAAAAAATAAAAAATAAAATGGGGCACCTGGGTGGCTCAGTCGGTTGAGCATCTGACTTTGGCTCAGGTTATGATCTCGCGGTTCATGAGTTCGAGCCCCATCTCAGGCTCTGTGCTGACAGCTCAGAGCCCGGAGCCTGCTTCAGATTCTGTGTCTCGCTCTCTCTCTGCCCTCCCATGCTCATACTCTGTCTCTCTCTGTCTCAAAAATAAATAAAACATTAAATTTTTTTTTAAAATAAAAAATAAAATTAAAAAAATAAATAAAATAAATAAATGGTAATACATTCCATGCAAAAAAAAAAAGAATTTTTTCATCATCGTTTCTTTTACTACTCTATTATACTCTAGTGTACCGATAAATGATTATTTCTTATTCTAATCCTCATGTATCTGTAGTGACAACTGTATTTTCTGTGAATGTTCTTTTGAATTTCCTTGGTTGCAATATTTCTGATAAATATTCTACTTTATTCTCTCAACAACTCAGACTCATCTAATATTTAACCAAACTGCTGTGTAATAAACTGAGTTTAAAAAAAAAAAGAGGTCTTTCCTGACCATCCTGTCCCATATTGCCCCTCCATGTAGACTTAACACAATAAGAACATATATATTTATATTTCTTCTTCTTATTCTTCAAATAAAATTAAAATCTGTACAGGAAGAAATCTGATCTCATTCTTTGCTACCAAGTTTCCAGCAACAAGGACAGTGTATAGAACAAAGTAGGAACACAATAAATGCTTCCTTATTGGAATTTTTAATGAAGCAAATCAGAAGGTTTTTCTACGAGCTCACTGGCTTTAGCTCACTTTCATGGAGATTCTAATGAGAGCAAAGTACCTAGGTGTTGCAGTATACCTTATAGACTAGCATATCCAGATCCTACAAAGTCAATGAGCATGGTTTAATGTAAAGAGCATCTGATGCTTGGCACGTATAAAACGCCATAAGAAAAACAGAGGACACCTTACTAAGTTTCACAGGTGGAAAATGACAACATAGAAGCAGTATCAAACACCCAGCCACAATTCTACCTAGGGATCTCAGAAATTCTGTTTCCCTCAGCATAGAAAAAATAGGCAGGAATGTGTGTGATGTTAATGTTCCTCTTAGAAAATATTTTAACCGTTGCTGAGATCCCTTGAATTAGCTGTGATTTACACATCTTCAAAACAAGTAAGAAGTGAGATGCAGTTACAACCTTTCATGAAGGCTTGTAAAAGTATGTTTTGTTTTGTTTTACCCATTCCTTTCTCGCCATACTCCTGTTCATTAAGACCAGATTTCACCTGCCTGGCCCATACCTAGTTATAAATTAGCAGAGTCTTAGCACTTACTGGCTATACAACTCCAAAGGGCAGGTATTTCTGTTTGTTTTAGTCACTGCTGTATCTTCTGAGCCTTAAACATATCCCTAAAGCCAGGAATGTAATATGTACTTAATAAATAATTATTGAATAAATTATCTGTTCCTCAGACTATTTTAAGGTCTTGATACAATTACAATATCATCAGCTAGTTTAACTTCTTTAGGGAGTCATGACTGTTGAACAGTCAGAAATCAAAGTTTTATTCTGTGTAGCATGCCTTTTTTCTTATCTACTGCACTGGTGGGCAACATAGAAGCAAATGGAGATTTTCTTACACTAGGAGATAGAATTAGAATTGTGAATAAACCAAATTTATGTGAAATAGTTTGAGTGGTTAGATGATAAATAAAGTTGGACATCCCTGAAACAGAGGAAACGCCATGCTGTATCTTAGGGCATTTACAATTCTACAAGTCTAATTTTATAGCCCATGGGATTTTGGGACTATCTGTTGTCACTGTTATGTTCCTTTTCCCCCTCCCCTTGCATGTTTCCCTCTGGGCTCTACAGTACAGTCTGAAACCAAGGGCATCTGGATGTGGTGTGTGCCTCACCCCTCCAAATGAACCACACCCTGGTCCTTCTGGTCACTGAGGGACTGGGGTATGTAAAAAAGGTAAAGCAGAAAGTCACAGACATATTTTTTTTTCCTCTTGGTTTCTTCTTATCTCTTCATGATCCCTTGTAATTTAACTGCTGTCATCTATTCCTGAAATATTTAGATCCAGCTGCATGGAATGAGACATACTTTGGTCCTTTTGAAATTCATTTCTAAAGTCAGATAATGTGGAATATTAGGCAGGATCTTCTTTTATTTCTGAGCCCTGGAGTGAATAATTTCATCCATTTTAATAAACCTTTATTGAGAAGTTGAATCACATGGTCTTGGCTGAGTACTATAGATATTACTGAATGAAGGTTAGGTCCTGCCCTTAAAGAGCCTTCAGCCCAATCGAGAAGACAATGTATACGCAGTTCAGTATAATGCCAAGTAATCAGTGCTTTGTTGTAGGTAAGCAAGGTGGGTTTCCTGGAAAGGAGATTTTGCTACAGACCCTGACAGGCAAGAGTTTTATTCACATGGACTATGGATTGTCTTTATATTATGGGTAAAATGAATGATCTCTCTTTCTGTCTCTTTGCCATCTTTTCTCTCTCCCTCTCCCCCTCCTTTCTTGTCTCCTTCACTCTTTGCTTGGAGATTAAGTTGGAAGCAATGCCTACATTCTTGTAGGTCTCCATCTCTGCCCAAGAGAAGGTAGACATTTTGTACTTCCTTGTAATGTGACATATCAAAGATCTAGTCTTGGTGTCAAAACCTATTATTGTTTTTCTCAAGTTCAGCTTCCTCCATTCTTCATTTGTTACTCTTAAAATAATTAGTTTGAGAGACTGGGTATATCAATGATATTTTCTTTTACAATTTCCCATATTCCAGGTTTAAGATTTCAGCATTTGCATTTCTTCAAGGGTTTTCAAGAACATATCAGGTTTTATATACTGTTTACACTACAACTAAATATCGGCTTCTGCAATAATTTAGGTAACACAAGAACAATTTTGCCTGTCTTCGAGGTTCTTCATCAGCCTGTGTACGATCTGGCTTTGGTGACAAATCTTCTACACCCACCCTCCACTCTGTGCCAGTCAGACCTAGTCATTCTCTGCTTCCTGCATTCTAGCTCTCATTTTTCTTCTGCAGCTCTTTCTGCTTGCATGCTTCTTTCGTTTCTTCAAGTCCAGATTCTACAAACCTTTTAACACCCAGCACAATAGTTCTAGAGGTTTTATACAGTGCTCATGCTCTTTCTCTGACTCCAATAGACTTTGTGTCTCTTTGACAGATTCATTATTTTTATTCAGTATGACGGTTATTGGTTTCACTGCTTAGATTCACCGCTAATACATAAACTCTTTGAATATATGGTCATTGGTCATCTTTGCTGCATTTGTTTTGCACATGTTTGTAAATGCCATGAGACAATCCTCTTGAACGTAGCAATTGTCATATTAATTTTGCTTTTCTGTAACTAAGAAAGATATGCAATATTTAGTAGTAATCCATAAATATTTAATTTAATTGGATTTATTTTGAGCATTCAATTGTGACTAGCATAGCATGTATTTGTAGTGTACTTTTTGTTAAATGAGCATATGTATCACTTATTATCTAACAACTAATTCCATCCTATTTGCGAAAAAAAAGGCACTTGGAGGAAAGTATCATCTTTTATAGATGAAGAAACTGAGGTCACAAGAGATGTCAATATGGTTGCCAAAACTGAACTTTGCCCTGAATTCTGTTTTGAAGGGTGTTTTTTGTACCAACACCGTACTATCTGAAATAATAAGTAAAAAATAAATGAATAAATAACTGAATGTGTTTCTGAAGAGAAGACTGCTAAGTGCTTGCTCGAATATGTTTTCTAGGGTGATCCTAAGAATGACTGTGGATCTTTGCACTGGCCATGCTTCTAAGCAGCATGTTAGTCTACAGCAGCATGAATACCATCAACAGTAATGCCTTGAAGAGACTGAGTACCCTTCCCAGTTTTATTGAGAAATTGATGGGAATGGAGACCAAATTGGATTCCCCTTTCTTGTGGCTGAATTTCCTTTGGTAAAGCAGAGGGGACCCAGGGCAAAAGAGAATGTTTATGGTAATTGTTTCTGAGGGAAATGTGGAAATTCTGGATAGGAAATTCCTTTTCCTTAGCCAAGTCCTAGTTATATGACAGAGCTCATAGAACTAATCGGGGCAAAGTCCTCCCCAAGAGAGGATGGAGTAGAAGATGCCACAGAGTTGGTGAATTTCTTCCCAGACTTCATCTGGGCCATTGTGGGGGGCCGGGCCCCGGTGCCAGGCTGAGACCGGGTCGAGCAATGTTCCCCGTTGACTCAAGCCAACCCGGTGGTCCCCCCTCCCATTCATGTGGGAGGCCGGCCCCGGCGCCAGGCTGAGACCGGGTCGAGCAACGTTCCCTGTTGACTCAAGCCAACCCGGTCGTTCCCCCTCCCATTCCCCCACTCTCAAGGGCATACGAAAGCCTCGTCAAGGCTGAGAAAGTTAATTCCTGAAGCCTGTGGTCTGCAGGTGTTGGCAGTAATGCTACCTCCCTTTTTCTACCCCGAGTCAGATAGAAACAAACATGGGAATTGTGTTTTGCTAGCAATCTTATCAACAAGGTCTTGTGACCCGTCTAGAAAATGCAAGAAACACAGAACTAAATGTTTTGGTGGGCAGCAATTATGTGAAACCTGTTTATTCTTAGAATGACCTAACCCATAAGAGTCTGGTTATAAAAGATTGTGTACAGCAACAATAAAGCCGTCACTTGGGCCATCAGCCCAGGGGACCCTCCTGTTCCCAAACTTTCTCTTCTCTCTTTTTTTCTTGCATTCCCCTACCCTCAGGACCCTGACCTCGGTGTTTGTCGCGCCGGCCGCGACAAGTGGCGTCTGAACAGGGACCTGAGACAACAAGGAGGAAAGTGAAAGCGGACCGCGTGGCGTCTAATTCAGGTAGGGGAACTGTGCCAGCAGCACAGACAACGGGAGTAAAACTATGGGACAGAAACAGTCTATGGAACAGGGATATTTTATAACTGCCTTGCAGGCTCTTATGAAGGAGAAGGGAATTAAGGTTTCTCAGTCAGCCCTTAGGGAATTTTTTGACATAGTGCGTGATTATTGCCCGTGGTTTCCAGACGGGGGTACAGTTGATTTAAAGGATTGGCAGCGAGTTGGTCAGGAACTTAAAAATCAAATGAAGATTCGTGGAGCTGCGGTTCCAGGGACTTTGTGGTCTACTTGGACCTGTATTAAGGAGGTCCTTGATCTGCAGGATTCTATTGAAATAGTTTCTCTTAGCTCGGAAGCAGCCCAACCCTTAGTGACTTCAGATGCTCCTGTCCCTCCAGAAACTACTTTCAATGCCCTTTCGGGACAGTCATGGGTGCCTTCACCTTTACCTCCTCTCTCCCTCCTAGAACAGTTATCTGTGCAAGATCCAGAAAATAATGATTACTTTCCTTTTGGGGATCAGGGAGATGATGGGCCGTATTTGGAAGATCAGAGGAAGCCTGCCTTCTTGGCCCCTCTGGTCCAGAAGGTACCTTTAAAACGACCTTCTTTTCAGGCACAAGATAGAGGCTTACCTCGGATGGCTTTCCCTATTACTCAGAATCAACAGTCCACTGAACCTTACCCCGTTATGGGAGCTACTCCTTTGCAGCGGACTCTGTATCAAGCAACACAGTATGGGGAAGACACCTCTGCTTTTCACACTTACCCTGTTATTCAGCAGGGGGGACAGAGAGTGTACTCCGCCCTAAGTTTTAAATTGCTGAAAGATTTGAAATCCTCTGCAGCCCAGTATGGTCCAACAGCTCCCTTTACCCTGTCTATGCTTGATAATTTGAGCAGGGAGGCATTATGCCCAGGAGATTGGAAGGTCATTGCTCAGGCTTGAGTGTGGGAGATAACCTCTTGTGGAAAGCAGAATTTGCAGAGAATGCTGAAAAACAGGCTATGTATAATAAAAGAACTAACATACCAGTAGATTTTAACATGCTCACAGGTACAGGACAATATTATGATGTGGGCCTCCAGCTAAATTATCCTGAAATTGCATATAATCAAATTAATACCTGTGCCATTACAGCTTGGAAAAAACTCCCCTCCACAGGGGGCAGAACTGAGGAATTGTCTAAAATTAGGCAAGGGCCAGATGAGAAGTACCAGGATTTCGTTGGGCGCCTTTTGACTGCAGTCAGTCGTATCATTACTGATGGGGAGGCAGGTACCATTATTGTAAAACAACTGGCTTATGAAAATGCTAATTCTGCATGTCAGGCAGCCATTCGTCCTTGGAAAAATCAGGGTACCTTGGAGGATTATATCAGACTATGTGCTGAGATTGGACCATCTTATATTCAGGGCATTACTTTGGCAGCCGCCTTAAAGGGAATAGACCCCTTACAGGTGCATGCCCAGCTTCAGGCTAAAAACGTAAGAACTAATCCAAGGAAGTTGGGTGGAATAGTGTGTTTCAAATGTGGCCAAAAGGGCCATATGAAGGCCCAATGTCATAGTACAAAAATAATTCCAACCACCCCCGGTTTGCCAAGTGGCCCTAACATTAATAATAAGCCGGCAATTATTTGTCCCAGATGTAGACGGGGGTATCACTGGGTCAATGAATGCCGCTCTAAAACTGATTGTAATGGCAAACCTCTTCAGGGAAACTGGGAGCGGGGCCAGCCACAGGCCCCTCAAACAATTGCGGCAATGTTCCCACAGGCGCCTTCTCACCCATTGTGTCCAACACTGGAGACCTCCCAGGTATTAGCCAACTACACCGCGGCACCCCCACCAGTGCAGGACTAGATCTTGCCCCAGCTCAGTCCGTTTACCTCGAAGGAGGACAGCCCCCTAAAGCCATCCCCACAGGGATATGGGGGCCTCTACCCAGGAATACTTGGGGGTTATTATTGGGAAGATCCAGCTGGACTCTTAAGGGATTGATGATCTATCCTGGAGTTATTGATGAAGATTACACTGGAGAAATAAAAATTTTGGCCAGCTTAACTATGGGAACTTTGGTGCTTGAGCCCAAGACTCCCATAGCACAATTGATCTTGATACCCTGGATATCCTCCAATAATAAGGCTGTTAAACCTTATCGGGGAAATCAGGGGTTCGGCTCCACAGATCTTTATTGGGCTAAAGTGATCTCTGTAGAAAAGCCCATGCTTACATTGCATATCCAAGGAGTCCCTTTTGAGGGACTAGTGGATACAGGTGCAGATGTCTCAGTTATTGCTCAAAAAAATTGGCCTGTCACATGGCCTACTCAAGTGACTAATATTCCAATTAAAGGTGTTGGTTATGCCTCTGCTCCGTTGCAAAGCTCTGATTATTTACATTGGAGACTGCCTGATGGTATGACTGGAACTTTTCAGCCTTTTGTTTTGAATATAGATCTTAATCTCTGGGGCAGGGACATATTAACTGCAATGAATTTGACTCTGGAGACTAAGGCAGTCCCGATTCAAAAACAGACTAATCTTGCTATGCACCTTATGAAGGAAATGGGCTATATTGAGGGGAAAGGCTTAGGGAAGGAGTTGCAAGGGAATCCTGAGCCATATGTCCCCGAGCCTAAAAGAGACCATTTCAGATTGGGTTTTTCCTAGGGCCATTGGAAACTCCCCACGCTATGCCTCTCCAGTGGATGACTTCCACTCCAGTGTGGGTTAACCAATGGCCCTTACCTACTGTTAAGAGGGAGGCTGCTGCTCACCTCATAGAGGAACAACTGCAATTAGGTCATTTAGTTCCCTCCACCAGTCCCTGGAACACCCCAATCTTTGTGATTAGAAAAAAGTCAAATAAATGGAGGTTGCTGCAAGATTTGAGAGCAATTAATGCTGTCATGAAGCCCATGGGGGCTTTGCAACCTGGCCTCCCTTCCCCATCGGCCATTCCTTTACAATATCAATTACTAGTTTTGGATTTAAAAGATTGTTTTTTTACCATTCCGTTGGCCTCTGGCGACGGAGAACATTTTGCATTCTCCCTGCCTTCCACTAACTTACAGGAACCTGCTAAGCGGTATCAGTGGCAGGTCTTACCCAAGGCATGGCTAACAGTCCGACTTTATGTCAAGAGTTTGTGGCCAGAGCAATTGCCCCTTTTAGACAGAGTTTTCCCCATGTATATTGCATCCATTATATGGATGACTTACTTTTGGCTGCTGAAACTGAGGAATTATTACAGGAGGCTTTTATTTCTCTCCAAAGATGCCTTAAAGCATATAATTTGATTGTTGCCCCTGAGAAAGTTCAAAGGGAAGCACCTTTTGAATACCTAGGGTATCTCATCTCCAAATCAACTGTCCGACCTCAGAAAGTATCAATTAGAACCGGACATTTGACTACTCTAAATGATTTTCAGAAATTATTAGGAGATATAAACTGGATTAGAAATACACTAGGAGTCACCACAGAACAATTACTGCCTTTGTTTAATATTCTAAAAGGAGATAGTTCTCCAGTGTCCTCGTGAAGTCTCACTCAAGAAGCTAAAGAAGCTATAAGACATATAGAACAGGCCATTCAGCAGGCCCAAGTCACTAGAATTGACCCTTCTCAGCCTTTGTATCTAATAATATTAAAACCTCAGGTCATCCCCTTTGCAATTCTGTGGCAATCTCATGGTCCACTTGAATGGCTACATTTAGCCTTATACTCTCTGCATGTCATTAATCCTTTGCTATCTATGGTTTGTCTTCTCATCATTAGAGGAAGATCCCGAGCTGTTCAGCTCTTTGGACACGATCCAGAATTTATTGCATGTGCCTTTCTGACACAGAAGCTGGTGGACGCTGCTTTTGCTCAGTCCATCGAATGGCAACTTGCCTTGGCTAATTTTACAGGTCAAATTAAATTTCATTTACCTTCTGATTCTTTAATACAAGGTTTCAGTCTTATAGATATTTTGCCCTATAATCCTATTGTTTGTCAGCCGACTGAAGATGCTGCTTCCATTTTTGTGGATGCTAGTAAAGAGGGTAAAATTGCAGTGTATTATGTCACTTCTCAACATAAAAATTTGATCACTTTAAATTATACGACTAAATCTGTCCAAAGGGCCGAGCTTTATGCTGTACAGGTAGCCCTAAAAACTTACCCAGAGTCTATAAATGTCTATTCTGACAGTCAATACATTGTCAAAGCCGTGTTGCAACTTCCCACTGCCTTTATACTGACAGCAGATGAAGAACTTTATCATCTATTTCATGCTATACAAAAACTTCTTAATTCACGGCACAGTCCAATTTCTATTTCCCACATTCAAGCTCACACCGACCTGCCTGGTCCCCTAGTTGCTGGGAATCGGATAGCCAATGCCACAACCCATTTATTGCAAGTTCTGCCCATTACCACTCCTTTGGAAACAGCCAAAAGGAGTCATGATAATTTTCATCAGAATGCAGCAGCCCTTTGACGAGAACTCAAAATATCTCGTGAAGCGGCCAGACAAATTGTTAAACAGTGCGGCATCTGTCCACAATTCTTCCCACAGCCGGTCTATGCCATTAATCCCCGAGATCTTCAGCCCAATGATTTGTGGCAAATGGACGTCACCCAATATTTACCTTTTGGGAAATTGCAATATATACATGTGTCTGTAGATACTTGCTCAGGCTATATACATGCTTCAGCCCACTCAGGAAAAGCATTTGTTGATGTTCAAAATCACCTATTTTCTGCCTTTGCAGCAATGGGCAAACCTCATAAAATAAAAACTGACAATGGTAGTGCTTATACTTCTAAATCTTTTGCAGAATTTTGCCGCCGATTCCAAATTGAGCATACAACTGGCATTGCTTATAATTCCACAGGACAGGCTATTGTTGAGCGAGCTCATCTGACTCTAAAACAGTATCTGCAAAAACTTAAAGAAGGGGAGATATTAAAGGGAAAGATAAAGTATTCCCCACATGTGCATCTCACTCTTGTGTTGTATGTTTTAAATTTTTTAAATGTCAATGAAGCAGGGATGACTGCCACAGAGCGTCGCTGGGGAAGGAGTCAAGAACCTCTCTTGATGGCTAGATGGAAAGATATGCCAGAAGGCATTTGGCGAGGCCCAGACCCAGTCCTTCGAAAAGGGCGAGGGTATGCTTGTGTTTTTCCACAGGATGAGGAAGCGCCACGCTGGATCCCACTTTGGCTCCTCAGAGACATTACGGTTGCGCCAAAAAATGGCCAAATTGACAGTGACGGAGCCCCCCCAGAAGCGACAACGGCGGAGTCATAAGGCGGGTACACCCACCTGGGGACAGATAAAGAACCTGTTGACCCAGGCCACTGATGTAGTGATGGCCTCAGGTAGAGAGGTAACGGCCACACATGTCTTCCTGGCATGCCTGTGCATTCTCACTACAGCCGGGGAGTCTGCTCTCTATTGGACATATATGGTAGGTCCTCCTACAGTACAACCTGTAACATGGAGAGACCCCACACCCAAAGTATACACCAACCTCACCTTTATGGGAGGGGAAGATGCAGGGTTTTTGCCCACTGTGTCGGCCTCTATAAATTGGACGGCACTCTCTGCAGGAGTACCCATCTGCCTGCAAAGGGAGTCTACGCCGTACAAACTTGCTTATGGGTGTTTGGGTACGAAACCAGTAGGGCGGTCTATTACTTATACATTGTGGCAAAATGGCAAGCGTCCTTCTGAATGGGTACCCCGCTCTGTTGCCGCTTATTGGCAAAAGAGAGAATTATTAGGAGAATGGATGTTTTTTGGACCACATGATCCCCCTCAGAATCTTCCTATATGTCCCTCAGCTGGTCAAGGCCTTACTGGGGACTCACCTTGGGGTATATGTGCCCAATCCTCTTCTTTGAGGATGACTCCTAAAGACATAAACTATACCATTACAGATTATTCCCGAAAGGCCCGGCTAGCTCAGTCGGTAGAGCATGAGACTCTTGATCCCAGGGTCGTGGATCCACCTCCTAGTGAGGTACAAGTACACCACAAGATTATCCCACAAACCATTTTGCAATCCCCTGAAGGAAGAATTCATTCTGATCTTTGGAAATTATATGCTACCTTTGATAAAATATATACTAATGACAGTTTTAGTTTTCCAGAATATTATGTTTCTCCAGTTCTGCAATTGCGTGCCTATGTTCCTCCACCCTACTATCTGATTGTTGGAGATGGGACCATTACTCCAGTGAAAGAAGATGGTCATCAGTTATACCGGCTGACGTGTCCTGCTTGTGCTTTGACCAATTGTCTACCAGTAGATGGACCCTCTAGAAGTGGAATGAAGGTTTATCTGGTCTTACAACCTCCCTATTGGATGTTGCCAGTACATGTTACAGGACCTTGGTATCCTAATTATGAGATGCAATTGGCCTTAGAAATCAGTAAACGGCTGCGCAGGACCAAACGGTTTCTTGGACTCTTAATTGCTGGACTCATAGCAGCAGTGACTGTAATTGCCTCTGCAACTGTATCTGTAATATCCTTACATGAAAGTGCCCAAATGGCATCCCATGTAAATGAATTGGCTCATAATGTATCCAAGGTGTTTGTCACTCAAGAACGAATAGATCGTAAATTGGAAGCCCAATTAGAGGCACTACAAGAAGCATTAATGTATCTTGGTGATCAGTTTGCTGTTTTGCGTACCAGACTTTCTTTAATTTGTCATGATGCATATAAGCATATCTGTGTTACCCCTTTAGAGTATACCAATGTGACATGGGGACAAGTGTGTCGTCATTTACAAGGGGTTTGGCATGATGCTAATACTAGCTTAGACCTCTTACAGCTACAAGAAGAGATAAATGCTGTTGCAAGTAGCTCACTCAGTTTCTCTGACCCTGGAGATCTCGCTGAAACCATACTGCACCAACTTAATGGGTTTAATCCATTTAATATTCTTCAGCATTCCTTTTGGATCTTTATTGGAATTGTTTCTGTAATATCTGTTATACTTGTCTTGCTGTGTTATTTCTGGAGATGGGGTCTTACTGCCTTTACCACATACCAAGCCAGGATGCACATGTTGCAATTACAAACAATAGGGGGACATGTGGGGGGCCGGGCCCCGGTGCCAGGCTGAGACCGGGTCGAGCAATGTTCCCCGTTGACTCAAGCCAACCCGGTGGTCCCCCCTCCCATTCATGTGGGAGGCCGGCCCCGGCGCCAGGCTGAGACCGGGTCGAGCAACGTTCCCTGTTGACTCAAGCCAACCCGGTCGTTCCCCCTCCCATTCCCCCACTCTCAAGGGCATACGAAAGCCTCGTCAAGGCTGAGAAAGTTAATTCCTGAAGCCTGTGGTCTGCAGGTGTTGGCAGTAATGCTACCTCCCTTTTTCTACCCCGAGTCAGATAGAAACAAACATGGGAATTGTGTTTTGCTAGCAATCTTATCAACAAGGTCTTGTGACCCGTCTAGAAAATGCAAGAAACACAGAACTAAATGTTTTGGTGGGCAGCAATTATGTGAAACCTGTTTATTCTTAGAATGACCTAACCCATAAGAGTCTGGTTATAAAAGATTGTGTACAGCAACAATAAAGCCGTCACTTGGGCCATCAGCCCAGGGGACCCTCCTGTTCCCAAACTTTCTCTTCTCTCTTTTTTTCTTGCATTCCCCTACCCTCAGGACCCTGACCTCGGTGTTTGTCGCGCCGGCCGCGACAGGCCATATAGGATTTTTACCCTTGAGCTGAAGTAAATGATCATCTTATCACTGAAGATGAGTACCTGGAGAATGCATTGAAGCTGACTCCAGGAATCGGAGTAAGGTCTGGATAGTGGATGTTCAGTGGAGGGTGGGAGTACCTAAACAGTGCCCATCTTCTCTGGGTTTGCATTTGTGTTTGAGACTGGATCAAACCACAGAAATGGTGACTAGGTTGTTATTCCTTGATAAATTCTAGGAACTATAATTAAGCACATCCAAAAAGAACAGGGCTTAATATAGACCAAAAGTATTCAAAACTAATTTGCACTTAAGATAATTTGTACCTTAACATCCAGATGCAATGGGTAGTAAAACTTCAAAGATCAGACAATTGTGTTCCTTATTACATTTCTTCCTTTTTGTGTTAAGGAAAACAATAAACCATATAATTATTAGGCTTAAAATCATAATAAAGAACATATTTCCCCTAGTTCTTACTCTTCTCAAGGAAGGACATAACTTTCCAGTACTTAGTCAGTTGTATCTTATATGAAAAGTGACTTTTATACCCTTATTAGACCTGACAATCTGCTTTCAGCCCATACTTTTCATTATTTCTGATAATAGCTAGATCTTCATGTTACTTTCCCCATCATATCATCCTTTTTATTCTAACATATTTATTCACTTTGTCAATATTTTAAATTAATAAATTATTTTAATGAATTACATTTAAGTGACAAAACCAACATGTTTATGAGGTAGTGGTGAGTTCTTTCAGTAAGATTTAGGTTTCAGGTAGTCTTTAGAGTTTCTACTTAAAAATAGCTAATCTTATTTGTAGAATGTGAATAAGAATTTGCATCCATCAGTGAAGCTTTCCTTAACTGAACAAGGTATCATATGTCCTATGTTAATCATTACTCCATTATCTTTGTTGGTAAGCTCCTCTTTTTTTTGTTACTACAATGTACTTCCAACATGGGCTGAAGTAGGCCAGAAATTGTTATTTGACCATTATTCATGAAATCATTCATGCAATAAACATCCAATAAACCAGGTACCATATTTGGTTTTGTGGAAACCAGACACAGTTTCTTTACCTGGAGCAGATGTTTCCTAAAACATCTCCCCAGTGAAAGGATATTCCACACTCATGAAGCAGGAGAAAAAATAGTGTTAGAATGTCCATACTAACCAAAACAGTCTACAGATTCAATCCATATCAAAATACCAACAGCATGTTCCACAGAACAAGAACAAATAATCCTGAAATTGTATGGAACCACAACAGACCGCAAATAGCCAAAGCAATCTTGAAAAAGAAAAACAAAGCTGAAGGTGTCACAATCCCAGATTTCAACATATACTATAAAGCTGTAGACGCCAAAACAGTATGGAACTGGCACAAAGAACAGTTCTGTTGATCTTTGTATGATCAATAGAACAGAATAGGAGCCGAGAAATAAACCCACACTTATGCAGCCAATTAATCTACAACAAAGAAGGCAAGAATATTATTGCAATGGGAAAAAGACAGTCTCTTCAACAAATGGTGCTGAGAAAGTTGGACAGCTATGTGTAAAAGAATGAAACTGGACCACTTTCTCAGCCCATACACAAAAATAAACTCAAAATGGATTAAAGACCTAAACGTGAGACGTGAAACCATAAAATTCCTAGGAGAAAAAACAGACAGCAATCTCTTTGACATTAGCCATAGAAACATTTTTCTAGATGTGTCTCCTTTGGCAAGTGAAACAAAAGCAAAATTAAACTATGGAAACTACACCAAAATAAAAATCTTTTGCATGGTGAATAAAACCATCAACAAAACAAAATGACAACCCACTGAATGGGAGAAGATATTTGCAAATGACATATCTAATAAAGGGTTAATATCTAAAACATATAAATAACTTATACAACTCAACACCAAAAATAGTCCAAGTAAAAATGGGCAGAAGACATGAATAGACATTTTTCCAAAGAAGACATACAGATGGCCAGCAGACACAGGACAGGATGCTTAACATCACTTATCATCAGAGAAATGAAAATCAAAACTTTGAAAGATATCACCTCACACCTGTCAGAATGGCTAAGGTCAAAACACAAGAAAAAATATTGACGAGAATGTGAAGAAAAAGGAACCCTGGTGCACTGTTTGTGGGAGTGCAAACTGGTACAGCTACTGTGGAAAACAGTATGGAGGTTCCTCAAAAAATTAAAAATAAAATTACCCTAGTAATTCCACTACTGGGTATTTACCCAAAGAAAATGAAAACACTAATTTGAAAAGATGCATGCATCTGTATGTTTATTGTAGCATTATTTACAATAACCAAAATATGGAAGCAACCCAAGTGTTTATACCAAATTGTCTTTATTTGCAAGTTTAAATGGAAATGCTTATGGTGCTTTAAAAATTGGGTAGTACAGAGGAAGAGTAGCAAAGAAGAACCACATTTGCTCCATATGAATCCCTCTTCTAAAAGCTACAGTAATTAGTCCAGTGCAGCACAGGTCCTAACAAGACAGACAAAGCTATAAAACCATTTCCACAGTCTAGAGGTAGAAATTAATACTTTTAGGAACTATTTATCTCAAAGGTTTTCAAGTCTGTGGGAAATAATGAACTGTCCAATAAACTGTCTAAGACAACTTGATAGCCACTTAGAGAAAACAGAGATTAGATCTCATGTTTATCATAGCAAAGCAAATTCCAGATGTACTATAGATGAAGATTGAAACCATAAAATTTAGAAATCTGAATTCTTTTTTAAAAATCGAAATGTGGAAGTTCTAAGCATGACAAAAAAACCAGATGACCTAAAACATATACAAAACTACATAAAACTGAATCCTTTATGTCAAAAAAAGTCAAAAGATAAACAACACTCTGAAAACCTATTTTCAAACTATCATAGAAAAAGAGCTAATCTAAGCAATATAAAAGAGATACAACTCAGGGCGCCTGGGTGGCTCAGTCGGCTGAGAGTACAACTTCAGCTCAGATCATGATCTCGCGGTTTGTGAGTTCAAGCCCCGCGTCGGGCTCTGTGCTAACAGCTCGGAGCCTGGAGCCTGCTTTGGATTCTGTGTCTCCCTCTCTCTCTCTGCCCCTCCCCTGCTCACACTCTGTCTCTCCCTCTCTCTCAAAAATAAATAAACGTTAAAAAAAATTAAAAAAAAAGAGATACAACTCAGTATGTGAGTAGTTAACAGAAAATTAAATGAGTAAATAAATAAGTGATATTCAGCCTTACTCACAATTATAGAAGTGAAACTAAAACTTCTCAGATTGACAAGGATCAATAAATTTGATAGCAAATTGTGCTAGAAAGTTATGGGAAAAAGAGCCTCTCTCACATAGCAATGTAAATTGTAAAATTTCTGTTGAGAGTGTGTCCTATTATTTCTTATATTTTAATGTAGTTGTGCCTTGATACGGCATGTTCATTTTTAGAAAAATACATATGCAAAGTTCTACACACACACAAACACAAATGAGGTCCATTGAGGCATTGCTTTTAATGGAAATATTGGTAATATAAATGTAAATTTTTATAAATATAAGTGAGAATATAAAGTAATGCATATATGTGGTGGAATTCTGGGTAACTGATAATTTGACAACAAAGTTTATATATACTAATATAGAAAAATACTCAAGTTATACTTTAAGGTGAAAACAATGAGATGCAACAGTATGTTGTATACAGTGTATGCAGTATGGTTTATATGGAAAAATTCATGAAAACTAGTAACATCGGTTCCTTCTGGGGAGAACTGGATGAGATCAGGAATCGGAGGGAAATATGAATTTTGTAAGGAAAGCTTGTATTACCTATTCATAAATAAGAAAAAAATGTAAACCATAATGCTACTAAAAACTAACAGGAATGTGAAATTGACCACTAATGATATAAATTTCTCATTGCTCTTAGAAATGACAACAAGCAACTCAATGAGGGGTTTAAGGCTAAGAATCAGAGTACTAGAAAATACCACAATTTCACCCTAATCTTGTTTTCACCTTGGCCTTGCTTTTTAAATTCTTACATTCACTTTGAAACAAAGGTATAAAGTTTCCGGTGACCCTCTAAAATCTCAGCTGGAGTGGCCTCTATTTTCTATCTCTGAATTACAGCTTTAAGGAATTAAAAGCAGAATTACCAAAAAACAAGAACATGCTGGTGAGAGGAATCCCATCACCCTTAAAACATTCAGTAGCAGCATCTCTGCTATATGTCAGTGCGGATGAGACAACCTGCTATCACAGAACTGGACTGTTGGTATTGCTGGGGATGAGAGATGCTGACGCATGGAGGACATGTGTTAGCACTTGAACAACAGAAGCTAAGCTGGTGCAGGGACAGTGGAGCAGCAAGGTTGGAGTGACAGCCTGCTAGGCTTGACCATGAAGAACTCAGTAGATGATGAATAGAACGTGATCAAGAGGGATAGGGAGAAAACAATGAAGTCACGAATGGTTTGTGAAGAAGCTATTGATTTAGAGCTCCATTAAAGTGTTACAATCCCTAACCTTATTCTGAGCCAGTTTCAGACCCTGAACTCATCACGTGGGGAAAAAGCCAGGTCCTCAGGAAGAAGGGCCCTGAAACTCCAGATCAAGAATAATGAAAATACTTCCTCCTGCCCTTCCTTTAGCAGACCACTGACAATTTACTCAGGTATTTATGCATTGGGGAAATGGGAATACTGAAACATTTAAAAACTCGTGACTCAGGATCCAGCTTGGCATTGATACCAAGATACTAGGGAGACTCATAGAGCTTGTTAAAGTAGAACACATGGGTCCAGGTGATAAAGAGAGTCCTTCTTTAATACAACTAAGTGGCATCCAGTATTTGTTTCCAATTAGGTAGTAAAGTTCATCTGAGTACAGGGACCATTTTTCAGAGTATGTTTAAGTGCTCAGTGTGCTAAATAAGCTTCTACTATTAAGACAAAAGGATAATGCATACTAAATTTCAACTGTAAGAATTCCATGAGTTTTTCAAATGTCGAAGGAGGTAATAGATGCTTTGCATTTTAGATACCAGATTAAGGTCTCCAAGGTGATTTAAAGGCTAGCGGAACAAAAGGAACTTTTCTGGTGAAGTCTCCCCTGTGACCTTGGGTGTCACGGTATCTGTGCCTCTATTAGGATGTTAATACATCTGCTCTAGAGATTTTAAACTGCTCTTTCCAGCTGTGACTTCAAGTATTTAGAAGGAAGAGTGGCTTTATCTTTATAAGAGAGAAATCATACAGTAATGAATATGTGGCCAATAAACTGGAGAGTTTAATGGAAAAGAAAGCTATTCTATAGAACTATCTGTTCCCACTGAGAGCCTGAATCAAATAGATGTTCTAATTCCTCAGACTAGAGATACCCTATGTGGTAGGCTGAATAATGGCTCTCCAAAGATGTTCACATATAATTTCCAGAGCTTGTAAATATGGTCCCATGGGGAAAGGACTTGGCAGATGTGATTAACTTAAGGGTTTTGAGATGGGTACACGATTCAAGTGGGCCCAGTGTAATCAGAAGGTCCTTTAAGAAGGAGGCAAGGAGGATAAAAGTCAGGAAAAAGGGGACCAGACAGAGGGTTGGGAGGTACTAAACTATTGTCTTTGAAAGTGCAGGATGAGCCAAAGAATAGAATGTGCCTTCATAAGCTGTAAAAGGTAAGGAAAAATTCTGAGAGTTTTGAAAAAGAAAGCATCCCTGTCCATCCATTTTTTTAAAAATTTTTTTTAATGTTTATTTATTTTTGAGACAGAGAGAGACAGAGCATGAACAGGGGAGGGGCAGAGAAAGAGGGAGACACAGAATCCGAAACAGGCTCCAGGCTCTGAGCAGTCAGCACAGAGCCCGACGCGGGGCTCGAACTCACGGACCGCGAGATCATGACCTGAGCTGAAGTCAGACACTTAACCAACCAAGCCACCCAGGCGCCCCTGTCCATCCATTTTTGACTTCTAGTTCCCAGAACTACAAAAGAATAAATGTGTTATTTTAAGCCACTTATTTTGTGGCAATTTGTTATAGCAACAGTAGGAAACCAACACACCATGACTTCAAGAACAAAAAGAAAAAAATACTTTGTATTTAATGAATAATTTCTTAATAAATAATTTTTATACATATAATTTTCATACACATGAACTGTTAGATTCATTTATTTGGACTGTCTGCTCAGTTTGCATTCTATACCTATTATTGTCCAGGCCCTATGATGAAAGGAAGAAACAAGACAGCTAAACTTCTTTTTTTCATGGAGCTTAGACTATACAGGGACCTTTAAAATAGATGATATACCAGGGGTACCTGGGTGGCTCAGTCGGTTAAGCATCTGACTCTTGACTTTAGCTCAGATCATGATCCCAGGGTTGTGGGATCTAGTCCCACATGGGACTCCATGCTGAGCACGGAGCCTGCTTGGGATTCTCTTACTCTCTCACCCCCTCTGCCCCTCTCTCCTGCTTGTGCATGCTCTCTCTCTAGAAAATAAAAAATAAAGAAATAAAATAAAAATAATATAGATGATATTATATAGGTAATAATAAGTGATTTTTTTTTTCCTTTTCTGGCTAGTGATTGAGATCTGTTGGACTAGGAACCAAGCGTTTTTCCTTACGTTTACCTTTAACCTAATTTATATTTCCTGGAAATAAAATCACATGCTTCTTCAAGAGATATTCATTTTTGAGTCCTAAGAATCTAACATATTAACATTAAGGCACAGTAATGCCCAGGGTGAATGGTAATTGAAAGAATGAATAAACAGATGAGTGGTTGCATGAATGAATAAGGGTAACATTTGTTTATCATTTCAAGGGGCAATAAATATCTTTTCTGTGATTCATTTCCAAAAGAGTAAAGACTTTTACTGAGAATGTTGTTCTTGGATCTGATGGAAACAAACCACTGACAGGCTCCCAAGTAACAGGATTGAATCGACAGTCTGATGCAAGGCTCTAGATGACTGGAAGGACAAACACAATGTACAAATCCCCTCACAGAGCAGGGCTTGGGCTTTATAGCTCTGAGTTCCAAAGTCCCAGAGTCAGGCTAGTGCCAAAGGTTTCCAACCTTAAGTAAACACTCCCAGTGGCTTTCTGTCTTAAGCCTGAGTGATTATCTTGCTTGCCTCAGTTAATATCTGGAAGCAGGCTCATCTTCTCCAATGCTCCCTCTCTCGCAAGACAGGCCCCATGTGGTGTCACAGTCTGCAGAGGCCCAGGCCTCTGGGCCTCCTACCACCACCTTGTTCACTTGTCTCTCCAGCCTTAGCTTGTTGTTCCTCCACACGGTTACTTAGCCCTGGTTTGCTTCGTGAGCTGCTCCTGCTTCAAATGTCCAAATGAACTGTCCAAATGAACTGTGTTTCCACAAATGAAAGTGATTTCTGTTTTCGTGACTATACCATGACTGATATATCAATTCTGGAATGTTCTTGGAAGTGTGGTTTCAAAACTGTTATTTGAATTGAATTCTTCTTACTTCAGACAATATGATCCTTTCTCCTGGACACTTTTTTTGTGTGCCCACTTATCCCAGGCTGGACTGAATATTATTCCATTCTTGGGCCTGTTGACTGATCCAGGGAAATGTCCTTGATCAAACATGAATTAATAAATCCCTTCCCTAATATATTTGGACTAGAAAAGGCCCCAGTCACTCTCTGTTCCTGTTGTCTGTTTAAATACAGGAAATGCAGTCTATCAGTGGCTACGTTTTTGATAAAGTCAAGAGACTATCTTGGGGCAAAAGAATAATTTCTTTTGTGAATAAGGAGTTTTGCTTCTTTCTTAAAATCTTCATGCCACTTTTCCTCTTGCCTTATTGCACTGACTAGGACTTCCAATATGACCCAAGGATCTCTAGTGTTAGGTTTAATCAAAGTGGTAGAGAAAAACTCATTTTTTCTCTGATAAAAGATGAAGAATGTTCAATAGTTCACTGTGGTATAGAATATTCATTTCAGATTTTCAGTGATACCATTTATCCAATTTAGAAACCATTCTTTTCCAATTTTGCCTACACATTTTCATTCTTGCTTAGTTAAGATTGTGTTGACTTTTGTCAAATATTTTTTCTTCCTTATTCTCTTAATTTTGTGAATTGCATTTATTGATTTTTAAATGGGAAATCAATCTTGTTTTGAGAAAATCCCACTTGGTCATGATATAGTACACTCAATTTATGTTGCTATTTTCCACTTGCAAATGTTTTGTTAAGGATTTTTATATGTATGTTCTTTAGAGGCTTGATGTCTAATTTTATTTCCTTATAATGTTCTCATCATAATTACGGGTCATCATAATTAGGTTTATGCTGGCCCCATAAAATAATTTGTGAAGTGCTTGCAAAATTTTTCTGAAAAAAAACCAGTATGTGACTCTTTTTGTTTTTCCTTCAATATTTGATAATATTCACCAATAAATGTAATTTCATTAAGCTGTTTTCCTGAGAAGGTTTTTAAGTATGAAGTTAACATTAGTTAACATATGTTAACTTCAAACGTTCTCTTTTTTTTAATGTTTGTTTATTTATTTATTTATTTATTTATTTAGAGAGATAGACAGCATGAGTGAGGGAGGGGCAGAGGGAGAGGGAGAGAGAGAATTCCAAGACTCCCAATTGTCAGCACACAACCCAATGTGGGGCTTGAATCCATGAACTGTGAGATCGTGACCTGAGCCGAAATCAACAGACACTTCAACCGACTGAGTTACCCAGGCGCCCCTTGTTCTTTCTCTTTTTGGCATTTTTTAAGCTGGAATTTTCAAGGAATCTATTTTATCTAGGTTTTCAACTGTAATGGCATAAAGATGCTCACAAAATTTCTCTGTTAGGTTCACACTTGTGTGGGATATCTCATGATATGTTTCACTTTTATCCCTAATATTGATGATTTGTGTTTTCTCTACTTTTTCTTGACCATCTAAAGTTCTAAATTCTAATTCTTAACCACTCTGAATTTATAAATATTTTCAAATAAGAAAATTTGAAGTTTTTTAAATTTTGTCTTTTGCCTCCATGTTTTCTATTTTATAATTTTCTTTCTTCTACATGGATTGCATTTAATTTCCTCTTATTTCTTAGGACATAAGTTGGATCGGTAATTTTAACCTTTTTACATCTTAAATCTTAAAATTACCAATTTTTTATAATTGCTGCTTTAATTATAATCCTCAAATAATGATCTACTTTATTTTTGAAATATTTTCTAAATCACCCCTGTGATTTTATTTTTATCTCTAAAGTTATATAGGTGTGCTTGCTTAATTTCCAAATATTTGGCACTTTATAGATTTTTGAAATTCATTTTGAATCTAATTTTCTTATGTTAGAGAATGTATTCTGTATGATTTTAATCCTTTGAAATGTATTGGGTGTTGCTTTCTGTTCCAAAAGATGATTTATCATCATGAAATGCATATCTGTTCTTCCGTCTGAACAATGCAATTCTAACCAAGGTCATCAAACAGACAAAAACTTATATATTTGGAGCAAATATCACAATGTCTATTTCTTGCCTGATTGATATTCAGAGGGTATGAAGTGGTTTCTTGTAAAGGAAATATTGGGGAATGGGTTTAAGAGGGAAATTAACAATTTCTATTGCCATATTTATAAACTCTGTTTTCTTGCTCTATAGCCTCCTGCCCAAGATATTCTAATCCAGGCATTGATTGATTGATTGATTGATTGAGTCATTCATTCATTCATTTTGAGAGAAAGAGAGAAAGAGCATGCAGATGGGGGAGGGTCAGAGAGAGAGGGAGAGAGTCCCAAGCAGGCTCTACCTTGTCAGCGTGGATCCTGACTTGGGGCTCCATTTCACGAATGCTTAACTGCCTGAGCCACGCAGGTGCCCCTAATTGAGACTTTTAAAGTAACAGAATAACTACTGTGTTCCTCTTTCCAGAATATGTGCCAAAGCATGCCAAGATACAGTATTTTTGTGTCCTTTGTGATTTCGCTGAATACCTCCAAAAGACATGGTATACTTTTGCACACTCATGGTGCTTCTCCTTGAATTTATTTCTCTTTTTTTTTGTAAGGATTGGGAAGGGGAGAAAAGAGACATTAGAAGTTTCTTTTACTTTCCATCTGTTGGTCTCCAAGCACTCCCTAGAAACGAGTTGAGACCCTACAGGCCCTAAGGACAAGGCTTGCACAGCAACTCCTGAAAAACTTCATTTAGCTACATCTTTTAGGTGACTGCTTTTTAGTGGACACTTGGTGGCAGTCCTTTGCCAATACTGCCGTGGTTCCTGGAAAATGATAGGGGAGGAAGAGGGAGGGCAGTGGTCCCAGTTGTGCTTGCAGGAAGGAGGTGACTGGTGGCAAGAACTGGGTGTTTCTTCAACTAAGATGACAAACATTTATCACCTTTGTTTTCATCCGTAGGCTTAAGAAGCCATTCCCTGCAAAACAGGAAAAGATCATTCTCTGCCCTTGATGCTACTACACGCAACTATTTTTTAAATGGTTGAATTCAGGGGCGTCTGCGTGTCTCAGTCTGTTAAGCGTCTGACTCTTGATTTTGGCTCAGGTCATGATCTCAGGATTCGTGGGTTCAAGCCCCACGTCCACCCTAACAGTACAGAGCCTGCTTGGGATTCTCTCTGTCTGTCTGTCTCTCTCTCTCTGTTTCTCTCTGCCCCTCCTTTACCCTCTCTCTCTCAAAAATAAATAAATAGACTTAAAAAAGATAAAATAAGTGGTTGAATTCAACTTCTGGAATGGCATCAAATTTCACAGACCCATTACTCAGCAAATCAATCATGCTGGCACAAATTGTTTAAAAAGCAACCATTTAAAGTCTCTGGAAATTGCCCTAGGGATATATAGCAAATAAATAATTATTCCAGAAATTGTACTCAATTTTGGAAAGAACAGAGTCCACAGCACTTGAGCCACACCCACACCCTCCCCCACTCCTCCCAGCTCAGCAGGAATCTACACTTTTGGTAGGCGTGGCCAAGAAAACAAGGATCTCTCTACCCTCAGCTTCCAGTCAAGGGACAACATACCACACTGGGAAGGACAGACCACCAGCATTTTTCATCATTGTCGGCTCTGAGTTGCAGAGGCTAATTTCCTGGTGAGTGCAGTCAAGAAGCAAGGGGCTTCCTTTCTCATTCATTGGATAAAGGATCTAGGGCAGATGCAGCAGGCAGAGAATACTCGCATCCCGATCACACTTGCATAGCTCACCCATAGGGCAGAGATTACACTTCAGGGGAGGCATGTTGAGAAGATAAGAGGCTACTACCCTTGCCCAGCACCCTGCTTTAAAGCAGAGGGAAGTGGGCTACTGTCTCACCACTTCTACCGTCCTAGACCACAGCTCAGAGATTTTGCCTAGAGGGAGGGCAGTCCATAATAAAAAAGACTCTGAAGCTCTCCCCCAGTGAACTGACTTTATTTGGAACTAATTGTAGGGGAGTCCAAGCCTAAGGACACTATCAAAACCAATAGCGATTTGGGTGGTAATCAATTGAGAAATTATATACTTCTCTTAAATAAAAGCAACAAGTTAAACCATAGGCTAGCTAGTTCATCAGAGAGAACCAGAAAAAGAGAGTTAAGAGCTCTCCTGCAGTTAGAACCCCCAAAACTATCCGTCCCCAAATTTATTTATTTTTTTAAATTTACTTATTTTTTTTAAATATGAAATTTATTGTCAAATTGGTTTCCATACAACACCCAGTGCTCATCCCAACAGGTGCCCTCCTCAATAGCCATCACCCACCCTCCCCTCCCTCCCACCCTCCATCAACCCTCAGTTTGTTTTCAGTTTTTGAGAGTCTCTTATGTTTTGGCTCCCTCCCTCTCTAACCTTTTTTTTTTTCCTTCTCCTCCCCCATGGTCTTCTGTTAAGTTTCTCAGGATCCACATAGGAGTGAAAACATATGGTATCTGTCTTTCTCTGTATGGCTTATTTCACTTAGCATCACACTCTCCAGTTCCATCCATGTTGCTACAAAGGGCCAGATTTCATTCTTTCTCATTGCCACGTAGTACTCCATTGTGTATATAAACCACAATTTCTTTATCCATTCATCAGTTGATGGACATTTAGGCTCTTTCCATAATTTGGCTGTTGTTGAGAGTGCTGCTATAAACATTGGGGTACAAGTGCCCCTATGCATCAGCACTCCTGTATCCCTTCCTTCCCAAAATTTAATTGGATCAGACCGGAGCGATTCCCCAGGGCACTGTCAAAAACTACAGAGCAATCAGGTGGAAACTAGTGGAGCCTAACAGCTGGCTGAGATATGGGTAGTGGAAGACAGAGAGCTTACGGAAAGAGACAAAGAAAAAGCTGACAAAATCACTGCCATCCCAGGGTGATTCTGTGCCTGCTCAAGGATATGCCCTTTGAGAACCAACACCAGACACTTCACACCAAAGGGGAAGTAAACTTTACTAAAATAGTCCAGCCAAGTTATTAAAAAGATAAATTAAAACTTGTCTTACGTCCCAGAGTGTAGTCCTTCTTAGGAAATGTTCTATGTACATGTGAAGGCATATACAATTTGCTGTTGTTGGGTGAACTCTTTCATAAATCTCTATTAGGACAAGTTAGTTGATAAAGTTGTTCAGGTCTTCTATGTACTGATTGTCCATCTACTTGTTCTATCGATTATTTAGAGGTATGGAAATTTCCAACTGTTACCGTGGATTTGTCTATTTCTCCTGGCAGTTCTATCTGATTTTGCTTCCTGCATCTTGAAGCTCTATTATTTGATGCATAAACACTTATGATTTTGATGTCCTCCTGATGAATAGGATGTCTTTTCATTGTGAAAGGACATTCTCGTTCCTTGCGGTATTAACTGCTGTGAAATCTACTTTGTCTCGTGTTAATTTGGCCTCTCTGCTTTTCTTTTCCTCGGTGTTCCAGGTTTTATCTTCTGTTTCATTTCCTTTGTGGCAGTGATGATGTCCTTAGGTTTTTTTCAGCTTCCATAAAGGACATAGAAGGGTGGGAGGAGAGGTGGGAGAGCAAGGCTGAGAGAGGCAGATGAGAACTTGTTCTTGAACTCACTGCCATGCAAATGCTGGGAAGCAGCAAAGCTCATTCATCAGCTTTCTGCTACATGCAACTTAGCTTAAAGTGCTCCATCTCTAATTGAAAACAGCAGTGGAAGAATGGACAGATAAGGAAGAAGTTTCCTTGATAGTTTAGCTGGCAGGGGCCAGTCACTGCCATCACTCCTGGGGAAGTCCAACTTCATCTGGACTAGAGGCCACTGGGAGCTGACAGTCTCATGCCACATCACATAGCCCAGGGCAGCAGCAAGTGGAGTGGAATGAACACTGCATAGATAGTTATAGGCCTTCTTCTGGTTCTTTAAAAAGGGGGAGAGAGACAGTTTTCATCCATGATCTCAAGTTATCTCTCTGTGTGTATGATAGACCACTGGTTCTCAATCTGGCTGCATAGGAAGTACCGTTAATTCCCTCTCCTGCCCTCGCCTGATTTAATTAATCTGAAGGGTGCCCCAGGTAGCAGCATTTTTTAAACAACCCACACCCCTGTCAGGTGACCATAACGTTCAGCCAGTTACAGGAAACACTAAACAAAACCAGAAGGGCTTTCTCCCAATGTCTCCCAATGCAAAAGCCTGTATGACTCACCTCACTGCAGTTAAAATGCATTCCTTGGATACATATGCTAGAATGGTGATGTGTGAGGTAAGTTTAAACTCACAGTTCTCAAGAAAAATCTTTAAAGGTGCTTCCATGCCCATATTCAAACAGATTTTCAAAACGGGAGGCTCAGTTCTCTACAGTGGCCTCCCTGATCAAGTAACATCCCCCCCTTCAAGAGATGGTATTTTGTGGATACAGAGAACAAAGATAGTTTACGGAAAATTATCACCAGAAGTGCCTGGGTTATTTTTTGTTATTATTTATCTTTACACTACTTATACTTAATCAGCCTTGAAATGAATCCTTTGTATGTCTCTGTAGGAATGAAAAGAATCTTTACATGATTAACTTCTAACAGTTAAAAATAACACCTCAGTCAAAACTGAGTTTTGTTTCTGGTCATGTTTCTCATAGAGACAACAGATTCACCAGTGGTACTTACATGTATAAATTCTGGGCCGTAAGAATCTGGATTGCATTTTTTTTTAATGTTTGTTTATTTTTGAGAGACACAGAGAGAGAGAGAGAGAGAGAGGCAGAGAGAATTAAATGAGAAAACCTAGGATAAGTGCTTGACAGTTTATCTGTCCTATTGACGATACTTGTTCAATATAAGATATTTGTAATATTATCATTACTTTTATTACCACCATTTGTGCAGCCCACCTTCCTAAGCCTTTTCACATCACAGGCAATTTTCTATTTATGTGTCTGTTTCCTGAGATGAAAAGACACATAAAGTATGGCTCCCACCCTCAAAGTGATTTCACTCATATGTGGTATCTAGGAAACAAAACAGATCAACATATGGGAATGGGAAAGGGAAAGAAAAGAGAGGGAAACAAACCATAAGAGACTCTTAACTATAGAGAACAAAAACAAACTGAGGGTTAATGGAGGGAGGTGGGGGCGGGGAGGTGCTGGGCTAAATGGGAGATGGGTATAAAGGAGGCATTTGGGATGAGCCCTGGGTATTACATGTAAGTGATGAATCACTTACTTCTATGCCTGCAACCAATATTACCCTATATGTTAACTAACTAGAATTTAAATAAAAAATTGGAAAAAAAATAAAGTAGATCTCAAGGGGAAAAAAATGCTTATGAGCCTTTTTTTTTCCTTTCTAACAGCTAAGCCTAATCTTAACCGAATGGTTACCTTAGTGTCACTTTGAGGGTGGGAACCATACTTTATGTGTCTTTTCATCTCAGGAAACAGACACATAAATAGAAAATTGCCTATGATGTGAAAAGGATTAGGAAGGTGGGCTGCACAAACGGTGGTAATAAAAGTAATGATAATATTACAAATATCTTATATTAAACAGGTATTGTCAATGGGACAGATAAACTGTCAAGCACTTATCCTAGGTTTTCTCATTTAATTCTCTATTATGGAATCTGAACTGTGAGGTCATGCGGGTTAAAAAGAAATTCCTAATCCAGCAATGGCAGCAGCACAGATTATAAGTAGCATTGTACATCGGGAAGATGACCTAGGGGACCTGGAAAAAGGAGTGTAAAGTAAATTTTGTTGTATTTATATTAGTTTTCTCAGTTGGCATGTTACCTACGGAGAAGAGTCCCAGGCAAAAAAACAGCATGTGCAAGAATGTGAAAACACCAGCGATTACGTGTTTTTAAATAATATCCTCTTGGTATATGCTGCTGTTTTGGAAGATTCTAGAATGATCTAACAGAGCCAAAATTAAATGGGGTTCCCAGGGTATCAAGTAGAAATTCTAACCAACTATATCTAATGTAAGCAGAAAATGGGTCGCTTTACCAAGGTCACTGCCAATTAGCAGAAACCCTGCTAGACATGGACACATGCTGACCTAAAGATAGTAGATACACACAGCCACAGAGACACTGCAGTTGTTTCCAGGTGAGGATAGCCTAGAATCAGCACACGGCACAGGGAGAATACTCTTGTTTTCCTACCTGGAAGTTTTTCTATCAGATTTCTATATCAGCTTAGAAGTTCCCATTTTTCTTCTAACATATGGGTGAAAAAGCCATTCAGACCATAAGCTCTCTCCCAGTAGTGTAATTTTGGCCAGAGTATCTTACAGAGGTTGTCCTCTGACCTGACATAGCACCCCAGTATTACCCTCATAATAGGTGACTATAAGGAAGGATATGCTATCTTTCCTGTCTCCTTTCTAGACTAAACAAAGTACTATCTTGCAAGTATCCTCTTATGATCTAATGAGAGAAAGGACTTTTAAATTTTAAATTACTTTTAAATTACTTTTAAAATTTTTAAAGTAATTTGCTGTTTAACATCCTATAATCACAGGGCAGTTCCCTGTGATTATAGTAAAAGGATTTTAAATTAGATTAAGATTATAGTAAAAGGATTTTAAATTACTTTTAAAAGGAAAATGCAGACAATTTTATAAATTGTTAATATAAAATTGTATTCATGAAAGAGTGAGGATTTTTAACAGTACAACATTTACTAGCCAATCTCCTTAGTTTTAGATCCAAGTTGACAGGCTTACATCTAGCAACAAGAGTCAGAATTCTGAGTGTGCCACTGGGGCCTAAATTTAGAAATAAAGTAATAGAATACGTTAGAAAATAGAATCAAGTGCATATGGGAATGCAGTCTATGTCAATCCTCCTTCCTTCTGGTTACCTAGTGTTAAACACTACTTGGACTTCTATCACCAATCAAAGTTTAATCTGTTTCTGATTTTCATATAAAATAACTTCATGTACTCTTTCCTGATTGACTTATTTGTTCAATGTTATGTTTGTGACAGTTATTCTTTTTTTTTAAATCTTACTTAAATCCAAGTTAGTTAACATATAGTGTAATAATGGTTTCAGAAGTAGAATTTAGTGATTCATCACTTACATATATCACCCAGTGCTCGTCCCAACAAGTGCCCTTCTTAATCCCCCTCATCCATTTAGTCCATCCCCCCATGCAGTATCCCTCCAGCAATCCTCAGTTTGTTATCTGTATTTAAGAATCTCTTATGGTTTGTCTCCCTCTCTGTTTTTATCTTATTTTTCCTTCTCTTCCCCTACGTTCATCTGTTGTGTTTCTTAAATTCCACATATGAATGAAATCATATGACATTTCTCTTTCTCTGACTTATCTCGCTTGGCGTAATACCCTCTAGTTCCATCCACGTTGTTGCAAATGGCAAGATTTCATTCTTTTTGATGGCCAAGTAATATTCTAATGTGTGGGTATCTGTGTGTTTGTGTATGTGTGTGTGTGTGTACCACATCTTCTTTATCCATTTGTCAATGGACATTTAGGCTCTTTCCATAATTTGGCTATTGTTGATAGTGCTGCTGTAAACATTGGGGTGCATGTGCCCCTTTGAAACGGCACTCCTGTATCCTTTAGATGAATACCTAGTAGTGTAATTGCTGAGTCATAGGGTAGCTCTATTTTTAATTTTTTGAGGAACTTCCATACTGTTTTCCAGAGTGGCTGCACCAGTTTGCATCCCCACCAGCAGTGCAAAGTGTTCCCCTTCCTCAAGACCTGTTTGTGACAGTTATTCTTATTGTGTACAAGAGTTCACTCTTTCATTGCACAGCAAAATGTTTCTCAGCCTTGGCACTCTTGATTTGGGGCTGGATAATTTTTTGTTGTGGGAACTGCCCTGTGATTATAGGATGTTAAACAGCAATGATGGCCTCTAACCATCTGATGCCAATAGCACCTTTTCTGCTAAGCAACCAAGCTGTGACAATCAAATATGGCTCCAGACATTGCAAAGATCACCACTGGGGCAAAATGACCACAATTGGGTACTACTGCGCTGGAATAAATAAAATCATCTCTATTCAATCACATTCTAGTCTCGTAATAGGTGTTCCAGGGTCTAAGCAGCCATAAGAGCCAGACAAAAGCATGGAAGAAAGGGCCACTTGACAATGTCTAAGGAAGAGGTCGTCTTTGCTTCAAAATATGTTTAAATTTATTGATTCTCTATGGAGAAGCTAACAGTAACATTATCCAACCCACTGATTCAGGTTATAAATCCTCTCGGTCAAGATAAAAAGAGAGAGGGAGACCATAAGAGACTCTTAAATACAGGGAACAAATTGAGGATTGCTGGAGGGGTGTTGGGTGGGGTGATGGGCTAAATGGGTGACAGGCATTAAGGAGGGCACTCGTTGGGATGAGCACTGGGTGTTATATTTAAGTAATGAATCACTATATTCTACTCCTGAAACCATTACTACATTATATGTTAATTAGCTTGGATTTAAATAAAATTTAAAAAATCAAATTAAAAAAAACAAAATTAAAAAAATCCTCCTGGTCTCTGTATTTTGTGACTTTATCAATGGGTAAGAATGTTTACCCAATTTTATCAAATTTTTAAATATTTTTATGTGAAGTATTTTTCATATTTTGAAGTTGAAAATATCTAGTTCAAAACATTGCCAAATGCCGAGAGTTCTTGTAATTTTCCTTTTTACCGTCTTATTCACGATAATATTAAATAATTGAATTCAGAATGAAATCTAAAACTTTCACTAGAAATATATAACAAATCTAAGTAAAGCCTTCAAACTTGCTGCCTCTGGTACAATATGTTTACCTCATACAGATAACATTAATTAATCCTTGGATTAATGATCCATCAAATCTGAAGATAACATGATAAGATGATGATGATGGCACTGTTAAGGATGACAAATGTCAACATCAAATAGGTTAGTAACACAAGCTCACATTCATGAAGTCATTTGTGAGCACTATGGGATGGATTTTCCATAGTTTGTCTTATGAGACCAAAATACCAGGATGCTGTGAATCAAACTCAAATGTAGTCCTTACTAACACCAAAGCAGGTACTTTTAAACATGATTTCATCTAGTTGTTCAATAAGTATTCACCACTGACCATTTCCTAGAGAGTGTGGAAAGGATCAAGGATTTGTGGTTAGCAAAACAGACTTGGTCCCTGTGCTCATGTAGTTTTTCATTTAGAAATAAAGACATTAACCAAATTGTTATACCAATAGGATTTTGAACTTATAAGCATTGTAAAAGAACAGTACAAGGTACCAAGAGTAAATGCAGAAAGGAGCCCCAATTTAGATTTGTCAGTCAGTGACCCTCCCCTGAGGAAATGAGAGTAAGATGAATTTATAAGAGCACAACCAGGAAAGATACGAGAGAAGTGAGTTTCAGGCAGTAGACTGTGCCTAATTCCTTACTAGGGAAGAGACTGCTGTGTTTGGTCCAGGGAGGATGATCCACATGGTGAAGTAGAGACAGCCCATGTTTAGAAGGGCAGGCAGGAGCCTCATTGTGTAGGACCTTACAGGCCTTGTGTGGAGACTGGACTTTACCCTAACTGCAGTAAGAAGCTTTTAAGATTTTGTGCAGAGAAGTGACGTGACATGACTTAATTGGTGGGTTTTTTTTTTTTTTTTTTTTTTTTTGAAAATCGCTGTGATGGCTGCATGGAGAATGAATTGGACGTGGCCCATTGATGATTCCTGGCCATGTCAGCAGCCCTGAAAAAAGTTCAACCTATAGCTTCTTAAAATGACCAGCCTTTTGAGGGTGTCTGGGTGGCTCAGATGGTTAAGCTTCCAACTTTGGCTCAGGTCATGATCTCATAGTTCATGGGTTCAAGCCCCATATCAGGCTCTGTGCTGACAGCTCAGAGCCTGGAGCCTGTCTCAGATTCTGTGTCTCCCTCTCTCTCTCTCTGCCCCTTCCCCACTCATGCTCTGTTTCTGTCTCAAAAATAAACAAACATAAAAATTTTTTTAAATGATCAGCTTTCTGTACAAAGAATGAAATGCCAAGGGCTATCTATATACTTCCTTCTGACAAACAGTAGGCTCTTTCCTTCCCACCTGCACATACTTCCAGTCATTGTTTCTTGTTTTAGATTTTTTATAATCATTTTAACCATTTGTAAGTGTACATTTGAGTAGTATTAAATACATACATATTGTTTTTTTTTATTTTTACCTCTTGAATTTTTTTTAATGAAATTTATTGTCAAATTGGTTTCCATACAACACCCAGTGCTCATCCCAACAGGTGCCCTCCTCAATGCCCATCACCCACTTTCCCCTCCCCCCATCCCCCATCAACCCTCAGTTTATTCTCCATACACATTGTTATGTAACAGATCTCCAGAACGTTTTTTATCCTGCAATGCTGAAATTATATCCATTAAATAATTTACATTTCCCCCTCCCCTAAACCTCTGGTAACTACCATCCTACTTTCTCTTCCTATGAATTTGATTAGTCATTATGTTTTTTCTTAATTAACTGTTGAAGTGCAATTGATAGCATATTTTTTCCTCCCAAATTCAAACATTTGAAATTTTATTTTTCTTAGCTTGGTACTTTTTAGTTTAAGCGAACTTTGTTCTGTACCTTTCCTGCCTCTCCCTACAAAACAAACTGGACTTTTTCCACCCTCTCTTTTCTCATCCATACACTTCTGTTACATATGCCCTTATTCGAACCTAGACACATCATGCTGCTTTGCCTCTACTTCACCAAGAACAGCAGGAAACCCCCAAGGGGTTAGACAGAAAGCTGACCCAATGGAAAGAGTCTGTTTGTTGCTGTTTCATAGATGTTACCTAGAAACTGCACCAAAACTCGGCCCTTGTTATCAATCTCTCTGCTCCAGACTTTCCCGTTTGCTGCAATCCCTCATAGCTTTAAACTAGAGAGTATGTTTTAAAATAAACTCATGCAAAGGTTTCAAGCCAGAAAAACAATCTCTGAGATCATGCAAGTCTACTGGAAAGGTATTTCCTGAAATTGTACTTCAGGTTTGAAACCGAAAGCAATGACCTGCTATTTTCAAAACAATTCTAGGAAATCAGTTGCTTTTCAGTTATGGGAAAAAACAAACATGATTTTTAAAGTCTCTAAACTATTAGCAGACTGCATAAAAAGTGTTCAAGGACAACCAGACCACTGTCCCTGAGGGGCCTCTCTCTAGATACCACCCTCCACAGGGGTTATCTGTGTTTCACCAATCAGAAAAATGTGATGGCATGTGCAGCTACTGCTTATTTCAAAACCATCACCAAAGCTCCAGAGCCCTCAAAATGTCTACTCAAAGTCAGCTCCATGTCTCTGTCCACCTGTGGAACACCCTCCCCACAGTTTCCAAAGCAAGTGTGTCTGGGCACCATTTATAAAGCTCACGATTTACATATGGCCTCCTCCTCTCTCATAGCAGAGTAACAATTGGGATAACATGGTCATTATGTAAAACAAATGTCACTATTTTAACAGGTCTCCCAAATTCGTGACATAGAGGAAAATGTGTATGTTTATAAAGATACTTTGAAATGCTTACTGGAACATAGGAGACTATACCAGGTTGTAAGTCTCTGCAGAAAGCTAAATCATGGAAAGTGACAGTGAACTTGCCTTGCCAAACGATTTTATTTCCTCCTAAAGCAGATGGTGGGTGAGAAAAGAAAACAGAAAAGGTGGAGGAGAGAAAGTGCAGACCCAAGGGCTTCAGAGGACTGGAAGTCTAGTCACTCTCCACAAAACGGACAGTCAAAAACAGCAGAAGAAATGATATCCCCAAATTAGGGGAGCTTGGGAAAATGGCTGAGCAGGAGGACCACATTTAAAACTAGATCTCATCCACATCCAAGTCAATAACAGTAAGCCTGGCAGAACGAACTCCATAAGTAAATAGAGAGTAGAAGCTGCATCTGAAAGGTTAGGAAGGTCAGAAAGGCAGAGGGAGGCTGCTGGCAAGAGGGAGCCAGCTGCGTGCTCTGAGAGGGTGGAGAAAAGGCCCAGGCCCTTGCACCCCATAATGTTTGGCTTTAAAGACCAAAGGGGATGGATTCCATGAGTTTTTTGGGGGGAGGGCTTAAGATTTTTTTAAGTTTATTTATTTATTTTAACAGAGAGCACAAGCAGGGGAGGGGCAGAGAGAGAGAGAGAGAGAGGGAGAGAGAGAGGGAGAGAGAGAGGGAGAGAGAGAAGAAAGAGAGAGAGAGAGAGAGAGAGAGAGAGAGAGAGAGAGAGAGAATCCCAAACAGGCTCTGCTCTGTCAACGCAGAGCCAGATGCAGGGCTTGATCCCAGGAACCATGAGATCATGACCTAAGCCAAAACCAAGTGCTGTACCCAGCCTGGCACCCCCATCCACTGTAGCACACTGAGCTCATATGCTGGGTGAACCAGCAACAAATTTGAGCACCACACCCAGCTGCCCCACTGCACCCAGCCTCGGGGCCCCCAGTCATTGCTGTATGCTGCACCCAGCCTAGGCCAGGGACCCTGCTGAGCAGCCTCCAGCCGAGGTATCGCTTCAGGGGATCTGGCCTAGGACTAGAGGCCCAACCAAATTTTGCTGACACTGCCACTCCAAAGTATGTAACTTACACAACTCAACACCCAAAAAGCTAATAATCCAATAAAAAAAATGAGTAGAAGACATGAACAGACATTTTTCTAAAGAAGACATCCAGATGTCCAATAGACACAGGAAAAGATGTTCATCATCACACACAGATGTTGGCAAGGATGCAGAGAAAGGGGAACCCTCTTGCACTGTTGATGGGAATGCAAATTGGTGCAGCCTCTGTGAAAAACAGTATGGAGGTTCTTCAAAAAACTAAAAATAGAACTACATTATGATTCAGAAACGGCACTACTATTTATCCCAAAAATACAAAAACACTTATTCAAAGGGATACATGTACCCCCATGTTTGTTGTAGCATTTATTACAAAAGCCAAGCTATGGAAACAACCCAATTGTCCATCGATTGATGAATGGATAAAGAAGATGTGATGTATATATACAATGGAATGTTATTCAGTTATAAAAAAGAATGAAATCTTGCCGTTTGCAATGACATGGATGGAGCTAGAGAGTATAATGCTAAGCGAAATAAGTCAGACAGAGAAAGACAAATACTATACAATCTCACTCATATGTGTAATTTAAGAAACAAAACAAACAAGCAAAGGGAAAAAGAATGAGAAAGAAACTAAGAGACAGACTCTTAATTATAGAGAACAAATTGATGTTTACCAGAGGAAAGGGCGAGGGGGTGTTGGGTTAAATAGGTGATGGGGATTCGCGTGATGAGCTCCAGTGATGTATGGAATTGTTGAATCACTACATTGTACACCTGAAACCAATACAACACTGTAAGTTAACTAACTGGAATTAAAATTAAAACTTAAAAAAAAAACAATAACCCCTTCCACATATTCAGTAAAATCCGTTACACTTACACCTGCTTTTTAGATAGTCTTGCATTTGAGTGGGAATGAAAAGAGAAGCTATATCCAGCCCTGTCTCTGATTCAGGTACACCCCAAAGCTGAAAGATCATCATCACCATGACTACAAAAATCATGCTGTATGGGAATAGAAAATGATTGAGTGTGATCTCAGCTTTCCCTGGAAAACCACTCAAATATTACAAATATTACATTAACGCAGTGAAAATCAGTCCTTCCACTTCTTCTACTTTTGGGAGGGTGTGCAGGTTGAGACGATATGTTTGAGTGAGAAAGAAGGTTTTGCCGTAATAGGTGTTCATTGTAGAGTAAGTACGTCCAGCGTGACCTAGTTTGTGAGAGAGAGCTCTGAAAGTGAGGTCTCAGGAAAAGGAATGGAGGTCCTTCCCATAATCTTGGACCAAAGAACATAAATCATTCCTTTGTCTCATGTGTCAAGAGAGTGTCTTGCACAGTAGTTCCTTGTGTAAGATTGAAACTGAGATATTCCCAGGGCTCCTGGGTGGCTCAGTTGGTTAAGTGTGCAACTTCGGCTCAGGTCATGATCTCACAGTCCATGAGTTCGAACCCCGCATCAGGTTTTGTGCCAATAGCTCAGAGCCTGGAGCCTGCTTCAGATTCTGTGTCTCCCTCTCTCTGTGTCCCTCCCCCACTCCCACTCTGTCTCTCAAAAATAAAATAAAAACATAAAAAAAAATTTTAAAAAAAGAAACTGAGAAAGCTTATGAAGGAAAATGAAGACGATATAAAGAAATGGAAAAATATTCCGTGCTCATGGATTGGAAGAATAAATACTGTCAAAATGTCAATACTACCCAAAGCTATCTACACATTCAATGCAATCCCAATCAAAATTGCACCAGCATTCTTCTCGAAACTAGAACAAGCAATCCTAAAATTCATATGGAACCACAAAAGGCCCCGAATAGCCAAAGTAATTTTGAAGAAGAAGACCAAAGCAGGAGGCATCACAATCCCAGACTTTAGCCTCTACTACAAAGCTGTCATCATCAAGACAGCATGGTATTGGCACAAAAACAGACACATAGACCAATGGAATAGAATAGAAACCCCAGACCTAGACCCACAAACGTATGGCCAACTCATCTTTGACAAAGCAGGAAAGAACATCCAATGGAAAAAAACAGTCTCTTTAACAAATGGTGCTAGGAGACCTGGACAGCAACATGCAGAAGATTGAAACTAGACCACTTTCTCACACCATTCACAAAAATAAACTCAAAATGGATAAAGGACCTGAATGTGAGACAGGAAACCATCAAAACCCTAGAAGAGAAAGCAGGAAAAGACCTCTCTGACCTCAGCCGGAGCAATTTCTTACTTGACACATCCCCAAAATCAAGGGAATTAAAAGCAAAAATGAACTACTGGGACCTTATGAAGATAAAAAGCTTCTACACAGCAAAGGAAACAACCAACAAAACTAAAAGGCAAACAACAGAATGGGAAAAGATATTTGCAAATGACATATCGGACAAAGGGCTAGTATCCAAAATCTATAAAGAGCTCACCAAACTCCACACCCAAAAAACAAATAACCCAGTGAAGAAATGGGCAGAAAACATGAATAGACACTTCTCTAAAGAAGACATCCGGATGGCCAACAGGCACATGAAAAGATGCTCAACGTGGCTCCTCATCAGGGAAATACAAATCAAAACCACACTCAGATATCACCTCACGCCAGTCAGAGTGGCCAAAATGAACAAATCAGGAGACTATAGATGCTGGAGAGGATGTGGAGAAACGGGAACCCTCTTGCACTGTTGGTGGGAATGCAAATTGGTGCAGCCACTCTGGAAAACAGTGGTGGAGGTTCCTCAAAAAATTAAAAATAGATCTACCCTATGACCCAGCAATAGCACTGCTAGGAATTTACCCAAGGGATACAGGAGTACTGATGCATAGGGGCACTTGTACCCCAATGTTTATAGCAGCACTCTCAACAATAGCCAAATTATGGAAAGAGCCTAAATGTCCATCAACTGATGAATGGATAAAGAAATTGTGGTTTATATACACAATGGAGTACTACGTGGCAATGAGAAAGAACGAAATATGGCCTTTTGTAGCAACGTGGATGGAACTGGAGAGTGTGATGCTAAGTGAAATAAGCCATACAGAGAAAGACAGATACCATATGTGTTCACTCTTAGGTGGATCCTGAGAAACTTAACAGAAACCCATGGGGGAGGGGAAGGAAAAAAAAAAAAGGAGGTTAGAGTGGGAGAGAGCCAAAGCATAAGAGACTGTTAAAAACTGAGCACAAACTGAGGGTTGATGGGGGGTGGGAGGGAGGGGAGGGTGGGTGATGGGTATTGAGGAGGGCACCTTTTGGGATGAGCACTGGGTGTTGTATGGAAACCAATTTGACAATAAACTTCATATATTGAAAAAAAAAACAAAAAAAGAAACTGAGATATTCCCTGGATGATGAGCCAGAGATAATTATGTTACCAAAACTAGAAACAGTCTCAGAAAAAAACAAAAAAATTTAAACTGCCTAAAGGGTTTCAGTTGGGAAATACAAATGTTATATCTACTCTAAGCAGCTATTCAACACCACCCCCACCACACAGACACACACACACACACACACACACACACACACAGAGGCATGCAAAAGATCTCCAAATAGAAATATAAACAAGCAAAAAAAATGCACATTAAAAACAGACACATATATAAATGGCAATATTTTTGTTAAAAAAATCATGAAAGAGGATCTCTAAAAAGCATATGAAAAGACACGTCATTCATAAGTCATTAAAAACACAACACATTACTATCACTCATCTACCAAATGAAGAAAAGGCAGACCTTACTGAGGTTTGGCGAGCTTGCACAGCACCTGGAATGTTCTACACTACTGGTGCAGATATAAATTGGCACAACCATGAGACTGTTTGACCAGTGTCTGTCAGATCTATTGGGCGGAACACGTGCTCTTCAGCAACCCATTCATAGGTATATACAGAAGGAGAATGTGCAGGCATGATGTGATCTACAAGATGCATGCAAGAATGTTTATAGCAGCCAAGAAAACAGTAACTGCTCTAAAGTCTGTCAATAAATGAGGGGATAAATAAATTACAGAAGATCCTTACTGCTGAATACTATACAGCATAGAAAATAAACAGTCTGTAGCTATACACAAAAATATGGGCAAATCTCACACGCGTAATATTGAGTATAAGACACGAGACATTACAGAATACATACTTCAGGGATCCAGCTGTATCAAGTGCCAAACAAAGCAGAATAGTTGTTCCCTTGATGTGGTCAGGGAGAGACAGTGGTGACAGAGGGAGCAGGCGGAGAGAAAGGTCTCCTGCAATCGCCACCATCTTAGCAGAGCTTTCAGGGTTTCAGCACAAGGTCAAAGCTTCTGCATCAGAAGGTCACTTGCTATTTGAAAAGCTACTTTGGGGCTGCTGAGCTCCTGACTCTAGTATATCAAGTCAGAACAGGAGCAGAGCTTTCCATCATGAGGTACATACTGTCTGACCATCCAAATCTCAAGTTTATTTGGGTGGCTACCAGACAAAACAAAGTTACATGAGCAGGTGGCCTAATTCCCATATCAGCAACCTCTATCACACTGCTGACTCTCCCTCCACCAGATTCATTGTGCAATGAGGAATTCTCTGAGACTCACTGAATTTCATTCCGGGTAGGCTGGCAGGACTGAGCCCCAGGAGCTCAGAGTGGCACCATAACACATCCTTGGATTTGTTTACTTTCTTTCCTTCCTTGCTTCACTCTTTGCTACAGTCTCCTGGTTGTGCGTGAGGCCTTGCATATGCAGAAATAATGCCTTCTGAAAGGCTATGGACAAAGGATAATTTTATCAGCTCGAGGTATTTAAGCATAAATTCTAGCTTAGCATGGGCTCATCAGTAAACTATGATGACTCAGAGGTCAGAGGTGACTTTTAAGAAGTCTATCTTAAAAACTAAATGAAAGAAAATTTTTATTTTTTTAAAATGTTTATTTTTGAGAGAGAGAGAGAGTGCAAGCAGAAAGGGGCAGAGAGAGAGGAAGACACAGAATCCAGAGCAGCTCCAGGCTCTGAGCTGTCAGCACGGAGCCCAACGCAGGGCTCAAACCCACTAACAGTGAGATCATGACCTGAGCCTAAGTCAGATGCTTAACTGACTGAGCCACCAGGTGCCCCTAAGTGAAAAATACTTTAAAACATAACCAAGCAGAGCCATGAGTGGCCACATATGGCAAGCTCATCAGACCATACAGAATTAGTCTCAGTAAGGGGCTCCTGGGTGGCTCAGTTGACTTCCACTCAGGTCATGATCACTCAGTTCATGGGTTCGAGCCCCACATAGGGCTCCATGCTGACAGTGCCCAGCCTGGTTGGGATTCTCTCTCTCCCTCTCCCATGCATGTGGTCTCTATCTCAAAATAAACACAACTTAAAAAAAAAAAAAAACAAAGAATTAGTCCAGCCAAGTCACTAAACAAAGTATAAAGCCATCAACAATCTCTTCAGGGGACACTGGAGTCCACATCACATTATTTATAATGTCCAGTTTTCAAAACAAATTATGAGACATGCAAAGAAACAGAAAAGTTGGCCTAATCGTAGGAAAAAAAGTTAATAGAAACCATCTCTTGGGGCTTTAGCAGACAAATACCTTATTTAACAGGCAAATACATCAAAGCAGCTATTATGAGTATGTTTAAAGAACTAAAGGTAACTATGTTTAAAGACCCAAAGTGTGTTGAAAATGACTCATGGTATAGAAGATACTAATAACAAGAAGAAGTTAACCAAAATAATGAAATAGAAAGTGGCTCAAAAACCAGATTTGATCTGGCAAAGGGAAGATCTGTGAACTGAAGATAAATCAACAGAGAGAACCCATTTTGAGGAACAGAAAAGAAAAAGGAATTAAGAATAATAGAGCCTCAGTGACTGTGAGGCATCACCAGGCATGCAAATATAGGCAGAATGGAAGTCTCATCAATAGATAAAAGGTAGAAAGTGTTAGAAAAAATATATGAAGGAATAATAACCAGAAACATGCATAATTTCTGAAAAACATTAATCGACTCATTCAAGAAGCTCCATGAATTCCAAGACATAAAAGTACAACAGAATGCACACCTACAGACATCGTAGTCCTGGAAAAGGATCGAGTCTAGGGAGGACTCAAACTACCCACATTTTGACTTCAGTCTGTACTTTCTAACTGATTAAGTTCTCTTAAGACCAGCAAGACCCTGGGTGATTGACCCCAAGACAATGATCCACCTGACCTTTGCTGCCCAGTTGCACCTACCTACCACTTTGTCCCACATTTTCCTTATATGAACCTGGAAATATTTTTTGGCACTTTGGGGACAGCCTTTGGGACACAAGTCCACTGTCTTCCCAGTGTCGGCCTCCCTGAAACAAATTCCTTTCCTGACTCGCCACCACTCTTCTCTCTGCCTTTGGGTTTTGTCAATGGCCAGCTGCCAAACCTAGTCTGCTTGCGGCCTCTGGAGCCAGCAGCTCTGTGCCCTTGGTCTCAGGCAGCAGTCCCTTTGTGGACAGGCGAGCTGGGGAGAAAATAAAGCTGGTTTGGTGCAATTTCCTAGGGCCTAACTGCAGAGTCATCGGGCTGCTCTCACTTGCTTCACCCTCATACCTTCTCTGGCTCTGGCGTCTGGGTTCCAGCAGGTTTTCCCCAAATAATTAAAAATAGCATGAAGTGCTTTTACTTTCAGGTTCAGCTTTATGTTCATTTCCTTTCTTAACAACCTCAGTTTGTTTTCAGCTTCTGTGGGAGAAGAAAACAGCAAGGGTGAGTTAAGAGGTACCTGGATGCTCATTCTTGAACAGAACAGCAATCTATGGCTCAGGTATGTTCATTTCTAAACTGTCTTTTACATGCACTTTAGGTTTGGGCTTAAAACCCTAATTTCTGACATAAACATGAGAACTCAGAAGAGGAATGCAATAGATACGTGTAAATATGTAAGCTATAAAACCTTGTGTTTGAGATTTTCCACTTAATGCTGTTACATATTCTTGTTCTAAAATCTACACATTAAAAAAAATCTGAATTACAGAGGAAGTTTAAGACTACAATGAATTCTTACACACCATTCACTTGGATTTGCCCCTGTGGTGATATTTTGTGACATCTGCATGCTCTCTTTCTAAATAGATATGTAAGTTTTTCTATTAACATTCTTATTCTGATTATTATTTGGAGCAATAAGTAACAGAGGCTGTGACTCTTCACCACTAAATACTTTGGCACGTAGATCTTGGGATCCAGACATGCTTCTACTTTCTTTCTTTGGATCCATCTCATTCCCCCACAGCCATTCCTACCTCTCCCTCTGGCTACTATTCCGTCACTCTGGTAAGGACATCCCTGGCCATCCTGCTAATGCTTGCAGTGAATTCTCTGGGTATTTAACATAGCTAACCTCTCCCTTCTTCTAGGGCTCACTCTGTCTGCGTTGCCTCTGAAACCCCATGGTCTGCCAGTGCTGTCACCCCTTATAGTTCCCAGAGGCTTTTCTTCTTTTGTATTCCCAAACTGAATTAAGTCGTCTCCACTTGTAATTCAATGAACCCCTATCACTCACATCTCTCTCTCTCTCCTCAGGATTATTTCAGTTTAACCGGTGTACCATGTGCCCAACATGGGGACCAGGCAGAGAACAGAATAGTCAGGACACCTTTCTCCTCAAGCTTAGACCTTGGTGGAGATGATTAGAGTTGTGATCAACAGTAAAGTATAATCCTTGTTGCATTGTCCGTCATCTTCCTAGTTTGAGATGGTTACTGGGAAGTAGTGTTAACTATCCCCTTGTAACCATTCTTCCTTTCTCCCCTACTAATAGAACTCCTGCTTCTTTGCCATGCACATAGTTTCCCAGAATAATGATGGCAATTCCAGCCTCTCTTGTGGTTGTGTACGGGAATATGGATAACCTAAGAAGCGATTTAGTTTACATAAACTTTACATAGTAAGGTAAAGAGTTAGTATTCTCTGCTTAGAATACAAATGACAGCACACCAGGGACTGCCCCTTACAGATGGTTGAGCATATGATAGGATCTGAAGCTTCCGTCCTTATGAAACACAACTACATACCATCCCCAGACTACTAACCCTGAAATTTATGAGGGAGAAATAAGTGTAAACTGCTTATGACACATTTCTTTCCTAACTGTCACAGCTAAGCCTAATTCTAACCTAATAGTTATCTTAGTATCACTCTGAGGGCAGGGGCTGCAGCTTATTTATCTTTTAATCCAAGCACACAAGCACAACATGTGGCAAATAATAGATGTTCAACCAATGAGTTGAAGTAAAAAAAAAGGAGGGGGCACAGTGAATGGGACTAGATATCAAGGAATAAAAATATGAAAAGATATCTTTCATAAACCTGAGCTGAACTGGAGCCCTTGGTGAAGCACTGAGCTGTGCCAGGAGAGAGCCAGGTCTAGAAACTGCTGAGTGGTTTGCAGCTGTCATCCTGACTCTGCAGAAACAAGAGGAGCCCATCAGGTCACAATAATACATTAGAGCAGGTATTGTGAAGATAGGAGAGTCAACAGAAATCCCGTAGAAGTTACTGATCATGGCATATGGGTAACCAATGTTTTTGAAGAAAATTATCTTGCCAGGTAATTGGGTGTCAAACATAGAATAGTAAAACAGACCTTCAGGCTTCTAGTCATGGGTCTACCATTTATTCACTATGTGCTTTTGGCAAATACCTTACTTTGACTTTCTGATCTCATTTGCAAAGTGAGTAGAAGAAGCCTACTTTGCAGGTTCTTGTTAGAATCAATGAGAGCAACACATCGGAGACTGGTGATACCCAGGATTTTGTCTCTAGCTTCATCAGAGATTTGGAGAATAATGCAGGCAGCACTCTGCAGATGGCCAATGGTAGCCCGCATTTTGTGCCATGGAAAAGTACAGAAGTGCTGATGTATTCATGCTTCGGATAACTCTGAGGCTAGAGAATGACTTTGTGGTCTTATTTTACTGTGAAGCTCTTCTGGGTTTGCAATTTTCCATTGTATCTGAGGAGACAACCTGTATGAGAAATGCTCTTCTCAGAGATTAAATATATATAATATATAATATATAATATATAATATATTATATATAATATATAATATATAATATATAATATATAATATATATAATATATAATATATAATATATATAATATATAATATATAATATATATAATATATAATATATAATATATATAATATATAATATATATATTCCAAGAAAACTAAATTTCCAACAATTAATTCCTCAAAGTCGGTAGAATTTTAGTAGGAATATATACAATCTCATTCACCCTCCTTCACCTCATATCTACTTTATTTTTATTTTTATTGATATAAATGACATATAACATTTTATAAGTTTAAGGTATAAAACTTGTTGAATTGATATATTTATATATTGCAACATGATTACAATCATATTAGTCTTAACTAACATCTCTATCATGTCACTTAATTATCATATGTGTGTGTATGTGTGTGCTTAGCAACTTTGAAGTTTATAATCTGGTGTTGTTGTCTATAATCACTATGCTGTGCACCTCTAGGACTTATTTATTTACTAGTTGCAAGTTTATACCCTTGTAAACCACAAACCTCCACTTCCCCCACCTCCCAGCCCCTGGTAATTACCCTTCTACTGTCTTTATGAGTTCAGGTTTTTTAGATTCCACATACAAGTGCTGTCATAGAGTATTTGACTTATCTCACTTACTATAATGCCCTTGAGGTCCATACATGTCACAAACAGCAACATTTCCTTATTTCTCATGCCTGAACAATATCCCACTGTATATATGTACAGAATTCCTTTATCCATTCATCTATTGATGGATATTTAGGTTTCCATATCTTGGCTATTGTCACTTATGCTGCAATAACATGAGAGTGCATATATCTCCTTGAGATCCTGATTTCAATTCTTTTAGATAAATACCCCTAAGTGGGATTGCTGGATAATACGGTAGTTCTATTTTATTTAATTTGAGAGAGAGAAAGAGTGAGTGAGTGTGAGTGTGTGTGTGTGAGAGAGAGAGAGAGAGAGAGCAGGCAAGGGGAGGAAAGGGAGGAAGAGACAGAGTCCCAAGCAGGCTCTGCACTGACAGCACACAGAACCTGGAGGGGGAGGTGAGGGGTTCAGTCTCACAAACCATGAGATCATGACCTGAACCGAAATCAAGAGTCAGATGCTTAACTGACTGAGGCACCCAGATGCCCCATGGTAGTTATTTTTTAATTTTATGGAACCTCCATACTGTTTTCCATAGTGGCTGAACCAATTTACAATGTACATTTCTACCATCCGTGTACAAAGGTTGTCTCATTTCCACATCGTCACTAATGATTATCTCTTGTCTTCTTACTATTAGCCATTCTAACAGGTGTGAGGTGACATCTCATTCTGCTTTTGAGATATCTCTTATTTTCCTGATGATTAGTGATCTTTTCATTTACTGTTGGCTATTTGGATGTCTTCTTTGGAAATATGCCTGTGTAGTTCTTCTGCTGATTTTGTAATTGATTGTTATTAAGTTGTGTGGTTGTCCACTATGTTTTTATGCCTCATTTGGAAATTCTTTTTCCAAAAGATATCAGAGCATGTTAACTGAGAATAGATACTGAAAATTTTTAAGTGCAGTGATCAGGAGGAAAACACTTATTTAGTAGGAGGAGATGGGATTTATAAAAAGTTTCAAACTTCATAGCGTCTTTAAAAAATCATTTTAGAATTTATAGTTTCTAATTTTGAATCTCATTGATACCCTAAACTTCTTGCCTCATTCAGGGCTGGGGATTCTGGTGACCTTAGTGGATGCCTTCAACAGCGGAGCGGTTCCCTCTCTGGAGAACACGGTGATATCTGTGTCCTAGTGTGAGGACTCAGTGGCTCTGCAGAGTGAGGTTCCCACAGAAATGGTCGTGGCAGTACCAGACCTGGGCTATGGAGCCGCCCCCACGGAGCAGCCCCCCCAAAATGACGAGGAGTTATGGAAGAAGTACATGGTACTTAGTCTTAATAGTTGATTCTTCATGTTACCCCCTCTACCTAAAGGGTACCTGATTGGCCATAGATTAGCTAACATTCACAGCAGAAGGATGCTGATTATTCTGAATAAGAGAGTTAAAAGGACACTATTACTCTATTTTATCTCCTTCTCCTCCAAACGCAGGCACTTTATCTGGAAATCTGTCTAATCTCTGAAGCAAAGTCAGTACAGACACTCAGATGGCCTCCTTGACGGAACATCTAGTTTCCCTGTGGGCTTGAAACATGCTTCAGTTATTTTGAGCTGGCTACTTTTCTGTGCACTCTCACCCATTCAATCCAAAGTTCTCTGGGAAGATTGTTACCAGATCATTCTTTACCTTTATTTTACTTTGAGTTGTATGACTGTGAATCATGCCTTGTAGATAGCATTACAGGATGCCATAGCTGCACAGAGCCATAGAGATCATATAATACAAACTCAACATTTCACAAGGAAGGCTCAGGGAGTTCAGAAACTTAACCAATAGTCTTGAAGGAGTATTTCTGAGATGGTAGTAATTCAAGTTTCATTGAACAGTAATTCACACACCATAAGTTTCATGCAGTGAAAATGTACAATTGACAAAAATGTACAAATGTAAATGTACAGTGATTTCTTTCACACAAGGAAGGTGGTCTAAGAAATCTTCCTGGAAGAGGAGTGTGACATACATTTTGAAAGATTTGTACGTATCATCCAGGGTGGAAGTTACTGGAGGAGTCACAAGCAGGAAAAAAAAAACCCAGCATGTGAAAAATATGAAAGCATCTGAGGTTACACGTCTGGAAAACTGCAATTTCTTCTGACTGGTGGAACCTACCACGAGTGGAGGGAAGCAGCATTGGCAGACGAGGCTGGAGGAATAGTGAGACAGGCAGGGTCTTAGAACATGCATTTGTAGGTGGGGGGCGGGGAACAGCTAGGGAATTTGATCAGAGCAGTTTTTTTCTCAGAATATTTCAATGGAAGTTCAGGTTAGACCTGCCTGATATGTCTCTGCCCTTTGTGGTTCCCAGAGTTTAGTGCAGATGAAGAAGGAACTAGAGGGAAGCTGCATGAAGAAAGATGAGCTTCTCCATGAAGCACGAGAAGCCTTAGCAGGTATGGGGAGGGCTCTGGGCATGATGGGGAGGGAGGTTCCTGCCAGGCCCTCTGAGACCTCTGACAGGAAGATCTTCTCGAAGCAAGGAGTTTCCTCTCCTGTGGAAGACATGCTCTGCTAAATCTGAAAATAATAAGACAAGGTGTGGTTGTTCGTCGGCCAGCCAGTCAGGGGGCCTTTCCCACCTTGTTCTCAAACCTGCCCTGGATGTGTGGTCACGAGTTAAATTTGGACATTTCTGTCTGCTCTTCCCAGACAGTTTGGTGTCTGAGAAAGTGGTGGTTGTGGGACAGAGGGTTGTTGCTTTCAGGCTTAACCATTGTTTTCTTGCCTGGAGCAGAGGAGCAAGCCAAAAGAGAGACAGCTGAGAAGGAAAAGCGGCTTCTTGAGAAAAGGTGTAAAATGCTGCAGCAAAAGTTAGAGACTCTAGAAACAATTTTCCAGGAATCCATGGCCCAAATGAGAGAGGAGATAAAGAGAGAGAGAAAAAACCTTCTGAGAGGGCAGAATGAGAGGATTCAGAGGCTGGAGGTAAGCCTGGCTCGGGTCTGGGCAGTGACTGCAGAAGAAAGCCCTGGAACCCTAGCAAGGGAGGACTGAAAGTTAAAGCAAAGCCAGACAGAGAAGCACTGCTGTCATTTACTGCACCCAATTCACTACAAGCCCTGAATCTGTAATGGCTTGTGTCAGGGCACGTGGGCTGTGTTCACGCTGAGTTTCTGGAGAGTCCCATAGGAACTTGGTAGCTCCAAGAATTTCCAGAATATAAATCACCTTCCCAGGACATGTGCTGCTGTTCTGAGAGATTCCTGGATGATCTCACGGAGCCAATATCAAATGGGGTCCTCAGATTTATCGTTGAAGATGTCCTAACTGGGTGTATGTAATAAAAGCAGCAATTGGTTCACTTTCCCAAGATTATTGCCAGTTTTCAGGCACCCTACCCACCCAAAGACCCTAAGATAGATCCCTGCTGACCTAAAACCATCAGATATGTATAGACTCAGAAGTGAGGGGGACTGATAGCTCCGAACCTGTAGCTGTCCCCAGGAGAGGATGGCCTGAGTCAGCATGCGACATAGGGGAAATTCTCTCTTCTCCCGACTGGAAGTGTTTGCATCAGATTTCTCAACCAGCTTAGACATTCCCATTATTTCTAAGATGTGGGTGAGCATTTGTGCCATTCAGATGAAAGAGTCCCTCCTAAATAGCATTAATAGAATATCATACAATTGTCCTCACACCTGTTTAGCACCCTCGCAAAACCTTAGTGATGGATGAATATAAGTAAGGTGGTACTGTGCTTCTTATTCTTCAGCCCCAAACCAGGAGATATTCCTGCTGTAAATGATCTAATAAGAGAGAATACTTGAAAAAGGAAAATGCAGATAATTTTATAAACTATTAATATGTAACCTTACTCCTGAAAGTTTGGGATCTTTAAATGTTTTTCTTTTATGAATGTATCACACAATTTTAGGCCCAAACAAAAATCATGACTGGTAACAAGCAACATACTGAAACTGACTGCACTCCAAAGATAATGGAGAACAATGACAGAGAAGATACTTCGCAGCCTTCGTGGTGGCCTCAAATTTGTGAGCTGCTACAAGAGTTGATTTTACTAATGGTCAAGTTTTTCTCTTGTATGTAATTTCAGGTAATTTTCACAAGTTTTCATAACAGCTTTTTGATATAGCTTATTTTCACGCATATGTACCTTTTCTATTTTTCAGCAAAATTTAACAGAAAAATAGAAAAGTAGAAAACAGAAAAAAAAGAAATGCCCTACTATAGGGCATCAATGGTTGACAAAAGATAGAGTAAATGTGGCTGGACAGTTAATTTAAATGGATGTGGAAATAACTGATTAGAAGACAAAGAGAAGGTCAAATTTGTAGCCTCCTGGAAAGAAACACATTGGAATATATTTATCAAGAAGTGCTTCTGAAAGTTGCATCTGAATAATTACTCAAATAGATATCCATAGTGTGTTCTTGAGTAGGACGGGACAGCACCATATGCAAAGCAATTCTTTCTTGGTTTACCTGTAAATTTTATGCATTGCAAGTTAAAATTTCAAAAAGGCTAATTGTAAAATTTAAACAGAGCTGATCAAAAAAATCAAAAGCCAAGACAATTCAGAAGAGGTACAATGAAATGTATAGATCTGCAAGAATTAGAACAGTGTGTCACCGAACATAAATATAAAAACATAAGAACAAAACACACCGTGTAGTCTAAAAGTAGACACCCCACCACATATAGGAATTAAGTGCATGTGAACAGTGTTATTTACGTACTTATTTTTTTAAGTATATTTATTTTTTTTTTTTAGAGCAAGAGAAAGCACGTGCATGCACACACACACAAGCAGGGGAGGGGCATACAGAGAGGGAGAGAGAGAATCCCAAGCAGAATGCGCACTGTCAGCCCGCTGCGCCACGTGGGGCTCAATATCACAAATCATGAGATCACGACCTAAGTCAAAATCAAGTCAGTCACTTAATTGACTGAGCCACCCAGGCACTTCCCCCAGTAATTTAAAATAACACTTTGGGGGCACCCGAGTGGCTCAGTCAAACAACAAACTTGATTTTGGCCCTGGCCATGATCTCACAATTTGTGAGATAGAACCCCACAGGCAGCAGGCTGACAGTGCATAGTCTGCTTGGGATTCTCTCTCTCCCTGTCTCTCTCTCTGTGTGTGTTCATTCCCCCACCCCAAAATAAATAAACGTTTTTAAGAAATAAAATAAAAAAGTAAAATCAGTGGGAACATACAGTTCAGTATGAACTACATAACAGCTGTTGTCAGACAACTGGAGAGCTGTGTAGAATAAGAAGGTGAGTAGATCTATTGTAAATTTTGTGTAAAGTAAGTTCCAGCTTGACTTCAGATGAAACATCAAAAAGCTCCACAGAAACAGTAAATGTCAGATAATTATAAAATTATGTTGGAACATCAAATTTATTTTTAAATGCCATAAAACCCAAAGATGTATAAACACTGACAAAAACTACATTAAAATAAAGATAAATTCATTATAGTGAAAAAGAACCTAAAGAAATTCAGAAGCCAAGAATGTTCTGAAGAGACAGCCTTGATTTCTGTCAGAGGAAAGAGCTGATTTATATGAGTTATACATCATAAAGGGCCACAAATCAATAAAAGTGGGCAAGCTTTGAACAGATAGCTTATAGAAAAGCAAGATATTCAAGTAACTCAAAATAAGAGAAATGAAACAAAACTATAAGATGCAATATTTTACCTCCCATGCTATCAAACTGTGTTTCCAATGTTTCTGAAAACCTGTCCTTTCATGGAAGCCCAAATTGTATAATATCTATTGCAAATTGTGTCTAATATATATTAAATGTTAATAGATGTCCATTTTGGCACCACATATTCAGTTTTAAGGTATACACACACACTCTCATACACACACAGAGTCATGAAAATTGTGTATTAATAACATGTCCATTGTGGCATTGTCTGTAACTCTAAAGATTGGAACTACTTATATGTCTATATGGGAGTGGTAATGTAAATTTCAGCACACTTCTACAATGGAAAATTATATAGCCAGAAAATTGAGAAATAGCACGATTTGTAATGACACAGAACAACTTACTAGATCTATTGCAATGTGGAAAAACTGGGGTGCCAACCAATGAGACTAGGGCACTATTTCTGCAAAAAAAAAATGGAATTCATAATACTTATTGGTATACACATGAGGAACTAGCACTGTTGGTTGATTCTAGGGGAAACTAGGTTTCTGAGATCAGGAATGAGAGGAATACTTATTTTATTCGGTATAAACATTTGTATCTCTGGAAATTTTACAAGGAGTATGTAATACTTGTTCAGGAGTATAAGAAAAAAAACCAACGATGCTGTTTATGGTGATGATGATGACAATGATGATGGTATTTAGGAAATTTTACATTCTTAGAAAAGCATCAACCAGTTCAAAAGAGAGGTGTAATAGTGAGGTCCAATACTGGGGGGAAAAACACATATCCTAATCTTGTTTATATTATAGGGTTGAATTCTACTTCCTTAAATTCTTTGAAAAATAAAGTCTGAATAAGAATATGATGCAATTCTGAAACCCCAGCTTGTGTGTCTTCGCTTTCCAACTTCAAATTACAGTTTTAGATGTTAGTTGTATAGTGTGTCTGCGGTGTATCTTGATGTTTTTAGACTTCCCTTTCAGCTGATGTTTGCATGCTTTGCTTTTGTTATAATGAACTACTTCCAACTGCACAAGCTTGACATGTTAACACCTCTATTCTAGATACCTGTGCACAGTATTCAGACTTCTTCCAACAACCTCTACGATCCTCACCTTTATGTTGCAGACTGATTTCTCCATGAAGTCTGGATTTCCTGAATTCTCTCAAGTGGGTTGGGTGGCCCTCCTTTGTGATCTCATTGTACCTATGGCATGATTTTGAAAACTTAAGTTACCCATTGACTCTGTTTCGCTGATGATACCTCACTACTAGGGACAAGTTTATCTTTATCATTGTAATCTTAGTTCCTATTTGCATGTCCAACACTTGATCAGTAACTGCAAAATGATGGTTGAACACATTCCCCACTCTCTAAAGATTCTTTTTTAACAAAAGGTTTATTTATTTATTTTTGAGAGAGAGAGAGAGAGAGAGAGAGAGAGAGAGCAAGCATGAGTGGGGAAGGGGCAGAGAAAGGGGAAGAATGAGAGAATCCCAAGCAGGCTCTGCACTGTCAGCACAGAGCCTGATGTGGAGTTCGAACTCATGAACTGTGAGATCATGACCTGAGCTGAGATAAAGAGTTAGATGCTTAACTGACTGAGCCGCTCAGGTGCCCAGTTCCTGTTTTCTATATATATATCCTCACTAATTATGACAGATGCTTTAAAGGACCCTTAAAACAAAGGGTATAGTTTTTGACATAGAGAACAAAGACGAAAGGAGATGTAGATAAAATTAAATTTCCTCATAACCTGCAGCCCAATGACAAATACTTGAGACAGGGAGAGTATGACATTCCTCCAGGAACTCCCAACTGTGTTAATATTAATGCTTTGCTAGTGGCAGAAACAACCTTACCTCGACAATAGTCAGACTTCCACGATCTTGTAAGTCTTCTTTAATATATGAAAATCCTCTTGGAGACTTTCTTTTTCTCTACCCCTCCCACCTTAAAAGTATGTAATCAATCACTCCTCACAACCCCAGTACAACTCCTTCTCTCCAGGAGTCCTGTCCCTGTGCTTCAATTAAAGACACCTTTTTGCACCAAAAATGTCTCAAGAATTCTTTCTTGACTGTTCACTCCTGAACCCTACATCAAATCACATAAGTTTTAAGATTCTAATACAAAGGGTGTGGAATGAATTAGGACTACAATTCCTAGGAAATAGGACTGTGAGGATATGCATGCTAATTGAGACTTGCTATAATTGAGACTTGCTACAGTGTTCTTCCTGAGAGAAGGGCTGATTCATCATGTATTCAGTTCGAGTTTCCTATGACAACTACTCATGAATGACATCACTCACTTTTGACTCACAGGTCAAAGGAAAACATTTAAAAGAAAATATGAAAAGATACTCAACATCACTCATCATCAGGGAAATGCAAATCGAAATGACAAGATATCACCTCACACCTATCAGAATGGCTAAAATCAACAACACAAGAAAAAACAAGTATTGGTGAAGATGTGGAGAAAAAGGAACCCTCGTGCACTGCTGATGGGAATCTACACTGGTGCAACCACTGTGGAAGACAGTACGGAGGTTCCTCAAAAAATTAAAAATAGAACTACCCTACAATCCAGTAATCACATTACTGGGTATTTACCCAAAAAACCATGAAAACACAAATTCAAAGGGATACATGCACCCCTATGTTTATGGCAGCATTATCCGCAACAGCCAAACCATGGAAGCAGCCCGTGTCCACTGATAGATGAAGGGATAAAGAAGATGTGGTATATGATGTGGGAAACAAAGGCAAAAGAAAAAAATTATATTTCCTTACAACTTACAACCCACTGACAAGTCCTTGAGACAGGCAGAGTGACCTTCCTCTAGAACTCCACTGCCTCAATGATGATACTTGGCTGAGGGCAAAAGGCGATCTTAGCTTAACATTATCCTGACCTCCAGGATCCTGTAAGTCTACTTTAACATATAAAAATTCCTTTGGAAACTTCTTTGATCTCTACCCCCCAAGATATAGGTGGGCAATCCTACTCCAAGCTTATGTGGCCCACTGATATACATCTGAAGGGTCTCATGACTGAGTTTTTACTAAATGGTAATAAATGACCTTTTCCTAACAGCAGCTAGCCCCCTCCAGGTCCTTAAAACCTTGTTTCCAAAATACCTTGGAGATTTATGCTATCTCTAACCCCCGCCCAACCTGAAGGTATATAATCAGTCACTGGTTTCAACCCCAGTGCGACTCTTTCTGTCCACTGGACCTGTCCAATATCTAATAAAAAAGAGATCAATGAAGTTGTTGCTGATATCTCTTTATGCTTGTTTATGATCCATCATCCTTGAATTACTCACAATCAGGGAATTTTTCCTATATGAATATTCCTTTTTATCTGATAAACCCATGTGCCCTTCTGATGTTTTGAAATTGCAGTTGTTTTCTTCATTCCCACATGGATACATTCTTTCTGATTTTAGTAGTTCTCCATATGTCCTCTCTAACGACTTGACACAGGCATGTTGCAAGGATGTGTAACATTTTTTGTGTGTATGATTTTAGGTAGTGTTTTGGTGAGGGCTTCAAGAAGCTCCAATTAACTACATATACTCTGAACTTCCATTAGGGATTTTAATCAGCTTGTCTATTAAAAAAATCAAATATATTCATATTCTAGGGTTTTCAAACTGAGCTATTATTCTTAGGGATAATTTAATGTGACAATGAGGAAGCAAAAGGCAAGCTGAGGTCAAAACACAAGATAACACCCTGAAACACCCGCCCCCCCCCCCCCCCACCAGGTGGGATATGTGTGACATTCCTTATGTACTCCTGGCTTCCCAAAACAAAGGAAAGGGAAAAACAAATGGTCAACTGATAGAGATCACAGTAGTGTAGGACATGAGTCTCCATCAGTTGGCAACTGTCTTCATGATTTATAAGAAAAAGGCAATCTCCAGAAACCTATAGATGCAACTTCCTAGAGCCCTAACATCACCCTCCTCTTCCATAGGATAGAAAATCCTATATAATCAGTCACTCCTCAAAACCCCAGTGCAGCTCTTTCTGCCCACGAGTCCCGTCCTCATGCTATAATAAAAACACCTTTTTGCACTGAAAATGTCTCAAGATTTCTTTGTTGGCCATTGGCTCCTGAACCCTACTTCAAACCACATCAACAAGAAGCAGATTCGATTTTAATTAAAACAGAAATAATAATTATTGAGTGATTAGTACTACATATAAAGTCCAGAAATTAAGCATTTAGGACACTGAGACATGTCTGATTGATAACTTGTATCAAAGGTACCAGGAGAAATTCCAGATTAGAACTGTTTCATTACTTTGGTTTTTATGTCAATTTGTGGTGAGGAAAAGAAAAAAATCCTGCAGTTGTCAACTTATAAGGTATTTTATTTAAATGACTTTTTGTTAGTGATCATTGCTAGTAGTGTCTTCATCATTTAAAGGAGATGTACCACAACTGTACAGTCTCTAAAATAGACATGAAGGACTACTTTGGAATTTTTGTAAACAGATGTGGAACAGTAAGTGTGAAGTGACCTCATGCCTTCTCATCTTCTAGTTAACTAGATATCTTTATAGAGACGAAGGGACTTACTCGTAATAATATAGATTTGTTAGCCAGTAATACTTTACTGCACAGATATTTGCAGATTCAAGGTCACAGAAAACAAATATGAAAACAAAGCATTGTATTCACCTTGGGCACTGTGATGCGATATAACAAATATACATTTGGTCTTTATCTCAGGTTCCTGGCACAGAGTTTTTAAAACTCTCGGAATTTCCTGAGTCATTGGAATGATTAGAGCACTTTTTCGTTATTCTTAATAATCCTCTTTCAACTACAAGGGAGTTTATGGTAATGGAATAACCTGGGAAGATGAAGGCTGGTAACCAGGGTAACTAATTATGTGATTAGAGGGTTAGGATTTTCAGCCCTTCTCCCCAAGGGGCAACAAGAGGTGAGGGGTTGCAGACTGACTTAATCACCAATCATGCTTGTATAATGAAGCCCCATAAAACCCCTAAACAATGGTGTTTGGAGAGTTTCTGGGTTGGTGAACACATGGAGATCCCGGGATAGTGGTGTGACCTGAGAGGGCATGGAAGCTGTGTTGCTTTATACCTTGCCCTCTGTAGTTCTTCTTCTGGAGCTTTTTATCTGTATCCTTTATAATAAAACAGTAAACACAAGTGTTTCCCTGAGTTCTCTGCACAACTCCAGGAAATTATCAAACCCAAGGAGGGGATCATGGGAACCTTCAAACTATAGTCAAGTTGGTCATAAGTACCATAGGCCTGGGACTTGTGATTTTGAAAAAAAAAAAATTTATGTTTTAACTTATTTCTGAGAGACAGAGAGAGAGAGACTTGCACACACACACAAGTCCCGGGAGGGGGGTGCAGAGAGAGAGGGAGACACAGAATCTGAAACAGGCTCCAGGCTATGAGCTGTCAGCACAGAGCCTGACACGGGGCTCAAAGTCATGAACCGCAAGATCATGACCTGAGCCGAAGTCGGACGCCAAACCAATTGAGCTACCCAGGCATCCCAGTGGAACTTGTGATTGATGTCTGAAGTGGTACCGAGCCACTACCCTGTGGGGTCTGATGCTAACTCCACGTAGACACTGTCAAATTGATTTGAATTGTAGGACACCCATGTAGAGTATGAAGAGCTGGAGACGTGGTAGTTAATATGGAAAAAACCCACACATTTAGTGTCAGAAGTGTTCTAGGTGCAGAGGAACAGTTTTCCTTTAGAAAACAAATTAGTTTTTTTAGAAAACTCTAAGCTACATTAGTGCATCTGTGGTTAAAGGACCAGGGATGTGTTAGGAATGCCAGTATCTTCTGTTTGTTTCATGTGGTGAGGTAAATGAGAGTTAACCACAGTACTGTTTGAAAAAAATAAAAATAAGACACTGAAATCTTTTCCTGCTTGTTGTATCTACTCACCATTCAATTCAGAAAACAGAAACCATCAGAATTCTTGCCAGATGAAGACAAAGTCCTCAGTTCTGTTTGCTGCAGTTTATATGACTGACTTCACAAGGTCATGGAAAGACAGAATAACTATACTCTCTCCTCTAAGAAAAAGTACACAATGTGGTCATCTACATGACAATAATTTAAAAAATTCTCTTTGCTGGAATAGCATATATTATTCATCTTGCCATGTAGTATGTTTAAACACCTAAACAGCAATAGCAAAAGCTAAGCATCATCAGATTTAGAAAAAAATGAGGCAAAACAGGGAAATAATCAGAAAGTAGAGTTGAGAAGATTAGATATTTGTCTGCACCTTGCAAAACGTAAGTGCATGGTTTCAATGTCAATAGAGCCAGAGTTCTTAGAAACAGACCTATCTAAAGTCATGTTTCTGAGTCAGTAAATAATAATATTTTAATAAAAAGACAAAATACACACATACACATATACATGAGACTTTTATTTCAGGTAGCTGTACTCTTCCAATTTATATACACATGTAACTCCCACAAGACTAAAATGGAGAACATTAACATCCCATAAGCTTCCCTTATTCGACTAACCCAAAGTTAACCGCAATTCTGACTTTTATTACTACAGAATAGTTTTATTACAAATTTTGTGATATGACAACCTTCCCAGAAGGAAAACAGGATGTATTTAATTAACAAGATTAAGAAATATGTTTTGATTTTTTAGAGTTAATTAAAAGTTGCCAATTAAAAAAATTTTTTTTCAAAGTTTATTCATAATTTTGAGAGAGAGCTTGAGTGAGAGAAGGACAGAGAAAGGGAAAGAGAGAATCCCAAGCACACTCTGCACTGTGTGGAGCCTGACGTGGGGCTTGAACCCATGAACCATGAGATTGTGACCTGAGTTGAAATCAAGAGTCAGATGCTTAACCGAGTGAGTCACCCAGGTGCCCCAAAAGTTACCAATTTTAAATGATCATGATGAGCTTGATATGTGATAGGCCTTTTATATGCATTATCTCAAGCTTCACAATCCTTTAGAATTGGGTAGATGATGGAGGAGGTGACAAAGAAAGACAAGGGGCAGTTGATTTACACAAGTGTTATGCGGGCAGCTCCTTCTAGTGATTCTGTTTTTCTTCCACTTTCCTAATTTGACAGAGCTGTGAGGTAGATTACATGCCCTTCTTGCTCCTTATTATGACTTCCAGATCATTTATCCCTTTTTTTAGCCCCCTAGCCCTCCCATAAAAAAAAAAAAAAAAAAAAAAAAAAAAAAAAAAACACACACACACACACACACAAAATGACAAAGAACAACAAAACGCATAAAGTATCTTTGAAGCACATGTCATCAGACTCTATTACTTGTTACTCCCTGTTATTCCAGGGGTCCTAGATCTCACAGCCCTTTCATTTACTGAAGATTTTAGCACCTGATTCTTCCCCACTTTACCACTACTCTTGTTAATCTTGGGGCTTTCAGCATCCAGCAGACAGCCATCTAATACCACGACCTCTCGGTCTGTTGACCTTCTCATATCCAAAGTCTTATCAACCACCTCACCTCAGCCTGGACATTTTTCCAACGGGAACTAAACCTCCCCCATAATCTCAATTGCAAGCATTCCACACAATCAGTCCTCAAGACCTCCTCCCATGCTGCCACAGCAAGTGGCCAATTCTCCTCCCTCCTCTTATTTTATGTTTCAGCAACATTTGACAAAGTTAATCAACCCTCCCTTCCTTCTTAAAGTATTTTATTTTTCTGGCTGCTTCTCTGTCATACCCTCCTTGTTTTTCTTTACCTCACCAGTAATTTTTTTTTCAGTTTCCAATTCCATATCCTCTGACTTATTAATCTATAAATATTATACTTCTCAGTTTGAGAAATTTTTCTTAAGGACCATGGCTGGAGTAATCATATACAAATACAGTCCTGAAAATTTATGTTTTCAGTCCTATCTTTACTCCTGAACTTTAAGCTTTTAAATTTAACTACCCATTTAACATGTCCACCCCTGTTTTCAACAAATATTTCAAATTTAACATATACAAACTAAAAGTCTTTATTTCCCCCATGATCCAATACCTGATCGTCCCATAGAGCCCTGTATCAGTAAGTAATAACTCCTTTAATTCACCCTTGATTCCAATTTTTCTCTCCAGACTTAAATTCAAACCAACAAGTCCTATCAGCTCTAAATTTGAAATACATCTAGAGTCAGGTCCAAGTTCACATCACCATCCACCTGGAATGCTAGACTTCTAACTCAACGATCATGCTCACTCTTGTACCCCTGTATTCCTGGCCTAGCAATATTCACTTTGAAAAAGTTAACTAGAAAACCATATGCACAAAGAGTTGCAATAAAATCATACACTTACAGGTGACTGTCAAAAAGTAAATATGTACTTGCACTATCACTTAAGTTGAGGAATACATTTTTACAAATACTTTCTGAAGCTCAATCATAGCACCTTGCAATTTCAACTCCTTCCCTTCTCCCACAAGAAAACTATGGTAGACAATTTCTGATGTAGCCCCAATGATCCTAGTATCATTCCACTTCCTACTGTCCACACCCTTGTCACCCTTGTTACCCTTGTTCTATACTCTCCCCTTCAAGGGTGGACCAAATCTAGTGAACTGCTTCTAAGAATACAGCAAAAGTTATGAGACTGTACTTCCATAACTAGGTTATAAACGACTGATTTCTCTCTCTTTCTCTCTCTCTCTCACTCTCATTCTCTCTCATTCTATCTCTGTCTCTCTCTCTCTCTCCCCCTCTCCAAGTCTTAAGATGACTGTGGTCCCAATTAGAGGCTCTAAAGCAGAGGATCTAGCTAAACTAAACCTGAATTCTTGACATTCTGAGTCTCTGAGATAATAAATGTTGTTTCAAGCCACTGAGTTTTGAGGAAATTTATTATGCAGCAATAGATAACTAATTCAGACAACTTTCATCAGACTCCTAATGCCAGAGACTGCTATGGTCTATTTTTTAACTTTATATAAATTAAATTACATAGGATGTTTTATGTTTGACTTCCTTTGCTAAACATTATGTTTTTAGATTCACTCAAGCTGTTGGGTTCAGTAAAATCATTTCACTTTATAAGCCTATGAAAAATTTTCAATGTGATTGTCCCAATTTTTTACTTTCACTATCAATGTATAAGAATTTCCAATGTTCCCTATAGTCACCATTACTTAGATAGATCCAACTTTTAAATCATAATCATCTTGATGAGTATGGAATTTTAATTACAGGTTTGTTTTTCTTGGATAACTAGGGAGGTCAAGGACCTTTTCATATCTATTGATTATTTGGATGTCCTCTCTTTGTCATGCATATTCAAGACTAGTATATTTTTCTAACAGACTTTCTTATTGTTGATGTAAAGATTGTTTTCTATATTCTGAATTTGAGCTGTGTTAGTTCTTAATTTTTATGTAAACTCACCAATTCTTTGTCTACAGTTAGTGTTCTGTGTCCTGTTCCCCAATCTGGAGGACATGAAAATATTATCCTTGATATTTTCTATACACTTTGTTTTTTTCTTTCCTAGTTGGCTCTACAATCCACATGGAATTTTTTTTTTTTTAATGCCAGAATGTATTGACAGTGCACTTGGTTGTTCACTTGGCTTAAAAAGAGAAATGACTGTCAATAAAAAGTTGGCTCTATTTAACTGAAATAATTTTTTTTTCTTTTTTTACACTTATACAAATATTCTATAATAGACTGTTGGAAAGTTTTCCCAAAGGCAATTAAGCTTTTTGCTAATTAGGTATATGAAAGCTGGATTTTTTTCTGTTGCCATTTATCTGAACTGGCTAATACCTATTAGCCTTGTAAAAAGTGGCTAAGGATCAACCATATATTCCTCTATTTGTATAAATAAATGTTTAAATAATGTAAAGAAAGCCAGAAAGATGGGCACAAAAATATGGACCTGTTATCCTACTCTGGATGGAGAGATTAGATATGAATCATTTATTTTCTACATAGTTTCTGTATTTTTAACCATGAGCATGTGTTTATTTTATAATTAACTATTTTATAATTCAAAATCAATAAACATATTCCCAATTTTGAAAAAATAATCCATCTCATTTTAAAACACACTGAGATACTAAATAATTTAGATATTGCAACTCAATTATTTATTTAATTGGAAAGTTACTTACTAAAGAGTGACTATATATACAAAATTGTGTTTGTTGTATCAAAGGCCAGTTATTTAAAAGTAGGACACACTGTAAGAACCAGTAGAGTAGAACACAGAAGAGTTGGCATGAGTCGAGGAGAAAGGATGGCTTAGCTTGATGAATAAGTCAAGGGATTACAACCGTTGAAATCTGTATTCTAGGCAAGCAAATAGCCAGTTCAAATAAGCAGACCATCTGTGCAGAGTAACAAAGAATCAAGGCAGTCCTGTAATATTTGGAAAGTATTTTACAGCAATCAGAGCTTCAAGTTCAGAACAAAATTCATGGTCAGGGTTCTAGTCCCTCAGAGGTGGACAGCTGTAAAACAGGTCAGGGTGCCATACAAAGCAGTGGTGAGATTTTGTGCAGTTGTCAGCATATGGGCTCAGAAGTGGAGGGCAAAGAAATCCAATCCTGGACTACTCTACTCAGTGGGATACAGGAGTTGAGGCATGAGATAGGAGTCAACTTTTGGATCTGGCAGCACTAAAATATGTTGGTCTTCAGAGACTGAAGTATTTTCTACATCAAGTTAGAGTGTACTTTGAAAATTAATAGGGTGCCTGAGAATGAGGGCTGGGGAGGACAACTAATAGAGCTAAAGGAAGTCCAGGTTGTGGAAAGCAACACTGAATCAGCAGAGCAGGGCTTCCCAGGGAGACCACTTTATCCAGTAGTCTCTTTCAAAGACAAGGAAACTTAGACACTAAGTAGACCTTTCCCATTAAAAACTCAACTTTAGCATTTGTAATATAGCAAAAACCTTGGATTGCGAGTAACTTGTTCTGTACTCTGTTCTGCAAGATGAGAACACATTTCTAATAAATTTTAACTTAATAAACGAGCGATGTCTTCCAATATGAGTAGTACATGATGTTGAACATCACATGATCACAACTGAGCTAATGGTTTTTGAAATTCACTTTGATATACAAGTTCTTTGGATTACAAGCATGTTTCCAAAACAAATTATGCTTGCAAACCAAGGTTTTACTGTATTTCACAAACACACCATCAAGAGCTGCTTAGATCTTGTCCTACTTTTACTTCTGTCAGTGGAGACCACACATTTTTGAATTTGCCTTACCAAAAACTTAATGATCATAAACTTTCTGAATTCTTCACTATTAGAAAAAGTCTTATTTTACACATACACATAAGTGATATTTTTTCTCGATATAGAATTCTAGGTCAAAATAAAGCGTTTTCTATGGTATCATGGATGGAAAGTTTGATTCTCTTTACATTGTAAGCAAACAGTATTTCATTAAAAACTTTCATTTTCTTTATCCTTGGAATTCAGAAATTACTCCAGGATTGATCTGATGATTTGTCTCTTCAGATGAAGCAATTTTTCTTAGAGTATCTTTTGATAATCATTTAGATTGCTTTTGCTTCTGTTCTTCCATCTGGAACTCCCAAAATGTAGATAATGCACCTCCCGGACCACTCTCTGTGTCTGTTTTCACGTTGTCTCTTTGTCCTTTTGTTCTGCTTTCGAAGATTCCTTGATTTGATTTTATTATTAATCAGTTTTAAGCAGTATCCATTCTTCTTCTTCAGTGCTTCTTTTGATTTTATATGTCAAAGTATTCATCTTTTTATTTTGAGACTATTTTTGTGTCACAAAATAGTCCTTTCTCCATGACAGCCTTCTCATTTAATTAGAGCAAAGTCACATCCATTCTCACTGAGGATGCAAATTAGAATTTCCTAGATTGCTGTTCTGCTCTCCATATTCTCCTTTTTTCAATTTTGTATATTTACCCTGATTGTTTAGCTTAGTCAAGCTCTTTTGAATTACTGATTTACCACAGCTGTCTAAATATATATTTGTATATGTGGTTGATCTATTCTCTCATCATGTCATTGAAAATCCAGATCAGTGTTCCTTAACGAAGGAAGCACTAGTGAATTAGCTCAGCCTAGGTGCCCACCATTATACCAGTAAACTGTGGCCAGTGGAAAAACGATCTATGAGAGGCTATAATTCAATCAACTACCCATCCCAAATTTGTATCACATTTTACAAATATTGCAGATACCACAGGTTACTTGTTCATTCGTCTATTTATTCGTTCATTTAATTAGTATTTGTTAAGTACCCATTTTATGTTATGTAGCATTTGAAGTGCTAGGGATACAGCTGTCAACAAAACAGGTACAAACAACCCATCACATGGAACGTTCTAATAAATGAAGATACGAAAAAAATAAACATATGAAATAGTAAAATATATCAGATGGTGGTAACTGTTATGGGAAAAACAGAGGGGAGAGATAGAAATTTAGGTCAGAGAAGGAGGGAGGTTTGCAAATTCAATTACAGAGATGCCATGTAGATATCTAAAGGAAGAACTCTGCTATGTAAAAGGAGCAGCCATGTGCAGTGTATTGAACTAAAGAATCTTTGGCATGTTCTAGGAACAGTAAGAAAGCAGCAGTGTGCAGATGAGTTGAGGAAGAGAGCAGAAGCCAGATTTATTGAGCCAATATAAAGCCTCTGGTTTACAGGTCTTTTAAACATGTAGTGAAGTCACTGAAAACTTTTGGGCAATGAAATTACAGTATCTGACTTACATCGTAAAAAGGACAACAATGGATGCTGAAAGGGGGCAAGAAAGAAAGAATGGAAGGCAGAGAGACCTACTGGAGTTTCCTGCAATAATCTCGACTGGAGATGCTAGAGGCCTATACCAGGGAGACAAGTGGAAAAGTGTTGAAAAGTGGTCAGATTATGGATCTATTTTAAAGGTAGAGCTGTCATTTCCTATATACATGTCATTAGATAAATAAGCACCTAGATGTCCAATACAGATATCAAATTTTAGAAGTGAAAAAAATGGAGGTAGAATGAAGAGAGGAAGTAAGAAAACACACTTAGCCCAGTTTGGTAAAGTTTATCTAATATTGGTATACTCCAATATCTAAGATAATAAATTCACATTTTCTTAGCTTTAGTTTCTCTAAAAGCAGAGCCTAGAAATAATGGCTTGCTCATTGGTGCTCTAATTGGGAATACAATCCCAGAGAGTAGAAATGAGAAATGGAATGAGATAGGGAAAGGAGGAAAGTCAATAAAAGAATGGGGTGATCAAGTTGGGCACTTCTGGTACAGAGCTGCTTAATTCCACTGGGAGATTTGGGGAGTGTTACAAAATGTATTTCATTTTTTTTTTTTTAATATTCATTTATTTTTGAGAGACAGAGAGTACACACAAAGAAGGGAAGGGGCAGAAGTACTAAGAAGTACACATGAGCAGGGAAGGGGCAGAGAGAGAGGGAGACACAGAATCCGAAGCAGGCTCCAGGCTCTGAGCTGTCAGCACAGAGCCGGACGCGGGGCTCGAACTCCCGAACTGAGAGATCATGACCTGAGCCGAAGTTGGACGCTTAACCAACTGAGCCACCCAGGTGCCCCACAAAATGTATTTCAAAACTATTCCCCCAAGAAGTTGAAAAAGGAAAGCATGGACGCTTCAGCACCCAACCCTTACTGATTAAGGAGGTCGGACCCGTGTTACCTTTGAGTTTTGCAAGAATGAGCGCTAGGCATGTTCTAAGGTTGATCCAGACTGCAGCATCAAAAAAGCCTCAGGGCAGGAAACAAATGGTATAGGTACGAGCCTGAGGCAAAGGGTTCACCAGCATAAAGCCTGTCCCAGCCCATGTGGAATAGGTTGCAACACCAGGACCTAGACTATGAGGTAGAGCCATGAGAAATCTGACGTGGTGCAAAAGGGCTGCCTGTACAGTACAGTGCGCATGACCACCTGATCCACTTGCTCTCTCCATTAGGATCAGTCAATCATACAGTCCCCTTCAGGGTGTCCTCAGATGGAAACTGCAGGGATTTCATAAAGGAGGCTTAGTGGGAAAAGTTATCTCCTGCTTCAAACAGCAGGCTTTGAGACCATAATTGATATTCTTGACCTCCCTCTTGTTCCATCCATTCTAGATTTCCTTAACCTTCAGCCGGCCCTTTGGATATTTTAAGTTGCTTGTGGGTGTGGGGTGAGCATTATTTCTCCCTAGGGAATCTGAACGCTTAGTTATCTTGATTTTTGTTGAGTGGTGGCTGCTGCCATTGCCAGTACAAAAATCAATCACAAACAAAAACAAAAACAAATAAAAAATAAAACAAAAAAACCCACAAGCTATGCTCTATGTTCCAGATATAATCCTCTGTGCATCCACTATATAACTCCAGTCCTCATTGTAATCTGGGTAAATTACTCTGGTCCTATATTTTTGCTTAAAAATTTACCCTAGAATTTAGTGGTTTAAAGCAACAAACATTTTATTACAGCCAATGATTTCACAATCATCTATGTCAAAAATTTGGGCCAGAGTTGGCTGAGTGACACTTCAGCTCCAAGGAGTTCCAACTGAAGATACTCTGGTATTCAGTTAACAGATGGTTTAGAGGGTTCAGGATGGCCTCATTTACATGCTTGGGTCCATCTGGGAATGTCAATTGAAGTGTCTACATTAGTTTTCATCTCTGGTTGTACTAGTCTGTACATTTTCATCTCTAGTTGTACATCTTACATGGCATGCTAGGGATCCCAAAGAACACTGTAAGCCTGTTATTTTTTTCTTTTCATGATTTTCCAAGCAACTAACAAGAGTCCACAATTCTGAAATTCTTATAATTTCCATGGACCCATACTGTTTAAAATCTCAGAGCATAATCTAATGCTCATTTTCAACCTGCACTTTATCTTAATTTACTTACATGTTAGAGATTATCATACCACTTATCACCACTGATGGAGCCCTTATAACTCTTTGCTGAGTAAATTATCCAGTCTGAATACCACCATTAGGGTTGCTTTCTAGGGTCTCCATTATCACCTGTCTTAGTCTGGATACTCCTCAACTCAGAACCTGAGACAAAGGCCTGAGTGAAAACAGTTGTTTTTAGAAAAATGATCCCAGGAAAGGATATAGGGATTAGGATAGAGGATCAGGGGAGTAAAACAGAAAAGGAGGGAAGGTCAATGAAAGAAGAAGTCATTGGGTTGGTCACCAGTGTGAATAATTGCTAATTGATCTCGCCAGAACTTTCTGAGATACTTTATGAAAAGCATCTCAGAATGGAATATACAGGAAAAACAATAGGAAAGCATTTCCTCATTGGCTTCCATTCCTATAAATGTTAACTTCACTTACACTTTGTAGTTGTACATGAAAGAACATCAGGTAAATTCTCATTAGAGCCCAACACTGCAAAAGCATAGAAGAAATGAAGCACCAGCCCAGGGGAGAAACCACTCAATGATACCCATACAAACCTGCAGAAATGGTAACAATGGCAGAGGCTAGAGTAAGATATAAGGCCAATATAATTTAGAATTCCTGTGCAAGAAATTTTCAATACAACTGAGAACCTCAATTCAAGGTATGACATTATATGGCAATTCTAATTCAGTGTTCAGGTTTTTCTATTTATAAAAACCAAATGGAAAATTAATTGCTGGTGCACATAGGGATAGCCCCCAAAGACATTGATGTAGAGAAATCTTCCCTATGGATAGAGCTTCAAACAACAGGGTATCGGTTTTGTATAAAGGTCTGAAGTAACAATATACATAGAATTTTGAGCAGTGGCAATGGTTTATCTAGTTGGCCACAGTTTAGAAGGAGCATGACTAGATAATCAGAGATAAGGAAGTCTGAATTAACCTAGACAGTGGTCATATAAAGTATGTGGATCTTTATGTCAACGTTCACTAAAGAGGATACATTTCATAAAGACACTAAGCAATCGGGTGGTTAGAATGACCTGTTCAGTAGATTTGAGCCACTCTTTCTCCTCAGCCACCCATTTCTTCAGAGTAGACTTGGCTGCAGGGATGCAGGATTCATATGAACCTATTAGCCTGAACTCCATCTCACCAAGGCTAATCTCACTGCATGTCAAATGTTTGACCTGAAGGCAAAAGAGATCAATACTGAACCTTTAATGTGTTACCATCCATTGAGCATACCAACCGGCCACTAAATGACAAGGTTATCACATGTCCCTTTATACCCTGAAGGAGGGAGGGTTTTTGCTTACTGGAATTAGGTGTGAGTATGGATTTGCCGCCCCTGCTTAGAGTGCTTTGGCTACCACCTGCCAAGGACTCATAGAGTCTGATTTATTGTCAAAGATTCCTATTAAACATCACCTTAGACAAGTTTCTGACTTTACCATAAAGAAGTAAAACAAAGTGAATATAACCACAAATCCACTAGTCCTTTCTTATACATCATTGAGAAGCTGTCTGCCTAATAGAATGGCCACTTAAAAGATGTAGCTATGACAACTTCTTGGGGTACCTGGGTGACTCAGTGCATTGACATCCGACTCTTCATTTCAGCTTAGGTCATGATCCCAGGGTCATGGGATCAAGCCCCACATCAGGTTCCATGCTAAGTGTGGAGCCTGCTTAAGATTCTCTCTCTGTCCCTCTGCCCCTCTCCTCCTCCTCCTCTCTCTCCCTCTCTCTTTCTCAAATAAATATTTTTAAAAAAAGAGATAGCTATGACACATTGAGATGCTGGGCACCATCATTTCAAATGCAATAAAGAAAAAAAATAAGATGCAATATGTAATTGGCAAACTAATGGCCATTGTATAGTGTTGTGTCCTTAACAACTAGCTAGAACAAGGTCTAGAACCAAAGAGCGGAGGTAGGGGTGCTCCCAATGACTCACTTGACAACTTGTGCTCTACTGTCCCACTAGTTGAGTCTCTGCTGGCCTAGAGGACCTGGATCCCAGGGTGAGGGGTTAGCAGCAATTCTACCAGGGATCACAGTAAGGCTCCACTAACCTAAAACTATGGCTGCCACCCGATCATTTGTGAACTTCATGCTAGTAGATCACCCAGCAGGCAATGAAGCAGACTGCTCTGCTGTATGCTTAAATGATCATGATTTTCATGCTGAGAGAGTACATAATAGAAGCAGAATAGAGCAGATCTGGAACTCAAAGAATTCACTGGGATACTCTTGGTGTTTCCATGGCCTGTTAAAATGCTTTGGCAGCAACCACAGCCTAATTTGAGCACTGTAATAGGTTTTATATTTCCTTAGGAATAAAAATGTATGCTCCGCCTCCAGGAAAGCAACCTAGATCAGCATAATTGCTGGCCAAATATGAATAAAATCTAGAATTAATAGAATAGGGGGAGATATTAAGTATTAATTAGGACCATGAAATCAGTTGCAACAGTGAGGACTGTATCTTAGATTTTCCGTGTGTGTGTGTGTGTGTGTGTGTGTGTGTGTGTGTGTGTGTGTGTTGAAGAAGACTGACCACCAAACTGAAGAAGCAATGATGGAAAAGAGTCAACTTTATATGAGATACAAGAGGATCTGAACAATACAAAATATGGACTTACAGATGCTGTGAGTGCCCCACTTATGGTTCCTTGTCACTTACCATTTCTGTATTCCCTGTGGAGCCTTACTATATAACCTAAGACTCTCCATCTGAGGGTCTTTTCTTGACCTTCACATGGGGCAGGCCAGAAGTGTTAGGGGGTTATATTCACAGGAGAGGTCCCCATCCAATAATGGAAGGAAGTACCTCAGATTTCTCACCCATCCTAGAGGGTATTTGGAAGCAGGTTTTACACTGTTTCCTAGAGTTATCTCAGGAGATTTGAGCCCCTGGTCCCAAAAAAGGGACTCACAAAATAGGTTTCAATTTATTAGTTTCCTTCCCTTCCACTTTTCAATTTATCACTCTGCTACCATGCTTCTTAGGATCACCTTCCAAATAAACTCTTGCTCTAAAATACTTGCTTCGGGAACTGCTTCTAAGGAAGTACAGCCTAAGAGCCCCTTTATTCTTTATAAAATAGAGATAAAATTAGCTACATAATAGAATTGTTGTCAGGATAAATTGAGATATTTAAAGTGTCTAGATCTTGTAATCCAATTAATAAAAAGAAATGATTATGGTGATGATGATTATGATGATGATTCCGTCAGCAAATACAGAAATAGTACAATGAAGTGGTTCAGGGTACTTGAATTTGAATCTTAAGATCTATTTATTTGCAGTTGTATGATTTTGGACACGTTACTAAATCTCTTGTTGCCACAATTATTGTATAATTGGGAGCAAATATTTGTTACAATAATAAAAATAGGGTAATCTATATAAAATAGTGAGCACTCTGTATGGATCATAGCACATATTTAATAATGTTCTTACTATCATTTATTATATCTTATGTGCCAAGAGTTTTGTCCTTTCCTGTGGGATGAAGTTCTCAGCTACTGAACCCACTGTAAAAGCAATAAACTTAGTCTTATGTATATCTAATATTTTGGGAAATTAAACTTCAGAAAGTATGTGTAGTTTCTCCCTGCTCTGCCTCCAAACTTCAGATTAATATCATTATACTGCAAGCTGGGTAAAATACCATATACTTGGAAAACTTGGGAGCCATTTAGAGATCATGACATAGGAATCTCTGGAACTCACCTACTCCCACAGATACATCTAATCAGCTATATATAGGAAAATTCCCTCTGAAAGAATCCCAAAAACTAGCTGGGTGACTCTTACACTGTAGGCAATTGAGAAAAGACCCACATGGAAACAGGTAAGTGAAGCTAAAACACAATCTTTCCAAAAATCCCACCCCTTGCAACAACACACAATTGGGAGGAAACTCACATCTTCCAGCTTCTCCTGGAGAAGTGAAGGATTTGGACCCCACATCCAGTGCCCAACTTTCAAGACTTCCATCTGAGAGATGGACCTCTAAAACATCTACCTTTAAAGGCTAACAGTGCTTTGCATCCATGAGACCCACGAGGCTCTAACAAACTCAGAGACAGTTCTTAAATGGTTCAGGTGAACTCACCATGGCTAACCTCCCAAGGCCCACTGCATAGGCAGCAAACTGAAATGCACCAGTCTTTCCATGAAAGAACCATTTGCTTATACTAAAGCTTTGGCCTGAGGGGCAGGATTCTAACTTAAAACACATCGAGGGGCCAATTTCAATATTCTCCAGAGATTGCAGAAGCCAATGGGTGCCATCTTCACCTTCTCCCTCTGCCTTGCTCTAAGTCACAGGTGTCTCCTAGAAAGGAGACTGTGTATATGTCTCATCCCCCAGTTTCACAGCTACTGCTTATAGAATACTCGTTGACCACCTGGCTATGGTGGGCAGAAGAGCTTACATTCATAGGTCCCACAGAACTGTAATAAATAAAGAAAGAGTTCTTAACTGGACACCCCACCACCACCATGGTGCAGCACAGAGGCAGTAGACACAAATGCCCAGTCTTTCAATGAAAGAGGTCTATTTACTTATATTAAAAGCTGTGTCCAGGGGCGCCTGGGTGGCGCAGTCGGTTAAGCGTCCGACTTCAGCCAGGTCACGATCTCGCGGTCCGTGGGTTCGAGCCCCGCGTCGGGCTCCAGGCTGATGGCTCGGAGCCTGGAGCCTGTTTCCGATTCTGTGTCTCCCTCTCTCTCTGCCCCTCCCCCGTTCATGCTCTGTCTCTCTCTGTCCCAAAAATAAATAAAAAACGTTGAAAAAAAAAAAAAAAAAAAAAAAAAAAAAGCTGTGTCCTGAGGGGCAGGATTCTAATTTAACACGCATCATGAGGCCCACTGCAATCCTCTCTAGAGACCAGAAGGCAAGCAGGCACCTCTTTGCCCTCTCCCTCTGCCCTGTCCTAAGTCACCAGTGTTCTGAGGAAAGAGCTTGTGCACCTGTCTGGCACCCTGGCTTTTGTGGCTGCCACCCAGACAGAGGACACATCCCTTAATAGCCTGGCTCTAGTGGCCAGTGGGGCTTGTGTTCATGGGATCAACAGGATGGTAATAAACAAAGAAACAGTTCTTAACTGGCTATCCCCTCAGGACTCAGCGCAGAAGGAACATACAGAAACACCCATCTTCCAGCATTTCCTTAACAGAGGTATACCTGTATATTTTAAAAGTTTCTGCTTGAGAGGCTGGCTTCCAATTAGCTGCATCTAGGTGCTGACAGAGATCCTCCCCTTTGGGACAATGACAGGTATTGGCACACCCTCAACACCTGAGAGCCACTAAGAAAAAAGAAGGCTGCTTAGATCATCACAAAGGTTTGAACTAGGTACAGGTTAAACAATAAGGTTTATCTCCCACATGAGACAACTTTTTCAAGACTGGGAGAGGTGACTGTTTTATCTAATGCATAAAAACCAACACAGAGAGTCAAGGAAAATGAAGAAAATGACTGTTTCCAAGTGAAAGAAATGATAAAATCTTGGAAAAATAAATTAATGAAACAGAGATAAACAATTTACCTGATAAAGAGTTCAAAATAATAGTTATAGGGGCACCTGGGTGGCTCAGTCGGTTGAGCGTCCGGCTTTGGCTCAGGTCATGATCTCATGGTTCGTGAGTTCGAGCTCCACGTCGGGCTCTGTGCTGACCGCTCAGAGCCTGGAGCCTGCTTCGGATTCTGTGTCTCCCTCTCTCTCTGACCCTCCCCTGTTCATGCTCTGTCTGTCTCTGTCTCAAAAATAAAAAAAAATAATAATAATAGTTATAAAAATGTTCACTGAGGTCAGGAGAACAATGCATGAAAAAAAATGAGAATTTCAAAAAAAAGATAGAAAATATAAGAAGATACCAAGAGGAAATTACAGAACTGAAAAAAATGCAATAATTGGACTGAAAAATTCAATTAGAGGGGTTCAACATCAAAGTAGGTGAAGCAGAATAAAGCATCAGCATCAGACTTCTGGGTAAGATGGTGGAATACGAGGACCCTAAACTCATGTGGTCCCATGGATATAGATAAATAACACTCTCATAAGAGCAAACAACCCAGAAAAGGGCCCAAAGCCTGGCCAAACAAACTCAACAACTAAATATGGAGAAGAGGCCCCATCGAAGAGGTTAAGAAGATTGAGGACTTGATGGGAACCTAAACCCCATGGGTCTGACCACTAGAGGGAGGAGGCTGCAAGTGCAGAGAGGGGTGAGAAACAGACAATCACAATGGGGAGGCTGCAAAGGGAAGAGGAATCCCCATAGCATTCTGTTTGGAAATTGGAGAGGCCAAAATTTCATGAGTGCTTACAACCATTGGGATGTAAAACCTGGAACTTTAAAAATCAGCAGGCTGGGCTCTGAGAGAGCCCAGTGGGTGATGGGCAGATGAGCCCCTGCCCTTAAAGAGACAGCACAGCAAACGGCCCACTAAGACACAACTTGAAAGCAGCATTTTGAAAGGCACTTACTTATGCAAGGGAGAGTGAGTTACTAATCCCACTTTGCTGAGGGACTTCTCCAGGAAGAAAGGAGCTAGCAGGTATCATTTCCCTCTCCTGCCCTCAACATTAAACACACAGCCACCCACGGGAACAAGTGGGACATGCATTCACTACCTGAGTTGTTTATACCACACCCTGCCTCAGTCCTGGTGTTGTGGATCCCTCCCCACTGCCCAGAAGACCCACACAAACTTTGCCAACACCACATCTCCCAACATTCCTGGAAGGACACGAGCACCTTGTTAAAACTGTATGTCCCATCCTTGCATGTTCTGTAGAGCAACCTCAGCAGGCCCTGGTTTCTGCAGTGGCTACGCATCCCCTGCGGAGGAGGATGAGCACCCTGCCCCCTCAACCCACGCACCCATGCTTTGTGGAGCAGCCCTGACAGCCCCAGTGTCCACACAGTTGCATGTTTCCTGTGGAGGAGAACCAGTACCCCCAAGTTATAAGTGTGTGACCTACCCACTACTTTCAAGAGCAAGAGGCAGAGTTGACTTTCCTAACACAGACAAACAGACACAGAGTGTTAGGCAAAATAAAGAGATGTAAGAATGTCACAAATGAAAGAACAGGAAAAAAAATCACAGCAAGAGACCTAAGCGAAACAGAGATAAGTAACATGCCCAATAAAGAATTTAAAGTAAGGATCATAAAGATACTCACTAAAATTGAGAAAAGAGTGAAGTACATCAGTAAGACCCTTAAGAAATAGAAAACATAAAAAAGAATCAATAAGAGAAGAAGAACACAATAAATTAAATTAAAAATACACTTGAAGGACTAAATAGGTTGCAAGAAGTAGAGAAATGAATTAATGAACTAGAAGACAGAGTAATGAAAAGTAATCAATCTGAACAAATGAAAGAAAAAAATTATGCAAAATAAGAATGGACTTAGGGAACTCAGTGATTCCATCAAGCATAATCATATTTGCATTATAGGGATCCCAGAAGGAGAAGAGAAAGAAAAGGGGGCAGAAAATTAAAAGAAGTAATAGCTGAAAACTTCTCTAATCTGGGGAAAGAAACAGATATCCATATCCAGAAGGCATAGAGATTCCCCCAAGTAAATAAACCAAAGGAGGCCCACACCAAGATACATAGTAATCCAACTGGAAAAATTAGTTTAAAACATTTTTTTAAGCAGCAAAAGAAAGAAGACAGTTACATAAAAGAGGAAACCTCAAAAAGTTATCAGCTGATTTTTCAGCAGAAACTATACAGGCCGGGGTGAGGGGTGTGTGTGTGTGTGTGTGTGTGTGATGATATAGGGAAAGTGCTGAAAAGAAAAAATCTACAGCCAAGAATACTCTATCCAGAAAGGATATAATTTAGAATAGAAGGTGAGATAAAGCGTTTCTCAGACAAACAAAAACTAAAGAAGTTCCTGACCACTAAACCAACTTTACAAGAAATGTTAAAGGGGACTCTTTGAGTAGAATATAAAGACCAAAAGTGAGAGTATGAAAAGTAGGAAACACAAAAGCAATAAACATAAGTATTTCTATAAAAAAAGAGTCAAGGGATTTGCAAAATAAAAGGATGTAAAATATGATAACATATACCTAAAATGTAGGAAGGGGGGAGAGTAGTAAAGAATGGGTTCAAACTTAAGTGACCATCAACTGCTCTGTGCAAAAGATGTTATATACAAACCTAATGGTAACCACAAGTCAAAAACCAGTAATAGATACGCAAAGAATAAAGAGAAAGGGATTCAAGTGTATCACTAAAGAAAATCAGCAAACCATGAAAAAGAGCAAGAGAAGCAAGAACCAGAGTAAAATTACAAAGACAACCACAAAACACATAACAAAATGGTAATAAATACATATCTATCAATAATTACTTTGAATGTAAATGGACTAAACGCTCCAATCAAAAGACATAAGGTGATAGAATGGATTAAAAAAAAACAAAAACAAAAAAACAAGACTCAACTATATATTGCCTACAAAAGACTCATTTCAGACCAAAAGACACCTGTAGATGGAAAGTGAGAGGATGGAGAAGTATTTATCATGCAAATGGATGTCAAAAGAAAGTTAAAGTAACAATACTTATATCAGTCAAAATACACTTTAAAACAAAGACTGTAACAAGAGACAAAGAAGGACACTATACAATAATAAGGGGACAATCCAACAAGAGGATATAATAATTCTAAATATTTATGGACCAAACTTAGAAGTAGTCAAATACATAAGAGTTAAAAACAAACATAACGGAAATAATCGATAGTGATAAAATAATAGTAGAAGACTTTAACACCCCACTCACATCACTGGACAGACCATCTAAACAAAAAATCAACAAGGAAATGGTATCTTTGAATGACACACTGGACAAAATAGATTTAATTGACATATTCAGAACATTCCATCCTAAAACAGCAGAAGACATATTCTTTTCAAGTGTACATGGGACATTCTTCAGACTAGATCACATATTAGGCCACAAAACAAGTCTCAACAAGTTCAAAAACATTGAAGTCATACCATGCATCTTTGCTGACTACAATGCTATGAAATTAGAAAGTAACATAGGAAAAAATCTGGAAAGACCACAAATTCATAGAGGTTAAATAACATGCTACTGCACCATGAATGGGTCAAACAAGAAACCACAGAAATCAAAAAGTATATAGAAACAAATGAAAATGAAAACATGACCGACAGTCCAAAACCTTTCTGATGTGGCAAAAGCAGTTCTAAGAAGAAAGGTTATAGCAGTACAGGCCTACATCAAGAAGCAAGGAAAATCTCAAATGAACAACCTACCCTTACATGTAAAGGGGATAGAAAAAGAAAAACAAACAAAACCCAAAATTATCAGAAGGAAGAAAATAATAAAGATCAGAACAGAAATAAATGATGTAGAAACTAAAAAAACCAAAAGATCAATGAAACCAGGAGCTGATTTTTTGAAAAGATCAAAAAAACCCACAAAACTGATAAAGCTCTAGCTAGACTAAAAAAAACAAGAGGACTCAAATAAACAAAATCACAAATTAAAGAGAAAGAACAATCAACATCACAGTGAATCAAACAATTGTAAGTAGATATTATAAAAAACTATTTGCCAACAAATTAGACAACCTAGAATGGATAAATTTCTAGAAACATATAAACCATCAAAACTGAAACAGGCGGAAATCAAATTGGAACAGACTAATTACCAGCTAGAAAATTGAATCAGTAATCAAAAAACTCCCAAGAAACAAAAGTCCATGACCAGACGGCTTCATGGGTGAATTCTACCAAACATTTAAAGACGAGTTATTACCTATCCTTTACAAAGTATTCCAAAAAATTAAAAAAAAGAATAAAAACTTTCAAATTCATTCTATGAGGCCAGTATCACCCTTATAACAAAACCAGATAAAGACAGTAGAAAAAAAGAGGACAGGCCAGTATCTCTTAAGAATGTAGATGTAAAAATACTCAACAAAATACTAGCAAAGGAAATCCAGCAATACATTAAAAAAACAACATTCACCACAATCAAGTGAGATTTATTCCTGGGACACAAGGATGTTTCAACATTTGGAAATCAATCAAAGTGATACGTCACATCAATAAGAGAAAGGATAAGAACTGTATAATTTCAATAGATACAGAAAAAAGCATTTGACAAAGTACAACACCATTCATGATAAAAAGCCCTCAACAAAGCAATTTTGAAGGAACATAGTTCAACAGAATAAAGGCCGTATATGAGAAACCCACAGTGAACATCATACTCAATGGATAAAACAGAGCTTTTCCCCTAAGGTCAGGAAAAAGACAAGGGTGTCCAAGCCCACCACTGTTATCAACATAGTACTGGAAGTTCTAGCCACAGCAATCAGACAACAAAAAGAAATAAAAGACATCCAAATTGGTGAGGAAGAAGTAAAGCTTTCACTTTTTACAGATGACATGATACTACTGAAAACCCTAAAGACTCCACCAAAAAACCACTAGAACTGATAAATGAATTCAGTAAGACTGTAGGATACGAAATCAACATACAGAAATCCACTGCATTTCTATGCACTAATAATGAAGGAGTAGAAAGTGAAATTAAGAAAACAACCCCATTTACAACTGCACTAAAAATAATAAAATATATAGGAATATACTTAACCAAAGAGATGAAAAACCTGTACTCTGGAAACTATAAAACATTGATGAAAGAAATTGAAGATGTCACAAATGGAATGCCATTCCATGCTCACGGATGGAAGAATAAATATTGTTAAAATGTCTGTACTACTCAAAGCAACCTACACATGTAATGCAATCCCTATCAAAATACCAAAAGCCTTCTTCCCAAAACTAGAACAACAATTCTAAAATTTGTGTAGAACCACAAAAGACCCCAAATAGCCAAAGCAACCTCGAAAAAGAAAAACAGAACTGGAGATTTCACAACTCCAGACTTCAAGTTATATTACAAAGCTATAGTGATCAAAACAGTATGGTATTGGCACAAAAAAAGATACATACATCAATGGAACAGAATAGAAAATCCAGAAATACACTTCAATTATATGGGCAATTAATCTTAGACAAAGGAAGAATGAATAAAGAATGGGTAAAAGACAGTCTCTTCAGTAAATGGTGTTGGGAAAACTGGACAGCTACATGCAAAAGAATGAAACTGGACTATTTTCTTAAACCATACACAAAAATAAACTCAAAATGGATTAAAGACCTAAATGTGAGACCTGAAACCAAAAACTCCTAGAAGAGAGCACAGGCAGTAATTTCTCTGACATTGGCAGTAGCAACGTCTGTAGTGAGGTTTTTCTAGATAGGTCCCCTGAAACAAGGGAAACAAAAGCAAAAGATACTATTAGGATAACATCAAAGTAAAAAGATTGTGCACAGCAAAAGAAACAATCAACAAAACTAAAAGACAACCTATGGAATGGGAGAAGATATTTGCAAATGACATACCCTATCAAGGGTTAGTATCTAAAATATATAAAGAACTTATAAACTCAACACCCAAAAAATAAATAATCCAATTAAAAATTGGGCAGAGGGGGCACCTGGGTCACTCAGTTGGTTAAACATCTGACTTTAGCTCAGGTCATGATCTCACAGTTCGTGAGTTTGAGCCCCATGTCAGGATCTGTGCTGACAGACCGCAGAGGCTGGAGCCTGCTTTGGATTCTGTGTCTCCCCCCTCTATCTGCCCCTCCACCGCTTATGCTCTGTTTCTCTCTCTCTCAAAAATAAATACATATTTTTAAAAATGGGCAGAAAACACTAACATTTTTTCCAAAGAAGACATACAGATAGCCTATAAGCACATAAAAAGATGCACAATATCCCTCATCATCAGGAAAATGCAAATCAAAACCACAATGAGATATCATATCACATCTGTCAGAATGGCTAAAATAGTTCCAATTTTAGTATATGTGCTGCCGAAGCGAGCACTGGAATGGCTAAAATCAAAAACAAGAAACAAATACTGGCAAGGATATGGAGAAAAAGGAACCCCTGTGCACTGTTGGTAGGAATGCAAACAGGTGGAACCACTGTGGAAAACAGTATGGAGGTTCCTCAAAAAGTTAAAAATAGCTACGCCTGAGTGGCTCAGTCCAACTCTTGATTTCAGCTCAGGTCATGATCCTAGGGTCATGGGAACAAGCCCTGCAATAGGCTCTGTGCTGAGCACGGAACCTGCTAAAGATTCTCTCTTTCTCTTTCTCTCTCTCTCTCCCTCCCTCCCTCCGTCCCTCTGCCCCTCTCCCCACCTCTCACGCTCTCTCTCTCAGAAAGAAAAAAAAAGAAAGTTAAAAATAGAACTACCCTATGATCCAGTAATTGCACTACTGGGTATTTTCCCAAAAAATACAAAAACACAGATTCAAAGATATACATGCACCCCTATGTTTATTGCAGCATTATTTACAGCAGCCAAACCATGCAAGCAGCCCAAGTATCCATAGATAAATGAATGCATAAAGGGGATGTGTACATATATACAATGGAATATTATTCAGCCATACCAAAGAATGAAATCTTTTCATCTGCAACAACATAGATGGATCTAGAAAGTATATTGCTAAGTGAAATAAGTCAGAGAAAGACATATGATTTCACTCATATGTGGAATTTAAGAAACAAAACAAACAAAGGAAAAAAGAAAAAAGACAAACCAAGAAACTCTTGACTACAGAGAACAAACTGATGGTTACCTGAGCAGAGGTGGGTGGCAAGTGGGTGAAATAGGTGAAAGGATTAAGGAAGGTACTTTTCATGATGAGCACTGTGTGGTGTATGCAATTGTTGTATCACTATACTGTGCACCTGTAACTGATATAACACTGGCCATTAACAATACTAGAATTAAAATAAAACTAATACAAAACGCAAGAAAGAATCACCAAACTCAAAGATAGGGCACTGGAATTCATCCAGTCAGAGAATAGGATTTAGAGGGAAGGAGGAAGTAGCAGATTGTATTTATCTAGGCTGAAATTTCCTCACAGAGATTATGATGTTTTTGCTTGTTTGTTTCTTGCTTGTCTTTCAACACTGCAGTATGCAGTAGATATTCAAAGTGTTTGGTTTGAATATTTGCCTGACTTATGAAAGATGCAGTTATAAAAAAAACTGCTGACCCACTAATGACTGATCATTTTCTAAGTTCTTAAAATTTTTTCAGCATTTATCTCTTAACTCAGGAGGTTAATTTTCTTTTGTCATTGAAAGTATACAATTTATTCTCTGTGTTGCATAGCATGGCTGCTTCCTTAAAAACAAAAATAGAGAGAGTTCCGGAAGATGGCGGCGTAGGAGGACGCTGGGCTCACCGCGCGTCCTGTTGATCACTTAGATTCCACCTACACCTGCCTAAAAAACCCAGAAAACCACCAGAGGATTAGCAGAACGGAGTCTCCGGAGCCAAGCGCAGACGAGAGGCCCACGGAAGAGGGTAGGAAGGGTGGCGAGGCGGTGCGCGCTCCACGGACTGGCGGGAGGGAGCCGGAGCGGAGGGGCAGCCCGCTGGCCAAGCAGAGCCCCCGAGTGTGGCTTGCAAAAGCGGAGGGGCCGGACGGACTGTGTTCCGACAGCAAGCGCGACTTAGCGTCTGGGAGGTCATAAGTTAACAGCTCTGCTCAGAAAGCGGGAAGGCTGGAGGACAAAGGGAGGGAGAGCTGCTGAGCCCCCGGACGGCAGAGCTCAGCTTGGCGGGGAACAAAGGCGCTCGCCAGCGCCATCTCCCCCGCCCATCCCCCCAGCCAAAATCCCAAAGAGAACCAGTTCCTGCCAGGGAACTTGCTCACTCCGCGCAAACACCCAACTCTGTGCTTCCGCGGAGCCAAACCTCCGGCAGTGGATCTGACTCCCTCCCGCTGCCACAGGGCCCCTCCTGAAGTGGATCGCCTAAGGAGAAGCAAGCTAAGCCTGCCCCTCCTGCCCCCGTGCACCTTGCCTACCCACCCCAGCTAATACGCCAGATCCCCAGCACCACAAGCCTGGCAGTGTGCAAGTAGCCCAGACGGGCCACGCCACCCCACAGTGAATCCCGCCCCTAGGAGAGGGGAAGAGAAGGCACACACCAGTCTGACTGTGGCCCCAGCGGTGGGCTGGGGGCAGGCATCAGGTCGCACTGCGGCCCCGCCCACCAACTCCAGTTATACACCACAGCACAGAGGAAGTGTCCTGCAGGTCCTCACCACTCCAGGGACTATCCAAAATGACCAAACGCCCTCAGAAGAATCTCCAGGAAATAACAACAGCTAATGAACTGATCAAAAAGGATTTAAATAATATAACAGAAAGTGAATTTAGAATAATAGTCATAAAATTAATCGCTGGGCTTGAAAACAGTATACAGGACAGCAGAGAATCTCTTGCCACAGAGATCGAGGGACTAAGGAACAGTCACGAGGAGCTGAAAAACGCTTTAAACGAAATGCAAAACAAAATGGAAACCACGACGGCTCGGATTGAAGAGGCAGAGGAGAGAATAGGTGAACTAGAAGATAAAGTTATGGAGAAAGAGGAAGCTGAAAGAAAGAGAGAGAAAAAAATCCAGGAGTATGAGGGGAAAATTAGAGAACTAAGTGATACACTAAAAAGAAATAATATACGCATAATTGGTATCCCAGAGGAGGAAGAGAGAGGGAAAGGTGCTGAAGGGGTACTTGAAGAAATTATAGCTGAGAACTTCCCTGAACTGGGGAAGGAAAAAGCCATTGAAACCCAAGAGGCACAGAGAACTCCCTTCAGACGTAACTTGAATCGATCTTCTGCACGACATATCATAGTGAAACTGGCAAAATACAAGGATAAAGAGAAAATTCTGAAAGCAGCAAGGGATAAACGTGCCCTCACATATGAAGGGAGACCTATAAGACTCGTGACTGATCTCTCCTTTGAAACTTGGCAGGCCAGAAAGGCTTGGCACGATATCTTCAGTGTGCTAAACAGAAAAAATATGCAGCCGAGAATCCTTTATCCAGCAAGTCTGTCATTTAGAATAGAAGGAGAGATAAAGGTCTTCCCAAACAAACAAAAACTGAAGGAATTTGTCACCACGAAACCAGCCCTACAAGAGATCCTAAGGGGGATCCTGTGAGACAAAGTACCAGAGACATCACTACAAGCATAAAACATACAGACATCACAATGACTCTAAACCCGTATCTTTCTATAATAACACTGAATGTAAATGGATTAAATGCGCCAACCAAAAGACATAGGGTATCAGAATGGATAAAAAAACAAGACCCATCTATTTGCTGTCTACAAGAGACTCATTTTAGATCTGAGGACACCTTTAGATTGAGAGTGAGGGGATGGAGAACTATTTATCATGCTACTGGAAGCCAAAAGAAAGCTGGAGTAGCCATACTTATATCAGACAAACTAGACTTTAAATTAAAGGCAGTAACAAGAGATGAAGAAGGGCATTATATAATAATTACAGGGTCTATCCATCAGGAAGAGCTAACAATTATAAATGTCTATGCGCCAAATACCGGAGCCCCCAGATATATAAAAACAAACAAAAATAGTATATTCACAAAATTCATACATACTTTGGGGTTATATTCACTGTAACTGTGGACTTATGGTTTCTCACAGCCCTAAGGACAAGACTTGGAGTATTAAAAAAAATTGCAAATAACCGCAATCTCCAAGTTGCAGTCTCAAAGGTTGCAAAACAGTCTCTTCCACTAATACATGCAGTTTCTGAGAATTCAGGCCAAATACACCCAGCTTGTTCAGTGAGAAATATTCAGGAAGTTACCATTGAAACGACTTACTGAGCTTGCTTTGTGGTTTTAGTTTCTGTAGTGAGGTTTTGAAGACTTACCACTTTTGGTTTTTATTTCATATTCTAATCACCTGACCTCTGAAGGTCTGGGGGAGTGGGTGGTGGTAAGAAATCCCCAGGACCGGGTAAGAAGTATATCAGAAACCAACACAGCTAAACTGAGGAACAAGGGACTCCTGGCACATTTTCATGTAAGCAGCAGAATTTCTTACCTGCTCTAAAGTATCTCTGCTACTAATTTTACAGTTAAGGTAAGATTGGGGCAAGGGTGGAGAAGATTTGCCAGTGGTCAGAATGTTTTAAAAACTTTCTATCCAGGATATGCAGCCGAAACCTGATGTGCACCATTAGATGTCATTAAAGACTAAATTGTGGTGTTGTAAGACAGGTGGCAGAGTTCCTCAAGCCCCAGCTATGTCTGCTTACTGATGGATTAGACATGTGCATGTGTGGGGACTAAACCGACAATCTGAAATGTCTTAACACTGTTTTCCTCCCTTTGCCACCTTAGGATCTATGGAGATCATAACTGCCACTTATGTTACCTTTGTCTTTTGATAAAACCTGATTAAGTTACCTCAAGCTGCAGCCTGAATGTTTGAAGAATTGTGACTGTATTATTTTTGTGAGAAAGAGAAATGAATGAGACGCAATGCAAACAGCTTGCTTACATTGTTAAAAATGGAAAAAGAAAAAAATTGAAACTCGGAGTGAACAATGAAGAGGTTTAATGAAAACAGCTGCACATTTTTAGTCATAGTCTTGTACTTTGAAGGTGGATTTCTTCCTTTAGAAATAGTACTGGATTAATTGATTTTCACTTCTTGGCTCACACTCATTCCTTAAAGCTTTTTGTGCTAGGTTCTATTTCTACTACTCTATTGCCTCTACTATTATGGAATCACTTCAGTCCAGTTGCCCAACTCGACCCGTCCATAGTGTCTGGCAATTTTGATCGCTCCTTAGAACTCACACCTTTGAATTTCTTATCATGGCACATACTTCAGGCATCTCCTTCTTGTTTGATTTCCGCTTGTCTCCTTGCTAAGAGCTTTTCCTCCTCCTCCAAACTCAAACCAAAAACAACACAAAAGCAAAAAGCAACAATTACAAACAAAACCAACTAGACTTGTTTGGCTGAAAACAGATGGTTTCTTCTAGATACCTCATCACTTAGTACTTCTGAACTTTTTCTCCTATATTTCCTCACATTTTCCTTCTTTATACTTTTTCCCCATCTCCTGCAGCTCTCTTTTTTTAAGCTAGCAGTTATACTGGTACATACAACTATTTTATTTACTTCCATTTTTTCACCAACAGGCTAAGAGTGTTGAGTAGAAATGCCAGTATCATACAGATAGCCAGTTGTAGGGCTGGTACTGAAAATCAAGTCTGCCTTACTTCAAAGCCAAAATGTATATTTGTGTGTGTTTGTGTGCGTATCCATTCTTGCACTGTTTTTATTTACAAAAGTTTATGAGGCTCTAACAAAATTAAGAAGGATGCATCTCAGAGCACACATCACAGTTCGGGTTAGGGATGGCAAAACAATAGTTATATGTCGGTGTGAACACATTGAATTTGCAAAGATATTTTGGAGACTGGGCTCTCCTAAAGTATTAAGATGCCACCCAGATATCATTTGGGAGCAATGTGTAAAATACTTCTATTAATAGAAATACACAGTACTAAATTATTCCTCAGGAGTTCTCAATATTCAGACAAATCTACTCCCTCTCCCATGAGCGACATCATCCCAAAGCACAACAGCTTGTAAGCCTCCAACATCTGCAAACAGACTGATTGTGTATCTTCTGTTTTCCTAGATAATTGTTGTAGATCATCACTGCCAGTTCCCCATACCTTTGTAGTCTAAAAATGATTATGATCCCTGCTTTATACAAATCAGGCAACCAGAAATCTACAAATGTAAGGTACTAATACTGTATTGGATATATGTCAGAATGGAAAGAGACTTGGCATATGAGTCTGTAAAATCATGGAATCCCTCTCTGGGTTCAGGTTGGCCTGGGTATTTCCTGGCTTCCGAGTCCATGATGCTATCTCATTTGCAAAGGATCACCTATGATCTGCTCATAACCAGTTTGTTTTTATTTGTCACCTGAATAGTTTCCAGTGCATTAGCTATAAGGAAGAGGGAAGAAGGGGGTTTTATAATTTTTAAAAAGCAGTTTTACCACTGGCTAATAAGGGAATCCATAATTTTTCATTGCATGATTTTAGTGAAAGAAAAAGCCAAGCAGATGTTGGGTTTTTAGCTTCTGTAGTAAATAACCATGTCTACAATGGAAGAAAATTGCCCTTTATAAGGCAAAGCAGAAAAGCAAACATTTGCTTGAGTATCAGATAGCCTAAAATGCTTTAGCAGGAACTCTTCAGGTTAGAGGAATTGATGCCTAGAAGTTAGAAAATAAATGGTCAAGTATTCTTTAAGAAGTATTTTCACTTACTCCCTCATTCATAAAACAATTATGCACTGAAGTTTTGGTTGAAGGCACTACTATAGCTATACAAAAAAATTCCTTAAAAGTACAGCTACAAGTAAACAATTATGATTTGTTAGTGCTACATAATGACATGGCAAGATTTAACATAATATGTTTTGACTAGACATAGCCCTAAATGAGAGTGAAGCAAGCTGATAAAGGCCAAGCAAGCGTAATATGGCAAATAGTGGTCCTAAAGATTCAATCTAAGGATTCACGGAGGTAAAAACTAAGAAACATAAGTAAGCCAGAAACCAAAGGGAAGGAGTCAGATTTAAACTAGTCAGTAGGTAAAACTCATGAAATGGATTTCCTTATGCCCATTAAACATTTAAGAACCAATGGGGCAGCCTATAATATAGTCCTCCTTAGGGCCTACAGCTTTTTTACTCTGACCCTCTTGGCTGTCCTTTTTTCAAAACTTTCTTCAGAAACTGAGGCCATTTGGGGAAGCAGTACGTCACCAAGTTCAGAAAGTAAAATGACCTTCTCTTCGGTAAGACTGGATATTTCAGTCCATCTCATCTCTTCCCTTGCAGACCAGGGAACATGGCCTCAGAGATCCGCATGCCGGCCCCAGTGTGCCTCATTGAGAACACTGAAGGGCAACTGGTGGTTAATCAGGAAGCTTTGGAGATCCTGTCGGCCACCAAGAATCCTCTCGTGGTGGTGGCTATTGTGGGCCTCTACCGCACAGGCAAATCCTACCTGTTGAACAAGCTGGCTGGGAAGAACAAGGGTGAGTGGCACCAAAAAGCTCGCCGAGTCCCTTCTGTCCACCTACACTGCCTGCATTGAATGTGGTGATGCAAGGACGGGAAGTTAGAGAATGCGGAGGAATATTGAAAACTGATGTTTGGGTCATAGCTGGCTAATTATGTCCCGAGAAACAAAGGCAGAGGTCTTTTCCTGACATATCACCTCTTTTTTTCCCCTTAGTATTGCCTTGGGAAAAACATACTTTCCAATCTTAAGGAGTAAGACGTCAATAAAATAATTTTTTATTGTTTTTAAAATTTTAGTTTTTGGGAGAGGGAGAGAGAGAGCACAAACAGGGGTGAGGGGCAAAGGAAGGGGGGAGGGAGAGAGGGAGAGGGAGAGGGAGAGAATCTTAAGCAGGCTCCACACTCAGCACAGAGCCCAATGTGGGGCTCAATCCCACAACACTGGGATCATGACCTGAGTGGAAATCAAGAGTTGAACATTCAACCAACTGAGACATCCAGGTGCCCCGATAAAATAATTTCTATATATGCAATTATAAACTATTAAAATTTTAGCAGCATGACATTCTTGTAAAAAGGAAAAACATCAAATTTCCAACCTATGATATTTGATATTTTAATTTTTCCATTCCTCTATTCTAATTCAGATCAATATTGGTTATAGTTTTTGACGTGTCCTCATCTTGAATTTCTTAAACCCAAGTTCAGTTGTCAAGAAGGTCTCCAACTGGCAGATCCCCTCCTCTATTACAACCTCTCCCCTACCCCTTGCAGGCTTCTCTATTGGATCTACAGTGCAGTCTCACACCAAAGGAATCTGGATGTGGTGTATGCCTCATCCCAAGAAGCCAGACCACACCCTAGTTCTTCTGGACACAGAGGGTCTAGGAGATGTAGAGAAGGTAAGGAACAGGAATCCCTTTTGATTCCTCCCCACCTCTGAACATTCTTTACACAGGGAGGTTTTATGTTTTGTTTTGTTTTTCTAAATTTGTACTTCTACTTGACGGAGTATACCTTTTTTTCCTTTTCTATTATTTTTAATAGTCAAGACTTGGAAATCTCAGATGAGAAAAATATATTTATAAGCCAGAATCATGACTGGGACAAGACACTAAAATATGGAGTTAGGAAGTTAACTGAAATACGGAAAAGATGATACAAATAAAACCACTGTCCTAAGTCTGATCCTGCAGAGAAGAGTGATTAGGAGTGAGCTCTGGGTCAGAGGATCTTGGATTCAAATCAGGGTTCTGGCACTTGTAGCTCTCTGACTTTGACAACAAAACTCCCCCAAATCTTTTATTTCCTCTTTGGTCTTATCCAACTTAACATTTGAACAGTAGACACATGGACTTTTTTCCAGTTCTATGCTGGTATTTAACAACCAGCCCACTGAGTCCGCGGGGGGGGGGGGGGGGGGGGGGGAAGCCTTGACTGGTAGCACCTGCCAGTTTTCTAAATACTCCCATCATGGCTGATTCCAACAAACTGCAGGTTCAGAATAGATGTATACAGTTAGCTCCTGTGACCTAGTAAGAACTGGCTCTAGCACATAACTGAATCTTTCCCTTGAACTTCCCTAGTCTTTTATGTTTTCATTTTGCTTTTGATTTATCACAAAATCAAAACAGTCACCTCATTTTGTGCTTTAGTTTTTCTCATCTATAACAATTGGAGATAGTAGTTATAAAGCTATCTTATGGCACTGTTTTGAGTATTGGATAAGATCAGTAATATGAATTAGTGTGTGTTTTTTAAATTCTTTTTTAAAAAATATTTATTCATTCTGAGAGAGATAGCACACACAGGGGAGGAGCAGAGACAGACGAAGACAGAATCCCAAGCGGGGCCACACTGTCAACATGAAGCCTGATGTGGAGCTCGAACTCATGAACTGTGAGATCATGATCTGAGCCAAAATCAAGAGTTGGGACACTTAACTGACTGAGTCACCCAGGCATTCCTGAATTACTGTGCATTGTACTGTAATAACTAGTCAATAAAATAAATAACTAGTCAATAAAATAGATACATGCATGTGTGTACAGGCCAAATTTGTTTTACACAATTGAAAATCTTGATTTTTTTAATGCCAGTATAATTAATGTATACTGTTATATTAGTTTCAGGTGTTGAATCAGAGATTCAACAATTCTATACATTACTCAGTGCACATCACTATATGATGTGATCAACAATAATGTATACTGTTATATTAGTTTCAGGTGTTGAATCAGAGATTCAACAATTCTATACATTACTCAGTGCTTATCACTATAAGTGTACTCTTAGTCCTCTTCAGCTATTTCATCCATCTACCCACCCACCCACCTCCCCTCTGGTAACCTTCTGTTTGTTCTCTATAGTTAAGAGTCTGGTTTTTATTTTTGTCTCTTTTTTCTTTGTTTTATTTCTTAAATTCCACGTGAGTGAAATCATATGTCTTTATGAAATTATTTAAGAAATTACTTGTCTTTCTCTGACTGACTTATTTCACTTAGCATTATATCCTCTAGATCCATGTTGTTGCAAATGGCAAGAATTCATTCTTTTTTTACAGATGAGTAATGTTCCGTTGTATATAAATTCCACATATTCTTTATCCATTCATCTATCAACACTTGAGGAGCTTCCATATTTTGGCTACTGTAAATAATGTCACACTAAACATGGGGTGCATATATCTTTTCAAATTAGTTTCTTTTGTATTATTTGGGTAAATACCCAATAATAGAATCACTAGATCATATGGTAATTCTATTTTTAACTTTTTTTTAATGTTTATTTGTTTTTGAGATAGAGACAGAAAGACGAAGCATGAGCAGGGGAAGGGCAGAGAGAGGGAGACACAGAATTTGAAGCTGGCTCCAGGCTCTGAGCTGTCAGCACAGAGCCCAACGTGAGGCTCAGACTCACAAACCATGAGATTATGACTGGAGCCGATGTCAAATGCTTAACCAATGAGCCACCCAGGCATTCCTCTATTTTTAACTTAAAAATTTTTTTTAATGTTTATTTATTTTTGAGAGACAGAGAGACAGAGGATGAGCAGGGGAAGAGCAGAGAGAGAGGGAGACACAGAATTTGAAGCAGACTCCAGGCTCTGAGCTGTCAGCACAGAGCCCGACACGGGGCTTGAACTCACAAACTGTGAGATCATGACCTGAGCCGAAGTCCGACGCTTAACCAACTAAGTCACCCAGGCTCCCCTATTTTTAACTTTTTAAGGAATCTCCATACTTTTTTCCACAATAGTTGCACCAGTTTGCATTCCCATCAACAGTGTACAAGGGTTCCTTTTTCTCCACATCCTCACCAAAACTTGTTTTTGTGTTTTTGATGTAAATCTTGATTTTAAGTATTCTAGTTACTCCACAAACTTTGACTATCCATTTTTCAAATACCTAACTAGTTATAAAAGGAAGTGATGAATTAAAAATATATGGTTCTGTATAAAAATTATCAATGTTAATAGAACTATTCTATTCAAAGTTCATATGTTTCTCACAATCATTTTTGTTGGTCTTGTTTAACATTTGTAGGTCAAGCGACTATTTTTAATGATTGCTCATCTGGGAATACCATGAGACATGACTTAAATTTGTTCTTCTAGGGTGACAAGAAGAATGATACGCAGATATTTGCACTGGCAATACTACTGAGTAGTACCTTTGTATACAATACTATGAACAAAATTGACCAGAGGGCTATGGACTTGTTGCAGTATCCTTTTGTGGTCCAAGATGGCACCAAAGCCAGAGAGAACTCTATTCACCAGTTGTATTTGTGAGTCTTTGTGAATCAAACACAAAAATGAAAACATAATAAGTGTTAAGGTACAAGAAAAAGAGTCCTTATATTTACAAATGAAATGAGGAGTTGGTTAAGACCCAAAGGGGAAATAAAAGTATAGGGAGACATGGAATTAAATATGGGCTTAAAGTAGTCCTATATCCATGAGTTTTCCTTAACTGCATCCCAGCTATGTGACAGAACTGTCAAATCTGCTCTGGACAGTATCCTCACCTGATCTTGATGGGGTTGAAGATACAACTAACTTTGCTAACTTCTATCCAGACTTAGTGTGGACTCTGAGAGATTTCTACCTAGACCTAGAAATAGACGGGCAACTTATCACAGCAGATGAATACCTGGAGAAATCACTGAAGCTAAAGGAAGGTAACAGGGACTTCAGTTTTGGGAAGAGAGAGAGAGAATTAATACAAGAAATTACCTCTCATGTATAGGCAGTTAAATTCATTGTCACCTGGCTAAACTACCAAATAAATATTAATTTATAGTGAACTAATAGACTCATCAATATTAAACTGTATTACTCCTCTGTTCTTAGAGCAAATTTTCTTTTCCTTTCCCTGATTAGTTACCTTTTAGCTTTTTGCCTAGGTTCTGTGAACATGTATTGAAATAAATAATCAGGTGGAAGGCACACTTAATTGAAGAGAATAAATTAACACAAATGTTAGTATTATACTAAATGAATCCTACTTTTCCTTCCCCAGGCACCGATAAAAGCCTTCAAAATTTCAATTTGCCCCGTCTATGTATAAAAGAATTCTTTCCAATAAGGAAATGCTTTATCTTTGACTCTCCTGCTCACTGGAAGAAGTTTGCCCAGCTTGAGACACTGCGTAATGATGAGCTGGATCCTGATTTTGTGCAACAAGTGGCAGCATTCTGTTCCTACATCTTCAACCGTTCCAAGACTAAGACTCTTTCAGGAGGCATCAAGGTCAATGGACCCCGTGAGTACCTTTTTTAGGTTTTTCCTTCAATTCAACATATAGAATAGGGTACTGTTAAAAGTTTCTCCTTCCATTGTCAATGTTGAAAATGCATTTCACGAAATTCCAGTGCGTACCAAAAATATTTCTAGTCCATTTTTAGTAATGCCTCCAAAGTAGAACAAAATAGAAACATACCCTGAAAAAAAGGTCAAGGTAAAGAAGTTCTCCCCATAAGTGGTCCACCATTGAACTAGACTAACCCACATGGGTTGGCATCATTTGTTTCACCAATAGAGCACATTATATATCACAGCCTTTGGGAGACACAAGATGAGGATATATTCTCTGTAGAAATGAAGCTCACATAAACATTAAACAGAGGCCCAGGTTGTCTAGAACCCTAAAAGAAATCTAAGCAGAATTTTAGGTCCAGTTTCTCCTACAATCTGTACGTCTCAGAAGTCTGTAAATTATTACTGCACTCTGGAAGGAAGTTGAGTGCAAACAAAAGTATGCAAAGGACAAGGGAGACAAACAGGAAAGTTCCAACAAAGGGTAGAGGAGACGTAATCTAATGTGCTTACTTTGTGCTTTTCTAGAGCAGGATAACACTCATGCCAGCTTTACATACTGAAGTGAAAAACTGAAGGTAATTCTGAAGAGAATAGAAACCTGAGGAAGAGGGAAATAAAGGGAAGAGTAAAGAGGCAAAAGGCCCATAGCCTTCTAATCAAATGAAAATGCCTAACTTTATATAACCGTTTTCTCATTCCACAATGGGAAAAAGATGAAACGTGGATGATCACACACATCTTGAGTCTTCCCCTTTGAATACTTTCTTTTCAACTTTAACAAGAACAATCTTGCTTCTTGGTCACATAATTTCCCAAAGGAACTTATTTGGGCCACACGAACAGTGTGCAGAATGCTAAGAAAATGCAGGCAATGTGTTGGGAAATTAACATGCACAGAATTACCCAGTGTGCCACATGCCCTCTTTCTTGCAAATAATATAAGCATCTCTTCCCCCTGTGAAGATCTGAAGAGCCTAGTGCAGACCTGTGTTAATGCCATCAGCCGTGGGGATCTGCCCTACATGGAGAACTCAGTTGTGGCCTTGGCCCAGATCAAGAACTCAGCAGCAGTGAAAAAGGCCATTGCCCACTATGACCAGCAGATGGACCAGAAGGTGCAGCTGCCCACAGAAACTCTCTCTGATCTCCTGGACCTACACGGGGCCTGTGAAAGGGAGGCCACAGAAATCTTCATGAAGAACTCTTTCAAGGATGTGAACCAAAAGTTCCAGAAGCAATTAGAGGTAATTATCTTTTTCCCCCCTCTAGTTCATGGGACTTATGAGCCATAAGAGGCAAAGTTGATTTTTATTGCTATGAAAGGCAAACAGGGGATGAATGATGAAAAGCAGTCCTCACTAGACTGAAAAAATAATAATTACCACTTCTGTGATCAAGTTATCACTGTTATTCTGAAAACAAACAAACATGTGACTACTCTGGGCCCTACAGATTCTGAAGCTTCCACATACACACAACCCACCTTACCACGTTACACCTATGTAGAGTCATCTTTTCCCTTAAAACATTTTATGCATGAGGTATTCATTAGCTTTCCTTTTTTTATTAAATAAGCATACAGAATTGCCAAATGGGCCTACTAAAAGATTATGTCTCCAGGTTTAATAGCACATACTATATCATTCCAGCCAGGTATTGCATTCCCCTTACTCACTGGTAACCCCAGAAATGTTGTCAAATAGTAGGTTGCATTTAAAATTAAGGCTTGAGGCTAGAGATCTGTAGTCTAAAGACAACATCCAAAGCAGAAATAGCAAAATAAAGAGGTTTTAGGGGATTCCATACACAAAAGCAAAGTAATTTTTCTACAGTGTATCATCTTTGGAACCTTTCTAGGTTTTGGTGGGAAGGATATAGTCTTACTTGTAGTCCTCCAGTTTCTAGAAAAAATATAAAGATTCTTCTTGAGAACCATTTCTAGAAATGCTGAAGTGCTGCTAACAGTTTTTCCATGGCCGCTTATCCCTTTGAAGACTCTGCTAGAAGCCAGAAAGGATGACTTTTGTAACCAGAATATGGAGGCATCATGGAACCGTTGCTCAGCTTTACTTCAGGCTATATTTGGTCCTCTAGAAAATGAGGTGACGCAGGGGATTTATTCAAAGCCAGGAGGACATTTTCTCTTCATTCAGAAGACAGAAGAGCTGAAAGCAAGGTACTATCAGCAGCCCAGGAAAGGAATGCAGGTATTCTGAGTTTTATCTATCAATTGCAGGAAAGTGTTAAGGGGCTTCTTTCAAAAATCAATGAGGACAGGAAGGAAGTATTTATACTCTAATCATAGCTGTGGAATTAAACTGAAGTATGTCACCATACTCACCAGACTTTTATTGCAACCATGAACATTCACTGTAATGAAGGGACTGTCTTGGTTACATGGCACAGAATCCCAATAATCGAAGCTAGCTTGAGAAAAAATGGTAATTCCTTGGCTCACTTAAACTAAAAGCAAGACATTTAAATGTCGTTGCAAGTATAGCTATGTTCAGGAGTTGAAACAGTGTCATAGATTTCCCCCCTTCCTTCTTTCTTTTCAATCTCCACTTCAGTTTTTTGTTCTGTTTTCCTTACTATTGGTTTCATTCTCAGGCAGGCTCACCCCGCATGGCAGCAGGGTGACACCAACAGTTCCAAGCATAACTAGTCTTTCGTGCCTTCAGTCTCAGGAGAGAGTATATTTGCCCAGCATCCGTACCCGCCTCTAACACATCCGCGTGTTATTTCCCCACCTGTACCCAAATTCTTTGCACCTAGTGGCCTTGGATGCTCTGATTGGCCAGCCCAGGGCTTGTACCCACCCCTGTGACAGAAGAGACTTGACTGGCAGTTTTACCAAGTATGGGGCTGAGCACTTACATGAAGGAAAAGATCCTGGGACAAAAAAGAAATAAAGGCTTGTAACATTCCTTGTCACGGTTTCCTACTTCTAACTACATGTTTTTGGGGTTCCTAGGCTGAGAAAGCTCTGCAGAAATATTTGCAGTCCAAACAGTCTACAAGTGATACCATCCTACAGACAGACCTGGCTCTCACAGTGAGGCAAAAGGTGATAGAAGGTGAGACGAAAACGAAGGAGATGCAAGACAGACATTTCTACAGATTTTAACTTAATTTCGCCTGGTTCACCTGCGATCAGAAAACTGGAGCAAGAATGCCAAAGATGATTCCTAAATGTGAACAGGGCACATACAGTCAGCTGCAATATGGTTTCCTGGAAGGGAAACACAGTTCCAGGCAATCACAAGAGTGGGAAGCAGAAGGAAGAGGCCCTTTAATCCTAGAGAGGGTTGTCATTTTCTTTTTTCCTCAGAGGCACGTATGAAAACAGAGGCTGCAAGGATTGAAGCACAAAGGTTGGAGGCAATTCAAAGGTATAACCAGCAAGTGATGGAGCAAAGGCAGCGACTCCATCTGGAACAAGTGAGACAAATGGAAATGTTCCAAGAGTACCAGTTAAGACAACAGCAGAGGGTCCTGCAACTTCGATTCCAGGTATTCATCAATTATTGCATCTCAGGGTTTTCTCACATCTCCCCTCCCTGTATTGATGACAGCAGGAAGCAGTGACAAAGGGGAGGGGCAGCATAGTATTATGGCTCAGGACAAGGACTCTGGAGTTAAATATCCCGGGTATGAATCCCAGCTCCCACCTCCTAAATATATGTTCTGTGCCTCGGTTTCCTCTTGTGGAAAACAGAGACAGTAATAATACCCACTTGATAGGGTTATTTTGATAATTAAGTGAGAACACTTGCGTTTTGAACTGTGCATGGCCCAGAATAAGCACTAATATGTGTGAAACGCCCGGGAGCTTTCTAACCCCTGGTAATTAGCACTTGTTTGTTTTTGCTGCTGTTGGTATCTTGGTCATTGCTCTAGACAGTCTTCTTTGGTTGTGATTACCTTATTAAATTAATTCATCTTTTTGTGTCTATGCCCTGTCCTTGCCTTAATCATCACTGGTTCTGAAGGCCTTTACTTGCAGTTTGTTTCATTCAGTCCTTTACTATTATCATTGCTCACAAAGCAGTAGCTCCTATTTATTTCGCACTATACAAAGCACTTTGCATTCATGCTCTCACCTATCCTGTTCATTGCGAAGCACAAGTATTAGGTCCCTATTTCTGCAATGAGAAAAATGAAGTTCCAAAGAGAGAGAACACAATGTCAATATCGACTCAGCAAGTTACCTAAACTGCCTTCCCAGAGAGGAGGATCTGCAATGGTTTGTTTCTGCAAACCTGGTGGAAAAATCTTAGGTGAATACTCTTCCGAGACAACACTTCCCCAGGGTGGCCCGTCGACCAGCAGGTCCCAGTTTCCCAGGCACAAGCTCCAAGCCCTCTTGAGATTACAGCTCTGCACTGAAGGGCGGTATAGTCAACCTGAGGCTCTTGGTCCCCTCGCTCTCCTTGTACTTCTGCCCCGTAACTGTGAAGACCTAGAAAAAATTGCCTCATCAGAGACTCAGACTCCTCACGTGATTGTAGAGATCACCTACACACCCTCCTACACACCTACACACCCTCCTCTGCAAGCTAGAGCTGACATTCCTTTCTGTATAGATGAGAATTAAAGTTGAGGTGTGACAAAGATCACCTGAGGAGGATGTATAAAATAAGGGGAGAAGGAGGAGGGGGCCTCAGGGTATATTTCTTGGGACACCAATATTTCAGGGATCGGGAGATGATGTTCCTGGAACTAGAGAGAGAGGTATGGGAGAGGGATTAGACAATAGGAGACCAAGAATGAGAAATGCACATGAATGGGAAAGAATTCAGGGACTGTCTTCGGTTATTTACTGATGGATTAAAATAAACAAAGAAAAATCAATGATTTGGGCTTTTTCCCCTCAAGTGTTCTGGACATGAGTGTCTGCTAAACTCAATTGTTTTACTTATCACTCTTTAGGAACAGACCGTAAATCTCAATAGGGAAATCGAAGATGAACGCAGAAGACTTCACAACGAAATCCAGGATCTCCAGAGGAATATTGTCTCACAAGATGATACATGCATCTTACTTTAAAGAGCTAAACATCAGAACTTTCCTCATTCACTTTCACTAAAGAGAAAAAAGAATGAGAAACTATAGAACTTGGGACAATCACCACTTAAATAAACTTCATAATTATTGTATCAAACTTTTGTACAGTTACATAGTTTCAAGGCTTGTAATTAGTAAAATGTACATTTCAATAATTCCATAGTTTAATTGATTATCGCTTCCTTAAAGAGACTGTGAATTGTGTCATAAGGGAATTTTATCAATGTCTCTATTTGGGGTGATACTGGGTTGGTTCCATCAGGGAAAACTTTGTCTTATAACTCAAATTCATCCCTCCAATTTTCCATTTTTGCATTGGGGGGATTAGAAGTGGCCTAAGGGGTGTTATTCACAATGAGCTAAGTCAAGTAGAATTTGGCCAAAGTCATGGGCTGAGTTGAGTATCACCCCTGCCAAGTGGTCTTATGCTGGATGTCATCAGAGGGAGGCACCAATGGTAAGGACAACTAACCTCGCTTCTTAGGGAAATAATGTATGGTTCTCAAGTGCGTGTAGGCTCTAGGGGCAATGATGTGAATCCTAGGTACAGTTAGTAAACAGTCTGCTTAGATTTTAAGCTGAAAAAAAAAACCCACATGGTAATAAAATAGGGGTACTCCAGAAGATGGAAAGAACTACCAGCATAGAAACTATGCCATAAGCTGAGGGCTAAATAAGACTTTTCTTTGTTCATCCTCACAAAGGGTATAACTTAAATAGGAAAGTTTATATCATGAGGCAATTTATATTAGACTTAATGACTGTGTGTCACATGTCTATAATCCTTTAAGGCCTATAAATAAAAGGTATATGGAATGCTAGATAAGGCGTCAAAAAATCTGATGGGGATCATTTAATTTTATGCTTACCTTAGTGCTTAAGTTAAATCATTGTAATTTTTTGCAATAACATATAAAAGCCTACTGATTTTTTTCTAAAATTATGGATTGTGTAAACATATTTGTTCGCATATATTTTTAACTGTAAATAACGATTAAATTTTTCAAAAACGTAACTGTACTCCTTTGTTTCTATTTTCTACAAAATTGGAAAAATTTGGAAGGTCCTAAATGTTTCAGACACAAGGTTATCCACTTGTACCCACTGCTCTCTCTCTCTCTCTACATGCACCAAACATGGCCTCTGAACAGCAGGACACTCTCTCGTGGCTAGCTTCCAAGACAGAGTGCTCCAAAGAGCAAAATAAGAAATTAAAGATCTCTTAAGACCCAGTGAACTCAACAGCCCTTTCGTTGCATTCTGTTGATCAGGATAGTTCCTAGGGACAACCCAAGGCAGGAGAAATGAAATCTACCTCACTCTGTGAAGTATGGCAATATATTTGCAGCCATTTTTAATCCATCACTGATTTATGTACAAAGGTGGTACATTGATCTCAGCATTCGAAAATTATGTAAGACTGAAGCTGATGGGCTATTTGGAATACTGACTATGTACAGACACAACTGCATTGTTGAGGGATTTCTTACTACTCAGATTCACAATGGAAAGCTGGTTCACAGACTCAAGGAAGTAAAGGCCACTCCTTAGCTTCTGCCAATCCATAGCAAACTGCTATAATGACAGTCTTGTCTGCTGTCCTAGCAGCAGCAAGGCTTGAACTGAGAAGAAGGAAAAGAAGCAGCAGCAGCAGCAAGGGGCGCTTGGGTGGCTCAGTCGGTTAAGTGTCCCACATTGGCTCAGGTCACAATCTCACAGTTCGTGAGTTTGAGCCCCACGTCAGTCTCTGTGCTGACAGCTCAGAACCTGGAGCCTGCTTCAGATTCTGTGTCTCCCTCTCTCTCTCTACCCCTCCCCTCATTCACACACACTTTCTCTCTGTCTCTCTCTCTCTCTCTCAAAAATAGATTAACATTAAAAAAAAAAAAAAAAAAGGCAGCAGTGGCTGCGGCAGGTTGCCCTTGCGTATGTCACATTGGCGCACTGGCTATAGTTGCTTCCCAAGTGCTCAGCATGCCACATGCATGCCTCAGATTGTGCAGGCAGAGAGAGAACCTGCAGATAACCTTCTCATCACCTGAAGAATTTTGCCTAAGATAGAATGCCAGCTGGACATTCTGAGTCCTGTTTTATTTACGTGGAATTTTAATTGAGATTCTATGTAAAGACATAGGCCTCAACTTATTTACACTCGACTAAAGTAGAGGTCACACGAGAGAAGAACTGCTATTAGGCTGGCATTACAACAACTACTTTGCTTTCGACTTAACCACTTATCTATATTCCTTGAAATTTTCCCCATTTTCACTCACTTGCTATGTATCGAAAAGTGGTTTCTGTTCCTTTTGTAAAAACTCTAATTTTAGGCTGCTTACAGTTGTGTGGTATGGTAAAGTCTCTATGCCCACATTCGTTACGTCCAAGCATTTATACATTGACTAAACTATCATTGAACTGGCTAAGTCTTCACAATGAGAAATCCAGACCAAAGGCTTTCATGGTATTAGAGGAGTAAGTATACATATAGTTTTCAAGAGTTTCACAATGCCTCTCATTAGCAGGTATATATACACTGTGTACTTGTACATAAACACTGTGTCAAGTCTATATATACACACATATGTATATTCATATGTATATATACATATATATATACACACATATACATATACATACTGTGTAGCTACATACACATACTGTTTCAAGCATGCAATATATACATACATATACGTATCTATATGCTGAGTAGCAATGGTTCAAGCTGAAATACATTAGGTGATACATTAGATAATCTTCAAAACTATAATGATTTTTGAAACAGAAATAGCTTTCCAGAAGTGCTTTACTTTAACAAAAGTGGAAAAAGTATATATACATATATATTTCTATGATTATAAAAATAATTCAATCACTGAAAAGAAATTCATAATATACAGAAAAGTATAAAAACAAAATATACCCTCTAATCCTTTGAAACTAGCAAAAAATGCATGGGATATACTTTGTTATAAAACATATTGCTGAACTAGAAATACTGTTAATTTTGGACTATATATCCTTCTAGGAATATATATTTATATATTATTGATTTATAGGGCTTTTTTTTTCAGGGACAGAATGATCTTATGCACACCATGAATTATTCTTTTTATTATTTATGTATTTATTTATGCATTTATTTATTTTTATAATGTTTATTCACTTCTTGAGAGACAGAGACAGAGTATGAGCAGGGCAGGGGCAGAGGAGAGGGAGACACAGAATCTGAAGCAGGCTCCAGGCTCTGAGCTGTCAGCACAGAGCCCGATGTGGGCCTCCAACTCACGAACCATGAGATCATGACCTGAGCTGAAGTCGGATGCTTAACTGACTGAGCCACCCAGGCACCCCATGAATTATTCTTTAAAAAAAAAATGTTTAAGAAAGAGAGAGCATGAGCTATGGAGGGGCAGAGAGAGAGACAAACAGAATTCCAAGCAGGTTCCGTACTGTCATGCAGAGTCCAACTCAGGGCTCCATCTTGCGAACTGTGAGATCATGACCTGAGCCAAAATCAAGAGTCAGACACTTAACCAACTGAGCCATCCAGGTGCCCCCACCTGTTGATGAATTATTCTTCATCAACATTTCCAAATTTGTCTACAGACAATATGTTTATCAGAAAGCAGTTTGAAGGATGCACAAGAAATTCAGCTCTTCTACACACAAAATTCACAAAACATTCAATTGTCCCTGGAATTCTTTTTAGTTCTCTGGAATAAACAGTAGATTGTAATGAATAGGAAAAAGCAGCTGATTTCTCAGCATTAGACCAATTTCAAAGTAGCCCTGCCCTATTGTCACTTTCAGTCTCAACTATATTAATAGAAAATAGAGTTTTAAACTTTGTCTTGAAATTAGAACCACACATTTATGGAGAGACAAGGAACTTTGGAAATTACCAATTGCAAAAAAATTACCAGACAGAAACTTAGGGAGACAACAGGAAAGACAGACAGAATCAATGAGTCCTTGACTAATATCACTCAAATTATTGTGGAATATAACTGCAAACTCTTTTGATGCAATGACCATTTTAAGATCTGAAACTATTTTCTTATGGCGTGGGTAAGAATCCTAATTTATATCAGACTTTATATTATCCAGTAATCCTCCAGTGTCCTGACTTTATTAGATAACTTTGACATAGAAGAGGTAGAAGTTTAGAGCATGTTTCTTTTTGTCTTTCTTTTCTTTTTTTTTTCTTTGTGATTAAGACAAATATTGGTAACTAAAGGTCTCAAGCAGACTTTGTATTAATATAAGGACTTCTAAGAGAAATTTTTTTAACTTTTCAATTAAACTATAACATAGGGACTATAGAATGCTCAGGTGAAAAGTATACAGTCGGTGAAATATCACAAAATGTACATATCCCTATAATTATTACCCAGATCAAGAAAACAAAGACCTTTTTTTTCTAAGAAAAGTAACATTCACAGGTTATGGGAATTAGGACATGGATATGCCTTTGATAGGTCATTTTTTTAAACCTATCACGCTGTTCCAGTATGGATGAGCACTTAAGATATTACACTAGTTAGGGGTGCCTGGGTGGCTCAGTCGGGTAAGCATCCGACTTCAGCTCAGGTCATAATCTCACAATGTGTGGGTTTGAGCATCAGCTTGGAGCCTGGTGCCTGCTTCGGTATTCTGTGTCTTCCCCCCCACCGCCGCCCCCTGCCTCTCCTTCTGCCTCTTCCCTGCTAATGTCTTTCTCTTTCAAAAATAAATATTTAAAAAGATACTAAAGTAGCTATATTATAAATAAACACTTCTATGATTATTCTGCTTTGGAGGGAATGTGTATATGTGCCTGTTGACTATATAATTAGGAGGGAAATAGGCAGGCAATTGGCTACTTACACTCAACTTTAGGGTTTATGGCTTTAGGGGTGCCTGGGTGGTTCAGTCAATTAAGTTTCCAACTTCCACTCAAGTCATGATCCGTGGTTTGTGGATTCAAGCCCTGTGGTGGGCTCTGTGCTGACAGCTCAGAACCTGGAGCCTGCTTCAGATTCTATGTCTCCCTCTCTCTGCCCCTCCCCTGCTCATGCTCTTTCTGTCTCTCTCTCAAAAATAAACATTAAAAAAAAATTTTTAAATGACTTCAAATAAAAAAATGACTTCAAATCATCCTCAAAATTATAATGATTTCTAAAACAGAAACAGATTTTCAGGAGTAGCATTTTTACTACCATACCCATTTGTGTGTTTAATTAGCCTATTCATAGTAGATATATCGGTTTACAAATGATACACTCCTGCAAAATAGCCAAATAATGTGAAGAATACATTTTGTAATAAATACACATTTCTGATTCAACAGGCTGTGCATGACACCCTATAAAGAGGAGGAGCTGTTTGGCTTCAGAGAAGGAGAAAAAGAGGAGGGAAAGAAGGAACGGACGCTGATTCTGCCAAACCTCTCTGAAACATGCTGGGCACACCACCTCAGCAAAAAGTGGCATCACTGTAACAATAACAGCTCTCCTCAGTTGCAAGGGGTTGATACTCTCCTTCATGTTTGCTCATTACTCCCACAGTGGGAAGGATTCCCATATTGGAGAAGGATTTTTTCCTAAGTAGCTGGTCCAATTAATGATCTAACTCTGGTGTTTAGGTTCTGGCTGGCACACCTCAAGTAATATTGGGAAGCCTCTCTAACTACCAGACTCCAGGATGTCCTTAGACCTTGAACCCTTCAAAGAGCACTCAGGGGATCTAGATCAGGGAATTCAGAGCCTTGTACACTTCCTAGTATGAGCCTTTTTCTTAGATTATGCTGTATCTATTAATTCTGTTTCATCAACACAAATGCTGGTTTTGAGATCCTTGGAGCTATAATAATGACAAATAGGCAAAATGCAAGTCAATTGCTTTTAACAGTGGATTTTGACTGACATGATACCAAATTCATAAATTTGAAACTTCCTTAACCTTAAATGAACTATCCTTGAAAAGTTTTAAAAATGTATAACAGATACATGCAATTTTACAAGAATCTACCCACGTGTAATATTCACCACCTGGAAACCAATGTCAAGTCCAAACAGTTACTGTTTTAATTTCACAGTTTGGATCTTGAGACCAAAGGTGAAGATGTTCTTTCCAACTGGCCTCACTTACAAATCACTAAATCTGTTCTTGGGGAAAGAGGCCAAGGCAAGCGAAGGAAAGACCGAGTCTGGGCAGTCCCTGCAGGTAGTACCTGTGGTCACCATCGACGATGTGGCATGAAATGAATAGAAGGAGTTAGGTGTAAAAGAGGAAAAAAGGTACAGTCAGCTGAACCTGTGCCAAGGAACAAGGAACCCAAGTGTTTCTCAGAGGGTGACATAAAAGATCTTTTTCTTTTTCATATTTACAAATAGGTGATACCATATTTGGAAGGAAGCTATTTTTGTTCTCTAACCATTCATCCTACAAACAGGAAATCTTCCTAAATTTTCATCTTAGTGGTCTGCCATTCATTTCCCTTAAGGCTGCTGCTGATGAAACCTTGGCTGAGGACAGCAGGAGTTCTCATTACTGCTTCCAATATGGCCTCTGCTGTTACTCACAGTTTGGTGGCCTCCTTACCCCTGAAAGTCCACTATACCTTCTCTGACACCACCCAGTGAGAAGGGGGAAGGGTGCCTCATGATCACACAAAAAGAATGAGAGCCTAGGGGAGCCTGGGTGGCGGGGTTGGTTAGGCATCCCACAGGTCATGATCTCACTGTTTGTAAGTTTGAGCTTGGGATTCTCTCTCTGACTCCCTCCCCCCTCTACTCTCTCTCTCTCTCTTTCAGTATAAATAGAAACTTAAAAAAAAAAAAAAGAATGAGAGTCTACATTCCTAGTGGATTTTCTGACACCATTTAGGCAGTGGATAACGGTACCTCTTTACTCCTAGGTGAGGCAGAAGTCTAGGCCTTTCCTTGCTGTATGGGAGTCTGGAGGTTGGTCCACAGATTTTACTGTGCTGTTGGGCTGGAACAAAGTGCTTTGTCTAGAATTTTCTTGTCTTACCAAGTTGCCTCTTTTGTAGGCCTCTGGCTAAAGAAAATGTGCTTTGCTGAGGTTTTTTTGTTTGGGAGCCTACTGATATTTATGGGTTGTCAGCTTTTCCAGCACTAAAACTGGTACACAGCTAATTTGCCTTCTCCTCCCCTTCCAGAATCTTCTAAGGTTTGTTATGCCAACAATATCCAGGACAGTTAGTGGTAATTAGTGGGGGTAATAGGGAAAGCATTTCTCCTTTATCTTTCTGGAAACAGAAGTCTTCTCCTCAACACTGAATATTTTTTACTTAGGGTAAAAATAGTGGGGAAGATAAAAAGGAAAAGGCGCAGGAAAAAAATCCTCTCTTGACCCGTATTTCAATCACAACACAATCTTTTGCTCCTTTTCAAAGCAATATTTTGACAAATGGCATCCCCGTTTTTGAAGATTTTGAAATATGACACATACGTAAGAGTGCACAGAACATAAATGTAAAATATACAATATAAATATAATTTTAAAACAAATACCTAAATTACCACTAGGTATAGAAATTGAACATTTCTAAAATTCTAAAGGCACACATTTCAACTTCTGACAACCCTGCTAAGGGCCAACTAACATCACACATTTCACAATCCCTTTCTAGGATCTGATCATGTACATCTGAGCCCTAAATAACATTATTTACTTTGGCCTGCTTTCAGGCTTCACATAACTAGAATTACATTGTATGTATTGTATCTTGCTTCATTTGTTCAATAAGCTATTTGTAAAAGTCTCCTAGTTCATCGTGTGAATTGTAAGCTGCAAACGTTGAGCTGTACGAAGATAATTTATTCATTCTACGAAGATAATTTATTCATTCTACTATCAATAAGTATTTGGATTTTCAGGTTTATTTTTTATGAAATAGTAAAGATTTGTTGAACACAGGTATAAAACTCCCTTGCATAATAAACTCAGAAGTGGAATCCTTGGTCATAGAGGAAGGTTTGTCTTGGTATTGCTGAGTAGAAGGACCAGAAAATGCTTTCTAAGCTGTACCAAAGCCTCCTGAATAAGCTCTCTCTCCGGTGTCCCCTCTCTATTCCCCCTCCCTCTTCTCCTCCCATCAGGGTGATAGAACTCAAGCACAGCTCTGAACGTGTCTAACAATCTTCAAAGACTACCTGCCCTGGAATAAAGTGTATGATCCAGGTAGCAATTGATATATTTTTTAATTTTTTTAATGTTTATTTTTGACAGAGCGCGCAAAGCGGGGGAGGAGTAGAGAGAGAGGGAGACACGGAATCGGAAACAAGCTCCAGGCTCTGTCAGCACAGAACCCAACATGGGGCTGGAACTCATGAACCGTGAGATCATGACCTGAGCCAAAGTTGAACATTTAACTGACTGAGCCACCCAGGCACCCCAGCAATTGATCTTTCAACCTCAACCTCAAAGAGCCCGCTGGCTACAATAGACTCCAGCTGATTCCTAGCATTTACTCACTACCTTTACATATTTGCTCATTCCCTTCCTTTGCTTTCCAATCTCTGTTTGATGAAATCAAAGTCGTCCTCCAAGATCCAGCAGAAATGGTACCTTCTTGTGAAGCCATCTACATACAATTTTTCCAAGTACAATTAATTGTTGCTCTGAAAAAGACTCAAATGTTTCATTTGTAACATATTAGCACTGATCACTTCTTATTTAATTTACAGTATCTGCCCCTTCAAGGTATGGTTTTACCAAGAGTAAGAACTCTGCTTTGGTCGTTTTTAAATATCCATTAACAATGAGTTCCATATTGGGTTACACGCACTAGTAAAATGTGCCCTGGAGCGTTGCAGAAGGAAAAAAAAAAAAAACAAAAAAACACCTCATTGCCCAATTTGAATAATCCCAAATAAAGACAACTGAAAAAAATAAGAATTTAATTTCACCATGATACTACCTAAGAAGAGTACACTTTAATATTTAATATGAGGAAGTACGGTATACAGGCTCGTTGAGGTCAACTTTCCAATAAGAATGTGATTAATAGCATTACATAATACATCAAAAAAAAAAGAGATTTTAAAACAATATGAAATTTCATATTGAAATTCCTTTTATATGGTGGGGTACACTGTTATGATACAAGTTTGTCACATTAGGAACTTTAAAAAGCTATGAAAGTGAATCTCTAATATCTAAATGTTGGTACTTAGTTTCTACCTCATTATTGTCAGTCAATTTCACAAAAATATACTGGTGAAATTGGGTAAATCCTTAGTATCTTCTCAATTCACTCAGAACATTCTGGACATAAAAAAGCAGCAGACGAACCAGAGACCACATGGGTCTATTAAAACAGCTCCTACCTATGTCCATCCAGAAGACAACATAATGTCGTGAAAGACTAATTTCAGTTCCTGTTCTGTTGCTCAGTATAAGGGAATACAATTTTAAGATGCATTCAAATAGTTCACCTGTATGCCTCAACTTTATATGCCAGAATTATTGCTCAAACTGAAATTCAAATATGACAGGAAGGAAGCACCCTAACAGAACTAAAAACTGGAAACGAAGATAAAATGTTTGTAGCATTTGTCAGCTTAAAAAAAAAAAAAAAAAGTTGCTTATGATTCCTTTGCTCGTTTTAAATATTTAGAGTTTTTATTCGTTATTTTCTTTAAAGCAGAACCCGAAATTATATAAGCTTCACTCATACGAACACGTAGAGTAAAATTCAAGAAAAATATGCAACAAAATCATAGTGATTACCTCTGGACTGTTAATACTAGGTGTTTTATAAACGCATGTGCATATATGTATTTTATTATGAAAACAATACTCACGTTAACTACAAGCGTACTTTTTAAGGTAAGCGTGAGAAGAGAGAAAAAATAAGAAATAAGTAAATATTACAACCCCCACCCCAAGCCCATTCAAGGAAACCAGCCCCAAGGCATCCCGGGAAACCAGCGGTTTCCGGAGGAGCCAGACGCTGGCGGAGCGCGCGAGGGGCGAGCAAGAGCTGCTGAGAACTTGTCCCCTGACCGCAGCACCAGCGCCACGTAAGTTCGCTCCTAAACCCCGCTTTCCACGCGCGCTTCGGCTACCAGACTAACAACACAGGCCCACGCGCAGGCTCCGCGCCGCCCGCGGGAAGGCAGCGAGAGGCCGGCGCGGGGCGCTTTGCTCCCGCCACTCGGCGAGTGCGCGTCCACGCGGGCGCCTGGGGGGCGACGGCGCGCGCGCGCCACCGTCCCGGGAGGTGCTGCTCCCCCTCGGGCGTCCCGGGGAGCCCGGCGCGGGAAAAGGACCTGTGCCGGCCGCCGTGGCTGCGGAAGTGGGGGCCGTAGCCTTCCTCCGGCTGGCTGGCGGACAGACCCCCGACCCCTCCTCGCAGGGACGCCCGGTGGGGTCACTCCCTCCGGGCAGCCCCTCCCTCCTCAGGCCGCCACAACGGTCCTCAGCTCCCCAACAACTTCAATCCCAAAAGATGGTTTCTGGTTTATTTTGTATTGACTATATTGAATTACACAGAGGCTACAAAGCTGTGTTATATGGAACAATTCAGTCTCGTTTACACTGATCAACTGTTAAAAAGATAAAGTTTATTCATGTTTATGTATCATGTACTTTTTAAATACATGGTCCATGCACAAACTACATCAGAATTAAGTGGTTGCAAATACGGATGGAACACTTTAAAAAAATTTTTTAAAACATTTATTCATTTTTAAGAGACCGAGATCACGAGTGGGGGAGGGCAGAGAAAGAGGGATACCCAAAACCCGAAGCAGTCTCCAGGCTCCGAGCTGTCAGCACAGAGCCAGACAGGGGGCTCGAACCAAGAACCGTGAGATCACGACCTGAGCCGAAGTCAGAAAGCCTAACCAACTCAGCCACGCAGGTGCCTCATGGATGGAACATTTTTAATCATCACTCTAGATTACTCTTATGAAAAGTTTCTTTTGCAACTGTTGATTGGCTACAGATCTAATAGAATTATCTCATTCTACTTGCATAATTTGGCGTTAAACGCTTCTTTGCTTGGATATCTCAGCCCTCCAATAATATTTAATGTTATTGATCACTGCCTCCTTCCGGACATCCGCTCCAACAAGGCTTCTGAGGCATGTTCTCCTGGAACTCATAAGACCATTTCTGACCACTCCTTCTCAGTTTCCCTCATGTCTTATTCTGTCTGTAGTAACACCCAAAATATTAGTGTTCTCAGGGCTCCATCACCATTCCTTTGCTTTTCTCATTCCAACTTTATGCATCCTCTGGGCAAAGTGTTATAAGGATATTCCTACTGTTTCCATGCATACACTAGAGTCTTACAGATATAGAATGCATGTGTATCTAACTTCCCTGGGAGAACTTTCTACTAAGCCACACATTAGTTCATGATAGCAATGTTTATTTAGTATCCTGTATGAACTGAGAATTGGCTTCACATCACAGAACAATACATATAGCCTCTGCCCCCTTGAACTAACTATCAGGAGATACCGATAAGTATTATAAACTGTGAATAAATGCTTTTCTATCAGGAGATACTTGTATTCAGGGTTATGTAATTCCATTTGAATGTTCTATGAATATACAAGAAATTAAACATTTCTAGAAAAAATTCAACATCGACTGAATTTTATTTTTGTTACTTTTTGCTAACAAAGTTATTCAAGCTAAAAACCTAGGAATCATTTAGATACCTTCTAATCATCTTAATCCTTTAAATCATTCTATATTGTTACTTTTCAATTTTAACTCTCTTCATCTTTACTAACTTGCTCCTTCTAGAAACTTTTTTTGCTCAGTTTTCCTTCAGTGATATTAGATTATCCTTCTTTTTTGAGTATAGTTGTCACACAATGTTAGTTTTGGGTGTACAACTTACTGATTTGGCAAGTTTATACGTTCTGCTATGTTCATCACAAGTGCAGCCACCATCTGTCCTGCTACATTGCTATTACAGTATCATTGATGGCTTCTTTTGAAGCTGTTCCAAAAAATAGATACGCAAAGAAAACTTCCAAACTCATTCTATGAAGCCAGGATTACCTTGATTCCAAAACCAGACAAAGACCCCACTAAAAAGGAGAACTACAGACCAATTTCTCTGATGAACATGGATGCAAAAATCCTCAACAAGATACTAACTAGCCCACTGGATTCGAAAATACATTAAAAAAATTATTCACCACGACCAAGTGGGATTTATGCCTGGGATGCAAGGCTGGTTCAATATTTGCAAAACAATCAGTGTGATACATCACATCAATAAAAGAAAGAATATGAACCACATGATCCTCTCAATAGATGCAGAGAAAATATTTGACAAAATACAGCATCCTTTCTTGATAAAAAACCCTCTAGAATGTAGGGATAGAAGGATCATGACTCAGGATCATAAAAGCCATATATGAAACACCCACTGCTAATATCATCCTCAATGGGGAAAAACTGAGAACTTTCCCCCTAAGGTCAGGAACACGACAGGGATGTCCATTCTCACCACTATTATTCAACATAAGTGGAAGTCCTAGCCTCAGCAATCAGACAACACAAAGAAATAAAAGGCAGCCAAATTGGCAAGAAGGAAGTCAAACTTTCACTCTTCACAGATGACATAATACTCTATATGGAAAACCCAGAAGATTACACCATAAAACTGCTAGAACAAATCCATGAATTCAGCAAAGAGCAAAGTCTCAGGATATAAAATCAATGCACAGAAATCGGTTGCATTCATATACATCAATAATGAAGCAACAGAAAGAGAAATCAAGGAATCGATCCCATTTACAATTGCACACACACAAAAAAAAAAAACATAAAATACCTAGGAATAAACCTAACCAAAGAGGTGAAAAATCTATACACTGAAAACTATAGAAAGCCTATGAAAGAAACTGAAGAAGACACACAAAAAATGGAAAAACATTCCATGCTCATGGATTAGAAGAACAAATATCGTTAAAATGTTGATACTACCCAAAGCAATCTACATATTCAATGCAATCCTTACCAAAATAACACCAGAATTCTTCACAGAGCTAGAACAAACAATCCTAAAATTTGTATGGAACCACAATAGACCCGAATAGACAAAGCAATTCTGAAAAAGAAAACCAAAGCTGGATGCATCACAACTCTGGACTTCAAGCTGTATTACAAAGTTGTAATCATCAAGACAGTATGGTACTGGCACAAAAACAGACTCATAGATCAATGTAACAGAATAGAGAACCCAGAAATGGACCCACAAACATATGGCCAACTAATCTTTGACAAAGCAGGAAAGAACATCCAGTGGAATACAGTCTCTCCAGCAAATGGTGCTGGGAAAACTGGACAGCAACATGCAGAAAAATGAACGTGGACCACTTTCTGACACCATAACACAAAAATAAACTCAAAATGGATGAAAGACCTAAACATAAGACAGGAAGCCATCAAAATCCTAGAAGAGAAAGCAGGCAAAAACCTCTTTGACCTCGGCCACAGCAACTTCTTACTCAACACGTCTCTCAAGTCAAGGGAGACAAAAGCAAATATGAACTATTGGGACCTCATCAGGATAAAAAGCTTCTACACAGGGAAGGAAACAATCGGCAAAACTAAAAGGCAACTGACAGAATGGGAGAAGATATTTGCAAATGACATATCAGATAAAGGGTTAGTATCCAAAATCTATAAAGAATTTATCAAACTCAACACCTAAATAACAAATAATCCAGTGAAGAAATGAGCAGAAGACATGAATAGACACTCTTCCAAAGAAGACATCCAGAGGGCTAACAGACACATGAAAAAATGCTCAACATCACTCATCATCAGGGGAATAAAATCAAAACTACAATGAGATACCACCTCACACCAGTCAGAATGGCTAAAATTAACAACTTGGGCAATAACAGATGTTAGCGAGGATATAGAGAAAGAGGATCTCTTTTGCACTGCTGGTGAGAATGTAAACTGGTGCAGCCATTCTGGAAAACAGTATGGAGGGAGATTCCTCAAAAAATTAAACATAGAGCTACCCTATGATGCAGCAATTACACCACTAGGTATGTATCCAAGGGATACAGGTGTGCTGTTTCTAAGGGGCACATATACCCCAATGTTTATAGCAGTGCTATTGACAATAGCCAAAGTACGGAAAGATCCCAAATGTCCATTGATGGATGAATGGATAAAAAAAGATGTGGTATGTATGTATATATATACACATATATACATATATATGTATATGTGTGTATGTGTGTGTGTACACACACATACACACATAATGGAGTATTACTTGGCAATCAAAAAGAATGAAATCTTGCCATTTGCAACTACATGGATGGAACTGAGGGTATTATGCTAAGCGAACTTAGCCAGAGAAAGACAAATACCATATGACTTCACTTATATAAGGAATTTAAGATACAAAACAGATGAACATAAGGGAAGGGAAGCAAAAATAATATAAAAACAAGGAGGGGGACAAAACATAAGAGGCTCTTAAATACAGAGAACAAACTGAGGGTTACTGGAGGGGTTGTGGGGGGGGGGGGCTAAATGGGTAAGGGGCATTAGGGAGGACACTTGTTGGGATGAGCACTGGTTGTTATATACAGGGATGAATCACTGGAATCTATTCCTGAAATAGTATATTATAATCAGGAATTATAGTACTATAAGCTAACTAACTTGGATGTAAATTTAAAAGTAAATAAGTAAATTTAAAAAATAAAATTAATTTTTCAGGTGTGGAGTTTGGTGAGTTCTTTATAGATTTTGGATACTAGCCCTTTGTCCAATATGTCATTTGCAAATATCTTTTCCCATACCACCGGTTGCCTTTTAGTTTTGTTGTTTCCTTTGCAGTGCAGATCTTATGTGGATCTTGAGAAACTTAACAGAAGACCATGGAGGAGGGGAAGGGGAAAAAAAAAGTTACAGAGAGGGAGGGAGGCAAACCGTAAGAGACTCTTAAGGACTGAGAACAAGCTAAGGGTAGATGGGGGGTAATGGTGAGGGGAAAGTAGGTGATGGGCAGGGAGGAGGGCACTTGTTGGGATAAGCAATGTGTGTTGTATGGAAACCAATTTGACAGTAAATTATATTTTTAAAATAATAAAAAAATAAAATTAATAAAATAAAAAAATAAAAAACAACACCCAATTTTTACCTGGGCACATGACACATAGGTTGCAATGACAATGAGAAATTAGAATTTCTAATTTAAGTAGAATAAGAAATTACAACTAGAGAGATTAAACTCCCCAGGCTTCTTTGCAGATAATCTTGCCATGAGATGTAATTCTAGTAAATAATTGTAAGGAGATGTTATTATACATAATCATTTAAGAAATGTATTAAAGGGAGGAAACATTGCCTCTTTTTCCCTATATTCTTCTGCTGAGTTGAAGGTACATGTGAAGATAAGAAAATTTTGACCATGATGTGGCATGTTAAACAGCTAAGGCAGCATATGAAAGGAACCAGGGATGTTCAATTCTTATAAGAGAGGGGGAGAAAAAAAACACATACACACACATTAGGCCACCACGGCCAGCTGAATGGGTGCGGACTGCACATGCATTGGACTCTAAAGTAAGGGGAGCCAGGGACCAGGAACAGGATGAGTGTCAACAAAGCCTAATCACAGGAGCAAGCTCTTAGGGCTATAAAGTATCAACCTAATTCCAAGACATGACCTACAGAAAAGCCCATATTCTCCATGAAGGCAAAGCAGAAGGAATCAGATCTCAATCCCAGTATAAGGCAGGGGGAGCTGACAAGGGGTTTTATCCAGTAAAACAAGCTAATCAGAAAGGTCCAAAAGGGGGACAGCTGTAACCCATTTGCAGCAGCCCTTTCGGAACAACTTTTGGGGAGTGGCCTCCCTCCCTGAATCCATGCTGGTGGTTGGGGCCATGCTGGAATGTCACAGGCATGAAGGACCCCTGGGAGCAAGGCAGTGGGAACAAGGCCTCCCACTGATCACAAACCCTGGCTACCCAGTAGGGAATATTGCTCCTGAAGGCAGAATTGGAGTCAGTGGCCTTGCCAGGGAGGTGCCAGGGCCTGCTGGCCAGGTGACCCTCTAATAAGTGACACCTGGGGGCCCTGGCTGCTGGAGAAGCCTGTGACCTCTCTAGTGCACAAATCCAAATGGGGATTGGCTGTTGCCAGTTTAAAGCCACCCCTCAGAATGATTTTCACCAAGTGAACTTCCTCCACCCTGGAGTCTCTGAGGGGGCTAGAGACTGGCCCAAGCCCCACAGACAAGGAGGGCTTAGGCTGCCCCAAGCCAGCTGATGAAGTGTCTACTACCTATGTGTGGTCTGAGCGGGGCAGGGTAGCCAGGCACCTGGAGCAGGGTTAGTGCGGGCAGAGGCTGACTCACAGGGCACACTCTTGGAAGTACAAGTCATCTGCCTAATTCCAAGCCCTAAATTACACAAACGTGCACATTCCCCCTGAAAGCAGAGCTGGAGGAATCTGGATTGCCTTACCTGGTTCTGGATGGACTGGCTAGTGCACTGACCTTCCATTAAGATATACCTGGGAAGGGCGCCTGGGTGGCTCAGTCGGTTAAGCGGCCAACTTGGGCTCAGGTCACGATCTCGCGGGTGAGTTCGAGCCCCACGTCAGGCTCTGTGTTGACAGCTCAGAGCCTGGAGCCTGTTTCAGATTCTGTGTCTCCCTCTCTCTGACCCTCCCCTGTTCATGCTCTGTCTCTCTCTGTCTCAAAAATAAATAAAAACGTTAAAAAAAAAAAAAAAAAAGATATACCTGGGAGACTTGAATCTTGGAGAAGCCAGGACTCCATTATGCAGCAGGTTCAAACGGAACCTGTCGCCCAGTAGCACCTGAAACCTCAGGATTTTCAGGAGATGGGCTGCTTCCACCGTGGAGGGTACACCAGTAGTCACGGAGAGTCGAGCTCTACAGGTCGGGAGAGCGTAGGCGCCCCAGGCCAGCTAATTGGGTGCTTTATGCGCGTGCGCAGTCTGCAAGGAGCCAAGAACCAGCAGCCGGCAATTGGCCAAGTAAGCATGTGCATATCACAAACTCTACCTACCCAATGGGGTATAGTTTCTTTGAAGCCAGAGCTGGGGCAATCTCCGTTGCCTTCCCAGGTTCGGGCGGCACTGCCTGGCTGAGATTCCTCCCGTGACAGACTCCTGCAAACCTTGATTGCTGGAGAATCCTTGGATCGTATCAGGCAGCCAGTCTAAATGAGAACTCACTGTGGCCAGTTTAAAGCTACTGCCTCAAAAAGGTTTCAGGATATGGACTCTCTCTGCCCTGGAAGCTACGGAGGTGGCTGGGGCCTGGAGGAAGTTCTACAGGTACGGAGGACCCTGGCTACCTAAGGGTGGCTGATGGGAGGCTTACTGTGCATGCGCAGGCATTGCAGGGTAGCATAGCCCTGGGCCTTGGAATAGTGCAAGTGTAGGCAGGTGTCCGGTCTCATGAACAGGCTTTTGGAGGTGCAAGGCATCTGTCTAATCCTACGCACTAGGTACCCAATAGGGAATATTTCTGAAGGCAAACTGGAGATTTTTCACAGCTGCCTTGCCAGGGAGGGGCCGGGCAGGCAGGATAGGGAAACCTCTGTTAGGAAAAACCTGGGAGTCCTGGTTCCAGGAGAAGCCTGGGTCTCCATTAGGTGGGAAGGCCACATGGGGACTGACTGTTGCCAGTTGAAAGCTCCTCCCTCAGAAAAATTTTCTTGTGGTCAACTTTCTCTACCCTGAGACTATGCAAGTGTTTGGGGATCAGCTTGAGCCACACAAGCATGAAAGGGACAAGCTGTCCGAAGCAGCCTATGGATTGCATAGTTCACATGCATGTGCCCTTGCAGAACAGGGTAGTCAGGGGTCTGGATAAGAGTGTCAGGATAGGCCAGGTGACAGAAATGGGCTCTTTGGGAAACTAGGCATCTGCCTCATTCCAAATATTAAACTACACAAACGTGCATATTCTCTCTGAAGGCAGACCTGGAGGAATCTGGGCTGCCTTGCCAGGCAGACTTGTCATGATATCCTCTAATAAGAGACACCTGGGACTCTTAACCGGTGGAAAAGCTCAGAACTCCATCAGGCAGAAAATCCAAATAGAGACTGACTGTCACCAGTTTAAGGCTCCCGCCTCAGAAAGATTTTTAATGACCCAGTTTCTTCCACATTTGAGGTTATGCAGGTGATTGGGGACAGGCCTGAGTCTCTCAGCTGCCCAAGGCTGGTTGACAGAGTGTGTACTGTTCGGACATGGGCCAGAAGGTCAGAGTAGCCAGGGACATGGATCAAGCAAGTGTAGAAAAAGGCTGGGTCACAGGAACAGGTCTTAGGTGTTGCGGGCATCGGCCTAATTCCAACCTCTCACTTAAACAAATGAGCATATTCCCCCACCTGAAGGCAATACTGGAGGATACTATGCTGCTGACTTGCCAGGGAAGACGTGGCTGGCTTTCCAGTCTATTCCAATAAATTATACCTTGGAGCTCTGGTGGGGAAAGTCTGGTCTGCAATCAACAGCAAGTCTAAATGGAAAATGACTGTAGCCCACTTGCAGCTGCCACCTCAAGAGTAGCACCTTTTGAGATGTGGGCTCCTTACATCCTGGGAAGCAATACAAATGTTTGGGCCCAGGCCCTAGATTCCCAGTTCTAGTAAGTCCCAGCTGCCCAGTTTACTAAAGGGGTGTGTACTGTACATACACTTGCAGCTCATTTCAGTATTGTCAGTGATGTGGAATATAGCAAGGGTTGGGAGAGGTTGATCACTAGGAGCAGAATCTTGGGTAAGTAAGGCATCTGCCTAATCATAAGCCCTAAACTACCTACTGGTTAATATTCCCCCTGAAGGCAAAATGTGAGGTTACTGGCGTGGAGGTGCTTGGCTGGTTCATCCTGGTTTCCTCCAACAAGAAATACCTGGGATTATGGGAGAAGCCTGGGACACAATCAGACAGCAAGTCCATTGGCACCTGGGTGGCTCAGTCGGTTGAGCATTTGACTTCAGCTCGGGTCATGATCTAGTGGTTCTTGAGTTCAAGCCCCACATCAGGTTTGCTGCTGTCAGCCTGTCAGCACAGAGCTCACTACAGATCCTCTGTTCCCCTCTTTCTGCCCCTCCTCTGCTTGAGCTCTCCCCAAATAAATATTTTAAAAAAAGACAGCAAGTCCAAATAAAGACTGACTGTTGCCAGTTTAAAACTGTTGCCTCAAAATAATTTTTAGCAGGCTCTCCATCCTGGAGTCTATACAGATAGTTAATCATGCGCCTGAGCTCCACAGGCCTAGGGACCCTGGATTCCCAAGGCCATAGGATGGAATATGTACTGTGTTTGGGAGAACAAGGCATCTGCCATTCATAAGCTCTAACATACCCAGTGGATAATGTTACCTATGAAGGTGAAAGAGGAGTTTACTTGACTGTCTTGCCAGGGAGTTGAGTGGACTGGCTATAGTAACCTTCAAAAGGAGACACCTGTATGCCTTGATGGGCATAGTCTCATGGGAGTAGGTAATGGCAACCTGGGTAACTTCCATTTCTGAAAGTCGATTTGTATCGTGTAACCTAATCGTGGGTTGAAAATCCAACAAATTCTCAGGGATGATACAAATGCTTTCTTTGACTTAACCTGGAGCTTGATAACTAGTGTTCTATACAGGATCAACAGTTCTTATTATTTGTTATATGCATGAGCTTATGCTACCTCAGTGGAATTGAGACTTAATTAGGATCAAACTTACAGTCCCTCCCCAACAGGAATAACATATTAAGGGGATGGTACTTAGGCCTGACCCAGACCCAGCTCCTCCCCACTCTCAGTGGGATGGTACCGACGGTATCATGGGAAGGTATAAACCCTGGACACTCCCACTTTTCATGTGCAGTCATATGCAAATATTGGACAAACTCATCAAAGAGCACCCTAAAGTGGTAGAGAAATAGACATAGTACTTGTTGAAATTGTTAAATATGAAATCTTGACTCTTCATAACTAGGGGTTTTCAAAAGTGGACCCTTTCTCTTTTATAGAACTGCTTAATGAAGAACTGCTTAATGAAAGATTTAAAAAACTGAGCAGTAGGGGTGCCTGGGTGGCTCAGTTGGTTAAGCCTCTGACTTCAGCTCAGGTCATGATCTCACAGTTTGTGGTTTGTGAGTTCAAGCCCCGCATCAGGCTTTCTGCTGTCAGCACAGAGCCTGCTGCAGATCCTCTGTCTCCCTCTCTCTCTGCTCGTCCCCAGCTTGCATGTGTGCATGCTCCTTCTCTTAAAAATAAACAAGCATTTTAAAAAGTCTAAAAAAATAATAAAAACTGAGGAGTTGCATTTAGAGATACATTGACTAAAAGAAGAAATTGAAACAACTAAAAAAATAAGTGGTTATTGATTTCAAAGGTCATTGATATGTCTGGCAGTGTTATAATTGTTTTACTATTTGGTGTTGGGATAAAAATTTTCAGTTCACTAACAAAACAGGTGTATATTTCCTGGCACGGATATTATAAAATGAAGTGTCTTTTATTTTAATAACATAATACTGTAGCTCATTTTTGAAGTCTGTACGTCCTGCGACTTTCATTCAACAAGAGTTCAAAAATAAAGAAATTGTAACAAAAAATATTAGTATATTATAATTATTAATATTATCAGCACTTTGCTTAATTTCTCTTTTTATATTTAATACACATTTGTAAAGTCTATTCGACTTTATTGCAGACCTTATTGCAGAGTTTTCTTCTTTGTAAAATAATAATCTTCTAAATACAAGTTGTTAGAACCATGGATTTATAGACACCATATTCTAATTAAATGACTTTCCTGTTTTTGTCCAATGGTCATAGGTGAAAACAGCACAGGGGAACAGCACAGTGAACACTCAAAAATGTTCACTGACAGGCTAAGCTGATAGAGAATGTGACTCTTGATCTTGGGGTTGTAAGTTCAAGTCCCATGCTGGGTGGAGAAATTACTTAAAAATAAAATCTTTAGGGGTGCCAGAGTGGCTCAGTTAGTTATGCATCCCAGTCTTGATCTCAGCCCAGGTCTTGATCTCAGGGTCATGAGTGCAAGCCCTACATTGGGCTCTGTGCTGGGTGTGAAACCTACTTAAAAAATAAAATAAAATCTTTAATAAAAAATGTTGGAATCCTTCTCTATTGGAAGTTTATCCTCCTATGATGTTGGTTCATCAGTATGGATTTGGTCAGGAAAAAAGGGCTACCACCATGCATTAGAGAATTAGGGAATTATGTCAATATAGGACTAAATGATGCAGGAGATCTGGGGTGTGAAGGTCTGTATAGGGGATACATGGTGGGATAAAGAGTTACTAAGCACTTCTGCCCGAAGCTTTTGTGCAGCTATAAAAAGTGGAGTTTGTAAGAAAGTCCAAAAACCTGTGCCCATCTGACTATCAACATAACACTGGAGAGATCTTCTGAACAGTTGCATCTGACCAGCACTGTGAATGAAGAAGCCAAAATTGCTCTAGAATAATGGTGTTGGCTCCCCATCTGCCTTCCAAATAACCCTTGAAACTTGTATCTAGAATGTATAAAGAGCTCTTACAACTCAATAATAAAAAGAGAAATTACCCAAAGAACACATGGGCAAAAAATCTGCATAAACATTTCTCCAAAGAAGAAGATATACATGTGGCCAACAAACACATGAAAAAATGCTCAACATCATTAGCCATTAGGAAGATTAAATCCAAACCACAATGCGATACCACCTCACACTCACTAGGACGGTAATAACCAAAAAGACAGTAACATGTGTTGGTGAGGATGCAGAGCAATTGTGACCTTCATACATTCCTAGTAAACGCAAAGGGGGACGGTCACTTTGGAAAACAGACTGGCATCTTCTCAAAAGATGAGACGTACAATTCTCATATGACCCAGCAATTCCAATTCTAGCTGTATACTAAGAGTAATTAAGTCAGGCACACAAAACCTCATATTGTATAATTCCATTTATGTGAAGTTAAGGTTGAGATACATTTAATTTGGTTTCAGTTTGGGATGATGAAAAAGTTCTGTAGATGGATAGTGATGATGGTTGCATGACAATGTGAATGTACTCAATGCCACTGAACTATATATTTAAAAATGGTAAAATGGTAAGCTTAATGTTACATGTATTTTACCACAATGGAAAATTAAAGAATCTGTTTACAGCTTTATTGGGCCAGCAACACCTAAATGGTCTGTTTTATGGTAGAATCCATTGAGTCCATGGTCACATGAATTTAAACTCATTCTGTATTGTATCAGTACCCAAGTTCATCTGCAAGAATTGAAGAGAAGCACACCTT